>NW_026694479.1:3827500-5127500 GCF_021218885.2 Marmota monax | reverse complement strand
GTGCTTCACACATGTGAGGCAAGCACTCTCCCACTGAACCGCAACCCCAGCCCTGGTAAAGTTATTTTAAACAAGATTTCCAATACAGCTTGGGAAAAGACCATATATTAAGAACACCGTTAAACAGTTTGAAAACATGAATATGTCGCTAACAAACATGTTGTAAAAATCTATTTAATATACATACCTCTGTGACATATTTGATATATATATATATATATAATTGTCTACAATGGATCTTTTGTTTGGTGTAAATTTCAAAATTTAATTTTTCCTGCAGTGTACCTAGCATCATTTATTGCAAAGACTCCTCTTCTCTACTGCTAGACAGTACCGTGTTTTTCAGGAAGACAGTATTATAGTTGATTGTATTTGTTCTGAACATCAGTTGGATTTTATTGGGTATTTTTTATTTTTTGCGCTGTTACCATACCATCTTAATTATTTTACTTTTATCAGTATAACAAAAGGGAGTTAGTGGGAGTGATCCTCCTGGAATTTAGGGATACTTTATCACTAATATCCTTTAGAATTGCCAGTGCAGGTAAATAATAAAAAAGCAAGCAATGTCTTGTTACTTTTATAATGATTTTAAAAATCTGTATTGACTTTTCATTCCCTTGTGTCCTGAATCCCAGTGAACTACTGTCATCATCTCAACATATTCTTGACACTCAATGTAATTATTATATTTGCTAGAGCATACCCTCCAAAATGTGTTCCTCAAGGGTGTCTTGTCTAAACCTGGAATTCTAAAGTCTATGCAAATCTTTTAATTAATTAAAAATGAAGTAAAATAAACAAAAGCTATGATAACCAAAATAAAACTACTATAATTTTCATTGAAATACCAGTGAATCTATGGAGCATCGTGGAGTTAACTGGCAAAGGATATAGAGGATAATTTATGCACATGTTTGAAATAATACAAACCATACCTCCTCTACATACCTCAGTAACTATCTATATTTCTTTTTCCTCAATAACAATCTATATTTCTATAAATTTCATATTTTGTGTGTTTATAAAGTATTTAATATTTTAAAAATGATACTCTTAGCATTATTAGCAACATCACTAAATGTATTTATTGCTCTAAAGTAATTATCTGTAGAATTGTTTGAAATTCCCACCTAGGAATCCATATGATTTGATAATTTTTATGGTAGAATTAAATATGAAAGCAAACAAATAAAGATTGGATTATGAATTACAGAAGCCCCCCTCCCCCCCATCTTTACCTGTAGTTTTGCTTTCTGTGGTTTGAATTATCAATCATCAACATGACTTTGTATTTTCTTACATCACCAGGAAAGGAGGGTTAGCATGGTATAATAAGATATTTTAAGAGAGAGAAATAGAGGCCACATGCATATGGCTTTTATGGAAGTATATTGATACAACTCTTCTATTTTACTATTAGGCATTGTTGCAAATCTTTTATCGTGCCTAATTTATAAATTAAACATTATAATAGTTACTTTGTGTATAGGAAAAATCATAGAATGTATAGGATTTCTTATTATCTGCAGTTTCAAAAATCTAATGGGTGTCTTGGAATATATTAACCACTGGTAAGGGACGACTACTGTAATTTCCTACTGCTGCATGACAAATATAACTAATTTAAAGACTTGACAACACCTACTTGTTGGCTTATAGTTCTGCAAGTCAGAAGTCTGGGAATGGCATGGCTAGATCCTCTGATTAGAATCTTACAAGATTAAAAAGAAAATGTGAGCAGAGCAGAATCCTCATCTGGGAACTTCTTACAGATTTTAGTTCTTTGTGGCTAGAGGACTGAGTCCTGTTTGCTAGTGACTAGCCAGGGGGCCCCTCTTTGTTTTTAGCCTGGTTATACCAATGGAAAGAAGGTTGAGGACCATCTTTGAATGTTGCTTACCATAAAGTGCATTTAAATTAGTTACAGTCTTTCATTAAATAGAAAATTTTTGATATATATACATATTTATAAATATATATATATACACATATATGTATAGTATATCAAATATATTTATGTATATAATTATCATGTGCATAAATTATGAAGAACTTCTAGAAGTTAATGACAAAAACATAGATCATCTCATAAAAATTATAGAGAATCTAATAGGACTCATATAGGTTTCTAATAATTTTATCCAAATGACCAGTAAAATGTACAAAACTTTAGAGTCTATTACACAAGATCAGATAAACATAAATAATCACAGAATACAATCATAAATCTTACTAAATTAATTAAAAAACATCACAAAGGGTCTGAGATTTTTCAGGAGTAGGCCCCAGGATTCTTTGGTAATCTCACTGGATATGTTTTGCTTCAGATTTTTAAACAACAAGGTAACAAGTTTACTCATTACCCTTTTACTCAGTTGTGTATCTAAAACTAAACATTGCAATCAGATAAACCAGGGGCAAAAGAGGTATTTGCACATTTTTATTGAACACTGCATTCACACTGCTGTGGTGTTTCCAGGTAAGTTAAAGAGCAAGAGTGTAAATCACTAGCTAGTATGTTTCACATTGCCCTAGCCAGAGATTACTTCCATGGTTCCAGACATTCTTGGAGAAAAGGGTAGGGTTATGGTGGACTGGCTGTGAGTTAACATTTGTTTATATGGTGCTCAATCTTATTATTAATTAGAGAAATATAAATCAAAACCTCAATATCAGTAGTCCCCCAAATGGGTTAACATTTTAAAACTACTATTAGCAAGCACAAGGAATATGGGGAGTAGCAGAAACTGACAGAAGAGCACCCGTGGGTATAAACTGATAGGACCACATTGACCAAAAAAGTTTAGTATTACTTAGTAAAACTGAAGGTTCACATATTTATTACCAAAATCTCTACTCCTATGCCCAACAGAAATGTCTGTAGATGTACTTCTTACATGTAAACCATAATTGCTAAAAATTCTAAATAAATCTGATGTCCATCATCAGAAGAATTATTAAATAAATATTGGTATACAATTGAATATCATGTAACCAAGAAAAAGAACAAATTACACCAAACATAACAATATAGGAAGAATTCACAAACAATACTGAACAAGAAGTCAACATAAAAGATGAGTCTATAAACTGGAAAACAAACCAACATTAAACTATAGTCTTTAGGGATGAAGGCATAGCTAGTAAGATAATAATAGTAACTAATAAAGTTACTATCATAAAAGTATTTTGGAGAGTAGGGGCTTATCAGGATGTTCAATGAGAAATAATTTTTTGAGCCACGTGTTATATTTTTGAGCACATTTATTATGTTTGTTGTTCATAATTCAAATGGCACAGACTAATCATTCATATATATTAGAGACTGTGTTAATTTTGCCATTATTTTCTACCAATTGAAGCAGTTTAAATTCCCATCTAAATTAAAGGGACAATGTTAAATACCAAAAATATTAAGAAATACCATATAATGAGATATATATTAATTCTAGCACTGAAACTCTGAATTTGCAATGTATAATTATCCTCCTAAAATAGGCAGAGGTAGGGAAAACCCCTCAACCTCCATGGTTTGTTGAAAGACAGGACAAAGGGCTGCAGCACCCTGTACCATTCTGCTTTCATGGTTTTGCTTTCCTTTTTCAAATTAAGTTTCAGCCTCGGCATCAGGAGCTAATCCTACTCAGAGGTAAATGACCTTTGTTCCGCAAAATTTATGAGATTTTTCACAACATGAAATAGCCTTTGACAGGCATTTCCCATCTGCCTGCTCTGAACCACGCCTCTCTCTCCTCACTGTCCCACTTGGGCTGACAATGCACCCATGATTAGTCTTTTGATGCCGGTAACATCCCTTCATTGCTGCACTCTCTACCCTGGGTGAATCATTAAGTATTTTTCTGGTACTGGTTTGAAAGATGAATACTATTATTTTTTTTTTAAGCCGCTCAGAACACCTTCGCTGTTTGGATGCTTTTGATGTCTACTAATGGGTGTTATTTTTCTGTCAAATTCAGCATAACATTTTAGGGGATATATATGAATGTTTTATAGGAGAACAATTTGGGAAGTTAATTTTATAACTTTTATCCTGAAATCTTGGCATACAAAAGGAAAAATTCACTTTGATCTACTTCCTCAGATTAAGGTAATAAAACCAAGATAGCAAGTTTAGATTTTATATATTGATTCATTATTTTTGCCTGTTACATTCCAGTATGTAATTTTTTACAGTGGGGGGATTGGAGAGCTGAAAGGGCTAAAGGCCTTTGAGTGGTCAAGGAATTATTTTGTCATAGGCAAAAAACAATGAGATAAGAAAAACAAAAACAAAAAAGTAATCATTGAAGTAGGAATTTGCATCCATCTATCCCCTTCTCAACGTTTCAATAGGCAAGAGATCATACTTATTATCCTTTCTCTAGAAATTTGCCCTGAATGCCAAAGTTAACTTTTATGATTGACAGTTGTGACAAACATACACTGCCCAACCCCAGTGTCCATCAGATTATGATTCTGACTTTATTGTTCAACATTATTTTCTTCATAGTATATGTCACTAACTAAAATTGCCTAGCTTATTTAATTATTGTTCTTTGGTTTATTTTCTGACTCCTTCAAATGAAATATTGTCTGAACTCAGTTTTGCATTTTATATTCTCTTAACTTATTGAAATTCAACTTTTTTTTTAAATTATGCCCAAGAGTCTTAACCACTGAGCCATGTCTCCACATCTCCAGCCCTTTTTATCTTTTATTTTGAGACAGGGTCTCACTAAGTTGTTGAGTCTGGCTTTGAAATTGTGATCCTCCTGCCTTAGCCTCTCAAGTCCCTAGGATTACAGGTGCGAGCTACCAAGCCCAGCTGATATTTGACTTCTTAATATAACTTCATTGAGAGTGTAATAGATAGTTATCCAATCCAGGGGCCATCTCTCTTTCACAATCTTAAGGGCAGCTCAATAACATTCCAGAAATTTGAGTACAAAACTCATCTCCCCTCGATTTAAATAATTACCTCTTTCATTCCTGGACCAAAGGCACTTCTTGGTTTTCCTAGTTTTAGTTCACTCCTTTAGAGTTCCTTTGCTAAATCGCCTTTCTCTACTTCAACTTTAAATGTTGAGTGCCTTTGAACCCCAGCTCGACCTATTATCTTCTCTTCATGAGTTCCCCCTGCAAATCTAGGTTAATACACGCAGGTAATTATATGACATTTTTATTTGAAGGTACAAAAGAAATATTAAACCTGTCACACACAAAGTGGAAATTCCGTTCACTTTCATGTGTTCCACATATATTTTTCTGTTTTATTTAGTGTTCAGGAGTCTACCTGTAGGTCCTAGATCACCGTTTTATTACTGATAAGTTTTTTCTTATCACAAAATAAAAATAAAAATTAATCGATGACAATAATTTCTTAGTGCTAAAAAATAAAATAAAATGACCACAGGCATTTGTCATGTCTTTTTGTTTCCTCTGAAGAAAAATGACTACAGATAACTAATCCAGGCATCAATGAATCCATACTGGATGGAATAGAATCCTTTACCTATACGCTTAAACAAAAAGAAAAAATCCCTTTCTCAGAGAGGGGCGCTGGCAGGTACTAAACCTAGAATCCCAGTGCATGCAGGAGAAGAATGTGTGCAGAAGCAGCAGGCTGAGCCTTGAGGTCATCCTTGCCAACTTAGGGGAGACCCTGTCTCAAAATAAAAAAGAAAGGGCTGGTGATGGTAGCTCAATGGTAAAGTGTCCCTGGGCTCAATTCCCAGTAAAAACAAACAAACACACACAGAATTCTTTCTTTGTGCATTTTTGGGTGAATTACTGAAATTATGCTCTTGTTCTTTTACTATGCCAATTAGAGCTTGTTGTCTCTACTGACATCATTTAACTCATTCAATGAGCCATTTTTTTTTCATTTTAAAGATTTCTAATTTCTAATTTTTTATCTTTTTATTTTTATTTTTTAATTTGTGGTGCTGGGGATGGAAACCAGGTCCTCACACGTCAGGCAGGCACTCTGTCACTGAGCTATGCTCTCAGTTCCCTGGTGTCATTTCTGCCTATTCTCTTAAAAACCATTTTTAGATTGCATTCCCTTTCTTTCCTTTTAGTGAATTTATCTACTCCTCAATTTCAGTGCTTAACTTTTGAAATTTTGCTCATACATTTTGGAATTTGGGCATGTATTCTTGAATGAAGTAAATTTCTCTGCTTTAGTGACTTCTTACTTATTCCCGCCCCCCCCCCCCCACCACCCCATGACCTTTCAGGATACCCAATTCTGAGCCGCATACCACATTTCCAGTCCTACCAATGTGGTAATACTGAGAAATCAGGAGCTAAGGCAGTGTCTATTCTGGGATGAAGTTTGCAGCCTGCTTTCTCCTGAAGTCCCTGGTACACAGATTTATAGAAGCCCTAATTACAGGTAGAGCTCGGTAGCAGCACTTTTCAGCTTCCTTTCAAGGGCAGATGAACTTTGCAATAAATCTTAACATCAGGCAGTGTGTCTGGCTCTCATTCCACCTGACATGTTGGTTGATTTAAGTGCTCATTGTTCTTTGGTAGATGAAAACCCCAGGCCATCTTTGTTTGCTTCTACTCTGAGGGCAAGCCAGTTAATGCAGTTTCATTTCATTTGTTTGTTTGTTTGTCATCGTGTTTCAATGCTGTTTCTTTTCATTGTCCATGAAATTAAAAAAAAAAAAATGAGTGCATGTTTTAATCTGCTTATCATTGCCATATAATTGAAGAAAAAAAAAACCCTCAGAGTGTGAACTTGCAATGCCATTGAGATTATAAATTTTCTCATCATAAAAGTTTTATACAAGAAGATGACAGTACTGGTTTTTTGTCTTTGCTCTTTATATAGAAATCATAATAACTACTTAAATAGATTTCATAATGCTTCAGACCAAAGGCTTTTGTTGAAGAGTTTCACCTTTTATGAATACTGAACATTAAGTTGGTTTTTCATAAATTTTTTTTCAGTCAACTGTGCCTTTTTCTTTTTTTATGCAAAAAGTGTGGGAAGGGAAGGCTAGTTATTAAAGGATGACAGGAAAAATTCAATAGTTACAACTTGTATTATTTGTTACATTTTTACTTTAAATATAAATATAAAATTTCTGCCAAGGTTTAAGAAGTTCTATAGTAGTGTTTTATACATCATCTTCTTTAACTCAAAAATACTAAAAATGACCTTAAAGTGATTCCATTTATATTACCTGCTTTTGTTTATGTAAATAGCCTCAGAACCATGTACACTGGAGATTTTAGAAACTAATTATTTTTCACATTGAACTTGTGAGAATTTTTTATCCGGTGAGTAGTGTTCCTGGATGACTAGTGGCACAGGAGAAAGTATTAAAATAGTAAATGAATGAAGGTGTATGCAACAATATGAAATAGATATTATTTAATATGTATTATATATTTGGATAACATTGTATAACAGAAATAAATATTTTTTAAGATTTGGATTTTGAAATAACTTTTGACTTAGAAAACATTTGAAAAAAAATTAACTTTCCCTATACCCTTCATTTAGATACCTCAAATGTGATGAAATGTTTGAAAGTTAGTTATCGATGTGATGTTTAATCTTTAAATACTTCAATGAAAATTTTCTAGAAACAAAGCTGTTTTTATTGATTAATCAACCCATGGTATATTATTAAAATCATGAAATGAAGTCAAGTATCTGAATTCTTTGTTCAAATTGTGCCAGTTATTCCACTTATATTCATTAGGGAAGATATGGGGGGGAAAAAAAAAACAAAAACAAAAACTTTTCCTGGTCTAGGATCTACCCCAGCAATATATGTGGCACACAGCTCATGATGTCCATTAATCTCAAAGACTCCTACAGTTTTTTTTGCCTTTTGTGACTTCAACTTTTTTCAGAGAGACTAGGCCTCTTGTTGAATGTCCTTGTTTCAGCTTTCTTGATATTTCTAGATGATTGCATTATGAAATTTTGGCAGGAATAGCAAACAATTGGTGCTTCACACTTATCCATGGATTGTATAGCACCACACACAGTATTAATTTTCTCTTTAACGGTAAGGTTTAATTTTGAATATTTGTGTTCTTTTTTTCACTTTTAATTTTCATCTTTCTCTTTTAAATTAATTTGTTATAAATTGGGGAGATACTTTGAGTTCAGAAAATCATCTCATTTCTTATTGAAATTTTACCCATGGCACCAGTATCTAGATAAATTTTGCCTGAAACAATCTTTTGTATGATGTTAAATGATAGACTTAAAAACTTTGTCACTCCTACACATTTTTGTTGGCATTCTATCATGAAGAAAAGTTTTCAATACTGCCCTCTTATAAATATTTCAGCATTTAATTAATTAATAAGTATAGACACACATTTCTTATTCTATTCAGTGACTTATAATTCATTATTGCTCATTATTTATATTACTTCACACTGCTCCAGATCTGGCCTCTGGGATTCCCTTCAAGCCTGCTACTGTGTTCTTTGAACTGTCATTGGTATTCTTTGCATAGATCACCACTTTCTGACACAAACTGATGATTCGTATGAATTCACTTTTCATCCAACCACAGCTTAGGAATTAGGTATTTCTATATGACAAATCTGAATTTTGTACATTGAAAATATATGTAGAAATATATGGACTCCTGATGTTCTCATTACTATTTGGATGTCATTATTTCCAGGTCTTTTATCAGGCAGAGTTAGGAAATGTGTGTGTGTGTGTGTGTGTGTGTGTATTGAGCTCTTTCTCCTTTTTACAGTGCTAAAGGAAGTCCAATGCGTGGATGTAACTGAATTCACTGAGTTCTGCATATGGGTATTTAGGTCTTTTTCAGCTTTTTGTAATCCCCAACTGGTTTTCTATAATTAAGTCTTGTACATATGTTATTTGAGATATATCTTAATGATAATTACAGAAATAAAATTACTGTTTAAAAGGTGAAATGTATGTAGTTTGTTAGATTTAGACAAGAAGGTTGTATAAATTTATATTCATATAGCAGTAAATGAAAATGCTTATTTCCTCATATTATTTCCAACAGAATATGCCTTCATACTCTTTTAAATTTTTGCCATTTTCTTAGTGGATGTCAAGCAATTTTAATTTCCGCTTTTCAATTAGTGAAACTGAATGTATTTCACTGTTTAAGAACAATTTTTATTCATTTATTTGCCAATGGTTTATGATTTTAACCCACTTTTCAACAATATTCTTAATGCTTTATAACTTGAAATTTAAGGAGTACTTTTATATAGCAAAGATGTTAGTCCTTTTTCTATAATATTCCATTTTAGTTTTTCTTAACAATTTATATCTTTTTAAGTCGTGTCTACAGCATTTTTGTCTGGAAAAGTTTTATTACATTTAAATTCATCAGTTTTTTCTTTCTTTTTCAATTTTTTAAATCTTAATTTGAATCATAGTTTAAAAATTACTATTCTGTATTCAAGTGACAGAGAAATACATTCATGCTCTCTTATGGTTTTTGTTTTCTTTCTTTCGGTTTGTTTGCACTTAATTCTATTCCTAGAGTTACTTTGAGTTTGTTCTTATCACATTATGAAATTTATGTCTAATAGATGAACCACCAGTAGTCACAGCAATATTTATTAGAGTCTATATTTGACCTGAGGATTTAGGTGCTATTTTCTTCAGAAACTGAATTCCATGTGTACTTAGGTCTATTTCTACACAGTCTATTTTAATAGACATGCACAATTGTCTACTCATGTGCCCATACTACAATGTTTTAGTGTAAACCATTTATATATTTAAATATCTTCATATCTCAGTCCTTCTTCATAGCTTTTCTTTCACAATGAATTCCTGTTTCTGCATGATTTTTGTTTATTTTACCTCTGACTTCATTACAATATTTTCTTGTTTTTTTACAAGATTGTTGGTATTTTTATTAGGAATACATTATTTTTATCACTTAATTTATGAAAGTTGACATCATTATGATGGTAGTCATTTAATATACTAATTACATGTTCTATTTTTATTGATTCTACCCTATAGTGTTTCAATAGAAATGCATCTATTTTTGAAGTTTTAGAAAATGAGGTTACAGTTAGCATCACCATGAGTTTATTGATGAAATCTAATTTCCAGATTCTAAAACATTTTACTTTTAAAATATGCTGTATGGGATATAACACACAATTATTTCAATTATCAAAAGTGAGTATTTCCTAATTTTCTCACTTTGCAATAAAATAAATAATTTTCTCACTTTGCAATAGTTTTCTCACCACATGTAGTAGATTTTTCTTCCTAGTTCAATGTTACATTCATTTGTTCCTGTTTATGTGTATTATAGCTTCTGTACCTGTTAAAGACTAAGTTTAACAAAATAGAAATTTCTCTCTGTTCATGTATTTTAGTTATAAATTAAAATTGATGTTAATACCAGGATGTTTATGTGTAAATATCAACAACTGTGCCACATCTATAACAATATCCAAGGTTAAAACTGATATTTCAGACAAACTTCAACTTCTCACCTAAATAAGTTTGTTAGGAAGACATCCATATATATGTACACATATTATATATGTTACTATATATATATATATATATATATATATATTATTTATTTCATCCAAATAATATATATACATATATATTGCATTATCATACATTAGAGCACATGCTCTAATTATACCAACCAAAAGGACCATTAAACTATAAAATTTTTAATTGCTATTAGACTTTAAAATATATTTTTATTTGAAATGAATTTAGTTATTTTCTATTAAAAATGTAGACATGTAGATGGAAAATGTAAGCAATATAAGTAGGAAAGATGATTGGAACAACATTAATGATTGTACTGACAATTTCATCAGGGTATTATCTGCTTACATTCTTACTTATTAAAATTTTTAAATATACAGAAAAATTGAAAAAACTTCCCACTACATGCCTATATGCTTACTGCCTATAGATTCTTCTAGTAACAATATAATTGTTTTTCACATATTAGAACATACACCTATTTATCTATCCATCCATTAAGCCATCTCACTTATGATGCCTTTCAATTAAGTTATGAATATCGCTCAGTATTTCCCTAAATACTTCACCATTTATATTAAGAAATATCCAATATTTGTTTATAATTTCTTTCATTGTAAAATTTAGTCAATGAAACACAAAAATCTTTATTCACTAGGTTCTGAAAAGAATGCCTGCAATAGTGTAATGTGTACTTCTAATGAGATATTAAACAATACCCTCACCTCTGGCAGTTCCTCTATGCTTCTTTCTAGTTAAGCTTTCATCCTCTTCTCCAGCTAAGTATCTGACTTTTTCCCAACTAAGACTAGTTGGTTGGTCATAACAGTTCATAAGCAAGAAATTATACTCCATATACACTTAGTATAAGCTTTCTTTAGATTAACATGTTGTTTGGATATTAAAAGCATTGTTGAATGTATTGTTAGTTTATTTTTCCTTATTGATGAACACCATTACCTTGCTTGAGTACTCTGTACTGTTTTTTATTGACAGATATTCTAATTTTTTAACATTTTGTATTGTTATATGTAAAGCAGTTATGATTAATCCTATGAAAATTTCTCACAAACACATTATTTAGTTCTCTTAAATACATATCTAACTATGGCATTGCTACATCATGGAGCAAGTTAGTATTGAGTTTATAGGAAACTTCCAGACTGTTTCTCCAGGGATGGCACCATTTTAAAAAGCCACCAACAAGAGGGTGCTAATTGTTCACCATGATTACCGCCCTTGTTTGTCAGTCCTCTTTATTCTTAGAATTCTTATGTTATGGTACCTCACTGTGGTTTCAGTTGACATCTTCATATGACAAGTCACTTACGTATCTTTGGCTTAAAGCACTAATTTTTTGTGTGTTTTATTATTTTTTATAGAAGGTACATGTCCATCCTCTGTATGAGTCATTTATCTGATGGCTATTTTATGAATTTTTCTTTTTGGTTAAGATTGCCTATGAATTTTTAAAAGATATCTGCTATGATTTGAATCTAAGTGTCCCTATAACATTCATATTTTGGCTCCTGATATTCAATGTAGTGGTATTAAGAAGTAAAATCTTTTGTGAAGCAATGAAATCATAAGCAAACACTGTGCTAACATGAATGTGACTTGTGCTCTCATAAAGAGGATAAAAGAGGCTTAAAAAGGAGTACCCTAGTCTCTTTTTGTTCTTCAGTCTCTTCCTCCATGTGAGGACACAGGTGTTTGTTTATTTTGTGGGGGGGTTAACAACATACATGACTTCTACATAGACACTGTATGTTCAGGCACAGCTATGTACACCCTCCAGAGGACACAACACCAAGGAGCATCAGCAGCTTTCTCTTGGACTTCCTTGATTCTCAAACTGTGAGCAATAAATTTCTTTGACTTGAAAATTACCCCATTTAATGTATTTTGCTCCTAAATGAACTACGATCGCTGTCATTTTAGAAATTTTCATCATGTTTTTTGGAAATTCTCCTTTTATCAAATTTACTGGAAAGTACCATCTGGAAATAAGTTCTTCTTTTGAAATATCAATTTTCAAGGAAAATAAAAAAGTAATTATTCCTATTCTTCACAGTATCCTGCAACTAAAACATGCGATAAAAAAATATCAGCTGCTGTCGACATAAGGGTCTTCTTTACTCCCTAATCAACCCCTCAAACACAGCTCCTGCATATTGTTGTGTGTATTTGTTTTGAACAAACAGTGTTCAGAATCATCATTTATTGATTCAACAAATCTACATAGACACTTTGTTCTAGGTGCTGAGCACTCTCCTGAATGAAACAGAACTCATGTTATAGAATGTCAGAAGGACACAGGCATTTTAAAAAGCATACTGAAGAGTTCCTGAATAAAAACAGGGAAAAAGGGCCCTTTTACAGTAAAATTTCCTTTCTATTCTTTTCCATTGAAAACTCACCATATGCTCTAGCAACATAAAACCACACAAAGCCTGGATATGTCCCATATTTCTCCTGGTTCCATCTTGTTTTCATATTCCCTTAATCTAGAATAGATTCTCTTTGTCTCTACTGCTCTGCCATCTTCCTGATTGTTGGGATTATTACTTTTTATCTGGCCTCCTGCACTCTCCTCTCCTTCTTCAGGCACTATCCACAGATTAGTCGGAACCGCATTCATTACTGATTATATCATTTAACTACTTAGCGTTCATGAAGGGCTCATCTTGGGGTTAGAGTCTGTAAACAAGCCAGGATGGCGCCTAGCAAATGTTAGAATCTGTAAACAAGTCTGGATGGCGCCTGGCATTTTGCCAGAGGGAGTGGTTTATGAAGTAACACCAGCGAACCATTAAGTGTGGAGATTCCTTATTGGTTGACTGCTGTATGGAGTTTATGTAAATTAAGATAAGCTGTGTGGAATGTATATATACCGCTCCTGTCCTACAATAAACGGCTTCCACTCCTGCTGTATTGATCTACACAAGTCGTTCGTCACCCCCGGTTATTTTGCTGCAGCCGGACTGCAGCATCTTGGTACAAATGATAAAAGACAAATATTAAATTGGTCTGCACAGCCATGCGTGACATACCATGGACCAACCCACTCCTCTCGCCCCATCCAACCATATCTGGACACAATCCCTACTCATGCTCATGGCTCCATCCATTGATCAGTGTTTGTTTTCTCTATAATGTTAAATAGCACAAGAGCTGCCTCCCACCTTTTTTTTTTGTCTTGCGCAGTGCTGCGATTCCTCCAATTAGCACCTATTTTTAATGGAGAGATTTTAATGAATGCTTGCTTTAAAATGATCTATATTTTATTTAATAAGATAAATATTTATTTAAAAGAAATGGCAGCAAGTCAAACATTTTTAAAAGTAAAATGAACACAAAATAGAGACAAATAATGATATTTTATCTGCTTTATGTATTGCTATAACACTTTACCATCTCTCCACACAGACATTTTATACATTCTTTGCTTCTTGACATGACAATTTGGTATTTGTATAAGGAGATAAAAGCAAATTAATAACCCAATCAAGGGCCAAGGACCTGAACAGACACTCCTCAGAAGAGGATATAAAATCAATCAACAAATATATGAAAAAATGCTCATTATCTCTAGCAATCAGAGAAATGCAAATCAAAACCACTCTAAGATATCATCTCACTCCAGTCAGAATGGCAACTATTATGAAGACCAACAACAACAAGTGTTGGCAAGGATGTGGGGAAAAAGGTACACTCAAACATTGCTGGTGGGACTGTTAATTGGTACAGCCAATATGGAAAGCAGTATGGAGATTCCTTGGAAAACTGGGAATGGAACAACCATTTGACCCACCTATTCCTCTTCTTGGACTATACCCAAAGGACTTAAAAACAGCATACTACAGGGACACAGCCACATCAATGTTTATAGCAGCACAATTCACAATATCTAAACTGTGGAGCCAAACTAGACATCCTTCAGTGGATGAATGGATAAAAAAAATGTGGCATTTATACACATTGGAATATTACTCAGCATTAAAAAAGAACCAAATTATGGCATTTGCAGGTAAATGGATGGCACTGGAGAATATAATGCTAAGTGAAGTTAGCCAATCCCCAAAAAATAAATGCCGAATGTTTTCTCTGATATAAGGGGGGTGACTTATAGTGGAGTAGGGAGGGAGAGCATGGGAAGATTAGATTAATTCTAGTTAGGAAAGAGGGATGGGAGGTAAAGGGAGGGGGAAGGGGACTATTAAGGATGGTGAAATGTGATGGTCATCATTATACAAAGTACATGTATGAAGACTTGGGTGACAACACACCTCATGTACAAACAGAGATATGAAAAATTGTGGTATATAAGTGTATTCAGAATTGTAATGCAAAAAAAGTACATGTATAATGGCATAAATTGACATAAACATACTTTATATACACAGATACAGAAAAATTGTGTTCTATATGTGTGGTAAGGATTGTAATGCATTCCACTGACGTCATGTATTTAAAAAAATAATAAAATCAATTTAAAAAAGAAAAAAGATAAAAGGCATTCTCTTCTAGAAGAAAAGCAAATTAATACATTCTTTTCTCTAGTATAGTGTATTAAAATTCATTTTGAAAATAGTGCTTGATAGCTTGGACACATAAAGTACGCAATTTCACACACAAATCTACGTACTTCTATTAATTTGGAAATTTAAACACGGGATTCTGATAAATAGTTCCACATGACACCCATCAAAGAGATATGGTACATTTACAACATATACATTATAATTTCACATTTATTTCTGATATGAGAATATTGTCTTTTTAACTGTTTTCAATTTTATGTCTTATCACTGAAGTACTTCCTACAGATAAGCCTCCTTTATTATGTATTTGAAGCCTAGTCTTCTCTTTGATCCTCAGACTTCTAGTTGTGGATGCTATAGCACATGATTATGCAGTAACATGGCCTCTGGTCTTGTAGTTTTGGGTCATTAAGCAGGTAAGTCAGGATAATGGTGGTATGAGCATTCTTAAAACCATCCTAATCCCTAGTTGTTTACAGAGAAACTCAATTCACAGAAGTGATCTCAGACTCTATAAATATTTCCAAAATGCCAAATTAAATTTGTTTTAAGCTGAGTTTTTTCTTGATCCAATCCTTCAAACTGTCTTCATGCCACTAGAAAGCTACCTTAAAGGAAGGGAGGACAAACGTGGAGGAAACAATACACATAATAGTTTACAATTAAAATATCTTGCTTTTGAAACGCTTTAAACATATAACTATGTGAATTAAACATGCTTCAAAGGACTTTGAAAGGGGTCCACTTTGGAAATGAAACATAATGAAACTTAAGCATCATGATCTCTACAGTAAAATCTAGCTCTGGTATTAATATTTTGTGTATTTTTCTGCTCTCCTTCAAACATTAAGAATCTTGCCCAAGACTTTCTGATTTAGATTTGCCCTCCAGGATGGATAAAATTTTATACCAGTTGAATTTCTTTCCTTCCAAAGAATCATATGTAGGGAGAGAATTACCACTTTTCAATTTAAATTTATTATGTTCCTTTATTTTTCTATAGAGTTTGCCTTCTGACCCTCTATTTTTCCCTCCATTTCCCTCTCTATTCATTTCCTTTAGCCAACATGAAAGAGATTGCTTATTTTCATGGATGTAACCACCCGCCTACATTACCAGGCCCATGCAGTATCATGTACTGTGGAAAGAGGGTTCGAATTTTTCCTAACAACAGTCTGTGAACCAAGAATTTTATATCCATTGAAAAATATCTGTAATGAATAATAAACTCTAACTTTATTCTTTGAAAAGAGAATGTACTGTGCTTGTCTATGCAGTCTATACCAAGGGTCTGTTGAGATTTAACTTTTGGGCAGAGTATTGACTCCTGAAGAACAGAATATTTACATAAATTATTAGAAAAGTTTCTGCATGACAGATTTGTCTATTCCCCCCTTTTACGATCCTGCATTTATATCATAAGGATTTAAGGATATGTATTTCATCCTTGGGTGATAATGAGACCAGGGCTAAGGACAAGCTGATTATCAGACAAAAGGAAACCAACCGGTAGATAGCACTCCCATCACTTGATTGCTTACAGCCTCCAGGGGTGGGGGAGGATCATACTCCTTTCTCAAGTGTTTAATCTTCAACACCACGGGAACAAGGACCTGATCCTGATTTTCAAGACTGGTTTCCATAGTCCAGTATCACTCCATTCGTTTTCTTGGTGAGATTGATTCAATTGTGGCCTTTGGGAGCTTCCAGATGGGCTTTTATATGGCTTGGACATATCAGTATCATTTTTAGCACTTCTTTATTGTCTGGCACTACAATATGCTATTGGATAATTTCTTGCTCTAATCATAGAATCGGCCGTTTTCCAAGGAACACTTGTTCCTTTTATTAAGGAATGACTGATTCTAGATTTTGAATAGAAAAGTGATGATTACAAATGAAGACACTGAATATAAAAGAGGTGAAGATATTATTCAAGGTATTAGATAACTGTTTGTAGAATTGAATTTAATTCTCCCTGACACAAAAGTCAAAGCTCATAGTCACAATTTTTCATGGCTTATGAAAATGCATAAAAGTTGGCTCTGATTGCAAAAATTTTATATCCTGAATTGTAACAAAGCATACATTAGCAAACTGGGGACTACAGCACAATTTGGTAATTTGTTTTCACATTCATAATTACTCTGTGCTTTTAACTCTTTACCTAAATTACTCTCTGTAATCTAATTATGAAATATGATGAAAGATATTTATCAAGGTTTGATAATAGTATACAGCTTAATCTTCTCATATTTTCCAGTAATGTACTCATTTTTAAAAAAGATTTATGATGCATGTTTTAACTGTCTTTATGTATATCCTAACTCTAATCTCAAACTGATTCAGGTCATACTTACCTCAACATCGTCAATGTAAGTATAACCAGAAAATGTCTGTAGAATGAAATGAATGATAGAATCGTTCAGAAATTTATGATGCAATGATAGGCCTTCTATCATTTGAAAAGATTATTTTTATATTTTGTTTCTAATATGGTTAGTGGTTAACAAAATCAACTAATTTACATTTAATATTTATGGTTATTATTAGAGAAGGGAGATTTATTTTCACAGCTTATAATTTAATCTCATTCTTCATAGTCTTAAAAATTTTTTTCTTTCATCTAAAGCATTATTTATATCTTAACAAATTCTGATTATGTTATTTTTACTTTCATCCATATCTCTAAAATGTATATAGCAGGTGCAGTGGTTATTGCATTTTACATTTAAATTCAAATATAGGCTAGAAAAATACATTCATAATTTCTCATTCTGAAGTTATAATCAAAAATAGTATTTATTTGATATTATTTTGATTCTAATTAGGAAACAATCATTCTGTAGGAGTACCATTTTGAAAAAGGGATGTCACTATAAATAGGAAAAAGATTGTCTATTGGTCAATAATTATAAAAACAATAGATGACCATTGAAATGATGAGATGGAAGGATTTTGCATTAAGTGCCTAAGTCTGCTGTGACAAATGACCACAACCTGGCTCAATTAAGATAACAGAAAATGATTTCTCACATTCTAGAGGTTCAAAGTCTAAAAAGGTTCCAGCAAAGCCATACATTCTCCCCTAAGAGTACAGGAGAAAATCAACGCCTTTCTTTCAGTTTCTGCTGTTGCCAGCAATCTTTGGTGCTCCTTATCTTGCTATAACTTCAATATCTGCCTTTCCTGTTCCTTGGACCCTAACTCCTTTAGAGTTCCCTGGTGAGTCTGTCACTATGCCTCTTTTCTTCTTGTAAAGATGTCAGTCATACAGGACTAGGACCCAACTTAATCCAGAATAACTTAAATTGATTCTACAAATATTCAATGTCCAAATAAGGTCATATTCACAAGTATCTGGGGTTAGAACTTCAACATATCTTTTTGGGGAATACAATTCAACCCCAACTGGGTTTTTTTGAGGAAGATAAATTGAGCAATTGCCAACACTAACTGTAAGACCTGAGAGGTTGTCTCACATATGGATTCATTTGAGATAACTTGTAATATTCAGCTCTTTTTGTTGACATTAATGATCATAATTATACTAGTTAACATTACTGATCACATGGATGTAATAAAATAATAGCACTAAAAGGTCTTGAAAACATTTAAAAAAATAAATATTAGCTAAAGAAATAATTTCATTGTAATTTAAAACATCTGTAGATACAATGTAATGCAAATGTGTAAAAGAGATGTTAATGCTATTGCTTACTGAATGCCCTTTGGTGCCTTGAAAATGAAAGAACAACTCATAAAGTGACACAAATATTAGAAGTTGAAGTGTTTTATATTAGAAATGAAAAAAAAAAACTACCAAAATATTCCTTTAAAAATTCAGTTATTTCCATAGGTACAATGACTGAATTTATAAATAGAGGTATTATGATAATAAATACAGAAAAGTATAAATATTCCTACAGTGAAATCATGAAAATTGATGTGCACATTTTCTAAGATTATTTTGGTATGTCAAAATTTATTTTAATACATAAAAATTATTAAGAGTAATCTATCATTAGAGAAGGGAGATTTACTTTCACAGTTTATAATTTAATCTCATTCATCATATTCTTAAAAAAATTCTTTCACCTAAAGCATTATTTATATCTTAACAAATTCTGATTATGTTGTTTTTATTTTCATCCTTATCTCTAACATGTATATAGTAGGTGTAGTAGTTATTGTATTATACATTTAAGTTAAAATATAGGCTAGAAAAACATTAATAGTTTCTCATTCTAAAGTTATAATCAAAAGTAATATTTATTTGATATTGTTTTGATTCTAATTAGGAAAACAAACAATTATTCTGTAGGGGTACCATACTGAGAAATGAGTATTTTGTTAGCCCAATTCATTTTCTTACATTTTAATATCACTCATTTGAAATAACTGTTTTAGATATTCTTATTAATATTCTTATATATCCATGTCTAATCTAAAGAATTGTACACAACGTAGCTATTTTAATTAAATAAAAGCATTTTTAGCTATAATTATAATTAAAGGATTTTTATGTTCTCTGGCTCATTTAGCCATATTCCTATAAAGATGAAAGAATTATTCCCTACTTTCACATTACATAAGAAATTCAGAGATTTACTACACATCAGTGAAGTCTTATTGAATTTTAGACAAAAATTACATTATCTGATAGAACATTAGGTAAACTTTTCATGGGAGCAGGTATCCAATTAAAGATTTGGGAAGAAATTCAAGAGAAAAATGTAGACTTCTATATCATAACTTTTTGCTTTCACTTAATTCAGAACATATACAAAATACATTGAGTAAATTCTAGTAACAGAACTAGTCAATGGTAGCGAACAACAATTCACATTTTAGAATCATTGCTAAAATATATAGTATTTTAAAGTTTATAACTCAGAATAACTTAAAAGTTGACACATTGCTAAAATACTGTAAAATGATTGTCTTTGCCAAGTTTTATAACTGGATCCACATAAATCCATTCCCCAACAAGCACAAATCCAGAATTATATCCAAATTAGAATTATAAACAAATTGAAATTCCCCAAATCACATGGTGAAACTTAATGTGTATTGGCTAAATATTCCCAATCCCATTGTTCAGTTCTTATATGAACATTTTAGCCTATTCGTCAAATATTATTTTTTTAATGAAAGTAATTATTTTAATATCATTTTGTGATAAAAACCTTTAATATGCATTTCTTTACAAGTAAAAATAAAATAATTTATTCTTAATGGGTCATTCAGTTCAAATTAGTATTTTTTCAACTTTTATTACATTTAGAAATAATTTGTCTATTAAAATACACACCTGCAAATTACAAAATTTATAGATTATAAAGCTTGTATCTTTGATATCAACTATTGTAGTGGTTTCATGTAACAGTAGTTTCATTTTTCTAAGGTAATGCATTTTAAGAATAGCATGATGAAATGCACATTTAACCATATTTTATGCTTTCAGTCAAGTGCTAACAATAACAAAAGACCTCTGAGGATATAATCATGATTCATTATGGAATAACCAAGTGGAAGAATGGGTTAATAGGAAATATGTAGTCTATATCAAACTATTCAGTTTAAGGGTGACAAAATTTTTTTTTTATAAAGCCCTTTAAGGAATAAGGGCTTATTTTAATAATATACTGCAATATTTAAAACAAAATATTTTGTTTCAGACAGTGGAATGAGATGGACATCATTACCCTAAGTACATGTAAGAAGACACAAATGGTGTGACTCTATTTTGTATGCAACCAGAGATATGAAAAAATGTGCTCTATATGTATAATAAGAATTGTAATGCATTCTGCTGTCACATATAACAAATTAAAACTTTTAAAAAAGATTTTCTTTTAAAAGTGACATTTTCAAATTGGGTATGGTGGTGCATACCTGTAATCCCAGTGATTTGGAAGGCTGAGATAGGAAGATCACAGCTTTGAGGTCAGTCTCTGCAACCGCGTAGGACCTTATCTCAAAATTTAAAAACAAAACAAAACAACAACAAAAAAGTAGGGTTAAGTGTATAGCTCAGTCGTAGAGCACTTCTGGATTCAATTCCTACTACTGCACACTCACACAAAAAAAGATATTTTGATAAGTGGTGAACAATGGTGATACAGGACAGAGTTCTTTTTTCTTGCAAGTTCTAATTTTACCATGTCACCCTATGGAAGGCTGATTGAGGGAGCCTGACCTCTGTGTGTAGGAATCATTGTCACTGAATTTCTTTTTTTTCTGTGTATTTTTTAAAAAAAGTTTTCATTATGTGTGGCATTTTCAAAATGAAACTTTATACAAAAGGAGTACCCTATGACAAAAGATCTAGGAAATGAGAGTTTGATGAGTCAGAGACAATGAAGTAGATGCCTTCCAAGAGAAGTTAGGTGGCTAAACACTCTGGTTTTATTCGCTAAGGAGAGTTTCTACTACATTTTTGTCCTACAGATTGTGAGGCTAGAATGAAGTTTAAGAAGAATTGTGTATTCACATTAACCACAATATAGAAATAACATTTTTGGAGAGGCATTCCTATGTGGGGTGTGTGTGTGTGAGTATATCTATCTATCTATCTATCTATCTATATATATATATATATATATATATGGCAATAGTCTGCCTAACTTGGTGTATAATTGCATTGAACCTAAGTAAAATTTTCATGTCATATATAACCAAACAGACTAGACCTTTGTTCCATATGAGGGTAGGGAAGAAAAAGAAGAAAGAAAGGGAAGGGCATTTTTACAGTAGGATGGTTTTGTGTTTAGTTATTTCCTTGATGGTGCAAATATGTCTTCTACTCCAGGATTTGACAAGCAATGGCCAAATACAGTCTGCCACGTTTTTTAAAGTAAAAATTTGCAGAAATACAACCACATCCATTTATTTATACATTCTCTACAGTTTATTTCACCTCTAACAGCAGAATTGAGTAAGCTTCAAATGTGCCATCTGGCCTTATCCAGAAAACATTCACTATTCCTGACCCACATTTCAAATTGAGGCTGAGTTTTGTCTTCTTTTCCTTTCTGGTTATGATGGTTTTAGTAGATACGAAGTTCATGGTCAAAATCATAAAATGTAAGGGAATGATAAATGCATGTAAAAAAATCTTCCTGATTTTATTCAACTCAATTCTTCAACTATATATATAACATTTATTACCCATCACCATTAGGAATAAAAATAATATAAAAATTACAATATTTACAATATGGATAAGGCAAATCTGATGAACACCATTATTAAAAATCAAAGAACCATAAATAGTATATGATTAAATTTTCAGCAAATAGTTTTTACTAATGGTTCTAAGGAAGAGTATAAACATGTCACTTCACTGTATTTATCTAAAGTGCTTATAAAAATCTCTCCCAAGGAAAGATGACAGAATGTTTTAAAAAATCAGTAGGTTTTTCAAATGTTTGTTTATTTACATAATCAAATAAGTTTGCTTATGTTTGCTTATTTATATGCTCTTCGTGGCAATATATGCTATATAATGCTTAAATAATAAAAATTTCTTCAACACAAAACACCATATTTGCTTGGAAGTTTTCTTTCTAGATTCATACCATAGAAATGATAAAATTGTTCTATGTTTTCTCAATTCTGTATTTAATAATGCCTTTACTAATCTTTATTAATTCAATAAGCCTGAGGAAAAACAGACATGCCAAATTATGTCATCCACTGAGACTGCATTGTCAAAAAAATTTAAAATAGCTACCTAGAAGTCTATTATAATAGCTGTGAAATTAAGAGATAAAATAGTGATGTTAATATAAAGAAATAAAGTTGGAAAGAGTGAAAGCCTGAAGGAATCTTAATTTGTTGGCAGTAATTCAAATGTATTACCATTTATTGAGCACTTAGTATATGCTCCTGAAAAGTATATGGATAGGATATTTATTAAATACTATCCATCACATTTTACAAAATGGAAGAATAAGGAACATTTCATACCTTGCAACATAGACTAGAAAAACTCTGATTAAAAAAGAAAATTGGCAAAGTTATGAGAAGACTATAAAGTTAGAGGTTGAGACCTCTCATGAAAATGGATGCAAAAATTCTAACTATAACAACAAAACCCATTAAATGGATAAAGGAAAGAGAGAAGAAAAAAGTCACTATGTGATTGATGGAATGAGCCCTGAGCTTAATCATCCTGCTATGGACACTGTCTGAAACATAACAACTTCAACAGGCATTCTTGCAAGGATGTGACCATGACAGCAAATCCATTACAGTCTCAGAAAGCCATCACACACTTCCTTCATGTAACAAAAACAGTCATTTTTTTTTCTCCCCCTGCAGATGTGTCCTTGTACTTGTCAAGTCATCTCTCCTGGTTGTAGTCTCAGAAACATCACTTGCTTCACATCTCATGATGGCAGATTGAAAAGGTCTAAAATAAATAATGGTAAAAATAGGGGATTTTTAGTTTTAAAAATTAATAGTATTCATGTCCTCATAAATTCTAATGTTAAAACCTGAATCCCCATTTATATGGTAATTAGTAGGTGAAGTGTTTGTGAGGTAATTCAATTTAGATGAAGTTATAAGATTAGAAGCTCATACATTGCTGGTGGGACTGCAAATTGGTGCAGCCAATATGGAAAGTAATATGGAGTTTCCTTGGAAAACTGAGAATGGAACCACCATTTGACCGAGCTATCCCTCTCCTGGATCTATACCCAAAGGACTTAAAAAGAGCATACTCCAGGGACACAGCCACATCAATTTTATAGAAGCACAATTCACAATAGCTAAACTATGGAATCAACATAGATGCCCCTCAGTAGATGAATGGATTTTTTAAAAAGTGACATATATATACACAATGGAATATTACTCAGCAATAAAAGAGAATAAAATCATGGCATTTGCAGGTAAATGGATGACGTTGGAGAAAATAATGCTAAATGAAGATAGCCAATCCCAGAAAAACAAATGCTGAATGTTTTCTCTGATATAAAGTGACTGACCCATAATGAGGTAGGGAGGGGAAGCATGGGAGGAATAGACAAACTCTAGATAGGGCAGAGGGGTGGGAGGGAAAAGGAGGGGGCAGGGGTTTAGCAATGATGGTGGAATGTGATAGACATCACTATCCAAAGTCCATGTATGAAGACATGAATTCGTGTAAACTTACTTTATATACAGAGATATGAAAAATTGTGCTCTAAATGTGTAATAGGAATTGTAATACATTCTGCTGTCATGTATTTTAAAAATCTATTAAAAAAAGAGTAGAAACCTTCTGATGGAATTAAAAATCTTATTGAAAAAAAGGAAGATCCACCTCTTTCATTCATGTGAGGATACCAGAAATATGGTCATCACCATTATAGTACATGGGTCCTTTCCAGACATCACATCTGCCAGCACTTTGATCTTGGACTTGCCAGTCTCATAAACTATGAGATATCAATCCTTTTGGATTTAACCACCTAGTCTATAGAGTATTTTGTTACAGCAGCCCAAGAAAACAGGAGAATAACTAGCAGAATTCCTTACCAGCAGACCTACAATACAATTACAGAAAATAATAGTAGATGAAGCTAATATCAAATATGTTGGATGCAGCTAAGACAGTACTAACAGGAAAATGTGTGGCTTGAAATATTTGTATCAAGATAAAATATGACATACATAAAAAGTATAATAGATAGTTATGAACAACTTCATTCTATCACATTTATCAGATTAGATAAAGATTAATTTCTTGAAAACATACCATTTACTTAGATGATTCTAAATGGAATAGAAAATCTGAAGATAATAGTTAAAGAATAAAATACAAGAAACAATTAAAATGTCCCATGACCAAAAAATAAAGACATAAATTTTATATTCACATAATAGTATGATATGCCACAGTAAAAAGGAGAAAATCAATTACAAAACTCAGTAAAGATTTCTTGGGAGGGAAGAATAAGTAAATAAATGATTTTCATAGAATAAAATATACAGTACAATTTTATTTATTTTATTTTCAGAAGTAATTATATCTATTGTATATTTTGAAGTAAATACTTCGAAGCAAGAAAATGACTAACACACAATTGAAGGTAGTAAAACTTTCAGAGGGAAAATGGTGTACTTTAATGGTATTTGTAATATTCATCATATAACTTGGTGTTATTTACCTGGGTATTAAAATAATCACATAAATACTACATTCACATGTGTTATATATTCCCTCTTATTTATAAGAAAATAAAAGGAAAGTAAGAAAGGGTTCATTGAATACTGAACAGGATTGAGGACTCATCATTCCATATTTTGTGTGATAGTTTTGAAAACCAAAGATGAAAAACAGTTTACAGATAAACAAAATAAACTTTAAAAAGAATATGCTACTTTTGTGCATGGCGAGAGGAGGGGATTCAGTTTCATTTTGTTGCATATGGATTTCCAGTTTTCCCAGCACCATTTGTTGAAGATGCTATCCTCCCTCCATTGCATGCTTTTAGCTCCTTTATCAAATATAAGATAGTTGTAGCTTTGTGGATTAGTCTCTGTGTCCTCTATTCTGTACCATTGGTCCACCCTCCTGTTTTGGTACCAGTACCATGCTGTTTTTGTTACTATTGCTCTGTAATATAGTTTTAAGTCTGGTATCGCTATACCGCCTGATTCGCACTTCCTGCTTAGAATTGCTTTTGCTATTCTGGGTCTTTTATTTTTCCATATGAATTTCATGATTGCTTTATCCATTTCTACAAGAAATGCCATTGGGATTTTGATTGGCATTGCATTAAACCTATAGAGAACTTTTGTTAATATCGCCATTTTGATGATGTTAGTTCTGCCTATCCATGAACAGGGTATATTTTTCCATCTTCTAAGATCTTCTTCTACTTCTCTTTTTAGGGTTTTGTAGTTTTCATTGTATAAATCTTTCACCTCTTTTGTTAGGTTGATTCCCAAGTATTTTATTTTTTTTGAGGATATTGTGAAAATGCACAAAAGTTAACTCAAAGTGGATCAAGGAGCTAGATATCAAATCAGAGACTCTGCGTCTGATAGAAGAAAAAGTTGGCTCCGATCTACATATTGTAGGGTCGGGCTCCAAATTCCTTAATAGGACACCCATAGCACAAAAGTTGATAACAAGAATCAACAAATGGGACTTACTTAAACTAAAAAGTTTTTTCTCAGCAAGAGAAACAATAAGGGAGGTAAATAGGGAGCCCACATTCTGGGAACAAATTTTTACTCCTCACACTTCAGATAGAGCCCTAATATCCAGAGTATACAAAGAACTCAAAAAATTAAACAATAAGAAACAAATAACCCAATCAACAAATGGGCCAAGGACCTGAACAGACACTTCTCAGAAGAGGACATACAATCAATCAACAAGTACATGAAAAAATGCTCACCATCTCTAGCAGTCAGAGAAATGCAAATCAAAACCACCCTAAGATACCATCTCACTCCAGTAAGATTGGCAGCCATTATGAAGTCAAACAACAACAAGTGCTGGAGAGGATGTGGGGAAAAGGGTACTCTTGTACATTGCTGGTGGGACTGCAAACTGGTGCGGCCAATCTGGAAAGCAGTATGGAGATTCCTGGGAAAGCTGGGAATGGAACCACCATTTGACCCAGCTATTGCCCTTCTTGGACTATTCCCTGAAGACCTTAAAAGAGCGTACTACAGGGATAATGCTACATCGATACTCATAGCAGCACAATTCACAATTGCTAGGCTGTGGAACCAACCCAGATGCTCTTCAATAGATGAATGGATAAAAAAAAATGTGGCATTTATACACCATGGAGTATTATGCAGCACTAAAAAATGACAAAATCATAGAATTTGCAGGGAAATGGATGGCACTAGAGCAGATTATGCTTAGTGAAGCTAGCCAATCCCTAAAAAACAAATACCAAATGTCTTCTTTGATATAATGAGAGGAACTAAGAACAGAGCAGGGAGGAAGAGCAGGAAGAAAAGATTAACATTAAACAGATACATGAGGTGGGATGGAAAGGGAGAGAAAAGGGAAATTGCATGGTAATGAAGGGAGACCCTCATTGTTATACAAAATTACATATAAGAGGTTGTGAGGGGAATGGGAAAATAAACAAGGAGAGAAATGAATTACAGTGGATGGGGTAGAGAGAGATGGGGTAGATGGGAGGGGAGGGAGGGGGGATAGTAGAGGATAGGAAAGGTAGCAGAATACAACAGTTACTAATAGGGCATTATGTAAAAATGTGGATGTGTAACCGATGTGATTCTGCAATCTGTATTTGGGGTAAAATTGGGAGTTCATAACCAACTTGAATCTAATGTAAGAAATATGATATGTCAAGAGCTTTATAATGTTTTGAACAACCAATAAAAAAATAAATTAAAAAAATAATAATAAAAAAAGAATATGCTACTAAAACGTAATTAAAGTCAGGTAACCATCAGATATCATAGAAACTGGATTACAGTACAGGTAATACTTTCTATGTGCTACTATTAGGAAAAACCAAATTAAAACAGAATTTTGTACAATTCAGAGAACATCATGAATAATATTGCTTTATGTATCACATTCACAATTTGATATTTTTAAAGAAGAATTACACTGAAAGCAAATTAGACATTCTAAAAGCTGTCTCCTTGTTTGCAAACACTATGGCCATTGTCCTGATTTGAAAATGCTACATGGCTTCCTAGAGTCTTGGGGACAGGTGCTGCCTGAAGTCTTGGAAATACGATTCTCAATTGGCAGGTCCCTGAGGAGACAGAAGCCTCATCTCAGCATATCCAGAAAGTAAAGGATCAAGTCCAAAAGACTATTAGCAAGTGTTTAGACCCAATGGGCTTGCCTTGCAACACTTGGGACTTCCTTAGAACTCATCATTCTTTCCTTCTTTTCCTTTCTCCCTCCCACTTTTGTACTCTCCTTCCTTCTTTCTTCCTTTCATTTCCTTTTTGTGGATTGGAAATGTGAAACCTATGTCTGGCTCCCATGTATTTCAGAAGCACAGCACTAATGTGATTTCACAGGTTCACAGAAGGAAAAGAATGTTGATTCAGGATGAAGAATAACTCAGTTCTCTCTGACTGACATTTAAACAAAACTTCAGAATGTAGACTTTAGAGTTGATTTATAATAAGACTTTTGAAGCCTTTGGGATGGAATGAATGTATGTTCCATAAAAGAATGACAGGAATTTTAGAAGGTCATAATCAGGATGTTAGGGACTAACTGTGTCCCCCCATTATTCA
This sequence comes from Marmota monax, assembly GCF_021218885.2. Lineage (NCBI taxonomy): Eukaryota > Metazoa > Chordata > Mammalia > Rodentia > Sciuridae > Marmota > Marmota monax. The sequence goes on along the minus strand of NW_026694479.1, from coordinate 5,099,198 downwards.
TATATTGAAGCCCTAAGACCCAACGCAAAGCTATTTAGAGATGGGGCTTTGGGAATTAGTTAGGATTGGATGAACTCATGAGTTTCCATCTAAATCATGATGGGATTTAGTTCTCTTATAAGAAGAGACACGAGAGTTTACTTTTGCTTCTCTCATGTGAGGACACAGAAAGTAGCCAACTGCAAGCAAGAAACAGAGGCCTCACCAGAAACTGAGTCAGAAGCACCTTAACTTTGAACTTATGAGAAACAAATTTCTGTTGTTTAAGCTATTCAATCCATAATATTTTGTTATGGTAGCAAACTAGGAAAATGAAGTATTTTATTTACAACTATAAAGGTAGTGATTATTAAGTAAAATTAAAGATACAAATTCCTAAATAATAGAAGGAAAGAGAAGTGAAAATAGAATAATTTATGTTCAAATATTTTGTTGCAGCTTATCAAGGGATAATACTTATAGCTGGTAAATTAAAACACTGCAATCAAAACATTAAGGATAAAAAATATCCACTTAGAGGAGTCAAAAGATTAATGGTTGAAGATTATTTTGTCTAAAGTGTAGCTCCTGAAAAGAATGTAGGTAAGTTTATTCACTTTTTATTTCTATTTTTATTCAAGTTTTTTTTTTTTTTTGTGTGTGTGTGTGTGTGTCACTTGGTTTTAATTCCATGCATCATTTTCAACGAAGGAAAACAAAACATTTACATCCAGCATTATCAATTGCATTGTGAAATAAATTCTGTCTAGACATGGATTATAAGGCCCTGAGAGTATAATGCCCACATTTTCTAACTCCTCAGCATTTCACATTAATGCATAACAGAGTTGTTTTGCACATGGTGGAGCTGAACAAATATGGTAGGCTTATGAATTTTATGTTAGTAGGGAGATAGATGCTGCAGCAATGCCACACAAGAGTTGTGATCCTTGTGGCTTATTTGGTACAAATGCTTAGGTAAGGGAAAATAATTGATCAATTTGGAGTTTAGCTCATTAAATTAATAATGAAGGCCAGGGATATAGGGACCATAGATTCTGTCATTTCACTTTATAAATGAGAAAAACAATAAGAATGCTTATGACTTTAGGAGGAGTAAAAAATATTAAAACCTAGACTTGTCTTAAGAAAGTTAACTCATCATGCATGTAAAGCCTAATCAATTCTTTAATTCTATTTCTTCTTAATTGACTTTAATTGCCAATTCTTGTCAACAAGGACAAACAGACCTTGCATTTTAAATGAAATGATGCAAGCCATATTAAATGCTGCCTTGAAGTTTCCAAACCATTTCATATGCATGAAGCAATAGCTTATAGTAGCCTTTGTTTCTAGTAGTAAAGCAAAAAGAATCACACTGCATTTTAGATTTTCTTAGAAATACATATACTAAAAAACGTATCTTTCATGACATGAAAGTTAGTTTCTTCTGTGAAATTACTTATATGCAAAAAACTTGAAATAATCTTAGCATCTCCACATTATGTTTACTCAATCTACTTTGCAATGTATTAAAAGAGAAGTGTTCTTTTGCCTTATATCTTTATATAGGAAACACAAATTTGAACAAACTCCAAGATGCTAACAACACAATTTGAAACTACTGAGAATTAGTTTAAAATGTGAGTCTTGAAATCCTTCCTATCTTCTAATAGCATCAACAGAATACACTCCCGAATATTATCACTGTATCTTTCAAATTCCAGTGAAAAATCTCATCTAACATTTATCAGTCTCTTTGATCAAAAAGTTACTCACAAATAAAAACAGAAATCTTTGGAAATTAATCATTAGCTCAGATATTTTTTTCAAAAAAGTAATTTAAGAATATCTGAATTACTATCAAGATACAGTGATAAAACCAATATCAGTTTGTTTCCAGAAATTTTTTTGTTTTTAGGCAGAGAACTATAGGGGAAGAAATTGACCTAGTAAAACCAAGTAATTTTCTTGGTGTACCATTTCAGGTGAACAAGTGCAAATTTAATTTCACGTGCTCCACCCAGAAGTGGAGAACTCCTTTAAGTTTTTGCCTTTTAAGGGTTTATTACATTTTAGTGCAGACATCATCATGCTATTTGATCAATATGTGGATATAGCAAAAATAGTTTTTGGAAATTGAATACATGAAAAATAATATATGTAAAGTGAAATATAATACAATAAATACTTTCTTTGTAATAAAACTTCTCATATGTTTTTATTCTTTGCCTATTTAGTATTCAATAAATCTTAAAGACATTTTGTCTGTAAACATGCATTTTATATGGTAAAAAGGGATTAATTAACTCTTTTCATACATAACTAGATAATTTTTTTTTTACCAAAAGTGCTGTATTTTCTTAACCTACATGTCCTTTATTTATTTATTTATTTATTTATTTTTGGTAGAAAATCTACCTTTGGTTTTGCTGCTCTTAATTAGAGGTAGACCTCAATGGGAATTGAAGCAAAGCTGTTCTACAAGTAAGGACTGAAATTCTGCATCAAAAAGAAAAATTCTTTGTGTTTACTTTAACTAATACCTTGATGTTTTTTACTTCTTATTCCTTCCATTTTTCATTTATGATAAAAAATAATAATTATTGTGAAGCCCCCAAAATATATTCATTGGCAAGAATAAGCAAAACAGTCTTTTTATTACCTTTTTAAAAAATATTTTAGTTGTAACTATGAAATTATCTTCGTGAAAAGTGGCCACACATTGCTTACATTAATATCAATAATACATGTGTGCAGGAACTTAGTAGCCAAATATTAGCCACTAAAAATAAACTATTTGTGAACAACTAAATATACAGTTTATATCTAAGTCATGTTTGACAATTATGTTAATCAGAGCCTGTTGAAAAAAATCTGTTATAGCACATTATTAAGTAAAAAGGAATGTAAACTACTAAACAGCATGTTCAGTCTGATCCTGATGTTAAAAAGTAAGCATTGTATCAATTGAATACAAGTAACTAAGAGAATTTTCACCAATCTATTAACAATGATTTTCCCTGTATAGTGAGCTTTTGATAAATCTTATCTTTTTTTATTCTCATCTTTGTTTTTCCTTGAAAATATAGTGTTGTCATTAGAAAAAAAAATATGATCAAAAGAAGCTATTCCTCTTTGACTTGTACAAGAATTACATGTGAAGGCTTCCTTGAAATGTTTTTAACAGAGACAGAAGTATTATTCTTCCAAATTAAAGATGCCATTTAAAATACTCAAATGCATATCATAGGAGAATGCTTTTTGAAATCTCTTTATCTATGATATGAAATTTTACCCTTTGAAAAGACAACTATTACTAACAAATTTCTTTCATTTCACTTCTCACAAGCAGTCTATCCAATGCAATTCTTTCTATGAGCTGAACAAAAGGACTCAAATAATTGTTCCAAGGGAAAGGACATCATATAAGTCCTGCTGCCTCTATTAAAGATGAGTTTCTATCTAAGGTCAGGATGAATAATAAGCAATTATACTACTCAGGGTTGAGTTAAAAAGTACTTGGTGTTTATATGACCTTCCATGAGCAGTTTAGTATATTTATAAATATTTGCCATCGTTTGCCTTTTGTCATTGACTAAGGATTGACCTGTGTCACTTGTCACTGACACCGAACACCAAAATGAATTGAAATTCTGTCTTTAGAAATAGGTTTCCTTGATACTGTGACATTTATAAATGGACCTTTAAAGACTGCACTTTTTCTATATACTTTGTTTCAATTTCCTGTCACTCTCAAGTGGAGATTTTTATAATACTAAATTTATCACATCTTTCCAAGATCATTTCTCTGACTCTAAGCTTCTGGTGTACACTTCATCTCTGAAGGAATCTATATTTATCCTCCCCCCGCCCCCCGCTTCAACTTACGTCAAAGTATATATAAAAAGCACTCTCAGGACAGAATATGGCATCCCTTTTTAAAAAGGGGAGAAATAAAAACTGTAGAGTGAATTATTAGTTTAAAACACAAGTTAGTTAGAAGGCTTATCATCAGTTTGCTTTTGAAGATAAGCCATTTTCATTTTCTGAAAATGTCAATCTCTGTCTCAATTTTGTAATATAGAAATTGAGACAGAGAAAAATATTTGATTGGTTTGGTCATTATATAAGTTACAGCTCACCTAAATTTCTTTTTTGCCATTCATTCTATATTGAATGGCTTTTATCCCTTATTTTCTCTTCTCCTTTTATGAATGAATTTATAGCACTCTAAGTTTTGCTATGTGAATTATGTCTCTTACCGCCATCATTTTTGCACTTTCTGTTCTTGTTTAACATCTTTGTAATTTTCTATAGTCTATTATTTCTCATGAAGAAAGGCAACTTAGGATTCTCTTGACACAGTTGTATATGTTCTAAGAATTTTTTTTCTCATGTCACATATAAGCCCATGATTGCTGCATCTATAATTAGTAAAACTAAGAAATTAAAATGTTTTTTTAAAAGGCCTCAACTTGCTACGTTGTTAATTACTTTATTTTCAAAACATTAATGTGAATAACTTTGCAGTGTACTTCATATATGCTTCAATTTATTGCCACTGCTAGCAAAAAATGTCAGCTTCCAAAATAACTAACACAATTTAGCAGCACACTTCATTCAGTATTTTAATTATACATTTTAGTCCATTCCTCAGTTTATTAGTCTCCTTTTAACATGTACGGCACAAAACCATTGCCACAAGAAGATAACGTCTGAAACTTACATGTCCATTGGGCACAACTATCAGCATTTTTCCTCTGCTTAGGTCATGAACCCAATTAATCCTCATTGCAGAAAGGATAAAGGAAATACCAGTGATCATACACTCTAAATGTTATCTGAATCTAATCTGACAGTCATTGCTGATTGAACTTGGTACACCCTGAAGCTTAAGAAATAAGTCTTAGCAGGCATATAGATTTCTCCGTATTTCACTAATGGCTACTCCAAATGCTTTTGAAAATCAGCAAAAGCGAAACTGCAAATTTATATGTGGGATTAATTTTTATTGCATAGGCTATAATGAGTGTGAATATCTGAAAGCTGTTCATAGTTTTATAGAATTCACATCATCTTTACTTCAGAAAATTTGCCTACTTGCTTCTAGTAGTGTTCATGTGAAACTGATAACTCATTGAATGAAATGTTAGCAATTCAATTTTAGTAGATATTTAATATTTTTATTTCTGCGTTTTAGTAAAGGAGGAATCTTGGTGATATTTCTAATCTTACACTTTCACATGGTTCTTGAATCATGTTAAACTGTTAACAAATGTTTGCTGAACTTTATGGAATTATATACAAATATACACACAGTTACATATAATATTTCAGACAGTTGTAGTCATGGTTAAAAACAATTGTATACCTATCATTTTCATGTGTATATTCACATTATCATGAAATGTTCATAACCGTAAGCTTTATTATTCTCAAAGCCATGTTTCTAGATGGTTTTCCTATCCTATTATAAGCACAGTAGGATATTATACTTGTAGTATATGCTACAAGTATATTAGAGTATATGCTAAGATAGGTTACACTGAGCAATATACCAGATTCTTCATGCTTAATGCATCACAGCTAAACTGGAATGATTTGTTACTAGAATTAGCTCAATGATATTTTCAGTCTTACAGGTATGAAATCTGCATATATATCACTTCCTGTTTTTACAGCTAAATACCACACGTTGGGTAATTTATGAAGAATAAAGGTTTATTTAGCTCTTAGTGACTTTGCTGCAACAGTCTAAATTTCAGTTGTCATGGGAGGCAGCTGCATACTGGTACCTTTCCCAGGCAGGTATCACATGCTGCTGATGGCTATACAGTTCTGGGGTCTCAAGTTCAGTCCACTTAATCCACTAGAAACTGTAGTGCAGGAGATGTTCTATACCTTTTAGCAGGTTTTTGTTAGGGACCACAAACTGTTCAATATATCCTTTAAAATCTCGGTGGAAATAACCATAAGTTCACAGCTCTTTCATTCTACACATCTACAGAAGTAGTTCCATGTGGACACCACAGAGGCCTGTCCCTTGTGCCTTCCCTAGTGGCTGTACAAACCACAACAGGATCCATTTGTGCTAAATCTGGGGAGTCCATATATCTGGGAAGGAATATATCATGATAGTGAGGACATAGAATGTGCCACAAATCATTCCCCAAACCAATCTGCCCTCCCAGGCCTCTGGGGCTATGATAAGAGTGGTAACCAACAAGAACTTTGAAATTCCCTTGGTATCTTTCCCCCTTTGTTCTGATGCATAGTGCCCAGATTCCTTTATCCATTCTAATCTCTTTAGCTAGTTATCACTGGATCCTACCCCCTGGGTTCTCTCTCTTGAAAATGCTTTTTTTTTGCTCTTTACATGATCAGGTTGTGAGTTTTCCAAGTTTTTCCTTTTTCTCTTTGCTCCTACATTTCACTGAAAGAAGCCAAACCACCCATGTAGCAGCTTGATTGCTGTACCGTTGTTTAGATATTTATTCTGCCAAATCGTCTATCTTATTACTTTTAAATTATCCTACTTTCCATAGGATCCCGGGGCATGGACACACACATCCAAATTTTTTGAAGCTATATAATGTCAATAGCCTTTGCTTCAGTTTCTAATACTTGTTATTCATTTCCAACTGGGCTATTATCAGAATCTTTATATTCTATATTTCTGTCAGCATTATAATTATGACCACTCAAGTAATCTCAAAGAAGTTGCAGACTTCCCATAATTATCATGTCTTCTTTGGGAGCCTTCCACAAGATTACCCTTAATGCTCTATTCTAACTCCTTCTGCAAATTCTTTCAACCTCTGGCTACTCCCCAGTTCCAAAGTTGCTTCTACATTTTCAGGTATTCGTTACTATCAATAGTCCCACATCTTCATACCAATTTTCTGAATTGGTCTGCTGTCTATTGCTAAAAGTGAATACTAGTGATTAGGTAGTTTATAAAGGATAATATTTAATTCAGCTCATGTTTCTGGCGGCTGGACTGTCCAAGGTTAAAATTTTGCATCTGGTGAGGGCTTTTTTCATGGTGGTTACTCTTTGCAGAGACCTGAAGTAGCATAGGCCAATGCCATACAAAGGAGTACTCACAAGAGACACAGCCAATGTAATAACAGGCCTACTCTCAGGATAATTCCTGAAGCCATTAATCTACAAAGGGGTAGTGATGGCAGAATCCTTAAGACTTAATCACCTCTTAAAGACATTTCATGGTATATAAAAATATGTCAAAATAGGGACATATTCTTAATATATAAGAATATGTTCTTATATATTATCATAATTTGGTTCCCATCTCTGTGTATAATTGATTGACAAGTCTTCTTACCTCTCAGTAACTTCACATATCCCCACCATAACAGGCTCTTTATTTAGTGATTTTCTGTTGTGGGAATTGATAGAAATTCTTGACACTTCATAGAGAAATCTTCAGACTCACATTACCTCTAATGGACCTTCTTGTCCCTAAATTTCTGTTCCAAGCTAAAAATACTGCCTTAAAATTCCTCATTAGTCTTTGGATTATTCCTGTGCCGTGTAATGTGAGTTTCCAGGAAATTCATCAAAGAACAGCTCCTGAAAGGCTAATAGTTAAAAACATAATTCAAGATTCTCACTTTATTAAGAAATACTGAAATACTGGCACAGCCAGCATGGAAAGACCTTTCAAAATAGCTGAGGCATGCATTTGAAAGGCTACAGGCAGGAGTGAGTCCCATTTCTTGAGTAAGTACTCTTCTTTAGGAGTAAGAGCAAAAGCAAAGATAGATACATCATAACAAAGCCTCTCTTCAAAGCTTAAGGGTATCAAGGAAATCCACCAGTAATTCAATCATCTGTCAAAACAGACCATGACATATTTTAGAAGAATAAAAACTTCAGAGAAACTATAGACTCTATAATAATATAAAATTTAAAAATTAGGCATGTAAAATCATAGAAAAATCCATTAGTAATATAAAGGTAAGACTGTAAATAGCAACAGTTAAGATATGATACAATTATTAAAGTGAATAGGAAAGATTTTGAAATGATTTAATTAGTATTTTAAAGGAAACAGAGGAAAATATTGAAACCATGAGTAAAAAGAAGTATGAACAAAAGAATATTATTATCTAAACAAAGTAACCAAACATTCTCAAAGTGAAAAAGCCTACCTAAAATTAGGGACACTTTAGATGATTTAAATAGCAACCCAAACTGCCAAAGATAGGATTAGGAAAATTGAAGACAGTTCAATTTTAAAAAGATACATATAAACATAGAGGAAAACCATGAAAATAATAGAAAAAAATACCCAATATACTTATTTAAAGTATCAAATTTTATAATATGTTTGTAAGTAAAGTCATAAGAAGATAGAAGAATGATGAGACAAACATAATATTGGAAGAAAATTTTACAAATCTGGTGAAAGATATTTGCCCACCAATTGAAGAAGCTCATCAAATCCCAAGAAAAGTAAATGCTAATCAAACTTCACCTAGATAAAATCACAAATGATTAGAGGACCAATTACTTGAAGGTAACCTGACTTTTCAACAGACATTATAAAGACCAAAAGATGATGAATATTTAAAGTGCTGAAAGTTTTTAAAAAATTAAACATAGATTCTATAGTTAATAAAAAGTCTCCCAAATTTAAAGCAAAGTAAAGATATTATAAAAAGTAAAAACTTAGGCTTCATCACCAGTTGGATCAAAATATAATAAATGCTAAAGATAAAATCTTTTGATGTAATTATGGTATCAGTTGGAATTAACATCTTTAGATGTTGGGTAAATTCAAAGGGTATTAACTATATAAATCACTGATAACAGAGATAATAAGAATAATGTCCTGTTTTAAAAATTATGCAGAATTAAAATATATATGACAAGTGCAAAAAAATAAGCAGGAGGAGGCTAAATGTTGTTAAAAATGTTATGAAGTTCTGTTCATTGTTTAAAATGTGAAAAAGTATTTTTTTTCAAATAGACTGAAATATGTCAAATGTATATTTTACAATATCTATTGTAAACGACCAATACAGTAATGTTAAGAGTATAGCAAAAATCTAATAGAGATAATTAAGTAACATAATGACACACATTATTAATATACAATGAGACAGAAAGAAAGACATAAACCAAGGCCACATAGACCAAAGAGAAAATCAGCGTGATATCAAGTAGTAATTACTTATGGGTCTTTCTGGGGAGCTGGCAGAATTACATTTCTTGGAGGTATATTTTGGTCCACAGTTTTAAAAATATAAATAATACAAGATAATACTATTTAACATCATTGGATCCACATTCACACACAGCCACAACCAACTAGCTCTGAATAGGGAAAAACAACAAAAACAAAAACAATTAAAAGGACATACATCTCAGGACAGCCCATTTTCCAACAGACTTGCTTCATATCAATATATTATCTGTCTTTTGTAATATGTTTTGTCATCTTTGCCTCAAGCCCTTTGCACCATGAAAGCCGAAAGCTTCTGATTCTTCCTAAACATCTCATGAAACCAATAGCTAGTATATGGCCAGCAGCCAGTCCTGGATTTGCTTTGTTCCTCATTTGAAGCCCTGACTTCACTGACTATTGACATTATAGAGCAGCAACTATATTATGTTCTGGTACTAAACAAGGAATAAAATGCCCAGAGGCTATTGTTCTAAATAGACTTTTTTATTTTTCAGAGACCTACAATCTTCACCCAATCCTGATGATGGCCTGATAGAATTATATACAAAAATTACTGTAATGCTTCACTAGCACATCATCATCTTCAAAGGTTTTGTTCATCAGTAGTATTATGATATGTTTGGGGGAGCTATTTTTAGCTTAAAATTTTAAGCTAAAATATTTAGCTTAAAACATTCTGTCTGTTATAAGAGTTGTATGTGTTTGATACCAGTGAATCATATTTTGGTCAAAGGATAAGTAGTTGAGGATTATTGCTTTGCTTTCATTAATGAAAAAGAAAAAAATCATATTATCTTTCAAGAATGATTTAAAGACATAAAAATTAGAATCTTTTGGCAAGCAATTGGGCCTTCAATGTATGTTTGGTGAAGGAATGACACAAAGATTATCCTACAGAGGGATAAAACAGTTAAACATAAGAATGAAAAAAGAATTTGAATCAGAGAAAAGTAACTGAATTTGCTATAACAAACAGATAATTTTTACTATAAATGAATTGGATAATGAATTACTTAAGGCCACATGCGTGTACTTGGGCAACAACAACACTGGTTTACTAGTTTAATCATGAAATCATAAATGTCTGTAATTAAGCATTTGTCAAAAGGGTACCTGAGACATTTGTGCAGAGAGAAAAGGGAAAAACTCAGTGACTAGTAGGATATAAAATAAAAGAGATCAAAAGTAAGTGAGTTCGATAATATCTTGATTTCACCTTGAATTCTGACAATGGAGCAAAAGTACAAGAGGAATCAATCAATTATATTGTATGAGGAAGGCAAAGGCAAATGAAAAGCCAATGGAATGTTCACAGAGGTTTAGACTCTGAGCAGATGAGAATGAATACAGAGCTACAGTAGCTGTACTAAAGCTTGCTTACCCTCTCCTTCCATTATTCTGGGCTTCATTTATTCAGGTACACCATTAAGAAAAGTAGCTCCCATAAAAGTTATGTAGAGATGTTCTTAATATTTATCTTAAATATGTTGATGTGTATCAAATTTTGTGATGATTTGCAAATAAATTTGCTTATAAATAAATAAATGAATAAATAAATAAATAAACTGTCTTCCATGGTGCAAAGGGCTGTGTCTTTGTACTGCCTCAATTTCCAGGAAGGCTCTGCAACAGTTAGATAAGAGAGTATATGAACATGAAGAAGAGGAGCAGTGGGCTCAGCTGTAATTAATTTCCCCAAGCTCATTTCAGACTCTCTTAAGCAAAATTTAGGCCCCAGTTATACAGAGATGTGGATTCAATCACACACAACCCCCCTGATTCAGTGACGCAGCTCATTAGCAGTAATAGACATTCCCAGGCTTGCTAAACACCTAATTTGCTATGAGAAAATGATTTTAAGCAAAGAGAAAAATGAACAAGCATAAAATCATAACTTCTAAGATAATTAAAAAATGCAAGAAAAATATGATTATACATCCAGATACTTCAATTATATAATGTACTATATATTTCATTATATATAGATGCATCCCCACCTTCTATCAAATTCAAGGTGTCAAACATTTTATTATTTACTACAACCCATGTAGTGCTAGTGTTTTGGGGACCACAAGAATAAGAATAAACTGGGTCCTCTAGAATTTTTATGTTAAAAGACTGACAGATGTGAAAGAGTAGTACTTGATATATGACAAAATATAATTTCATGTTGGGGTGAATAGTACAGATTAAATGCTGTCAGACTTCAAAGAAAAGAAAGATTAACATGAGAGAACATTCAAGAAAGATTTAGTTGAAGAGGAGGAACCTGGTAGCATTCAATTATGGATAAAATTTTATAATAGAAGGCTTTCTTAGCTGAATGCATATAATCAGAAGAAAAATGCTTGTCAAAAGTCCTCTTTTGGGCTGGGGTTGTGGCTCAATGGTAGAGCATTTTCCTCACATGAGTGAAGCACTGGGTTTGATTTTCAGCACCAAAATAAATAAATAAATAAATAAGCAAACAAAATAAAGTTAAACCAAATTCCTCTTCAGCAAATTTTTATGTTCATGTCAATAAAGCACCAGTTTCTAATGTTCGTGGAAGACAAGAAAACATGTATTCTACTGCTGACTGTAAGGTTAGGCACTTTCATAGTTGTTTCTCTCTGAATAAGGGGTTCTGGTTACCCACTTGATGCTAATGACACATTTCTGTGCATTCCATTTTGGTTCTAAAGATGCTATTTTGGTTGCAAGTTCAAAAGGATGAGTAATAAGAGAAAGTATGTACATGAAACCTACATGATATAATATGATTGGATATAGTTTTAGTTAGCTTTTTTGTTGCTGCAAGAAAAAGACCTGACAAGAACAATTTTAGAGGAGGAAAAGTTTATTGGCATTCACATTTTAGAGGTTCATAGACAGCCAACTCCATTGATCTGTTCCTGAGGTGAGACTGAACATCATGGTACAAGGTTATGGTGGAGGAAAGAAGCTCAGAACATGACAATCAGGAAGGGGAGAGAGAGAGAGAGAGAGAGAGAGAGAGAGAGAGAGAGAGAGAGAGAGAGAGAGAGAGAGAGAGAGAGAGCGCTCTAGTCACCAGGGACATAATATGTATCTCAAAGGTATGTCCCTAGTTGCATACCTCCTAGTTACATACTGCTTTCCTATAGTTTTTACTCAATCCATTCAATTGGACAATGCACTGATTAGGTCAAGGATCTCATAACTCAATCGTTTCACCTCTAAACTTTCTTGTATTGTCTAATATATGAGCTTTGGGATGACATCTCGTATCTAAACCGTAACAGAGTTTTTATGAATGTTCTATACAAAATGTTCTCTTTTGTTATCTCTGCTTGTGTCAAACCTTTGAAGAGAAGTATTATGAATATTCACAACCTATACAGTGGTAAAAGAAGATAGAAGTCCAAATTTTTAACTGTTATTAAAAGATCAGAATGTTTTGGCCCAATTTATTACAAGATCTCACTACAAATTTTATTTTCCCTCTGATTCATTGTACACTCAAATGACATGAGTCTTCAGTTTCCTTTCACAGAGCAAGATAATAATAGCAATAATCTTGAGATACACATATTGTCACTTTCTCTCTCTTTATACTGATTGTATCAAAAGAAGGTGATGATAAGGAGACCTATAACAAAGGTATGTTACAGTTGTTTGTTTGGTAGGAAAGAAAAGCATTTCAGAGCTTAACACTATTTTTAAATGTGCAAAACACAAATCAGGATGATATTCAAATGTTTTACATATACTAGTGAAAAATAGTCAATAGTAAATATTAAGTATGAAAATATAACAAAATATGACAAAAAATTAAAACTATGTGGGTAGTTATTTTTACAACTATTGATTGTTCAATCTGTGAAAAATTGACATTGTAAGAAAGATAATGTTCTAAGTATGGCCTTTAGAAATATCTTATAGAAAGATAATAAATGGACTTTATAAGTGGGCTAGAGTCAAGATCAGATATTAAATTTCTGGATATGTACAAGTAATTAAAGAAGGATGCTTTGATATAAAGAAGTATAGGATGAGATCTTCGTAAAATCATGATATTTAGCATGCCTGGTAACTCCTAGAACTTATAACTTCTTGGAAGTGTCTGAATGTTTACTACGTACCAGATAATGAATGTCTGAGATTTAACTGCATGAAGTATAACAAAGAACTTCATACAGCACCTCAGAATTATTGGAACTGACACACAAAGGCAGATGTGACTCCCACAAAGGATGTGAGAAACCAAAGCCCCCAGAAGAATGTAAAAAACAGCCTTTAAAATATTGCACCTCTCAGAAAAAAAAAAAAAACTCCATTTGCAACTCTCATCACTACATATTTATATATCTGTATTTTTCTACTGCATTATGTTTTAATGTATCATTCTTTCATAAAATGCTTATCATAAATGTTATATATTTGAAATATGTAACAGTGCATCTTCATATCAGCAAGATGTGTTTATAATTAAAATTTATTTTAAAATTACAGAGAGAGAAAGAGTAAATGAAATATTGGTCAGATTCCATACGTGTTCACTCTTACATGTTAAAAATTTAAGCTTAGTTAATTATTTAGTCATTCAACAGATATTTAGTAAGAATCTAGAATAAGCATGATATATTTCATCAGTCAAAATCAGTATAATACAGCATAATATCAACTTTTAACTTCAATCAAATTTTCAGATGTTTCCCTCCTTTGGATAATACCTGTGCTTAAATTAGCACCTTAGTTGTATATATTAGTATCTAAGCAAGATTTGGACCTCTATGATCCCTTCTGCTTGTGTTACTCTGTTACTCCAGGTTGTGTAATGTTTATTAACAAAGGGGACTTTGCAGATGGAATTTAGGAGTTGACTTTAAAAAGGAGAAATTTTCCTGAATGATTAAAGTGGGCACAATATAATCACATAGGCCCTTACAAATGGAAAATAAGGCAGTCAGGTCAATTAGAGAGATGTTTGTGAGAAGGATTCAGGGGAAAGAAGTCAAGAACAAAGAAAGGTGGGTAACCTCTACAGAACTCTGACAAAGACCATCAGCTGACCATAAGCAAAAAAAAAAAAAAAAAAAAAAAAAAATGGGCTCCTTTGTCTTACTACCTCAAGGAACTGAATACTACTAACAATGTTAAGGTGCAAAGAAATGGAAATAGATTGAACAGAAAAAAAAGCAAAGCCCTAGCAATTCCTGAACTCCAGGCTTATGAAGAGACTCAGCCAAGCATTACAAACACTTTGATATTTATCAGTCTATTCCTTCATTTATGTACATTGATGTGTGAATAATTAGAGGAACATTGATTTTCATAAGGATCTCTGAGAAGAAAACTTCTTAATAATTTTTTCTATCCTATGCAGGAAATCTAAAAAAGAAAAAATTCAAAACTGATTTTTAAATTTTATCCTTGGCTTTCACATATAAAAAAAAATGGGAATAAAAGTTATTTTGTTAGACTACAAGTCCTCCTCAATATGAATTATTTTCACTAATATTACACATACCTTTAAATGACACTTAAGATTTTGGACTGAGTCTTAAAAAAGAGGACAGTAGAGGCTTCCACAATAAGAATATTAGGAATGATTAACATGGGATTAGTGTGTGTTGGTGCATCTGGATTGTCAATTTGATTGGATTAATATATGCTTAAAAATTAAGAGACTTCTAGGTATTTCAATGAGATTGTTTCTAGAAGTGATTGACATGGTGAACAACAAACTGGAGATTGGGGGAGACCAACCTGAATGTGGGAGACAACATCCAATAGACTGCAGGTCTAGAGGTAGAGAATGTGGAAGAAAGAAGAGTCAAACAGAGCAGGCCTGATTTTTCTTGAGAAGTGCTTCAATTATTACTGTAATCCCCTTAAGATATTGGGCTCTAGCGCCTTCACTCCTCCAAAGTGGATTCTGGCCAATGATTCACCAGGGAGTTTCCAAGGCCTTTAATTCTGGACTTGGCTCACATTAGATTGGACTGGTTCTTCTTCTGAGGCTCCAGCTTCTTGGACTGAGCAATTACTAGGTCTCCCAGCTCTCCAGCCTGTAGCCCATAGGCAGACATAGCATTTTCTGATCCTGTAAACCAATCTAATAAATTCCTTTTATATAATCATAATATGTATACACACACACACACACACACACACATATATATATATATATATATATATATATATATATATGCCCACATATATTCCCTGTTCCTGTAGTGAACCCTGACTAATACAATGAGGGTGATGATGGTGACAATAATTCTTGAGTACTTGCTTGACTCAAGATATAGTTTGAATGACTTTCCAGTGTTACTTCTCTCTTCCCAACTGGGGCCCTGAGAGATATTGATATTGTATCAAATTTACATATGGGAAACTATGATCCAAATAGGTGAAGTGATTTTTCCCATATTGCACAGCAGTTGAGCTTCTTAAGTGAACCAAATTACTTGAGGAATGTGTTAGTCTGTTTAAGCTGCTAAAATACCATGGAGTGGGTATCATAGAAATGACAGAAATTTATTTCTCATGGTTCTGAAAGCTGAGCAGTCCAAACTTAGATGTTGACAGATTTGGTGTCTAGTGAGAGCCTGCTTCTTTATAGCAATCTTCTCACTCTAACCACATGTAACAGAAAAGGTAAGGGAGATATCTCAGGAACTAATGATTTTCAGAACTCCATTTTCTATGACCATCACCTTGGGAGCTTTCAATTTCAACATGAGTTTGGGGAGAAAACAGAAAGTTAGACCACATCAAAGGCAAAGCTTTTAGTCTGTATTAGATGGATTTTCAATGGTACATGTCATCTGAATAATTTTAGTAAAAGTAATCGTATGAAGCAGTAATGTTAGGGAAAAAGGTATGTAAAAATATAAAATGTAAAGGAATTATATGACATTGACTATGAAATCATAAATGTCATGCACATATAATTTCATATATGGTGTGTGATAAAAGGAAACTAATCAGATGAGGAAAGAAAAGTCAGCCTTTATGCTCTATTTGCAATAACAGTTTAATTTAATGTATTGTTTTCATTGTGCACATTATGTCTTTCCCTATTCAAAATTCTTGTGCTTGATATTATATGATTTTTATAAAATTGTTGGGTGGTTCAAAAAGACAAGATAAAATCTGACATAGGGATTTAGCACTAAATCACTCCTTAGACCCTGTTCCTTCCATAAAGAATGTCAGAGTATTTATTTCAATCATGAAATATTTTCTGATGACATATTTTAAAAGTGATTTATTTTGAAAGCTTCCTTCTCTGAGTTATCAGGTCAAAATTTAAACAAATTAGGATATATATATATATATATATATATATATATATATATATATATAGCTATCTCTGAAACACTTTAGTGTTATCCATATATTTTAAGAATATAAGATTAAATTTTATTGAGAAAACACAATTAAAATCATAAATAACTGACACTTGTACCTTAAACATAACTAAATTTTAGTAAAGTTGACCTTATTCAATTGAGGGGAGGGAAAAGTGAATATAGACTCATCTCAGTCTCACCAACATCTCAAATTAGGGGAATGAAACAAAAGATACAGTTGGAGTGAAATTAATAAATCAGCATAATTTTGTTCTAAGAACCCAGTTTATGTCTATGAAAGAGGAAAGAAAATGTCAAGGTGATTGTGAATCTACACACCTTGGGCATACTTCAAGGACTCCAGGCTACTCTACATCTGCTAAAAACAAAAGGGGTCATTAGGTGGACAGTATTATTCAGTGAAAAAGGGATGCCTTATCAAAATTAGTTATCAATGTATCAGGATTTTCGACTGCTGAAGCTGGACAGAACAGATGACAAAAATGACCTCTTTTGTTGTTGTTAGGGATAAATCACCTAGTCAATTAAATTTAAATTAGGTGTCTGTCAACTGGAAGAGAACAAAGCAAAAGATGTGCTTATTTGAGAATAGGAATGGCAGTTTAGACACATGTCCAAGAGGGGAGGAGGGACAGGCATCAAGCAGAGAGAGACTAATAATAAGTCACTTATTCTGAAACCTTTTGCATTTACTAATAGGGGTCACAGATAGAAGATTAAAGTATAGATTTATTTTGTGACTATCAGCAGACCCTCCCATGATAGGCAAACTCCAGACAGTCACGGAGTTGCTTAGTCATGCACACTCATCCTGTTCACTTTTCAAAATAATAGAGAGACAAGATGGAGTCTGGATATAACATACCCAAACAAAGGTCACACACAGGGCATTAAATGTCTGATAAGACTTTTCAAAACTTCGTAAACGATAACTGACATTTTGGGAGTTAATTAAATCCAATCCAGAAATAACTGTAATGAAAGACCTTGGTTTTCCTCTCTTCAGTGACCCAAAATTGAACATAACATGAAAAAATTAGCAGTCAGGAGACATAGAATGTGAAGTGAATATTTTAATACATGTAAAAATTTGAATATTTGATCCAATACTTTGTATTGGTAACTTACTGAGTTCTAAGTTTGTTTTATGTGAAACTAAAATCCTTTGAAAGACAGCCAATGAAAATGAAAAACATTTATAAATGCATTTGGAACATTCTAAAGGAGATACAAAACAGAGTTTTCAGCTAAAATGTGCAAATCAAAGTGCAGTATTTCATTTATGTACTAGTGCTTAAAGAACTTAAGACACTGTGGTCAAATTATGGACCAGGCAAAATTATTACACTTAAGAAATTTTGCCATGTTTAAAAATCTCTAATGATTCCTGATATTGAATTGATTAGGCAGGCTGATATTTTCAATTGGAGATTTACATTCTGTATATTCAATATTTAGATAAATACATAGGTTAATTTAAGGCCTTTCATAAATTGAATACCAATCCTAAAACTAATGGTCATAAAAAGTAAATAATAATATGATATACCTATTAGTAGTTAAAAGAGATTACTAAGAATTCAGAAGTCTAATTTTTCCCTCTGCTCTTTTGTATGTTATAGTTTTCTATTACCTATACAAAATGTTTATTTAAACTTTTAAGCCTGTTATATTTTTGAAACTTTTAAGATCTGTTCATTTGATGGATTAATAATTTGAATGGGTTACTGGGTGGTAACTGTGGGCAGGTGGAACATGGATGGAGGAAGATCATGGTGGACAAGCACTTGGAAATTCTCTCCCCCATCTCCCTTCTTGCCCCCTCCCCCTCTCCATGCTTCCTGGCTGTCAAGAGTCAAACCACTATCCCTCATAAGGGGTATCTAAAAATTAGACTCCTGAATTCTAAGTATTGGAGATCATGCTTTCAAAACATGCTTTTGGGGAGATATTTCTAGATCCAAACACTAACACTGGTAGATCATGTCCAAAGTCATTTTTCTTTATATGTTTTTAATCATATTCTTTGTTGTTTTACCATATATTTCCTTATCTATTCCCCTCAGGTTTCCAGGGTTAGCATATCATTTTCTCAGTTCATGGCATCTGATCATCTTTGATAAAAGTGCCATCTCCTATTATTTAATAATTTCCCTCTTCATTCTCTGTTTATTCCATTCCACCTGATGGCTTTCATTCTAATGTGCTTAATATATGGCATTTGACCTGAACATGCCCTTGAAAAGTATGTGGTGCTGCTTTGAATAATGTTTTTTAACTAATTTAATTGTTATTGTGCTATGAATGTCATCCTGAATTACACATTTTATCTCTCATCATATACTTCTTAAGATCCATGCATGTTAATACATCATTTCAAATTAAAATCAGTGTCACTCAAATTAAATTTCTAATTTTTATTGTTGCTTGTCAAAAAGTAATTTTTCTCTCACATTTTCTAAAGTATAGCTGTGAACACTAAAAAAGTTATGTTTGTCCATTTATATTATATCCATATAATTTACCTACTTGATGCTTATTTTCTGTTTTCCTCTACAGTATTATCCCAATAGGGGATTCTTTAGTGCTTTGTTAAATATCTACAACACTTCTTGTAGCTCAATATTTATTTAATTAAGTTTCTGGTGCATGGGATATAATAGTAAAAAAAAGAGAGAAAAAAGTGCTATTTATAATTTCAACTGCACATCCTAGGAGAACACAGTGTAGAGCTGAAGCAGGCATTGACCTTAGGATGCTCTCACTATAAGAGAGAAAGTATGGTGAAGTAAACTAGTGCATGGTTAATCAATCCCAACCCAGTTCTCCAGAAATATTCCTGTGAAATATGATAGACAAATGGAAAACTTGACAGTTAACCAAGAGTAATTCAGATAATAAAGAATGGAGAGGGCAACAAAGGGTGTTGCAGAAGGCAAGAACACTACATGCAAAAGCCTGGATTCAAGAGTCTGTGTGGTGTGACCAGAGAACATTTCAGAGAGCACATTTCTGGTTTCACACAAATACCTCATGTATTCTAATTTTGATTTTTTTTGTGTGTCTTTGTTTTGAATTGGCTTTTCTTTTTGTCTCAATATTACTTTTTCTTAAATACAAGTTTCTTTTAATATGTATAGCTACCATATTTCTTCTACCTTTTTGTCTTCTAAATGAGGTCTAGACAGTATTGCTATTAACATGCTGAAGACATTAATTTAATTCATTTTGTTCCCATCACAGTAACATTAATTTTCAGAATTTATTCTCTTATATGAGAAACAATAAATCTAATTGAAATACTTGATCCCTGTATAAAACTCTAATATTTATTAGGCACCACTACAGTGTGGATATAATGATCCAATAAAGAACTATTAGCTGTAGCACTCCCAAAGAGTACTTCAAAACACTGAAGGATAGGCTAAATATTCACAATAGAAACATAGGAATTTACTAATTTTGTATCATCATGTAAGCTTCGAATAATTTAGCCAGTCTTCATGAAGGACATATTATGTTTGGGGTAATTATATATCCTAGAGTGTATATATATATATATATATATATATATATATATATGGATTTATGAATTTTTTTAAAGTACAATTAATGGGGAAAGGGATTGTTGGCAAACACTTATAAATATAATTTTTAATTACTTAGAAATTCTCTGCCTCAATTTCTTGGGGTGATATTGAACTTTTCCTCTATCTAGTTAGACTCGGGTATCCAAGAATGGAAATATTGTGATCTTCTCACTTTATGTAAACAATCCATCCCCCTTCATAAATCCATTGGATAATAAAATTGTTTTGGCATTTCATACCCTTTGATTATTATTTGTACATCCCAAGTTTGTTGAAATTCTGCATAAATTCTATATTAATTTGATTGAATTTGAAAGGAAAGGTAGATCATGGTTAATCAAGCCTCACTTTCAGCCACCATAACCTAGGAGATTACCAAAATTTCACAAGCAGCAAAAAGTCAGAACCAGGTACAATGGTACCCAAAGCATAAAACACGACATTGTGCTTTTTGTTAAACATTAGATTTGTGAATGAATGAGGTCAAGGAGAAAATGAATATGATTGAAAAGGGGGTTTGTTTTACTTAGGGAATGGGTAGAAACAAAGTAAGTCTGGATATTTCCCTACTTCCTGAAAAAATGGAAGAATTTTATGAAGAAAAATTATCTTCACCTTATTAGTCTTAATGGTATCTGGGATTTGTATTAATCATGTATGATGAAGCACCTGAACAGGAAAATATTGGTCATGAAAGAAAAAGTTAATTATATTCATAAATCCCTAGAAACAGGAGGGACCTCATGCTACACATCAATGCATACAGTTGAAGTAACAGTGAAAGAAAGAGTGAGGACAAAATGTGGGCAGCAGTCAACAATGTGTAGGAACAGAAGTAGGTAGGAAGATATCAGGCCTCCTAAGTAGGCTCAGGTTTGGCAAATCTGAAATTTCCATCTACTTAAGTGAAACATTTTTCTCAGCATTTACATTTATATAAAAACAGTAATAAAATTGAAAAGTAGTGTATTTATTAATAGGTCTTATTCATTAATCAATATGAGTTAATTTGAAAAATAATGAAATGGTATTTTCTGTGTACTTCCAAGCATTTCAAATAAAATTTTCTTAGTCAAGATGGTGGATTACCAGGAATGGCTTTTCTAACAGCTCCATGACTCAGGACTCAAACACTGAGAAAATTACTTCTCTGGGAGGTGATTTGAAAAAAAATAACACTCCACTAATACATAATATTGGACAGAGATCCTTGAGGACTGAAAAATTTGGGGTACATCAGACAAAGCTGATGTACCTTGAATTGAGCTGAACTCTAGGTAGGAGCAGGGAAAATACACAAGGTCAGAAGAGATCTGTAAGTGCTGGGAAAATCTTGGCTTGGGGAACCCCAGGATTGGAGGGGCAGCCCTCTCTGCACTGACCCAGAGACTATTTGGCCCAATAAATTGTTACATGGAAGTCACAGTCTGCAAGCCCTGTTCAGGCAGTTCAAGCTGGAAACACTTTAATATGTCCACGAGACAATTTCTTCTCTGCAGCTCATGAAACATTCTCTAAAATAGAAAATATTTGTGCTACAAGCAATTCTTGGCAAATACAAGAAAATAAAGATAATAACTTGCATTCTATCAGGTCATATGTAATGAAACTAGAAATCAATGATGAAATAAAAAATAGAAGCAACTCTAACACCTGGAGTCTAAATAACACACTATTGAATGACCAATGGACAGCAGAAGAAATCAAGTATGAAATAAAAAAATGTATAGAGGTAAATGAGAATAGTGATGCAAAATATCAAAATCTCTGGGACTCTCTGAAGGCAGTTCTAAGAGGAAAGTTCATTGCATTGAGTTCATTCATGAAGAGAATAGAAAATCGCCAAATATATAACCTGATTTTACATCTCAAATCCCTAGAAAAAGAACAAATCAACACCAAAAGCAGAAGTTAAGAAGTAATTAAAATCAGAGCAGACATTAATAAAATTGAATTAAAATATTCAAAAATAAACAAAAAAATTGGTTGTAGAAAAAATAAACAAAATTGATATAAACTTAGCCAAGCTAACAAAGAAAAACAGAGAAAATTTCAAATTACCAAAATTTGTGATGAAAAAGGAAATATCACCACAAACATCACTGAAATAAGAAGATAATCGAGGCTACTTAGAAAATCTGTACTCCAATTAAAAAGAAAATATTGAAGACATTGAAAAATTTCTAGAAACATATGACATACACAAATTGAGGCAAAAGGTCATATAAAATTTAAATAGATTAATTTCAAGCAGTGAAATTGAAGATGCCATCAGAAGACTACCAACAAAGAAAAGCCCAGAAGCACATGGATTCTCAGCCAAGTTCTATCAGACCTTCAATGAAGAATTTACAACAATACTCCAAAATATTCCAAGAAATAGAAAAGGAAAGAAATTTTCCAAACTCATTCTATGAAGCTAATATCACCCTGATACCAAAACCAAAGACACATCAAGGAAAGAAAACTTCAGACCAATATCTCTGTTGAATACAGATGCAAAAATTCTGAATAAAAACTGGCAAATCACATACAAAAATATATTATAAAGATAGTCCACAATGATCAAGTGGGTTTCTTTCCAGGAATGCAAGGTTGGTTCACCATATGGAAATCAATAAATGTAATTCACCACATCAATAGACTTAAAGACAAAAATCACATGATTATCTCAATAGATGCAGAAAAATCATTTGACAAATTTCAGCTTCCATTCATGCTCAAAACACTGAAAAAACTATAAAGAGTAGGCATATACCCCAACATTATAAAAGCTATAAATGCTAAATCCAAGGCCAACAACATTATAATGGGTACAAATTGAAAGCATTCCCTCTAAAAACTGGAACAAGACAGGGATGCCCCCTTTTACTAATCCTATTAAACATAGTCCTTGAACACTATCCAGAGCAATTAGACAAAATTAAGAAATTAAAGGAATACAAATAGGAAAAGAGATCAAACTATCAGAGTAGAAGTCTCCCTCACAATAATAAAAAAAAAACCTCTACCAGAAAGCTTCTCAAACTCATAAACTAATTCACCAAAGTTGCAGCACTAAAATCAACATCCACAAATTCATTGCATTCCTATACACCAATGATGAATCAGCTGAAAGAGAAATCAGGAAAACTATCCCATTCACAATAGTCTCAAAAAAAAACATAAAATATTTGGGAATCTAACAAAAGAGACAAAAGACATCTACAATGAAAACAACAGAACACTAAAGGAAGACATTGGAGAGGACCTCAGAAAATAGAAAGACCTCCCATGATCTTGGATAGACAGAATTAGTATTGTCAAAATGGCCATACTACCAAAAGCACTATACAGATTTAATGCAATTCCTATTAACATTCCAATGACATTCTTTACAGAAATAGAAAAAGCAGTAATTAAATTCATTTGGAAAAATAAAAGGCCCTGAATAGCAAAAGCAATCCTCAATGAGAGAAGTGAAACAGTTGTCATCACAATAGATCAGACCCTTAAATGATACTACAGAACTATAGTAACAAAAACAGCATGATATTGGCACCAAAACAGACATGAAGACTAATGAAATAGAACAGATGACACAGAGACAAACCCACATAAATACAGTTATCTCATACTAGATAAAGGCACCATAAACATACATTGGAGAAGTGATAGCCTCTTCAACAAATGGTGCTGGGAAAACTGGAAATCCATATGTAGTAGAATGAAATTGAACTACTATCTCTCATCCTGCACAAAATTCAAACTGGATTAATGACCTAGGCATTAGGCAAGTTACCCTGAACTTTAGAAAAAAATGTAGGCTCAACCGTTCATCATGTCAGTTTAGGAATTGGCTTCCTCAATAAGACTCCTAAAGCACAAGAAGTAAAATCAAGAATCAACAAATGGGATGGAATCAAACTAAACAGCTTCTTCACAGCAAAGGATACAATGAAGAACATGAAGAGAGAGCCTGTGTTATGAAAGAAAATCTTTGCCACCTGCACCTCAGACAGAGCATTAATCTCCAGGATATAAAAAGAACTCAGAGAACAACAACAAAAATATCCAATAAATAAATGGGCAAAGGAACTGAACAGACACATCACAGAAGAAATATAAATGGTCAACAAATATAAGAAAAAAGTTCAATATCACTAGCAATTAGAGAAATGAAAATTAATACTACACTGAGATTCTATCTCACTCCAGTCAGAATGGCAATTATCAAGAATACAAGTAACAATAAGTGTTGGTGAGGATGTGAGGGAAATGGTACACTCATACATTGCTGGTGGGATTGCAAATTCATGCAATCACTATGGAAATCAGTATAGAGATTCCTCAGAAAACTTGCAATGAAACCATCACTTGACTGAGTTATCCTATTTCTTGGTCTATACCAACAGGACTTAAAATCAGCATGCTACGTGCTGAGGTTGTGGCTCAGTTTGTAAAACATTTGCCTTGCATGTGTGAGGCACTGGGATCAATCCTCAGCAACACAAAAACAAATAAAATAAAGGAATTGTGTTTGTCTACAACTAAAAAAATATTTAAAACAAATCAGCATACTACAATGATGCAGCCACATCAATGTTTATAGAAGCTCAATTCACAGTAGCCCAGCTATAGAACCAAACTATGTGTCCTTCAACTGATGAATGGATAAATAAAATGTGGTATATATACACAATTGATTATTACTCAGCCATGAAAAAGAATGAAATTATGGCATTTCCAGTAAATGGATGGAACTGGAGAATGAAATAAGCTAGTCCCCCCCAAAACAAAGGCTTAATGTTTCTCTGATATGTGGATGCTAACACACAACAAGGGAAGGTGGGAAGCAGAAAAGTAGAAGTTTATTAGATTAGACAAAGGGGAGTGAAGGACGGGGAAGGGTGATAAGAAAGAGAGTTAGAATTAATTAGACATAGCTTTTCCTAGCCTATGAATATACAACCAGGGTTACTCTGCATCATATACAACCACAATAATAGGATTCTAATTAGAATAAGTTATACTTCATGTATGTATAGTATGCCAAAATGCATTCTATTGTCATGTATATCCAAAAAGAACAAATAAAATTTTAAACTTTTTAAAAATTATTCTTTAATATAAGTAACATATAAAACCTATGAATTAATTTTAATACAAATACTAATGGTAAATCAATCTGGAAGAAAGATCTAAAATTTCTCATCACATGATATTCAAAAATACATATATTTTATGAACACATTTTTGTTTCAGAAAAGTATAATGGTGAAATCAGTAAAAGACTTTAAAGCAGAAATTCAGGATGATGGTTTAGAGGAAGGCTGCATTCATAGTTTCTCCAGGGCTTGGGATTTAAGCAGCAGTACTGGTTCTCAGTGAGTGAATGAAAGAGGTATTTCACTAAAATTTAATGTTGGATAGTCATTTGTCAGAGACTGAAAAATTGGTACATTAACAAAGAAGAAAGAGTACTTTGAATCTGAGCTGGTTATGGCAGCAGAAACTGCGGTGGTGCTGGTTCAATACAGATGGAGAGAGAAAACTGAATGAAACAGATTTGGTAAGAAAGAAACCTGAGACCAGAAAAGAGATCTGAACTGAGACAATCCAGAGGCTGCAGTGCAAATTGGTGGTTGAGCAGTGCTCTTTTTTTCCAAATTGGCCATAAAAGCTGAGGAAGGAGGCATCTGGAAATTGCCACGTGGAAGTTGCTGCTGAGGAGCCTGGAGATCAGAGGAAATACTGCCATGCTGTCCCAGGAACCACCCGTCAGGTGGCCTGTGGTGTACCTAGCAGAACAGGAGTGAAACAGGTACAGAGAAGATGGTACACAGAGGGATTCAAGTCACAAAAGTGAGGGGAGCCTAACTTCTCCTTTGAGTCTGGTAGCTCTCCTGACCAGCTGAAGCACACTGGGAATCTGAAGAGTCTGGTGAGAACATTCTCAGGAACTAAGTCTGGAAAGACTGCATTCCCCAGCAACAGACTCTGTGGATGATTGGCTCCCCTGACCCATGAATAGAATTTTTGGGAGGCTCCCCTGACAGAGATCAGCAATTGGCAGGTCCTAAGGGCAGGTCAGTCTAATCTTTTCAAAGCATACACGATCCAATGAAGCCCCTGAGGCCTGATTAGACCAAAGCCCCATGCATCCAGGCTCATACAACTCGACAGCAGCTCCACCCTGTGAGTGCCCCAATCTGGTCTGTACAGACAAAACTCCACTGACAGTACATTCCACTCCATCCTGCCTCAAAGTTGTGAGAAGGGAAGCTAAGAATTATTTCAACCAGCTTCAGGTTTAGGCCACTCCAACTGTCAACTTAGAGAGCAACACAAAAGAGAGTGGTAACAACGCCCAGCTCTTGCTCTTGTGTTCAGTACATGGCTCAAGAAGAAATGGGAAGAAAGACAGTTGGGCATAGACAGCAGCCATCCATTCTAATCAATTATTTTGATCACCTCAGTTAAGATGAGTCTATCATATTTCATTAACAATACTTTCCATTTTATTTTTTTGCTCTGTGTGTGTGAGAGAGTTCTTGCTGTGTTGATTGTTTCAGAGACGTAAACACAAATATATGTGTGTGTGTATGTGTGTGTATATATACACACACATACATATATATATATATATATATATACACACATACATGTGTATATATATATATATATACACACACACACACACATATATATATATATATATATATATATATATATATATGTTTTCTCTCATTTTTAGGATTTTTAAATGTAGTTATTTTTTCTTGACTTGTCTTTTGAGGGGTCTGTATAATTTGGTTATGTTTCATGTTGTCTTCATTTGTTTGTTTCTCTTTCTCTTTCCTCCTCACCCCCATCATCCAAATTCTATTGTTCTCTCATTCTCTCTCCTTTCACTTTTTCCCCTATTTTTCTCTTTTCTTCCTTATACCCCTCACTTACTACATCTCCTCTGCATTCTTTCTGTTCACTTTTTGAAATTTTAAACTCTTTTTTCTTCCTACCTAGCACACTTTCTTTTCTCTTAAGTGATGGCATTTTAACCATCTTTACCAGAACTAGTTGGTTCATATAATACCTACCTCTACCATTAATACTGAATATTGGATCTGAAAGGCTAAAAAAACCCAAGATAGCGAGGCCTGGGAGAAAGAAATAGAAAAGAAAGACATACAATTATGGATTTCTTCTCTCCCAAGATAAATCCTTTCCAGATGCTGGCCACAGGCAGGGAGAAAGTGTCTCATCAAACCTAGTCTAATAGTCTCTAAGAAACACTAATCTC
This sequence comes from Marmota monax, assembly GCF_021218885.2. Classification (NCBI taxonomy): domain Eukaryota; kingdom Metazoa; phylum Chordata; class Mammalia; order Rodentia; family Sciuridae; genus Marmota; species Marmota monax. The sequence goes on along the minus strand of NW_026694479.1, from coordinate 5,071,787 downwards.
TTCTAAGACAACTGCTCTCCAGGTGCTGGCCACTGATCTGTAGCCCAAGGACACAAATTCCTGAGTGCCCATACTAACTTGCTCACTAAATCACCCACAATCTATATAAGCCCAGTCCCCTCCTTTGTTCAGTGGCTCATTTTCCACCAAGAAAGTGAGTCCATTTCCATAGGTGTAGTCCTATTCCTGAGTGCCAGTGGCACAGTCTCTTTGTTCTGTCACTGATGAAATTATTATTACAGTGGATGGCATAGTTCACACCTTGTTTTCTTTAAAGCCTGAACTAGTTCATGGCTATTGTTTTTATTATTAACACCATTGCTAATGAAACCATTCCTGATTTATGTGGTAATTAATATTATAAATGTCATAGTAGTATCTGGGTATTTATTTTAATACTATATATTGCGTGCATCAGTTTTTGCTATTTTTTGTGCCCTAGTTAGTGAGGTGTTGGCAACCTACAGGGACACTACAAGTTCACAAGTACAGACTCTGATATTGAACTCAACTCAAACAAAAGACAAATACTTTACTTCTCAAACAAATTAATGACACTCAATCTTCATCTGTTCTTTAGTACAAATAGAAGAGATAAAACACCAAAGTAACAAATAGGCTCCAAGTAAAAATCAAACAGGAGTTCGTCCACAGGTCCCACTTATGGACATCCACTGCTACAAGAAAAAAAAGGCATTAGAATCAACACAAATTCTGTGGGTACTACTAGGGGGACTCTATTTTGTACAAAGTAAAGGCTGTGCCCTAAAAAAACCCATAAATAAGAGAAGAGAAATACCTCCAAAAAGATGCATAAAACACAACACAAATACAAGAAATATTTAAAAAAACAACAAAGTAATACACCTACTAAAGTTCAGAATTCACCAGCATTTACCACAAAAATACTGAAATGGATAAAATAACATATAAATAATTCAAAATAATCATTATCAAAATAATAAATTTCAAGAGAACATGGGATAAAGTCTGAATGGATTACAAAAGTCAGTAGAGAATATGAATGAGAAATTCAATAATGAGGTAGAAATATTAAAAAAGAACGAAATGGAAATCTTAGAAACAAAAAACATAATAAGTCTAACAAAATGTTAGACTTTCCACTGAAAGTTTGTCTAATAGAGTAGACGTGCTGAAGACAGATTCTCAGAGCTGGGAGACAAAGAGGCCATCCTTGAACATTCATTAACATTAAAGAAAAGGAGAGCCGCCCCCCACCCCCCGCGCCTGCCAGGTAGGGGGAACTGTGACCACCAACAGAAAAGGCCCAGTGGCCCGTGGCGGGACAAAGCTTCCAATCACTCCTGCAAGGTAGGCGGGCCTGCAACCCACCGGCAAAAGAGGAGCAGCGGCCTGCTGAGAGGCAGTGTCGCCCCCTCCCCCTGTGCCGGCAAGGTAGACGGAACTGTGACCACCCACAGAACAGGCCCAGCGGCCTGCTGAGGGGCAGAGCCGCCCCCCACCCCCCGCGCCTGCCAGGTAGGCGGAACTGTGACCACCGACAGAAAAGGCCCAGTGGCCCCGGAGGGGCAGAGCTTCCAATCACTCCTGCAAGGTAGGAGGGCCTGCAACCCACCGGCAGAAGAGGAGCAGCAGCCTGCTGAGAGGTAGAGCCGCCCCCTCCCCCCACGCCTGCAAGGTAGACGGAACTGTGATCACCATCAGAACAGGCCAGACCTGCAACCGACAGAAAGAACAGGCCCAGTGGCCTGAGGAAGGGTAGAGCCGTCCCCCCCCCGCGCCTGCAAGGTAGGCGGACCTGCGACCCACTGGCAGAACAGCCCCAGAGGCCTGCAGAGGGGCAGTGCCGCTGCCTGTGCCTGCAAAGTAGGCAGAACTACGACCACCGACAGAACAAGCCTAGCGGCCCGCAGAGGGACAGAGCCGCCGCCCACGCCTGCAAGGTAGGCGGACCTGCTACCGACCGGCATAGCAGGCCCAGTGGCCTGCCGGCATGGTAGGCACATTGCCCCAATTGGAAGAGGGGCAGACCCGCTGCCCGCGCCTGCGAGGGAGACTTTGCAACTATACAAGACCAATATAAATATATAGGGGGAAAATTCAATAGCACAACAGTTTCACCAAGTAGAAAGGAATGCGAACAGTATGAAGAGACAAGGAAAGAAAAGACCACAAGCAATGCAGGTCAACTCAACTTTAGAAGAGGTAATAGCTGCAGCAGATGGAATGTCAGATAAAGATTTCAGGTTATACATGCTTCAGATGATCTGGAGTCTCAAGGAAGACATCAGACAGCAAAATCAGACAACGAAAGATCACTTCAACAATGAATTACATAAACAAATCCAAGAAGCAAAAGATCAACTATACAGGGAGATAGAGGTTATAAAAAACAAACAAACAGAAATCCTAGAAATGCAGGAAGCAATAAACCAACTTAAAAACTCAATTGAGAATACTACCAGCAGAGTAGAACACTTAGAAGATAGAACATCAGACAATGAAGATAAAGTATTTCAACTGGAAAAGAACATAGACAGCTCAGCAAGACTGTTAAGAAACCATGAGCAGAACATCCAAGAAATATGGGATAACATCAAGAGACCAAATTTAAGAGTCATTGGGATACAGGAAGGGACAGAGTTTCAAACCAAAGGAATGAGCAATCTATTCAATGAAATAATACAAGAAAACTTCCCAGACTTGAAGAATGAGACAGAATCCCAAATCCTAGAAGCCTACAGGACGCCGAATGTGCAAAATCATAAGAGACCCACACCTAGACACATTATAATGAAGATGCCCAACATACAGAATAAGGAGAGAATTTTAAAAGCTACAAGAGAAAGGAAGCAGATCACATTTAGGGGTAAGCCAATCAGGATAACAGCTGATCTTTCAACACAGACACTGAAAGCTAGAAGATCCTGGAATAACATATTTCAAACACTGAAAGAAAATGGGTTCCAACCAAGAATTGTGTTTCCAGCGAAATTAAGCTTCAGGATGGAAGATGAAATTAAAACCTTCCACAATAAACAAAAGTTAAAAGAATTTGCAGCTAGAAAACCATCTCTTCAAAATATCCTTGGCAAAACATTACAGGAAGAGGAAATAGAAAATAACAATGAAAACCAACAGTGGGAGGTAGGACAGTAAAGGGGGGAAAAATAATCAAAGAGGAAAACAAACCATGTTTAGTAACATAAATAAACAAATATGGCTGGAAGAACAACCCATATCTCAATAATAACCCTAAATGTTAATGGCTTAAACTCACCAATCAAGAGACACAGGCTAGTAGAATGGATCACAAAACAAGACCCAACAATATGCTGCCTACAGGAGATGCATTTGATAGGAAAAGACATACATAGGCTGAAGGTGAAAGGTTGGGAAAAATCATATCACTCATATGGACTTCGGAAACAAGCAGGAGTGTCCATACTCATATCAAATAAAATAGATTTCAAGCCAAAGTTAATCAAAAGGGATAAAGAGGGACACTACATACTGCTTAAGGGAACCATACACCAACAAGACATAACAATCATAAATATATATGCCCAAACAATGGTGCAGCTATGTTCATCAAACAAACTCTTCTCAAGTTCAAGAGTCTAATAGACCACCATACCATAATCATGGGAGACTTCAACACACCTCTCTCGCCACTGGACAGATCTTCCAAACAAAAGTTGAATAAGGAAACTATAGAACTCAATAACACAATTAATAACCTAGACTTAATTGACATATATAGAATATACCACCCAACATCAAGCAGTTACACTTTTTTCTCAGCAGCACATGGATCCTTCTCAAAAATAGATCATATATTATGTCACAGGGAAACTCTTAGACAATACAAAGGAGTAGAGATAATACCATGCATCCTATCTGATCATAATGGAATGGAACTGAAAATCAACGATAAAAGAAGGAAGGAAAAAGAATACATCACTTGGAGAATGAACAATAGGTTACTGAATGATCAATGGGTTATAGAAGACATCAAGGAGGAAATTAAAAAATTCTTAAAGATTAATGAAAACACTGACACAACATATCGGAATCTATGGGACACATTGAAAGCAGTTCTAAGAGGAAAATTCATTGCTTGGAGTTCATTCCTTAAAAAAAGAAAAAACCAACAAATAAATGATCTCATACTTCATCTCAAAATCCTAGAAAAAGAAGAGCAAAACAACAGCAAAAGAAGTAGAAGGCAAGAAATAATTAAAATCAGAGCTGAAATTAATGAAATCGAAACAAAAGAAACAATTGAAAAAATTGACAAAACTAAAAGTTGGTTCTTTGAAAAAATAAACAAAATCGACAGACCCTTAGCCATGCTATCGAAGAGAAGAAGAGAGAGAACTCAAATTACTAGCATACGGGATGAAAAAGGCAATATCACAACAGACACTTCAGATATACAGAAGATAATCAAAAATTATTTTGAATCCTTATACTCCAATAAATTAGAAGATAGTGAAGGCATCGATAAATTTCTTAAGTCATATGATCTGCCCAGATTGAGTCAGGAGGATATAGACAACCTAAACAGACCAATATCAATTGAGGAAATAGAAGAAACCATAAAAAGACTACCAACTAAGAAAAGCCCAGGACCGGATGGGTATACAGCAGAGTTTTACAAAACCTTTAAAGAGGAACTAATACCAATACTTTTCAAGCTACTTCGGGAAATAGAAAAAGAGGGAGAACTTCCAAATTCATTCTACGAGGCCAACATCACCCTGATACCTAAACCAGACAAAGACACTTCAAAGAAAGAAAACTACAGACCAATATCTCTAATGAACCTAGATGCAAAAATCCTCAATAAAATTCTGGCGAATCGGATACAAAAACATATCAAAAAAATTGTGCACCATGATCAAGTAGGATTCATCCCTGGGATGCAAGGCTGGTTCAATATACGGAAATCAATAAATGTTATTCACCACATCAATAGACTTAAAAATAAGAACCATATGATCATCTCGATAGATGCGGAAAAAGCATTCGACAAAGTACAGCATCCCTTTATGTTCAAAACTCTAGAAAAACTAGGGATAACAGGAACATACCTCAATATTGTAAAAGCAATCTATGCTAAGCCTCAGGCTAGCATCATTCTGAATGGAGAAAAACTGAAGGCATTCCCTCTAAAATCTGGAACAAGACAGGGATGCCCTCTCTCACCACTTCTGTTCAACATAGTTCTCGAAACACTGGCCAGAGCAATTAGACAGATGAAAGAAATTAAAGGCATAAAAATAGGAAAAGAAGAACTTAAATTATCACTATTTGCAGATGATATGATTCTATACCTAGCAGACCCAAAAGGCTCTACAAAGAAACTATTAGAGCTAATAAATGAATTCAGCAAAGTGGCAGGATATTAAATCAACACGCATAAATCAAAGGCATTCCTGTATATCAGCGACAAATCCTCTGAAATGGAAATGAGGACAACCACTCCATTCACAATATCTTCAAAACAAATAAAATACTTGGGACTCAACCTAACAAAAGAGGTGAAAGACTTATACAATGAAAACTGCAGAACCCTAAAGAGAGAAATAGAAGATCTTAGAAGATGGAAAAATATACCCTGTTCATGGATAGGCAGAACTAACATCATCAAAATGGCGATATTACCAAAAGTTCTCTATAGGTTTAATGCAATGCAAATCAAAATCCCAATGGCATTTCTTGTAGAAATAGAGAAAGCAATCATGAAATTCATATGGAAAAATAAAAGACCCAGAATAGCAAAAACAATGCTAAGCAGGAAGTGTGAATCAGGGGGTATAGCGATACCAGACTTCAAACTATACTACAGAGCAATAGTAACAAAAACAGCATGGTACTGGTATCAAAACAGGCAGGTGGACCAATGGTACAGAATAGAGGACACAGAAACCAATCCACAAAACTACAACTACCTTATATTTGATAAAGGGGCTAAAAGCATGCAATGGAGGAAGGATAGCATCTTCAACAAATGGTGCTGGGAAAACTGGAAATCCATATGCAACAAAATGAAACTGAATCCCTTTCTCTCGCCATGCACAAAAGTTAATTCAAAATGGATCAAGGAGCTTGATATCAAATCAGAGACACGCCGTCTGATAGAAGAAAAAGTTGGCTACCATCTACATACTGTGGGGTCGGGCTCCATAGGACACCCATAGCACAAAAGTTAATAACTAGAATCAACAAATGGGACTTACTCAAACTAAAAAGTTTTTTCTCAGCAAAAGAAACAATAAGAGAGGTAAATAGAGAGCCTACATCCTGGGAACAAATCTTTACTCCTCACACTTCAGATAGAGCCCTAATATCCAGAGTATACAAAGAACTCCAAAAATTAGACAATAAGAGAACAAACAACCCAATCAACAAATGGGCCAAGGACCTGAACAGACACTTCTCAGAGGAGGACATACAATCAATCAACAAGTACATGAAAAAATGCTCACCATCTCTAGCAGTCAGAGAAATGCAAATCAAAACCACCCTAAGATACCATCTCACTCCAGTTAGATTGGCAGCCATTAAGAAGTCAAACAACAACAAGTGCTGGCGAGGATGTGGGGAAAAGGGTACACTTGTACATTGCTGGTGGGACTGCAAATTGTTGCAGCCAATTTGGAAAGCAGTATGGAGATTTCTTGGAAAGCTGGGAATGGAGCCACCATTTGACCCAGCTATTCCCCTTCTCGGTCTATTCCCTAAAGACCTAAAAAGAGCATGCTACAGGGACACTGCTACATCGATGTTCATAGCAGCACAATTCACAATAGCAATACTGTGGAACCAACCTAGATGCCCTTCAATAGATGAATGGATAAAAAAAAAATGTGGCATTTATACACAATGGAGTATTACTCTGCATTAAAAAATGACAAAATCATAGAATTTACAGGGAAATGGATGGCATTAGAGCAGATTATGCTAAGTGAAGCTAGCCAATCCCTAAAAAACAAATGCCAAATGTCTTCTTTGATATAAGGAGAGTAACTAAGAACAGAGTAGGGTCGAAGAACATGAGAAGAAGATTAACATTAAACAGGGATGAGAGGTGGGAGGGAAAGGGAAAGAGAAGGGAAATTGCATGGAAATGGAAGGAGACCCTCAGAGTTATACAAAAGTACACACAAGAGGAAGTGAGGAGAAAGGGAAAAATAATACAAGGGGGACAAATTAATGTCAGTAGAGGGGGCAGAGAGAGAAGAGGGGAGGGGAGGGGAGGGGAGGGGGGATAGTAGAGGATAGGAAAGGCAGCAGAACACAACAGACACTAGTATGGCAATATGTAAATCAATGGATGTGTAACTGATGTAATTCTGCAATCTGTATATGGGGTAAAAATGGGAGCTCATAACCCACTTGAATCAAAGTGTGAAATATGATATATCAAGAACTATGTAGCCCTTTCCCTGCCCTGTTGCTGTTGCGCGGCTGCTGGCTGCTGCCCTGGTGAGTCCCTGAAGTGAAAGGGGGCCGCTGGGCCCTCGGGTTCCCCAGACTCAGACTTCCAGCGCCGAGAAAGGACTTGGACGGTAGAGGTGCGGCCTATTTCAGCTTTCACCTCACGCCACCTCCTAAGGACACCCATCATGGAAAAAACAATAGAAGATCCCCCCACATCAGCTGTCTTGCTCGATCGTTGTCATTTCTCTCAGGTCATCTTTAATAGTGTGGAGAAGTTCTATGTCCCTGGAGGGGACATCACATGCTATTATACCTTCGCCGAGCATTTCATCCCCCGTCGAAAGGACTGGATTGGCATCTTTAGAGTGGGATGGAAGACAACCCGTGAATATTATACCTTCATGTGGGTTGCTTTGCCTAGTGACATAAACAACAAATCAGCCAAACAGCAGGAAGTCCAATTTAAAGCTTATTACCTGCCTAAGGATGATGAGTATTACCAGTTCTGTTATGTGGATCAGGATGGTGTGGTCCGGGGAGCAAGTATCCCTTTCCAGTTCCGTCCAGAAAGTGAGGAGGACATCCTGGTTGTTACTACTAAGGGAAAGGTAGAAGAGATTGAACAGCACAACGAGGAGCTTTGCAAAGAAAACCAGGAACTGAAGGACAGCTGTGCCAGCCTCCAGAAGCAGAACTCAAGCATGCAGGCTGAGCTCCAAAGGAAGCAGGAGGAGCTGGAGACTCTACAGAGTATCAATAAGAAATTGGAACAGAAAGTGAAAGAGCAGAAAACCTGTTGGGAAACTGAGCTGCTTCAACTGAAAGAACATAACCAGAAAGTGTCCTCAGAAAATGAGAAGATGGGAATCAGAGTGGATCAGCTTCAGGCCCAGCTGTCAACTCAAGAGAAGGAAATGGAAAAGCTTGTTCAGGGAGATCAAGATAAAGCAGAACAGTTGGAACATCTGAAAAAGGAAAATGACCAACTCTTTTTCAGTTTGACTGAACAGAGGGAGCAACAGAAGAAGCTCCAGCAGATAGTGGAGGATATGAAGCAGAAAGAAACTACTGCAGCGAAGAAACAACAGGAGTTAATGGATGAGAATTTTGACCTGTCAAGAAGACTGAGTGAGAACAAGATTATATGTGATGTTCTGCTGAGAGAGAAAGAGAGAATGGAAAGAGAAAATGATCTCTTAAAGAAAGAGAACAGCAGATTGCTGAGTTACATGGGTCTGGATTTTGACTCTTTGCCATGTCAAGTGCCTACTTCAGATCAAGGAGGTGCTGGACAAAATCCAGGTCTTGTCTATGGAAACCCATATTCTGGTATTCAAGAAAGTTCTGCCCCTAGCCTGCTCTCCATCAAGAAATGCTTCACCTGCAAATCAGACTTTGCTGATGAAATCTGTGATCACACCTTGGAGCAGCAGCAAATGCAGACCCTTTGTTTGAATTGTCCAATTTGTGACAAGACCTTCCCAGCAAGAGAGAAGCAGATCTTTGAAGACCATGTGTTCTGCCACTCTCTTTAAGCATCCAAGCCTTTTGGATCTATGCTGTACATAGTTTAGTAGAACATACAGCTTCTACTATGAGTTAAATGAGTCAAGATCCTTCCTAACCTGAAATCATTAGGGATTTACTTAGCTCTGCTGCCTGTAAAGGTGGAGCCATGTCCATTATCTACAAGATGATGTTAAGAGCTTCTGCCTCCATTCTTGTGAGTGACTACCTAAGTCACATAGCTCTAGCTGTATCAGCCTCTCACTTATGTGCCCATTCTTCCTTGGGACCTCAGTACAAGGGCGCCAGGATAGAGTTGACCTGCCTGAGTTGATCTGCCAGAGTTGTTACTAAGTGATTGTCTTCCAAGTTTTCCCATTGCTATTCAAGTTTAGGCCTCAAGTATATTTGTACTCAGTCTTTAGTTCTAACTCTGAGGGCCTCCTCCTCAGGCCTCTTTCTCCAACTGATTGCATTAAACTAACCCAAAATTCAGATGTCCAATTGAATGCTAGAGATTTTTTTAACTCCCAAAAGAAACATTTTGTTCCTGAAACATGGACAGGAAATACTACTTCAGTCTCAGAAAGACTTCTATCTATATAACTGATTGACATTCCTGCTCTTTAATCTTCCTGTGCACATAACTTTTATTGTTGCCCTTTTTTCTCTTTCTTTTAGGTACTGGAATTGAATGCAGGGGTGCTCTACCACTGAGCTAAGCCCCCAGCCCTTTTTATTTTGAAACAGTTTCTTGCTGAGTTGCCCAGGCTGGCCTTGAACTTGAATTCTTCTGCCTCGTTCTCCTGAGTCACTGGGATTACAGGCATGCGCCACCATACCTGCTTTATTATTGTCTTTCTTTAGTTAGGAGTTGTTGGAAACTGTAGGTTTACATCTTTCTGAACAGTTGAGTTTGGAATATGAATGTCAAAATAATGAGGCTACTATTGTTAATCCCCTCAATACTAAGGGATTTAGGTAATTTAAAATAAACCTTTAGTTTACAGTCTTATTTTTAAGTTTTTGAGTTAAACAAAAGGATAATGGAAAACCCCACAAATGATTTCTCTTCACCTGTTTTAACTGTTCAGTGAGTGTGTCCTGGCAGCTATGTTGCCGTGGGGAGGGATGTGATAAGCATCAGTTTGAGAAATCCGGGGCTCTGCCTTTTTGCTGTAACTTTCCATGTGTTTTTTGAAAAGCATTGTGGATTTTGGCACCCTTTGTGGACTAAGCTCAATGCCCTCCATCCAGATTTGCCTAATTGAACTATAAGAAAGCAATTCCATTTTCTCTCCCCTCGGGAACTGAACAAATGGAAATGACTCCCAGGCAGTCAACCAGCTGGTCACCATAGAGACTTTTACAAAAACTTTTGAATGATGTGAAACATGATGTAATGCATAAGGTTGAGCCAACTCTACCTCTGCATTCCTACTGGGGTTTTCCTGATATGATTGGAGTTGTGCCCTAGACAAACTATTGTCCTAATCACAGCTACTTGCTTTTATTTCTCCTTGATAAAATGAAAGTGAAGCTATGCCACTTCCCTTGTATCATCATTTCAGCAAGAAGTCTATTGCACTCATAAGCCTTTTGTCTCCTTAAGAATCAGATGTGATGTGAACCCAGCCCCAGCTCCACAATAAAAATATAATGGGGAGATGGAAATTAAGGAGTTTTACTGGAGCATACCCTTCCTCCCTGCAAAATTTCTGATGCTCCCCAGATAGTTCCTGTGAAGAATTGCAGTTTCATTTATTTTGTACTAGTCAGCTCTTAATTAAGCACATGAATGGAGAGGAGCAGTGGTGCACATAATCCAAATCAGTGAATTATCATTTTCTGGTGAATTACCCACCCTTTGCCCCTGCTACCCTGAGGGTTACCATGATTATCAATAGCAGCAGGAGCCCTTCCACAGGCTTGGTGAAAAAAAAAAATGGTTGAGGTGATAATGATCCTTTTTGCTGGGTGTAAAACAAAGCATCTTTAACCACTGTTCATTATCCCCAGCTGCTCTTACCAAGGCTGTGAAGGGAAATTATGCTTCAGGCAGCTAGTAGTGGTAAAGGAAACAATCATTCTTACATAATCCACTGCCCATCCCAGCCTTCCCGCTTTCCTCTGCTGTCCTCCCTCCCCCCCACATTTTATAGTTGTGGAATACCTGTAAAAACAGCAAGAGGGTATGAGAGCAAATAGTATTTATACCTAAACTTAATTTTTTAAAAAAAATCTTTCTAGTTATTATGGCAACAGGTTTTCCTTCCAAATTCATTGTTCCCCAGTCTATTATAATATTTTTGCATTCCCTCATCATACTTACTTGATGAACAGTGGAAAGTCACCTTGACACATGTGAGTGTGAAAGAGTGGTAAAAGAAAGCTAGCCTAGAACAGAAAGAGTTGGCAACATATTTAGTAAACCTAGGCCTAAAGAACACCTACAGCTTTTAACCCCTTTTCTCTGGTCTTGCTAAAAACTGGGATGAAATGTGACTGCCACAATGTCACATTTCAAATATGATTTGATTTTCTGCCATGGCAGTGAGTTACACTAAGCTAAGCATTATCTAACCTGGTCTCCTAGCAACAAGTATAGATGAAATAGGTTAGGGTAAAGAGGTGCAGCTCATTTCCTAGGAAAGTAGCAAAGTGGACCCTATTGGAGATGAAACCCAAAGAGATACTCACCTAGTTGCCCTAAGTAAACCAATAATATCCCATAAACTCAGGAAAGTTATACTGACCCCCATGCCCTCCTCAGCTGATTTTATAACTATTCATGTCTTTACATTCATATAATTTATAGTTGACAATGTATTTCATATATTCCCTGTGTACCTCTCATAATCTTCCTAGCCGTGCAGCTATTAATTTTCATTTTTATTGATTAATAAATTGAAATATGGAGAAATAAATTGCCAAAATTGGAAAAAAAAAAAAAAAAAAAAAAAAAAAAAAAAAAAAAGAACTATGTAATGTTTTGAACAGCCAACAATAAAAAATTTAAAAAAAAACATTAAAGAAAAGGAAATAAATAATTATAATTAGAATATATGAGAACTCTGAGACAAAATTAAGAGACAAAGTTCAAGAATTATTGGAATTGAGGCAGGTTGTAAGATATAGACTACAAGAATTGATGACTTTAGGGGAATAATAACAAAAATTTTTCCCAATACTTGAGAATGAAATGAACATTTAGATACAGGAGGTATTCAGAACTCCTAAAATACAAGATCAAAAAAACCTTTCCGTGACACATTATAATTAAAATGCGTAACACACTGAAAAAGTATACAATTTCAAAAGCGTCAAGACAAAAATATCAGGTCACATTTAGAGGCAAGCCTATAAGAATCATTTACAACTTCTTAGCACAAACTCTAAAAGCTAATAAGGCTTGTGATGATGTGTTCCAATTCCTGAAAGAAAATAACAGTCAACCAAGACATAAGCCAGCAGAATGGGCTAAAAAACAAGACCCAAATATATGTTGTTTGCAAGACATGCATTTAACAGGCAAAGATAGTCACAGGCTGAAACAGAAAGTATAGAAATTGTTACACAATGTGATTGGAACCCCCAAACAAGCAGGAGAACCCACTCTCATCTCAGACTTAAAACCAAAATCAATCAGATAAGACAAAGGAAGTCACTTCATACTGCTAAGGAAATAATCAAAAAGATATAACAATAAATATTTATGCCTCAAACGTGGGTGAAATTAATTACAAAAAAAGAGACACTATCCAAATGGAGGTCTCAGATAGAACCCACTACAATAATATTGAATGATTTTAATATAACTCTTACCATTAAATAGGTCAAAACAGTAAAGACTCTTTAGATATGAAAAATTATACAAGTCAAATCGACTTAATAGATATCTATAGAATATTTCATTCAATCACAGATGAATACACTTCTTTTGTCAGTTGTTCACGAAACCTTCTTCAAAAGAGACCTTATTTTATGTCACAAAACAACTCTAAGAAAATACAAATTCCTTGCATTTTATAAGTTCATAATAGAATGAAATTAAAAATCAACATGACAAAATGCTCCAGAAACTATATAAACATATGGAGATTGAACAATAGATTTTGAATGATGAATGGATAATAAAACAAATCAAGGGGGAAATTAAAAAAAAATAGACTCAAATGAGAATAGTGATACAACGTATCAGAACTTCCAGGACACTTTGAAGGCAGTTCTGAAAGGAAAGTTCATATCTATGAGTGCCTACATAAGAAAATCAGAAATATCCCCAATAAATAACCCAATGATGCATTTCAAGGCCATTGAAAACGAAGAAAAAAATACAAAATCCAGTAGAAGAAAGAAATAATTAAGATCAGAGTTGAAATCAATGATATCATGGAAAAAAATACAGAGTTGGTTATTTGAAAAGATAAACAAAATTTAATTGGTAAGCCTTTAGTCAAACTAACTAAAAGAAAAATAGAGAAAACCAAAATTAATTAAATTAGAGATGAAAAAGGAGTAATCCCCACAGACATCACAGAAATACAGTGGATAGTTTGGGATTATTTTGAACATTTATACTCCAATAAATTTGAAAACCTAGAAGAAACGAATGCATTACTAGACAAACCTGATCTATCAAAACTGAATCAAAACGAAGAAAATCTAAACAGACCAATAACTGGCAATGAGATAGAAGCATTAATAAAAAGCCTTCCAACAAAGAAAAACCAGGGACCAGATGGACTCTCAGCTGAATTCTACCAAATCTATAAAGAACTAATGCCAATAGTCCTCAAATTATTCCATGAAATAGAAAGGGATAGGACACTTCCAAATTTATTATATGAAGCCAATATCCCCAGTTCTTATCAAAATCAGATAAGAACACATCAAGGAAAGAAAACTATAGGCCAGTTTCCTTAATGAACATGTGCAAAAATACTTAGTAAACTATTAGCAAACTGAATTAAAATTTTATTAAATTATATTTCATGACTAAGTTGATTTCATTCCTGAAATGCAAGGATGCTTCATTATATCCAAATCAATAAATACAATTAACCATATAAAGGGAATTAAGAATAAAAATCACTTAGTCATCTCAATAGCTGCAGAGAAGTTGACAAAATTCATGGAAATTTTGATTTATGATTTATGATTAAAAATCACTGAAGAAAGTAGGGTAAAAGAAACCTACCTCAATATAATAAAGGCTATATATAAAAGCCCAAAGCCAACCTTATAGTAAATGGGGAAAAACTGAAAGCATTTCCTTTAGAATCTGGGGCACTCTAGGATGTCCATCTTCACCACTACTGTTTAATATAATGCTAGACATTTTAGCCAGAGCAATTAGGAAAGATAAGAAAAAAATAAATCAGATAAAAATAGAAAGGGAAGAAGTAAAATTTGTAGATGATGTGATCCTATACGTAGAAGATCCAAAGAATTTCACCCCAAAAGACTGTTAGAATAAACAAATTTAGTAAAGTAGCAGGTTATAAAATCAATATATATAAAAATAAATAGCTTTCATATATACCAACAATGGATCATCTGAGAATGAAATTAGGAAAACAATCCTATTTATAATAACCTTTAAAAAATAGAGATAAATCTAACCAATGAGGTGAAAAACCTCTACAAACTGTAGAACATTAAAGAAAGAAACTGAAGAAGACCTGAGGAGATGGAAAGACCTCCCATGTTCATAGATAGGCATAATTAATATTGTTAAAATGGCCATACTACCAAAAGCAATATACAGATTAAGTGCAATTCCCTTCAAAATACCAATGACATTCTTCACAGAAATAGAAAAGACAATCCTAAAAAATTCATTTGGAAGAATAAAAGACGCAGAATAATCAAAGCAATTCTAAGCCAAAAAAGAAATATTGGAGGCAACACAGTACCTGACTTCAAATTATATTACAGAGATAGAGAAACAAAAACTGCATGATTCTGGCATAAAAATAGACATCAAACCCATACAGATACAGTCATCTTATCCTTGACAAAGGTGCCAAAAATAAACACTGGAGAAAATACAAACTTTTAAACAAATGGTGTTGGGACAACTGGTTATCTGTATATAGATGAGATGAATGAAACTAGACCCTTATCCCTCACCCTGCACAAAAACCAACTCAAAAAGGATAAAAGACCTAAGAGTTAGATTAGCTTTGCAACTCTTTGAGGAAAATGTAAAGTCAACACTCCAGTATATAGGCACAGGCAATGAGTTTCTTAATAGAACCTGTATAGCTCAGGAAATAATACCAAGAGTTAATGAATGAATGGCATTTATTTAAAAATTTTTGCACAATTAGGAATGTGAAGAGAGAACGTACAGAATAGGATCTTTGCTAGCTACTATTCTGACAGAGGATTCATATCTAGAATTTATAAAGAATGCAAAAAATTTTAGACCAAAGAATTTCAAATAAGTCAATTAATAAATGGGCAAATGAATTAGACAGACACTTCTTAACAGAAGAAATACAAATAGCCAACAAATATATAAAATATATACAATATCATTAGCAATTAGGGAAATGGTAATCAAAACTGAGCTTTCATTTTGCACCAATCAGAAAAATAGTCATTAAGAATACAAAAAATAATAAATGCTGGAGAAGATAATATGTCATTTGTAGAAAAATGGATGGAGCTAAAGATCATTATGTTAAGTGAAATAAGTCAAATTCAGAACACTGAGTCTTATGTTTTCTCTCATATGTGGAAGATAGGAAAAAAAACCAAAAGAAAGATGAAGGTGGATCTCATGAAAATCAAGGGGAGATCATTAGAGGAGATGGACCAAGGTGTGGGAGTTGGAGAGGGTGGGGGTAAGTAGTGGGGAGTGATATTGGCCAAATTATGGTTTCATTGTGTACATATAACACATATGTAACAACACAAATCCCATCAGTATGTACAATTATAATGCACCAATTAAAATGTGTGAAAAAAGACTTTACAGTATAAAATTATATTGCATGAAAAAATTTCTGAAGAAAGTGAAATGAAAATATGGACAAAGAATAAGTAATGCAAATTTTGTGAATTTTAATGACACTGTTATTTATAAATTTCTTTGAATGGATGGTTATATCAAAAGTATATTTAGATTCCAGCAGATACATTCAAAATAATGATGTGTGATTTTAAAGCAACAAACTTTTCAATTTTCCCCAAATTTCTTATTTTCAACTACTTAAATTATGATAATAATTTAGATTTCAAGATAAAAAAATGTGGGAGATACAGAGGCTTTCCAAATACTTTAGAAGTTTAATCAACCTATCATTATCACAGCCAGGGCTTTTTTACAAGAGACCAGTAGTACAAAATCAGGAGTGTGTAGCCTAACAGAGAAAAAAGAGTGAAGTTTATCAGCACACAGAATAGCAAGGGCAAAATGAAAATATTTATATTGACAAAAGATACTTTATATTAGAGGCAGTAGAAGAGAAATCAAATGAGTACATGAAACCTTCTTTCAACTCATTGTAGAATGATCGGTTGCAAGTGTGGCATGAAAAATTGTGTTCTCTATATGTAATAATAATTGTAATGCATTCCACTGTCAGAAATAAATAAATACATAGATAGATAAATAAAAAAGAAAATGTGCCAGAATTAAAATTGAATCCAGTAGTATTCCATATTAACTTTCTAACTTGGGGCCAGTTACAAAACATCTGAAACTCAGTTTTCTCAAATGTAAATGAGAATCTGTCTTTAGAACTTTTAAAGACTGAATATCAATACATACTGATCACTCACCAGCTATTAGACTTGATGAATATTTATCAAATTAAAGAAAATTCAAATAATCATGAATACAGACTATTCTTTGTTGTTTCCTATTGAAAGTATACATATTTTTTCTCAGTGCCCTAATTAAAGACTCTTAATAAGGGATTATTTGGAATAGCACTTGCAATCCTGTGTGAACTTTGCTGAGCATCTGGTCATTGGATTAATGCCCAGAAAAAAAAAAAAATCCTTGAGTATTAATCATTTCACACACCTAAAACTTTTCAAGTATATCATTTGAAAGAAACTTGCACCCTTAAATACTCATGGAAACTATTATTTGAGTATCAATGCATCACGATAGCTGTTAACTAGATACTCTTCAACAATAGTAATATTTTGTTTAAAAATTTTTAATACCCCAAATGCTGTTATTTCTTCTACTGAATTCCCAATAAAAATAATATTTATTACCATCCTGTAATCCTTGGTAACAAATAATTGTATTCATAAAAGCATTTTAAAATACTTAGCTTATTCGTTTCTATAAAATTTTTATTTACTTTGGAAATTTTGCAAATACTTCCATGAAGTAATGGATCCTTAGACATTTAAAATTGTTCATAAACAGCCTCATTGACAGTTTCTGGTATGTAAGAGGCACTCAATACACTTTTTAGAAGTTCATATTAAAAAATGAAAAATTATATTAATGGGTATTTAAAGATATAAATGGTTTATATACCACATTTAAATATTACAGCCTTCTGAATTTATATTATTACTCTTACCAATAAGTTATGTAACTTCCTATGTTTACTTCTTACATATTAACATTTCTTTCTTTCAATCTGAAGAAACTTCTTTAACATTTCTTATAGAAAATATCTGGTGGACATATATTCATTCTTTTAGCTATTATTTGGAAAATTCTTTAGCTCTTTATTTGTGAAGTAGCTTTGCTGGATACAGTATTCTCTGTTGACAGATTATTATTTGTTTTCCCCTTCATTATTCTAGAAATCTCATGTCACTCTCTCTGGACCGTAATGTTTCTGCTGAGAAGTTGGCTATCAGTAAAACTAGGCCAACCATATATGTTTTATTTGTTTCTTTTCTCTTGTAATATTGATGTTTCATCTTTCACCTCAGTGAGCTTGATTGTGTCTTGGATAAAACTGGTTGAGTTAAATTTCACTAGTTGTCTTTGATCTTGCAACACTGGATATTTTTTCTCTTTTCCAGGTTTGGAAAATTTTGTTTTTATTCCTTCAATAAACTTTTTGGCATTCTCAAGTTTTTCTTAAGCTCCAGTAACCTGATTATTTATATTTTTAACATTGTTTCAAAGTTCTCATGTTTTTAAAATTTCTCTTCATTTTTTTCTGATTTCTTCACTAACTGTGTATTATACCATTAGCCTTCCTTTGAGTTCGTTAAGTTTCTTTTTTCTTTTTGATCTGTCCTGCTATTGATGCCTTTTTATCATATTTTTTTAAAATTTCACTGAGTGTATTTCTCAGTTCAAGAATTTCCATCTGACTTTTTTTTTTTAGTTGCTTCCATCTCTTTATTACATTTCTCGGTTAGATTATTGAAATGTTTCTCTGTGTTTTCTTCAATCTCACTGAGTTTCTTTAAAACACATTTAAAATTTTCTGTTTGAGAGCCTTCCATATTGATTATTGTCTGGCCAACTTCGGGCACTTTGAGTATTGAGTGAGGTCATCATTTCCCGAAAGCTCTTGATGCTTGTTGGCATACAACATTGTCTGAGCATAATAATACTTGACCCTTCTTAATCTGGATTTATGCCTATTTTTACATAAATTCTTTAAAAATATTGATTATTTTCTCCAAGAAAATTTTATCACTAAACGATGTCCAGGAGTCTATGTTTGGCGTGCTTTCACTATTTTGGTACTAGAGGCAATACTCACCAAGATCTGTCCCAAACACTCTGTTGACAAATTGTTCAGAAAGAAATGAGAGTAAGTAGCTCTCCCTGAGGCAGTGGTAGGTAGGGCTGAATTCCTTATTCACAGTTCTTGGCCTCAGCCAGACACCATAGGATTCTTCTCAGTTCTAGGCAGACTCATCATGGATGGACCAGCCCTAGGGTCCTATATCACACCTGTGGCCACCAAAGTCAAGCTGTGTCATACCCTGAATCCACATCCCACAAAAACCAGCACAACTTTGGGTTAGATCGGGAATATATAAAGCTGATATTATAGACTGGGGCTGCATATGTTACAATGTCACTGGAGTTATTCCAGAAGATCCATTTACAGGCAGGCCTCGAGATAAGGGCCATTAGTGAAGCCAGATTTAAAGTTAGGTACTTAGTGTAGCTAGGTAAATCGGGTCTGATATCCAGTCTAATAAAATGGAGTCCATAAAGAAAATGGAGTCAGATCTGAGCCTGGGAATTGAGAACTACACCTGGGAGATTGAAATGTTAATGTCCCCAAGGCCCAGCCCATTCTAAATAACTGTTAATGAAGCAGCTCCCAGCAAATAGGGAGATGCTAATCAAATCATCATAGGCCCTTCCTTCCAGATCATTCCTTCCCTGCCACATAGGCCCACCAGTTTTCCACCTTTTGGCCTTCCCACTTGCATTCCCCCTCACATGCAGGATAAGCAAGATAAAGGACAGGAATGTAGGAGGACAAGACCTTAGATATAAAAGAGATAAAAACCTCCCCATTCCATGGATTCCACCTTTCTGATCCCCTTCTTCCTCCAGGGGAAGTCTTCTCTGCTATCCTTTAATAAATTCTTTTACTTTCCACTCTACACTTCCCTCAGTGTGTTTCTCTGGTGTTAGACTTCAGCATTGGGGAAGCAAGGACTTGTCATAGTAAGCAGAGGTATCATTAGTATCTGCCCAAAGTTAGATGTCACCAGCCTATAACTAAGTTCCAAGGCAAAGTCTTGTGCTTACTAGTCTGTCATACCCCAAGTAAATGGGGTATTGCACCATATTTTGCTACTCAAAGTGGAGGTCATGTTGATAAAGGTACCTGGCCACTGGGATGATGTTAAGTTGGGTCATTTCTGAGCCTCACAGTTATAAGGATCCATATGGTCTAAAAGGCACAATTAGGCCCACACATGCCAAAACATGAGTCTGTCCCACTGGGGTACAGGTCTGCCTGATGGCAGAGCACTTGCAGAGCCTTTTTCAGTGAGTACAAGCCTGGTGATGGTTGTTCTACCTAAGTTTGGGAAATGGGTGGTAGAGACAGTGCCTGGACCATCAAGGCTGCTGCCAAACTCAGTTTTACCCCTACACAGGCCTTCATTTTATTCAAGCAAGACACATTTCTCAGACCAACCCTGAGGCTGGAATTGATACATCTGAAATTCAGATTTGAATTGCAGGTACAGAGGTCTCTGCTGCTGGATCTGAACTAGAGATTCTGTCAATGAACTCTGGCATAATAGATGGGAACTTGAGTTTCTACTGAGTGCTTCCTTTTACCACAGTGGGCCTGTCACTGATTCTGAGACAAAACCATGTACTAACTTCTGTGCCCTGCTTCCCAAATAGACTCCTGCTCTCTGCTGTGCTGCTGGAGGCTAGGGGAGAGACAGTGCAGGCAGTCCCTTTGCTGCCTGGCCTGACGCAGTACCAGCTGCTAACTCTGCAGGTGTTGACCTGGCAGTAGATACATGAGGCTATGCCCAGCACTGAGTTTCACCATGGTGGGCTTGTTACTGAATTTCAAGACTAAGGATTTCTTTTCCCTTTCTCCCTCAAAAGAGCTTCTCTTTGGTTTGCTGTTTGCATTGGAAGAGGGGTATTATTACAGTAGTTCTGCTTTCTACTTTCTTCAAAGCATGTTTTCATTTTGTTATGTTAAAAGTAGGCACTAAGGTCTTTCACCTCACTTCCTTAGCTCTTGTGCATGTAGCTTGATACTTGAATACCCATTCAACTTGGTGTGTCAGTGGAGAGCACTAGCTGGGGAATCTTACTCAACTGCAATTTGCTCCTAAGATTTTCTCTCTCTCTTTTTTTTTTTCTTAGCTATTACAAGTGAATGCTATTCTACATTTCATTGCAATCAACTATTGTACTAGACCTCAGAGAGCGTTTTCATCTGGGAGACTTTTGCCTGAGAATTATGCTAATGATGAAACCAACTAATCTTTTTGTTTGCTTAAGGTCAATGATCTATACTGAACCCTAGAAATTTGTCCAAGGAAAATATGTCCTTAGTCTGATAATTGGAGACTCTGTTTTGCATTCTTAAATGAGTGGCAAAGATATTGAGACAATGTGTATTAAATTAACTAATTATATATTCAAATAAATATTGTTTATTTGCTTTATATTTTTATGAGTAAAAGTTTACCCTTTTATTTAAAAACTAGGACAGTTCTCCAATAATGATAAAATATTAGTTTAACTTATATTTCGTAAATGTGCTAATAAATTCACCTTAAATTAGTAAGAAATTAAAAAGAAAACATACTTAAAATCCTTTGTTTAACATTGTAAGGAAAAAAACAGTGTTTTTTTTATTATTATTCATTCTTTAAGTAGCACAAATGTAATTCTTTGAAAAAGACTTTCATGGTGAAGCAAACTTCATTGAATTTAAACATAGAATCAGTATCCTAGTAGTTTAGTAGCTCCAGAAGGAACTCTGGTATCTTCAATCATTCTTATGCTTTTTATTACCAATTTTTACAACCCCACCCCCCCAAAAAAAAGATAACTCCTTTTGTTTTTTTTCTTTAACAGTCTGTGTCTCTTGACTTATTTGTGTACAATGAACCGAAATGCATTCTGCTGTCATGTATAACTAATTAGAACAAGTAAAATAAGTGACAAAATAATCAGTCATACTTTTCAATAGCTTCTATAACCAAATAGTCAAAGCAAACATTGAAATTAATATCAAGTGATATAATAATAATTAAAAGTGATATAATAATAATTAGTGATATAATAATAATTAATAAGTGATATAATAATAATTAAAATTGTAAAGTGATATAATAATAATTAAAATTGTAAAGGTTAAAGTCTCTCATGCTTCATGTATATGTAAACACTACAGGCATTTTACTAGCACATGATAAACAATCAAATATTAAATAAGTATAGCAAAGCTATATTAATTATCTATTAATATTTGTATATAAGTATACTAATTATTAATAATGTAGTATCTGCAAATACTATTAATTTATTTGTTAAAATTTAGTGACATATGACATCACATTATAATAGCAATATATTTCCATATTAGCAAACTCAATTGATAAATTTTTTACAGATTATGGAGAAGATATGAAATTCAGAATTGCTTCTTCAACTTGTAAGGTCAGTTTTAGGCAACTACTTCCAGCTGAACTACTGACTCTTTATAAACAATGGTGCAATTCAGTTACAACAAAAAATATGATGGTGACAATTTTTCCTATTAGTAGACACAGGCAATCTCTTCTTAATTTTATCTGAGAAAATTTACTTTCTGTAAAACCAAAAAAATTTTTAACAAACTTTGGTCTTACTCCTGACTGCCTCTTGTGAAGAAGTTTGATGTTGAAGAAATTTTTCCTGATTCCAGTTTTTATTCCATGCAGGAAAAATAACAATTGTTAATTTCTTGTTTGCCGCAGTCTGGCTGGGCACAATTCAGGAGCCACTTGTCAAAAGAAACAAACTTTATTTTTAGAACATACACACCACACCACACAGCTCTTCAGGAATTCCCTCAGAGCCCAACTGCCACCACTGGCTTCCCACAAGCCTCTCAACCTCCCCCACTCCTCCTGCTCTTGAGGCCCATTGGCTTGGTCGTGTGGGCGGAGCCAAAAAAAGTCCCCCAATGAGCAGCTCCGTGGTCTGAAAGGGTGGGGAAACAGCCCAATGAGCATCACCACAGAGGAGCCAATCAGTTGGCAGCTAGAAGTTTGCTGGCAGCTGGAAGTTTGCTGGGGCCCCTTCCGCTGTGGCTCTCAACACTTGTTCAGGAAATGTTTGCTCAAACCACTATATTGCTTGATAGTAAAAAAAAAATAATTGCTCTGAATACAGTGACTAACAAAAACTTGGTGTTAATTTTCTTAAAAACTTCCTTTACTATTAGATTTTTCATTTTGATAACAAACTAATCTTCTCTATGCCTAGTTTTAATTTTCATATAATGGATAATTTTAATCATACAGAAATCTTGGAAGAATTTTACACTAAATACTCATGTAATAACCACTTAGATTCCACCATTAATGCCAAAGGTACAGGTTTTACAAGATCTAATTTTGATGAAATAAAATATGTTTCGGAAATCTATACACTTCCATCCACCAAATACTTTGTGCTTTGTAGCATTAATTATAATTCAAAACTTGTTTAGCTTTTTTCTTTTCTTTTGATGAAAAATTTAGATAAAAAATTTAATACATTTGCTAAGTTTGACAAATGAAAACATTTTTGTTATCAAACTATAAAGCAATATAATCACTTGAAAAATTTTGTCTTGCTTTATTTTTGAATAAAGAAACCAATTTTCTGACATTTTCTACCTGCTCTACTCATGTAGATGGAATCTTACAATATTATTTCTTATAAGGTTTTTCTTACACCACGCAATGCTGACATTCATCGTAACTAAAGCATCAGTAATATTGCTCAGTAGTATTCATTATACCTCAGTTTGTTTATCCTTTCACTTTTTTTTTTTTGCTTATTTACTCAAAGGTGCCTACATAAAGCAAATAGCACTATTATATATCATTAATTATTTTCAGTTCTAGGAATTGAACCCAGGGCTTCTTGTATGCCAGGCAAGCACTCTAACATTTTTCGTGAATGTGTAAATATGTGTGTGTGTGTGTGTGTGAGAGAGAGAGAGAGAGAGAGAGAGAAAATGAGTGTGTGTGTGTGTGAGAGAGAGAGAGAGAGAGAGAGAGAGAGAGAGAGAGAGATTTGTTTTAGATAAGTACTAAAGATATGAATTTCTTTTAGGCATACTTTCAATTTTATAGGAAACTGTAAAACTTTCTATCAAGTTGCTTTATATTCTTACCACAAATATATGAGAGTTCTGGTCTCTGCATGTCCTCCTTAACAATTCTTTTAATTTAAGACATTCTGATGACTATCATGTAGGATTCTTAACTGGTTTTGTTATTTTAGATGTTTTATATTTTTGTTGTTTTTTTTTTAATCTCATTTCATTATTTTGTAATAAATTTTGCCCTACATGCCAACTCCTCTTGACATATTAGCATATAAATGACAAAATTATCATTAGCTGAATTACTACAAAATACTAATATTCATTAGCTTTATTTCAAAAACGATCTTGCCATATATTGAATCCTGTAATCAATGCATTCAGAGTTACATGATTTCTGTCATATTTCATGAGAGAAAGCAAAGTTAAAGGTATAAAAATAAAGAATGTAAAAATACAACAAAAATATTTTGTGCATAAAAACATAAAAGGGAAATTTAATGTCTCTGTCAAGAGTTGGGTAAAAAAAAACATGCTATGGAGGTTTCTCTTCATTAAGGCAATTATAAAAGAATTTTCGCACTCAATTTGGATCAATTTTGAGAAGCTGAAAAATTAAAAATTGGAAAGGATGCTACTCACAACGAAAGAGAGTGTGAATAATCACGGTAACAGGCATGATTCAGGGACAGTTATTAACCTCTCAATCTGGAGAAATTTCCTTGTGAAGAACAGGGAATACTTTTACTTTGCACTAACTTATTTCTTTTGCTACAGTTGAGAAACACAATCTTCGAAAGTCATTTTTAAATGATAATACTATGCCATCTACCTAAACAAATTGCTACACTAGAGCCCATAGACAAATCTTTACAATAGAATGGAGGACAGATTTTACTATTGTAGTGAATGGCTTCTGGACCAGGAAACACGTACCTTGCTTTTAAATCTTTTATAATGTTCGTTTTCTTGCTCCTAAAGCTAGGGTTTGCCCATTCTTTTCTTAAAATGCTGTTGCCTTTATTGACTCAATGATTACTATCAGATGTCACCTAGACTACTTAACCATATATCATAATGCCCATTAAAGTATGTGCCTACGAACATATGGAAATAATACTAAATAATGCTGGGCACAGAGCCTCAGTGCACCCATGCATCAGCATAAGCAATAAAGTGTTTTACTGACTAGAGACGTGGTACTTGAAGACAGGGTTACAAAAAGTCCCTTGTGCCCTCTTCAAGAGAATATACCAAATTATTTCATTGGATGCTGTTTCCATGTAAACTAACAAAAGAGGAGACATATCTAAGCTATCCTTCCTTTTACTAATCTGTCATCCAGAGATCATCACTTGAAATTAAGAGTTTTTGTTTGTTTGTTTGTTTGTTTTAAGATTGTAATTATGTCCTTTCCTCTTTCTCAAGGAGTGGCACAGCTGGGTGCAAGATATAACCACAAATGTCATAAACTGTGAGAGCAGAATTATTTGGTTTACATCATGACACTGTCCATTAGGTTACTGTTACAGACTATTGAAAAGCACAATCTAAAAATCTACTAAAAATCAGCAAAGAGCTGATGAATATGTAAGACATAAATTTAAGAACTAAGTATTAGTCAAAGGATTTTTTTTAATTCTTATGTGGCATTTCTTTAAAATTCATAGTCACCATTGCAAAACTTTTATAGGCAAATAAATATCTAAATGAGTAGATTTCACCTACATTTGAATATTTAATACCCCCCCATAATTCAGAAAGATACTTCAAGTATGCTCTAAATGTCCTCCCTTAATTTGAGAGACAAGGTGCTAAATATCACCCACAATTTCATTGTAATTCTTAAGGTGTATTAAATCATTTGTCTTAGCCTTGAAGATTAGTGAATAGCAGTGAATAAAAAACAATACCAAGTTACAAAAATAATTTAAAGCACTAATTATTTAAATGGGTATTTTGGTAGTCATTCAAGTTTCGCTGGCATATAGAATATTCTATCCCTATGAAGTTAAATGTGACTATATAACTTACTATGATCAGTGAGTCATGAGAAGTTATTTGGACTATCCCCATATTAAGTTTTCAAGGATCAAAGGGAGATTTTTCCAAAGTTTTCATCCTTTGGCCATAGTGCCTTTCCATGTTCCCAGAGTGGCCCCTCCATAAATCTGGGTCTTGCATGAAGGCATGGAAAAGTATGGAGATTAACCAATACAAGATGCTCACAAAGCAAAAGTCAGATAAGCCTTTGTTTGAGGTTGTTTGTTGCTATAGTATAAACTAGTCTGAATTGACTGATGCCAGTAATGGGGTGAGGGCATAATAAAACATAAGAAAATGTGATGATGTCTTAATGATCAATTGGAAACCAGGAAAGAAACAGATATTACACCTGGAATGCTGGGTATCTGTAGTGTACAGTAGCAAAGCCTCAGTAAATTGTAGCTTCTATTAACTTGAAAGGAAACCATATGCCAACAGAATTTTTAGTATCAGAGGAAAAGTCTGCAAATTGAATGTTGATTGACAAGACTTCATTTGGATAATGTAATATTTTTAATTAATTATTTTTATTTATATATGACAGCAGAATGCACTATAATTCTTATTATACATATACACAGTTTCCATATCTTTGTATACAAAGTATATTCACACCAATTCGTGTCTCCATACATGCACTTTGGATAATAAAGTCCATCACATTCCACCATAATTTCTAACTCCATGACCCCCTCCCTTCTCCTCCCACCCCTTTGCCCTATCTAGAGTTCATCTATTCCTCCCATGCTCTCCCTACTCCACTATGAATCAGACTCCTTATATCAGAGAAAACATTCAGCATTTGGTTTTGGGGGATTAGCTAACTTCACTTAGCATTATCTTCTCTAACTCCATCCATTTACCTGCAAATGCCATGATTTTATTCTATTTTATTGCTGAGTAATATTCCATTGTGTATATGCCACATTTTTTTATCCTTTCAGCTACTGAAGGGCATCTAGGTTGGTTCCACAGTTTAGCTATTGTGAATTGCGCTGCTATAAACATTGAAGTGGCTGTGTCTCTGTAGTATGCTGTTTTTAAGTCCTTTGGGTAGAGACCGAGGAGAGGGATAGCTGGGTCAAATGGTGGTTCCATTCCCAAATTTCCAAGAGTCATTTGGATAATGTAATATTTTAAACAGAAGAAGATCTGGTTTAAGAGCAGTGATAAAGTAGAATGAAGTGCAGAAATGTGGAGACTTGCAGGATTAAACAGGACTAATATTCCCTAAGAGACAGATGATAGAACCAAAAAGTTTCTAGAGATTCAAGGCCATTTAAAATTCAGCCTTGGGGAAAATATCTAATCAGCGCCATAATTTTCAAACCTATTGTTGAATTTTGTAAATAAGATATCTTAAAGCAGAGACCAAATTATGATTATGACACCTGGCAAATCTTTTCAATTTAAGAGGTAGCCTGGAGAAAGATACAAATATAAATTTAATGAGCTGAGGCTACCTCCAATTATTCAGTTTTTATAAAAGGCAAATCAATATATATGGCAAATTTAAGAATTCTGTCTAGAAAAAAGCTTTGGATTATAGCTTTAGTACATGAAGCTAAACTGAATAAAATAGATAAGAAGTCATTTTAGCTTTAATAGAATGGTACTAATAAATAAATAAATAAATAGCCCACAAGTTATAACTAAGAAGTGTAGGTCTTCTGGGAAATTCAAAAGACTTTGACTTCAGTACAAAAGCAGACTGAGAAAACACCTTACCTTAAGGAAAACAGAATCGCTAAAAGTCTATACCATGTTGCCAGTAAAAATAATAAAAGTAAAGCATCACTCAATAGGTAGAGAGTCAAGGAACATGGAAAATTAAAGACTGGGAAGTCTTTGTAAATAAAGATCCACCACCACCAAAGTAAGAGCCTATCTCAACAATGTCCAGTGTGATGTCAGAATTGCAGTGATCTCCCATGGCACTTCTTTCCAAGAAGATTGTTTATTGTGATTACACTGTGCCTAGTTCCTTCATTTTATATTGAGCATGAGGGCATTCAATTTCTCAGTTTTAGTTATAGATTTCTAGAAGGAAGCAATCATGTGGAGAATGAATGGTAAAATTATTGGCATAACTCAAGTTCTTGAACGTTTAGTTAGACCCAGTGACTGAATGCAATGAATGGATCAACTGTCACAGATTAAGCTAGTCAGAGAAAGAATACACTTACTTTTAGGTGACAAAAAAGTCAGATTATGGTAGTTTTTAGTATGCCACCTAATATTCCTGGTTCTCCAGGGCACATATGAGTCTTGATCATCCCCATTATGTTAAAACTAAGTGAGATCATCTGAATTGTAATGAATATGAAAATTATGAGGCTGAGTTTTAGCTCAGTAAGAGAGTATATGCTTAGTATGCATGAGGACATGAATCCAATCCTCAGCAACAAAGTCAAAAAGAAAACAGAGGATGAGTAGGAGGAGGAGGAGGAGGAGGAGGAAGAGGAGGAGGAGGAAGAGGAGGAGGAGGAGGAAGAGGAGGAGGAGGAGGAAGAGAGGGAGGAGGAGAAGAATTGGCAAGCGCCTTTCGCTTTGGAAAATTTAGGAAATTTTTATGTGTTCTTTATACACTATTTCTTTGTTATACTTTCTTTTTCTTCTGTAGTGGTCCAAGTGCTATTTGCTTTTCAGCAGAGGTTCAAGAATAATGATCAAAAAGAAGAAAAGCACTCAGCAATTCTGGAATGTTTTCATAGCTCACGTGAGAAATACGTTTCTGTTCTTTTACACCACCCAAATTTGGAAGGTTTTGTTACTAGTGCATGACCTAGACTGTCCTGACCAACCATTTTTAAGAAATGATATAGAATGAGTTTCAAGTGCTAAGAGGATAAATATACCTGAGGTTGTAATATTTAGAATATTTTTATTAAACTGAAATGGTTTTACTGTAGGTCACCTTATAGATATTTGTAAAAAGAAATCACTTTCAGTATATTCCAGAAATGGCATTAATTCTACATGTAATATTGAAGCTTGAGAAAATATAGGTGACTATTTGACTACTGGATTGGTAATAATTAAGCATGTGATCAATGACAGGAAAAAACAATTGGCTGATTTTACTACATAAGTATTAAAAACATTTTATTGTTATATGTAATAAAATTTGTAAGTAATTTTAATATCTGCAATACATATTACAATGGATTCACATCTTAATGAGTATAAAATGAAGATAAGACAAACACTGCAAGTTAGAATCCTGAGCAATAATTAAAATGACAATTTAGGAAGGAAAGAATTTAAATGAACATTAAATACTGAAAAAGTTTGGCTTAACTAGACTTGTAGAAGTCCATGTGAAACAGTGGAATTCCAAATTTCACAAGTAAAAATTAACAAAATCTTTAAAATGATAAAGATATTGTTAGATTGGCATACTCAGACTGGTATGAGTTTTTTGTAGTGAAACAAATTTGATAAATGATACACACACTCACTGGACATAGAATATGTGTGATGATGTTATTTTATTTCTAGAATCATCTATAAAATATAATTTTTATAAATAATCGCAAACATAAAATATTCATTTGTCAAAAATGTGTTCATTGTTACTGCATACATAATTTTAAACAACTGAAAACAATGTGAAAGTCCAAAAGTATTGAATTGTTAAGCAATTTGTATTTTATTTTCTCCTTCATTATGCAGCCTTAAAATTACGTCAATAAAATGTTTCAAGAAAATGTAAAATATTTATCTAATAACTTAAATGAAAACAGGATAGATAATAAACACAAAATATGAAAATATTAACTAAACTTTATTCAAGGAAGGGGATTACAAAAAATTTAATATTATTTTTACATTGAATACTGCCAGAACACTCTCTGTAGGCAAGGAATAGTTTGTTAGGAATTGAAAAATCATATCAAAAGTCCCCATTAATGACTTTCAAAAAAAAAAGAAAAAAAGAAAGAAAGAAAGAAAGGGGAAGAAGAGGGAATCTTTAGCTTTACTGAAAAAGTAATATGGCCATTTTAAATTCTAAACATGAGTGATTATCAATGATAAATAATAATGTCCATATGATAAAAATAATTATAGAGAAAAACAATTATTAGAAAATAATACATCCTGAAGGCATGTTATTTTCAAGGATGTATTCTTTCCTGGCAAGCTTTTAAATTGTATACTTTGGGAAATGATATTTTGCTGTGGAGGTTAATTCCTTGAATGAAATTTAATGTTCATCCTAAAAAACAAATATGCTTTCTTAAGTGATTACAAATCTAATCTAAATGTTTTAACACTTTACTCTTAATCCTATCTACATGTAATCTGAACTGAGAGAGAAATATATACTTTAAAAAATATTGACTTCATCTGTTTCATTCAATTTTAATAAATTAATGTATAACTCGATGAACACAGGATCATTAACATTTTGTTGGTTATTCTTAAAATAAATGTACATTGCATCAAAAGGAAAATAAACTTAATTAGCAAAGAAATCAAACAAGTGTTAAGATCACCATTTTTGTCAATAATTTCATGTAAAAATCAATGGAAATTAGTTTGAAAAGAAGCATAATAATTATCTAATTACATTAAATTTGAGCTGAGTAGACATAATGATGCATTTTCTTTATAGAAAAAGTTGTAATAATTTAGGCAGTTATTACTGAAGTTTTAAACTACAGATACTTTTGCAAATTGTAGTGTATAGTCTTACTGCATCAGTTTTAATATTTGCATTAAAAATAACTGGATACCAATCATATTAAAAAGTAAATGAGAGAGAACCTTCTCACCAATTATTTTTCAGTGTCACCACATTTTAAAATTAGAAATGACCTTAACGGTAATGAAATGAGGCTGATGAACTGAGGTTAAATTATTGTCAAGAGTTACATTGCAAATTAGGATCTAAGCTAGGACTTGAATCTAGATTCATGATAGTGTGCTCAATCTGCAAATCTACTAATGTAAAATTTTAAAGGAACAAACGGTACAATTTTCCCAGTTTGATTAGAAATCATGGTGTTTTCCAAAAGTGTGTTGTGCTTGCAATATTGTAAATTTTTAGCAATGTCTATTGAATTGAACTGAACAAACTACTATAAAAGCTATATTAATATTCAGAATAATTTTGGGGGAAGTCATTGTGAAAGTAACATTCTTGATTTTAATAGAGATTAAAAAGATCTATATATATATCACCCACAATAAGGGAGGGAGAGGAAGAATAGAAGTTCAGTGGATAGGACAAAGGGGAATAAAGGTAAGGGAGGCAGGTAGGAAAAGGAAAGACAGTGCAATGACTCTAACATAACTTTCCTATGTACATATATGAATATACCACAGTGAATCTCACCACTGTGTACTTCCACAAAATCGGGGTCCTAATTAGAATAGGATACATTCCATGCTTCCATAATTACATCAAAATAGATTCTACTGTCATATGTGACTAAAAAGAACTAATAAAATTTTTTAAAAATCTAAATTTTTGCATGGAAATACAGGTGTTCATTTCCTTTAGCATCACTAAACTAACATTAATATAATTAAGAATATAAATCTAAGTAGAAAAGAAACACTGGTCAAATTTATAAAAATGAAAATAATTCATTTCTTGCATCAACATCTATGGTAAACTTTGGTGTGGTCTTTTGCAACATTTTATTTGCATAAATATATATATATATATATATGTTTTTGTGCTATTATGATATTTAATTATACTAAAATAAAATTTTAATGTTAAATTTTAATCTAACAAGTTAATGATATTTCTTCATTTTTTAAGGAAAGAAAACCTAATTTATTACCATGAATAGTGTTTGTGGACTGGATTAAGGTTATCATATTTCCTTGAATAACTAAAGTCTGTACATAAAACCAAATGCTGTGTCAACCCACTTATTGACTACAGTGAGTAATAAATATGAAACATTACAAAAAGCATCCAAATAATTTACACTGGACTGTTTATATAATGTTTGTTATCTAGATAAAAACACATCAAATTAGTTCACTTGGTATTACAGTCTAGATATATGATGTCCACCAAAAAACTCAGGTTGAGCCAATGCAAGAGATTTTAGAAGTGAAATGACTGAAGTATGACAGCCTCAACCTTACCAGTGGTTATAATTCACTGATAAGAATTAAGTGGGAGGTGACTGTAGGCAGGTGGGGTGTGGCTTGAAGTAGTAGGTCACTGGAGACATGCCTTTGGGGTTTATATTCTGTCCTTAGTGAGTGAAGCTCTTTCTGTGTTTCTTGCTTTAGATGTCCTGATATGTTTTCCTTCACCACACCTTTCCACCTTGATGTTCTGTTTCCCCTTAGACCCAGAGCAATAGAATCCCCCGACTAGGGACTGAGGCCTCCGAAACTGTGAATGTTTGATGAACTTTTTCTCCTTTAAAAGTGTTCTTGTCAGTGTTTTTGTCAAAAGTGGGGTAAAGCTGACTGGAACACTTGGTAAGTAAATATTTGGATGATGAAGGAAGCTACATAATTGAACTTGAATCCTGGTTTTGTTACCACTAACTCTGTGACATTCCCAAATCAATTTCTCAAAGTCTCTGTTTCCTTATCTATAAAATGGAAATTATAATAGTTTTAAAACTACAGGGTTGTTGGGAAGATTCAATGCCATAAATAAATACTTAGCAACTTTTTGGACATAAAATAAATTCTCAGTAAATTTTATTAGCTATAGTACATAAGTGCCAGTTACAGAAAATATCTGTATTCTAGAAAAAGAACATTAGCATGAAAATGGTATTGGCCAAAATGAAAAAAAAAAGTGATTAATATCCACATACTGGAAGGAAAGAAATAAAAAGAATGGACAATTCCATTCTTCATGAAGTAACAAGATAAAATAGGTCAAGTGTTCAGTTGACTTAACCTGCTTATTCACACATTCTTCATCCATCTTTCCTTTTCACATACACAAAAAATATTAACTTAAAATCCAGCTATAATTTAAATTCATTTTTCTATAATTTTCCAACATCTTCTCCACACTTTCTTCCTGCATCATCTGTCCTATTCTAGGACACCATCAAACCTATCAGCATCTTGTCTCACCTGGAGCACACATGGCTACATCACATCACTCTAGCCAACTGAGTCTTTACCTATACTCAGTAGTACTCTCGACACAGGTAACAGGATCAAATGAGTGGGAATTGTCAGCCTGTCCTACCTAGAATATATCAACCATCTTGGCTTAAAAAAATAACATATTCTTTTAGTTCTCACTTAAAATGGCAAAAAAATATGCAGAATGATAATAAAATTATGTGCTATTTTGACAAGTAATTGTAGTTTACTTGGTTTTATTGATTGTTGTTTTGACAGGTAATGAGTTATAGTTCACTAGGTTTCATTGATTGTTGTTTGACAAGTAAATTAGTTACAGTTTATAAGGTTTTAGTCATAGTTCACTAAAAACACATATAAAAATAATCATGGGTATATCAGACATTTATTAAAATACATTTATACTCACCAAAATTTCAAAGATAGAAAAAGCTAAGGTAACCCAGTGTTTATGTGGGACGTTTTATGTAGAATATAGTTTTGATTGCCTCCCTTCAAAAACTAAAAATGGAACAAATCCACTGAAGGACATTTTGCTTTAAGATGTATAGTGAATCAGAAATCAATTTGTGCTGGTTTGCAATATGGACCAGGAAAATGTTATGGTTTTTATTATTACCCAACTCCTAATTCCTAAGGGGTACAATACATTTGAATCAATTGTAGGAAGAAATGAATCTTTTAGAAGTTAACCACCATTCTTGGAGGAGATGCATTGAATTGAAGCAGGACAGCCTCTGGTGAGTAGGAGTGGGAGCTGGAATCAGAGGGTGAAGGGAATTCAGCCAGGAAACTGCTGCCTGCACAAACGGATGTTCAGGTGGTGACACTGTGAATCTCATCTCAAATCTAACGATAACCCCAGGTTAAGTAATTTACTCACAGTGACACAGCTAGGAAGTGTCAGGAAAAGGAAGAGAACTACTGGCAGGGGTGTGACCACAGATGGTGTCTGGTGGTTAAGCAACCACCATGAAATACCATCTCTTAGTAGTGACA
The DNA here is from genome assembly GCF_021218885.2 of Marmota monax. Lineage (NCBI taxonomy): Eukaryota > Metazoa > Chordata > Mammalia > Rodentia > Sciuridae > Marmota > Marmota monax. The sequence continues at coordinate 5,037,969 of NW_026694479.1, read as the reverse complement.
AATAACCTGCCCACATTCAGCTAAGATAGGCAGCTGACGATACTTTTAAAAATTTTATTTCTTTCAATTCCTCCCCCCTTTATACTGGCCATTGTATTTAGCTTGAATTTATTACTTAAAGAATTTGGTATAAAGTGAGCTCAATTTGGTCAATGCCAACAGGTGGTTTAAGGAAATTGAAGTAGGCTGTCCCAGAAAGTATTCTACGACAAAGGCTAAAATGCAATTGAATCTTTTCCCAATATATGATGTTCATTAAAAACTACCACTGTTTCGCTTTTAAAATATAAACTCTGTAGACTTTTCCCCTTTAATTTACCACATAATGCCACATGCAGACTACAAAGGAAAGTGCCTTACAGATTGCAATAAGCAGCCACTTAGAAGCTCAGTGAAAGATCATACAGTTGCTAGTGGACAAAGTGCTTAACTCCATTAGTGCCATAGGCTGATTAAATCACCCACATTACATTTCAACGGTGTTTCAGCCAATTAAGCCAGCTCAATTCATCTCTTCTTTCTGGGGTCATAAAGACATTAGAAACAAATTTACGATCAGGCCTGTTAGTGAAATGACTTGTAGAGTTGTTTTTAAATCAGGGTGGCTAAATTAATAATAATAAAAAAGTTCAAAATTATCTGAAACAAGTATTTTTTAATATTCAAAGTCATCACGATATAGCCTTGATTACGTTCAGAAATGCTTTTTCCTTTCTTTCCCTAAGCAGACTTAGGAAGCAGTGAACTGAGCAAACCAGTCAGCTGGAACAGAGGAAGAAATAAGCGGAATTCATTTTCAGTCAGGTGACCCCATTGTGGAACTATCTTCTTGCAGCATTCAGTTCCCCTGAATGATAATTCCACCAAGCAGTGCACAGGAGAGGGTAGATTTAATCCCTGAAGTAATGTGTATCTAGTGAATGCTGTTTAGCCGATTAGGTTGTGCAGTTTCTAAAACTACAGATACTGCTTTTGATACTCTTTGCCTGATTCATCAAGCTCCCCACAAAACACCATCTATCATCAGATCTTTGACCAAAATGAAAACAAAGAGCTCATCAGGTATGGGGAAAATAAATTTATGTAAATTGATAGCAGCAAATGCTCCATGAATAAATAGATTCCTACTTCATTATGCTAAAAAAGAACCCTTTTATTGTTCATGATACCATTTATAAAGGATTGAAAGATATTTTGACTAATTTTACTGAGATAATCTTTCAGACAAAATTTCTCTTTTTCTAAAATAAATTCACTAAAAGAAATTTGAAAATGGTAAATTTGGGATCAACCACTAGAGCTACTTCTCATTTATCATAAATGATCTCTAGATTCAAGACTCATGTTTGATGGTCTTAAAATCCATTTGTTCAGTAATTAGTTAAGAGTGTAATCTGTCTGCTTAAAAGAGACATACAAATAATCGCTTATAAAAAACAGAATTCAGGATTTGTTTTTCTTCTTGTTTTATGTAACAATTGACAGTAGATTCAAGTCTAGTGTGATAACTGTGTTAGAAAAATATATTCTATGACCAAACTTCTTACATTTCACTACTTCATTATTCCTATGCTGTTTCTCTCCAAGCCTTATCCCAGATAATAAAATCTGCATTTCATCCAGAAGAAAGTCAAGGGAAAAAAAGAAAAAAACAACTTTTTACACTTAAGAACACAGTCTATAAAGTATATTTTTCACTTGCATTCATGCCATTTATGTAACAGTCATAGGAATATACCTGGCTGCAAATACCTGGCTTCAAAGGCAGATGGATAATGGGACACTTTTTCTCTTTTCATAAAAGACTGAGAGAATATATACTATACATAAACACACACACACTCACACACACACACACACACACATATGGAGTCCACTAACAGACTCTGCAACAGATGGCAAATGCAATAACCTTAAGTAGGTAAGTAACAAGAAAAGATCCTTCAGGAAATTAGAGAAGGAAGATTTCACGTAGTATAGTATATGTGGCTTTATTTCTGTCCTAGTCTCTAGTTATGAGGTGTTGAAAAGAGCATCTGCTGATAAAGCTGCAATCTGCAGTGCTCCATAGACTAACCACCAACAAATGCAAACTGACACTTCTGAAATGGATTAGTGTGCATATCAACAATCTCCTAATGGCTTTCATCCTTTCTATCACATTTGACCTTGCCTTTTGGAGGCATTTGATAAGTGATTAATTATTCATCCTAGAACTTGATCCTTGAACAACTAAACTACTTCCCGGAAGCAAATATGGATGTGTATTAGAGCATCAGAATCTATGAATTATTCATTGATTGTAGGCCTTATATTTGCCTAGTGTGGTCCAATCTCTAAGTTAGGCAGTCTGTGAAATATAAAAATAATGGAATGCATGGTCTCTGACCTCAAAGGGGTTTCTACCAGAACGAAACAAATATTAACAGGATGTGTGGACTGAGTTGTTATAATCGACTGTATTAATGTCCATCTTCAGGGATTCCGTTCAGTGCTGTGAGCCTTAGCTAAATTACAACCTATCTCTAGAGAAATGGTAGAAAAAAAAGAGGATTCAAAACAAAGGAAACAAACAAAAGACCAGCCTAAATCTGAAATTGAACATCAATGAAAATTTTGCTGGTATTAAAGGAAAAAGAAAAACCACAAGGCCCAAATTGTGGATTGATTATAATTTGTTGTCATTAACAAACAGGAAGAAGTGGAGTAGCATATATAAGCTCAGATGTGAGTACCTCAATGAATTCCAAACAGCAAGTAGAAAATCTGTATAACATCCTAGAAGTAGAAGAGGGAGAAGCACTGGAGTAAGGGAAATTGAAACTTAGAGACATTCATATCTCAGAGAGGAGAACAGAGTTAAAACCCTGAGCAATTGATCAGTCAGTTCCAAATCAAGGAAGAAGGGAAAGGAAAGTCTTTGTATTTTCTGAATATGGTACATTTTGTTTCATTGAAAGTTGTAGGATATATTCACAGATAGATAGGTCTTTTATAGGTTGGAGTTAATCAGCCAATTCCTTTGAAGTTACAGATGTTCTTTTACATGCATATTGAGAAGATGGCATTTGTATATTTTTGATAACTAGTTTTCTCTGTGGCCAAGTGTTAGAAGCTGGTCCTACTATGATACAGGAATATCCCATGTCCAAAGGACCATTATAGCAGGAAGTAGGATTATCAGGGTCTTTATTATTCTTTTTGTGCCTTCTTTAGAGTCACTCATTTTGTGGATTGCTTTATATGCAATATTTGGCATGAATCCTGGTATACCTAGCTCTCCAATAACTTTAAGATAGAGGATGGCTAAATCACACACCGGGTGTGTATAATGTTTGAGGATAGCCTTTGGGACAGACCTAGTAACTAGCACTATCAGACAGGGCTGGCCATTTTTTTTTTCAGAATTTTTTTTTTTAATTGTTGGTTGTTCAAAACATTACATAGTTCTTGATATATCATATTTCACACTTTGCTTCAAGTGGGTTAGAGAGAGAAGATATATGGTGGGGGTGCCGAGGAAGTTAAACATTAAAAGTGATTATAAAATTAGAAAAATTAGCTCAATAACTTCTCAAGTCTATGCCCAAGTTTTAACCTGCTTCCCTGTGTGATCCTTAGAGACTTGTTTTGGTCCTCATTTAGTCTGAGGAAGATATTTAGGGTAACCTTTTCCCCTCTCAAAGCCAAAGCTACTAGAGACATACAAAAACAATAATACTTGATTACAATTTAGTTAAGTCAAAAGATTATTATTTTAATTGTAAGTATATAAAATTTAAAAATATTTCTTTAAAGACTTGTAAAATATTTAGTCTCACTTTTTAATTTTTAGTTAATTGAACATCTGTTCATTTTTAAACTGTACTAACAGTTTACTTTTTAAAGTATTGAACTTTACTAAAACAACAAACAAAACCTTGGGACCAACATTTAATTTTAAGTGATCACATGTCAAAACTGTGTTTAATTCTTTAGAAAAGGAACAATAAGTATGATCAAGCTATTTCAAAAAAGGTATAGGAAATAAAGAAGAACATATAATCATTATAAGGAAGAAACAGGATTAAGAATGTAAAATTACATGCAAAACTGATTAATGCACTATAAAGCAACACAACTAGAAATGTATAGTGATATTTTTCTCTTGGACAGACACCAGTTGCATGCCCATAAAACAAGATTCATTTACACTGCTTTCGGACAAGAATACGCAGTATTGCTATTTTTGACCTCTAACCTTAGAAAACTATAAAATGCCTTAACCAATAGTAAATAATAAGTAATCAAAAGCTATATACTTATAGAGAATGAGACAATACTTGGATCAGCTTATTGGGCAATGATACCAAATGATAGTTGTTCCTTTGCCTATATGGGCAGCAGAATATCTTAGTTGATATACCTTGTACCATGGCCATCAAATCAAAAGTCATATAGTGTCATATCATAAGATGGTTTCCATTTCGAGATTTTGATAGAAACTTAGGATCGTTTAATATGTTTAATATGCTTTAGTACATCAGGGATTTTGTAGTAGTAGTAATAGTAGTAGTAGTAGTAGTAGTAGTAGTAGTGATATTTATTCTTACATTACATGCTTAGCAGACCAAACACCAGAAATTCATTTCCAAGAAATTTTATCTGCTATATCAATAAATGTAATTGACCTAATCCCTCCAAAATTTGCTAAGTCATTTAAATGATAGAAAGTAACTGATCCCACTATCTATAATGCTAGAACATTGTTAGTTATGAAGTTATACCAGGTCACTCACTAGGAGGGTTTTCCAGGTATTGATTTCAACTTCCAATCCTTAATGGTGTGTATTTCATACCAGATTAAATAAAATTATTCTCAAATATGGCACTCAAAAACATTCAAAAGCTATTCAACAATAGATTCAATAAGTCGTATTCTGATTTTTTAAATGGGGGGCTGATACTTATTGTATTTCTTATATAACTACAGTTCCAGTGAAAGTGAAAATATTCAATAAAAGTACATTCATTCTGACTTCCCCAAAAATCCATCAAGAGAAAAAAAATACATAAGTTTCAAAATAACATCAACATTATTTCTAACAAAAACTGTAATTAATTCTTAGGTCACTCATGCTTACATACCTGATTTTTGTTCAAATGTTCCATAGTCTACTTTCATGATATCTTTTATACCTGGATAAAAATAAGTTCTGAAATTGTTGACTCAGTCTCATGCTGAACCCCGAAATTTGTCTACGTGATATTAGCTCAGAAGCTTGTAGGATCAGTCTTTGCTTGAATTATCAGTTGATAAGACTACCTGGTATACTTCTATCCATGTAGCTCTGAGTCTGACCTTTGTAGCAGAAAGAAAATTGTAGCCTCTATGAGAGAACAGAAGTCACCTATAGATGATAGTACTGAAAGGTTGTGTCCAATCTATTACAAAAATAAAAAATATCAAAAAGAAGAAAATAGAATTAATACTATAGATACAAGAAATGACTGGTTCAAAAAGAATTTGTTGATATTTTCTGGAACGATTGAGAAAAATTTCATGAGCACAATGGTACCACTAAATATTTAGGGCCTTCCTCTAGTATATGTCATCTCAATAGCATACTTGGAGTAATGATGATTTACCTAAATAAAATTAATTTAAGAAAGGGTAAGCTTCCTGTTTAATACAATTGCTCTTTTCAAGAAGCCACTTGAACTTCTGAGCTAAGTGAGAATTATATAGAACATGAAAAAATAATTCTAGCATTCTTTTTATAATATAGAAAAATTTATTTTTCTAGACACCTGCCTAGAAATCTTAAGGAGAGTTAAAATGTAACAGGCATCTTGACTTTTTTTTTTAATTTAGGGATTCTTTTAGAAGACTAAACCATTTGAATTATTAGGGGATAGGAAGTAATGTGATTAAAATAAGTTCTTGAAAATAAAATTAAAAATTGTAACTTACTGCCTATAACTAAGAGAGCATAACATTTAAGATTGAAAATATAAGAAAGTACTACAATAATAATGAATTCGAGTTTTTGCAGAAGTGAGAAACTTTTGCCTGTTTATTTTTAAATTATTTTTAATTTTAAATAATCAAAGCTATAAAAGAGCCAGCATAAAGCATAGGGAGTTGCTCTGGTGAGACGTAAAATACCCATTAACTGGAAAGATCACAAAAAGAGAACAGCACAACTTTACAGCCTTTTATTATGAGCAGACTGCATATTCAAAGACTCATTTATCATTTTAATAGGAATAAAACAAATTTTAATCTTTCATTTTTATGATTTGTAGCATTAAGTATTCACGTACTCCTTTTTAATGAAAACACCTATCAAAATTGAACAAATGTACTAAAATTTAGCCTGACCTATTAAGTCTTTTTAGACTGATTACTTGTCATTATTATAAACTGAGGCAAATGAAGTTTCCTGTCTGCAAATTTTCTACAACCTCTATTTCCATTCAAATTTTATTTTTATTATCATTCTCACATATGCAATAAGAATACATTTATCTTTAAAACATTATTATTCTTCCATAAAGATACATTCTTTACTCTGCTTACATAACCATATTTATGTATAGCTCCAATACAATCTAACTTACTCATATTAATTTAACTTTCAACCACAGTCTTATTTTACTAGGAGTTTGTTAATTGATAACTATCTCTAATATACTAGAAATTTAGAGACTAGCAAATCTCATAAACAGATAGATAATAACAACCTACAGCCATATACATTCCAGTCATACCTCTTTAAGCAGGAAAATTAAATTAAAAATAAATAAATAAATAAATCACATTTGCGTAACTAAACCTGAAGTATAGCTATTGTATAACATACCGAATGTTATGGTTTGGATGTGAGGTGTCCCCCAAAGCCATGTGAGAATATGCAAGAAGGTTCAGAGGAGAAATGATTGGGTTGTGAATTATTATCCCCTAATAATTCAAATGGTTTAGTCTTCTAATTCAATCAGTGAATTAATCCCCTGATGGAATTAACTGAGAGGTAACTGAAGTGGTAGGGTGTGGCTAGAGGAAGTAGAGATTAGGGTGTGGCTTTGAGATTATATATTTGTATATATAAAAAATACACACACACACACACACATACACACACATATATATTTGTATCTGGAGAATGGACTCTCTCTGTTTCTTGATCATTATGATATGAGCTGCTTCCCCCTGCCACACTCTCTCACTATGAGGTTCAGCCTCACCTCAAGCCCCATGAAATGAAGGTCTTCTATGGACTAAAACCTCTGAAACTGTGAGCCCACTAATAAACTTTTCCTCTTCTCTACAGTTTTGCTGGTTGGGTCCTTTAGTCACAGCATCAAAAAAGCTGAAGAAAACACCAAAGAAAAAATATATATAATATTTAAAATTACATATGCATGTGTACTTGTTTTTCTGTTTGTGTGTGTGATGCTTAGTAACCAAAGTTTTAGTGTTAGATCTTACTTAAAAATTATCTGGGTAGTCATAATTTATTCATCTTTTAACTATTATTATCAACAAAATATTATAAATCTGTCAGAGGGTCTTAGAAACTTAAGGTGATATACATCAAAACTCTTGACAGTGAAAAGAATTTCAGAATCATAATTAAAATTATATTAAACACAAATTTGCATTTTTCTTAATTGTAAGCCTTGTATGGAGGTAATATTAGCTTATCTGGTCATTGAAACAAAGAATTTTAGATTCTTTTGTCATAAAATAATTTCATTTTAAAAATATAAAGTGTAATTGTTCATTGTCTGACATAGATTAAACTAGGGATTTCCCCAGATATTTATTTTGTTGTTATAAACATGGGGTGTATATGTATGTTTGTGTGTGTGTGTGTGTTTTCTTGTTGGTTTTATCACTTGTTCTCAACAAGTTGATTATGATATTACTTGGTACAATTATTTGTTTTTGTACTCTTGTAGTTTTTACTGCTTCATAGGTCTCTAGATTTAAGGTTTTGATCAAATTTAAATAATTTTCAGATATGTTTTCTTCAAGTATATTTTCTGCCCCCTGACCTTTTGGGAAGGCTTTAGTTATGTGTGTGGTATCCCCCACGTCATAGGGACTAATAGGGAGGTTCTCTTCATTTTCTATCATTCATGCTTACTTCCTCTGTGCTTCATTTTGAATTTTAAAGTTCACTAATCATCTCAAGGTACTAATGTTCTATTAATCCTTGTTGGATTTTTCTCCTCATATGCATCAGATTTTCTGACTTTTAAACATTGTAATGTAGGCTGAATGGTTGATGAAGAGTATTATTTATTCTAAATTCCTATGCATTAGACTTTGTTGTTTCCTCTCAAGTACAGTAGACTTTATTCTGTCAGAATTCAGCCATGTATAGTCAATTTTATTTATTTATTTTTTCTGATTTTTAGAGGTATTTATTCACTTATTTCTTGGTGGGGATAAGCGCATTTACACCGATGGTTATTCTCACATGAAGATTGTTTTAGCCCTATCCCTAAGATGTGTCTGTTTTGTGTGTTCTTCACTGTATGCCTCAAGTGTGTAGCAGCAGTTCCTTTCTCAATCTGGTCTTCCAATCTCTAAAGTTATATGTTACCTTGAAAATTTGTTCTTTCCTCAAGTTGTTCTTGCTTGGCTTTGTGGAATTTAATTTAGGGCATATGCTGATTGGTACTTAGCCAGAGACTTAGTGACCTTTAATTGCTGGAGTTTGTTTATTTGTGCAGTTTCTTCCTCTGAGATATTCTAACCTAAACATTACAGCTGGGGTAAATCTCTTTGAACATCAAGTTTAGTTTCTTCAACTAAGGGCAACTTGCAGAGTTCTGTTTGTTTGGGTTCTCCCTCCCCACACTATTTGAAAATTGTCCCCCAAGCAGAAAGTCAGGTCATGGTAGAACTCATCTCTTTTTCTCACTTCCCACCGGGATTATAATGCTTCACTGACTGTTGTCCAATGACTGAAAATTGTTGTTTCCTATATTTTGTCCAAATCTCTAGTTAGATTTCTATGGTAGGGTAATTCTCATAGGGGTTATTTCTTTAGGAACTCTGTGTCTATTACAGAACTCCACATTCTTTTTGAAGGAAAAAAAAATATTCTTCAGTGCAAACAATTCATATTACATGTTAAAGCTACTTTCTTACTTACTCATCATCAAATATTAATATCTACTCCATGGTCCATTGATAAACTAGGATGAATTTTAAATGCAAATAAACCTTTTATATTCTTTTTGCAATGTTGGGCTTACTTAGGAAACTATTGCCTTATGTTTACCATTTTGATAAACTTTAGAAGAACTCGAGGGGCTGCTTTAATTGAAATAGATTTCTGTTGGGTATGAGCATTAGGTCAGTTAATACTGGCTCCAGAGCTTCTGCTAGAGTGCCAAATGTCTTTTGAGAAGTTGTTTAGGTATCCATTATCTTTAACATGGGCCCTTCTCAGGATCAGGAACTTTAATGATAGAGCCAACGGGGCTAAATCTTTTATTGAGTTAGTCTGACCTAAGGGTTCCTTGAATTTTCACAGGTGTGAAATCACATATATTTGTGGAATAATTTTAAGGGAGGTTTAAAGAGAGGTTTTATTGGATTCCAGCACAGAGAAATCTAACAATAGAGCTACCAATAAAGTTAGGAAAAGGAGAGTGGAGAGTAGGAAGAGGCCATTATTTAGAATAAACAATAGGAAATGAACAATTGTAAGGATTTTTATCCCTCTGAAATTTCTCCAGTTTTAACTTGGCACCCCCTATTAGGTAAAACAATGTACAGCAAATGGTTGCAGAGTCAGTCTCAGCTTTCCGCACATGTCATGACTACGCAGGCCAAATAGGATTTTTTTAGACTTTTTTCCCCACTAGAAATCTAACAAAAAAATATGTACATAATCCATGAAAAGAAAACTACAAATTGAGGTCTTTCTTACTATCCTAACTGCAATTTTATAAACCAGGAAAGCACAGAATCAGTGGGGTAGATGTCCTAATTTAGCTCTGAAATAAAGAAAGCTCATTTCCTTTTTAAAATTATTTCTTCTTGAAAATGAAAAGAAGAGATAGTGGCATCAATGTGAGAGAGACTTACAAGCAGACAAGCCCATTGTTGTGTTTCCTAGTTGAGACAACACTGTATTCCTCATTCATGGCTTTCCAAGTGCTGAGCCAGAGATGGCAGTCTTGGGCAGCAGAAAGAATGGAGACAATTGTGTAATGTTAGTACTCTTTCTTTAGTTTCTTCTGTTATATTCAGAGGCCATATTGCTACAAACACAACACAAACTGAGCTGTTATAGAAGAAATAAAGACCACCAACTCACATTGTAAGAGTAGGGTAGGAAAAAAAAAACTAGAAACATATCATTAACTGAAATAAGGCTGGTTCAACTCTCATTCTCCTTAATACCTTTAAATAAAATGGCTCTTTTAAATCATCAAAAGCAACACCCATGTCAAAGAAGTTGTAATCATCAGAAATCTGTAAATTATCCATGTTCCCCTTTCAAGAATTTTCTATTCAGTGGTCTTTGTGTGTGTGTGTGTGTGTATTAAATACATATTTGATTAAATAATTGAAAATGTACTTCTTTAAAAAATGGTTCCAGAACAGGAGTAAAAAAAATGTGACTAATGACAAATGTATGCTTTTGTCATCTTAGTAGTTTTTCATCTTATTTTCATTAAACTATTTTTTTTCAATTTGATAAAAATTTACATTATTTTACAGGGGAACAAAGAAACAAATTATTAACATAAGAGAAAAATATGATGTTTAATCAGAAACTATTCAAAAATTGCTTATATTGTACTGGCTTTATCAAAGAATATATACAATATATCAAAATTGTGTTATATTACTCATATCAACTTTAGTTTTATTAGGAAATTTCTGATAAAATTTGTCTCATTTGAGGATGTCCATTCAGGAGCCATAACTTAGTGTTATCCTTGAGATATATATTGTTACAAATTATACTCAGTGTTCTCTTTTGATAGAGTAATACTGTGCTCAGAGATTTCATGTAAGATAAGAATAGGTTCATTTAAGTCTAGAGAGAGGTGAGGTGGAAGGTGACAAAGCCCAGTTATCCCCAGCTGGTTGGTATTATGTGGATACTTTTGGCCATTCTTAAAAGTGCCTAGAATAACCTTCTGCTTTCCGACCATCTTTCCTCCCACAATTCCACTATTGCATCTCATCTCTTCTTTCTTCAGCATGGAGGGATTATTAGAATATAGTCCTTGGATAATTTCTAAAAGTGCAAAACAACAAATAATCATGTTCATGATGTAACCTGATAGGCTAAGATCATGACACGGTAGGTATGATTTCTTATACAATCTTTATTTTTCCAGCCCAGGAAATTAGACTCTAAAACCGAAGCTCTTACATTCTATGCCTCTTGATGTCTTCATAGGGTCACGCATAATAATGAGCAAACAGTCAGAATTCAATAATTATTTTTTGGATAATAATTCCTGAGATCAAATAAGTTGCTAATTAGCACACTTCATTTTCTAAAATGTTATGATTAATTATCCACACAATGTCACCATTCTTTAGAATATAAAGCTGTTTTTGTGTACTAGAAAAACTTATAGGGATAATGAAAAAGACACAGTATCATTTTATTACTATATCAATCTAATAAGATATGAGTAGGATCACTTATTATAAATTTTCTAAAATATCTAATTTTAAACAACATTAGCCATTAACCAGGGATTCTAGAACTCCTCTCTGAATTCTGTTATTGAACTGCTCTTTCAGTTTGGTAAAGTTACTTAATCTTCTTTTAGTTTCCACTTCTGAAAAAGAAAGATAAATAATTCTTACATAAGTTCAGAAGGCAACTCACAGAAAAGTAAATAAAAGATTCCGCACATTCATAAAATTCTAGAAATACACTTGACCTCAAGAGTTCATTTGTACTCCTAGGAATCAAGATTTTTGTAGGTACACATTTCTTTCAATGATTTTCTGTGCAGACTCCAATGGTAGCAGAAAAAAAAAAAAACTGCCATAAAGAATTAGATGAAAGAAAAATCTAAACCCTAAACCATTTACAGAGACTTTTTAAAGTACCATTTCTGAATCAATATTTATTTGTTACTTATACTGACTTATTCTTACATCCTATCCTACAACATGAATCTTTAGTTTTGGTCTTAATATCACCGTCACCTTTTTATTATCATCTTCTTAGGAGCTTCCTTTCTCTTCATCCTGAGAATTTCCCCCATCAAATTCTTCATCAAATTAAATATTTTTGCTTCTCCCTCTTGACTTTCAGATCCTGTCATAGTATCTTTCCACTTTTTTTTTCCTGTCTTTTATTTACTTTGTCTCCTTCAACTGATTTTTTTTGTTTGTTTTTGCTTTTTTGGAGTAAGGATTGAACCCAGGGACGTAACCACTGAGTCAGATCCCCACCTCTTTTTTGAAACAGGGTCTTGCTAAGTTGCTTAAAGTCTTACTAAGTTGCTGAGGGTAGCTTTGAATTTGCATTCCTTCTGCCTTAGCCTCACAAGCCGCTGGGATCACAGGGGATCATCACCACATTTAGCTCAAGTGAGGTTTTAATGAGGACTTTATTCTCTTGTTTTCATCTTTCTTAGGTTCAACCTCTAATTTTTACACTTAAAAAGATATCTCTTGCAATCTGAACTTGAGACTAAATGGTTTGTTAAAATACTCTATATCCTAAGGCAATTTATTACATATTTCAGATTTATTAAAAATAGACTAGAATCTTCCACCCCAATAACCTTTATTCCAGTTCCTCAAGAGACAAGTAATTTAGACTAAACACTACACATTTCATATGTTGGCAGTGTTGTTGCTTTTTTTATAGTTGTTATTCTTACCCCTGAACTTTTAGTATAAATACAGTGGGAATGAGAATATAAGAGAGTATATACAGAGAATCTAGGTAACTTAAAAATGTAATGGATAATATGGGCTGGGAAGATAAAATGTTAAGTAATAATGAACTAGAAAATACTGAGCCATATGACCAGATGCGTCATTAATAAGATTTCTGAATGGAAAGTTGTTTAGTAGCAGATTCTGGTTATGTTGAATCTAAGATGCTGGTAATGTAATAAGCCATAACTGTTTTACAAGTAGTTAGAAATTTATGACTTTGGAATCTTGAGATTGACATCAGGATTGGAGATATAGACCCATATATTTCATCAAAGATGAGAACTGAAAACATAGAATTTAACAGAATTTAAAAGAATAGAGTTTTACTCTAAAATAAATCAGTGAACCAAAGGTAGTTACAGAGAGCAATGCTGACATTTAGGTACTATAAAGAAAAGTGTTAGAGAAGGAATTGTCAAAGAGAGGAAGAAAAAAAAGAATGTGATATTATAAAACCAAATAAAATCTTCACTATGAATCATGAACTAAAAAAAAATCAGGGTGCTATATGTAGATAGAATTAACAGTATTTCAGGGAGTGATTCATGTCAATCAGACTGAATACTTTAAAAATATTTTAACTTTTTGCTTAATTATAAGAAGAGAAAGGATGTTCCTACCATCTGTCAATGATTTTATTAGAATTTTTATCTTTATGACAGGTACCTTGGAGATGAATATTTTAAATAAGTCATAATATATTGTACTAAGTTGTGTTCACTTCCTGTCATGTAAGGAAGGCTATCAATGTAGAGTGATGTTCTAAGAGAGAATGACCAAGGCCTGCACATTGAGGAACAGGAGAGCCAGGTCAATCCTGGATAAGTACAATATGCCACTCATTCACTAAGGGCCACACTGGTGATGGGACTCTATCTTCCAAACTGACTGACAGGAATGACTACATTCCGTGGATACCAGGGCTAGATAGGGAATTTCTATTTGTGAATTAGATGATGTTGTAGTTACCAATTTATCACCTCTTTGTTCCAAAATAACCCTTTTGCTCTTCTGTAATAAAAAATGGATATGGGACATAAATGCTGAGGTGACATTATGGGAAGAAAGTTTTGCTTCCTAGTTGTGGTATGTGTTTTTGGTAAATTTCTGAAATGCATGTGGCTTCCCCAGAACTCGGGTCATATAATGTGAACAAGTAATTCTCATTAGGCCATTGAATGTGGGTGGCTTCTTTAGCATGAAGACCCTGCAGTACATAATGGTTAGCAGCAACCATCCACCAGCAACTTTTCCTACCCTCCCTTGGACACTTTTGTTGTAGACTACCTCCACTGAGATAGTTTGCTAAGCACAATTTTCCCAGAACCTGGAAGGCATATTTCCAACAAATTCTACCAGCACCCACCACAGTCAATTCTCTACAGCATTAATCCATAATCAAATTCTCTCTAACAAGGTCTGTATCTATCTGATGGCATGTGGAGTTTTCCTTTGGATGCTCATGTAAACCCTAAGATTACTGGCTCTTCTAGAGTTCTCCTTATTTCTTGCTCATTATTCTAGTCTCTTGTTATGGTTAATAATTTCTTATATTAAATTTGCCTCTATTTCTTTTTGCTGATCAGATCCAGACAGATATATTGACCCAATGGCATTCTAGAATCAAATTTATGAAACTTTATGATATTTCATTACAAACTGGACATTGTACCAGATAATTGGCATGATTAAATAGCATAATTTCTCAAAATATGTATTCCATAGACATTATATATTTAAGTGTAAAAGGTGAAATTATATATTAGAAGAAAGTATCAGGGAACATATTCATGACTTTAGAAAAGACAAAGTTCTCTTACACAGAACCATTAGAAAAACATTAATCATAAAAGACAAATTGCATTAAGTTTAAATTAAGTTTCAGTCATCAAGAGAAACCATTAAATAAAAATAAAAACTGACTGCATCCAGTATATATAAACAACTCCTACAAATCAGTACAGAATTTGACAACACAACAAATAAAAGAGCAAAAGATTTGATGGGCATTTTGAAAAATAGGATAGATCTCAAAATAACTAATAATCATATGAAATTGTATTCAACTTCATTATTCACTGGGATTATACCAACTAAATCCAAGATGCCATACCTTTATCTATCAGAAAAACTAAGATTAAAATAAAATTAAAAGAGGATGATATTAAGTACAAGCAAGATTTTGGAGAAACCAAAATGCCCATAAACTATAAGTAAGTGAGAACTCAAATCAACACTGCCAATATCTACTATATTCTTTTCCAGTATCTACTAAAATGAAAATACATACAATTATAGTTCAACACCAGAATTCATGTTTATCAAATACACACAAATGTTTGTAACAGCATTCCATATACAGTCTGATATTTGAAATAACCCTGCTGTCTAACAATCAAATGGAAAACCAAATTGTACTATATTTACACAATAAAATACTCAGAAATGAGAAATACCAAATTATTCCACACCCGAGGAGATGAAGGGAAAGCAGAAATTCACAAGTGAACCTTGGTGTATAAAAGTTAACTCTTGAGGAAGAAAGTATGTGGAAGACAACAAGGAGGATCTTGAAGTCATGAGCAATCTCCTGATTCTTCCCCTGAGATGCTTTAATGATGCACTTGCCCAACTTTTGAAATCACTGTGGAGCACACTGATTTTTGATGATTTGGATGCTAGTCTAGATGTTTGTAAGACTGCCAGAACAGTTTAAGTTATAAAAGTAAGATGATTCTTCCATAGACTGAGAAAGATCCTCACATGTAAGATGTAGTACGCAGGTGCAACTCTCTGAAACACTGGAGTCCTCTGGGGTTCTGCCACTCACTGACTCACCATTTATTCCCAATTACCTTAGTTGATGTCACTTTCTAAAATGGTCTTTACTTGACATTAGTACCTTCTTTTGTCCTCTTTTTATTCAGTCAAAAAACCAGCCATTTAGTTACCTGGTTACTATAGTCTGAAGCTTTATATTTCTCGTAGACTTATGTGATAAATAACAAACACAATTGTATTATGTGGAGAAAATTTTATATTTCTCGTAAAAAAGCACCCAGAAACAGGTCATATGTAACAATTTGTTAGATATAATAGCAACAGCTCGTGCTTTATATATTCACTACTTGAGTCAAGATTTTAAGAGCAAAGAAGTAAGTAGATGCATTAAAGTTGAACTAAATATTAAAGGCTGACATAATTGCCAGATAAGAATCCATTCATCTACACTTCTTAGTCTGTTTAGTTAGAACCTCAGGGCCAATAGAGAGTTTAAGTTCCAGGGTCCTGATTCCACAATGAAGTGCATTTTATGATGGAGATGATGTGCTATTCAATTGGTAGACTAATGTGTTGTATGGTTGCTAAGCTTGCAGTCTAAAGAATGACTCACTGCTGCTCTATTTATTATTTATGGATTACACAGAGGGCCAGGAGAGAGAGAGAGAGAGAGAGAGAGAGAGAGAGAGAGAGAAACTTGCAAGCTAAAATCAATACAAATAATAGCCTCTCACAAGAGAAATCCCAGGGTTTAAGTAGCACTTTCTTGTCTTTCCTCTAGACATTTTTTTCCTCTCACTTTTTCCTTTCCCTTATTTGCTTAAAAAATAATTTTGGAGTATTTTACTGTTTTAAGTTAAAAGTGGTAGCAATCAGAATACCCTTTGATTAACTCTACATCTGCACTATAACTTAACAAAAAATAAACACTGGACAGTATGAACATTTCCAGACCATAAAAAAATAGTAAACTTATTGAATCATCAGATATGTTAATTGTTTTACTCTTCCTAATACTCTTTTTTTTAATATTTATTTTTTAGTTTTAGGTGGACACAATATCTTTATTTTCTTTTTTTGTGGTGCTGAGGATCGAACCCAGTGCCTCACGCATGCCAGGCGAGCGCGTTACCACTTGAGCCACATCCCGAGCCCCTTCCTAATACTCTTATGAAATATTTTACTGCCTTCTAAGTAATTTTATTAGAAGTAAATTTCTATAATGAGGTAAAATCAGCCTATAGAATGTGTCTGAATCTACATATGAATCATTTTGTTCATTTTCCACATAACAGTATAAGAGACTTTATTTTTTTAAATAGTACTAGATTGATTATATCACATCAATGTAAATAGTACCTCAATATTAAATGCGACAGTCATAGAGTATTCTGAAAGAAAATGAAAAAAGTGATCAAATAAAAAATATTTTATTTTGCAACACTTCAAATAAAGGCCCTTAAAAAGCATGTTTTCTGATATTTTACTTCTACAGATTAAGATTTAATAATAATTTAAGCAGGTGAATAGAACATAGTTTCAGGCTTCTTATCTCTTAAGGGAAATATGTGGTGTTCAAAATAAAAAAAAAAAATTCTAAGATATATAGTTTGTTAGTAGAAAACTCTATCAAAATCTACATAAAACTTAACAAGAATAGTTGTCCATATAAATATATGTCAATATTGTACACAATTATATTTGCTTGTACCCATTTGAATCTAGCATTTTGGCCTGTGTGTGTGTGTGTGCTTATATTTTTATTTACTCATGTTTATAACTGTATTATCTTCTGACTTAGTTTATTTCATTGTTTTTAGTTCTAAAATGGGAAATTAACAATATAACAACAAGGGTATTAGTGATTGAGGGAAGTTATTAGAGTCTTGTGAGCAATATACAGATATTGGTTTTGATTCTGAAGAAAGTAGGTACCCATTTGATGATTCTCATTCATGAAAATATAAGATTTAAATTTTAACAGTTTCAATGTAGCTGTTTATTGGATAATGGACTAAAGAGGCCAAGAAAGGAGCTGGAAAAGGAGCAAGAAACAATGTATGGATCCATGTTGGTAGCCCTGGAGATAAGTGATTGGTTCTTGATATATATTTGAGGATTTACTGCCCCCAACAGGATTTCCTGATGGCTTAGATAGACATTGGGAGAAAAATCTAAGGCAGATAAAGATGGAGATGTTCTTAACCATGGTGGGAAAAAAAGGAAAAGCAAATTTTGGGGAAAAACATTCCAAATAGGAATCAATTAGACAGCTAGATATAGAAATCCACAGTAGAATAGAGGTTTAAATTCCCCAAAGATATGTTAAGCATTCTTCTTCATTGAATGTTATGCTGAAAGGATAATAAATTTTTGGATAATCTTGGTTTAATATCTTGATTTCATACATATACATATTTGTAATGAATGAAATGAAACTTACAGTAAGTATTATCTGAATATTATCAAAGTTCCCACATCTTTTAAAAAATTAACACATTCTTAAAATTTGGCAACAAATTTCTAAATTTTGAATCTTTTCAGTATGTTTATTTTTTAAGTAGACTTTTATAAGTAAATTTTAAGCACTATTATATTAACAGAAATAACACTGTAGAATTTTATAATTATTGCACTTTGTAAAATTTCTTTGCTTTCTAAATTTTGCCTTACTTCTTTCCTCTAAATGATACTCTGACATATTTTTACTCTAAATTTCAGATAATATTTAAATTTGCCTGCCACTGTATCTTAAAACTACCAATTCAGATCTACTGAGATGGAGAGGAAGGAAGACAATTTACATAACTAAACACTCAACATCAGAGTTTGTAGAATAGTTTAAATTCATTGTTTTCAATGACAGTTAGAAATTCAAAGTATCTACTAGGTTTCACACATAAATGAGTAGTTAATTATCATATCAAAACATCCTACAACAGTGATCACCTCTACTTAACTTGGATTTATGCTATTTGCTTACCCCTTGCTTATAAAAGTACTGAAAATCTTTTAAGCTAAAATCCCTACTCAGTTTTCTTAAGGTTAATAATATAAATATTTCAAGTGAATACATACTTCAAATCAAGCAATAACTGATTACTCCACTCTTTTTCAAAATTATATCAGTTTATTCTTAAACTATTTCTTTAACAAAAATTCAAAGAAAAGAATTACTCAAAATTTTCTAGCCAGACTGGTGGCACATGCCTGTAATCCCAGTGGCTTAGGAGGCTGAAACAGGAGGATCAAAGTTCAAAGCCAGCCTCAGCAAGAGCAAGGTGCTAAGCAACTCAGTGAGACCCTGTCTCTAATAAAAATGCAAAATTGGGCTGGGGATGAGGCTCAGTGGTTGAGTACCCCTGAGTTCAATCCCTGGTTCAAAAAAAAAAAAAAAAAACCTCTGAGGCTAATTTTTCTTTTTTCTAATTATATCTATATAGTAGAAAAAAGCATATGGCTTCCTATTTTCCACAAGACATCATTTTCTTATTCTTTGATTACTATTTTGCTTCTAAATAGTTTCCTCATAACTGAGTGTTTGGTTCTTGATACCTATTAGCCCATTGAACAGTTTTTGCCATATCTATAACATATGTCCCTATGGAATGACTTTGCAAAGAAAAGACTGAGTAAAGAATTGAAAATATTACAGCAAAAGGATTTTCATAAGTGTGAAGGCAGAAGTGTGAAAGAGAATGTGTCTTGAAAGTTGAGAAAGAGAAGGTTGACCTTGTGGAGGAAGTATGGCAATGACAATTATTCTGCTTTGTTTCCTTATCAATTTGTGAGTTTTCTGAAAAAATGTGGATTTTTATTAATAAATGTTTATTTAATTCCTACTTTTAATTTTTGCCATCTGTTGATATATACAATTAAAACATTTTGAAATTTTCACACATGTCATTGAAAAAAATAATTATAGGAAACTGTTCTTGATTATAGAAGCCAGAATATTTTAATAAAACAATATACTGACTAAACCATATGAATAATAAGTCTTAAGAATTTTATCAATAGAAATTATGCATATTTTTACCAAGTTCAAATCAATAGCAGAAATAAATTAATGATAAAGTAGCAAAGACCATATGGTTAATTCAATTAAATTTGAGTTTAATTAGAAATAAACATGTGCCTAACAGTATATTAAATACTGAGGGGCATACAAAAGAAGCATAGGGCATCAAACAGATGCATAAAACATCATTAAAAATACATGAGATGCACACCTGGAATAATTAAAGACTAAGATCCCTTAGAATTTTTGAATAGGAGTGACCTGGGTATAAAACTTAAAACTACAACTTCTAATTCTCTAACCTGGAGCATGTTTCCTGAATTCCTAATCCTCAGAGCCTTCACCTGTATAATGAAACTGAAAAAAAAAACAAAAAACAATCAGTGAATTGCTTCCAGGATTAAATGAGATAGGGATGTAAAGTTCTAGGTAAAATACCTGGCATACTGTGAACATTTAAAAAATGGTAGCAAGTGAAAATATGACAATCCATGATAGTTACATATTATCTAACATAGATACAGTGATACTGTTGTTAAGCAGAAAGATCACAACTATGTATAGAATGATACTATGTGGAATGATATAAATATTAACTATAATTTTTCACACTTGAGTGTCAGGATAAATGATACTTGTTCTATATTTTATTTTTTATTTTTTTGACTTCTGTATTGCCTATATTTTTATAATAATCATAGATTACTTTTTAATCAAAGAATTAAACTATAAATTGAATATGCAAAGACATTTAAGTTTTAATAGCAATGTAATGTCAAAATTTATTATCAGAGAGGATGATATCTTCTCTATTATTCTATAGTTATAGAAAAGACAGCACATGTAGGGCATAAACTTGAATTAACTCAACTCACTATATAATAAGTATAAATAAATGTTTGCTGAATTAATTAGAATTGTCTCAGTTATGAGCTTTAGGTATGTAAATTCATTCTGAAACTAAGTATTATTACAAAGGATTTACAAAATCCTTCTAGACACAGGAGTGTCACAAGACAGTTCAGCATCCCCTTAGCAAATATTTTTTAAGTAAATGAAGAAATGAATCATAACTATCTTGAAGGGCTGTAATGAGAATTAAAACGAAAATGCATTTATAGCACCTGGCTCAACACTGGACACACAAAAAAAACATTAACTAAATGACACCCCTTCCCCTTCACTTCCCTCCTACAACTCCATTTTCTCCATTCAATTTAAAAATCAAGTTATAAAATACTTCTGGAAGACTATGCAGGAAAGGTTTAACTCAGCAGGCTTGCATATTCCCAAGAAAGGTCTGGCCCTTTGCCTGCCCCTGGGAGATAAACTGTGAGCCCTGGAAATATTCTTCCTGATGAATGTCTTAGCATACCTGACACCTTGAGCTCCCTGCTTCCAATTTGATCAGAGAGCTTATGCTAACAATGTGATTCATGGTGAACACCTGTCTTTGTTTTGGGGGACTGGAGTCCAGTAATGGAGATCATTCAGAAAAATGTCATATGCCTATGTGGAGGATGCCCAATAAAAACTACATACTAAGGCATCATGACCTTCACTAGTCGGCACAGCTTCACATGCATTTGCACTTATTATTTCTGGCAGAGATAAGTAGGTCTGTGCGAATCCCCAGGGAAGAATACCTGGAAACTTCTTCAGGGAAGACTACCTGGTTTTTCCTGGGCTTCAGCCCATGTGCCTTTCTCCCTTTGTTAATGTTTCCTTTGGTTTTGGTCCTTTTTGTGTGTGTGTGTTGTGTGTGGGGGGGGTACCAGAGTTTGAACCTAGAGATGCTTATCCACCAGGCCACATCCCCAGCTCTTTTTTATATTTTTTAGTTAGAGACAGCAACATCTCCCTAAGTTACTCAGGGCCTCACTAAAGTGCTGAGGCTAGGTTTGAACTCTCTATCCTCCTGCCTGCTTCCTGAGTCACTGGGATTAGAAGCATGTGTCACCATGCCTGGCTCCTCTTTGTTAATGCTAATGTGTATCTTTTCACTGTAATAAACTGTAACCATGAATACAATAGCTCTTTCTCAGTTCTAAGTGTCCTAAGAACTATTGAACATAAGGGGGGATTTTAGGTAATCCCAAACCAGGGGGAAAAAAAATCTCATTTTGGAGATTAGAAACAATGATTAATAACACATGAATGGAATCATATTAGATGGGTCATAGATCCCAGAGTAAAATACTTACACTTCATCTCAAAAACAAAATTTATCGCTTAGGGGAAATACAGGAAAATTTTAATTTTTCTGACCATGTTGACAAACATTTTTGGAATAAATCAGGGATGCAAAGAATCTGACTTCATAACAACAGCATTGGGGCAATAGAGTAAAATAATAGCTATTCCAAAGAAATATTTTATAGTTAGTTGATAACTGGTCATGTCCATACCCTTGTTTTCATTATTTTGTCATATTCTTTCAAAAAGTCTCTTTTTCTTCTCATTGCAGTAAAAGAGATCTCCCAGAGTTCAAAGATGGCATGAGTTCCACAAAGTTGGTGGTCACGTCTGAATGTTCATACTGTTTGACTTTTTGTCAGGATTGGACATAGTAACTTATTTCTCCCTCCTTGAAATCCATTGGTATGCTAGTGCTGAAAAACAGAAATTAACTTTCTCACAGTTCTGGTTTCAAACTATAAATTCTAAATCAAGTTTCTGTCATGCTTTTTTTTTCCCCCTAGTTTGCAGATATGAGCCTTTGGGCTATATCCTCATATGTTTGTTTGTTTGTTTTTTCATTTTCTTCTCTCTCACTCTTTCTGTGTTTTAGTCAGCTTTTTCCCTTTGTGACTTAAGGAACCAACCAGAAAAATTGTAGAGGAGGAAACATTTATTTGAGGGCTCACAGTTTCAGAGGTCTCAGGCTATAGAAGAAGTTCAGTACCATTCCTTCAGGCTCCAGATGAGGCTGAACATCATGGGGGAAGAGTGTGGCAGAGGGAAGTAGCTCAAATAATGATTAGGAAAGAGGGAGGGAGGAAGGGAGGAAGGGAGAGAGGGAGAGAGGGAAAGAGGGGGGGGAGAGGGAGAGAGGGGGGGAGGGAGAGAGAGAGAGAGAGAAAAGCTGGTGACTTTCCTCTTTCTAGAAGAACACCAGCCTTGTCAGATTAGAACCCACTTTATGATCTCATACAACATCACACTGGGCATTTGGGCTTTAACTATGAATTTGGGATAAAAGATATAACTCAACCCATAACAACTTCATCTATTTACCATTCTATGAGACACAGTTTCCTTTAATGCTTCTTTTCCTTTCCATAGACTTTAGCTCCATGGATGTGAAATCTACAACGCTGCATAGAACATTCTACTTAAGAGTTTGGGTCCTCATTTAATTTCCCGGTGCTGTTATCCTAAAGTTATCAGTTAATTTTGAAAAATTAACAGGCTTTGGTTTCTAGAGCTATTTGGGTTCAAAGCAAAATTGAAGAGAAATAGAGATTCCCCCCATATATCCCTGGCAATCACACGTCTAGTCCCCGCATTATCAACACTCTACATTGGAGTGGTATATTTGTTACAATTAATGAACCTACACTGACACATCTTTAACCAAAGTCCAGCTTACATTAGGTTTCCTTCTTAGATTTGAATATCCTATGGCTTTTGACAAATTATATGATGACACGTATCTACTACTATAACCCAGTATTCTCTGGAATATTTTTACTACTCTGAAATTTTTCTGTGCTCTGCCTGTATATTTCTCCTTCCCTTCATCCTTAGCAACCACTGACATTTTAGCCATCTCTATTTTGCTTTATAGAGAGTGTCTCATAGTGGGACTCATACAATAAGTCATCTTTTCAGGCTGGCTTCCTTCCCTTATTCATTTAAGGTTCATCTATGCCTTTTCGTAGCTTGATAGCTCATTTCTTCCTTGTGCTGAACATCTCATTATCTGTAAATATCACTGTTTATTTATTCACTTACCTACCAAAGCACTTTTTGGTAGCTAGTTTTGAAAATCATGAATAAAATGTCTACAAAAATCCCATTTCCTTTTTCACATTATGTTTAACTTTACTTCCTTTGTCTTATTGTATTTGCTAGAATTTCCTGTACAATGTTGAAAATAAGCGGGGAGAAGGACATACTTGCCTTGACTCTTAGTCTTAAGAGGAAAACAGTGTTTATCACTAAATAAAATGTTAGTTGTACTCTTTTGTAGAGGCTCTTTATCATTTGGATGAATTTCTCTATACTTAATCTCACTGAGAATTTTAATGAATTTAATGAATGAGTGTTGGATACTGTCCAATGCCTTTTTTTCTGTATTGAAACAATGATGTGAATTTTCTTTTTGACCTGTTAATATGACGGACTACATTAAATGATTTTCAAACACTGAACTAGGTAGATATAGTCCCATCTGATAATGGTGCATAACCTTGCTGTTACTTCTACTTTAATTTAATTGTTTTATACATTGTTGGATTCAATATGCTAGTATTTCATTGAAAAGATTTCTGCATATATGTCTATATGAGTTACTGGTCTGTAGTTTTTTTTTTTTTCTTTGCAATACCTTCATCTGGTGTTAATAGGAGGTTACTGCTGGCCTGATAATATGAATTACGAAATGGTCTCTTTGCTTCTATCTTCTGGAGGAAACTATGGAGAATTAATATGACTTCTTTCTTAATCATTTCGTAGAATTTAGTAATGGACCCATAAAACTGGTGTTTTCTTTTTTGAAAGTTTACTGAATACTAATTTGATTTTCTAAATAGTTTTCTGAATATTCAGTGAGTCTATTTCTTGTTTTGTGAGTTTTGGCAGCTTCTATCTTTTAAGAAATTGGTCCATAAATTCATTGTCAACTTTGAAACCATAAAGTTATAGTATCCCTTTATTATCCTCTTATAGTTGAGATGATCTTCAAGGATATCTCCTTGTATTTCTGATATTTGCAGTAGGCGTCCTTTGGTAATTCTTGGACAACTAGGCTAGAGACATTGATTTAATTGATCTTCTTAAAGAACCAGCTTATCTTCTTTTGAGATAGGATCTCACTTTTCAGTCTCAGACTTTTGATTCTTCTGCCTCAACCTCCCAAATAGTTGAAATCAAAGGCACATACCACTATACCTGGGTAAAGAACCAGTTTTTAGTTATTGATATTCTCTATAGATTTCCTCTCTTTAATATCATTGACTTTGCTCCAATTTTTGTAACTTTCTTCTGTTTACTTTGGATTAAATTTGCTCTTCTTTTTAAAATTACCTAAAATGGAGGCTTACTTTTTGATTTTAGATTTCATATTTCTAATTCATGCATTCAATACTGTCAATTTCCTGCTAGACACTGCTTTCATCACATTCTACAAATCTCAATTTTTTTTTCATTTTAATTTAGGTCAAAATATTTTTAAAT
Source organism: Marmota monax (assembly GCF_021218885.2). Classification (NCBI taxonomy): domain Eukaryota; kingdom Metazoa; phylum Chordata; class Mammalia; order Rodentia; family Sciuridae; genus Marmota; species Marmota monax. The sequence goes on along the minus strand of NW_026694479.1, from coordinate 5,012,836 downwards.
TTATTGGGAGATTTCTTGACACCCATGTCATTTGAAAATGCATTGTCTACTAATTTAATATGTTTAGATTTTCAGCTACCTTGCTGTTATTTCTACTTTAATTTCATTGTACTCTGACAGCATATGTTCTTATTTTATTCTTTTAAATTTCTTAAGTTGTGCTTTATGGCTCAGAATGTAGTCAATCAGGTGAAAATTCCATGTGAGCTAGAGAAGATTGTGTACTGTATTGCTGAATAAAATGTCTGTAAATGTGAATGACATCTGATTAACTGATGATACTGCCAAATACTACTATGTCCTTACTGCTTTTCTTCTATTTCTGATACAGGCATATTACAATCTCCAACTGTAATACTGGATTCATGGATTTCTCCTTGTAGGTCTATCAGAAAATTTGCTTCACAAATTTTGAAGTTCTATTGCAAGACTCATACGCATTAAATATTTTTATGACTTCTAGAATAACTCACCCCTCTATCACTATATAATGCCTCTTTTTATCCCTAATTGTTTTTCTTGTTTATAAGCCTACTCTTCCCTGAAATTCATAGTTACTCCCACTTTGACTAGTTTTAGCATGGTGTAACTTTTATCATACATTAATGTTAAGTCAATATGTTTTCATATTTAAAGTTGATTTCCAGTAGATAACATATACTTTGGTCTTATTTTTTGGTCCACTTTACCAATTTGTCTTTTATAGTGGATGTTTAAGGTGATTATTGATATAACTGGATTGATAAATTTATTACTATTTTCTATTTGATGCCTTTGTTCTTTGTTCACATTTTTATTTTGCACTCTTTTTCTGCCTTTTGTAATTTTAAAAACATTTTAGGTAACATTTTCTCTCCTTTTCGTTTGCTTGCTTCTCTGTCTGCCTTCCCTCCCTCTCTCTCTTTCTCCCTTCCTTCTTTTCAACTCTTCTGTGTTCTTCTTTGTAGGAAATAGTGTTTCCCCCTTTGGGTTTTATTTTGCATCTGGAGTGTTTCTCCAAAGCTCATGTGTTGAAGACTTGGTACCTGTGACAAAAATGTTCAAAGGCAGGGCTTTTGGGAAGTGATTGTATCATCTAACCTGATCACTGAAGCAATAAATTTGATTCAATATTTGAATAGACTACCAGAAAGAGATGGAAACTGTAAGTAGGTGGGACAGGCTTGGAAGAGGTAGGTTACTGTGGGCATGGCCTTGGAGACCGCATTTTGTCCTTGGTTCCTTTATTCCCCCCTCTCTATTTCTCAGTCCATGAGTTGAGCAGTTTTCCAGGACTACTCTCATCTTCCATGATGATTCTGCCTCAAAGCAGCCAACCATGGATAAATAACTCTGAAAGCCTGAGCCAAAACAACTCTTTCTTCCTTTAAGTAGTTCTTTTCACGTACTTGGGTCACAGTGATGAAAAGTGAACTAACACAATTTCCTTCATAATATATGTTATTTACCTTTTTGACAATTAAATATTCCTATAGCTAGGGTTTTTTTTTGTTTGTTTCTTTGTTTATTATTAACATTTATTCTGTTTTGTGTTCTATGAGCTTCCTGGGTCTGTTGTTTGGTGTCTGACATAAATTTTGGGGAAATTACCAGTCATTATTTCTTCCAATATTGCTTCTGTTTCTGTTTTTCTTCTCCTTCTGATAACTCCATTATGCAAGTATTACACATTTTATAGTTGTCCCAAAGTTTTTGGATATTTTGTTATGTTTTTTCTTTTCTTTTTCAATTTTACTTTCTCTTAATCTTTTTCTATTGGGTTTTCAACTTTGGAAGTTTCTATTGTTATATCCCAAATCCCAGAGAATCTTTCCTCAGCCAAGGTCAGTCTACTAATGAATATATCAAAGGCATTCTTTATTTCTATGATACCTTTAACATTTCTTTTTAATTTTTTTTTAGAATTTTGGTGTGTCTACTTACTTGTTCTGCCTTTTACTTGTATATTGTCTATTTGTGGTTTTTTTAAATTAAAGTCCTTTTATTATAGTTTAAAGAAAATTCTGATCTGACAATTCCCACATTTCTGACATCGATTCTGGTTTTGATGCTTGTTCAGTGTCTTCAAACGTGATTTTTTTTTTTTTGCTTTTGTTTCTTTTTTAGTACTCCTTGTTATTTTTTGGAAGTTGGACTCAATATTCTAGTAACAGTAAATACCGGAGTTGGGTAATTTCTGTTCCCCTAGATAGGCTGCACTCTAATAAAATCCAATTGGGTTAGCCTGTGGTAAAATAGATTCCTCTGAGAATAGGCCTTGTTAAGAAGAACAGAATATTGTAGCATATTTCAAAATGGTTCCTTTCATCCTCCCCCACCAAAAACTTGAGGCATTTTTCTCTGATGTTCATTGTAAGATGTGAAAGAGCTTGTGGAAGTAAAGCCCAAAAGTGGTTATCTATGACTATTTTCACCTGGAGTTTTTCCCTCACAGACTTATCCACAATAGCTTCTAGCAATTCATTGCAACATTTTTTCCAATATGGCAGATTTCTGTCTCTGGGTTTTTACTACAAGTTGTTATTTTCTGTGTCCATTCCTTTATCTCCAGTGCGGTAGAGGAAGGATAATTTTTCTCTGAGACCTCATTTTCTCTAATAAAGCTAAAAGGAGTGGTTGATTTTTCAGTTTTTATCTTTTTACCTGTTGTTAGGACTGAGCAAATACTTCTGAGCTCTTTGTGTATTGGAATAGAAACTGGAAGTTATTCAGGTTTTCAGTAATTTTTGAACAAGAGGCCCAAATTTATAGTGGGCAATGTAAGTTATATATGTCAACATGTTACTGTTCCCATTGACTTGTTCTCTTTCCCTCTCTCTTGCTTTCCCATATCTCACTAGGAGATCTAATATAGGCCTACATTTTTCTTATTTCTGTATTTATTCATTTATTCATTCACTTTTGAGATGTTGGGGGTTGAACCCAGGGCCTTACAGATGCTAGGAAAGCACTCTATCAGAGCCACACCACATCCCTAGCCCCATGCCTATGGTCTAACTATCCACCCTTTGGTAATTCCCAGGTGTACTATATAACCTAACATTGACTTTATATTTTTACTTTCATTCTTAGTGAAAATCTGATATATGACCAAAAAAAATGCATAGATTTTTCTTCTTGAAGATTTTTCATAATTGCAATGGGGATACCACCACCTAATCACACATATGAAATATTTTTTCTGATAATCCTTTTTTATTCTTTCATTCTTCTTAAACTCTATATCCAGTTCAACAGAAAATCTTCTCTCACCACCTTTAAAGAAAACGTCAAACCAGACCACTTCTGATTATTTCTGCAACTGTCATCCTGGTATAAACTGCCACCAATTCTCTGACCACATACACTATGCACTTACATAAAATTTTCACAAAAAGCAAATACATAAAGACAGAACACTGGTGTGGCATTAAATGTAAATGAGTTTGGGAGGTCTTGAGAGGGGAAGGGCATGTGTTTTAAAACTGATTCATAGTGATGGCTAAAGTGTTAAAGCCGCTAAAAATCATTGAATTGTGTATTTCAGATGGATGACTTTTATGCTATGTAAAATATACATTTTTTTTTCCTTTTTCAAAAGAAAAAAGCAAGTAAAGCCTTTTAACTGATTCCTCTTTTTCTAAATGTATTCCTGCAGAATGCGATCTCCACTCCCCAAAGGGGGGGGGGGGAGTTGAGCTACTCCCTCTCAGTCTGACAACTTCCCATCACCACTAAAATACAGCTCAAACGCTCTTGCTGACATCTCTGATTTTGTTTTATCCTATGCCAGCCACACGGTCCAGTTGTTTCTCATTCTTTTTTGTTTCTTGAACTCGCCAAGCTAGTTCCTGACTTCTATTCCCACAGTGGTTATTTTCTTGGCTGTTCTGTAGTCTCTCATTATTCAGGCATAATGGCCAAGCTCAGAAGAGCTTCTCAGATTACCTAACCAACACAGAACCCATCTTATACAGTACCCTATTTAATTTTATCCTAATATATTTTCTCCAGACTATATATTGTTCTCTGAAATTCTTAATTGTGTTTTTCCCTTAATTTTGCCAGCAGAATGTAGGTTTTTTGAAGACAAGAATTTAGCTTATTTTGTTCACTACTAAATTTCTAGTGCTCAGAATAGCATCTAGTATGTTCTAGGGGCTTTGCAAATATTTTTTGGCTGATTGACTAAAATTAGAAGAGGAGCAAAAGAGGGAATTAAAAAGACTCATTAATTGTATAAGGAAAATAGAAACATAAGAAATAGCTATACATCTCTTATTTCCTATAATGTTCATAATATGAATTATTATATTAAATGTTACTTATGGTAGATTTTTACTCCATATTCTTCATCATTATATTTTTAATAATACTACTTAACACTCATAGCATGTTCCATCTTCAAACTGCTTTATAAATGATAACTGACAGCCATTAATTAGTCATTATCAATTGATTTGTTGAATTAATCTCATTTCTAAAATTTCATTTTTATTGAAGATAATTAAGAAGGTGTCCAAACAGGATCTCAGACCATATCTAATCATATCTCCTGTGCATATATTGTGTCTCATTAAGAAATGGAAATTCTTTTTTTTTCCAGTAAATTTCTAAATTAGTACAGTTAAAATGACCTTCAACTAACATCTAATTTATTCAGTCTTTCACTTTTTTTCTAGATTGGAGAAGAAATTTAAATGTTCTTTGTAATACATTTTCCTATCATAGACCAAAGGTTCACAGGTAATCAGAATAAACTCACTTTCCCTTCCTTCTTGTCTTCAAAGAGCTTGAGTTTTCTATTTTCATTAAACAGAAAGCATTATTATGTCTTAGTGTACAGTAGTTTTTTCAAATTTTTAATACTTATATACTAAAGTCCATATCAATTCCAAATTTTATATATTATGCTCCACCAGGAACACCTACTATGTAAATTTTGCTCTATAGAAGATTCCATTCTTCAAAACATTCATTCTGATATCCCCAGGCAACAAAAATCAACAAAATAAAGTGATGAAAGTCCAGGAAAGCATATATTCATTGATATTTATGTAGAATTTAGTGCTTTGATATCCTTCATTAAGAAAAATAAGTGGAGATGTTTTAACCACTGTAGAAACCAAACTAAATGTCTGTTTTATATCATTTAGAATTGAATTACAGAAAGATAATGACACTTACTAAGAAGTAGCTTCAAAATTCTAAGAATTTTTTTTATTTTTTATCTTATCACTGTCTATCAGTTGTAGGAAAACTGAAGCTAATTTGAAGGAGTCTATGGAAATCTTTAGTCAACAAACCAAGAATAACAAAATGCCAAAAATGACTTAGGTTATTCAACAAAGAAAGTGTAAAACAGCATTAGATTTATTTCTTTTAAAAAAACATGGCTTTAAATTTTGAGTCTTATTTCCTGTGGTAAGCCATTCTTATAGACCGTGGCCGCCATTAGAAGATGGCACCGGCTTCCACTGTGGCCTGTGATAAACAACTCCTTTTTTGGAGAGTTGGCGCGCAATCCCTTACCACCCTATGAGAGAGATCCACGTGGCAGCTTGGGATTGGTATGCGGGAGGCTTTATTAGGCTGTGCTTGGGCGCTCGGCGGGGGGGTCACTAGAAGGTGATACTTGAATCAAGGCCTGAATAAACTGCTGAAAGAAGAATCCTGTGTCGTGTTTTCCCTTGCCGGCGAGGGGTCGCGACAATTTCCATATTTAGGTAACTATATTCACATTACAGCATTCAGTTTAATTTAAGCTAAGTGTTCTCCTCCTGTGCTTCTATAATCTTGTTTGCCCAAATTCCAGCAAAACAAACAAACAAAATGCCCAAATTCCAACATTTCACATGAGTATATTAAACATCATTTCTTATTCTACTGAGCTTATTAAATTCAGTTGTGTGATACCTGCCAAAAATTTAAACCGAGATAAATGACTGAATATACCTTTATCTTTACTTTGTTATGACAAGGGAAATTTTGTACACAAGTATTTTTATCTTTTTCTCTGAATATGGCATATAACACAGCTGGATATTATGTAGAATAATATTTATGCTTCATAATATTCTTTTACTTTTTCCTGTCCACTTACATCTGAGATATTTATGTTACCAAGGTTAACTTCAAATTATAGTTTTGAATATGTAATAATTTAATTACAAAGTAAATTTATGCAGTAAAAAGTAACAGAAGTGAAAAATCTTCAGTTTTATAATAGCAAGAATAAGTGTGAGTGTGTGTGTGTGTGTGTGTAAATATTTGTTTCTTAGGGTTTCTGTACCAAAGAAAAGCAAACTAATGTGTTTAAAGTAACAGAAATTTACTCTCTAATGGTTCTAAAATCAAGGTGGGGGCAGGGTTGGTGCCACTGGCAGCTATGATGTAGAGTTGCTCCATGTCTCACTCCAAGCTCCAGGTAATTACCAGAAAGTCTTGGTGTTCTTCAGATTATAAATATGTACATGCATTCTCTACTTTCCACCATTACTTCTCACTCTCCTGGTGCATCTCCCTGCCCAGGTATCTCCTTATAAGGGAAGTTATTTCAACCCAGGACAGTATATGGCAGGAAAATAGGTAAACCTGAAAATATGACTTACTTATGCAATAATTTCAAGGTTTATTAAAATGTCAACTCAATATTTAGAATTTTATGGATGCAATTCCTTGAGTTTGAAAGATAACTGGGGAAATATCACATATATTAAGTTGGCATCTTCACTTTTTATAATTTGAATAAGCTAGCACTATAATTATAAGTATCTGAGTATTTTACTAACAGAAATTCCTAATGTTACTAATGATGAAACAGTAAAAGTGAGCTAAACATTAAAATTTAATTGAATAAAACTTGAATTGAGCAGTAATGGATATTACAAGTGTTATCCTATTTACTTCCCACTCTCCATTCTTAACCATCATAAGTTATTATTTAGTATATTTTAGCACATAAGAAAATTGGAGCTAAATTAAATTCAGTTACCTACTTGATTCACATGGAAATTAAGAGAAAGATCTAAGGCTTAAAGGCATGTGTTATCTTGATGTTTGTTTTGCTACACCATTTTTTATAATTTTGGGGTTCTTTGCTATTTCTTTTTCTTATTAGATCTCTTTTCTATTTCTGGAATACAGAAGTTTGATTATTCAAAATGTCATTTTATTATCTAACTTAGGAGTTGTCTTGCATAAACTACTGAGAGAGACAGCATGATGATATTGATAACATTAGATTTTAATTGGCAAAGTATTAATGAAGATCATATAATTTCTGTGTGCTGATATGGAAATCTATACCCACAGAGGTTTACTACTGTGATACTTTTTAAAGAGATAATTTAAGAAGCCAATTGATCTTGTATTTATTCTGTCTTTATAAAGAAAGCAGGCTGCAGGCAACAAAGAATGCTCATCTATCGTCATCTATCCTAGCTGATGACCTATGCTGGGTTCACAAATCTGACTATTCCAATAACTTAAGAAAACAGGGAAGAAAGCACCCAAACACATAGAAGTCCCTTTTCAAAATCTGGGGTAGCTCTCTGACCTTAGGGGTCCGTGGAAAGAGAGAGACACTGGAATTCTTTATTCTTATATAGGGGACACACAAGGGGAGGTTCCATGGAACATTCTATCCCAAAAAGGGCAAAGGGGTAGGATTACAAAGGTACAGGTGAGTGTAACTCAACCCCACCAGGTGACATCTACTCCTGGAGCCACGCCTCATTATCTAAGCGGAGGTAAAGCCCAAATTATTGCCAGGCACAATAATTGTTAAGTATCTCTTGCTCAGAATTTAAGGGCATGTATTTCCAGCGTAGCTCCCGACAATCACCAAAATTGCAAGTGAGATTCATGTCATGTTATCACTAATCTTGGGGACCTGGTGCTATTTACTGCAATGTGTTCTGTTACATCTTCATTGTCTTCTTGGAAAATGGGAGCAAGTAAGCCTAGGGTAGAGACTTTGTGAGATAAAAACAGACTTTGTGGATCTACCTACACATAAGAAATTTTTCAAGTAGCTTGACATGACTTATGACCATCATTATTACATTATCATTCACAACATCCATGGGTGATAGTTTAAAATGTCATTATTAAACCAAAGAGAGACCTGAGATTAACAGATTAAATAACCAATGTTCATGGCAAAGAAATCCTGAACTGAAACAATACTCCCCTAACAACATTCAATCTAGTGTATTCTTAAAGTACAGGAAATCCATCACTAAAGGCAGTATTCTAGCTCTGGATGGACCTCTTGAAGTCCTGCAGGCTCCTACTGCAATGCAGTGAAGTGGTGAAGATGCTAGACCTTTTCTGATCATCTACATTAGTACTCAACCTCCACCTAGGCAGCTTCTTGTCCTGTGCATGACTTTATTCAAACTGCTTAACTTCTGAGTCTCAACAGCGACCTAACAGTTCTGCTTCATTGTGCTGTTCAGACAATTGAATGAGGATGCATGCACACGAAACTACTAAGCCTAACAGTTTGGCACATAAAAGGCACTCCTGGAAACATTCAAGTCAGTTCATTATATCCACACATGCCTCCAGGAAACAAGATTGCAAGCCACAGTTAGGAGTCTATTCCTATCTTTAATGGAGCTCAGATAAAGTCTCTGAGAAACGTTCATTTAACTAGCCTGTTGTTCTCAACCTGGTGCGCTTGAAGTACATTAAAAAGCACCTGTTTGGCTCCTGCTGAAAAGACTAAAACATGACTAACCAGTTAGTCCACCAGAGTCAGAATATTCCGGTGTTCCCTTCTTCTGAACAGGCTCTTTGTCCTCTTCAGGAAGTGAGCAGGTTGTCAATGGAAGTCTCAAATAGAGCTTCAGTCAATGTCAGTGAGGGAAAAATAAGGACTAATATAAATATTAGCACATTTTGTCAGAGGAGTTATACAGACTCAAAAACTATAGAAGAAGAAGTTTTATTCACTGAATTCAACTAAGATTAAAAATGCAATCATCAACCAGGTGTGATGGTGCATGCCTGTAATCCCAGTGGCTCGGAAGGCTGAGACAAGAGGATTGAACATTCAAAGACAGCCTCAGCAATTTAGGAAGGTCCTAAGCAACTTCCTGAGACCCTGTCTCAAAATAAAATATAACAAAGGGCTGGGGATGTGGCTCAGTGGGTAAACAACCCTGGTATCAAAAAACAAAACAAAAAATGAAATTATCTACCTTTTTGGAAATTTGTTTATATAATTAATGCCCCAAACATTCCATTGTAGTAATCTAGGTTTCTTCCTAATAATCTTAAGACTCAATTATAATTTTAAATTCATAAAGATAAAAAAGTTACTTTTATTTATTGCATATATTTTATCAATTCATCCTGTGAACTATACTCTTGATGCAAAATTATAACAAAGAAAAATATAATTCCTTCTCTCACAAATGTCAGATTTAATTTTATATAATCAATTTTATAACAATGAAGGCACATTTATTTTGCCTTTTAGAATATTAAGAAGCTTTAAAAATGTTTTTGTACTTAAAATATGAAATTTACAACCTAAAATCTATCATAATAGATCTTTTTCTTTTATGTAAAGAAACAAGACCGTAAAATATAACTATGAAAAATTTGGTTCTACTCTTATGTTGTTTTATACAATAATGACAAGAAAGAAAGAAAGGAATGAAGGAAGGAAGGAAGGGAGGGAGGGAAAAGAAAAGAAAAGAAAAGAAAAGAAAAAATTAGCCCAACCAATACAAATGGTTTCAGGTAGTATATATGGGTACTCTGCTGTACTGGGCAAATTACAATGAGTTAAATTTTTTCTGTTAAGAATGGAGGTGGTTTTTATTCACAGGAGACTCCCCAAGAGCTGTATCTAGGCCTCTTGTCAAGCCTCACCTGAACATGGAGGGAAGAAAGCATCAGAGCTTATTTGTAATCTAAGGGCAATGTATATTGATTTAAAAACAATTTCAGAGCTGCAATTTTTCCCCCAAAGAAGTATAGGTTTCAATTAATCCCTTGTTTCTGAGAATCAGAATTTGAATGTTAAAAGTCTTTCAATGTTATTACCACTAACAATGAAAACTACTATTATGAAAGATTCTGTTGATTTATTGCATGTAATGACTATAATTAATAATATTTGATATTTCAAAAGAGCTACAATGGATTTTAAATATTTCTTACAACAAAGAAATAACTGTTTAAGGTGAAAAATATATCACCCTTATTTGATCATTCCACAGAGAATACATGTATTGAAATACCACATAGTACCACATAAATATTCACAATTATTATTTATTTATTAAAATATAATAAACTTTTTTAAAAGCTCAATAAGTCATTTCTAATATATTTATATATCAAATAGATAAAATTTGTCCTTAAAACTAAGTTCTTGTCTATCATACTAAAAGAAAAAAATATATTTTAATGGAAAAATTCAATTATTTCCATAGAAAAGGAGTCAAAAGTTTATAGCATGTGTTTCTTTTATTAGGACTCTTGTAAACTACACATTTGATGTTATTATTGAATTATTTACATGAGTGCTGATGACTTAAAATTTCTGGAGGACATGCATTGGTGATGACTAGTGTAGATGTAAAGAATATGAGTCTAAACACGTATCAAATATGTCATAGACCAAGGCTAGTATTATTCCTACAAAGGAACTAAATGTAAATATGAAAACAAAGTTATCATACTGACAAGATAACAAATTCTTTATCCATGAATTTTTCTAAATATTTATGAATCCATTTATCTCTTAATCTTTACCACTTTTTGAAATAAAGTAGTATAGTTTTTCCAGCTGCTATGTAAATATGGTAAAATAGTGTATAGAGAACAGCTTTCCCGAACATCTCAGAAACCTTGATAAACACTGCTACACACCAGCACACACACAAATTCTTAACCCAAACAGTTTCAGTGGCTTTGGTTTAAATAAAGCAGTCTCAGAATATACAACATAAAACAGAAGAGAGACAGAAAAGGAGAAAGAAGAGAATAAAGGAGGGAGGAAGAGAGAGAAAGACAGGAGGGAGCCAAATCTAAATTTTAAAGTATATATCTAATGCACTGTGTTTTGCTAAATTTCAGAGAACTGCAAGTCTATTATGGCCTTGAAGTCTATAAAAAAGGTAGAGTATTTTCACATGAAAGCTTATAACCAAAGGAGAAGACAAAGGAAAAAAAAAGCTAAGAAAGATAAATGAAGATGTTACTAGATTGGACAGAATTAAATGCTATAATAACTATGGTAATCTAACCATAAACATTGATGCAGAAATTTTCCAATGTTCAAAGGACAAGAGAGTTAAAGCAAAGTCTGAAAAATTCCTTGCTAAACACAAAACACTTTCAGTTTCTGGGGGAAAAAATCCTTTTTGCCATTAAAGGCAATTTATTGAACTAGTTATTAAACTTTCAATTTTCCTTTCTTTTAAACTTTTGCCGGTTATTTATGCAGAAATGGTTTTCTTAATCTAGTATTTACCAAATTAATACCAAATTCATCATCCACACACGCAAATAAGCTATTTTTTAAATAAATCATCTTTGTTAAAATATAAGTTGTTAGTTTTAACCAAGATAAAATATTATTACTATCATTACAAAGGGAAATAGTTTATATAAGCAATATTCAATCTAAGTTCTGCAATTTTAACGATAGCTGTTATACTTCATCAAAAATCTCCAACTTCCCCCTAAAATGTATATACCCACACATTCCTACTACCTCCATATTCCATCAATAAAATAAGCTCCTCACACCAGTCATTTCTTAGCAAGTTAATGACTGGTTTGAGAAGCTTATTTAGCATAATTTAAATCTGCATTAGAAAACTTTTAAAATAGAACTTACTTATCTTTTTCATCTTAACAATTACATTGCATTGATGGCCCTTTGGTACTTTGAGTTATTGGGGTTTATTTCTTTGTTGCTTTTCTGTTCCTTTTGGGAGCATTTTCTAATTTAAATTTATTTATTTATTTATTTTGCTAACTGAACTATAGCATAACATTGATAGGAAATTTGGTAAAGAATTCTAAATTGAACTACTGTGTAGGGTCATAGACATTTTTCTGGTCTTCCATTAGAAGATGAAATGACCTTGTTAGAACATGGTCCAAAAGAAAATTTGTCAAATTATGAGTTCTTGAAAAGGGCAACAAAATCAAGGCACAGAGAACTAATATGGACAATGCTACTGATTAAGCATTTGAAATGCACTTGGTGTTTATCTTTTTGTGCTAACTTCACATGCAGCAACTGTAACAAGGCTATTTAGTGCTATCATGACATTTCTGCTTATCCAGATGTCATATAAATTCAATTAATTTCAGTAGTATCAAGGTCTTCAAAGACCATATGCTATCTCTAGAGAACTTGTGTGCATTCCAATTGCCAGATGTGAAACCAGAACAACCAACCACCAATTTTCTGACTCAAAATTATAATATATGTGTTCTGATATCATCATTCACATAAAGGAAGAATGAAAACTTACTTCACTCAATATACAATGTAAGGATAGTAAGGTGCAGTGATTCAGATCATCTGACATTATACATGCTTAACTGAGCCCCACTGTCCATAGTCATGTGCTTTTCTCCCATGTACCTGATCTGAGAAATTTAAAATACATATATCTCATATTTCAGTAAGAACATTCTTCCTTTAAAGTGACATATTGCATTTCCATATCTATTAATAACTTTGAGTTATTAATAGTCACTGTGCCTATTGAAAGTGGCTGGAGAGGGGTCTGTGTGTATGCATGTGTGCAGATGTCTAAGTTAAAGCAAGGGACCTGTGAGCACAGATCATACAATGGATAGAAAGCAAAAGAAATAAAATGTAAATTATTTTGATTCAGACATTATCCAGTATTCCCTATTTAGCACATCCATTTTCTTAGGCATATTGTTTTTTCCTTTCTCTTTCCTATTGACATTGTCATAACTACTAATGGAAAATCAAATTTTCATCCCCTATCATTTTAGAGAAACTATAATAGGTTCTTTTTATTCCATGTTGTTAGTGATTAAATACAAATTAACATTAAATTCACACACACACATATACATACACATTATATATATATATATATATATATATATATATATATATATATATGATTTTTAAGCAAAAGGAAAGGAATTTTGGAATTTAAAATAATGAAGCATTTCACCTGACATACCCACAGATGGCAGAGGCAGGGTGTTTTCTTTTCTGTTTAATTATTTAGTGGTGTTAGTGTTTAGTCAAAGCTGTGTTTTTGTTACATGTAGATATATATTTCAGTAGACTGAAACAGCAGTATCTTTCTCATTTGTCTCAGGCTTCAATTCTTTAAAAAATAATGAGATAAGAAGAAAAGGCCACATAGGGAAAATTCTTCACAAAAAAAAGTAAAGATTTCAAATGCAGGAAAGTGTAGTGAGTATGTGAAGACCTTGTCAAGAAATACATCATTTCTATTTAGCTCTTCCTAGGTAAAAATGACAGTAGAAATTCTTCAACGAACACTATGTTATTCTGGGGTTAAGTAGAGATGACTTAGAGAGAATATGTGAAGGGCAACTTTACAAAGTGTACTGAAACTAAACTCTTCAGGTTAGCTGCCCCTTCAAACCTCTGCACATTATGAGATTCTTCTTCTCAGGCTAATATTCTGCTTTATATTCAAATTAAAACTAAAGTGATTAGTAGCACTTAAATTAGAGATTCTTCCTGTGTTGATACTGTTAGCTTGAGAGAAAATTGAGTTATGAAAAAAGAAGTCTGGTTTGATGAAATACAGTTGCAGAATTATGTCAGTCTCTGTACCAGTTTATGATTTGGAAAATAACTGGAGCAGTATGTTCATTCAAGTTTTTCATATTGGAAATGTTGATTTATTTATAAAAACTAGAGGCATGAAATTATTGCGAGTCTTGATTTCAGTTCAGGCTCCTTAAAATAGAAAATCTTTTGAGTGTGCCTGTTTCTGATTCTAAACACAGAAAACCACACTGCCATTTCTCAAAGGTAACAACCCCACCACTGCTCTGCCTGAGGACTTTATTAGATTTAATACTGAGAGCTCACAGTCAGCTACCGCCAGTGAATCCCTTGAAAGCTAGAAACTTGGATTATCTTTTGTCTACATTTCTATTACAGAGACTGTTGTTAACCTTCCATTCCCAACTTGAACCTACTTAATGGTGTTGCCAACCAGCAGCTGCACCTCCGAGAGCCTCCAGCAAAATAAAAGCTGTATTTCACATCTTAGGTCTAGTGTAGATTTCCAAGAAGAAAGGTAACCTGATCTTTTAACATTCTGTCTGTACCTGCAAACTACAGCACATCTGCATTATGATACTCCTTCTGGGAAATGAGCATGTGGATTATTTTGCAACTTTCAGAGGTGATTGAAATATTTCAAATTAGAGTCGTGGAATAAAAGAGCTCATGGCTAGGAGCAATATCACTTCACAGAGTGGAAAATGAGGTTTACTAGTTACGAAATCAATAGAAATAATAGAATTTGATGAATAACTTAAATACTCTTGATTGAACTTTTTTTCTTTTATTTTTTTAAAGTAATTTGAAAGATGTCAAGTCTGACAAAAGCTTAACTCTTCATCATACAGCTTGGGTTTTTCTGGGTCTTTGTGTGCTACGAACACAACAACATCAGAATGCTTAAACTTGCTACCTTATACTCACATATTTAAACTAGAACATACATTATAAATTTTCCCTTTTAGACACATGCAAGTTATGGAAAGAGGAGATTTTCTCAATGTAACAGAACATGTGAATTGTATTCACTGATAAAAGTAACAAGTTATTAAGTAAAATTGTTCTTTACTATATGTCCTTGGACTACACACTCTTATTAAGAATATAAACCAAGAATTTGCTATTGATAATGTTGAGTAGTTATTAACCAATTTTAATGTATTTAGGCAAGAGTTTTCATGTACACAATATAATATTTTTACACACATTATACACTATGGTTGAGCAAGTATTCTACTTAGTATATGTACCTAATTGGAGAGAAAATATAAGGAAAACAATAAAAATATTTATTTTTCTCTTTGACTTATTTTATAGTGACAGCCCATGTTACAACTATCTTTTCAATAAATAAGAGAACTGTCTCACATCAGATTATCTCAAACTAAAGAACAGGAAGATTGCACACCACTCACAATAAAACCAACCTGTCATGCATGACCTTGACAAGAGTTTCAAAAGCAAACTTGGTATGTACTCGAGGACTTACCAGTTTTATAAGTTAAAAGTTTATAAAACTCTTTGAACGATGACTAATACACTATAAAGTATAGAAATGTTAATCCTCCCTGATAATCATGTTGATATTCTAAATGACTGAAATAAACATAAATAAATGAAAATAAATGAAAAATGTAATAATTGATATCAGAAACTTAATATTACACATAGACACAACCTGTGGCCAAAATGACTACTTGAAAATATTTTTCCCATGCATAGCACATATAATAAACCTGAAAACCATGGGGGAAAAAAGCATAGAAGTTTTAAATGGGAAGGTACCAAAATCAATTAATCAGATTCCCATACATTATGCATAAAGAAGCTCAGGATAAGGGAGGTCAAGTGACTTGCAAAGGTAATAGAGCCATACCTAACCCCAGGTCTTCTAACTCACATTGCAATTTCATTCTGCTATATGATTTAAAATATGAAATTACTATATTGAATTTTGCCTTAAGAGATATAAAACTTGCTCAAAGTGTTGAGCTTTGCTATTACTCAGCTAAGGCCATATTAGAAAGGTCTGTTCCATCATTCTGTCTGCTCTGCAGGGTCACTGCCAAAAGAGGGTGCAGTTTCTTACAAGCATACAGTCACCATGCTTCTTGTTTATGGCTAACTTCCATCACTACTGTGTTTGATTAACCTTGTGAATCTTCAGGAAGGAATCATGGACTTGAAGGTCTCAATTTTAGCCAATAAAAACTTTCTACAAAATTTCTTTGTTATTTAATTATATTCTGATAACCATAAAGGTGACATCTAGGGGTATGACTAAATGATTATGTCAATAAACCTCAAAGAACTCATCAAATCTTTCTTGAATGCTAGTTATAT
Organism: Marmota monax; assembly: GCF_021218885.2. Lineage (NCBI taxonomy): Eukaryota > Metazoa > Chordata > Mammalia > Rodentia > Sciuridae > Marmota > Marmota monax. The sequence goes on along the minus strand of NW_026694479.1, from coordinate 4,996,722 downwards.
TTTAAATACTCTATTTTTCACTAAGTTGAGAAAATACAACTTTTCCCTACAAAGACCTTATGAATTATTTGAATATATATAAAATATATCTGTTGACAAAAAAACGACTTCTTTAAGAAAAGTAAATACAGTGCTATTTGGTTTAAAAATTTGCACCAAATACTTTTGTTTGAAGATCAAAAATGTCTTAAAAGAGAATACTTGACTATATTCTTAAGTAAATTTTTATTTCTAAATTAAAGATTTTTAATGAAAAACCATGTAGGGAAAAAAGATAATGAAAAAACAAATTTAAAGCATCTAAAATTCTATCACAGAAAAGTATACCAGTGAAACTTGATACATAGTATTCCATATGTACACCTGCAGAGTATACACCATATGTTTTAAAATTTTAAAAAGTTGCTCCCACGTAAATTGAATTTATTCATACTAAATATAGCTGTTCATATTTATCTTCCTTTTAAGAAGAACATCTTTTAAGAAAATATTTTTCTTTTAACAGTGTATTATCCAGGAACAACAAAAATAAACAGGTTTCCATACAAGTAGAAAAATTCTGCTTAAAAGGAAAAGAATAAGAAGAGAAACAGTATGTGTTTGTGAAAAAAGTTTGGCACCTTTTTCTTAACAGAAAATGTATCCTTTTGTCCATCACAAAGATGACTCTAAATCCCATTAAGTACTAGAAATTTCCCCAAATTGAATGGAACTACCATTTGAGCCAGCTATCTCTGTGCTTGGTCTATACCCAAAAGACTTAAAAACAGCATTCTACAGGGACACAGCCACATCAATGTTTATAGCAGCAGAATTACAATAGCTAAACTGTGGAACCAACCTAGATGCCCTTCAGTGGATGAACAGATAAAAAAATGTGGCATGTATACACAATGGAATTTTACTCAGCAATAAAAGAGAATAAAATCATGACATTTGCAGTTAAATGGATGGCATTGGAGAAGATAATGCAAGTGAAGTTAGCCAGTCCCCCAAAACCAAATGCCCAATGTTTTCTTTGACATAAAAAGGCTGACTCACAGTGGGGTGGGGGTGGGGGGAGCATGGGAAGAATAGATGAATTCTAGATAGGGCAAGGGGGTGGAAGAAAAAGGGAGGGGGCAGGGGATTAGCAAGGATGGTGGAATGTGATAGACATCATTATCCAAAGTACATGTATGAAGACAGGAATTGGTGTCAACATATTGTATATACAACTAGAGATATGAAAAACTGTGCTGTATATGTGTAATAAGGATTGTAATACATTCTGCTGTCATTTATTTTTTTTTAAATCAATAAAAAAGAGAAAGTTCCCAAAAGCCAAAACAGTGCTTACATTTACTACACAATGGGTAATTATTTTAAATTGAATTACTGACATTTTATACAGCTGTAAACTAAAAGAAAAATAAATATCTTTTAATTAGTAATCTCACAGGCATATAGACATTATTTCAGTCTTACATATTATGAGTAAACTATAATTTATTCTGCTACTGATATTTGCAGTCTAGAATAATTTAGCTAATGTTTTAAATTACTTAATATCTGAAGATTTTTTACTTCCTTTTTATTAATGTTAATTTGATAGTATTCTTAAATAACAGGGAATCAAATGTATTGAACATGTTGCATAACCATTCAATAAACCTATACTTTATCATATATTTTCCTGTTTCTCTTTTGGTGAACTATTAAGTATAAGATGATAAAGAATTTTAAATATGTAAAATGATTATTAAACTTAACCAAAGAAATTTCATATGAGGACTTATACATCTGTAGATGTATCTAGTCAAGCTGGAATGATTATATTTCAAATAAATGATTCCCTCTTGTGTGTCATGAATGGTGTTACTCTGTGTCACAAACCTAAATCTCTCAACCACCTATGAATTAGGTATTAATATTCTGATTGAATGGTTAATCAGGATGAAGCAGAGAAATATGTAATATGAATTAGGTTACACAGCTGGTAAAGGTATGAACTAAGAGACTAATTCAAGCCATTACACTATGAAATAAATACTACTTCTTATGATGAACTGATACTACATGAATTATATTACAATGAGTAATTTTCAGTGAAAAACTTTTGGTTTGGGTTCAAATAAAACATGAATTTTTGGTTTTCCATGGGTCTTTAGATACTACAAAGGAAACGTTTATTGTTGCATAGTTTGTAATGAAATTTAGATCAGCACTTTAAAAATACATCCTCTGCAATACTAGTGTCATGAAATGTTAAAATGTATTCCTTGAAGAAAACTATCTGTAATAAATTAATTTGAGATATTTTAAGTTAAAAAAAATTAAACAGGTTCCCATACAATGACAATGTTAGAAACTGAAACTTGTTAATATTCATTTTGATTCTTTAAAGGTAACAGAATGTTTTCTGTTTATCATGTAGAATCTGTTTGATGAATGAGTACTATTGGATTCATTTAATAATTTTAGATAATATTATTGCTTCTGTAAAATACAGTATGTGATAATGGACACTAAGTACAGTTCTACTACTGCTCCATTTGCTGAAGAGATGTTTGGGAGAAGAGCATGGACAATGTTTTTATATATATTGATTGGAGAGGTGTATTACTTTTTTCTAGGTCAGATATATTGAAAATAGTTTAATAACCCTTTGAATACTCACTTCAAAATAAATTAAATAATTTGAAAATATTTCAAAAACTGTTTTGTCAATTCTATTTAACAAAATTTGTACCTGACATCTTACAATTTTTTAAACCTAAGATACTATGTAGGACACATCATTCAGCTTAAAACAAGTGAAAACTCAAATTTCAAAAATATACTTGAGAATATTTTTAATCTTTTTCATTCATAAGCAATATAAAATTTGCATTAATTGTAAATTTTTTGTTTAAATATCCATTTACCTAAATTTTAAAATTTGTTTGAAATAATCATTGTCCAACTTTATAGTTCACCAGAATCACTTACAGGATCTGTAAAAATAGATTCCTTATCAAAAGGTCTGGGTTGGGGCCAGAGAACTACCATGGCAATTATATTCCCAAGTGATTCTGATGCTGTTAATCTCAGGAGCACGATTTCAGAAACAATGGAAAGTTGACTTTAAACAAAAATACATATGTTGATATATTGCTCAGGGTTTTCTAAAGAAGAATCAATAGAATGAGTGGATAAATAGATGATGATAGATAAATAGATAGATGGACAGTTAATTAAGTTTATATGGGCGATTAGCTCACATGATTATGGAGACTGAGAAGTAACATGGTCTACAGTCGGCAAGCTGGAGGTCCAGCAAGACTGGCAGTGTAAATCTACTATCCCAAACCTGAGGGCCCAAGAGAAAACCAGGAACATCATTAGCAAAAGCAGAAAATGGATGGGTCAACTCAAACAGAGGGAGCAAATTTACTTTTCCTTCACCTATTTGTTCCTTTAGGCCTTCAACAGATTAACTACTGTCCTCTAAAGTGGTGAAAGTGGATCTTCTTCACTCAGTATAACTATTCAGATGCTAGCCTTTTCTATGTCTATGTTTTCTAGAAACACAGACATACCAGAAATAATGCATCATCAGCTATCTAGGTTTCTCTTAGCCTAGTCAAGTTGACATGTAAAATTTACAATTACAGATAATAAATATTTGCAACCATAATATTATTTTAAATATTATCATTCAAAATGGTATATTCTGATTTTCAGACTTTCAGATTAAATAAACAACATTAGTGTCATAGTTAAGATGAGTTTTCCCCTAAGGTCCGTGTTTAATGTCTTGGTCCCCAGTGTGAAACTTTTAAGAGTTGAAACTCTTAAAAACTAGTGGGAGGTCTTTGGTCATTAGGAACATGAACCTGAAGGATATTTGGGGACCCCAGCTTACCTAATTCTTGTTTTCTGGATCATGAGGTGAAAAGTTTTTCTCTGCTATTTGTTCCAACCATGATGTGATACTTTTGCTAGAAGGCCAAAGAAACAGGCCACCTATACTTTGAAACCTGCAGAAAAATAAGCCATAAACAACCCTTTCCTATTTTTATGCTAATAAATCAGATTTGAATTATTTAGAAAATATTATACCCTAAGAATCAATGATTTGTAATGTGTAATACATATTTTTAATAAATAATATTGTTGATGACCACTAACCATGATGCTGGGATCAGGAGAGTGTCTTAAGTCTCAAAATATGAAACATGTTTCCAGTTCCACCAGAACTCATTAGCTACGAAAGGATACTTAGAATTGTTGGTAGATGTCTTGACCCACTCATTTCTCACCACCATATGTCTTACAGAATAAAGTAAAATGACAAGCAAGTTAGTAACTATCTAAATAATCTTCCAGCATCCAGCAGTATCTCTAAGTATCTGGTAAGGAAGAAGTTACAGTATAAAGGGTTAATGCTGGATTTTATTCTTTCCCCCCACCCCCCACTAGTGTCTGGGAAGAAATAGCACAACATTATTGTCTACAAACTATCTAAATCTCCTATTTGTGAAATGAAATAATTTTTTTATAATACGCTCTAGTGTCTCTTGTATTTTTGAACACACTGGTTATTTTTGTTCCTATAAATAGCTCTCGACACACTTGACAAGAACACTAGAGTATCCTGATACTGGTCATGCTCAATTTTACTTATTTAGCAAAATAAATTAATTAGGTTCTAATTGTGGTAGACATAATAAAAATCAATTGGAAGTCATTAAGAGATCATAATTACATTTAAGCAGGCTCTATTATAATTCAAATTTCATAGTAAGTAAAAGGAACTTCTAATAAACTCTCTCCTTTCATTTTAGAAAGATTTATCTATTATAATTATCATAGTTTTATCTACACATTTGTTATGATAATATAGAAAAATAACAAGCATTGTAAATAAGTAGATTGCACCAAATGAAATAAATGTCTAAATATCACACCAAATTTATATATGTTTTATATACTCATTTTTTCCCCACTAGTGTCTGAGAACAAACAGCAGCATATACAAATAGAACAGAAAGGTAAATATGAATACCATAAATTATTTTTAGGAAAAATTAGTATCCATATTTAATCGATATGAATGTATACAATACATACAAATAATATGGGGCTTAAGGACTAAAATAAATAATTAAAAAATAAAAATAAGTACAATTTAAAAATAAGTATACAGATCATTTAAGAAGAAATCATAGAAAGGAAACTGTCCTCCCAAATGTCAGTTAATGTTTGATCAGGTGTAAAGTTGATCTATATGTGAGGAAGAGGCATTAGGGACCCAGAAGGACACCAAATAATAAGCATATTCAGGTGACTAACAATGTTAGGATGCTTTAGATTAGGGTCAGCACCTCAAGGCTAAATTCAATACTCATTTTAAAGCAATGCTCATAAATTTGAGTTTAGCTTGGGTTTGACCAACAACTAAAAATAAAAAATAAAAACAGCTGCTGATATGTATATGAATTATAAGTCTAAAAATGCCATTTACTAAAAGAATAAAATAACAACACAAATAAAGGAAATTTTAAAAGAGCAAAAATACTTATTTGGTTGCCTTAAGATATTATGTTTAAAGCAATAATTCCTGAACCCAAAACAAAAAAATAATTTACCAAACATAAAGTTCTGAGGGCAGTATTTTCATCTTGTGACATATTGTGTTTTTAAAGTTGAAATGATGAGACTAAAAGAATTTATTAGTTATTTTGATCAGTTGTTTGCTTTTGAAATATTTTATAATAACTTATCTTTAGGGTTTTGTAGTATATTATTATTCTCTTGCATTTTGTATTATAATTTACCTGGATCTTTCAAAACTAGAGATTGTTTTCAATCATTTAATGAAACTCACTATAAAAAACATATGTTAAAACTTGGTTATGATTATAATCGTGTATGATAGACATAAGAAAATAGAACAGAAACGTAAATATGAATACCATAGATTATTTTTAGGAAAAATTAGTATCCATATTCAATCAATATGACTGCATAAAATACATACAAGTAATCTAGTGTTTAAGGACTTAAATAGATAATTAAACAATAAAAATAAGTGCAATTTAAAAATAAGACTACAGATCTTTTAATAAATCAGAAAGTGTTATTGATGGAGAACATATAGGATTAACAAAGAAAAGACAAACTATATAGGAATTAAAATCAATATAATTTGTGAAGCAAATATGAATACAGAAGATACCAGAGATGAACAAACACACACACACACACACACACACACAAGATAGTTGCCTTCTTTAGGGAAGCAACTCAGATACATGTGTGGTTTTGTATGGCTTTTATTTAATGATCCATAGTAAAAGAGTACTATAGGAGGATACTAGAGACTCAAAAGAACCAGGAAAATACACTTAATTCTCAAAATACATAAAATTATAAGATAAAAATGAGTTAGGTCAAAAATATATCTTAGAGAAGATAGAGAACAGTATTCTTAATATAACTTTTTTTTTTTTAAGAAATTTACTAGTATGGTCACAGGTGTTCATTTTTAGTGTCATTAACCAGTTAATCATATAAGAACTTGAATAGATTTTCTAGAGGTCAGTGCTAAACAAAGTTTGCTTTAAAATTTCAGCAAATTAATTGTATTAATTTTTCTTTGGTTAGATTAGAATCTTTATTAAATGGTTCTTGAATCACAGGTATTTTTTGAAATTTGTAAATAAACTTAATTTTTTTAACAAAACATTTCCACACATAGTAATAGGAAGGTGGTGGGGCAGTTACACAGTGCAAAATGACCCCTGACTCCTGAAAACGGGTCCTGCTAATCAGTTTCACTGGCCAGCTTTGTCCTGTATAGCCCTGTTTGTCTAGTTAAGGGTACAGTTTTGTATGGATTGTGTTTAAGCAAATGACAAGGTTGCACATACAGAACTTTTTAATGAATATTATCTAAATACATGTAGGAGAGATAAATGATGTTAGTATTTCTAAATATTAGCAATGGACACTCAATGGTGAAATTCTTAAAAATCTCCATTTAAAATAACATCAATAATGGATTTAATATAATGTACAGACTTGTTCATAGATAAATTTCAAACATCTCAGAAGGAAATTAAAAACCTAAATTGAGATACCATCTCAACTATATTGTATAACTGTTTATTTCAAAGATGGCAAACCTAACTCAAATAGATCCACAGATTCAATGTAATTCCAGTCAAAATCCTAACAAGTATATTTCTTTAAAAAATGACTAGCTATTCAAAAAATTTATACTAAAATGCAAATTATCTGTAAAAGTAAAATATGTCTCTTAAAATAAGAAGATTGGAAATGCACATTATCTGATTTTTACATACTATACACCTGCAGTAATTGAAACAGTATAGCATTAGTGTAAAAAGAGATGTATCCTTCAGTGGAACAGGATAGAGTGCCAAGAAATAGTATATTGATTTTTTTCCAAAGATGATAAGGTAATATGGTAATTCTGGAGAAACATTTAGAAAATCTTTGTGATGTTGCTGCTTAAACAGGACATAATAAATGAAAACCTTAAATGTTAATAGGAATGACATTCACAAAATAACAAATACATGCTTTTTAAATAACATAGATTAAAAAAAAAGATGGGATGCCTCAGTAAAGAGGAAGATAAACACATAATAAAAAAATATTCAAAACATTTGAGCAGGCATTATACAGAAGGAGTAGTGATGACTAGTAAATATGTGAAAATATTCTCAACATCATTTGACATCAGGGAATATGAATTAATAGTGGGATCAAGTACTACTACAAATTCATGCAAATGTCTAACTTGTTAAGACTAATAATGCCAAACATTAATGAGGATGTGGAACAAGTGAAATCACCACACACTACTTGTGACTTACGTAAAATATGGCATAATCACTTACACTAAAAATAATGACATCAATTTTATTCTTAAATATTTAATTGAAAGAATGAAACCATATTTTCATATGGACTTACTAATGAACATTTACAGTAGCATTTTACCTAGTAGTCCAATCATAGAAACAGTATATTTCTTTAACTTTTAGATGGATAAATTGTGGTTTAACCATATTAGAAAAATATATTCAATAATAGAATGAAATTCCCTACTGAAACAGTCAATAATCTGCAATGGTATTTTAGAAACACTGCTCTGGGATTAAGGAAAGGGATAACTACAGAGGAATCCAAGAGAAATACACAATATAACAGAAATGCTTTATATCTTAATTTTGGTGGTATTTTCACAACTGTTTACAATAGTCAAACCTAATCAAACTCTTCAATTTAAATATGAAAATTTTTATTTATCAAATTTATCTAATATTCTAGACTCATCATTTCTTGTGAATTGAAATAGAGAATTTCACTCTTGAGACCTCCAAGTTATATGCTCACACACATATATAGATGCTAATGAACTCCTTAAAGTTGAATTCAGAACAAATTATTCAGTTATATAAGAAATAGTTATCTGAGTTCAGTCTCAGTTTTGTTTTGCTTTATTTTATGTTTTAAAGGTGAAAGTTTGATATTAACTGATAACAGAGTACATTAATATTCGCTTTCTTTAAAAAATTGTTAAGCTTTCTTCCTCCAGATGTGGTTTCTAGATGGTCTATGAGTTCACCAATGAGAGTCAAAAGGAGCCACTGGTCTCATGTCACCTATATTTGTTCTTAGGGAGAACAGTCTTCTACTCTAATATTACAGTATCAATAGAATGTCCACTTATATTCATGGGCAATAGTGACCACGTGCCTATGTAAGTTGGTAATTTTATACTTTGAGATTTATTTTCAGAGCTTTTGTTCTTATCATACAGACTAAAGCAATACAAACTCTAAAATACAAAAAATAAAATTAGTAAAGTTGATTACAATATGTTTCATCAGAAATATGTCATTTAATTTTCTTATAATTAGATAAATTGTAAACTTCAGGTAAAATTTATAATTAAAAGAGATAATTTGGGAAGTGACAAGTGAGAATCAATTTGAATCATAGGAAATGTCTGATTTCTAGAAAAGGAATCACATTGGTTTCAAAACTATGTGTTTTTTTTTTTTTTTTTCATTCAACCGTGTATTCATCAAATATATATCACTTGTGAGAAAACTTGTGAGAAAAATGTGTTAATCCCTGGAAAGGGACACAGATAGGGATAAAACAGAGGCACTACACTCATCCAACTTTCTCTTTCTCAATAAAAGCAACATGAAATAAAGCAAACCATCACCACAGGATCTGACTAAAGCCAACAAAATGATGACTACTGGAATGACCTAGAGTGCATTACTCTTTTCACATGCAGACTTCACAGTGTGATCATGCAAGAGGAGATGGTGATAGTCAAGCCAGAAGAATATAAAATAATGTTTAAGGAATGTATGTCCAACAACATACATGAGTAGATTTTTGTTGTTTCAAACTGCTCTTTACAGCACACATAACATGTCCCATAATTCACCCAGAGAAAAAATGCTTAATTGCAAGTCTGAGAGAATAAACCATTTCTGTACACTACATTTACATAGCTTCTTTGCTGCATAACGTTTTCCTATATAAATTTTAAAATATTTAAATAATGACTTGTTTATCCCCTGATTACTTTTATCTCTCGCTCATTATATCAATTTAAAATTGGATGACTAGAATGATTCAAATACTTTGCATATTTAAAACTAAAAAGAATGATATTATTTAAAAGTATTTAATGTTATTGTTGTGTCAATATTAATGATATATTGCCAAATAATCTCATTGTTTATTATTGAAAGATCAAAAGACATTTAAAATATATGACATATATGAATGAAACACACCAGTAGACATAGTAGATAACGTCTAGATGGTTTTTAGTTTCTTTAATGAAGGATTTGTTAAAACTTTATAATATGTGAACAGAACACACTAATTTTTGCATTAACTTACAAATGTTTATTGAATATCTATTATATACAAAGCCTATATAGTAGATATATGAGTACATTGCTAAAAAAAAAAAAAAAACAGATCCCACTGTCAAGAAACATATAATCTAGCCGGCATTTTACATTTACATGGCATTTTATAGTTAATATAAGTACTTCCTAACATAAAATCCTACATGGCTTTCAACAAGTTACTCTATGGTAATGTTTACAAAAAGTAATAAAAAAAAATATGGTCAAGAATGGAAATCAGCAGTATGTTCAAAATTATTAATTAATTGCCTTAGTTAAAGCCCTCTAACTCATGCACCAGAGAAACTCAAAGTATTAAGTTTTATTGTTATGTAAATTTTAACATAAACAATGAATTATAACACAAATACAGATATCTGTCTTCTCAGAGTGTGGCACATAACATTTACCCTGACAATTTGGTAAATTAATTTTTGGTGTTGTTTATGTGATAAGTGCTTCATCAGACCTTTGAAAAATCATGCACATCTTAATGGAAATTTCTAGTTCTCAGCTTGGGTCCAAGTAAATAGAAGACCACAGAACATAAAGGAAAAGAGAGCAAGGATTGAAAATGACAAGAGAGCTGCCAAAAAGATGCAAAAGCAAGCCAAAGCATTATGATATATATCTTAGCAAAGAGGAGATGGAATATATGAATGACTATATATTGGACATTTCAGTTATAATCATGGGCATAATCACTCTCAATATCACAATCTTTGAAAATGAAGAGCAGGATATATTGTCAATTTTCTCTTAATTCAGGTCTGTGGGAGATGTCATTTTTCTTAGATGTTAGATGATTTTAAGTCAATTCCTTCTCAAAGGCAAACTAGAGGACACCACACTTGAAAATTTTAGGTGTATATTTTAATCTTAGCATTTACTTTATATAAAACCCTCAAAAACTTATAATCAAAGGCACTGTTTTACTAAAATCACAAAGCAATTATCAAGGTAACATTCTGGTGATTCTGCTATGAAATCTGCTATATGAAAATTTTACAGGCTTTCATGCTGCATTATAGAGTAGAGCTAAGAGAAGAGGGGGAAGGAAGAGGGAGAGGGTAAATTGTGGGGACTGAATTGGTGTAAATTATTTTCCATGCATTTATAACTGTGTCAGAATGAATCTTAAAGTTATGTATAATAAATATGAACCAATAAAAAATCTGGAAAATTAACATTTGTACAATGTTCTTTACTCAACTGTTTCTGTTTGGCCAAACTTGTTTCTAACATTTTACTATTGTAAAGAATGCTGTCATGACTAACTCTACATATATGACTTTTTTTATCTTTCATCAATTATTTCTTCATTTAATCAATAAACATTTATTGAGAAAAAAAGATTTATTCTGAGTTAAGTGGCATATGGTGACCTTCTGAATAGCAGAGGAAAGGAGCCAATAATTGTCTTACTCTAGAGTTGCTAATTATTCTTAGTTTATAGATTATTGAAAATTGTCAAAGATTAGAGTTCAGAAAAATAACTGTACCTGGATTACAGAAATATTATTTTGGGATTTTATATGGGAGTTTGATGAAAATTCTGACCTGGAGAATACTCGTAAGTTCTTCAAAGATAATTCGGATGATATTTTACATGTTAACTTTGCTATGGTACCCATTTGTTTTGTCAAATATATGTAAGTGTTGCTATGAAGGTATTTTTTAAATGTGATTAACATTTAAACCAGTGGACTTTGAGTAAAGAAGATTATCCTCCATGGCATAAGTTAGAATCATCTAATCTGTTGAAGGCCTTAAGAGACAAGACTAAGGTCCTGGAAGAAACAATTCTGCCTGCAGTGTGCTTTGGACTCTATCTACAACATTGACTTCTCCCTGGGTCTCCAGCACGCTAGCAAGCTCTGTAGATTTTGAACTTGCCATCCCTCCACTCTGATTGTATGAGTTTGTTTTTTTAAAATCAACCTCTCATTCTGGTCTCTGTCTCTCTGCCCTATCTTTGTCTCTATCTCTCTTTCTGTTAAATAAACTCATTTTTATTTCTTCAGTCTTTCAACAGATATTGTTTTATGGGTTGACTGGGCACCTTCTGCACACCTAGCTCTGTGCTCAGTGTTGGAAGTAAAATAATAAAAAGTTATTGCATGGACTCTAAATATAATGATTAGTCAAGATCTCAAAAGCCATTCATTACCAATAAAAAATTCTAACTATAACTCAGGTCCTTAGCTACCTTGATGTCAGGAAAAGTAATCTTTTTTTTCCACATATATTAATGAAAATCCCCAGAATCATTTATACCTATTAAGGGATCAGTTCTACTTGCTCTTCTTTCAGGAGAGCAACAACACATCTGTCCCATACAGCACAGATAATCAGGTCCCCTTAACCAGACTGGTATACCCATCCTCCTAGGGCTTCAGAGAGCTGCTCTTGGTCTAAGAAAATTCACTGCCCACTCAGGACACATGACTTGTCTAAACAAATGTACCCTCGAGGAGGGTCTTTTCTATTGTTGGCCAAGTGAGTAGTCCCTCTTTCAAAGAATCAAGAGATACTCTAAGGCTGTGGGTCTCCATTAAAGATAGTTCTTGTCTTTGCCACCTCTTCTTTCTCTCCAAGAATGAGGAAGGAGACTACTTCTTAGGGGAGATTTTCCATTATGGGTTCACATAAAGAACTTCTAGGCCTTAACAGTGGCAGTTTTGAATGGCATATCACTTCCAATTCATACGAATGAGGCTTCTTCCCTAAGACGCTCCCACAGTCATAATCAACCCTCATCTCGGTGACCTGTATTTTGGAATTGAGTCTTGGTACCTATCCCAATGTCCCTTTTGTGTGTTGTCCTCTCCTGTTACTTCCTTTATCAGGTCTCCACAAGTATCACCTCTTTTCATTCCACATATTTTAACCATTTAAGTCACAAAGAGAAGGAATCAGCATGCTTATTCATCCAAGGCCTATACCACAGTTTATAAAATATGGCTATAATAAGTACACGAATAAAACACATCACAATATTCCACTCATAACAAACACCCAAAATATCAGTGATATGTTGAAATATCAATGAAAGCTTGGCTAAAATAAAATTCTTATATTTATTATAAGCAAACCCAAAAAGATTTAAATTAGGTCTAATTTTAAAGATGTTTTTCAACACTACACACCTTTACTGACAATAAAAGTAATATATCAGGTCTCCTATAAACTTGTAATAGAGTAAATTAAGGAAATAAATCCAGATAACTACAAGGTTTACATAAAAATTTATGAGTTAAAACAGTCATAAAGGTTTTAAAGGGTAAAAGTACCAAAAATAAAATTACTAAATCAGATCAACTAGTTGGAAATGTATTGGTAGAAGTTTTTTGGCATTTTTCATGCCAAGGTAAGAATATTATGTTCATTATATTTGAGTGCACTGATGTGGGTAAAGAAAGGATTGTGCTTCAAGTTATAAGGTCACAGAGTTTATTATACAAATCAATCAACCAATCAAGAGTATTGAGTTCTAGGAAGAAAGGAAGAAAGCACATAGAAGATGACCTTTTGGTAAATTTCTCATTTATTCTATTTACAAGTTGATAAAATGACTAGTTTTTATGGACATGAAGCTTATTGCCTCAAGTAGTCAAGTGTCATATATTTTAGCCTAAGTTATTCTGATGGGTTTGAGGAAAGACCCACAGTAAGATCAATGTATTAATTAAATCTAAACAGGAACCTATGTGCACAAATAAGGATCTATGAGAGAATACTTGTGTTCAGGGAAGGTGAATGGTCTGGTATAACTGGAATGGGGGCACAGGGAGGGATGTGAGATGAGCAGAAGCCTAACAGTGACACATTACAAAGGAGCACACACCATCGTGGGGTTTGTTTTAATATTATATTATAAATATTATAATATTAATATTTCTCAAAAATAGCATCAGGGGGCTGGGTTTGTGGCTCAGTGGTAGAGCACTTGCCTTGCATATGTGAGGCACTGGATTCCATTCTCAGTACTGCATATAAATAAATAAATAAATAAAATAAAGATCCATCAACAACTAGTAGCAATATTTAAAAACAAATGGCATCACAATTACATTGGGACTCTCTTTAAAAAACGCATATTGTTGCAGATGATTTCATGAGTATCAAAGTTTGAGAATCATTCTATAAGAAGTGGGTAGCCCTAGAAGGTTTTCAGACATGCTGCGAGCCATCCACGGGCTGTGTGGGGGCCACTGTGCATAAAACCTAGAGGGTAGGAACACTTGGTGTCTGAGAATGACCAGTGGATACTTCCTTTGGTTAACTGCCTTGACACAATGTGAATTTCTCTCCTGCTCTGCTGGATCCCACACAGCACCTGAGATGGGTGCAACCTGCCAAGATACCAATCAACCTGCTGACTGCAAGACATCAGGAAGCAAGAGTCCACCCTTGAAACCTTATCCCTGCCTTCTGGTACCCCCTTAAATAAACCACTGGAGCCATCTTTCCTTTGTCTGGTTCCACCTCTTGTGTGGACTGGACCTATCAATGGGTCCACTTTTGTAAATACATTTCTGACTTCTTGCCTTTTGTTCTTCACTAATTATTTTAGACTTAGTTTTTCAGGTGGCCGACAACCTCCTCGGCAGGAAGAACCCCCCAATGAGACGCTGGCCATCGCCACCTATACAGACAGAAGTCTGACAGAGAAGTAGGTGAAAAAATAAGAAAGAAAGGGAACTCCAAAAGCAAAGATATGTACAACACATAGAAAAATTCAAGTTATAAATTAGAGGCTTTACAGGAATTATAGATTTATTTTATCTCTTTTTTCAATCTGTGTTGGATAGGACAACATTATAAACATAAAGCCAGGAAAGCATATTTAAGAAAAGCACAAGAATTACCATAATAAATACTTTCAAACAAACCACAAACCATTTAATTAAAGGAGAAATACATTACTACTTTCCCTTTTCAAATAGTTCTCTCAGGATACATTATCTTCAAAACAATTTTGTTTTTATACAATTTCTACTTGATTTAAATAATTACAATTTTTCTTCTGGATGTGGTTAACCCCTCCTCCCCTTTTCCTTTTTTTTTTTTTTAGTGAGGGGTCAGGAAAGGAAAAGAAAGTGCTGATGATTTCAGTAGCTAATCCACTGAACATACAAAGCAAAATTAAATTCTGGAGCAGTGACATTAGTAAAGCAAAAACTACATTTTATCTTTTTACAATTGATTTTTTTTTACATCTTAGAGCAAATCTAAATCTCAGTGGGCTCCTAGTGGAACAAATAGCTACTAAAAATACTCTTTTAATTGACACAGAAAACATACTTGCAAAGCCTTTGGCCCAGATGGAGTCTTAAGTTAAAACTTCTAGAACTAAAAGAAGAATTTCTCTATGCAAAATATCCTTTAAGAAAAAAAAAATTTCATTATTTTTAGTAAATTTGGGATGGTCATGTTTCCCACATTTGAAACTAATGTCCCTGATTTATGGATTTTTAAAAAAAATTTCCTATAATGGTGCAAAAGCATACAACCATTCTGTTTTTCACTTTCAGTAGAGTTTTCAACAAACTATGTTGAGATGCCCAACTCATTATTACAAAATGGACTTCATGTAAAGTGATTCTGCTCAACTTTAGGCTAATTTAAGAGTTAGAGAGGCATAATTCTCTGTGGGTCTGATATATTGAATGTATTTTTTACTTACGGTATTTTCAACTTGTGATGGGTTTTTTGGGACCAACTTATATATTGAAGAGCATCTATACTTTTATAAATTATACTTGATGTTGACCTAGTATCTGTTAAGTTTCAAATGACCCACAGAAGGATCAAGATGACTTATAAGACTATGTTTTACACATGAATAAATGACATTAAGGGCTGGGGTTGTGGCTCAGTTTTAGAGCACTTGACTAGCATGTGTGATGCTCTGGGTTTGAGTCTCAATACCACATATAAATAAATAAAGGTCTATCAACAACTAAAAAATAAATATTAAAATAAATGGCATTAAAATCAAATACATAATAGTGCATTTCCAGATGAGTTAAGCTTAGTACTTCTTAAGAAAGTTTAAGAATGACATAGATAACTATCTGTCCTCAGAATTGATAGGGTTTTCCAAAGAGTTGATAAAGTCTACTTCTAGAAAATCCTTGCTATAAAGTAGCTCGTGAATTTCTGCCCAGTAGGATAGGCAGACCCTGAGATGCCTCTCTACAATCCATGTTTCCTCGTATTCATATCCCAAAGCAATTTCCTCCACTTGAATGTGGACTGACTAGACTTATTGACTTTGTCACTATACTTTGGAATAAGTCTTCCAAGGTTTAGAAACATACCACTTTTTATTGCTTCCACAACAAATTACCATAAATGTAGTTACTAATCAATACAAATTTATTATCGCATGGTTTCTGTGGGTCAGGAGTCCAGGTATGTGTCCACTGGTCATCTGTTCTGGGCCTCACAGTCAAGGTGTAGCCCAGGGCCGTGGTTCTCATTCAAGTGATGTGTTGAATTTAGTTCCTTATGGGTTACAGCTGAGGTCTCTGTTTTCTTAATAGTAGCTGCCTAAGGACTAATTCTAGCTCCTAATTCTTGTCTCTCTCTGTAGGCAGTTTATTCATACAGCCTTTTGCTTTAAAAAGCCCAGTCTAGCAGAACAATGCTCTTATTTTAAAGAGTCCATTTGATTACATGCGGCCAATCCAGGATAATGCCCCTTTTTATTAACTCAGTAAATTGATTTGGAAAGTAGAATGCATTTGAAACATTTCTTTTGGCATAGAATGTGACAAATTCATGAGAATGTTATTTCATTCTCATAGGATCTGTTCGTATTCAATGGGAGGGAATTATATAAAGCTAAAGTAATTGGTGTCTATTTTTGATCTGCTGATCACAGATGATATAGAATTCTATAGAGGACTATCATATAAGATCTTCTCCCATCATACAAGGTCAAAGGACCCTTCTTTCACCATGATGCTAAGATATAACTTTGTAAGTGGAGACTCAGAATTACTGAACCATTCTGGGGTAATCTGATCTGGAGGCTGGAGATGACACTGAGAACTCCTAGTCTTCAACTGGACCCTAAACAGAGGGTGGTGACGGAATCTGGTTTCAGAGATAAAGTGATGACACTTATCAGCCATAAACAATGTAGGTGTAGTTACCATGACAGATAGCAGAGCCAAAGCAGTAATAAGAATATCTAACCAACAGAGATCACTGATTTTGGCTAGTTGATTATACAGTTCCTAGAAATTAAATAGATTGACAACCTACTAAAGAGTTACTCCATTGACATTAACAGGAAAATTTTAGAACGAGTGAACACACATCTGTTTTAAAGCACCAAAAGAGAGACTCAAAGGTCTTCACTCATTTCCAGTTTGAACCAAACCATGGGCACAAAATCCCTTCAATGAAGTACAATCTGAGGAATCTTGAAAAAGAACCTTGCTAGTCAAATATTTATACTGTTAATCTTTAAGCACAACTCCCCGCTACCATTTTGGATCTGTGTCATATAACCTTCTGACTTTTATTTTTCATATTACACATATAGTGTACTTAGGGTAATGATGTCTAACTCATTCCACCATCTTTCCTACCCCCATGTCCCCTCCCTTATGCTCCCTCCCTTACCCTATCTAAAGTTCCTCCATTCTTCTCATGCTCCCCTCACATTGCCTTTATGTATCAGCATCCTCATATAAAAAAAATGGGTTTGTTTTTTGGGGATTGAATAACTTCACTTAGCATTATATTCAGCAACTATATCCATTTACCTGCAAATGCCATAATTTTACTCTCTTTTAAGGCTGAGTAATATTCCATTGTGGATATATACCAAAGTTTCCCTATCTATTCATCTACTGAATGGCATCTGGGTTGGTTCCATGATTTAGCTATTGTGAATTGTGCTGCTATACACGTTGATGTGGCTGTGTCCCTGTAGCAAGATAGCTTAGTCAAATGGTGGCTCCATTCCAAGTTTTCCAAGGAATCTCCATACAGCCTTGCAGATTGGTTGCACTAATTTGGAGGCCCACTAGCAACATATGAGTCTGCCTTTTTCCTCACATCCTTGCCAACACTTGTTGTTTTTTGTATTCTTGAAAACTGCCCATCTGACTACAGTGAGATGAAACCTTAGAGTAGTTTTGATTTGCATTTCTCGAGTTGCTAGAGATACTGAACATTTTTCATGTATTTGTTGATTGATTGTATATTCTTTTCTGAGAAATGTCTGTTCAGTTCCTTGGCCCATTTATTCATTAGGTTATTTGTGTTTGGGGGGGTCTTAAGGTTTTTGAGTACTTTATGTATCCTAGAGATTAGTGCTCTATCTGATGTGCTTATGGTAAAGATATGCTCCCATTCTGTAGGCTCTCTTCACCTCACTGATTTTTTCTTTTGCTGAGAAGCAGCTTTTTAGTTTGAATCCATCCCATTTATTGATTCTTGGTTTTAATCCTTGCACTATAGGAGTGTTATTAAGGAAGTTGGGGGCTAATCAGACATGATAAAGATTTGGGCCTACTTTCTCTTCAATTAGGCACAAGGTCTCTGGTTTAATTCCTAGGTCCTTGATCCACTTTGATTTGAATGTTGTGCATGGTGAGAGATGGAGGATTTTGATTTGTAGTTTTCTCAGCTCCATGTGTCGCAGATGCTATCTTTTCTCCAATATATGTTTTTGGCACCTTTGTCTAATATGAGATAACTGTAATTATGTGGGTTTGTCTCTGTGTCCTTTATTATATACCATTGGTCTACTTGTCTATTTTGGTGGCAATATCATGTTGTTTTTGTTATTATTGCTCTGTAATATAGTTTACGGTCTGGAATAGTAATGCCATCAGCTTGACTCTTCTTGCTAACTATTGCTTTGGCTATTCAGGGTCTCTTATATTTCCAGATGAATTTCATGACTACCTTTTCTACTTCTATGAGGAATGTCATTGGGATTTTGATTGGTATTTTATTAAATCTGTATAGTGCTTTTGGTAGTACAGTAATTTTGACAATATTAATTCTGCCTATCCAAGAACACAGTAGATCTTTCCATCTTCTAAGGTCTTCTTTAATTTCTTTCTTTAGCATTCTGTAGTTTTCATCATAGAACTCTTTCACCTCTTTCATCAATTCCCAAATTTTTTTTTGAGGCTATTGTAAATGGGATTTTTTCCCTAATTTCTCTGACAATTTGTCATTGATGTACAGGAATGCTTTTGATTTATGGATGTTGATTTTATATCCTGCTACTTTGCTAAATTCACTTATTAGTTCTACAAGATTTCTGGTGGAATATTTTAGGTTTTCTAGGTATGATCATATTGTCAGCAAATACTGATAATTTAAGTTCTTCTTTTCCTATGTGTATCCCATTAATTTCTTCTAATTGCTTTGTCTAGAGATTCAAGAACTATGTTAAATTCAAGTGGTGAAAGAAGGCATGTCAGTCTTGTTTCAGTTTTTAGAGGGAATGCTTTCAATTTTTCTCCATTTAGAATGATGTTGGCCTGGGACTTAGCAGAGAGAGCTTTTACAAAGTTGAGTTACTTTTCTAATATCCCTAGTTTTTCTAGTGTTTTGAACATAAAGGGGTGCTGTATTTTGTTAAATGTTTTCTCTGCATCTATTGAGATGATCATATGATTTTTATCTTTGAGTCTATTGATTTGATGAATTACATTTATTGATTTCTTTATATTGAACCAACCTTGCATCCCTGGGATGAACCCTACTTGATCATGGTGCACTATCTTTTTGATATGTTTTTGTATTTTATTTACTCATCTGATTTTAATGAAGAAAGAGCAATAACCAGATTTTTCAAGTATTATTGGACACTAGTTCTTAACTGAGACCAGATTTTGAAAGTTAATACATCATGATTGGCAGACACTCAGATTAGGCTTTAGGAAAGCTAGAGTATGAATGGAGACTTGTTTTACGTTCATTTCACAGTGGTTTCAGGGGCTCTCAGAATGTACCTTATAATTAGGTCCTAGTTCTGGAATGCACAATTGGATAGTTTTATAGGTATACTCAGAAACTGAAGGGAATCTCCATGTTGTTTCCCTGACCTGTGGAATAAGGGTAATTGTGATAGAAAAGAACAAGTGGAAGCTACTAAAATTGCCTCTACCTATGAAAATAGTAAACCAAAGAAAATACCACATTCCTGGCAGAATTTTGGAGATTAGTGCCACTTATAATAAGAGCAAGGAAAAAATGCATGGGTTGTATTTATTTTCTACCATATCCCATTTCAACCTGTCTACTTGGCCTATAAAGGAAACAGAAGGATCTTAGAAAATGGCAGTAGAATATTATAAACTCTACTGTGTAATGATTCCATTTGCAGCTGTTGTATGAATTGTGGTTTTCTTGCTTGAGGAAATCAATACATCTCTTGGCACCTGGCATGCAGATAGTGATCTGGTGAATGCTTTTAAGTTATTCTTGCTAATAAAGACCATCAGAACCAATTTGCTTACAGCAATATTCACTTCCTTGCCTCAGAGACTTTTCAACTCTACTTCTAGCTCATATTTTAATCTGTGGGGATCTGTGTTGAATTCCTCTTCCAAAATTCAGCCCACCAGTCTATTAGATTTATGATAGTAGACTGATTTCACATGATGAACAAGTAGGAGCAACTATTCTAGATACATTTGCAAGACTTTTTCAGGCCAAGAATTCTGGGGCCTGCTACCTCACTGAAGTGTCCAAGGTTCCAAGGTTCCATTGGTCTGGGATATATTGAGAAAACCCGTCCAAAGTGAAGGGTAAGTTGTATCTGGTCCTTCCTACTAGCACATTTAAATATGTTATATGCTGCCTCCGTTATCCAAAGAATATCACCAGAGATTTTTGTCTTTAATTTAACTGTGATACTCTTACCCACTTAGTGAGTTACCTAAAAGGATGCCAATATTAAGTGGAACTTAGAGAAAACTCTGAAATATATCTAGGCTCCCAAGCAAGTTGCTTTACCCCTTGGACCATATGACTCGTCAGATTTGCTAGCATTTAAAATGTTAGTGGGGGTAGGGGTCCAGTTTGGAGCTTTTGGTCCAACCTGTTCTGATTTAGGATATTGGAGAAATGCTATGCTATTCCCTATGTATAAGTATTCTCCATTTGGGAAATAACATTTTGCGTTTTACTGAGTCTTAGTAGAGATTATTTTCCTGACTATGGGAGAAGATTGCATTTGAGATAGAATACTTAAGCAAGTAAATGTTTTCCAGTAAACACAGATGGACATACAGAATAAATGTGCATAAAATGTAAGTTTAAAATGGGAGTTTAGAAATCAGCGGCTCCTGATGACACAAGGTAGTAAACAATGTCCTATGGCCCTTGTTACTGCTATATTAACTTTTCTCTCTTGACCCACACATAATTCATGCTTGGTTTGCAGATGTTTCTGCATGGTAAATAGACACCACCCAAAAGTACACATGAAAAAAAAATTGGCTGGAAATTGGGGATTAAGAAGAACTAAATTTACATCTTTGGATACAGATGTAAAGACATCTGTGCCCCCCATGTAGTATTTACTAAAAGATGACCTTGGCAGAAGAATATTTTAATAATCAAGGATATAGATAGGGTAACACATTCTTTGACTCCCATCATGGCCCAAAAGGATCAAGAACAAAGTAGACACAGCAGCAAAGATGGATGTTATGCATGGGTTCAAAACATGAGATTCCATTCACAAAGGCACATCAGGGTATAGCCATCAATGAATGCCCATTCTCTCAACAGTGAGAAATACCCCGAGCTCCCTATATGACATCAATTCATGGAAGGAATTCAATCACCTAAGGTAGAATTATAATGGACCATTTCTGTTATAAAAGGGACTGTCCTTTTTCTTAACAATAGGAAGTACTTACTT
Organism: Marmota monax; assembly: GCF_021218885.2. NCBI lineage: Eukaryota > Metazoa > Chordata > Mammalia > Rodentia > Sciuridae > Marmota > Marmota monax. The sequence goes on along the minus strand of NW_026694479.1, from coordinate 4,974,870 downwards.
TGGATACCATATTTCCTCACCTAACTACCACCTTTTCATTACATAATACTATATCTATTGCTATGGTATTTAACAAAGTTTGACTTCTGAAAAGAGAAACATATTTCACAGAACATGCTACATGACAATGCGTGAAAGATATTCAGTGATCTTATATTCTCCACAATTTCAAAACAGCTGACTTGGTACAATGGTTGGTTGGTTTACTATGGAACAGACACAGTATCATACAGTTGCTAACCTACTCAAGCTATAGTAATATGGTAATATCCTTCCAGGTAAGTTCAAAATCCAAATTTCTTCTGGAAGTAGGATCCATAGACTTGTGAGTCAAAAGAAGAGCCATTATACCTATTTATCCATCCATTTATAAAATTTATACTTCTCATGCTCACTCGGAGTCTTCTGGACTAGGTATCTTAATTTCAAATCAATGCTTCCCCGAGTAGACACAAAATTATTTCATCGAACTGAAATTCACACTGCTACCTATCCCTATTCTTCATTACAGTAAATCCACAGGAGAAGATGGGGTTATTATTCTTATTAGGTTGATGAATCCTGACTATCAAGAGATATTGTTATTTTACTCTACTATATAAGAATGGATATGCCTGTATTTCAAGAGATCAACAAGGTTTTGTTTTGTTTTGTTCACAGTACTCCCCTTCCCTTGTGATGAAAATAGATGAAAAACTGTGAAACAGAGTTCAGGCTACACTTCCTGTGGACAAGATCCTCTAGAAATTCATATTTGGATAACCTCACTAGGCAACGATCCAGGTAAGTACTTTCTGAGGGCAATGAGAATATGGAATTAGTACTATAATAAGGCAATTAGAAATACCAGCTATGATAGCATCACCTTTTCAAGAGCAAAGATGGTAATAGTTATGAGTACTTCTTCTTTATTTTGATATGATTTTGTCTATATATATTTTGATTGCAATTATTTTCTTCTACTTTCTCATTTATTTAACACCTAAATCCATATAAGTTAATAGTAATGTTATATCTTATTTTTTAAGTTATGCAATATCAAAGAGGTTTGTGAATCAGCTAGGAGAGGGATAAACATCACCCACAGACCAAAAAAAGAAAAAAAAAAAGGTGAGGGACTTTATGTCATCTTCTGAAGAAGTAAGTACACATGTTCTCAATTGTACACTAAAGAAGTGTTTCATGTGAGACAGATTGTGACTTTGTATTGTCTTTAAAGATTACGTTTTACAGAGATGCATGTGGTTGCCAAGATGATAAAAGGTAGACTGTGATGACTTTGTAATGTGCTAACCTGGAAAGGCTGAACTGCATTTTTTTTCTTACATTTTTCTGGTTATAATGGATTTTGGGGAAGAAGTGGGGACAGAAATAAAGCAGCAGCTATTATATAACTTCCACATATTGTTCCTGATCTGCTGACCTCTTTCTTGGCAGTAGGTAAGCTGTTTCACCTTGTCTTGGATACTCCTTTTATGGGGTGGTCGTTCAGTTCCTGTGGTGACAAAGGTCACTAGCTTCTTCAGAACATTCATACCACCAAAGTAGAGTCAACTAGATACTAATATGGCTTCAGTTCATCCACAAAGTCAGCAGATTGCATGTGGAGATTCCAATTTGTTCTGGCCTGGCCTGTTCCCCTTTCCCCCTATACACATACCTCATATCCACCTTCCTTACTGTCTACTCTTGAAGTCCCAGCACCAGAAGACAACTGCATATAGACAGAGTAAACAGTTAATATAATACACCAGAATACACCCCTGTTGTACAAATAATTGTTATTATTTTTAACCTGCTTGAACCCTGACTGATATACATAATAACTCAGAAGATTAATGTTAGGAATTTCCAAATTACTAATCTCATTCATTTTTCTGCCATTGGAAAAATAGCACACAAATGCTCAATTTATCATGTGCTGATAGTTAACTGTCTAGCTAACTAGAATGTTAAAATATCAGATGGGTAAATCTTAGTAAAACAGACAAGCTGACTCCTTGGCTAATGACTTCTTAAAAGTCCCTCTTGGATTTGATGCAATCAACATTAGTGTTCTTGTCACTTGTCCTTCCTATTGATTTTCTGAATATCATTTTCTTTAATGTAAAAGGTCACTGAAAAACAGTTTGTGTATAGTGTTGAATGAGTTAGTGTGTGCACGTATGTTGTGTGTATGTTGATCATAGAGTGTTTACTTATTCAAACATAGTGCTGAAAATATTTTATTAATTTAAATCCATAATTTGGTCTATTATAAAATAGCTTTCTTGGTCTCTGGCTCAGTATTCACTTCATCATAATACTTAGCAAATTATGTCCAATATCATGCAGGACCATAATAAAGCCCGTATACATGTTTATAAACCTAGGGAAGGATAAACAGAGTTAGACTTTTTTAGATCACAACTACCACAGTTTATGCCCTTGATTGGATATTAATTTTCTGTGCTGGAACGTCATTTCCAGTTATAGAGTTTAGTATTTCTAACCACAGTCCTGAATGAATTTATAAATTTATGATAAATTCATTTTTATTTTGAGCACCTACTGTGCAAGAGTACTATGTTGTACTGATTGTACAGCATGTCCAAGACCCTGGGTTCAATCCACATCACCACAAAACAAAGTATGATGTTAGTCATTTCTAGATAAATTACATCATTTATGTGAAGCAGTTCAGTGTGAAAATTTTCTTTACCTCTTTTCAAGATGACATCTATATTCTAAAAGTTCATTAAAGTAATGGTTGTATCAATAAAACCAGAATGGCGGTGGGAGTATTAATACTCTTGAGCCACCAGGGATTGTCATATGACAAGGATATGCCCCAAATATTTATTCATGCCCAAAGGAAAAGTACAAACCATCTAAGATTTTGTCTAGTGACCTTGCCAGACAGAGGCAAACATATTCTGTGACCCAATACTGAGAAACATCTGTCAGGGCTGAGACCACAGAAGAAGTCCACCAAGTCAAGAGCAGAGATGGCAGAGGTAGTGGGAAGTTCTCTGGACTGTGTATAGGATGTGAGACAGTACTGTGTATGATGTATCTATTCTCCATGACCTTATTCTCATGAGGAGAGATCTGTGTCATCGATGTAATTACAAAGTGGAAGTTGAGCAGGTACAGCCCAATCCCTCTGGCTCTCCTTAGTGCAATGTGTTTTATCCCAGTTTGTGCCTCTATTTCACTTTGCTCTACTTCCTCATGAAATAAGCCAGAAGAAGAAGGTGCTGCTGGATAGAAGTCTATGTTTGTCAGTTTCTCTTGCCATAATTTGAGGGAATATCAAATGAAGAGGTGAGGAGAAAAAAGTTTGGTTCTTAGACAAAGTCTAATTTCAGAGTACAGCTTCTGCGAGCAATACACAAATTCTTTCGTCTTTTCTACTCCTTGTGTATTTTTTTTGTTTGTTCAGAATATCATGGGGAGGAAAACATGATTAACAGTTCTAGACATCAATATTTAGTAATGGATCAGTTTATTGCATAATTCACTGATTCACTAAACAAATATTTATTAAGCACTTCTCATTTGGATTTAGCTTAGATTCTATAGATAACGAAATAAATTTCATGATTTTTACAGTTTAGTAGGTAAGATGAATGAATAAGGAGAATAGAATATTATTTATATTTTTTGCTTTATTTGTATCATAGGTATGTAAGTCTGATCAAATTTTATACAGATCTAAAACCCAAAAAGAATTCATGAGTTCATACGTAAAATTGAGATTCATCTTATAATGATGGGAATGAATAAGGATGTACATAGGTTTATTCTGAAAATACCTTTGATTAAGTGAAAAACTGGATACTTCCAAAATATCATGATCAGGTAGAAGATGATACGCATGCAGAAGAGAGAGAAGGAGGTACGAAGAAAATCCAGAGCATGTGGATAGTGCCTCGGAAAGGATGAAGTGGCCCACAGATTTTAATGATTCTGAAATTTCAAGTTAGAGGAATGAAAAAAAAAATCATTCAATGTAATCACATGAAAGTGATAGAAAGCCTTAGAAAAAATTATTTTTGGAAAAAGTCTCCAGGGAATAGAATGCTAAAGTAAATTAAGGAGTGAGAAGGAAATGGGAAGAATATTCCACAATTCTTTCAGACAGATGGTTAATATTGAGAAGAAGAGTGATAGGGTGATAGCTGGAGGGAACTGTGAAGTGGAATTAGGATAGTCCCTTGTTATTGTTGAAGATGCCATGTGATTTAGTTTTTCAAAAGAAAGAACATTAAATTTGATTGAACATTAAATGGAAAGACTGATTTCACAGAAGCCCATTGTCTATTATGGGGAAGAGAAGCAACATGATCCAACCACACAAGTGGAAGTCCACATATTCATTTACTCGACCATTCTGTAAGTCCCTGCTTAATGAGCATATCTCACAGATGGTACTACCAGGGTTTGGGTAATGTTTCTACTAATCATGGGTCTGACTGGGACCATAGCAAAGTAACGTGTCATCCGACAGCAAACTTTAAACTTTACAACCTTTTCACATTCAACATTTAGAGAGAGCATGTTTATTATTCAAAAGCTATTTACTAAAGTTAACTCACTTTTCATTTGTAATCAGATTCATTTAAAATATAAAACCCCTATGTGATATGGTCTTTGCTGAAGTGCTTCTTCAGAAAGGCAGACAAGCTAAATGTATAAACAGACACCTAATTGAACTGTGAAATCTCACTATTGCTATTGTGCTGATTTACTTTGTTGAATTTTAATGTTAGAAGACTATCAAAGCATAGCCATAGGAAAATGCCCTGCATTACAAATGCTTATACAGAATTCCATGAATGTTAATTATTTTATTCATACCAAATTCTCTATTCAGTGAAATATTTGACTTTTCTCTCTTCATAACTATTTTTTTTTCCTTAAAAATGTTTTAAAGACTTACAAGATATATACTCTGACCTGAAATTATAAAACAATTCTTTTACTATCCAACTGAAGGAATAGGAAAACACTGCTGCTCTATTTATTGACAAAAAAGTAACAATAAAGTCTATTTTTTTTTTAATTTCAAGGGCACTTCAACTTATCTGTCAATAGAAAATCTGGTCTATACTCACAGAGACTGCTATCTTTATATTACAAGGTATGATGAAAGAGTTTTGCTTTTTGCAGTTGCAAAGGGGAAAATTAAAATGCCAGAAAATGTATGGAACTTGAAGAATATGCATTCTAGTTTTACTTGACAAGATAAATTTGTCAAACTCTCAATTGTACTTATTAACAACATAGCTTCCCAGGACCCTGTTTTATCTCTCCTTTTAAATTATATTATAAACTTGGCCTTCTGAATATTTTGACAAAATATTCAGACACCATAAAATACACATTTCTCATTTACTAGTTAAGATTAACTTTCAGCATTTAAGTTTAATTTACATTATCCCTATTATGTATATGAGTTGCTATAATAAGCATGGTTTCTAAGTTTACAGTTAGATGTTATCTCAGTTAAGGACAGAGGATCATAACTGGGGAGCCTGGAAATGCCAATAGAAACAGGTGGTATTTTTAAATGGAAAACAGCCACTACTGAGTTCATTTCTATTAGGTAATTACACTTCTCATTACCTTTTCCCGTTGATGCCAGATTGGTTGTTACTTTTCAGGGAATACATACCTAAAAACTGCATTTTGCCAATTATCTAATGTTTGGTGGCAAACATTGAATCCAGAATATAAAAATTGGCAATTGCAATTAAACATAATTTTCTTGCATCTAAAAGTACAGATAAAAATTTTAAAATTCTGACTTAACATGCTACTGACACATTTCTTTGTTGCCTATCAAATAAGATAGTAATAAAAAATATCACAAATATTAAGAAACAGGACATTCTAAATAAGCAAGCATGCTCCTAATATAAACTATTTCTTGTTATTTTAAATTAAAATCTGCTTTGGCTTGTACAAGAAAATTCTGTTTTAGACAGACAGAAGAAAGGTACACAGACTGACAGATAGGAAATCATCCTCAACCAGCTCCAGCTGGTGGTCCTGAGCCTTACATCGTTCTTTCCTTTCCCTTTTGTTAATGTTTTCAGAGGCAGAGTCATGCTAAATTGCTCATTCTGGCCTGGAATTCACAATCCTCCCACCTCAGCCTCCTGAGTAGCTGGGCTTACAGGCGTGCACTACTGTGTCAAACTCTGAAACTTACACTAAGCCCTGAACTTAATTGACAATTAAATGAGTTATTTTCTTTTCTAAGAGTAAAATAGGAAAGATCTCCTGCTGAGGTGGCCAGTGCTGTCTCAGAATGCAGTATGAGGAGGAACTGTGCTTCACTTTAGCCTTGTACACATCAGGCTCAATTTTAAAGCTCTTTGATTAAGAATTATTGCTATTCTTAAACTTTTATTTTCATATCTTAACTGTATATCTGCTTTTGATACACAAACATGGTATATTTATCTTGAAAGATTGTGGTAAAAATAAGCAAGTGAAAAAGCAGAGACTGTAAAAAAGTGATATATAATGGCAAAAATGTGCATTATATTATCTCCTCCCACACCCCAACAAAAACGAATTCTTCCCCTATTTTTGACTCCCTCCATTCCTGGAGTCTGCTGTAATTAGAAAATCAATTTTAGAAACCATACTTTTCCCCCTTAATTTTATTTTTGTAGCCAAGAATTTCTTCATATCATTCACATCTTCACATCAGATATTTATGTGCATGTCTTATACATCTCCGTTATGTAAAGGGAAAAATTTGCATTCTGTTAAGCATCATTGTGCCAATATTTCTGCTTTTTTGTTTGAAATATGTGTTCTCTCTTTAAAATCAATTAGAAACATTTTGTTTATCTTTAGCCCAAATTTAGTAAAAAAAAATTATTTTCCAAAATATGTACTTATTAGCCACATAGCTTTCTTCCTAAAAAAACGATTTTTTTTTCAAATGTTGTACCTCAGAGGAACTTTCCTTCATTTCCATTTCTTTCTTAAGACACCTGTCAGTAAATTTAATATTTTCTATTATCTCTTCAACAGAAGGGGCCTCAGGCTGTAGCTTGACAAAAACACCCAGAGGTATTGACATCTCAAGTAGACTCCAGCTGTCACCACCTCTGCAGTCCTTTTGTTCAAAACAGAGAATGATTGAAGTGTTTGGTCTAATGATGTTTTAACATTTATTTAGGGCTCATTTTCTGTCAGGTTTTTAGCATGTAAAAGATACAGGTCCTCCCTCCAAGGAGCTTACATTCCAATAAATTCAAACAAGGCAGATGCGCAAAGGAGTTCTTTGTGAAATGTACTTTTCCCAAGAGCAAAGGGACATGCATGGAAAGAAAACCAGGAAACATTCAAGTGGCATTGATGACAGAAGCAGAAGAAATCACTGCCTCTATTTCTTGCCATTTTAAATTTACAGCCAGAGAGTCTTAAACAAAGGAAATAATTCATGTTAAAGCATCAAACTGGCTAAAATAAAATTGCCTTATAATTTGTTTATATTCCTGTAATTTGAGGTATAAATACTGACTTGGAGCTACATAGGGTGGCTCATTTTAGGACAAATCCACATGGAAAAAAAAATGGTCCTTTAGGAATTGGGAAAATTTCAATAATGTTTCACTTGGAATGAATCAGATAAATATTGAGATATCTGGTGGTTTTAAAATCTGGGAAACAGAAGGGTGGAATTGTAAGTCCTTCCTAAACTATAATCAAACTACAGCAGAAAAAGCAACGTAGAGCACTGGCTAAGGAGATAGTATTGAAAAACAGCACTTGTATGTTTTGTTCACGATTTATGATAACAGAATGATAGGCAATACATAACAATGTCTCCCTACATCAGGGAACAATGGGTTGTCTGGATATTTAACTATCTGATGAAGAGAACTAGAAAAGATGTGAAGTGCAGGTAAAAAAACTTCTGGATAAAAATCTTAAGAGATAGTGTGAAAAATAACATGGTATGAGAGAAAATGAATTTTCTGGGTGAAAAGTTTTCTCACCTTGAAAAAAAAAAAAAACCTAAAATGAAAATTGTTCCAATAAACTACAATATCTATATGTCAATAGCACTTGTTAAAAAACACTCTAAAGGTAGACATTTTATCCAGGGAAGCAAATATGAGGAAATATTCTAGAAAAAGATCGGCAAACTTCTACTCTGTGGGAATCACACGGTAAATTTTTAGACTCTGTAAAACAGACAGGTCTTTAGCCAATCTTTAACATTTCACATTGTTTATGTGAGGTGCAACCGCCATGTACAATGTTATATATTGTGTAAATGAAAATGGCTCTAGTGCAGTAAGCCTTTTTTTTTCCAAATACACATGACTTAGCACATTTAGTTCATGGTTTGTCAACCTCTGTTCTAGAACCATTGAAGTCATTTGTAAAATGACTCCAACCTGGTGGTATTTTTGATCCTTCACTTCTGTTTTAATTCTATAGCATTTTAATATTGATATTCCTCAGAAAGTTTTATAAATAAGTGCTGCAATAAAAAGTCATACATATCTCAATGTTTTAAAAATCACTATGTATGATAATATATTTTCAGCTAAAATAGAGAGTAATTAAAAATCATGAGGCTTTATATTTTTTAAAAAAATTTGGTTAATATTAAGCCCACTAATAAACTTCAGGCCATGAACAAGACAACAAAATAGAATATATTTAAATATCAACAATGATTTGGACCACACACATTTATTATACTATTTCCTTAGTGTCATCTAACATTTTTTTTTTATACAGAAGGCTCTCAGAGAACATTCTTCCCACTGTGGCTATGTCCTTTAGACTTGGCCATAGGCATCCATCATCCTCAAATGCAACTCCTCATTATGCCATAGAAGGTCAGCCAGGCCCTGATGGAGTTCTCTGCACACTTCTGAGGCATAATCATCAAGGTGAAATCACAGGAGAATGGTTACTAGGCCCTTAATTGAGCTGAATTCTCAGATCACAACAGAACCATTACAACTCATATCCCTCAACTAGTCTTCTTCTTCTTCTTCTTTTAAAAATTTATTTGCTTGTTCTTTTGAGTTATACAGGACAGCAGAATGTATTTTGACATATTATTCACACACAGAGTATGACTTCCTATTCTTGTGTTTGTACATGATGTGGAGTTACACTGGTTGTGTATTCATTTATGAACATAAGAAAGTTATGTCTGTTTGATTCTACTGTCTTTCCTATTCCCATATCCCCTCCCTTCCCTTCATTCTGCTTTGTCTAATCCAATGAAATTCTATTCTCCACCTTGCCCCCCACCATTATTTTGCCTTAGCATTTACATATCAGAGAGAACATTCAGCCTTTGTATTTTGGGGATTGGCTTATTTCACTTAGCATCATAGTCTCCAGTTCCATTCATTTATCGGGAAATGGCATAATTTCATTATTTTTTGTGGCTGAGTAATATTCCATTTTGTTTATATACCATATTTTCTTTATGCATTCATCTGTTCAAGGGCACCTATGTTGGTTCCATATCTTAGCTATTATGAATTAAGCTGCTATAAACACTGATGTGTCCATGGCATAGTATGCTGATTTTAAGTCCTTTGGGTATATGCTGAGGAGTGGGATAACTGGGTCAAGTGATATTTCCATTTCAAGTTTTCTGAGGAATCTCCATACTGCCTTCCAGAGTGATTGTACCAATTTGTATTCCTACCAGCAATGCATAAGTATACCCTTTCCCTCGCATTCTTTCCAACATTTATTGTTGCTTATATTCTTGATAAGTGCCATCCTGACTAGAGTGAAAGGAAATCTAAGAGTAGTTTTAATTTACATTTCTTTAATTGCTAGAGATATTGAACATATTTTCATATATTTGTCAACAGATCATATTTCTTCTACTGTGAAGTGTCTATTCAGTTCCTTGTCCATTCATTGATTGGGTTATATGGCATTTTTTTTCATTAGGTGTTTTTAGTTCTTTATATATCCTGGAGATTAATGTTCTGAGGTGTAGGTGGCAAAGATTTCTCCCACTCTGTATGATCTCTCTTCACATTCTTCATTGTTTCTTTTGTTTCGAAGCTTTTTAATTTGATATGATCCCATTTATTTATTCTTGATTTTACTTCTTATGCTTTAGGAGTCTTGTTGAGGGATATACTTCCTAAGCCAACATGATAGAGATTTGGGCCTACTTTTTCTTTTAGTAGGCACAGGGTCTCTGGTCTAATGCCTAGGTCCTTGATCCACATTGAGTTGAGTTTTTGCAGGGTAAGAGAGATGGGTTTAATTTCATTTTGCTTCATATGGATTTCCAGTTTTACCAGCACCATTTGTTGAAGAGGCTATCTTCTCTCCAATGTATGTTTATGACAACTTTGTCTAATAATGAGATAATTGTAGTTATGTGGTTTTGTCTCTGTGTCTTCTATTTTTGTACCATTGGTCTACAAGTATGTCTTGGTGCAATACCATGCTGTTTTTGTTCCTATGGCTCTATAGTATAACTTAAGGTCTGGAATTGTGATGCCTCCTACTTCACTTTTCTTGTTGAAGATTGCTTTGGCTCTTCTAGGCCTCTTATTTTTCCAAATGAGTTTCATGACTGCCTTTTCTCTTTCTATGATGAACATCATTGAATTTTTTTTTAATTTTCATAATTTTAAATCTGTATGGAGCTTTTGGTAATAGGACCATCTTGACAATATTTATTCTGCCTATTCAAGATTGGGAGATCTTTCCATCTTCTAAGTTCTTCTTCAACTTCTTTCTTTAGTGTTCTGCAGTTTTCATTGTAGAGGTCTTTACCTCTTTTGTTATATTGAAATGGAGAAAAATTGAAAACATTCCCTCTAAAAACTGGACCGAGACAAGGATGACCTCTTTCACCACTTCTCTTCAACATAGTCCTTGAAACTCTGGCCAGAGCAATTAGGGATATGAATAGGAAAAAAACTCAAACTATCTCTATTTGCCTACAACATGATTCTGTATCTAGAAGACCCAAAAACTCCACCAGAAAACTTTGAGCACTCATAAATTAATTCAGCAAAGTAGTAAGATATAAAAATAACTCCCATAAATAAATTTTGTTCCCTGTATATCATCAATGAACCAACTGCAAGAGAAATTAGGAAAACTATCCCAATTACAATAGCTACACACACAAAAAAAATCAACTGGTATTCTTTTAACCTTGAGCTGTCAAATGCATATCTTCAAGTTGTATCCAAACTCAACCTCCTCTAAGATCATTTAACCGAAATAAACTTTACTCTTTATAGATCAAGAAATGGTCACTCTGGTAGAGGTGTCCCTTCACCAAGTCCAACTAATTTCTTGACCTACTTTTATCTTCCATTATGAAAAGAAAAATCTTAGGATATGCAGGCTAATGCATCTACTCTCCTTGAACTCTTCTACCAAAGTCATGGATCAAGCACTTAAGCCAAAAGTACATTTACCAATAACAAACATATTTTAAGCATTGTGCATTTTAAATTCAGATTCAAGAGAGGAAAATGAGCCTCCACCATTTCAGAGACATAGTTCTGTTAATAAGCCCAATTGGAGTTTCTGAATTCCTGTTAATGGTGAGCTCACATTTTCTTCCCAAAACAATGAGGATTCTGGTTTTATATTTGTGTAACTGAGGAACGCTAATTAGTGATATTTCCGAAACAAAAGGAAATCTGCCAAAAGTATATTGAATCTCTTCCTCTAGACACACAGAACTGCAGCAACTTGGAAATACATATAGTCTAGCTTCATAAAGATTAAGACTCGGTATTCACCAGGCACCCAGTTCCAATACAATTAGATACATAGTTATTGACAGCAAATTCCCTAATGAAATCTCTGAGTAGTAACTGAAGGCATTCAAAGGAAGCTAGTGTCAAAGCATCTGGAAGCAATCATGTAGTAATGCCTTTGAAAGATGAAAATGACTTACAGAAAAACAAATGTCACTAATAAATAGTTTGAACACCAACTGGACCAAACTATCATAGTTTACTCTTGCTGCTTTGCTGCTTCAAAATTTCTCCCCCATAATATCTTTGTGTGTTTGTGTGTGTAGTGCTGGGGTGCTGGGGATTGAACCCAGGGCCTTGGGCATGCAAAGCAAGCACTCTACCAACTGAGCTATATCCCCCCCACCCCATAACATCTTCATGGTTGGCTCTCTCACTCTTGCAATTCTTTATTTCAATGACTTCTCCATAAGATCTCTAGACACCCCATCAGAGAGAAAATCCTAGTGTTCTCCATACTGTGTTCCTCTGCCTCATTATTATACATCATTATCAAGCATTTTTAGCTTATTAAAAGTCATTGCAACAAAGCAATGACTTTTACCTTCTACATATTAAAAGATGGATAACCAATTGGCAAATGAATAAATAAATAAATGCATAATTATTTTCCACACAAAATTCAAGCCACTCCAATTTCTTTTACCAACATTTAATATTAAGTTATGATTTGTAGAGACATACAGGTAATATTTATTTCTAAAAAGAGAGCAAATATGCATTTCTTCTATTTCTGGTTCATCACTTGTTTTCTTCTCTTTGCTGTTAGATTTTTCTTAAACTTATATATCCTCTAACACTTGATAATTATGCTATAGACAACCAGTCACATGCAGTAGCATTATTACCATGTACCCATGTAATCAACATAAAAACTAGCTTTTTTAACTGATATGGGGAGATAGAAGAAAAAATAATCTGTTGGTAAGTCATTCTACCATATTTGCCTTAGCTGGCCCAGTATCTCCAATGCCTGTGGTATAAGCATCTCATCTCAGATCACAGAACAATCTAGCCAACCATCTACCTGCCTGTCTATAATCTATCATACATAATTTAAAACCTTCCTACAAGTCTAGAAATGTGAAAAAATGTATTTCAGTAAAAATAGTTTAAACAATTCAGAATAAATTTAATAAGAGATGAATGAAACTGAATAGAGATTTAAAATCATATTGAGGGTCACATAATGTCTAAACAAATGGAAAAGCATCATGCATTTTTGATGGAAGGACTTAAAATAATAAAAATGTCAGTTCTCTCAAAATTAATATAGGCATGTAATCCAAGTTAAATGAGGATATAAGTTTTTCTAATTGCATAAAATGAAAATTTATATGAAAAAAATAAATATCTATATGTGACTAAGAAATGTATGAATAAAGAACAGTGAGAAGAAATATCCTTTGCCCTTCAAGGTAACACCACATAAACAAAAGCATTATATCAAATATTACAAAATCAAAGTGCCATGGTATTGTTATAGAAATGAAGGAAATATCATGCAAACAAAAAATAAGTATAAATATGTATGTGTGAATGTGTGTGTCTATGTGTGTAGATGAAACACTTGAATACCTGATCAAACTACTATTTCTATTAATACATAATATTAAGAATAATAAGTCGATAAAGCTGACACTCCATGTAGAAGAAAATTAAATTCTTATATTTTGTCATGTTAAAAAAGAAATTATAGGTATATAAAAAATAAAAACACTATTGAAAACTATATTTGAAAATATCTAGAAGTTTATATATATAATTTAGCTGTAAGCAGATACATATTTGACTATATAAAACTTAAAATATTTAAGAAAGAATGTTAGAAACCAAACAAGAAATTAATAATACTGTTGAAAAGAATACCTTTAAAACAGATATAAATGGTGGTTAAAGTACACAGTATGAAATAACTAATCCACGTTGATGAGGAAAACTTGAAAATACACTGATGTAAAACTTCAAAAGATTTAAATAGCTTTATTACTGAAGAGAAAATTCTCATGGACCATAAACCATATCATAAGTAGCTCAAATGTGTTAGTTGCCTTGAAGTGGCCAATTAAAGTCATCAGAAATCTCACAACAACCACATAAAACTGACAGAAACTAAAAGAACAGAACATCTATTGCTGTTGGGCTATGAGGAAAAGATGCTTTTATATGTTACTCAGGGAAATATGTAATTCTATCACCTTTCTGGAAAGAAAATTAGAAATATTTGGTGTAATTAAAAACACATGAACTCTTTGATTCAGCTCTCCTGTCCTGGAATTCAAACACTAAAGATAAAAGCCTGAGTCCATAATACCTATGTAACAAGGATGATCATTATAGCAGTATTCAAAGAAAAATTAGCTAAAACCTTTCTAATACCCAGGCATAGGACAATGAATGGAAAAATTATTATGAACTCAAACTACAAAATCATCTTAAAGAGACCGAATAAAAAGGTAAGGAGAGCCAGGCAAGGTGTCGCATACCTGTGATCCCAGCAGCTCTGGAGGCTGAGGCAGGAGGATTGCGAGTTCAAAGCCAGCTTCAACAAAAGTGAGGTGCAAAGCAACTCAGTGAGACTATCTATAAATAAAATACAAAGTAGGGCTGGGGATGTGGCTCAGTGGTGGAGTGCCCCTGAGTTCAATCCCCAGTACAAACAAACAAACAAAAAAAGAAAGGTAATTAGTTCATTTACATCAGTTGATTTGGAGAAATTCTGTTAGTAATAAAAAAGAAAAGTACTGAGAATAAAAACATATATTATATGACAAAGCATACATATTTGTATAGAAACAGGCTAAAATATCAATGCATATATACTTTATATGATTATGTGAACAGGTAAGCTATAGGATGCTCTTTGCTAGGAAAAGTTCAATTATGTGACACTAGGGAGGATGAGCAGGTGTGAATGTTGAGGCAAAGAAAAGGAAATGACAGAGTCATGAATAAAGGAAAAGGCAAATAAATATGGCATTATAATAAGGCATATACAATATAAACAGCTGCATACATTTCATACATCTATATAAAATTATGTACACACAGCCATTAGGGAAATGCAAATCAAAATTACAATGATACTACTTCATACCCATTAGGATGACTATACTCAAAAAGACTGATAACAACATATGCTGGCAAGAATAAGGAAAAATTAAAATCATCATACACTGCTGATGCAAATGTAAAATAGCTCAGCTCCTTTAGAAAACATTCTAGCAGTTTCTCAAACAGTTAAAGAGTTACTATATGGTATAGAAATTGCACTCCTAGTTATACCAAAAATAAAAAAATAAAAACATGTCTACATAAATATGTATGCAAATTTCATGAAGCATTGTTCATAATAGCCAAAAGTGGAAATAAAGTGAATATCCATCAGTTGATAAATGTTTTTATCTGGTGGAATATTATTCGATCATAAAAGGATTGAAGCTCTGATATATACTCCAATAAATGAATTTAGAAAACATATAGCATAAAATAAGACAGACACAAAAATTTGCATATGTTGTATGATTCCTTTCACACAGAATGTCCAGAAGAGGCAAACCTCTACAGACAGAAAGTATGCTAGTGCATACACTGCAGTCAGTGGACAGGGAGATTCGCGGTAATGGGTAAGTAGAGAAATGGTTCTTTGGAGAATAATGACTATATTCTATATCACTGTGATGGGTGCATAACCCTGTGACTATAAAACTGGACTGTAAACTTTAAGTGGGTAAACTTTATGATGTGTTAATTACATTTTTAAGAAGCCTCTTTGTTAGGCCACAGATTATGTTAAACCACCAACTCAATGCAGAATATTTTTTAACTTGTAAAGAAACAAAATGACAATTTAGCCAATATTTCTCTTGCTCTTTGTTTTTTAAATTTCAGGCTTTCTGAAAATAAATTTCAGTGGAAAATTTTAACATAAGTAATAAAATAAATTCTAAGTGGCCATAGTGCTCTCACTGTTACTGCAAGCCTATTGAAGTATGGAGTGAGGCAAGGGAGGTTTAAGACATGCCTGAAAAAGAGCTGAGAAAAAAATAACGAATGCAAAAACCTGGACAAAGGAATTCCTCAGAAGTTCAACATTGGGCATGAGCATTTTTTGTTTTATGTTTTTTGTTTTGTTTTGTGTGTACTGGGGATTGAACCCAGGAGCACTTAACCACTGAACTGTATCCCTGGCCCTTTTTATTTTTTATTTTGAGACAGGGTCTTGCTAAATTCCTTAGGGCCTCACTAAATTGATGAGGCTGACCTCAAATTTCTAATCCTCTTGTCTCAGCCTCCTGAGTAGCTGGGATTACAAGAGTGGGACAGGAGTGCCTTAAAAGCAAGTCAGGGCATGTAGTTACTAATAGTAATTAGACGGGAGGGGCTTAGAAGTGAGAGGTATGAGGTGACAACCTGGAATAAGCACAGTTCTTGAGGCAGAAATAAAGAGAAATGCTTTTAAAACATAAGGCACTAGAAGAAAACTAGGAAGAAAGAGAGATTGAGGTAAATGTTGAAATCAGCTTCTAACCACCATTACCAACTTCATCCTTTAAGGAGCCTGAGCATCACTATAATGCAGAGAAGAGAGTTCTCTCTAATATACGTGAAAAATAGAAGAAAAAACTCGGGTTTAAAAATGATCTTACTACACTATTATAAGACAAAAATACAAAATATAAATTCTAAGTTGTTCAATGATAAAAACCCACTCTTTATGTCCCAAAATAAATAAAAATAAAACAAGACCAAAAGAAAGTTCAGACAACATTCCAACCTGAATCATATATTCTCAAAGAAGCACATGGAGTAAACAAACAAAGAGAAATTAAGAATAAAAATGCAAAAACCAAGAACAAAAATGGAACCAAATGGAAAACAAACCAAAAAACTTTAAAAATTATAAAGGCAAAATCATTTTAGATGAAGAATAAATTAAAATTGAACAAGAATGATCCATCCTGACATATATTTTTAGTAAAATTATCAAATTTATGACAAAGAGAATATCTGTAGGGACAATAGGCAGAAGTTCACACTGCTTCTAAGTGTGAAATAAATAGGCTGCAGCCCAGCTATATCTATTTTCCATTTTGCTTGGTCCAGCTAGTCTCCTCACTCAGTGAGAAAATAGTCCTTTAAGGGAACCCACAGATGAAAAGATGACAATACTTACCATGACCAATGAAACACAAGGAAGAACTGCAGGAAAAGAACCAATCATTAATTTGCAGATGGCAGGACAGTGGTTCTCCAGTGCAGTTTAAGACCAAGAGGCATCGCCTCTTAGTAAACTAATGAAAGCCTATTGTCAATGAGAGTTTTCCAATGAGGCAGATCAGAGTCAGACTTGATGGGGAACAAATCAATGAAACAGACACATCAGCGCAGTTGAACATAGGGGTTGGAGAAAATTGATATGCAATAGTAGCAGATACTATTGGATACCAAAAAAGAAAAAGAAAAAGAGAGCCTGATATATTACAAATCTGTTCCTACAAACAAGATGCATGCCCAATTTAATAAACAATTTGATTTCACCAAAACCTTACTAATTTAGTACACCCCCCATTTTTTAAATTTTACACATAACTGACATATGCTTGAGTATTTACTATATATTGAATTATTTTATTTTTTAATAAAATAACCAATAG
The DNA here is from genome assembly GCF_021218885.2 of Marmota monax. NCBI lineage: Eukaryota > Metazoa > Chordata > Mammalia > Rodentia > Sciuridae > Marmota > Marmota monax. The sequence continues at coordinate 4,957,421 of NW_026694479.1, read as the reverse complement.
TGTGTTTTGATGGATACTACACAAAAACAATATGGAGAAAAAAGAAAATTTGTTTCTTTTTTAAAAAAAAAAAACAAAAAGCCTCCTTTTTTCCTTTAGTTCCACATAAACCATTAGACATTGTTTTTCATTCTGTGTAATAAATGCAAGAGGCAGAAATTTAACTTTTTCTTTGAAGGGGTATTCTGGCATACCCTGACCACTAAACATACAATAATTTTTCTGAAGTGTTACCCCTTGAATCTTTATAAAGTTTCTCTCCCATCCTTTTGAGTAGAAGTCTTACTGAGTTTATAACATAGAAGACACCCTTTGCTCATCCTGCCTGATCAACATGATGTCATCAATGTAATGGATCAGTGTGAGGCACTACATGATGTCCAGACAGCCAGGCTCCTTCAAATTTTATTTTGACAGAATACAGAACCACTGATATAGCCCTGGGGAAAAACTGAGGAAATATCATTGTCCATTGTACATGAAAGTTAACTTTCTGATTCCCTGTTTTCATTGAAATAGAAAACAATCTATTCCCTCATCACTATCATAAACCATGTACCTGAAGCCTGCTTATCTGCTTTAATAATCGTGCAATACATGGTATTGTAGCTGCAATCAGGACTACAATTTGCTTAAACTTGTAGTTATCATGAATAAGTCTCCATGACTGTCTGCATTCTTCTGGGATGAAACCTGTGAATCAAACAAGTGTATGATAGGAGTACTTACCCATGCATACATCCTGGATCTTTAATTGTAACTTCAGTCTCTGCTACTCTAACAGTGCCCTCTCTTAACACACACACACACACACACACACACACACAAATATACATACATGTAACATGGGACTTTGCTTTTAATTTATAACAACGTGGTAATGTGAGATTTCTAAGGATTTCATTGAAATATTAGGGAACATTTTTGAGTGTTAGTCCAAATTTCAAGCATGTAAGCACCAATTTTATATTTGGGAATTAGGTAAACTACTTGACAGGCATGTCCTCAGAGTAAAGACTAGAAAATTCTCCTAAAATTTATAAACTAAAAAACAGACTTCCTAACAAATATCCCTGGGACTTAAAAATACTTTCAAAGAAAATTCTGAAACAAAAATTTAAAAATAAATTGCATTGAATGAAATGATGGTCATCATTATATAAAATACATGCATGAAGATTGAATTTGGTGTCAACATACCTTATATACAAACAGAGATATGAAAAATTGGGGTATATATGTATTAAGAATTGTATTGCAAAAAAAAAAAAAAGAAAATTTAGGGGACAAATCCAAATCAATACTGAGAGGCAGTGATAACAATAAACTCATATAGGAGAAAACAGGGAAAGTCTGAAGTGAATAATCCAAGCTTTAACCTCACAAAATCAAAAAAAAAAAAGAACAATAAAATAATCTCAAAGAGAAAGAAGTAAGCAATAAATGAAAGAGTTGAAATTTAAACAAGAAAACAATAGAAAATATCAAACAAAAAGCTGATTATTGACTAGGGATATAGGTCAGTGGTACAGCACTTAGCTAACATGTATAGGGCCCGGAGTTCAATCCCTGGAACTGGAAAATAAAGCGACAGCTAGTTATTAGAAATTATTAATAAAATTGAAAAACCTATAAGAAGACAGAGGAGGAATAAAAGAAGAAAAAAATTACCAACATCAGCCATAACATAGTTCTAGAACCCTGCAAACATAAAATAATTGTAAAGGAATGATTATATATATATCTATCTCAGTACACATAAACTTGACAAGATAAAATTTTGTAATCCCAAAAACCACAATTGCATCTAACCCATATAATAGGTAATTTGAAGACCCACTGCTGTCAAGAAATTTTAATGTGTAATTTTAAACCCCCCCTATAATCTCTCAGTCCTGGTAATTTTTTGAGTCCTACCACATCATTAAACAAAAATTAACATTTCTACATATTGCCAACCAGCAAACAGAAGAGAAGAGAACATTTCCCAATTCATTTTATGAAGCTAAGTATTACTCTGATAATAGACCAGAAAAGGCTGGCACAAAACAAAAGAAAAACAACCACAGTGCATTATCGTTTATGATACAGACAGAAAACATGACAAGTGTCCACAACTCTCTTACTAAAAATAGAGTGGTTGGCCAGTGCATTAAGACAAGAAAACAAAATTAAAGGCATAAAGACCTGAAAGAAAATGTAAAACGGTCCCTATTTGCAGATGACATTCTTTTCTACCTAGTAAATACAAAGGAATCAACCAATGATTATAAATTGTGTTTTTAATTTTTTTTATATATATTTTTAATTTTTTATTGTGGGTTGTTCAAAACATTATGTTTTTAATTTTTATTATAGTTCTTTCTCATATAATGTTTAATCAGGTTGCATTTGATGTGATATAAACATTTCATTTGTCCATCCCTTTACTTTTAGTCCTTTCAAATCACTCTTTGCTTCTTGAGAGTGGGCTTTCAAGATATATCACAATAGTAAGTAAAATACAATCATATCTACTGATGGGTCTGAAACATTATCTTCAATATTTCCATATTATTATTACTGAATTATAATGGGACATATATTGCTTTTACTAATCTGTGAGGGTAATAATTTGATTTTTCCAAATTTTATAACTGTTTTGAACACTTAGTAAGATTTTTATTTTTGTTTTAGTAATTACTTTCCATTCACAACATTAGTAGATACTTTTTTCCACACCTAACATTTTAGAATGGAGTCTGAGTGTTAACTTTCACTTATAACTTTTATCTATAACTCAGTTAATGACCCTATTGTCTTTTCCCCTTTCTAGCCTCTTGTTTTAATGAACTTTATCTATGTTGTAAGACATAAAATACTGTAATGTTTTACTCCACCTACATCCTTACCTTTAACTTAATCGCTACAATTAAATATATTTAATGCTTACTTTAGTCTTTTCTAAAACTTCTCCAGTTCTTTTGATTAGATGAGCCTCATCTTCCAGAAGATTCTTTCGGAAGTACATGGATATATTACTTTCGGATTCACTTCACATTCAAGATCATTTTCTAAAGCCTGACATATCTAAAACTCACCTACATACAGATCTCTCAGGTAAACTTTGTTCTTGCGTTTCAAATTGCTATTTCAGTTTGGCCTTGACCTGTTCTCTTCAAAAGGATGATGCTGCTTAGTGTTTCTTCAAAAAAGAAATTTATTTAAACAATAAGAACTGTGGCATAAATGGAAGAAATCTAGAAATATTTTTTAGAATAAGTGTTCCTACATAAAGATCAATGCTTCTTATAAAATTAATTTTTATGTCTTATTTTTTAAATTAAAGAAAAATATTTAAAATTTCTATCCAAACAAGGTAAGCAACTCTATATTTTTTAGCACTGAAAACAAAGGGGCTCACTGGAAAATTACTTGTCCAGCTGGCATTAGACAGACGTTTATCATTGGTTTCCCTAGTAATAGCTAGAAAAAAGAGGGTCCTCAGTAGAAGGTGAAGCTATGAATGGCCCCACAAGCACAAACTCCAAGTTACCAGGACCAACTGAGATGCTTCTAGATCTGAATGGCCTACCTGCCAGCATGGTGACCAATACCAAGGACTCCTTAAGACACCATTTAAACAAGAGGCAAATAGATGTTTGATAGCAAACTGATTACATTGGTCTTTTCAGCTTGGAAAGTCAAGCAATTCATTCTCCCAGATATATCTACTTATTCTGCATATGAATTTGCCTTCCCTAAGCAGTATGGAGATTCCTTGGAAATATGGGAATTGAACCTCCATTTGACCCAGCTATCCCTTTCCTCAGACTATACCCAAAGGATTTAAAAACAGCATACTACAGGGATACAGTCACGTCAATGTTTATAGCAGTACAATTCACAATAGTTAAACTGTAGAGCCAACCTAGATGCCCTTCGGTGGATGAATGGATAAAAAAAAATGTGGTATATATACACAATGGAATTTTACTCAGAATAAGAGAAAAAAAAATCATGGCATTTGAAGGTAAATGGATGGAGTTGGAGAAGATAATGCTAAGTGAAGTTAGCCAATCCCAAAAAAACAAATGCCGAATGCTTTCTCTGACTGACTCATAGTGGGGTAGGGAGCGGGAGCATGGAGGAATAGATGAATTCTAGATAGGAAAGAGGGGAGGGAAGAAAGGGTGGAGGCAAGGGATTAGCAAGGATGGTAGAATGTGATGGACATCATTATCCAAAGTACATGTATGAAGACATGAATTGAGTGTCAACCTACCTTATATACAAACAGAGATATAAAAAACTGTGGTATATATGTGTAATAAGAATTGTAATGCATTCCACTGTCATGTATTTAAAAAAATAAAAAACTATGAAAAAATAGAATTTGCCTTCCATGTCTGCAAAGCCTCAGCCAGTACGACTTAGGTGTTCAGGTTTATGGAATGCCGAATACACATGGATAGAGTCTCCTGCAATATAACCTCCAACCAGGAAACATACTTTATAGTGAGGGAGGTATGGGAAGAAGACAAAAAGTGTTGAATCCATTGACTTACTGTGACATACAGAATACAGTTGATATGATACAGTTTTAGAACAACCCATATGTGAAAAATCAGCACAGTGAAGTTTACCAAGAATGTCTCTCTATTTTTCACTACACTGTATGTGCACTTAGGGTCTCCATATGGTTTTGCATTCCCAAGAGAAAAACATTGAGTATCCAAGAATCACAGACTGAAGCAGGAGTAATCATTCCCAGTTGGCCACAGAGGGACCTTGCACTGGTATTTCTACAACTCAGCTTTTCAGAATTAGCAGTCCTGCTCATCAAGGGCATGCATTCAAATCTAAGTTCAGAAAGATATCCCATCTAATATTTTTGAGTCTTTTTGCCCAACCATTAGCAAATGAGCAGTGATCATCTTGGCAGAGTAATTGTTTATGATCAGAAGAAGAAGTAAAGTTGCTTGTATAAAACAAAGGGAAGGAGAAAGAAATTGAGAAACCCTGTACTCACTTGGATGCAATTTGTTGCATCTCTAACTAAATACAGCTGAATAGATATATGCAAGAATGCTGGCATCAAAATGGCATGACTGAAGGCTCAGACCCCTCTGGAATGAGGTTTTGATCTCAATATAGTTAAATAATGAGTATATGAACTAATAGCATTGGGCAAGACAAATTTAGAAAACATAGTGCCCAGAAGGAGATGAAGAACACTTGATGCCCTGAGACAGAGGACGGTAACAGCATCCTCCTAACTTCCTTCTAATTACCCTGTTTGCAAGAGAAGCCCAGGGAAACTGTGGAGGAGCTGCTTTTCAAGACTATGAATAAAACTGAACCTCAGTAGAACAAAGGATGGACTATAGTGAAAGTAGATGCCCCTTTCTCCTAGTCTCAGATTTTGAGTGGAAAATAAGGTGGTTTACCAGAACCCATTTTACAACATATATTTCAACTTTAAAACTAAAAGGCAAAGGCATATGTCTTATTTTAGAAGACTGCTTCATCCTCTTTTCTTAAACCCTACATTTTTCTAGAGAACAAAAGTGAGATGAGCTCATGAATAGAAAAATCTTTCTTATGACACATGCTTAGTATTTGGATGAAATCATGGAGGTATACAATAATTTTATGATATCTACTGTTTTTCTGAGTTCCTTTTGTTCAGAAAAGTAATGTTGCTGCTTCCTTTGAAATTCTAAGAGATTGTTACTAGAGGTAGGAACTTTCAACTAGGCATTCCCCCCACCCCCTGTATTGAAATCCCAACTTGGTATAATTGTGGCATATGAAGTACACTCAAGAAGCTGGGTGGTGCACCCAGCTACTAGACCTTAGAATAGGAATTATTGCCTATTTACCATGTCTATGCATAGGATTTCAGACTTACCTCAGTTTCTTGGATTGCCCCAACATAATAGAAGTTTTCCCATTATCCCTTAACACACAGTTTGCTGTTCCCCTATTCCCTCATTATTTCAGGCACTACATGGAGGTATGCTACAGTTTTCAGGAAAAGCAATTTACACTGTACAAACAAAATATTCCTATAACAATCCAGAGCCCAAAAGATATTCATTAGAGCACGAAGAGTAGGGCCCATAATTTGTGAGGCATGTATCGTACCAGTTAGTCACAGAATGTTCTATGATAAGGAACATTAGGAAAGTAGTGAGATTTTGAGATTCTCTTTTTTTCCTCCAGTCTTTTCTATCCTCTTTAACTTTTCTTTTTTCCTATTTTCCATCCTCTCTTTATTATTTCTTCTCTCTTTATCTCTCTGCTGCATTTATCCACCTCAATTTTCCTCCCCAACTTCTCTTTCCCTCCACTTGCCTCAGTATTTCTCTCTCCCCTTTCCTTTAACCAGCCCTTCTATCAGCCTTATTCAGAATTTTGAAAAGGACGTTAATTTAACTTGCAGCTATACTGTTTACACGTGTTTTTCTAGCAGAAAGAAGTTTTATAACATAGGATCATTTTAATACAAACTACCTTCAAGTTGTCATTACAAATATTTCTTCTACTAAAAATAACTTACATGTCCTCATGCACAGAGAAAGAGTTGTCTACATAAAATAGTTTATGTTTTGATCTTTGTTTTTAATTCCAGGACACTACATTAGTAAATATGATGCAAATATCAGTAAGAAACAAAAAGAAAGAGAAATTTTCATGAAACTATAACTAATTAAGAAAACTATATTTTTTAATACAAATGCCCACCAGAATATATGTACACAGAGAAAAGAGAGATATCCTTCATTTGTATTTCCAATATCATTAGTGTGAAATAGCAAATGTTCATTTTCATAAATATGATATAGAAAACTCCCATTCCATAGATTCATAGTACCAAATTCATGGGTGGCATGAGGAATAGCCTGGTCTTTTATAAATAGGTACAATTCTTGGACATTCAGTCTGCTCTTCTAGCTTATGTTTTTGGTGAGAGCTTCCCAGAAAAGCTTTATAAATCAAAGGTTCAGCTTAGTTCATATACTGTTAATATTCTTGACCAGTTATATATAAATATAGCATACTAAAGATACCACTTATTACATAGTTGCTCTCTTTTAAATCAGCAATATGGATCCTCTTAACATTTAAACATCGAGTATATTTCTTAAGATAAATTTTATGCATATACTATATATGTATATAAAGTTGTATAGTTATACTACTAGTTACCAATAATGCATACATAAAATATATATGGTAAACTATGCACTAATATGCTTCACACTATATCAGAACTATATTTTTTAAAAAGACTTGCTATAGCCTTAGTTCTTCCTATTTATATATCCATTTCAAATATGGGCTTAAAGTCAGGAATATAAAAATAGCACATTAAGTAGTGTTCATTATAATGACAGATAAGAAAATGGTATACTATGTTGACCAGCAAAATTTCATTCAGTGGCTTTTATTGTTATTCTCAATATTCAAATAAAGGGAGAATAATCTCAGTAGATTCTTTTGGAGAAATAAATAAATTACAAAATGAGGAATGAGTATGTCCATCTGTGCATTTTACAAGCATAATGACAAATTGTTTATTTGATACCATGGGCATTATTAAAATCAAAGTCCTGCCAGCCCAGCTTTCATACATAACAGATTATAGTAATTATCTACTGGGACCAAAATCACACTCTTGCTATTAACTCTTATTTACCTGAATAGACAAAATTAAATATATACAATATAAAAGCCAGCAATGCCTAAACAAAAAAATAATGGGACAAAAAGATGGCATTAACTGCCTATTGCATTCCAACATTAATATCATTCCCAATTTTGTAAATAAACAGAAACAATATTATGCTTCTTTAAATCATGTTTTGTGACATGGGGTATCTTCTTTAGTCATATTACTTCCAACAAACTTAGCGTTGTTAGATTTTAAATTTTCCATCTGTCTAGCAAATTTCTTTAATTCATTCTGTTTACTTTTTCTTAATTGTTTTTCTATACTCTCTGGATAGGGAAATAATATGTAATAAATATTCTTTAATTGATTAATAATTTTTTCATTCAATAATTATTATTTATTGACCTTCTACTATGTGTCTGATAATCTAGACTTGATTCCTTGAGAAATTTATTTGTACTATTAATGGATTTATACTCTCCAAATCTTAGTGCTTTTTGTTGTAAGAATTCCATCTTTTGGGGCTATGCCTAATACTTATGAAATTCCATATGTGGTTATATTATGATTCTATTATTCTTCTTGATAGCAGTACCAGGTCAGAATGCATCACCAAATTTCATTTATCTATACATTTTATATACACTTTCTGCATGAAGGCCATTCTCATTAAAGTCTCTGAATTCCATATCACTAAATTTAGTGAGCTCATTTGTAAAATGAATACTGGAGGTTGGCCTGATCTTTCACTCTAATTTTTCTTTCCTAAGACACTATGTTTTTATTTCATGATCATTTGTGAATCTCGGTGTATTTTTCTCAAAGTTCTCATGCTCATTTTTCTTAGTTTTCTTTGCCATATGACCTACCTACATGACTCCTAAAGATGAGCTTCCCATGTTTCCGTCTTAAGACTTCTCTCCATCTTTTATTTGCTGTTCTTTTCCTTTTTCTGTTTTTATTTCATTAGTAGTACTATTACCATCTATCCATTTTATCCTAAGAATTTCATAATGATTTTCACACAGACCAGGTCCTATCAATATTTTAAACTCATGTCTCCCTCCTAGAATCTGAGCCAGTATTTCCAAGTGTTACTAATATTTATAAGTAGATACAAATAGTTCAAGTACAGCAGCATCTTTGAAAGTATTAGGCCATCTTCTCCATCTCTTAGGTAATATACCTTATATCACTAAATTACCCATCTTCAAAAATGTTCAAACCTGAAACATGGGAATCATTAATAGGACTTTTTCTTCCTCGTTCCTACAATCTCATTGATATTATCTCTCAAATATTACTTATTTCTTTCTTCTGCCTCTATCCTAGCCCAAGGCAGTGGCACATGCTTTTAGTAATTCCAGAGAATCTCTCTGGAAGTGGGAGCAGGAGGATCACAAGTTCAAAGCCAGCCTGAGCTACATAGGGCAAACCTGTCTCAAAATAAAAAATAAAAGGTGATTCCCTTCCCAGCTTTCCAAGGAATCAAAATAGACATTATTATTGCTGTATGTTTATAGGTGACTGTATGACCAATGTGATTCTGCCACCTGTACAATCAGAAAAATGAGAAATTATACCCCATTTGATGCAAATGTATGAATTGTCAAGATCATTGTACTGTCATGTGTAACTAATAATAAAAAAAAAATACAAAGCAGCAGATCCAATGTATAACATGAACAGTGATTGTAGATTAGGCATTTTTGTCAAATAAGTAGATTTTATCTGCTCATTTTAAACAAGGAACTATGCAAGATGAAATGAATGTTAAATATGCTTTGCTACAATAACCATTTTACTATCTATAGATATATATCATAATATATGTTATAAACTTCAAATATACAAAATTTATTTTTAAAAACAAAAAATAAAATAAAAATAAAAGGTCTGAAATAAATAAAATAGCTCAGTGTAGAGTGGTATCTACACTACTATCTGCCCCTGGGTTCAATCCACAATACCATAACCCCCAAAAGAGAAAGGAAAGGAGATCATCGTTGTATGTTTCAGTAATATCCAGTTATCTTTATCAATTTGTTTTCCACAATGGTACAAGGATGTTTTACTTTTAAGACATTGCATTTTAACAAAGTTTGATTACCTCAATCTTCTGCCTCAAATTCTATAGTGGTTTTTCATTAGCTTTAGTAGAAAATTTAATAATTTTAACAGCATTTTACAGAAATTGTGGTTAGACATTCATCTGGAACTTTCCTCTACCACTCTTTTCATACTTAACCCTTTCAATTTCTTAATATTTTCCAGTTCTATTCCCAACTTCATGCCTTGGGTCTGTCTAAAGCATCAGCCCAAAGCAGTCACTTAGGACATTGTTTCTACCTCTTGCAATTTTAAATCCAATCTTGTACATTCAGCCAGCAGCCTGTAGTTAACTACTGAGTGATATTCCACCAGGTTGTCCCTTTTCTGCATGAAACTATTCAGTCACATTAGTAATCATGACTTTTGAAAGAAGCAGGACATGACTATCTTTCTGTGTTAAGCTGTGGGAGTAGAGAACTCAATGGAGGCCAAGAGCTACATCTTTTTCACTGCAAAAGCAGCCGTGTACTTGAATCTGCGTTTGTAGCAGGTTGTCTAGATTGTGATGGAACTTGTTACTAATCATCTAACTGCATTCAGAATGAAAATATCTTTCTGTAGCACTCATGATGAAATCAAGTCTAGATTAGTGGTATATATTTCTTCATCCAACATGAATTCTATTTAGAAGCAATGTTCCATCCAACATCCAGATTTATGTTGTAGGTGCCAGTCTATCATGGTTTTGTTTGTTCGTTTGTTTTTTGTTTGTTTGTGTGTGTGTTTTTATTTTTGGGGGGGTGGGGGGGATTCTGGGGATTGAACCCAGGGTCACTTAACCACATCCTCAATCCTTTTTTTTTATATTTTATTTAGAGACAGGGTCTCAGAAAATTGCTTAGGGCCTTGCTATATTTGCTGGGTTGGCTTTGAACCTATGATCCTCCTGCCTCAGCCTTCATGAGCCACTGGGACTGCATGCGTGGGCCATGGCACCCAGCTCATGAATTCTTGAATTTCACTGATGTTCAAACTTTGTCTTTTTTGTTTTTCAAGATACCTCAGTACTTATATAAGTAAAATCAATAGTTAACTGTGTGGGAGAAGAATATTGTTAAACAAATTTTCAAAAAATTGCTAGTTCCTGCACAGCAGGGCTACAATATTAGGGAAAAAAAAACCCTTGAAAATACATGAAGAACTAGAATTAAATTAATAAAATAAACATAATATCTGCCCTCAAAATGTATGATAGAATATTTCATGTGTCAAGTATGTGGGTTAATACAGCCAGTTGTTCTAAAAAACATTAACCTAGCTTTTGTTATGAATGGATCTTGTTGATGTGATTAAAATTCATACTGAATTAATTTTCAGGATGGCGACCTTCCTATATAATCTGGATGAGCATGATTCAATCAGCTGAGGCCTTACAGAAGCAGCAGCAATTCTGCCTATGGACAAATGGTTCCCACTGTGCCAAAGCATACCAGGTTGCCTTTCCTAACAGCCTGCCTTGGGGCTTTCAGGTGGTCCAGTGAGCCCCCATAATCATGAAGCTAACTCCTCACAATATTATTATTAGCATATTCTCTTAGCATATTCTCCTGGTGTGTCTGTTTCTGTGGCTGAACACTGACTGATACCAGGAGAGCGAGGCCATGGTGGCCAATAATGACCACAAGTAACAGTACAGGGATGCTACATGGGAGGAAGTAATTATGTCAATGTGAGGAGAGAGATGGAAGCTCAAAAGTATTACAGAGAGGTTACCAACTGCATCAGCCCTTGAGGGATTAATAAGAAATGATGATGAAATCATAAAACTAAGGAAACACGTCCCAAATCATTGGGAATCTTTATACAAAAAAAAATGTAATAGAAGCATGGAATTGCATAATCCCATGTTAGGTACTAGGAAAAGCAAACATAGTCATGTGCTGCTGAATGAGTGGGATGTGGTCTGAGAAATGCATCATAAAATAATTCCATCATCATGCATTCCCTATGGAGTATACATATACAAATTCAGATGGTTACAACATTGCTAATAAATGATTAAATGTTATATGAATACAGTCCATCATTGACCAAAACATCATTATGTGTTTTATGATTATAGTTGCTTATTTGTATAAAAAGGGAGGAGTAGAAGGAATAAAAATACATATGTTGATTTTACATACAGTTAAAATGTAGATCATGAAAGTCATTCAATGTTGAGTTCTGAAAAGATTTTTTTAGGATATAATGCATAGAAATAAAAACAATTTTGAGTTTTATGAGAAGCCACTTTTTATACTATGTGGATGGTGGGTTAGAATGGGGCATATGTGAATATAGATGATAAATAAAAGTCAAATGCAATAGTAATTTTGAATGATATTGAAAGTCTGAAGCAGGACAGTTCTTGTGTTGGGGGGGGATTAAAGCAAAGGGATTTAGTTACCAATTAAATATAGGCAGTAGGGAATTGTCTGAACCTTAAAAGGCACTCCACCAAGGGGGAAAAAAAAACAAACAGTAGCGCTTTTGAAGATACCCAGGTCAAGAGGGGGACTGGGATATCTGATGATGGGAAAAATGTAAAATGAGTTCAATAGTAAATATCTTGGGCTCCAGATGCATGGGACTGAAAAATATATTAGTTTATACCTTGAGAGAGGTTGTTAGAATTGCATTGAGCTCTTTGATGACAGAGAATCTCCACCTGAATGACTTAAATAGGTAGAAGTTTATTTGTATCAGATTATTCAAAGTCATTAGGATGGCAATCTTAAGTTTTTAATGTGTTCAGTGTTCCTAATGAGGATCAAGGCTTCTTCAGTCTACCTAGTGAACAACTGGGAAGAGCAGGGTTCTTTCCCTCATAATCATAGGGTGAATGACAAAAAATCAGGGATTTACTTTTTCTGGGAAGAAGGGGGAAGAATGAAAGGTGAAAACAAAGCACCATATTTGTGTGTGTTGTGTATATAGGAACTTCTTCCCCTGGGATTTCTAACTATACCTCATTATCAACAATTGTGCTACAATTGTTACCAGCAAGACTATGATATGGAACATTTTAGCTTTTCAATGTTTAAAATAGAAACAAGTAAAGAAAACATGACTTGGCAAGGGTTCTGAGTGAGTAAGCCATTAGTTATGAGTGAGCAGGTTGCTCCTAGAAACATAGGACTTTTTGTTAAAATTTATTTATTTTAATTAAGTATATATGACAGCACAATGCATTTTGATTCATTGTACACAGTCACAGCACAATTTTTCATTTCTCTGGTTGTACACGATGTTGTGTCACAACATATGTACAGTCATACGTATGCCTAGGGAAATGATGTCCATCTCATCCCACCATCTTTCCTGCCCCCATTCACCCTCTCCACCCTCCCTCCCCTTTGCCCAAATTTCCTCCATTTTTTTCATGCCTCCCCCCTCCCCATTATGGATCAGCATTCACTTATCAGAGAAAACATCCGGCCTTTGTTTTTTTAGGGACTGGCTTACTTCACTTAGCATGATATTCTCCAACTCCATCAATTTACCTGCAAATGTCATAATTTTATTCTCTTTTAATGCTGAGTAATATTCTATTGTGTATATACACCACAGTTTCTTTATCCATTCATCTATTGAAGGGCATCCAGTTTGCTTCCACAGTTTAGCTATTGTGAATTGAGCTGCTACAAACATTGATAAGGCTATGTTACTATAAATCCTTTGGGTATAGTCCAAGGAATGAGATAGTTGGGTCAAATGGTGGTTCCATTCCAAGTTTTCTAAGGAATCTCCATATTGCTTTCCAGACTGGTTGCACCAATTTGTAGTCCCACCAGCAAATGTAGGCAATTAATGAAATACATCAATTGTGAGATGAGAAGTTCAGAAGTATTAAAGTAATATTTTTGCTAGTGAAAAGTGAATACACAAAGTGAAGTGAGACGAGCCATCAAAATCTGTCTCCAAATATATCTGTGAGTGATAGATGAAAGAGGACACAAGAGAAGGTATCTCAAGACTGTGAACAATTGTATTCTATTAAACACAGACATATTAGATGACTTCCAGATGGAGTTCAGAGGGAAGAAAAAAAAAAAAAAACATCATGAACTCACATAAAAGGGAATCATGTAATTTATCTCAAATATTTTTATAATTTTCAATTCCATTAGATAATGACTTAATAATGAATTTAAATACAAGACCAAAGGAAGCAGTGGTAAAGAAAGGGAAAGGGCAGATAGGCTGTGGATAATATAACTAAGAGGTTAGTTGAACATTTGATTAGTTTACCCTAATTTTTGTGATTACATTCCTAAATGTAAGAAAAATAAGAATGATACTAATGAAAATTATAAGAGTAATAGAAACTAACCCTATATAAGATTTTCTGTGTGCTGGGCCTTGTTCTAACTGCTTGAATTCTAGCAACTTTTTACATTTCACAAAACTATGAGTTAAGTAATATCATTATCATCATTTTACAAAAAGGAAACCGCATGACTAATTCTATATACCCATTAGAATTATCTCAATTAAAATAAAACATTGACAAACCAATCCTATGACCATGAGCAAATATTAAATGACAAAAATGTTAATATATTTAAATAAAAAATAGGTCAAATATAATGAAGTTGCAAAATGTAAAGTTGGAAGGAATGTCATGGATTCTTTATTAGTCACTTGAATATCTTACTTGGCAAAGACCTTAAATATTAAAACACTGCACCTCTAAGCTCTCAGAGAAAAACTTATTGAACCTTATAAATTAATGACAAATTTTTCTGTTGTACGGGGCACTGACACATATTTCCTGTGAATTTATAAAAATCACAGTCTTAGAACCTGAGATAATTTGGCTTTAGAAGGTTTTAAAGGTTAAAGGACCAGAATGATTTAAGTATTTAGAAGAGTAAAGGGGTGTTTTCTGAAGCAAAGAAATCACTAAGTTATTCAAAGGCTTCCTTTTCCTCAGGGCAGCTTAAATAATTGGATTCATGGATATCTGAATCACTGGCAGAGGGTAGAGAGGAACCAATGTCACTTTTTATATTCATCCTAAAATATTTGCTCCATTTTACTACTATGTCAGTTAAAAATGAGTTCCTTAACAGAATGAAATACTAAATATGTAAACTAGGAACTCAAATTATTTTTACAACAATGTGAAGAAACCTAAATAAACTATAGTAACTTAAAACTAGGTTATCGCTTAGGACATTGATTATTTGATATAAGTTATTTATGATTATTAACTCTTGTCTTAGAGTGATACGGATATTAACAAGACAAGTACAAATTCTAATACAGTTCTGATTTTTTTGTTTTGTTTTGCTTTGTTGTTGTTTTTTTTTTTTTTTTGGTACTGGGGATTGAACCCAGGAGTACTCAACTACTGAGCCACATCCCCAGCCACATCCCCAGCCGTATTTTGTATTTTATTTAGAGACTAGGTCTCACTGAATTTCTGAGTGCCTTGCGCATTGCTGAGGCTGGCTTTAAACTTGTGATCCTCCAGCCTCAGCCTCCCAAACTGCTGAGATTACAGGTGTGAGCTACCATGCCTGGCTCTGAATTACTTTGATGCATTTTTATTGTGATTAACCGATACCTAGAGAAGCACACTCTACCAACCACATGATACAGTACAAACTGAGTAAAGAAGGATCAAACAATGATGAAATATATAGAAATGTTAGCTTGACTAAAAGTGTTTTTACATATATATCAATGTCAAAAAACTCTGAGGAATATATCCTAATTCTGAATTGACTTGTGATGTAAATTGAAGAAAATTTGAAGTTTGCTTAATATATTACAGACATGATAAGACCAAGAAGACACCGAGAGGAAAGTTTACTTTCATAACAAGGATACAATGGCATGTGAAGAGACAGTATATCTCATTGGAATGATGTTCTTAAGGAAAAAGTTTTTAAGACAATTGTTGGTAATACTGTTTGTTTTCCTAAGTAGTGAAAGATAGGTTGAACTAGATAAAAACTGAAAACAGTTGAACTAAATGTTTTTGGAAATCACAGAAAATTTAAAATCACTGTCAATATTGACTGCAAAAAAGTGAGATGTCTGTGAGGGTTTTATGAAGCTGCATGAGTGCATAAGCCCAGATCCCCAAGAGAACCACCTTCCAAATCACTGACAAAACAGGGCTTCTAGAATTTGAATTAGAGAATAACACATTTACGTGAGGATAGTATGTTTAGTGGACAGGAGTCATTCTGGAAACAATGGGTCACATCATAAAGAAAAATGTTGGCAATGGAATGCATTTATATGCTGCTTACGGAGAGATGAATCACAAAGGAGTACAAAGCATCTTGCTAAATCAATCATGCTTGCCCAAGTGGGAAATGAAAGCCAAATAACAAACTGGTGAAAAATCTTTATGTCCTTGTTGCTCTGAGAACTCCAAGGAGGACATGGTTTTCTATAGAGGAACTTCTCACACTACCTCTAAAACCTCACAAAAAATCCTTATGTTATACATCAATCATGTGATTTGGGATAAATAGAAAACTATCTCAACTACTTTGTGATTTATTGACTGAATTTCACTGATTAAATTAACTGAGGTAGTATTGCAAAATCGCTTTACAAATATGCATCAATACATTGGGCTGTGGTAGTATTTCCAATTAAGTTTTTAAAAAAGGAGAAACCCTCAAAGTGTTCTATAGATAATATAAATGCTAAAAAAGAAAAGACCAAGAACTCCGAATCTAAAGCAGAAAACTAAGTCAGAATACTTTCTGAATATTATTTACTATTTTTTAAATTATACAATAAATTTTATATGTAAGAAAATGAGGCTGGCAAAATATTATGAAGACAAATATTTTCATAAAATTTAAAATTGGTAAAGTGTTTTAATAATGAATTCTATGGATGTGACTCACTGACAATATATTTTCAGATTTGGAAGTAAATTTGGGATTATCACATTTCAGAACCACCAACGACCGTAATATACCAACCCCACACATAATTTTCCTATTGAAAAACTTAAATTTAATGAAAAAATTAGGTAACACTTAATTTAATCAAGGGAATAGTGAAATTATTCTACATTAAGACATATATATAATCTAAAGCTTTGTCTATAAAATAGTATTATTTTTACAAGAAAAAGAGCATTGAAATACTAAAACAAGTGTTTACCAGAGAATGTCTTAAGTTGTTATCAAATAGCCAAAACCAAATATATATATTTATATGTCATATATATATATATATATATATATATATATATATATATATATATGATATATATTAAAAAATACAGTGAGGATAGCAGATAGTAAATGTCCTAGTGAGGCTTCTAGAACTTCCAAGTAGGACATAAGACATTCAAACAGTTAGATAATATTATAATTGGACAAGGGATTCCTTTAGAATGAATATTTGGTGTATAATATAATAGTTGATCATCCAATTTGAATGTTAAAATATGGAATTCAGTTGACATACACTGAGGTTTCAAGCAAGCAATAAACTAGCAAATCCTTGTGGCATATCATGGGGAGCATGAACTTGGCTCTGAACAGGAAAAAGTCAAGGTGTTTAAACATAATCCAGGGAACATATTCAGTAGAAAAAGAAAAGGTAAGGTACAGACTCTCTGATGCAATTTGTATACTTGTAAAACTTTAAGAAGTATGAAAATTAATTTCCTTAGATAAGGCATTAATTACAAAGGCATAAAACAAAAATTACACTATACTGTAGCCCTAGGAAACATGGGGAAATAGAAGAAAATCCATTCTTTTCAGATTCTGATCTTTAATTTTAAAACCATAACAACAGTGGGATAAAACAGGTAGAAGGGACTGTGATGGCTGATCAGAACTGTCAATTTAATTGAAGAAAGACATGCCTAAGATTAAGACTTCTGGGTGTGTCAGTGAGGGTGTTTCTCAGAATGACTGACATGTGGCACAGCAAACTGAGGGAAGATTCACTCTGAATGTGGGCAGCACAGACCAGTAGGTCCCAGCCATGGATAGACTAAACAAAACAGGTAGAAGATTGAGAAAGCAACAGGGGACAGAAGCTCAGTCTTCTTGAATGGGTACTCCCTTTGCTGCTGTGATCACCTGAGGACATCAGACTCTAGCTCCTTCAGTCTTTCAAAGTGGACTCTGACTGGAGACTCTCCAGGGAGTTTCCAGGCCTTCAGGCCTCAGACTGTAGACACATCATTGGCCCCTCTTTCTCTGAGGCTCCAGTTCTTGGAATGAGAAGCTACTGGTTGCTATCGCTGTCCAGCCTGAAGATGGCCACTGTGGGACCATCTAGTTTCTGGTCACATAGTTAATGTAATAAAATCCCATTTTATAATCATACCTCCCTCTCTATCTCCTGTTGCTCTGAGAACATTTAATAACAGAGGCACTGATGTCAAACTGAACAATTCTAGGAGTACCACTGTGAGCTGAAGTTCAAGAATTTGGATAGGGACTTGTAATATACCTGGAAAATCAAAATGGCTACTATTGACTGAACAGTTAAATGTGTGATCTGTGAGAGATTTTATTAATAAAAAGTTATCTGGGCTGAAAGCCCAGACATTTGATGGAAGATGCTGTATTTTGAATATCCTTTATAAAATACAGCAAAGACTATTGATATTGTATAACATTATCCTTATTATCTGTATACAGCCTTCAAATAACCAGAAACTATCAAATCAGAAGGACTTAGTTAGAAATAAAAGTCCTTATGCAAAGGACTTGGTTAGAAATAAAACTATAGTTTAGACATTGTAATTTCACTTTTGTCCATGAAAACACATGAATAAATATGGGAGTTATTTTCCATGGAATTCTAGTTAGAGAATGTGTCAATTATTACTATTATAGATATACAGTAAAGAATTTGACTTTTTTACATAAAATATTTCTTTGAAATAACAATACATTTATATGGAAATATTGCCAGAACTTCGGTCAAACAGAAAAAAACTGTTTTAAAATAAATTTTTAAAAACCCTCTATATGCATAATAGTTTGTTACTAGATACTCATTTTTATGGCCTAATTGTGCCCTCCCTAAATTTAAAGTTGAAGCCCTATCCCCCATCATATTGTAACTATATTACAAGAGAAGACATTTAAATAGAAGAGTAACTCAAAATGAGGCCATTACCATTTCAGTAAGCACCATGAGCACCAATCCAATCTGATGGATGTTTTCATAAGAGGGTATCTGGACACCCACAGACACACGCACAGAAAAGACCAGGCAGGGACTCAACAAGAAAGTGGCTGTGAAGTCAAGGAGAAATGACTCATGAAAAACCAAACCTGCTAATTCCTTAGTCTTGAACTTCTGACCTCAAGAACTGTGAGAAAATAAATTTCTTATTTAAGTCTCTTAGTCTGTGGTATTTTGTTATAGCAGCTGAATATATTTGTGTACAATTGGTTTTTGTTAGTCATGGAAATCATATTCTATAAAGTTACTGTAAATACTGAATTAGCAAATACTGAATTACTGTCTTGAAGAGAAATATAGGATTATGGACTCTAGCCACCAACTTTCACCAACTGATCAATAAATAACATTACCTTATGTACATATGTTACTGTTTAAAGATAACTTACATCATATATAGTGTTGATTCATTAACTTTCATTTTACAGTCAACAGCACTATACCTCATACATGAACAAAGTTTAACATACATGTTATCTTCAGAGGGAACATCATAGCCATTTCTTGATATTAGTTACTCGTTTTTTTAAAATATATATATATATTTTTTTCAGTTGTCAAGGACCTTTATTTTATTTATTTATTTATATGCAATTCTGAGATTCAAACCCAGGGCCTCACAGGGTTTGTGAGGCAAGTGCTCTACCTCTGAACCACAACCCCAGCCCCTCATGGAAGCCATTTTAAACATAAAAGTTACCAAAAAAAAGCTCCTAGATGTGAAAAATGATTAAGTAGACCAAGAAAAGGACACTTGCTTTATAATATGAGAACTGAAATGAGAGGACAGAGAACTCTTGCCATGATCAGTCTCTGCTAGCAACATGCATACTGGGTGACTCAAATCTTTTAGCAAATTTGCATAACTGAAAAATCACCAAAGGTTATTGAATTTGGGATTACAAAAAAAATTTAGCCTGCAAGTAAATTTGAAAACATAAAATTCATGAATAATAAGAATCTCCTGTCCCTTATTGTGTCTGTCTACAGGAGTAGTAAGTCAATTGTTTAAAAGAAAATTAGAATTCTATTATCTCTTATTTATATGGGGGATAAATTACACTGATAAAATCTGATTTGCCAAATCAATTTATTTTTGTTTTATATAACTTGCAGCCTTGACTCTTATAGGGAAATATCTGAAAATTTTGGATATAGTCTGTGTTTCTATTCAGGTCTGGGTTTTGGATTCCTAGACTTACTTTAAGAGACAAGTAAAGAAAACCTTTCCTTGGAATATTGAAAATAACAGAGACAAACACCGCTGATTTTTGTTTCCTCTGCATTCCACAGTATATCCCTGCCAAGAAAAAAGCAAGTTATAGAATAATCAATAGATCACAACACAAGCAATAGGTATCAGCTGCGAAGACAGCCAAGAGATCACTCTTACATTTATCTGAATGTATTATTTCAGTTTTATTATTGCTAGTGCAACTATACTCTGATGTACTTTTCTTGATCTTCTACTTGTATGTTTCATAACAAGTTATTCAAAAAGAACATTTTAATTATTTCATATGAATTCCAGTTCTTCCAAGCAAAACAGTATATTTTTAACCTTTTATAAAAAATTTATTTTTTTTTCCTTTTCACTATCATTGAAAGGTTCTAAGACTCCAATTATGATCGTTGTTTAATCTCACCTACAGGTAACATAAAATAACATTTTAATCATATTTAACTCCCTTTTGGACCATTGTTATATCTTTCTCAGGCTTCCCTCTCAGGTATCTTTGTTTCTTGAAGTCTTTGCTTTTAAAAAATATATTCCAAATATTTTACTTTATAAAAGTTGAAGGTAAGAATCAAAATTAATAATCCCTGTTTAGATGACAGACAGTAAACAAAACAAAAATTTGAGTATAAGCTCTTATTTAGACACCAAATAATTCTATTTAAATTATGTTTAAGAAGAGACTCTGATTTAAAACTTTCTTTTACATAGAGAAAATATGACTATGCATGAAAATAATTTATTTATATACCATATTATATAACTACAGTCAAGATAAAAACATGAAACTATTATCAAATGACCATCAAATTATACCTATCTTAAGAAATAATAAATTACCACCAAATATGGAATCTATTAATTCTTACAACTAATTTTAATTTCCTAAATAGGAAACTATACAATGAAAATAATAGATAAAAATCTTAATAAATTGTTTGCTTATATTGTTTGCTTCTAAATTTATGTTGCATTTTCTCTTTAAATTTCTTAGTTTTAATTTAACTATTTCACTTATTCTGGTAAAGTCAGACAAATCTGTATGATTTCCCTTTTTTAAAATGAAGCACTATTAAAAATAAATAGGGGGGCTGGGATTGTTGCTCAGTGGCAGAGTGCTTGCCTAGCATGTGTGAGGCACTGGGTTTGATCCTCAGCACCACATAAAAATAAATAAATAAAAGTACTGTGTCCACCTACAATAAAATAAATAAATAGGAACATAGTGATTGCCACTGTCTCAAATTTTCTTCCCTTTCAGTAGGTTTCTTGCCCTCAATTTACTCATTGGGTTTTTTACCCATCCTTTATTCACACTCCTTTATTATTGTTATCTTTATTAGTACATTAAAATTATACATAACATTTATTATGCCATAATCATACATGCTCACTTCATTGTTTATGCTTAATTTATTTACAGCTGAAATGTTTTTTGACATACTTTTTGACTGTTGACTCCCACACAGATATATCACCTGAAGTATGATCCAAGGGAAATAAATCAATTATTAGAAACAGACAAAATTAAGACTAGAATCCACTTATTAGCTAAGGCCAAAGAATAAAAGACAAGGCATTTAAAAGCGTCAGATAGGCTCACCCAAAGATGGAAAAACAAAAGGTGTATTATATGTAGATGTTTATATTAATACACACACATACACACATATCCATAATTGTCACTGTCCCCAACTCTTCTTAGTAGAATTCCACTGCAGTGAAGTCTAACGTATTTCTTTTTTTTTTTTTGAGAGAGAGAGAGAGAGAGAGAGAGAATTTTTTAATATTTATTTTTCAGTTTTCGGTGGACACAACATCTTTATTTTTTATTTTATTTTTTTTTTATGTGGTGCTGAGGATCGAACCCAATGTCACACGCATGCCAGGCGAGCACGTTACCTTTTGAGCCACATCCCCAGCCCCTAACATATTTCTTTATGTCTGAAGAGTCTGCTCTGTCTTAACTTTTCTAATGAAAGGTAACAGAAATTACAACAATACTATTATTAAAATAAAATACTATTATTAAAAATAATAATCTAATCACCAAATGATCACTGTTACTTACTTTCATTTTATACAACTGTGTTTGAACATTCAAGAAACAAAAAAAATTCTAATAAATTTAAGCTTACCTAAATAATTTTTACACTAATCTTTTGTCAGTAATACATTATACATTATACAGTATAATCTTTTGTCAGTAATACATTATATATTATACAGTATACATTTAGTTGCTTTTTACATTATGGGAAGAGACAAAATACAAATATAAATATTTGAAGTTAGAAGATGGTTTTTGATTGTCTGAAGTCAAATCTATATGGTGGCTTCGAAAGTTTATGTTTAATCTTGATTTTTTTAATAGGTTAATATGTAAGTTAAATGGACAAAGTGGCATCCTGGCAACTTTGAAAAGTACAGCACTTCCTTGAAAAGCATCAAATTGGAAAGAAAGATAATTACACACACAAATAATATCATTGTAGCAAAAGCAAGTAAAATTATATTTCATTGGTAGAACTACAAATGGACATCCAACTTTTTGGAAAATGCTTCATCAAGATTCATAAATTGTTATCAATATTTGATCAAACAATTTATTAGGGAAAGGATCACACACATAAAGACACTTCAGAAAGTTGCAAAAAGATTGCAAGTCCAAAAACAGAAGAGAGTTTTTAGTTGTTGTTATATTTGTAGAACCAATAATCAGACAATTGGTAATGTCATAAACATAAAGACACTATACTTAAATATTAAGTAGGATTTTTTTTTTACTTATTCTGGATATGGAGACTAAGAGCTAGAAAAAACAATTTAATAAAAGCTACTCTAATTAGTGAATAATGAACAATCTCATGAATCAATATAACCAGAAATGGTAATAATCTAATCAGCAAATGATTATTACATTAATATTTTGTAACCATATCTACCATTGTTTCTAGCACCTGGCTTTTTTCTAGCCATGTTGATGCACTGAGGAAAATTAAATTTGTTTTGGAATGTGTTAGTTCATTTTTCCATCACTACAAAAAATTCCTGAGATAATCAACTTATAAAGAAGAAAGGTTTATTTTGGCTCAGTTTTGGTTGGGTTTGAAGCAATGTAATAATATAAGGGCAGAAACACATCATAGAGTAAAATTAGTCACTTAAAATAATATTTTTGGCCAAAAAATGAAGAGGGAAAGGGAATGGGCATTCAAGAGCATTCAAGAGCATGTCCCCAATGACTGAAAGATCCTCACTAGACATCATGTCTACAAGTTTTTACCACCTCCCAATAGCATCACGATGGGGACGAAGCCTTTAACACCTAGCCTTTTGGGGGTGTCCTAGATCCAAACTATAGCATGGAGAAAGTAGAGAGGAAAGAAAAACTGGAGTTCTTTAAATATTTTCCAAATTGAATTTGTAGGTCTAAATAGGGCATAGAGATTATAACAAAATATTGCATGACTATAGAAACATAAAAGGGATAAAGGAAATCAAATGTTCTTTTGTGCCATAACTATGGGGGCTAAACTGGGGGGGGGGGACCAGTACTTGAACTTGTAAGATATTGGATAGAGCTGGTGGGAGACAGGGAAATAGAAGCCCTAGTGGAACCACTTAGTAGGTAAATGAGTCATCATTTTAGACTGCCAAGTACCACTTGGATCCTGTATAATGTTGCTGCTTGAAAGAAAAGTCAATACCAACGCAGAGACTATCAGAATTTGGCTCTGTAAAGGAACTCTTTCTGCTGTACTTGATACTAAGGAGTGATAATTTCTATTAACAGCCACTTACAGCTCAAGTTTGAGATTCCCTGAAAATGGATTTCTGGTTTGGAGGGAAGTAGTTGGCATAGGAAAACAGAAGAGGTTTTTTTCTGTTTTTGTTTTGGTTGTTTGTTTTTGTTTTTGTTTTGGGGGTGGTATTGTTTTGCCTTGTTTATTTAGTCTTTTGGCCACAGAGAAGGCAATAAAAAAGGGAAACCTCAAAGATTTATATTCAAGGACAATTGGAGGTGACAAAACTCTATCTTTCAACTGTAAATGAAAGCCTTTTAGAAAACAGAATTTCATTTGTTCCTCAGTGCTTATAACTGTGGACTAACAACAATTAGTCAATAACAATTAGCAAAGCAGCTAATTTGCTAGTAACAATTAGCAAAGCAGCTACCTGGGTCCAGGGAGTTGCATGAATGTGGCCAAGAATGTTACTATCAGGAGAATGTGCTGAACTCAAGAATGATCCTTGAGTATCTATAAAGTAAGTACATGAAGATCATTCAATCTATTTACCTTGTCTCTAAAAATCTGAATAAAGAAAAAAATAGTGCTAATTTTGTTCTTGGCTTAATTTAAATCTGATGTATAATATTAATATGCAAATCCCAGAAGTTATTATGTAACAAACAGAAAAAAGGTTAATTTCAAGGTCTATTAATGAAACTACCTATTGCTACCATCATGCTCCCTGCCTCTCAGGCTAGCCAAAGAATACCTAAAAGGAAGTAGAGGAGAATAATGCCAGCAATAACTTGACAGTGCAGTAATGGTTTATGGGGAAAGAGACTCAGGTTGTCACCTGGAAATAGGAATGAAGCATAGAGAATGGCAGAAAAACTGGTCAGTGAAAGATTACTTTTGCCAAATTAGGGTAAATATGTTGATGCCTGTTCTCATTTGTTATATATATTTAATTCACTTCTTAAGTTTTGTCATTTGAGATGCCGATTGGCTACTTTCTTCAAATATTTATCCTCACCACTTTTATATTGGTCAATATCTCAATTAGTATGCAAAATGTGGTGGTTATTCCTGATTGTGTTAGATAATATAACATATATTTCCAATAAAAATATGAAAAATAAGTATTTGTTGTAATAAAAATACAGCCAAATAATTTTTTTCTACTAACATGAAAGAGATTTAAGTTACTTGGTACTTGTAAAATCTTGATTACATGCAGGGGACAGCTTTACTTGGTTTCATAGGATTTCAAAACTTGGGTGAGTTTTTAAATTTCTTACATTACTTTTGCAGATATGCATCACAATCAGTATTTTGGAGCTTGTAGAGTAAAAATGTTTGTGATTGTACACCTTAAATGTTAGTAATATGATAATCTATGTTTTCAGTTAAGACTCCATAATGAGTCTTGGTAATGTGGATGGCAGTATTTCTTGAAAGTTCCAAAGCCCAAGGGACATGTTTGCTAAATAGAAGCCTGCATAACTCCGGCATCTATAGCATCTAATTGTTAATTATTTCCAAATTGAGTAGATTAATGCATTTCTCATTTGTCTATTTATGCAACTGCTTTTTTATGTTTGAAGTCTCACATTGAAATATTGACATCAAACTCAACAGGTGCACTGACTACTCTTGATTTGTCTTCTCAATCTATCTCCCTCGAATTCTTCACTATGCCAGTAAATCGTAACACTACTCACTCTATTGCTTGATCAGGAATCTACTCTATATTCACATTGTCTCTTGTTTACACCCCAAATGATCAGTAAGACTTTTATATACAGAGTATATCTCAAAAGAGTCCAGTTCTATGCAACAGGCCTTATTTTTCACCTGGAATAGAGTAATAGCTTTATAATGTATCACAGGCATCTGTTCTTGGCCCTGCTCTAATTACTGCCCATATATATTAAAACTAGTGCTTTTTCCCACAACATGATTCACTATGCAATTTACATGTGAGCTTGTGATTTACTTTCTTCCCTTTTTCTGTTGGCTATTCATCATTAAGCTTTCATCTCACACTTCAGTTCCTCTGTGAGTCGAATCCCTCCATCAGCTCTCATAGCATTTTGCATCAGTCACTCAGAGACATTCTAACATTGCCATTTATATTGACTGCATTATTAATTAATATTTATCTTTCCTATTCCATCATGCTCCACAAGAACAGGGCCATGTCAATCTTTTACTTCACTTCCAAGAACATCAGGTTCTCAATGCATGCTTTAAAAACATCAGTCAAATGAGTAAATTTAATGTCTCCTCAAGACCCACATCATCAGGCCCTGATCCAACCTCATCATGTGTCTGTTTTCTTTTCTCCGGTCTACTCTCGTCACACTGTGTATCTTCCAGTTGCTACAAGGTTTCTCCTACTTCAGAATATCCCAAATTCCTCTAATTCTGGAATGCTTTTCTCATGGTGCTTGGGATAGGTGATTTTTTCTAATCCTTAAAAATAAATTAATTTTCTCAGGGTCCATCACCTGAACATCTTTATATTTTGATTTGTAACAGTGCCTCCCTCTCCAATAGATGCTTATTATGGAGAACAAAAGTATTTCTATTTACCAACATACTCAAAATCTAGCGAGTTTAGGCACATGAGAATATAAGAAACATTCTAATAAGTAAGAATTCATGAGATAAGAACCTCTGTGGTCAGGTTCAAGAATTTTCACATTAAATCATTTGAGATCAATTTTATCTAATATATGAATGGATAAGTCTAGGCAAAAGATCATGGTTGAAATGCATTGTCTCAAAAAGTTTCAGGAAATGTCCATGGCAGCCATGTTAAAGAAAAAAAAAAAGGGCACACCTGTGGAACATATAGCATTAAACACTGTCAATGTGGGTAAACTTTTCCACACAAATTGAGAGGAGGGGATAAAAAGGATACTTTAGATCACTGAATATAGTCAATTGCATGACAGGGTTAACTTGAAAACTTGCTCTGTATTTTGGCAATTATTTTTCTCCAGGACAGTTTATCTTCTGAGGACTTCCTTTCCAGCAACATTAAAGTAACAGTATCTTCTATTTCTTAAATTCATTGGGAATCCCTTTTAACACTATCTGCTGGGGACTCACACATGATTGGGTTCTAATACCATATCTATATTAATAACTATGTTAAGTTTGGACAAGTTGTTTTAACATTTGTCAGTTTAAAATGCAGAAAAAAAAAACTATTTAACTCTGTAAAATTAGGTAATTCTACTTATAAGTTTTTCATTGTCGCTACTAACTTATAACCATTAAATGCTTCACCTACATTTGGAACAAATTTTATCTTTCCCTGATTTATCAGGCAGAGAAGTACTAGGAAAATGGGTCAGGTGGGCAGGTCTCTGGGACCCTGTAATGGTTTGGATGCATGATATCCCACAGCAGCTCATTTTGTGAGACAATGCAAGAATATTCAGAAATGAAATGATTAGATGATGACAGTTGTAACCTAATAAGTGGGTCAATCCACTTATATGAAATACCAGGGTGGTAACTCTAGGCAGGTAGGATATGGCTGGAAGAAGTAGGTCACTGAGGGTATGCCTTGGAGTATATATTTTGTCCCTGATGAAGAAAGCTGTCCATCTGCTTTCCTCCACCATGTCCTTCCACCATAATGTTCTGCCTCAGAACTATAAAACCAGTCAACCATGGACTGATTCTCTGAAACCATGAACCCCAAATAAACTTCCTCTTCTGAATTGTTTTTGTTGTTGTTTTGTTTTGATTTTTTTTTGGGGGGGGGATGGGAGGGTCATAGCAAAGTAAAAGCTAACTAAAACAGATGCCAATCAATAGATTGCACTAATGTTTCTCTAGGATAAGAAATATTACTAGCAAAGTAGAAAATTATCAGAATACAATCAGAGCTGCTTGCTATGTGTCAGGCAATGTTAAAAGCTTTTCTCATAAGCTTCATAGCTCAATTTCTGTGTACAATGAATGCAAATGAGAGGAATGTTTTACTTAGCCATCTGGGGCATGGTAAAGATCTTTCAAAATAAGGTTCTTTGCAACAACATATGAGGTTTTATTGTGGTTGCACAGGATATGCATGTTTATGGTAAAAGTGGAATTCTCTAGCACAAGACATTAAATGGTACTGACACAAATGATGAGACTCTGCCCTTCTCTTCTGTTTAGTCTCTATTTTAAATAAATGTTGAATAATTATTCAAATAATAGTGTTTAACAGGGACATCTAATTATTTGTCTTTCTAGTACTCATTAATTAGTCCAGTTTTAGATGAATGTGACTAACCATTATGTTAGCAAATTATTAAAAGCAAACTTTAAAAAGAAATTCATAGCATATCACGTCTCCTGAGATTTTGTCAATTTTTATCTACTGAAAATTAGTAGAGACTTTACCAACAGACCACTTATTCCAGCTAAAAGAGCAATAATAAAATGTAGATCATAATCAACAATAGTATATTTGGAAACAGAATACAGTAAGTTTAATATGCAAATTATTTCTATCAATTAAAGAATATAAAAAAAGAAGGAAACACTCTCATTTGAGTTTTTTCCACCTTGATTTGAATAAGGACACAATTTTCAAGTAGCGGCTATATGCTCCTCATGCAAAATATTGGCCTATAAATCTCCAATTAGGCATATAGCAAAAATAAAATTCAAGAAAAATTCATATTATAAATATGGATTTATGAATTAGGAAACATACATATATGTGTGTGTGTGTGTCTGTATATACAAAAACAATTTTATCTTAAAATAATTATTAATATATCCCCCCCTACAGAAATTTTAAAAGACATGTTTATGGAATCATCTGTCAAAGTTATTGCCGGTTGTATCTGTCTTATCAAAATTAAAGCATCATTAAAATAAATAACTTATTTATTTCAGTGTTGAAGTATTTATGACAAGTGGTATCCACTTAATTCAAATACTACTGGACATAAAACCATTTGTTTTAATGTAATGCTGAGAAAAAAGCAGATTACATAACAATATAGTGCTTATATTAGAAGAAAAAAATACAATTTTATGAATTTAAAATGTTATGCCATAAATAAGAAAATAAAAGCATTTCATAGATTTTTAATTTGTATTTCATCTGGTATTTCTTTTTTTAGAAATTCCTTCATTTATTTTATAATGTTTAGTCAACACATCCAAAATTGTAGGTATTGTTATTATTCTAATGGTCCATAGTATAAAGAGCAAGAAAATATTCTAAATCTAGGAAATAGTTTTAAAACATTTTGTTTAACTAAATTTGTGAAACTATTTTTAGTAAATACATTGAAATATTATGGAACTATTTTTGATATTTGTTATAGGGAGGTCTAGCACATGAGTTTTGAGGAAACTATTCACAAAAGTTTTGCTATGCAGACTATTAGACCCATTGTTTATTTTTTCCTACTTCTTATTTGTTTTAATTTACAAGTAACCATATCAGCAAACTAGAGCAAGCTTACAAGATATGCATTATAAATTAATGTCATCTATTTGAATCTCCAAATATTTAGATCACAACAATATTCATTCTTGACATATGCAGATAGATCAAAACTGGCTTCCTATTTGCATCATAAGCCCTGCTTTACAAATGAGGAGTGTATGCTTTAAAATGCATACAATTTTGACCTCAAAATTATAAACCGTTAACTCTAAAAACTATGTTGAATAACCTCTTTTAAAATGTTCAAGATTCCTGGGCATCGTCCAGAAAACCAATTAAAAAATGGCATACATGGTTCTAAGGGAACAAAGCAGCCCATAAAGCTATGCTGCTAAAATCTGCCATAGAGAAGGGAGGCGTAGCTACATTAAATAACCTTACATATCCGCAGCACAATCACCTCAGAAAGTCTTTCTCTTAAATACATGATAAAGGAAGTGCTTCATTTTCATTATAGTTCGTTTGTATTGATTTAACACTGCATTACCTTTGAGGGTTTTGATACACTATATTGAATTCACAGAATTATAGAAATTAGAATTGTAAAAGGCCAATTGGCTCATCTTGCTCAACTCATTAGTGAAAGATTATTTGGTTTAACTTACATTTTAGTGTTTAGTCAAATTTTAAATTCGTTAAGCAATAGTGCTTTTGGGAAATGTTCTCAGTGATAAGAAAGCATAGGACATATATATTCCATTATTATCATTTAACCAGATCTTAGCCATTGGGACTTTAAAATGAGTAATTTTTTTCTCAGTATTTGAGCAGTTTCCATAAGAAACATGGCAATGCTGCAAGAGAAATACTACCCAAGTGACTATTTGCATTTGAAAATTGTACTCATTTACAACCAGAAAAGATGATTCAATTTTTTAAAAAGTGTTGACTATAGTACCAAGAAACCTACTATGCAAACCTTAGATTATCTTTTAGTCATGTCATAACTTTTCAAAAGTTTGAGTTGCTCTAAGTCTGTGGCTACTTCCTGAGCCCCATTTTTATTTTGCACCATAGAATCTTCAAAATATTTCCAAGCAATCACCCTAGGTTAATTTTCTATGAATGACAGCTTTAAGACATTTTGTTCAGTAAAAATGTTGAATAAACTCTCCAGTTCCTCATGAAGCCCTAAGTCAGCCTATGTTGATGAATCTTCTGTTACAAACTATTGTGTCTGTTTCCCAGATTTAGCATGGAATATGAAATGATGGAAATGGAAAACTCTTCTGAAATCCAGCTGCAATCAATCATCTTGAAATATACTCTGGTTTTTATGAGTGACACAACACAATAATTAAAGTCCTCTTCTGTCAGAAATTAAATAGATTCAAAAACAACTTTTGATAGAAATAGACTTAACTTTTAAGTTTAAATTCTTCCTACTGAATTCCCATATGTGTAATATAGATTACTTAATTCTTTATTCTTTCTTGCAGAAATGAAATGCTTCAAGAGAATTATTTTTTACATTTTTATCACCTGTGATTATAAATTTTATTATTTTTCTATCACATATTCAAGGTTTTGAAAAAGTCATGTGGTTGAGGATTCTCCTCTTAATGTCTTTCCCCCATGGGTATGTATCCAGTAGTTATAAAGTAATCTTAACACAGTTTAAAGATGAATTTGAATGTGTTCTTTTCAAAATGAACTGTTTTTACAAATGTTTTATTTTATATCATTGATTGTAGGGTCACTCTTACCTAAGTATTGTCTGTATTATGAATTTGTTATTCAGATACCTAGTCTTTTCTTCCACTCCTTTTCAATGATTCTAGTTCAAAAACTTCCAGTTGAGTAACACCTTTCCTTTTTATGTTATCTGATTTTTTTTCTTGCAAAACATATTTCCATAAAGCTACCTTGATGAAATATAGGGAATATAATTTCTTGCTTTGATTCAAAATGTGTTCTTTTCATATTTTAGATGCTTCAAAAAACAACTAATTCAGGAATTACCCTATCACAGTATCTGATCACTTCTCTCTTCAAATTTTCAAGCTTAATTATACTGAGAAAATTAATGTTTTGGTGGATTTCAGATAAATAATTGATTTTATAGAGGATGAAAACTCAATGTATATGGGAGTGGAAGGTAAATTTTAACAGGGGTTCTGAATATGTATTCTTTAATCCTCTACATGATCATAAAAGCATTGAAAACTGAAAATAAGGAGGCAGAGGAAAATGTATTCCAAGAAAGAAAATTGAAAAGCAGTGCCAACAAAGAAAAATGTTGTTTAATTCACATGTGTGCCTAAGGGTGTTAATCAGTTCTCTTTAAATATTTCATTAAATGTTGATTGAGCAGTTACTATATGCAGAGAATTGTGCTAGGTATTGATAAAAGACTATTTTCTTCTTTAATATTAAGCAAATAGGGAAGATAAAATTTCTGCTGAAATATTCAGTGCTCTCATGTAATGAATAGTCCTTTCCTTCAAATTGTTTCTAGCCTATTCAAAGAAGCCAATAGTAACTACCAAGAAAAAAACTGAAAATTCAAGAGTTTAATAACAAAAGAAGACTTCTCACAAACTAGATTGTGATGAAATCAGAAGTTATTCGTATAGAGGCTATGTACTATTGAATGGTAGGCACAAGAAATGTTAGAGTAACCTTCCACCAGATTCCATGTTCTTGACTCTCTCATGTGTAAGTATTTCATAATACATGGTAAGTTTTAAGGAATAAAGGACATTATCTTTGTGAAATACTTTGCAAAATGTTAAAAGTATAAGGAAGGAGGTAGTGAACTTGCTTATTCTTCATTCAAAAGATTATTGTCATTCTGAGCACTGGTTCCCCATCACCCAGAATTTTATCCCTCAGAAAATACTTGGCAACACCAGGAAACCATTTTAATAGTGTAGAGAAGAAAAAAATAATTTTTCTCCACTCTCTTAGGCACAACATCTGGAGGCTCATGAATTAAACTTGCAAAAGAAAAATTAAGAAGAAAAAAAGAAAAGTCAAACTCATTGATGTTAATATTTTTATGTACTTGGAGCACTTCACATAAAAGTAAAAAAATCAAACAACCAAATATACTTAGGGGGTTACAGATCATCCTAACAGATGGTAACACATTGTGTAGAAGTGACCAGATAAAGTATCCATTTGCTTGAAAATTTGCCTCCCAGAGAGGTAAATTCTGGGAAGGTAACTAGTAAATGCATGGGGAAAGTAATGATAGATTGTTATCATTAATAACCCATCATGATATCTAAATGACAGGTAGTGTTTACAAAGCTAACTATCCAGGTGCCATCTTGGAATGAAGGTCATTTTCCTTTTCCTGATAAGAAAGGGGGGATGCAGTGATTTTAGTGAGGCAGAGAAGGTCAGAGAGCTCTTACTGTGGTCTCTCTTCAACTGCTACTATTTTTCATATGCTTTCAACTCAAAATAACCCTTATGCCAAAGTGACATGTTTTGGTGTGGCAGATTAGGATCTTTTTCAGTAGTCACACTTGGAGTGTG
Source organism: Marmota monax (assembly GCF_021218885.2). NCBI lineage: Eukaryota > Metazoa > Chordata > Mammalia > Rodentia > Sciuridae > Marmota > Marmota monax. Next base: position 4,924,545 of record NW_026694479.1, on the reverse strand, counting down.
GTAGAGCTACTGGTGTCTAGTGGTAGAGGTCATAAATGCTGTTAAAAACTCTATAATGCCCAGATTAGCTCCCTTTCCTTCAACATAGAATTATCCAGTCTAAATGGCAATATTGCTGATGTTGAGAAACCCCAATTGTGAGCACTTAAGAAAATGATTCATGAGTTACATATAAGGTACATTAAATTAAAGTGCCATTAGATGAGATGCAGAGCAAAAATAAATGATAGTGTAATTCCTAAAAGGAGCTTTACTATTAAAAATGGATTGTGAAGACAATAAGCAAGCAATGAGGTAAGCAGGATGCTCGTGCAAATGTATTAAGGTCTTAAATTCCAGGTTGTGATTGTGAGCACTATTCTGTTGTTTACAGAGAAAAAAAATTAAGACTAGTAGAACTTTGAGAAATTTATATTTCTAAGGTAAGCAGATATTAAGGAATAATATACTAGAAGCAAGGGAATGTCAAAAGACTATTATAATACATCCTATTTTTTATTAATGAAGACTAGGCAGTGAAACTTATTTTAAACAGTTGAAAATGCAAAGAAATTCCAAGAGACTATAGGAAGAATAATCTGAGTCCCATAGAAAAAGGATACATCTTTCCTCAAAAATGTACATTTGCTCCTTTAGGAAATAGAACACCATAATCTGTATTGATGATCTAATAAATTCCATATGTTTAGACTATTTTGCTGAGGAACTAAAATGCTACTTCTTAGAGCTTTACATTTTAATAAGGTAGATAATACGTAATATTTATAACAATGTACAAGATACCATGAAACTCATAAGAATATATTTCATTCTCATGGTGCTTAAAAACATTTTCTGAAGAAAAATTAGAACTAAGTCTAAGATTAACAAAAAGTCATCAATTCTGAGATTTGCTGTAGTCAAGGTCTGTCTCTTTTTAAGCTAACTTCTATACCTCTACCCCACCCCAGATAAAGGACATGTTCTCCACTAAATGGCAGGCAATGGAATAGTGCATTAATCTCCTCTTTGTTTCCTGGCAGCTTAAATAGCAATCCTGTTTCTGCCTCACCTCCCAGAACCCATGAAAGATCTGGACAATAATTATTATTTACATTGATATCCTGTGGCCATAAAAATCCCTCAGCCCCCACTTCCATCCCACCATCCAGAACCATTTACTCTTGCCAGCCCTGCTCTTCTCAGACCACAACTTGAAGGATTTTGTCTCAGCAATGAAAACTCTAATGTGGCAGGCAAGGCTAAAACAACCTCTGTCACAGCATACATACTTCTATATTTTTCATTCTTCACCTCTTATCAAGTAAAGAGTACTCAGAGTACAAGCATATCCTAAGGAATAAAAATTATCAATCATTTGTTCATATGAATACGAGTAATAAAAAGTTTTTTTCTTACATCCCCCAAAAAGACCAGTAGAGAAAATCCTCTTGGGCAAATACTATCCTATTTTAAACCTGTAATAGTTTCCAAGTGCTGATAGAACAAATTAACACAAATTTGGTGGCTTAAAACAATACAAATTCATTCTCTCATACTTTCTGTGAACAGAAGTTGGAAATGAAGGAGTCGGCATAGTCATACCCCTTCCAAATGCTCTAGGGTAGAATCCTGGGCTCTTCCAGTATCTGTTGGCTCCTGGTATTCGTGAATTTATGCCAGTATAACTCCAATATTTGTTTGCATTTTTACATGGCCACCTTCTCTGCATCTATCAAATCTACCTCTCCTTTCCCTTATAAATACACCAGTCATTGAATTTCAGCCTGACTGTGGATGCACAATACCTCATTCTGAAATCTTTAAGTTACTTAAACTGTAAAGACCCTAATTCCAAGCAAACTCACTTAGACATGTATTTCTTGAGTACAAGTAACTCACTACACCCACTAATTTGAGCTAACAGCTTTCCTTACCTTCTGTCTTTCCTCACCCTCCTTACTAACCATTATCATTCCTCACCCTCAGGTGAGATTATGCCCAGCAATATCTTGAGTCATTTTAACCAACTGTCACTTTTAATGGTACCAATTAAAATATGATTCTAAATGCCTATTAGCTGTTAATAGTCTTATTAATATATATTTTATTTACTATTGTTGTAATTATATATTTCACATGTAATATGTAAATGATCATCATTATGTTGTTTGCATAAAATATTTTTGTAAGCAAGAGCAAAGATCAGAACATTTTCATTCCTTGATTTAAAAAGTTTTAATGAACATTTATTCAAATAAATGTGTTACCTCAGGATATGTTTAATTCCTTTTACTAATATTGTACTTCATAAATTTTTTTTTTCTGTCTGGGACAATTACCCATATTGTTTGTCTCTGTTTCAGCCAAAGGATGCCAGATACTCACATTCCCAGCATCCCTTGCAGCTACACAATAGGCAAGTGACTTTACTTCACCAGGAAATGCACCTGACCCAGTTTACTAACCAAGAGTGTGCAATGGCTGGTCCACAGGTGTGGCGGTAGGCCCATTTCATTTTCAAAAGCAAGTCAATTACTAGTTCTAGCAGTGGAATTCCATGCCAAAATAATAATAAAGATACAAGCAATCTGTGGGGAATTGCACTGTGGTGGATATAGTAAGGTGTTTATGGCATTGCACTGTGTCTGGAATATTATTCCTGAAGATTTAGTCTTTAAGCATGGTTGTAGACCTTACTAGAGATTATATGAACTATCTGTAATTGCTTATTAGATTACTTTTCTGGCAACAAAGAATAATGATTGATACATCCACTTACCAGACTCAGTTTGCTGGCAAAAACAAATAACCTCATATGTCACTATGAATTAAACAGTTGAGTATGAGACACAGAATAGAGAGGGATTTGAATGAAAAGGCTTCTTTACACAAAGAAGTCAGTAAAATCCCTGATATTTTACTCAAAACATTTTTATAAAATAAAATTTTATAATGTATTCTCTTACTTTCCATCCAAAATTGTCCATCTAAAATCTATGATATCTTTATTTTGATTGTCAATATGTATGGAAAACAAATAAAATCTACCTAATTATGTAAGATGATATTGATAGCAATTTTAATATGCATGAATACATACAGAAAAATAGGCTGAAGCTTTAACAATTAACAGTATCACTTTTCTTTACAAGCTATAAAATTTTCCAAGAGTCTCTGTAATCCTACATAAAATATTCTATTAAAGTCCTTTTATAAAACAATATACAGGTAGCAAATATTTTTATTTAAATATAATATATAATATATATTTATATGTAATAGATGTATAGATGTATGAACATTATGTATAATAGATGTATAGATGTATGAACATGTAGACATGTATATTAAATATCTAAATATCATATCTACTTATTTATACTACATATACATATCTAAATATACATGTGTATCTATGTATAAGTTTATATTTTGCTATCAAGTATATTTTTTAAATAGCCTTTTTAAGAATCAATATCATACAACAAAGGTTAAATAGTGTGTGGTGAAAACAGCCAAACGATTAAACCATAATGCTAAATAACTTTTTTTTTACTCAAGAACATGTTGAGTTCCAAGAAGGCAACTCATACATGAAATTTCTTAAGTACTTGAAAACCAAGTTATTGCTTAAGCACTTCCTTAGTTGAGTAAATTAATAAGAATAGAATTGATTACAAAATCTCATTGGATAGAATTCTTGAAGGTTAGAAGTTTTAAATAGTTGAAATAGTAAATGTTTAAGAAAAGGCTCAGATTTTTAAAAACTTCTTGAATTTCATGGTGTAATCTTTGAGAACTATCAGGTAAGGGTAGAGAATACTTGACTGCATAAGAGTATGAACATAAAATTCAAAAAACAACAGGAAAATTTCATTCTTTCAGTTTTCTTAAATGACAGAAAATCGTGTTTAATTAAAAAAAAACTTGAAGACATTTATATGATAATTTCAGTTAAGAAAAAACAGTTACTTTGAAACTATCCTTAAACACATACTGTCTGAACCTATAAACAAATCCACTCTGCAACTGTCTGAATCAATGGCTCATTAAGAACCTTTTAAGAAGAAATCAATGTATTTTAATACCCCCCATCTACAATGAAAATACACAGGCCACTTCAACCAGCACTTAGAGTATTTCTCCCCATAAAAACTTTTATCTACATATGTCATGGCCACTTTTTCAATTGTTATTTCATTGGTTTCCTCTACTCAAATTCTCATTGTTAAATAAAGAGAAAACTTCCATACTTCATGCATTTGACTTTAGTTTATTTACGTTTTTTTATTACTTGTGAACAAATAGGGTAAGCCTAAAAAACAATATTTAGTATTCACAATTGAAATTAAACAATACCTTCTGTAACCAAATGTTTTCAAATACAGATCTTCCATTTGAGGAAAGAGAAATTCAAAAAATAATCAGCTATAATGCAGAGGTATATCAAACTCTTTAAATAAAAGGAACTCATACTACTGAAGACTTCAAAAGTTTATTCTTATATAATTATATAAATATATAATTTTATAATAATTTATAATAATATATATAATAATAAATTTTGATTATATAAAATTTAGTTTTATATTTTATTTTATATAAAACAATACTCAGTAATTATTCAATAATTTTTAAATTTTTAATTTTTTAAAATAAAAATCCCAAGTTTTATTAATAAAAACAATCATCATTTTTTGATTTATCAATACATTTATTTAAGAATGTTATGTATTACAAACTAATGAATAAATGAGCCTGAATTAATAATTCTCTATTTCTTCTTAGTTTAGCCTTTTATTTTTTATTTATTTATATTTTTTTTATGACATCCTTGGTTTTTTCCACCCTGAGTTTAAATTTTATTCTTTTTCTTTTTTTTAATTTTTATTATTAGTTGTTCAAAACATTACATACCTCTCGACATATCGTATTTCATACATTTGATCAAGTGGGTTATGAACTCCCATTTTTACCCTGTATACAGATTGCAGAATCACATCGGTTACACATCCACGTTTTTACATATTGCCATACTAGTGTCTGTTGTATTCTGTTGCCTTTCCTATCCTTTACTATCCCCCCTCCCCTCCCCTCCCCTCCCCTCCCATCCCATCCCATTTTCTCTCTCTACCCCATCTACTGTAATTCATTTCTCTCCCTTGTTTTTTTCCCCTTCCCCTCACTTCCTCTTATATGTAATTTTGTATAACAATGAGGGTCTCCTTCCATTTCCATGCAATTTCCCTTCTCTCTCCCTTTCCCTCCCACCTCTCATCCCTGTTTAATGTTAATCTTCTTCTCATGCTCTTCCTCCCTGCTCTGTTCTTAGTTGTTCTCCTTATATCAAAGAAGACATTTGGCATTTGTTTTTTAGGGATTGGCTAGCTTCACTAAGCATAATCTGCTCTAGTGCCATCCATTTCCCTGCAAATGCCATGATTTTGTCATTTTTTAGTGCAGAGTAATACTCCATTGTGTATAAATGCCACCTTTTTTTATCCATTCATCTATTGAAGGGCATCTAGGTTGGTTCCACAGTCTAGCTATTGTGAATTGTGCTGCTATGAACACTGATGTAGCAGTATCCCTATAGTACGCTCTATTAAAGTCTTTAGGGAATAGTCTGAAAAGGGGAATAGCTGGGTCAAATGGTGGTTCCATTCCCAGCTTTCCAAGGAATTTCCATACTGCTTTCCAAATTGGCTGCACCAATTTGCAGTCCCACCAGCAATGTACAAGTGTACCCTTTTCCTCATATCCTCGCCAGCACTTATTGTTGTTTGACTTCATAATGGCTGCCAATCTTACTGGAGTGAGATGGTATCTTAGGGTGGTTTTGATTTGCATTTCTCTGACTGCTAGAGATGGTGAGCATTTCTTCATGTACTTTTTGATTGATTGTATGTCCTCCTCTGAGAAGTGTCTGTTCAGGTCCTTGGCCCATTTGTTGATTGGGTTATTTGTTTCTTATTGTTTAATTTTTTGAGTTCTTTGTATACTCTGGATATTAGGGCTCTATCTGAAGTGTGAGGAGTAAAAATTTGTTCCCAGAATGTGGGCTCCCTATTTACCTCCCTTATTGTTTCTCTTGCTGAGAAAAAACTTTTTAGTTTGAGTAAGTCCCATTTGTTGATTCTTGTTTTTAACTCTTGTGCTATGGGAGTCCTATTAAAGAATTTGGAGCCCAACCCCACAATAGGTAGATTGGAGCCACATTTTTCTTCTATCAGATGCAGAGTCTCTGATTTGATATCAAGCTCCTTGATCCATTTCGAGTTAACTTTTGTGCATGGCGAGAGAAAGAGATTCAGATTCATTTTGTTGCATATGGATTTCCAGTTTTCCCAGCACCATTTGTTGAAGATGCTATCCTTCCTCCATTGCATGCTTTTAGCCACTTTGTCAAACATAAGATAGTTGTAATTTTGTGGATTGGTCTGTGTCCTCTATTCTGTACCATTGGTCCACCCGCCTGTTTTGGTACCAGTACCATGCTGTTTTTGTTACTATTGCTCTGTAGTATAGTTTGAAGTCTGGTATCGCTATACCGCCTGAATCACTCCTCCTGCTTAGAATTGCTTTTGCTATTCTGGGTCTTTTATTTTTCCATATGAATTTCATGATTGCTTTATTTCTACAAGAAATGCCGTTGGGATTTTGATTGGCATTTCATTAAATCTATAGAGAACTTTTGGTAATGTCACCATTTTGATGATGTTAGTTCTGCCTATCCATGAACAAGGCATATTTTTTCATCTTCTAAGATCTTCTTCTATTTCTCTCTTTAGGGTTCTGTAGTTTTCATTGTATAAGTCTTTCACCTCTTTTGTTAGGTTGATTCCCAAGTATTTTATTTTTTTGGAGGATATTGTGAATGGGGTGGTTGTCCTCATTTCCATTTCAGAAGATTTGTCGCTGATATACAGGAATGCCTTTGATTTATGCGTGTTGATTTTATATCCTGCCACTTTGCTGAATTAATTTATTAGCTCTAGTAGTTTCTTTGTAGACCCTTTTGGGTCTGCTAGGTATAGAATCATGTCGTCCACAAATAGTGATAATTTAAGTTCTTCTTTTCCTATTTTTATGCCTTTCTTTCGTCTAATTGCTCTGGCCAGTGTTTCGAGAACTATGTTGAACAGAAGTGGTGAGAGAGGGCATCCCTGTCTTGTTCCAGATTTTAGAGGGAATGCCTTCAATTTTTCTCCATTCAGAATGATGCTAGCCTGAGGCTTACCATAGATAGCTTTTACAATATTGAGGTATGTTCCTGTTATCCCTAGTTTTTCTAGTGTTTTGAACATAAAGGGATGCTGTACTTTGTCGAATGCTTTTTCTGCATCAACCGAGATGATCATATGGTTCTTATATTTAAGTCTATTGATGTGGTGAATAACATTTATTGATTTTTGTATATTGAATCAGCCTTGCATCCCAGGGATGAATCCTACTTGATCATGATGCACGATCTTTTTGTTATGTTTCTGTATCTGATTTACCAGAATTTTATTGAGGATTTTTGCATCTATGTTCATTAGAGATATTGGTCTGTAGTTTTCTTTCTTTGAAGTGTCTTTGTCTGGTTTAGGAATCAGGGTGATGTCGGCCTCGTAGAATAAATTTGGAAGTTCTCCCTCTTTTTCTATTTCCTGAAATAGCTTGAAAAGTATTGGTATTAGTTACCCTTTAAAGGTTTTGTAAAACTCTGCTGTATACCCATCCGGTCCTGGGCTTTTCTTAGTTGGTAGTCTTTTGATGGTTTCTTCTAGTTCCTCAATTGATATTGGTCTATTTACGTTGTGTATATCCTCCTGACTAAATCTGGGCAGATCATATGACTTAAGAAATTTATCTATGCCTTCACTATCTTCTATTTTTTGGAGTATAAAGATTCAAAATAATTTATAATTATCTTCTGTATTTCTGTAGTGTCTGTTGTGATATTGCCTTTTTCATCCCATATGCTAGTAATTTGAGTTCTCTCTCTTCTCTTCGTTAGCATGGCTAAGGGTCTGTTCATCTTATTTATTTATTTTTTCAAAGAACCAACTTTAATTTCATAAATTTTTTCAATTATTTCTTTTGTTTCAATTTCATTGATTTCAGCTCTGATTTTAATTACTTCTTGCCTTCTACATTTGCTGTTGTTTTGCTCTTCTTTTTCTAGGGTTTTGAGACGAAGTGTGAGATCATTTATTTGTTGTTTTTTTCTTTTTTTAAGGAATGAACTCCAAGCAATGATTTTCCTCTTAGAACTGCTTTCATTGTGTCCCATAGATTCCGATATGTTGTGTCTGTGTCTTCATTTATCTATAAGAATTTTTTAATTTCCTCCTTGATGTCTTCTGTAACCCATTGATCATTCAGTAACATGTTGTTCATTCTCCAAGTGATGCAGGATTTTTCCTTCCTTCTTTTATCGTTGATTTCCAGTTTCATTCCATTATGATCAGATAGGATGCATGGTATTATCTCTACTCCTTTATGATTTCTAAGAGTTGCCCTGTGACATAATATATGGTCTATTTTTGAGAAGGATCCATGTGCTGCTGAGAAAAAAGTGTAACTGCTTGATGTTGGCTGGTATATTCTATATATGTCAATTAAGTCTAGGTTATTAATTGTATTATTGAGTTCTATAGTTTCTTTATTCAACTTTTGTTTGGAAGATCTGTCCAGTGGTGAGAGAGGTGTGTTGAAGTTTCCCACAATTATTGTATTGTGGTCTATTTGACTCTTGAACTTGAGAAGAGTTTGTTTGATGAACATAGCTGCACCATTTTGGGGGGCATATATATTTATGATTGTTATGTCTTGTTGGTTTGTGGCTCCCTTGAGCAGTATGTAGTGTCCTTCTTTATCCTATTGATTAACTTTGACTTGAAGTCTATTTTATTTGATGTGAGTATGGATACTCCTGGTTGTTTGTGAGGTCCATATGAGTGATATGATTTTTCCCAACATTTCACCTTCAGTCTATGTATGTCTTTTCCTATCAAATGTTTCTCCTGTAGGCAGCATATTGTTGGATCTTTTTTTTTTTTTTTTTTTTTGATCCATTCTACTAGCCTGTGTCTCTTGATTGGTGAGTTTAAGCCATTAACATTTGGGGTTATTACTGAGATATGGTTTGTACTTCCAGCCATATTTGTTTATTTATGTTACTTAACATGATTTGTTTTTCCTCTTTGATTATTTTTTCCCCTTTACTGTACTACCTCCCGCTGTCAGTTTTCATTGTTATTTTTCATTTCCTCTTCCTATAATGTTTTGGCAAGGATATTTTGAAAACCTGGTTTTCTAGCTGCAAATTCTTTTAACTTTTGTTTATCGTGGAAGGTTTTAATTTCATCTTCCATCCTGAAGCTTAATTGTTCTGGATACACGATTCTTGGTTGGAACCCATTTTCTTTCAGTGTTTGACATATGTTGTTCCAGGATCTTCTAGCTTTCAGAGTCTGTGTTGAAAGATCAGCTGTTTTCCTGATTGGTTTACCCCTAAATGTAATCTGATTCCTTTCTCTTGTAGCTTTTAAAATTCTCTCCTTATTCTGTATGTTGGGCATCTTCATTATAATGTGTCTTGGTGTGGATCTCTTATGATTTTGCACATTCGGCATCCTGTAGGCTTCTAGGATTTGGAATTCTGTCTCATTCTTCAAGTCTGGGAAGTTTTCTTATATTATTTCATTGAACAGATTGCTTATTCCTGTGGTTTGGAGCTCTATACCTTCCTGTATCCCAATGACTCTTAAGTTTGGTCTCTTTATGTTATCCCATATTTCTTGGATGTTCTGCTCATGGTTTCTTAACAGTCTTGCTGAGCTGTCTATGTTCTTTTCAAGTTGAAATACTTTGTCTTCATTGTCTGATGTTCTATCTTGTAAGTGTTCTACTCTGCTGGTAATACTCTCATTTGAGTTTTTAATTTGGTTTATTGCTTCCTGCATGTCTAGAATTTCTGTGTTTTTTTTATAACCTCTATCTCCCTGTACAGTTTTTTTTTTTTGCTTCTTGGATTTGTTTATGTAATTCATTGTCAAAGTGATCTTTCATTGTCTGATTTTGCTGTCTAATGTCTTCCTTGAGACTCCAGATCATCTGAAGCATGTATATCCTGAATTCTTTATCTGACATTCCATCTGCTGCAGATATTACCTCTTTGAAAGTTGAGTTGACCTGCATTGCTTGTGGTCCTTTCTTTCCTTGTCTTTTCATACTGCTCTCATTTCTTTCTGCTTTGTGAAACTGTTGTGTTATTGATTTTCCCCCTATATACTTAAATTACTCTTGTATAGTTCCAAAGTCTCCCTTTTGTGGAGAAAGACAATGTTAACAGTTCCCAATATCAATAGTACATCATCTAAGCACACGTTTTCCTTATTACTGCATTTATAGCTAGACTCTATGTCTACAAATGTTGATTTCGATTATCATTTACAAATATAGTCATTAGTTTCATGAAAGGCATACCATTTCTGGTATCATGAAGAAAACTGAATTTCAGGTGTAGGATGTTATGTTTAGGGGGAAAGGACTGAGGGTATGGGGTTAATCTAACTTAGTAACTTTGGAGAGCTCTAACCAATAGATGGGTAATTTATGGAAAAATGTATAGATTCAAACTCCTATCTGTATTTATAAGATTACCCTACTTATAAATACTAAAATTTAGGGGGTTGCAAGCAGGATAGAGGGAGTAAGAAGGAGAAAAACAAATAACAAGGAAAGAAGTAGATAAAAGAGAGTGGGAAAAAGAAAATAAGAGAAAAAAGAAATAAAAGGGGGGAGGGAGGTGGGGCATATGCAATTCCTCTGTATTATATTATTCTGGTGATTCCGTTCTTAAAGACCTTTTTCAGGCACAATTCTTGGTTTCACATATGTTGAGGTTGCCAGGACCAGAGGGGGAAGGGTAGAGGAGACTGGATTAATGGGTGAAAAGAGAGAGAGAAGAGAAAAAAAGAAAGGAAAAAAATGTCTCTCAGAACTCTGTTTTCTTTTCCTCCAGTTGGTGGTGTTGTCTATTCCTAGCTTGAGTCTCTGTGTTCAGGGTGGTGGTGGTAGTCAGTGTGAGAGGACTTGAGCTTCCACCTATGTCCTCTCTACTCTTATTCTCTGAGATATAAACCAGGTGCCTGATCCACTGCAGAACCGAACTGGTAGCTACGCCCACCGGTTGGTGGGTTTTAAGGGTTGGTGGGATTTTAAAGATGAGATCCATCAGTTTTTCTCATAAGGTGTTTGATGAGGTGGGGGGTGTTGGGGAGACCTTATGTTTGTCCAGATCTCAGTCAGGTGACCGCACGGGCCGGCGGCTGTGCCCCTCCTCCAGTTGGGGTGGTATGCCTATCACTCGGACGGGCGGCTGGGCCCCTTCTCCGGGTCGCATGGTCTGCCTACCGCGCAGGCGGGCGGCTGGGCCCTTCCTCCAGTTGGGGTGGTCTGTCTACTGCGCAGGCGGGCCGCTGAGCCCCTTCTCCAGGTCGCGTGGTCTGCCTACCGCAGTTTAGCCTTTTAATTATGACTTCATTCACTTAGTATAATGCTAAATTCATATATATTATAGCATTTTTCAATACTACTCCTTTATTCATTGAATAAGATTCCATTGTAGGATATTCTACCATTATTTTTCCATTCATCAGCTAATAAACATTTAGGTCATTTCCAGTCTTGAACTAATACGAATTGCTATGTCTACTTATGTATAAATTTTGGTGTGGTTAGGATATAAAGTATCCCTTAAAGACTCTTGTGATGAAGACTTGGTCCAGAGGTGGGGGCTGTTGGGATTTATTGGATCATGATGGCACTGGCCTCATCCATATTCTCATCTGTATTTTACTTAAAAGTTTTTATAAAATAAAATTTTATAATGTATTCTATTACTTTCCATCCAAAATCGTCCATCTAAAATCTTGATATCTTTATTTTGATAGGTTGATAGAAAACTAATAAAATCTTTAATTCATTGATTGCTGAAATGTCTTTCTGGTTTTTTGGTCTGTAATTTTCTTCAACAATGATTTATGCTTTATTGTAGAGGTCTAGTATTACTTTCATCAACTTTATTCTTAAGTATTTTTTTAATGCTATTATATAGAGTACATTCTTCATGTCATTTTTCAGGTTTTCTATTATTAGTATATGGATATAATTTGTTTTTGCATATTTATCTCAAGTTTCCTGATCTCATTTAGTATTAATCATGTGTTTGCACATGTGTATCTGTGCATATGTGTGTTTGTGTGTATTCTTTATGGTTTCCTACTAATGAAATATTGTTGTGTGTTAATTTTTTCCTTAGTTTTACTTCTTCCTTTTGAATATTCATGTCTTTTTTTTCTTACTGACCTGTCTAGAATTTAATTTTAATGTTAAATAAAAGTGGGATGAAATGTCTTCTTCCAGATGATGGAGGGAAACTTTTGGTTTTTTACTGGTATGATAATAGGTATGAAATTAGCTATAGGTTTTTCATACATGCCAATTACCACATTGGGGAAGTTCCCTTGATTTCTAATTCATGTTGTTTTATCATTAAAGGGAGAAAAAATGTCAAATATAATTTTATTTGTACTTATTGAGATGATCATTTTTTAAATTTAGTTTATTAATACAATGTACTGCATTGATTTTCCTATGTTGGACCAAACTTCCTTTCTTGAAACAAATCCCATTAGGCCATTGTATACAATTCATTTGAAATGCTAGTAGATTCAATTTTCTAATATTTCACTGAGGACATATGATTCTATATTCATAAGGGATAGAGTCTATAGTTTTATTTTCTAGTAATGTCTTTGGCTGAGGTATTATAGTAAGACTGGCCTCATATGATGAGTCAGGAAATGTCACTTCCTATTGTTTAGAAGAGCTTAAGAATACTAGTGTTAATTCTTTTTTTAAATTTGTTAGAATGAAGTCATTTGTTTCACTGGCCTACCAGTTAGCTCCAAAATGGACAGAAATTTCCTTGAATTCCAAGAACAAACAACTCTCCTGTTTCTTTCTAAAGCGCTCTCTGTGTATTCCAGGGCATGTCTTCAATACTAAGACAGGAAGTTTACAATCCTATTTTAGCTTTCATTTTCTCATTGTGTAGAGCTTGAAGGTCAGCTGAAGTAAGAGTGTAAGGTCTTCTCAGACTCGTAAATTTGTACACAACCCTGGGAATTCACATGACCTTATTGATTCTCTGGAATAATCACAGTTTTTCCAAGGCCTTTATTCCCCCAAAGATTTCATTAACCTTTCCTCCCAAACATTTGGTCTATCATTTGCTCCAACTTCTATCTCTTGTCTTGGCTACTGAGACTAGAACATTTGCTGGTAAATATTCTCATCAATATTCCCCAGCATGTAGAGTTTGGCAGTAGGTAGGTCTAAGCAGGAGAGTCAATGACACATCCTATACACTGGACTTCCAGGGAGTCACCAGGCATCTCAAGTAAGAATTCATAGTGAATAAAGTCTGTTCTACTCTCACAGGCACAGATTGTTATTTCCCAGTCTGACTCCAAAGAGCTGGAGATAAGTACATGGAGACACTATGTTTTCTCTTTACAAAGAAATCTGTTGATTTTTTAAAAAAATCAATGCTTTCAGTACATTGTTACAAGCATTGTGTAAGATTGCAGAATTACAAAAGGATATGTTTGGGATATTTTGTGCCAAATTTTTCATTGCATTTGTGAAAGGATGTTCTTGCCTTTTGGTGTTTCTAACTTGGGCACTTTCTTTCATATCACTCTACTATATTATTCCTTAAACTATAAGTTTTTACCACAGGATTAATCTTTTCCTACCCCGTCTTTAGTTGTGGCATTTCTCCTCACATTATCAAATACAGATAGATAGCTCCTATTCCATAATAAAGATCTTAGAAGGGCAACTGCTGAACCAGGACCTTCCTATTTCTTTTGAAAACACATACCAGCTTCTGCTGTATAGCACAGAGGATCTTGATTAATGAACCTCAGATCACCCTATGCCTATAAAATAACTTGACTATATCTGGACTATGGATCAATGGATGCCTTAGAGGTAGTTGAAAACAAAGAGCAATCTTATAGCAATGAATGGAAACTAACAATTACTTTAATATTGTACCAGATCAGAATAACCCACAAAAAAATATGCCATTTGAGCATAGGATTATTTTGAGCTGAAGAAAACTGAGAAACAGCAGATATAATAAAAGCTTTCTGTCTTACCAAAATTTGCCTAAAAACAGCATAAAATTCCATCCATAAACATGACTCCCTATCACACACCAGGAAAAGGAAGAACTCTTCTATCCTTAATCACTATAGGCAAGTCTAGACTCTATGAACCAGAAATAGCATCAAAAGTAAACTATTTGGGAGATCCAAGATGGCGGAGTAGAGGAGATACCTTTTCTGGTTGCTCTGTGCATGAATCCAAGAAAGCTACCAGGCGGCTTCTCCACAGAGTCTCACCTTGATGGAATACAACATCTCAGAACCTGTGACAGGACCCCTCAGCAGATTTTCACAGAATCCACCAGAGCTGCAACACTGAGCAGAATTCTGAGCCTTTGTGTTCTGGTAAGACTCCAGACTCAGGTCCCAAAGCCTGCAGTTTGAGCACCCAGGTGACTCTCAAGTCACAGAGCAGAAACACCAAATCAACACCTCTGCAAAACTCCAGACTACGCTCTGCTCCCATGCAGGTCACTGTACCGACAGCATGAGGACATCCCAGCTCCCTCCTCACCAGACACCTCAATGTGGGAAACACAGGGACTCCATCTTGGAAAAACTTTCTCGCCATTTTTTGGTGGGTATGGCTATCAGTGCAGATCTGCAACTGAACAGGAACCTGGTTTCCAACTCCCCTCCCCTCAGCTGTGATAAATCGGCACAGTAACTATCCAACACAAAAACTGCTCTCAGTTGAACAAGAGCACAGTATAACCAGGGTGCTGCCCACCTGGTGCGTACCTAGGGCAGAGAGCAAGAGGTCCTGCAGTTGAGACCTGATGAGCAAGAAAGGAGGGGGAGGGGTCTAAAAACCAGGAGCAATTCAGAGAGACCAAGATTAGAAAAGCTCCAGGCAGGAGAGGGAGAGCTCAAATCTACTTATACTGGTTGCCTACACCACCCTGAGGGCTGAAACTCAAGCTTGGAATAGACAATTCCACCTATTGGAAGAGAAGAGAAGAAAATGGAATTTTAAGAATACTTTTGTTGTTGTTTATTTGTTTTTTGTTTGTTTGTTTGTTTTCTTCTCTTCCATTTTATCCTCTTCCTTTCTCCTCTACCCTTCCTCCTCTGGTCCTCTCAACCCCAATATATGTGAAACCAAGAACTTTGCATGAAATATAACTTTAAGAACTGAGTCACCAGAATAATATAATATAGAGGAATTGCATAAGCCCACACCTTTTTTTTCTTTCACTTTTTTCTTTCTTTCTTTCCTCTTTATTTTTCTTCCTCCCTCTCTTCCTCTTTCAACCTCCTAATTTTTACTATATTTACTTCTAGTACTTTTCTAAATACATATATGTGTTTGTTTTTATGCATTCTACTGTCCTCCCATGTACTTGTCTACCCTAAATTTCTTCCTGTCTATTCCCCTGCTACTAACCCTCTTCATTACAGTTCTCCTCCAAATTTCCTACATTATATTAACCCCATACCCTCACATCTTTACCCCTTAACATAATTTCACACACCTGACCCCCAGTTCTCTGTCCACCACCAGAAACTGTACACCTTTTATGAAACTACTGATTGTATTTTAAATAATAATTGAATTCAACATTTCTAGACATTGAGACTAACTATAAATGTCTTAATAACAATAATTTGCTCATAGGTGAGATATTGTTGATATTGGGAACTGTCAACATTGTCCTTCCCCACAAAGGAGGGATTTTGGAACTATACAAGAGGACTACAAATCTATAGATTAACATAACATACCAGTTCCACAGAGCTAGAAAGAAACTCGAGCAACATGAAAAGACAAGGTAAGTAAGTACCACAAACAATTCAAGACAACACATCATTAGAAGAATTAGCAGCTACGGCAGCAAAAAAAATGACAGATAAATATTTCAGGATATACATGTTTTGGAATCTCAAAGAAGACATTAGACAATAAATTCAGAGAGTGAAAGATCACTTTGACAATGAGCTACATAAACAAATCCAAGAAGCAAAAGATAATATCTACAGGGAGATAGAGGTTATAAAACAACAACAACAATGACAAAACAGAAATCCTTGAAATGAAAGAAATAACAAACCAAATTAAAAACTCAAATGAGAGCATCACCAGCAGAGTAGACCACTTAGAAGATAGGACATTAGACAACAAAGACAAAGTATATCATCTTGAAAAGAACGTAGACAGCACAGCGAAAATGATAAGAAACCACAAGCAGAACATCCAAGAAATATGGGATAGCATAAAAAGACCAAATTTAAGAGTTATTGTGATAGAGGAAGGCATAGAGGTTCAAACCAAAGGAATGAGCAATCTGTTCAATGAAATAATATCAGAAAACTTTCCAGACATGAAGAATGAAACAGAAATCCAAATCCAAGAAGCCTACAGGACGCCGAATGTGCAAAATCACAACAGATCCACACCAAGACACATTATAATGAAAATGCCCAACACACAGAATAAGGAGAGAATTTTAAAAGCCTCAACAGAAAGGAATCAGATTATATATAGGGGTAAACCAATTAGGATGACGACAGATTTTTCAACACAGACCCCAAAAGCTAAAAGATCCTGGAACAATATATTTCAAAATCTGAAAGATAATGGGTTCCAACCAAGAATCTTGTATCCAGCAAAACTAAGCTTCAGATTTCAAGATGAAATAAAAACCTTCCACAATAAACAAAAGTTAAAGGAATTTACAGCTAGAAAACCGGCACTACAAAACATTCTTGGCAAAATATTTCATGAAGAGGAAATGAAAAACAACAATGAAAACCAGCAGAGGAAGGTAGTACACTAAAAGAAAAACTAATTAAAAAGGAAAACCAAGTCAAGTTAAATAACAAAAATAAACAAATATGGCTGGAAATACAAACTATGTCTCAATAGTAATCCTAAATGTTAATGGCTTCATCTCACCAATCAAAAGACATAGGCTAGAAGATTGGATTTAAAAAAATTCAACAATATGCTGCCTAAAGGAGACTCATTTGATAGGAAAAGACATACACAGACTAAAGGGGAAAGGTTGGGAAAAATCATACCACTCACATGAACTGCGGAAGCAAGCAGGAGTCTCCATAGTCATATAAAATAAAGTAGACTTCAAGCCAAAGTTTATCAAAAGGGACAAAGATGGACATTACATACTGCTCAGGGAAACCATACACCAACAAGACATAACAATAATAAATATATATGCCCCAAACAATGGCACAGCAATGTTCATCAAGCAAACTCTTCTCAAGTTCAAGAGTCAAATTGATCATACAACGATAATCTTGGGTGACTTTAACACACCTCTTTCACCACTAGACAGATTTTCCAAACAAAAGTTGAATAAAGAAACTATAGAGCTCAATAACACAATTAATAACTTAGACTTAACTGACATATATAGAATATATCAAGTAGCATCAAGTAGATACACTTTCTTCTCAGCAGCACATGGATAGTTCTAAAAAATAGATCATATGCCACAGGACAACTCTTAGCAAATACAAAGGAGTAGAGATACTACCATGTATTTTATCATATCATATTGGAATGAGTTTGGAAATCAACAATAAAATAAAAAATTCTGCATCACATGGAGACTGAACAACATGCTACTGAATGAACAATGGGTTACAGAAGACATCAAGGAGGAGATTAAAAAATTCTTAAAGGTAAATGAGAACACAGACACAATATCGAAATCTCTGGGACACTATGAAAGCAGTACTAAGAGGAAAATTCATTGCATGGAGTTCATTCCTTAAAAGAAGAAAAAGTCAACAAATAAATGACCTCACACTACATCTCAAAGTCCTAGAAAAAGAAGGAAAAATCAGCAGCAAATGCAGAAGGCAAGAAATAATTAAAATCAGAGCTAAAATCAATGAAATCAAAACAAAAGAAACAACTGAAAAAATAAACAAAATTAAAAGTTGGTTCTTTGAAAAAATAAATAAAATTGACAGACCCATAGCCATGCTAATGATGAGAAAGAGAGAGAGAATTCAGATTACCAGCATATGTGATGAAAAAGGCAATATCACAATAGACACTACAGAAATACAGAAGACAATTAGAAATTATTTTGAAACATTATACACTAATAAGATAGAAGACAGTGAAGGCAACGATAAAATCCTTAAGTCATATGATCTGCACAGATTGAGTCAGGAGGATACACACAACTTAAACAGACCAATATCAAGTGAGGAAATAGAAGAAGCCATCAAAAGATTACCAACCAAGAAAAGCCCAGACTGAATGGATACATACCCGAGTTCTACAAGACCTTTAAAGAAGAACTAAAACCAATACTCCTCAATTTATTTCAGCAAATAGAAAAAGAGGGAGTACTTCCAAACTCATTTTATGAGGCCAATATCACCCTGATTCCAAAATCAGACAAAGACACTTCAAAGAAAGAAAACTTCAGACCAATATCTCTAATGAACAGAGATGCAAAAATCTTCAATAAAATTCTGACAAATCAAATACAAAAACATATCAAAAAAATTGTGCACCAATATCAAGTGGGATTCATCCCAGGGATGCAAGGTTGTTTCAACATACGGAAATCAATAAATGTAATTCATCACATCAATAGATTTAAAGATAAGAATAGTATTATCATCTCAACAGACACAGAAAAACCATCTGACAAAATACAGCACTCCTTTATGTTTAAAAAACTAGAAAAACTAGAGATAACAGGAACATATCTCAACATTGTAAAGGCTACCTACACTAAGCCTCAGGCCAACATCATTCTCAATGGAGAAAAATTGAAGGCATTTCCTCTGAAATCTGGAACAAGACAGGGATGCCCTCTCTCACCACTTCTATTCAACATAGTTCTTGAAACACTGGCCAGAGCAATTAGACAAATGAAAGAAATTAAAGGAATAAGTATAGGAAAAGAAGAACTTAAGCTAGCACTATTTGCTGACAATATATTCTATTCCTAGAAGACCCAGAAATCTCCACCAGAAAACTTCTAGAACTAGTAAAGGAATTCAGCAAAATAGTAGGATATAAAATCAACACCCATAAATCAAGGGCATTTCTGTATATCAGTGACAAATCCTCAGAGAAGGAAATGAGAAAAACTAACCCATTTACAATATCCTCAAAAAAATAAGATAATTGGGAATCAACTTAACAAAAGAGGTGAAATATCTATACAATGAAAACAACAGAACCCTAAAGAGAAAAATCAAAGAAGACCTTAGAAGATGGAAAGATCTACCTTGCTTATGGATAGGCAGAATTAATATTATCAAAATGACCATACTACCAAAAGCACTATATAGGTTTAATGCAATTCCAATCAAAATACTAGTGGCATTCCTCATAGAAATAGAAAAAGCAATCATGAAATTCATCTGGAAAAATAGGAGACCCAGAATAGCTAAAGCAATTCTAAGCAGGAAGAGCAAAATAGGTGGTATCACTATACCAGACCTTAAACTATACTACAGAGCAATAGTAGCAAAAACAGCATGGTATTGGCAACAAAACAAGCCAGTAGACCAATGGTACAGAATAGAGTACACACAGACTAGCCCACAAAATTACAATTATCTTATATTAGACAAAGCTGCCAAAAACATGCACTGGAGAAAAGATAGCATCTTCAACAAATGGTGCTGGGAAAACTGGAAATCCATATGCAAAAAAATGAAATTGCACCCCTATCTCTCACCATGTTCAAAACTTAAATCAAAATGGATCAAGAACCTAATTAAACCAGAGACTCTGCAACTAATAGAAGAAAAAGTAGGAATTAAACCAGAGACTCTGCAACTAATAGAAGAAAAAGTAGGCCCTAATCTTCATCATGTGGGATTAGGCCCCAACTTCCTTAATAGGACTCCTATAGCATAAGAATTAAAAACAAGAATCAATAAATGAGATGAATTCAAACTGAAATGTTTTTTTTCTCAGCAAAAGAAACAATATGTGAAGTGAACAGAGAGCCTACATCCTGGGAGCAAATTTTTACCCCTCACACATCAGATAGAGCACTAATCTCTAGGGTATATAAGAACTCAAGAAGCTAAGCACCAAAAAAACAAATAACCCAATCAATAAATGGGCCAAGGACCTGAACAGACACTTCTCAGAAGAGGATATACAATCAGTCAACAAATATATGAAAAAATGCTCATCATCTCTAGCGATCAGAGAAATGCAAATCAAAACTACTCTAAGATATCATCTCACTCCAGTCAGATGGTAGCTATTATGAAGACAAACAACAACAAGTGTTGGCAAGGATGTGGGGGAAAAAGGTACACTCATACATTGCTAGTGGGACTACAAATTGGTGCAGTCAATATGGAAAGAAATATGGAGATTCCTTGAAAATCTAGGGATGGAACTACCATTTGATCCAGCTATTCCTCTTCTCAGACTATACCCAAAAGACTTAAAACCCGCATACTATAGGGACACAGCCAGATCAATGTTTATAGCAGTACAATTTACAATAGCTAAACTGTGGAGCCAAACAAGATGTCCTTCAGTGAATGAATGGATAAAAAAAAATGTGGCATTTATACATAATGGAATATTACTCAGCACTAAAAAGAACAAAATCATGGCATTTGCAGATAAATGGATGGCGTTGGAGAAGATAATGCTAAGTGAAGTCAGCCAATCCCCAAAAAACAAATGCCAAATGTTTTCTCTGATATAAGGCAAGGTGACTCATAGTGGGTAGGGAGGGAGAGCATGGGAGGATTAGATTAATTCTAGATAGGGAAGAGGGGTAGGTACGAAAGAGAGGGGGAAAGGATTAGCAAGGATGGTGGTATGTGATGGTCATCATTAAACAAAGTACATGTATGAAGACTTGAATTGGGTGTCAACATACCTTATAAACAGAGATATGTAAAACTGTGGTATATATGTTACTAAGAATTGTAATGAAAAAAAAGTACATGCATAATGGCATAAATTAACATGAACCTACCTTTTATACAGAGATACGAAAAATTGTGCTCTATATGTGTAATAAGGATTGTAATGCATTCCACTGTCGCCGTGTATTTAAAAATAATAATAAAATCAATTTTAAAAAGTAATCTATTTAAGAACAATTTATTAAAATAACTCTTGTATTTCATAAATGTCCCTGAGAAAATCATATGGGAGACAAGCAAGAAAGTTTAGAGCTGAAATGACTGGGTTATGAGAGCCTTAACCTAATCAGTGTGTTAATCTCCTGTGTGGTAACTGTGGCAGGCAGGATGTAGCTGAGGAGGTGGGTCACTGGAGGCATGACTTTAGAGTATTTATTTTATAACCTGAGCTTAATCTCACATTTGCTTCTTGTTGGCCATGTCCTGAGCCACCTTTCTCCCCCATCCCCTTCTGCCATGATGTTCTGCCTCACTGTCAAATGCATTCTCTCTGCCATTTACACTTTTTATTGCTAGCATTCTGTCCATTATTACAATTTACATCTTCCTAGAAATTTTCAATTAGCTTTTATATTTTTCCACCTTTCTTCATTAGAGCTTTAACACATTACTTATAGTTATTTTAAGTTTATATATTAAAATAGTGCCATCATATCTCACATCTGAGCTTTGTTCTGTGGATTGTTTCGTCTTTGGGGAGTGTGTCATTTCTCACTTGCTTTTTCTTATGCTTGGTAATGTTTGATAGAAGCTGTTACAGTAGAAATGAACATGTACAATTCTATTTTCTTAGAAATTGGTATGCATTTTCTTCTGTTAAGGCCTGTAATATGAAAGTCTGTGCTGATCAACTCAACAGTTAAGTCTGACCCATGGCTATTTTTTCACTAGAAATATGTTCACTGTATTAAAAGTCTTTAAATTTCTTCATTGCAAACTTGCCTTTAGTGTACAGTTTACTAGAGGGTTCCCCACCACCACCATACTGCCTCAAAATCTGCTACAGACTTATACTGCCCTTGGGCACTGAGCCTCAGAGTCAGACCCTCACAGCTATCATGACAGGATGCCGCCTGGTTTGGGTTGAAAGGTGTTATTGGTTGTTCTGAATAAGCCACTGGTGAAGCATGATTGAGACAGGCACATTGGCCCTGAGTCCTTGGGGAATATCTCTCACAAGAATTCCTGCCATTCCTCCAGATATACTTCTGGTACCAATATGAATTCTTGCCCTTGTACCAGAGACAGAGAATCTTAATTCTCCCACCTTCAAGTGAGTTTTCACTTTATCCTAAAAGGGCAAGTGATTACTGCCCTTTAGCTCAATGATGAAGACATTTTATTGCATGGGAGAATGTTATGGACTTTAGTGTTCCTCAAAAATTCACGTTAAAGCCTAATTCCAATGTGATGTATTTGTAGACAGCCCTGCAAGAAGGTAATAAGGTTAAGTGAGATCATAAGGGTAGAGACTTAATCCAAAATAACTGTTTGGTTTTCTTTTTTAAAGAATGAAACACCAGAACTACCTCCCCTCCCACATATGCACATGGAATAAAAACCATGTGAAAATATGGAGAAAAGTACCTATCTCTAAACGAAGGACAGAAGTCTCAAAATAAAACTCACCCTGCTGGCATGCTGATCTTGAATTTGTATCCTACAGAACTAGGGAAAAATCACTTCTATTATTTAATCCTTCTAACATATAATATTAGTTATGGCAGCCCTAGCAACCCAATGGGACTGGAAGAGAGTTTTGTGACCCTCCACAATATCTGCATCTCTTCTGCCCAAATCTTGCACCACAAGCAAAGCCTTCTTGGTACTAGTCTCAGCATTTCTAATGAATGTTAGATAGAACATCTGTAAATAAAAACATGGTAAGAGGGTGTGATCTTCTCTATGTCTATTGTCATCTAGGGTTATTTTTTTCTGCTCTCTCATTTGGGCTAAACCTCCAACAACCTGTCTACTGTTCTAACTCAATTCTTCTTATCTGCATTTGACTATGTCCACTCAAGAAAATCAAGTGTTCATATCCCATCTCCCATGAGTTGCCTCTCTCCCCACATATCTGATGATTTTTTACCTTGTGATCTCATCTCTCTAGAGATTCATAATTTGTTATGAATTTACAGTTTATCTGTTTTTTACCTGGTGGGATATGCTCTCCAGATTTTTAAATACCTGAGAAGTAAAAAAGTCTCAGATCTTCTTTACATATTTGTCTGATTTTCACAGAGTAATATATGCAAATATATAGTAAACATTGATGTGACTGCATCACTGTAGTATGCTGATTTTAGTCTTGGGTATAAACCAAGGAATGGGACAGATGGGACAAATGATGGTTCCATTACAAGTTTTCTGAGGACTCTCCATACCACTTTCCATAGTGGTTGCACCAATTTGCAGTCCCACCAGCAATGTATGAGTATACCTTTTCCCCCACATCCTCGACAACACTTATTGTTATTTGTATTCTTGATAACTACCATTCTGACTGGAGTGAGATGAAATCTTAGAGTAGTTTTGATTTGCATTTCTCTAATTACTATAGATGTTGGTATGCCTTCATATATTTTTTGATAGACTGTATTCCTTGTTCCGTGAAGTGTTTGTTCAGTTCCTTAGCCCATTTATTTATTTGGTTATTTGGGTTTTTTTGATGTTTTTTGAGTTATTTATATATCCTGGAGATTAATGCTCTATCTGAAGTGCATGTGGTAGATTTCCCCCTATTCTATAGTCTCTCTATTCACGTTTTTAATTGTTTCCTCCTCGGTTTATACCCAAATGGCTTAAAATCAGCATACTACAATGACACAGTCACATCAATGCTTATAACAGCTCAATTCACAATAGTTAAACTATGGCACCAACCTAGGTATCCTTCAACAGATGAATGGATAATGAAAGTGTGGCATATATTATACACAATGGAATATTACTCGGTGTTAAATAAGAATGAAATTATGGCATTTGCCTGTAAATTGAAGGCACTGGAGAATAACATACTAAGTAAAATCCCAAAAAGCCAAATATCATGCTAAATCAATCCCCCCCAAAACGAAGACTGAATGTTTTCTCTGGTGTGCAGATGCTAAATCAGTATAAGGGGAGGTGGTGCCAGAAAGGAATAGAGCTACTTTGGAGTAGATAGAGAGGAGTGAAGGGAGAGGCAAGGTATGGGGGTAGGTGGGGTAGTAGAATGAATCTGACATTATCCTATGTACATATATGACTATGTGACCAGTGTGATTCTGTATCATGTACAACCAGAAGAAAGGAAAATTATACTCCATTTTTCATTCAGATACAATGGAAATGATACTCCATTGTATCTCTTTTTATTCTATTAGTTATACATGACAGTAGAATGTATGTGTCAAAATGCATTCTACTGTCATGTATAATAGAATAAAAAGAGATACAAAAGAATACATTTCTAATGAATATTTAATGGTTGAATATATATATGATCATTGATTTATTTTTAGAAATTTATAAACAGTTATCAAAGAATGGAATTTTGTATAACTGTCATAATTTTATTGATTTTAGAATAATTTTAATTGTAGGAATTCAGTTCCAATTCTCACTCCAATCTTTCTCTTAATTTTTATGTTTCTATTTTCCCTTGTATTTCTTTATCACTTTTGCATAATTTACTTGAAGTAATAACCCTGTTATATCTAACCCCAATATACAATCCAAGGATCTAATTCACTACCTGTTTTTCCTGTCATTGCTTACTCAGATTCCTTTATTTCTTTGTGATTGTTTTATAGTTTTGAATTGAGTTGCATATTCTAAAAAGCTAAACTATCCTTGAATGGCTAGAATAAAACTTTTTTTTGGTTATTTTAATATAGTGCTGTGTTGGTGTTCTTAATTTCATCTGAAATACCTCCAATGAGACATATATAAAACTAGTCTATAGCAATTCCAATTCTAACTACCACTTACTTAGTTTTAGCTTCCTATTTTACTCCATGCTTTATGCTAGCTGAACTGTCATAAGATTTATCTCTTCTATGAAAAGGGTTAATAAGAAACCAATAAAAATTCTCCAGGTCTGCTGACTTTTAGGTGCAGGTGTTTAATCACTCTTAGAATAGCTTTTATAGTTACAGGTACTGAACTACTCTGCTACCACTTTTCCCTTAGTCTCTTTTATATTAATTTGTATTTTAAGGAAAATCTCTTTTAACCTCATTTTTTATATGCTGTTTCCACAGTTGTATCTTACATGACCATAGCTTTTTAAAACTGAGTCACATTCATAATTTCTTTTTCAGTATGACTTTTTATTTCTTTTTCAGTATGACATTATTATTACAATTAAAACTTTTAAAATCACATTTGACAAAAGGATTCTTTTAAACCAAATTTAAAAAGAAAAACTCTTGTGATACTCTTATAAATTGAAATTTTGTTTTCTGTTTTATTAATTGTTGAGTGGTTTATCTTAATTCATTTGGGGGATTTAATATGCTGTTCCTTCCTAAATGTCTTGTATTCATGAAGTTCTGATATCAACAGTCATAATTTAATCCTTAATTTTTTTGTCACTAAGAAAATTAAAAACATTTACTTAGTGTAAAATAATGAATACATACACACATGGATTTAGAGAGTTTTTTAATTTAGGTAAAATGTTTGTGATAGACATATTATTTACAATGAGATAAACATAATAAGTACAAATGTGTATAGGATGGCTTCTATTAGGGGACAGAAGGTGGGAACATGAGATTAAGAGGATAATTCTATAAAACTGGCCCATTGTGCTAGCCACCAATTGCTTTCTTTTCCAGAAAAAAATTTACCTGCAGCCCTGCCTGGCCTAAGTGGACAGGCTATGTCACATTCCTCAGCAAACTACCTAAATGCAGGCCTAAAAAAAAAAAAGTTGGTAAGAGGAATCCAACTTTTTTGAGAGAATTTGTGATTCTTTTCACAGACAAGTTGCCAAAACTCAGGGAGATAAGGATGAATCTTCCTAACCATAAAATCTATAAGAATTTATGGTTAAGAATTCAATTAGGACCAGTCAGCATGGGCCAAGGTGAACCTTGGTGGGACTCTCTGGAATCTTCTCTGAAATCCCCCAAACAACTGTAGTACAGGAGGGGTACACTATCCTCCTCTCCTGGAGAACCCCACTGTCTGCACTGAGAGTGTTCCCTTCCCCTTTTTCTACCCCTTCAATCAACTCATTCCTGTTAACTCCAAGTGACATATCTGAAATCTTTCTGACTTGCTCATAAGATTTGGGGTTTGAAGGGGGGGAGGGGGGCGACGGTGTCTTCACAGTATATCAGTTTTTTAAAAGCCCTAAGCTCTGTAACAGTTTTGACCTCATTTGCTGATTATCCTAATGCTACTTCAATTCTGCCTTCTAACATTTATTGGGTAGCAACATTAGGATGTTTTTGAAGAGGTTTGGTTTATGGGTCAGGAAACCATTAAAAAGAATTTTGAAAGAAAAAAATAGGAAGGGAGGCAACACATTTCTTTCTTTAGGTTAGACAGTGGAAATACAGACAAAAGTACAGGCATGAGAGTGACTTATGAGATAGTATTATGGGCAACTGATTATATCTATAAGCTTATATCTATAAACTGGTATGAAAAATGGTGTAGGGGCTGGGGATATAGCTCAGTTGGTAGAGTGTTTGCCTTGCATGCATTAAGTCCTGGGTTCAAACCTCAGCACCACAAAAAAAAAAAAAAAAACAGTGTGACTAACAATCTGAGTGATAGTTGTATTAAATGAAAACTTATCACTTCCTGATTCATTGTTGGATTTGATTTCTCATTTACATTAGAATAAACTGTATTAAAGATGTTGAGACCCAGAGAAAGAATGTGAAAATATTTGGGCAAGATGTTTATGTCTATGGTTTATCCTCTTTGAAAATTATTTTTTCTTTTTAGGGAAAAATAAATACTTGCTTAAAGGTTTCTATGTTTCATTCCTACCCTTTCACAGAGTCTTGGACTATTTTTCTAAAAAATAACAGTATTACTAGTAATATGCAAAACTCTTTGGAACACTAGTGGACAAATTTATGGAAAACTAAGAAAATCATAAAAATAAGTTGTGAAAGTAAGATACGTGTCTACTTTGAGGAGTAACATTTTGCATACAAAAAGAAAACATCTTTTTGAGTATTCATGATTGAGTTTAATTAAGAAATATTCCACAGATGTCTTAGAAGGAGAGCATAAATTTGTGTCTAAGTCTATTTTTAAATAATAGTTCACATTTATGGTATACAAAATGCTTTCTCATGTATTATTTCACTAAATAAGTTTCTGACAATTCAAGGAAAAGGGTAAAACAGGTATTATCAATATTAGACATATCAGAAGGTTATGACTGAAAAGGATTAATACAATCTGACATTAGTGTTTTAACTTCATTACAAAAAAAGAGAAATTATTTAACTGAAATCATTAAAGTGAAGAGTCACATATGAGTTTAAATAGACAAGTGAAAAATTCTGCACTAATGATATACAACATTAATATCCTATAATATTACAAACTTATATTTTAATTCTTTTTGAATGCCTTTAATCCCAAATATCATTTGTGAAATCTTTTTTTCTGAATCTACCTATGATATAAGATATCCTTAAACTATGTGTTAAGTGTAAGGCATTTTCAGTGACAAAATTGTTTACACATAGTTCATATTTGTATAAAAAATAATGCTTAATTGTTGCTATTTTCATTCAAGAAAATTATGAAAGACACTAGTTATACACGACTCATAATAATTTGCCTTTAATTCTAAGGACATTATTAGTGAAATTATTGTATGAGATATACAAGAAGTATAATCAGACGTATATGTAACTCTAAGTAAATTGAATCATTATTGAAAGATAAAAATAAAAATAGACTAAAAGTAATTTCAGTGTTTTCATTCAAGAACATTTTTTAGCTTCAGTAACTTAGCAAGGCCCTAAGCAACCTAGACCCTGTCTCAAAGTAAAGAATAAAAGTGCTGGGGATGTGGTTTAGTGAGGGTTAAGAGCCCCTGCATTCAATCATTGGTGTATATATATATATATATATATATATATATATATATATATATATGAATGAATGAAAGAGAGAGAAAACACACACTAATCTTCTATCAAAAGAGTTACATAATATATATGTAGAAAATAACCCCTCTTCATAAGAACATATATAAATATGCTTAAATGAGGCAAAACAAAATTATTAGGACAAAGCTCTTGGATTATATTTGTTACTACATTACAGAAAATGTATAAAATACTGGATTTTTGTAAGGCTATCAAGTTCATTATATCTGTGGTCTGGGAAACATAATTTTTTGGGGGGAGGGGGACATGAATGTGTAATAGAATGTAACAAAGAAAGAATGAATGAGATTGCTTGTTTTACAGGAGAGCTGTCCTGCATGTTAACTTTAGGATAGGATCATCACCATTGGTTTTTGTAGTACAAATTTTAACAAAGAAAGAAACTCATTGCAAATTACATCATTTGCAAAAAGGAGTGAAGTTTACAAAAGCCAAGGAAAAATAAAACATTTGCTGTGCTACTAAGGTAAATCAACAGAGAACCCACCATTACCTACCATATTTGCAGGTGTGCCTCATGAACAAAACCTGCTTGTTATGATTATAAACAGATTGACCACTTAAGGAAAGAGAAAAAAAAAAGTCTTACAAAAGGTGTTATGGCAGTAATTAATACTTTTGACAATTTTTTTTCTCATTTTTTCCCTTCTAAAAATTCATGAAAATATTGTGATTCTGGCTCCCCTGAGACTAGATAAAAACTTAATCCTAAATATGACCAAAGAGTTGTGACCATAATAAACTTTTAAAAAAATGAGTTTGAACCCAGGCATACTCTACAACTGAGCTACATCCCCAACCCTTTTTTTTTGGGGGGGGGGGGGCAGGTAGTTTTAAATGTAACACAGATCTAGTTAAATTTCTGAGGCTGATCTCGAACTTGCCTTCCTTCTGCTTCAGCCTCTGGAGTCGCTGGGATTACAGCTGTGGACCAATGTGCCCGACCTAAAATAAAAATTTGTCATTTTCAACCTGGAGAGTTAAGGTTCTAAGACCCTCTTGAACTTTTCCCAGAGGTGTTGTAGGGTTCTCCAGAGGAAAAGAATGTACATACAATTACAAGAGAAAATTTATGAGACTGGCTTACCTGAACAGAGGCTGGAGAATCCTGCAATGACAGTCCGTAAGCTAGAAAGCGGGGGAAATGAGTAGCTCATCCACCCAAGAAACTGGAAACTTCAGAACAGAAGAGGCCAAGGCTGCAGACCCAGGACAAGTCTAAAGGCCTGCAAACCCCTGCGGACTTGTTGATGTGAGTTGGCCTTCAACAGCTAAACGGAGTCTGATGCCCGCGACTGCGCAGAAGCAAACATCACACCTGGCAAGTAGAGTTGGGCATGCGCACAGGGGCTTTCTCGTTCAGCTTTGTGTTAATCTCAAGGAGAAACCTGCCAGACCGTGCTGCTCCCAGAGCAAGTTTTCTCCAACCCAATTAGCTGACCCAGGAGCCAATCATCTGTGGATGCATAGACACACCTAGAACTAGCTATTACTAATTTTCTGGATAACAATCAATTAAGGCTGACAACCAAGAGTAATCATCACAGCTGCCAACAATTTAGATGTTAGCTCTTCTTTCAATCTAATTCCTTTAATCAGTAGCACTCCATTCTGATTTATGACAATTAAAATTCAAAATTAATTTCAAATTCACTATAACATAATATGACCTACCTTACTGTACCGGTGCTCACCTCACCTCGGCTTTTATGCTAATTACGCTTAAGGAAAATAGGTGAAGCTGGGCACTGTGGCCCACAACCAGCTACTTAGAAGGCAGCTCTTTAGCAAGAAGGAGGATTTCAAGTTCAAAGTCAGCATGAAATACTTACTTAGACGCTGTCGCTCAAATTAAAAAAAAAAAAATTCTGAGCATACATTACAGCTTCGTGGTAAAATATGGTGGGTTCAACCCCTAGTACCACCGCCCCCCCAAGACAGAAAAAAAACTAAGCAAATAATAAAATGTTTTGCATAGTGGTACAATGATACTTTTGGCTGTCTCAATAAAAATAATGAAAATTGCTGATTTTATATAGAAATAGGAGAAAGAATAACTAAGCATACTTTTTGAGTACAGCTTCTATGCATCTTAAATAAAAATTCAGTTTTGACTTTTGCATCTGATTCATCTAACATTAAGTTTAATGTCCCTTATTTTGCAACCTATATATAATTCACCTGATTCTGAGAGTTTTTGTTATTGTATGCATTTTTTAAACATTTTTGTTGGTATGTTATTGTTGTATGTAGCAGTGGGATTTATTGTTACATGTTTGTATATGTACACAGTGAAACAATATGATTTGGCCAATATCATTTTTTGGTATTTCCCCTTTCCCTTTCCTCTTCTCTCCTCATGGTCCCTTTTCTCTCTTCTATTGATTTTCCTTCAATTTTCAGGGGACACATGTCCACCTTTCTTTTCCCTATTTCTCTCAGGCTTCCATATATAAGAGCAAAAATACAAACAATGGTCTTCTGGGTTTGATTTATTTCACTTATCATAATGCTCTCAAGTACCATGTATTTTCCTACAAATAACATGATTTCATTTTTCTTTATTTTTTTTTCTGTCACTTTATTTTATTTTATTTTTTATTGGTTGTTCAAAACATTATAAAGCTATTGACATATCATATTTCATACATTAGATTCAAGTTGGTTATGAACTCCCAATTTTACCCCAAATACAGATTGCAGAATCACATCGGTTACACATCCACATTTTTACATAATGCCCTATTAGTAACTGTTGTATTCTGCTACCTTTCCTATCCTCTACTATCCCCCCTCCCTCCCCTCCCATCTTCTCTCTCTACCCCATCCACTGTAATTCATTTCTCTCCTTGTTTATTTTCCCATTCCCCTCACAACCTCTTATATGTAATTTTGTATAACAATGAGGGTCTCCCTCCATTACCATGCAATTTCCCTTTTCTCTCCCTTTCCATCCCACCTCATGTATCTGTTTAATGTTAATCTTTTCTTCCTGCTCTTCCTCCCTGCTCTGTTCTTAGTTGCTCTCATTATATCAAAGAAGACATTTGGTATTTGTTTTTTAGGGATTGGCTAGCTTCACTAAGCATAATCTGCTCTAGTGCCATCCATTTCCCTGCAAATTCTATGATTTGTCATTTTTTAGTGCTGCGTAATACTCCATGGTGTATAAATGCCACATTTTTTTTATCCATTCATCTATTGAAGGGCATCTGGGTTGGTTCCACAGTCTAGCAATTGTGAATTGTGCTGCTATGAACATCGATGTAGCAGTATCCCTGTAGTACGCTCTTTTAAGGTCTTCAGGGAAAAGTCCAAGAAGGGCAATAGCTGGGTCAAATGGTGGTTCCATTCCCAGCTTTCCCAGGAATCTCCATACTGCTTTCCAGATTGGCCGCACCAGTTTGCAGTCCCACCAGCAATGTACAAGAGTACCCTTTTCCCCACATCCTCTCCAGCACTTGTTGTTGTTTGACTTCATAATGGCTGCCAATCTTACTGGAGTGAGATGATATCTTAGGGTGGTTTTGATTTGCATTTCTCTGACTGCTAGAGATGGTGAGCATTTTTTCATGTACTTGTTGATTGATTGTATGTCCTCCTCTGAGAAGTGTCTGTTCAGGTCTTTGGCCCATTTGTTGATTGGGTTATTTGTTTTCTTATTGTTTAATTTTTTGAGTTCTTTGTATACTCTGGATATTAGGGCTCTATCTGAAGTGTGAGGAGTAAAAATTTGTTCCCATGATGTAGGCTCCCTATTTACCTCTTTTATTGTTTCTCTTGCTGAGAGAAAACTTTTCAGTTTAAGTAAGTCCCATTTGTTGATTTTTGTTATCAACTTTTATGCTATGGGTGTCCTATTAAGGAATTTGGAGCCCGACCCTACAATATGTAGATCGGAGCCAACTTTTTCTTCTATCAGACGCAGAGTCTCTGATTTGATATCTAGCTCCTTGATCCACTTTGAGTTAACTTTTGTGCATGGCGAGAGGAGGGGATTCAGTTTCATTTTGTTGCATATGGATTTCCAGTTTTCCCAGCACCATTTGTTGAAGATGCTATCCTCCCTCCATTGCATGCTTTTAGCTCCTTTATCAAATATAAGATAGTTGTAGCTTTGTGGATTAGTCTCTGTGTCCTCTATTCTGTACCATTGGTCCACCCTCCTGTTTTGGTACCAGTACCATTGCTGTTTTTGTTACTATTGCTCTGTAATATACTTTTAAGTCTGGTATCGCTATACCCCCTGATTCGCACTTCCTGCTTAGAATTGCTTTTGCTATTCTGGGTCTTTTATTTTTCCATATGAATTTCATGATTGCTTTATCCATTTCTACAAGAAATGCCGTTGGGATTTTGATTGGCATTGCATTAAACCTATAGAGAACTTTTGGTAATATCACCATTTTGATGATGTTAGTTCTTCCTATCCATGAACAGGGTATATTTTTCCATCTTCTAAGATCTTCTTCTACTTCTCTTTTTAGGGTTTTGTAGTTTTCATTGTATAAATCTTTCGCCTCTTTTGTTAGGTTGATTCCCAAGTATTTTATGTTTTTTTGAGGATATTGCGAATGGAATGTTTTTCCTCATTTCCGTTTCAGAAGTTTTGTTGCTGATATACAGAAATGCCTTTGATTTATGTGTGTTGATTTTATATCCTGCCACTTTGCTGAATTCATTTATTAGTTCTAGTAGTTTTTTTGTAGACCCTTTTGGGTCTTCTAGGTATAGAATCATGTCATCTGCAAATAGTGATAATTTAAGTTCTTCCTTTCCTATTTTTATGCCTTTAATTTCTTTCGTCTGTCTAATTGCTCTGGCCAGTGTTTCGAGAACTATATTGAATAGAAGTGGTGATAGAGGGCATCCCTGTCTTGTTCCAGATTTTAGGGGGAATGCCTTCAATTTTTCTCCATTCAGAATGATGCTAGCCTGAGGCTTAGCATAGATAGCTTTTACAATGTCGAGGTAAGTTCCTGTTATCCCTAGTTTTTCTAATGTTTTGAACATAAAGGGATGCTGTACTTTGTCGAATGCTTTTTCTGCGTCTATTGAGATGATCATATGGTTCTTATTTTTAAGTCTATTGCTGTGGTGAATAACATTTATTGATTTCCGTATATTGAACCATCCTTGCATCCCAGGGATGAATCCTACTTGATCATGGTGCACAATTTTTTTGATGTGCCTTTGTATCCGATTCGTCAGAATTTTATTGAGGATTTTTGCATCTAGGTTCATCAGAGATATTGGTCTGTAGTTTTCTTTCTTTGAGTTGTCTTTGTCTGGTTTCGGAATCAGGGTGATGTTGGCCTCATAGAATGAATTTGGCAGAGCTCCTTCTTTTTCTATTTCTTGAAATAACTTGAAAAGTATTGGTATTAATTCTTCCTTAAAGGTTTTGTAAAACTCCTCTGTATACCCATCCGGTCCTGGGCTTTTCTTGGTTGGAAGTCTTTTGATTGCTTCTTATATTTCATCTATTGTTATTGGTCTGTTTAAGTTGTGAGTATCCTCCTGACTCAGTCTGGGCAAATCATATGACTTAAGGAATTTATCGATGTCTTCACTATCTTCTATTTTACTGGAATATAGGTTTTCAAAATAATTTCTAATTGTCTTCTGTATTTCTGTAGCGTCTGTTGTGATATTTCCTTTTTCATCCCGTATGTTAGTAATTTGAGTTCTCTCTCTTCTTCTCTTCGTTAGCACGGCTAAGGGTCTGTCGATCTTATTTATTTTTTCAAAGAACCAACTTTTAGTTTTGTTAATTTTTTCAATGGTTTCTTTTGTTTCAATTTCGTTGATTTCTGCTCTGATTTTAATTATTTCTTGCCTTCTGCTACATTTGCTGTTGTTTTGCTCTTCCTTTTCTAGGGCTTTGAGGTGAAGTGTGAGCTCATTTATTTGTTGGTTTTTCCTTTTTTTGAGGAATGACCTCCAAGCGATGAATTTCCCTCTTAAAACTGCTTTCATTGTGTCCCATAGATTCCGATATGTTGTGTCTGTATTTTCATTTATCTCTAAGAATTTTTTGATTTCCTCCTTTATGTCTTCTGTAACCCATTGATCATTCAGTAACATATTGTTCATTTTCCATGTGATGTAGGATTTTTCCTTCCTTCTTTTATCATTGATTTCCAGTTTCATTCAATTATGATCAGATAAAATGCATGGTATTATCTCCACCCCTGTATATTTACTGAGGGTTGCCCTATGGCATAATATATGGTCTATTTTTGAGAAGGATCCATGTGGTGCTGAGAAAAAAGTATATCCACTTGATGATGGTTGATATATTCTATATATGTCAGTTAAGTCTAGGTTGTTGATTGTGATATTGAGTTCTATAGTTTCTTTATTCAGCTTTTGTTTGGAGGATCTGTCCAATTGTGAGAGAGGTGTGTTGAAGTCACCCATAATTATTGTGTTGTGGTCTATTTGATTCTTGAACTTGAGGAGAATTTGTTTTATGAACGTCGCAGCACCATTATTTGGTGCATAAATATTGATAATTGTTATGTCTTGTTGGTGAATGGTTCCTTTTAACAGTACATAATGTCCTTCCTTATCCCTTTTGATTAATTTAGTCTTGAAGTCAATTTTATTCGATATGAGGATGGCCACCCCTGCTTGCTTACGAGGACCGTGTGCGTGGTATATTTTTTCCCAACCTTTCACCTTCAGCCTGTGTATGTCTTTTCCAATCAGATGTGTCTCCTGGAGGCAGCATATTGTTGGATTTGTTTTTTTAATCCATGTTTCCAGCCTATGTCACTTTATTGGAGAGTTTAAGCCATTAACGTTTAGAGTTACTATTGTTATATGGTTTGTACTTCCAGCCATGTTTGATTATTTATCTTCTTCTTTTTTTTTTTTAATTTAGTTTGTTTCTCCATGGTTAGCTTTCCCCCCGCCCTCTGTCTTTATAGAGGCACTTCCCACTGATGGTTTTGGTTATTGTTTTTCATTTCTTCCTCGTGTAGTGTTTTGCTCAAGATGCTTTGCAATGCTGGTTTTCTGGCTGCAAATTCTTTTAGCTTTTGTTTATCATGAAAGATTTTTATTTCGTTGTCGTACCTGAAGCTTAATTTTGCTGGATACAGAATTCTTGGTTGGCATCCATTGTCTTTCAGTGTTTGAAATACGTTGTTCCAGGATCTTTTCGCTTTCAGCATCTGTGATGAAAAATCCGTTGTTAACCTTATTGGTTTACCCCTGAATGTAATCTGCCTCCTTTCTCTTGTAGATTTTAATATTTTCTCTTTGTTCTGTATATTGGATATCTTCATAACAATGTGTCTTGGCGTTGGTCTACTGTGATTTTTTGTGCTTGGTGTCCTGTATGCATCTACAATTTGTATATCCGTTTCCTTTTTTATTTCTGGAAAGTTTTCTGTAATTATTTCATTCAGCAGGCTACTCATTCCCTTGGTTTGAATCTCTGTACCTTCTTCTATCCCGATGACTCGTAGGTTTGGTTTTTTTATGTTATCCCATATCTCTTGGATGTTTTTCTCGTGGTTTTTAACCAGCCTTTCTGAGTTGGCTAGGCTCTTTTCAAGATGATATATTTTGTCTTCATTATCTGATGTTCTGGCTTCCACTTGCTCCACTCTGTTGGTGATACTCTCAATTGAGTTTTTAATTTGGTTTATCGTTTCTTTCATTTCTAGAATTATTGTTTGGTTTTTTTTTATAATCTCTATCTCCTGATAAAGATGCTTAACTTCTTCTTTTATCTGTTTATGTAATTCATTTTCAAAGTGTTCTTTCACTGTTTGGATTTGCTGTCTCGTATCTTCTTTAAGGTTCCATTCCATCTGTCTAAGGTATTCCTTGAGTTCTTTATATGACCATTTTTCTGCTGACTCTAGGTCCTCCTGAATATTTAGGCTGTCCTTCATTGTTTGTACTCCTTTTCTTCCTTGCTTTTTTATGCTGCTCATGTTACTTCTTGTTCTGTTTGACTGCTGAGTTTCTGTTTACTCTTATAGATTTATTTGATGCTTGGGAGGAAAGATATTAGAAGGGAAGGGAAGAAGTCACTAAAGAGAATGAGAGTAGGGAGTTAGAATTCAAGGATTGGGGAATAAGAAAATTGAAAAGAAATGAAAAGACAAAACAAACAAAAATAACAAAGATTAGATAATAAAGAAAGAAAGAAAAGACGAGAAAAAAAATTTTAACAAAAATAATAATGATAATAAAAAAATGAAAATTAAAATTTAAAAAAATAATAATAATAATAAAATTAAAAAAATTAAAAAAAAATTAGAAACATTGAAAAAAAGTTAAAGAACAACAACAAATAAAAATTGAAAATGAAAGAAAAAGAAGAAAAAAAAAGAAAAAGAAAAAAAATGATAATAATAATAATATTAAATGCAGTCCTAGAGTTCTATTA
Source organism: Marmota monax (assembly GCF_021218885.2). Lineage (NCBI taxonomy): Eukaryota > Metazoa > Chordata > Mammalia > Rodentia > Sciuridae > Marmota > Marmota monax. The sequence goes on along the minus strand of NW_026694479.1, from coordinate 4,887,892 downwards.
ACTTCTCTTCCAGTAGGTGGAGCTGTGCCCACTGGGCCAAGCTTCTCCTCTCAATAGGTGGGAACCATTCACTGTGCAGCAGCTCTTTCTCCTAGACTGGGCGGGTCTCCAATCCTGAGTGTCTAGGGCCTTGTCTTGTGTTTCCTCAAGCCAGGCCGTGCTCACCTGTGGTGCTCACCACAATACTGGCTACACGCCAGGTCTGCTGCTCCTGGGAGCCCTGTTTTCATGAACTCCTGGGCTCACTCTCCCTGTTGGCCTCCCTCAGACCCTAAGTTTGTAGAGCTTGGGGCTGAGATCCCCCAGCGAATTTGCTTGCCCTCCTGTAGCCACGCCCCCGGTAGCTGGTGCAAGAGACCTCAGTTGTCAGCACTGGTGGGAGCGGTAGCCGGGAATTCCGCGAGTCCCGCGCCACTCCTGATTCCCTCGGTCTGGTTATTGCGTTCACAGGAGAGCTGGGAGTGGCCCTTAAGGTTTCCCCGCTGTGTGGAGAGAGATGACTAGGGGATTACACACCTGTCGCGCTGGTTTCAATGCAGTTATCTCCTCCGCCCGTGACGCCATTTCTCTGCCATGGTGGTTTCCCATGCAAATGGTGACCGTTCATTCCCTTTGCCGGGTGACCAATGCAACGGGTGGGTCCTGACTGTCTCTCCCAATCCCCATTTCAGTCCTGTGGCCACTGCCTATGAAGGCTCGGTTGGCTTTTAACTCTGTAAGTTCCTAGGGGCCGACCAATTATTTCAGTGGGATCATTAGTGCTGAGTCACACGAAGCAGGTGAACCGAAGCTTAATTGCCTTCGATTCGGGCTCTGTGTGTGTGTTCTGAGGGGCCCAGCCTGTACACCCCAGATCCACGTCAGCTCAGCATTGCCTAGTGATCCTGAGCAAACAGCATTTAGACAGTTTACGGCTCCCTATGCCTGCGCAGTTGAAGATGTCGGAGACTTGATCTCTCTGCGCCTGCCACCATGTTAGATCTCCTCAATGATTTTCATGTTGCCCTTACAGCTTCCTGGCATAAGCAAGTTCTTGGGATTATACAAACTGCTGCTTCTGTTTCCAGTCCAGATTTCTAGAAATGAAACCCTGCCGCCGTCGCCTCCGTCTCTGGGCCGCGCTGACGGGCGCTGCGCTCGTCTGCGACCGTAGCAGAGCCGCCCTGGCCTCCGTGTTCTTCAGCCCGGTGCCCGGCCCCTGGGGCCCAGGCGGCTGCTGCCGTGGCTCTCCATCCCCCTCCTCCGGAGCACGGGTCCCCTGGCAGGGGGGTGCAGAACGACCCCAGAGCAGGCTCTGCCCGAAGGTGCAGCGGCGAACAGGCCACCGAGGCGCTCGAGGCTGCAGTCCAGCCTTCAGAGGACAGGGCTTGGCACGCAGCCCAGCTCCAACCTCTAGGTGCGGCTGCCGGACAGTGTATACAGAGCCATCAAGACAGCTAGCAGAAAGCAAATGGCGGCTCCCGCGGAGTGGATTTTCGGCACAGAAACCACAGCCCCGCCAAGAATCCCAATCCACAAACTCTCCCTGTATAAAAAAATATTCAAAACAAAAAGAAAAAAAGAAAAAAAGGCGGGGCGCACTGAGCTTTCTTTGCCTGGTACTTACAATCCACTGCTGATTACACATTCAGCTTCTCTGCCCGGAGCAAAGCGAAAGAGGAAGCAGATGGGAGCAAAGCGCCCGCGGCTCTGAGCAGCCAAGCGTCCGGGAGCCAAGCGTCTCTTTTTCGATCTCTTTGTTCTTCCTGCTGCTTGGCAAAGTGGTCCACTACAGATTAACGGTGAAAGGAGCTTTAACAGAATGTGCGAAATCTCTATTAAAGCCGCTGTTCTGAGCACCACGCTCAGCACTTCAGCAACCCCCGTACGCAGCGGCCATCTTCCCTCATTTTTCTTTAATGCTGAATGAAATTCCATCATATTTATATGCCACATTTTCCTTATCTACATATCTACTGATGGGTACTTAGGCTGGCTTCATAGTTTGGCTATTATTAATTGTGCTGGTATAAATGTGAATATGCATGTATTGCCGTAGTACATTGGCTTTCATTCTTTGAGATAAATACTGAGAAGTGATATGGTCATATGTTGGGTACATTCCTACTGTTTCCATAGTAGTTGTGCTAATCTACAGTACCACCAACTGTGTAAAAGAGTTACTATTCCTCCACATCCTATCCAGCATTTATTATTGTGTGTATTCTCAATGACCAGTATGAGATAAAATCTCAGTGTAGTTTTGATTTGCATTTTTCTAATTGCTAATTATGTTGTTCATTTTTTCATATATTTTGACTATTTGTATTTGCTCTTTTGAGAAATGTGTTTAATTCATTTGCCATGTATTCATTAGATCATTTTTGATGTTTAGTTTTTTTGTGTTGTTTACATATTCTGGTTACCCTCTGACAGAAGAGTAGTTGGCAAAGATTTTCTCCCATTCTGTAAGATCTCTCTTCACATTATGAATTGTTTCCTCTCTGGGCAGAATTTTTTAAGTTGATGCCATTATATATACATTAATTCCTGGGCTTTAGGGCTCTACTGAGAAAGTCTTTGCCTCTGCCTGTATGCTAGAGTGTTGAACCTTCTTTTTTTTTCCACTACAAGTGCATATTTTATGGTCTAATTCCTGGGTCTTTCATCCATTTTGAGTTGATTTGTGTGCAGGGTGAAAGATACATGTATAATATCATTCTTCTACACATGGACTAACCAGTTTCCCCAGTACCATTTTTTGAAAAGACCATATTTTCTACAATGTATGTTTTTGTCATGTTTGTTGAGTGTCAGATGACTATAGATGTGAGGGTTTGTCTCCTGTCTTCTATTCTGTATTATTGGTTTATATTTTTGTTGTTACACCTATACCATGTAGATTTTGTTGTTAGAGCTCTGTATAATTTAAAGTCAGATATTGGGATGACTCCAGCCAGCCTTAATTTTAAGCTGAGAAGTACATTAACTATTTGGGCTCCTTTATTATTCCAAATGAAATTGAGGACTTTTTTTTTTCCTTTTAGTTCTGTGAAGAATGTCATTGTTACTTTGATGAATGAGAATTACATTGAATCTGTATATTGCTGCTGATAGTATGGCCATTTTAACAATATTAATTTTGCCCATCCATGAACATGAAAGGTGTTTCTATTTTCTTGTGTGTTTTTCAATTTATTTCTTCAATATTTTATAATTTCATTGTAGAAGTCTTTTACCCCCTTTGTTAGATTTATTGATAGGTTTTGGGGATTTTTTTTATTTTTTGAGACTATTTTTCTGATGTATTTCTCAATAGATCCATTGTTAATCAATAGGAAAAAAAACATAGATATATTTTTGTATGTTGATTTTATAACCTGCTGCTTTGCTGAATTTGTTGATTACTTCAAGAAGCATTTTTGTGAATTTCTTAGGGGGTCATCTAAGTATAGCATCTCATCACCTACAAACAGTGATAAGTTGACTTCTTTCTTATTTTTTAATCTTTTTTTATATCATTCTCTTTACTAATTCCTCTGGCTAGAAGAGTACTATATTAAATAGGAATGGTGGAAGTGTGCATCCTTTATGTATTCTAGATTTTAAAGGAAATGCTTTTAGTTTTTCCCCTATGAGGTTGACTTTGGGTTTTGCATTTATAGCCTTTAAAATGTTGAGGTAGATTCTTTGTACCTCTTAATTTCTCAGGTTTGTTTTTTTTTTTTTTTATCATGCATGAGTACTGAATTTTGTTGAAGGCATTCTTAGCATCTATTGAAATGTGTAAGTGATTAAATGGTTTTTGTCTTTAATTCTATTTATGTGGTCAATTAGATTTATTGATGTACATATGTTAAACCATCCTTGAAACTGTGGGATAAAACCATCTTGATCATGACATACATTATGTTAATATGTTGTTGAATATGATTTGCCAGTGTTTTGTTAAGGATTTTTGCATTTAAGTTTATTTGTGATATTGGCCCCTAATATTCTTTCCTTAATATATCCTCATCTGGTTTTGTTATGAGTATTATACTGACTTCATTGGATAAATTTTGCAGTGTTCCATACCTTTCTATTTCGTGGAATAATTTGCAGAATATTGGAGTTCTTTCTTCTTTAAAGGTCTGGTAGAATTTAGCTGAGAATCCATCTGATCCTGAGCTTTTCTTTATTGGAAGGCTTTTTTATTACTTTTTCTATCTCATTATTAGCTACTAATCTATATAGATGTTCTGTCCTCTTGACTCAATATTGGTAGGTCTTATGTGTCTAGAAATTTATTCCTTTTTTTAGGTTTTCCAATTCATTAGAGAATGAATTTTCAAGATAGTCCCTAATTATCTTCTGAATTTCTTTTATGTTTGTGGTGAGTTCCATGTTTTCATGTATAAGTTTGTTAATATGGATTTGATACCATGGGGTATCAGTTTCCATTCTTCCACTTTCAGACTATTGCTCTCTTTGCCTGTAAAGTGAGTCAGTGGATAGAGTTGGAGAATATAATTCTAAATGAAATTAGCCAGTACCCCAAACCAAATGCTGAATGTTTTTTCTGATATAAGGAGGCTAATTCATAGTGGGGTTGTGAGGGGGAACATGGGAAGATTAGACAAACTCTAGATAGGGCAAAGGGGTGGAAGGGGAAGGGAGGCAGCATGGGGATAGAAAAGATGGTGAAATGAGATGGACATCATTACCCTAAATAAAATATATGAAGACATGTATGTTATATATGTCTAAGTACATATATGAAGACAGGATATATGGTGTGAACATACTTTGTATACAAACAGAGATATAAAAATGTGCTCTATATGTGTAGTAAGAATTGTAATTCATTCTGCTGTCATACATAACAAATTAAAATATAAAATTTAAAAAACAACAAAAAAAATATAGTTGGGTCTTGTTTTCATCCATTCCACCTTTGTCTGTTAATTGGAGAGTTTAGGCCAATTACCTTCAATGTTACTATGCATAGATGTTTATTAATTCCTATAATTTTGATTTATTTATAATGTTTAATGTGTATCTGTTTCTCATTTGCTTAACTATTCTTCAAATGATATTTGTTCATTTGGAAATTCTGGCATTGGTTTTTGATTTCTTCTGTGTAAAATATTTCTTTAAGTAAGCTTTGTAATGCTGGTTTAGTAGTCATGAATTCTTTAGTTTCTGCTTACCTTGGAAAGTTTTGATTTCTGCTTTGACTTTGAAGGAAAGTTTTGATGAATATAACTATCTTGGTTAACAGTTATTTTATTTTAGGACTTTAAACACATGATTCCAAGTTTTTAGAGTTTGTGCTGAGATATCAGAAGTGATTCTGATTGTCTTTCCTTTAAATGTGACCTTATGTTTTTCTCTTGATGGTTTGAAATTTCATACTTTTTCTTTATGCCAGGCATTTCAATGACACTGCATCTTGGAGGGCTTTTTTCTTTCTTTCTTTCTTTTTTTAATCTTGGCTACTTGAGAGTTTAAATGATTCCTGTACCTCCATTTCCATCTCATTCTGAAGACTTGGAAATTTTTCTGTTATTATTTCCTTGAAGACATTATCCATTCCATTAGCCTACATCTCATATTTCTCCTCAATTCCAATTATTCTTAAATTTGATCACCTATCGTCCCAAAGTTCTTCTGTATTCTCATCATGGTTACTTATTTTCTTTTATATAGTCTGAATGTTCAGGTTGCCAACTGTGTCTTCCAGCTTTGAAATTCTGTCTTCAGCATGTTTTATTCTATTAGAGAGATTTTCAATTGAACATTTTATTTGATTGATTATGTCTTTCAGTTACAATATGTCTTTATTTTTCAATATATCTATCCCTATCAAATTTCTCATTTATGTCCTGTATTGAATTCCTAATAATTTAGTTGTTTTTCTGTGTTCTCTTGGAAATCATTGGTCATTTATACAAATAATTCATTTGAATTAATTATCTGATATTTTGTGTACTTCAATATCTTCGGGGTCAGTTCCTGATGCATTATGATCTTTAGGGTGTGTTTTACCTCATTTTTTCATATTTATTGAATTCCTGTGTCAGGTTTTATCCATTAGTTGGGATTGATTTCTCTTCCATTCTGATGTTTGGACCTTTTTAGGGCACAGCGTTCTCTTTCCAAAGTGTCCTAGAGTGATCTAGCTTGAGACTCCCTGATAGATGTGGTATCCACAGACTTTGTGTTAATTCTTTTTGTATTTGCTCTAGCAGTGAATGTCTGTGAGTGGTATCTGAGTCCCCACACTCAATCATTCCAACTTGGGATATGTTCATTAGCTTGGGATTTTTTTTTTGTCTCTTTTATTCTTTTTATCAATATATAACTGATATATCAAAAATAGCTGAAGCTTAAGAGTCATGAATTTTTAGGTAAAGCAAGTTTCTTGGAACAAGGTTCTTTATCTTTTGGCTGAGCTTAATTGAGCAGCAGGATCTCTTCCTCTGAACTTGTAGTGTTTCTGTAGTTCCTGTCACCTAACAGAAATGGATACAAAGAATATATAGCATTAAAATAAATGCATAGTTCCTACCACAACAACTAAAACACTGATTTTTACCACAAAAACATGAATGGTGGAATCAACAATTGCCAAAAGCAAAAACAATAAATAACCATGATTTAGATCTGGCAATAAAACAAACAGAAGGTTTTACCTATGCCGTGCAGAGCAGTAATAATTGCAACAATATGAATGGTGGGGGCAGGAGTTATATAAACTAATTTGTTCTAAAACATGGTAAAAATATTGGTTTAGTAAGAGAAAGAAACTGTGATAGGAAAAAAGGTTTATAATTTTTAAAATTTGAACAGAGAGAATTCAGCAGAGATATGATAGGTGAAGGTTATAAAGAAAGAAAAAAAAGGGGCTGGCACTGTAGCTCATTGGTAGAACACCTGCCTTACATGTGTGAGGCACTGGGTTCGATCTTGAACACCACATCAAAATTAATAAATAAAGATATTGTGTCCATCTACAACTAAAAAAAAGGAAGAAGATAAAATAGGAAAAAGAAAGTAAACAGAAAAAGAGAGAACAAGAGAATTTGGCTACTAGTGAGGAGAGAAAGGAGAGAAAAGGAAAGAAACAAAAACAAAATAAAATCAACAAATCAATTACCTAAAACCTCAAAAGACAAGATAAGGAAAAATAGCTACATCTTGTAAAATGCTAAAAATGAGCAAAAAAGAAACAAATATGCATATATGTATATGACCACAAACCAATCAGCACAGCAAGAAAGCCAAAGTAAATAAATAGAATCAAAACCAAAAAACAGAATAGATTCTTAATTAAAACTGAAAGAATCATACCCACTGAGGTCATTGCTGTGGTTAAAATGATTGATGAAAATGGATGATCACTGCCTATGCACAGCTGTTCTTTCCATTTCTTCTTGGGTTATGTACCAAGACCGAGACAGAGAGAAAGGACTGTTGATTGAAAACTTCTTTCACTTTTTGTGGTTGCTCACTGAGCTGCCAGATGAAGTGGCCTAAGACTGAAACTGGTTATATAGCTCTCAACTTCCCTTCTCACCAGTACAAGGTAGAATGGAATGGGAAGAATAATCAATTGGAATTTTGTCTGTACAAATCAGATCAACTCACTCCCATGGTGGGGCTCCTGCAGAGTTTTTAAAGGGGAGTTATGGAAGCTGGGACTTAGGTCTAATCAGGCTTCAGGCACTTCCTTGAGTGGTATCTGCTCTGGAGATAACTCCTAGGGCCAGGCAGATGCCAATCTCTGCTGCGAGTCAGGATCTCAGAAGCTTCCCAAGAATTCTCCTCACTGGACAGGGAACCAATACTCTACACAATATGCTGCCCACATTCTGAGCCACAGAACAGCTAGGAATGTAGCTTTCCTCTAGTCTGTCATGTTAAATCTCTCTGAATCTGAAAGATTAAATGTGATTAATAGTGAAGTTTAACTTCTTGATTTTCTCAAGTTATAGTTACCTTTCCTTCTGAATAATCAATCAGGTTCCCTTATTTTCCTATGAATTCAGAGTTGGAGAATTTGATTCTTTGTTCTGTTCCAGAAACTCCCTCCTGGCTGCCTCTGCCCATCACTACAGCCAGATCAGTAGACTGTGGAATCAGGTCTGATTACTGCTGGATCATTCTGTCATGAATCTACTTATTGCCGAAAGCTCAGTCCTGTCCTGATGCCAACCCAATAACAAGGACATGGTTTTGAGAAAAAGGAAAAAGGTTTATTGCTTTGCTAGCAAAGGAGAAACACAGGGTACTCCTGTCCCAAAGGCTGTGATGCTGCCCATCCACAGGAACAGGGGGCTTTTATAGAGGTGATTCAGAGATAATGAGATTAAAGAGGAAAGATCAGGGGAAAGAAAATCAGGGAGGAGAAGTTTAGGGAAAAGAAGACTGGGAAAAAGAAAAAAATGTATAAATTTCAATACCACAAGGGATATAGTCAAAGCATCAAGTGAACCTCTATTACATAATCAACAATGATAGTTTTCTGTAAATAACTTGAATGAGTTTTACTATTTTATTGATTATTTATACTATCTCTGTAGTTATTGGGTTTTAGATAAAATAAGACAGGATGTTGTAACTAAAAATTTCTTACTGCTTCTATTTTTCTGTTTTAAAATAATAATAATTTGTTAGGAAAAATGTGTCCATTTCACTCAAAGTAATAACTAAAAAAAATCATCTTCTGACCACCAATATGAGAAAGTACATATTTTCTAAATTACCATTAATATTGTTTTATTTATTTATTTGTTCTTTTTAGATACTGATGACAGTAGAGTGTAGTTTGACATATACATGCATGGAGTAAAAATTCGCATTCTGTGGTTGCACATGGTGTGGAGGTTACACTGGTCATGTGTTCATATGTGAACATAGGAAAATTAAGTCTGATTCATTCAACTGTCTTTCATATTCCCATTTCACCTCCCTTCCCTTCATTCCCTTCGTTTTCTTTTGCCTAATCCAAGGAACATCTATTCCACTCCCCCTAATTGAGTGTTAGCATCCACATATCAGAAGGAACATTTGGCCTTTGCATTTTGGGGATTGGCTTATTTCACTTAGCATCATAGTCTCCAGTTCCATCCACTTTACCAGCAAATGCTGCTATTTTATTCTTCATTATGGCTCAGTAATATTCCATTATGTATATATACACCATATTTTCTTTATCCATTCATCTGTTAAAGACCATCTAGATTGGTTGTATATATTAGCTATTGTGAATTGAGCTGCAATAAAAATTGCTGTGGATGCATCACTACAGTCAGCTGATTTGAGTCATTTGGGTATATACTGAGAAGTGGGATAAATGGGTCAAGTAATGTTTCCATTCCAGTTTTACTGAGGAATCTCCATACTGCTATCCAGAGTTGTTTTTTCCCATATTCTCTTGTATTCTTGATAATTGTCATTGTGACTGGAATGAGGAAACCTCAGCATAGTTCTAATTTGTTGATGTATTCAAAATTTTCCATTTTATTAGAGAATAAATTCTCAAAGTAGTTTCTGATTATTGTCTGAATCTTAGTAGCGAGATATCTCCTTTTTCATCATAAATTTTAGTAATTTGAGTGTTATCTTTCTTCATTAGGTTGTCTAAGAGTTTACCAATTTTATACATTTTTTCAAAGAACCAACTTTTTGTCTTGTTGATTTTTTGGATTGGTTTTTCATTTCAATTTTATTGATTTCTACTCTGATTTTAATTATTTCCTGTCTTCTAGGCAGGAAATGCTTTTAGTGTTGATGTGTTCTTTTTCTAGGTCTTTGAGATATAATGTTCAATTATTTATTTGTTGACTTTTTATTTTTTTTAATGAATAAACTCAAAGCAATAAAGTTTTCTCTTAAAACTGCCTTCCCAAAGATTTTGATAAGTTTGTCATGATTCTCATTTACCTCTAAGTATTTTTTATTGCATTCCTAATATCTTCTGATATCCATTGGTTATACAACAGCATATTATTTAGTCTCCAGATGTTAAAGTAGCTTCTATTTTTTTTTATTTTTTTAATTGATTTCTAATTTAATTTCATTACAATCTGATAGAATACAATGTTTTATCTCTGTTTTTTTTTTTTTTTTTTGTGTGTGTGTGTGTGTGATTTCTAAGAGTTGCTTTGAATCTTAAGATATGGTCTATTTTAGAGAAGGATCTGTGTGCTGCTGAGACACAGTGTATTTAGTTTCTGATGGATAAAATATTCTATATATTTCTGTTAAGTCTAAATTATTAACTGTGTTTTTTATTTCTACAGCTTCTTGATTTGGTTTTTGTTTAAAGAATCTATCCAATGGTGAGATATTTGCCTTAAAGTCACCCAATATTATTGTTCTGGTCTATTTGATCATGGGAAGTGAGAAGGGTTTGTTTGTTGTATGTAGATGATCCATTTTTGGTTTATGATTATGATTATTATGACTTGTTGATGCATAATTCCCTTAAGCAGTATGAAATGTTCTTCTTTGTTCCTTCTGATTATCATTGTCTTGAAGTATACTTTATTTGATATGAGGATAAAAACCCCTGCTTGTTGATGAGATACATGTGAATAACTCTTTTCCCCATCTTTTTACTTTCAGACTATGAATGTCTTTGCCTATGAGGTAAGTCTCTTGGAGACATTGTATTGTTGGGTGTTGTTTTTAATCCAATCTGCCAGTCTATGTTTTTTGGTTTATTAATTCAGACCATTTATATTCAATGTTATTATTCAGAAATTATCTATATTCCATTCCCTGTCATTTTGATTTATTTCTGGTTTTTAAGTTCTTCTTTGATTTACTATTCTACTAGTGTAGTTTTCACTTTTATTTTTCTACTTGCTAGTTTTCACTTTTATTTTTTACTTCTTCATCATGAAATATTTTATCAAGTATGTTTTATAGTTCTGACTTTCTAGTTGTGAATTCTTTCAACTTTTGTTTAATATTGAAGGGTGTTTTTTTGATAATTAATTCTGAAGCTTAATTTTGATGGATATCACTAGTTAGGGGAAGACAAATAATAACAACAAGCAATACAAACAATATACAGCATTAAGACAAATAGCTCCTGCTATGACATCTACAATGCTAATTGTCACAATAAATAGGAATAATATGATTAGTTATTGCCTATAGTAAAAGCAGTACATTTGCAAAAGGGTTTACAATTTTGAATTGATAGGGAGAGAACATAAGTGATGTAGAGGGTAATGATTTTGTGAGGAAAGATAGAAGTAAGAAATTTTTAAAAAGTGAAAGAGAACAATAGAGATTAGCTGTTATCAGAGGAAACTAGAGAAACAGAATCAAAGGAAACAGATAAGTGAGAGAAAGAAAAATCTGATATCAAAATTTTAAAAATTAAAATAAAAGAACTCAAAAGAAAATTAAAATATACAAATATCCTAGTCCTTAAAATACTGATCTATGAAAAATAAACTGGCTTTAAAAATGTTAGAAAAGACAAATAAAAAAAACAAATTATGAGTAAGTATACATGTCCATGAACAATTAAGGTTACAATTAAAAAGAGAAAAGAAAAAACAAATAAGCAAACAAACAAACAAAGATCTCAATGAAAGTTTAAAGAATTGTATCTGGGAAGATGCTCAGTTTCCCTCTCAGCTGTGTTAAATTAAGTGGTTTGGAATATGATGCTTGCTCCACCTTCAAGGTGGGATTGCAGGAGTGAGAATCCTAGACTTAAACCTATGGGGTTTAAGCTGAGGTAAGATTCAGGCTCTTCACTAAGTGCCTATTGGTGTGGACATTTTAAATCAGTTCACCTCCAAGGCCCTGCAATTGCCAGGCTGCGCTGGAAGCGTCTAGTCCTAGAATCTCCCTGGGTCCACTTTTGTGGTTGAGGAGCCAATTCTTAGTCCACTCCATCACCAGCAGACCCCCTATTTTCTGGTCTCCAAACTCCTTCTCTCCTTCCCCTGCCCTTTTGAATTCCCAGCCAGGCACATCTCTCTCAGCTGGTACTGCAAGCAGCCGGATTGGAGAGGGAGGGAGAGAGTCAGATAGGGTTCTATGACCAGCATTCCCCTGTGTAAACCCCTCTCCACATTTGATTTTTCTTGTGGTTGCCTAGGCACACTCTGTGTCCTGCAGTGTGGGTTTGCAGGCCTGTATTTCAGGCCAAACTTGGGCTTGACAGGAATTAGCTCCCACAGGTGCTGGCCCCCACTCCACGGCTGCAAAATAGTTTCTTCCTCTGTCCTCCTGAGGCAGCTAGGAGAGATGTGGCTTCTTTCCCACACAAGGATATTGTGCCGAATGCCTTTCAGTTTAGTCAGGCAGCATCTCTGATCTCTCAACTCTCCATACCCAGACATGCCTCAGTCCTACTAAAAGTATGGGTTCTTTAATTCTCTTATCCTCTACCTTTCTTGCAGAGGGATTTCTCTGGCTGGTGCCTTCAGATGTGGGAGGGTGAACACTGGGAATTTCTTCCTAATTTAATTATATCCAACCTCCTGAGTCTCTGATCTGCTTTGAATGTCCAGTGTTTAATCACAGTCAAGGTTCCCCCCAACCCCACTTTTTTAAACCCATATCGCTGAGAAGCTGCCTATCCTATCAGCTTTCTTGGTTTCCTAGCATGGAGAAGCTAGGAAAGCAACTTTACATATTCCACCACCTTGAACTAACCAACCAATATTGGATATTATAAAACTAAAAATGTGGCAAACATTATTTGGTGAAAATGACATATAATTCTGATCATTAGTAAGATTAACCAAAATCTAATGAATATGTTGGCAATTTGTATTTCTAGTTTGTTTCTACTAACAGTGTATTTTGTGATAATGGCTTTTCCTTGCTGGTATTTAGACATTCATTTTAAATTATGGTCGATAACATATATCTTGTTCCATCAGTTGCAGATATATTTTTTAATATATAAATTAAGCATATAAGAGAATACTCAGAATTAATACTTAACAGGATACTGACAGAAGTTTCTGTGTTCGTATTTATTTTATCTTCCTTAACCTATAGGACTCCTGATTATATAAAGCTTTTAGGCATAGTGTTTGGCAATATAAGCAATATGGCATATAAGCAATATGCAATCATTAGTAATTTTTATTATGCTGTGTCTTTAAAAGAACTTAACCAACCTGAATAATAGTTGAGTCTCATTCTGATAATAAATCTTTTCAGGCAGGTTTCTATAAACACAGGCAAACAGAAACTTTAGAAACACATTTATTAGATACTTAATAAATAAAATTTTTATAATAATAAACAACAAGGTTACCACAATAACTTATGCTTATTTTAGTCTATTGGTGAAATAAGCAGAACTTCTACAACTCTTTTGGGAAGAATATTTCTATTGCTTAAAGAGAACCTTAATTTTATACAACTTGAGTTGAAGATTCACCATTCATTATTTTTCAGTTGAATTTCAACTAAAATCTCCTCTAGCTCTCAGTTCTCTCAATGGTGAGGTAGTCTGGAAAATTATGGATTTGTTAATTTTTCTCTTTCCTATTATGTTCTAGAATTTCAGAGATGTTTTATGGAAGAAACATGAGAGACATACTTAATATGCAATCTTCATGGGGAGGTTTAATATCTTGCCTTTATAAACAAAAATCTCACGTTAGGTTTCCAAAAAATCTTATGAGAAAATTTTAAAAATCCAATTTTGTATCAATGATAGGAAACAAATTTCAAAAAGTGTAACTCAGCCAGGCCTGGTGGTGCATGACTGTAATCCCAAGCAGTTTGGGAGCCCGAGGCAAGAGGATTATTGGTTCAAAGCTAGCCTCAACAAAAGTAAGCAAATAACTCAGTGAGATCCTGTTTCTACATAAAATGCAAAACAGGGCTGGGGATGTGGCTCAATGGTTGAGTGCCCCTGACTTCAAACCCTGTTACCTACCCCCACTAAAAGTGTAACTCAAAGACAAAATAAAACATAGGTGGTTTAAAAGAACATTAAAATATGCAAATATAAAAAGGGCATTTTACCAATATGAATATTAATATAAAATAAATAAAACAACATAAAATGAAGTTCTTCTTTATTGAAGATATGTAATATTTACAAAAATATGTAATAAGCATTTTTTATATTTTTTATATATTTTTAAAAAATTTTAGTTGTAGATAGACACAGTATTTTATTTTATTATTTTTTTAAAAATATTTACTTTTTAGTTGCACACAACACCTTTATTTTATTTATTTATTTTTATGTGGTGCTGGGGATCAAACCCAGTGCCTCACACGTTTGAGGCAAGCGCTCAATCACTGAGCAACAACCCCAGCCCTGTTTTATACTAAGATAAACAAAAGCCTCTAATAAATAAAATTTCACAAAAATTAGGAAGGTGGGAAGCATTATCATATAAAGTTAATATTTTATTTTAATTATTTATCATTTAGAAAAAAGTGAAAATTATAGGAAATACCAATTACATTATAGTAATATCTCATACTTCTTTTCTGAAAATGAATGTTTTCCATCATCCAGTGGAAAATTGTTATATGTAGGCTATGAAATATACCTTAATATAATTTGTTTAAGAGAAATTGTACAGAACTATTCCTTGTCCATACAATGAAACAAACCTCAAGATTTAGAAATTAAGGGGAAAAAACACAATGAAAATTAATAATTATACCACAAAAACAAAAACATAGTCTGGATGACATAAAGTGTCTTGAATCAAAATGGAATATCAAAATGTTTCAATTGTAAGTAATAAAAAAATGACTTTTAAAAGTATGCATTATTTGCACAACTGTTCTTGCATTACAAGGGAGAATGAATCAGCACTGTTTATTAATCCAAATCTGATTCTGCAATAATTAAAAATATATAGTCAGATATCAATTCATGATAATAAATAGAAATATGAAAATAAAAAAAAGAAAATTTGAGAAAATAGTGCTCATATTATTGTATGTTCTGAAAATATTTTAAAAGATGAAAATATCCTCACTTCATTCCTCACTTCATAATTCTATAAAACTTATGTATTAATCTGTGCTTTAGGCAAAATAAAATTACAGAGGTAGATCAAAAAATCAGAAAAGCAATTGAACAAATTTGTAAAAATATACAATGGTAGCAAAATATGATTATCTGAATGCTTACATATTTGTGCATTTCAAGTATTTAGGAAATACAAGTTAATTTTAATAAATAATTGCAGATCATATAAATGAAGAGAAATTTCTAAATCCATTTATGCCACAACAATAGTAATTTACAAAGAATAAAACTTTTGGGCATATCATATTCTAGATATAAAGACAAAATACAATGCAAGAGAAAAATAGAAAATAGTGATTAAAAATCTTGATAAATACCCAAAAGATGTTTGATGAACATCCACTATCCTTTTCTGATTATCACAAAGCACACTAATAAAAGAATACTGAAGCTAATAAAGACCCATCCCTTCAAATATTCTTTCTAAGACTCACTCTGAAGTGACTGTTAGTCTAATTAAAGAAAAGGATAAATCAAGAATCTCTTTTAGCTTGAGCATATTCATTGGAATTACTATGTTGCAGAGAAAAAGGTAGTGTGACTTGTAGCTCAAAGATTGGAAATTGTGATTGTGTACTCTGATGACAGCATAATAAGAAAATGGGGATCTTAGCAAACTAAAGGAGAAGGGAGCTTAAAGTATACATCCCTTAATCTTTCTAGTGTTTATAAACATAATTTTCATCTCATAAATGCAATTCCAGTTACCAATTACCTCATAGGCATATTTTATATAAAACTTATTAAAATATAAACATCCACTGGATAATGTTTTTTGTCAATAATGAGCCACTTATATGATGGTTCCATAAGATTATATCATCATGATATCATAGCCACATAGTTTGTGTAAGTATATTTATGTTGTGCACCAAAAGACAAAATCACCCACTGACACATTTCTCATATCATATCCTGTCCTTAAAGAATGGAATATTATATACACATTTCAGTATATAACTATTCCCAGTTCTGTAGTATATGACTACTGTGAAATTAACTATTAAGGAACAACATGCCATAACTAACTGAAGGGGCAATAAATATGATCAAGCAGTCTCATTTTGAGAAGGGAAGCAAGAAGACATCTGAAAGCCCTCTTATCAACTGCCTGTACCATATCCTGCAGATCATAGTATACGAACTGACTTGTCAATCAGCATCCTGACCTGGCAGTATGTTGTCACCTGGTTCTTCAGACTAAGGGTTCATCTTTGTCTATTGATTTCCTTTGACATATCTAATAAGACACTTTATATGTCTTGTTGGTGTGTACAGAAAATTCTGTAAAATGTTTTATGATTGGAGAATCTTAGTTTCTCAGTTTCATAGACTTACAAGTGGGAAATTTTTATTTAAATGTCTATTTTCCTCCCAGTTGATCTTCTGGGAAATTCTTAAATCTAGTAATCAATATATATATATATATATATATAGATATAGATATAGATATAGATATAGATATAGATAGATAGTAAGATTTTTTTTTCAACATTTATTTTTGTTTGTACAAGGTCTGGGGCTAGATATATCACACCCTCCACCTTGTTCAAGTCCCTAAACTCTGTTTTTCTACTGCTCTCTATCTTGAGAAAATATAAAACAATAAACTAGATAAGACAAAGCTAATAGGCTTTGGACCTCAAGGATCCATCTGAAAGTAAGGTTTTCACTGCTCTCTGTTAGAAGGTGATTAATGAGAGTGTTAGACAAGGAGGGGATCTTGAGTTATCAAGCTTCCCGAAGGTTCAAGGATCGTCCTGGGACCCCATGCTTGGGCTTTGGAGTCATTTATTACTTCTCTGATTCATTGCCATGAATAAGGGAGTAAGGAATGCAAGAAGAAAGGAATTTGGATTTTGCCACCATGATGGATTCTTATTTCCTAATAGCATACTTATTGATGCAAGTTTTTGTAACTGGATTTGTCTGTTTTCTCCTTAAAGTGAGGCCAACCAAAGTCTGCTGCTTTCTCTTCGGACTCTAATAAATGCTTAAAATGATTGAAGAAAATAACAACAAACTCCAAAATCCTGGCTGTGCTTCTTCCCTAGATTCCCTAGAGCTTATTAATTGATAAGCACCTGTTCTGATTCCCAGAGGAGACAGCAGTGAAGTTTTCCCACGGGCTTTCCTTCTGTGTGAAATTGTTAGCATTTCAGCCAGGAACAGAGAGATCTGTGCAATCTATATTAGTGCTTCATGTCTTCTGAATCCATATTTTAGATTCTGTCCCATGAAACACACCTGCTTCTGAGTATCAGTTTTTGTTGTTGTTGTTTGTTTGTTTGTCTTTTAAGTACTGAGAGCAAGTGAAATAAAGCCCAATGCAAATCACTTTAAATAAAAAAGGAAATACATCCACTCACATACATTCCAGGGTCATGGTAAAGGTAGGCTTAGGCCTAACAAGAAGCTGAGAGCATTTTTTTTTCCTTTTTCTCTACCATTTTACTCTCTCCACTATTTTTCTCTCTTTCTTCTTTCTTCCATTAAAACTGTCGACTGTCTTTTAGCTCCTTGTGTCTCTCTGTGTTAAGCTTTCTCTCTCTGAGGGCATTAGGGTAACCACCATGAGGGACAGGGCTTTGGAGATACTTACATACAGAAACATATATCTGTTAGTGATGGCAAAGGAAATATTTACTACAAATATCCATATATAAAATCCCAGAGAAAGATTCAGATTCCCTCCTTGGGTAGTCACTCACTCTTGTTTGCATGATGGGTCATGAGCCCATCCCTGTCCTCAAGATATAGGGGTTAGGGGTGTGCAATCCTAATATACTGCCAAGGGGGAAATGGTCTGTTTAGAAGAAGAAAGGGAATAAATGTAGAACACATACAATGACAGTTGATGCCCGTCTGTAATCCCAGCTACTTGGGAGGCTGAGGCAGGAGGATCGAGAGTTCAAAGCCAGCCTCAACAAAAGTGAGGTGCTAAGCAACTCAGTGAGACCCTGTCTCTCCATAAAATACAAAATAGGCCTGGGGATGTGGCTCAGTGGTTGAGTGACCCTGGGTTTAATCCTCAGTACCCCTCTCCTCCACAAAAAAGGATGATAGTTACTCATCACATAAGGAAATAGAGGAAAATCACCTAACAACAAGGGAAACATGCAAAATTTTTGCGAGATTTTACTGGTCTTTCCAGAAACAAACTTGACACACCATTTTACTAATAATTACAAGACAGAACATAAAATATTCATAAACATATCCAAATGTAACTACATTGAATTAAATGTACAAGGAACTGTTGACAAAGATGTGATGAATATTGTCCACTTTTCTAAAAAGTTAAAGAGATATGAAACCAGATAAATCAAGAAGCCTGTGGTTGGGTAAATGACAATATATTAAATTAGTTTTCTTGTCTCTGTTCCTTTAAAGCCATTTTCCTCTGACTTCTTGCCCTCTCTTCTTGGAAGCTAACGACTACATCCACACAGCTCCCATATCCATTGGCTTTCATTTCAGTTGGATGTAGTCTATGAGAAGCTCTGGCAAAAAAAAAAAAAAAAAAGTGGGTAAGTAGAATGAGATCATATGATTTACTGGCATCTCCCCACATATTCACCTCAAGTTGGCTCTGAACACTAATTGCCTATAGCTGTGTCTTTCAAAGTGATGACTCAACATGCCACTCTGTCACCCCTGGCACACTTCTTTCCAGAGATCCGAGGATGGGAAAGCTTACTACTGCCATCTTCAAGGCCATGGCTCTTGGGTTTCTCAGCACCCAGTTTTCTACAAATAAGCCTTTCTGTGTGAAATTTTCCAATCATCCTATTTTGCCATCTGTTTCCTGTGACAACCCTGACTGTTTCAAAGGCAATTCTCTGTAAAAAAAATAAATAAATAAAATAATAAAAAACATAATGTATGAATTTTATCAAGTGATTACCTTTGGCCATTTGTTAAATATCAATATAAAAATGTGGTTTTTAAAAATAAAATCCTATAAGCAACTCATACTATTATCTGTTAAACATATAAAATACAATGATAAAACAATATAGTAAGTAGTTTAAAATTAAAAAGGGAAACAGCACAGAAGAGAATTGTACACATGTGTGGTTGTATAAATGTATACATAGGAAGCAGGGGGAGAATGAGGACACAGCAGCATTGTGACAAGTACTTAGAGTTCCTTCATAATCAGTATTACAGAAAAAAATAATTAATTATATACATGTATGAATATATCAGAATGAAACTACTCTTCTCTATAATAAATGTTCACCTTTAATTTGGATCCTGCTCAGCTATTTGTAAAAGTGTAGCTATATCTTAAATCATAAGAAATCAAAATATCTGTAACTGAGTGTTTGGAGCTCATAGGGAAATAAAAAGGAATTTTTAAAAAAAGGGCCTGGGGAAGGATAAAAATACAGGAAATTTTATATTGGAAATAATATAAACATCTAACAATGGTAATTGTTTAAATACTTTTGATATACTCAATTGAGATAATTAGATTTAGAAAATACTACATCTAGCAATACTTTAAGTATGCCCTCAATTTTATTACTTTCTTTTATGTTTCCATTTAAATACAAATATAAGTATTATATGAAAATGATACACTGTTAGATGGCTATAATAGATAGTTTATAGCAGTTATATTCATTCTTTTCCATATTTTAATTTTTTTCTATAGTATTATCAGACATGTATTCATTTAAGTAGATGCTTATAGAATTATAAAGGTATTTTAATAAATGTAGAAATACAGAATTTAAAATATGAAACAGACGATATATTTCTGTTCAATAAAAACTACCTAGAACTAACTAGACCTCTAGAGGCCAGAATTCCAGGATAATCTTCTGATAGCAACTTTAATTACTAGAAAGTAAAAATCATAGTCACTTAATTCACTGTTATTGATGAATGAGTAATTAAATATGAACTTTCTTTGTAAACAGAAGAATCTGAAAGTAAAGAGGTTTTTCTGTTATAAACTACCTTGTTACATATGTATATTAAGCTAGTAATTCTAAGAGTAGTATAAGACTTTTGGGGGGTTGGGTGTGAGGTGGTACTAGGGCTTGAACTCAGAGGGACTCAACCACTGAGCCATATCTCTAGCCCTAATTTGTATTTTATTTAGAGACAGGGTTTCACTGAATTGCTTAGAGCCTCACTTTTGCTGAGACTGGCTTTGAACTCACAATCCTCTTGCCTCAGTCACCCGAGCCACTGGGATTACAAGCATACATGTCCCTCATACAAGATATTTTTAAGAAACTGCTCATATTAAAGTAAAATATATATTTAAGACTTTGACTCAGGCCTATTTTTTCTCTCCATTTTGAAACTTCTTTAAGGACAATAATAGAATTTCTTTTTTTGTTCACATGTGTTTTACTCAATATATATTTTTAATTTTCCGGTATGCTATGTATGAGAATACTTGGCTAATTCTCATGGCTCTGCTGAGGAAGGAGGATTGAGAATTGTGAATCCACCAATATTTATTTTCCCCTCTTTTGTGAATGGACATTGGGTTATATCCAGTATATGACCTTAAAAAAATTGTGCTGGTATGAACCTTCTTCACCATGCTTCTGATACACACACACATACTCACACACACATTTCTGTTGAGTATGTATCTAGTAGAATTGTTGAGCCATAATACATATGTATTTTCAGTGCTAGTAATTTCAAATAGTTTTCTAAAATACTTCTACAAAAGTATTTTCTTTACTCCATATTGTCACTACCAGATGATATTGTTTCTAGTTTTGTCTTTTAATTGACTGTAATATTGCCTTTTTAAAATTTGCATTTATCTGCTGATGTAATTAATAAGCAATTTTCAAATTGTCTGTCTACAGTTTGGATGTGTCTTTCACAAAGTTATTTCTCAAGTTTCTGGTTCATTTAACCACAGTATGTTTTCTTATCAGTTCTGAGAAGGTGATGTGAGTTCTCTGTAAGATGCACACATTTTTCCTTACTGGGTAGTTTGTTTGTTTGCTTTTGTTATATTGCAAGGCATATTAGTTCTTCATTTTAATAAAATTCAATTGATCTTTTTTTTCAAATAGTGCCTTTGGGTTCTCCATTAATAAATATTTCCCTGCCAGAAAACAATCAAATATTCTTCCAGAGGTTTTATTGTTTAACTTTCACATAGAAAAATAATCTTTAATATAATGCTTAGAGCTATAATCTATTTGATATTAACTTTTGTTTATGAACAAGATCATAGAGTAGGGAGGGGTTGGATCTGTTTTTTTCAAATGGATATTTAATTTACTTAAAGAAATTTATTTTTATTTTTATTTAACTTTTCTATTGGAATCACATATGTAAAATTTACCATCTATACCATTTTTAAATGTACAGTTAAATGCAACCATCACTACCAACTAGTTCCATAGCCCTTTTAGTCTTATGAAATGGAAAACCTGATCTCTCATCCACACAGTCCCTGGCAACCAATTCAAGTCACTTATTTTTAAAGTACTTATTTATATACATATGCAAATATGTAAACCTATACTGCTCTCTCTCTTTATATCTACATCTATCAATTAGAATGTGTGTATATATGTATACGTTCATTTTTATGTTTTTGTGTATGTGTATGTATATAGACAAATCTCTATATTCATACACATTTATATATATATCAGCATACACACATTCACACACACATCTATAGCTAACTATTTATTGATTAAATGAGGTTAATTTTCTCCTTATCATCATATAATGCACATTCTTAAGGTGTAACTTTGCTAATTATTTTATTAAAAGGGTAGAATAAACTTACTTGTATTACATTTAAAGATTTTGAATGTTTTCAATATTTAATTTTTTTGACCCATAAAAAATTGATGGGGCATATGAGTTGAACATGCTGAGGAATTGATCTTCCACATTAGAAGTTCTGTGGTAAGACCATTCAAGAGAAATTCCAGTGATTACCTGCTTCATCAGACTATGATTACCCTGGTTCCAATCACACTGCTTTTAAAATGAAATACTAAAATACCAATTCCATAGTAAAAATGAGGAACTTAGGATTTAATTAAAGCAGTAATTTCAGTGAGGTGAACACAAGCATGTACAGTACTCACTGTAGATTTCAAAGGTGTTAATGAATGATAAAAACGATTGCTGTCTTTATAATGTTTGATTTTGAAGAACAGTAGACACAGAGAATTCAAGGCAAGAATTAATTATTCTGGCAATAGAACAAAAGTTAATATTAGGATTTGGGACTTAATTGTTAAACTTAAATAACCTGTAATGTCTTTTCAAGCTAAGAAAGTGTAAGTAATGTTCCACTAAAAATATATGCCTGAAAACTGACCAATTAGGTGAGCTACTGTAATATTATTGTAACATTACCATTACATAGAAAATGACAGGTAAAGGAAAATAAGCATACTTAACACAATGTATCAGAAATATGAAATAAAAACATACAGAAGACAAATGATGATTATTCTTAAGAAAACCCAGTTTTGTTTTATCATTTTATTTTTCTAGTCTTAAATTTCTCCAAAATATATTTTTGGCATTGTTTTTATTCCTCAAGTATCAGGAACCCGTTAAAAGGATTTTGACATTTTAATTATTTGACTTTTAGATCACACCTATGTGTTTCTTATGTTTGTATACAAATAATAATTTTCAAAATGATATAAATAATAAGGTCAAAATAAAAATCAGTGTTTTGTACATCAATACTTAATTTCTTTTGACTATGGTTAAATCTTGTTTCAGTCTTACTCTTATATTTGATCAGGCTTCCATTTCAAATCCATTTCAGATTCCATATTGGATTTAAATCCCTCTTGCAGGAGATTTTTCTTGCCAATTTTTACATATAAACATTTTCACTCTTCATAATGCTTTGGCTTTTAATTTTAATGCAGTGTATATTCAGAATATGGACTTCAGAAATGTATTTCCTTCAGAGTTACTCAAATACATCAAAATCTATGACATTTTCTCTCTAATTCCCCATCTTAATCCATGCATTCATTTAAAAGACACTTTTTTGAGTGTACTTTATGTCTCAGAAAATGATCTCTGTCTGGAGGCTTCAGGAAAGAATAAAAAATAGATTAAAAAAACACGACACACAAGACGCCCAGTTCTCTCCTAGAACTCAGGTGCCTGTGGAGAGCTAATAATATTAATAAAAGATGCCAAGGATGATGAAGATAATTTTGGACATTGAGAAATTCCAGAAAGATAACCAAATAGGTTAATGAGATAAAGTTACAAAGAATAAAAAGGAAGTTTCCTTGAGGTGATATTGGACCTGAAAACTGAATGACAGAAAAGTCATCCACATGACTATTTGCAGATTCCCTGGGTGAAATGAGTGCAGCAGCCTTGAGTCAGAAGCAGGCTTGCTGTGATTGAAAAAGCAAGAGGCTCCCAAGACTGGGGCATAAGGAGGGGGCAGGAACGAGGCAGAGAGAAAGTTGGAGGGATGGTGAGAAACAATGACAAGAGGCCAAGCAACAAAACAAGGACATTAAAAATTTAAACATTAAAAGGCAACATGAAAAGAAATACGCTGAAAATCTTAAAATGAAAAATATTATTAATTAATATCATTGAGACAAAAACACTTCATAGTTAAGATTATATAATGTAGCTATTAAATTTAGTATTTTATGAAACTCTGCTGATTGTAGAATGAATGTGCTGAAACTGGTGAAGTACCCAGACTATAATATGGATTAACAAAAAGAGGAAGAAGATGATGGATATAGAGGAGGTAGCTTGAAAAAAGTCATACAAGAAGCCCCAACAGCAGAATAAAAACAGAAATCATGTAAGGATGTCAAGAAATATAGTTGATCACCCAAACAAAAAACAAACAATACTAGGGAATTAATAAAAGTCTTAAAGAAAACATGTGACAGTTAGACATGGTGACATAGTTCCAGGAACTGAGAAGGCTGAGGGAGGAAGATCACCAGTTCAAGGCTGTTCTCAACAACATATGCTCTAAGGTACTTAGAATGACTGCTCAAATTTTAAAAGATAAAATATAATAAAATTTAAAATAAAAAAAAATAGAGTAAAAAAAGGGCTGGGAATATATTTCAGTGGTAAAGCACCACTGGATTTAATCCTCAGTACCAAAACAAACTAACAAATAAATAAATAACAATAAAAATAAAAATTGGGCTTGGGATATTATAGTGATGGATACAACATGTGAAGCAGATTGGACACCAAACACATTAAATTTTCAGGACTCTTTCTTCCATATACAATGTTATGGCTATTTCTGATTGGTCAAAATATTTAAATGGAAAGAAACTAAAAAATAAAGTCTTTTCAAATACAATAACTTTAGTCTTTATGCTCTTAACCCAAGAAATTCACAACCACTGAGACACATTTCTATTAATACACTAGTATTACATCGAATTAGGTTTGGACTAGCTTCCTCCTTACATGTTTTAAGTTTGGAATAAAGGTTTTTCTGGACCTAGAAAACTATAACCTAACTTTGCCATGTTCTTTACAGCCAAACTTATGGTATTATTGGTGAGGGTCAATGGGAGACTAAAAAATAAAGACTTATACAGGCAGATATGAAGATAAAGCTGGGATCAGGTGGATTGCTGCTCTCTTATGGAGAAGCAGATCTAAAGAGTTTTGCCAGCAATGTTCATTTATATGTGTCTCATTGTCAGGTTAAAGACTATGAAAGCATTATTCGTTGTACTCATTAAATTTACAGAACTAGAAGCATCTACATAGCTTTTCCACAATTGCAATGTGCAATGTTAGGAGTTTTGTGTAGTGCTCAAGAAGGCCCATTGTTTAAAATTACTGTAAAGCCAGCAGGCTCAGGAGTAGCAGAGCTTGTGAAATATTATAGTTGTCTAGTATGAGAAAATTTCTCTATCCCTGGGAGCTATGTGCCTGAGATCAAGGTCGAAGCTGATAAGACTCTTGCAGTAGGGCATTACCATAGCAGTTAGGCTTCCGGTACCCTTGCATAGAAACATTACCAGGCAGCAGGCAAGCCACAGCCATGAAGTCACCAAAAACCCTCAATCTCAGTCACTGCTCTCTCATTCTCTGCCAGGGCTCTCCACATAATGATATGTAAATAGACTGGAATCTACTCCTGCAACAAGTAGCTTTGTCTCAGTCAAGGACAAACAACCAACTGTTCAAATAATGTTCACACAAAGCAAACTAGAGCTGTAACCAAGGGGCTGTCTCTGAACCTCACTCCCATTTTCTGTATGTCAGGTTTTTTTTTTATCTCTGACTGTAAATATCATTTGCCTATGTAGTTGGGTCACAGTATTCTGAGCCATTTTTGTCCAAATCATTCCCTGATTCCAGAATAGCAAATGAAAGCCATTTAAGCTCTGCCAAACGGGAGCTGTTGTAATTTTTTCTTTTAACAGTACTTATAAATAATTAGCACAAGGAATACAGCATTTCTCTTTTGATTTATCAGCTATTTTGTTATAAGTTTTTTAAACAAAACTTACAAGGCACTGTACAAAGGGTTCACAATAATATTTCTTTAAATATGAAGCCTAGCAAATAAATCTAATTATTTTTATCATCTTTCCTTTTATTAGGTGAAACAGTAAACCTTTCTGCTACTTAGGTTATTCTCAGAAAGCTAAGATAGTTTAGCCATGAAATATATCAAAAGAATTTCATTATGCTGAAGTTTTAATTTGGAAAAGCATATCAAGGATCATTAGGGGATGCCAGATATGGACTAAAGTCTTAAATATCTAAAAGAAATAAATAATAATAGTCAATATTTTCATAATGCACAGTAATAAGATGCAATAATTATTATAAAACTTTAGAAAGAAAGGATTCATGAACATGCCAAAGTACAGAAAGTTTATATTGGGATATAGCCACAGAACACTTAAATCTGGGGGGGAAAAGACAAAATATATGCTAATGTTCTTCTTTGTAAACTATGTGAGTAATAATTTAAAGAAGTTATTGGCTTCTAATCTCAATAACAGTATGACAGTATATAAAAATCAAATATATAACCTAGTTGTATAAATATACATAAAATAATTATGCAAATAGAGGACCAATTTTTACTATTTATATATTACTTTTTTACATAAGACGATAATATTTTATAATATATAATATTGACAAATCCTGAAATTTTCATCAATAAAAAGATAATTTTCTTGTTCATATGTGCACATCATTCTATAACACATATACTGAGTGTTTTTAACATGTGTTACTTTCTTTTTTTCTTTAATTTGTTTTTTTAGTTGTTGATTGAAATTTATTTATTTGCTCATATGTGGTGCTGAGAATCAAACCCAGTGCCTCACACATTTTAGGTAAGCCCTCTTCCAACTGAGCCACAAACCCAGCCCAACACTTGTTACTTTCAACTGTTATTAATAATTAAGTTCAAACAGTGTAATTAATTTTGCTTTCTTCAAATATAAGAGACAATTAGATATTATTTTTTCTATTTCATTTTGCACACATTTTTTAAGTGGCAATAATAAGCATAATTATAATAACATTTAAAGGCACTGTACAAAGTAGTCACTTTCTTCTAAATAAAACTAAATTATAGTGATGTTCAGTGACCACTGGTTTGTATCTTGCTAATATTTAGAAATGAAAAAATATTCAGAGATTATTTTTAATCACCAATTTACATTTTTCTAAGGTTTTGAAGTCAATAAAAGAGGTCCATATACAAGTTACTCTAACACTAATTTTTTATTTGTGGGTATTATTGAGATATATACCTTAAATATAACAAACTTAGTGTTTTCTTTTTATTTTTAATGAGAATGTTCACTAACTTTTTCATTTAAAATATTGTAAAGAATTCTTGTCAAAGTTATCAGTTTTGTTTTTTACTTTAAAATTATTTTAACTTCTAAATTATCTTTATGGTCTTGCTAAGTAACCATTTCAATAAAATTTTTGCTAACTAACCATTTCAATAAAATTTTTGTGTTCTCTGGCCTCATCAAATTAACAACTTTCAAATATTAATTAAACACCTTTCAAATATTATTTATTAAAATTCTCTATAGCTAAACATAATTTTATATCATTTTTAAATCTTAAATATAAGAAACTATGGCTTACTTGACTCAGGATCAAGTAAATAAAAAGATGTTTATAAGTAATTTAATCCCTATTCTTGTCATAATAGAATTTTATGATTAAATTATATATTATGGTGAAACAACAAAAATAAAAAGAGTTGTCCTTAAATCAATACTATTAACCTCTTTAATTTTGGTTAATTGAATATCTCATTACTAATATGTTAAATGGAATATTATTTTAATGTATACTATAATACTCTAAATTAATAAAACAAATTTTAAGGTCTGAATTCTGCCTTTTATTTTTTTGTCCTTTCATTTTGTGTGGTGCTGAGGATAAAACTCAGGGCTGTAGAGTACTAGGCAAATATTTTTCCTCTTGACAAAATTTGAGTTCCCTATTCTTCTTATTTTGTGAAACTTTTTAACTAAGGCCATAATTAAAAAAAATTGAGTTAAAAATTTTAGATGGAGAATATTATTTTTTTTTTTGATAACAGAGATTGAACCAAAGAACACTTAAACACCCTGCCACATCCCCAACCTGTTTTATTTTTTATTTTGAGACAGGACTGCATTAAGTTGCCTAGGGCTTCCCTAAATTGCTGAGGCTGGCTTTGAACTTGAGATCCTGCTACCTCAGCATCCCAAGGCTCTGGTATTACAGCCAGGCACCACTGCACCAGGTTTATATGAAGGTATTTAAAGAGGAGTGAACATACCTTAAATATAACAAATTTAGTGTTTTCTCCTTAATTTTAATGACAATGTTCACTAACTTTTTCAATTACAATATTGACAGAATTCTTGTCAAAATTATCGGTTTAGTTATTCACCCTAAAATTACTTTAACTTCTAAATTATTCTTATGGTCTTGCCAACAAACCATTTTAATAAAATGTTTGTGTTCTTTGGCCTCACCCAAATAACAGATTGGTAGAAGTATGGGCAAAATTAAATGTAAGTACCAAGAACAAGTGTGAATTTTTTTAATAAGTAATTTTCCTTCTGTTCTGAAAATTGGAAAAATCTTTAAAAATTTATATACATATAAATATATATATATATATATATATATATATATATATATATATATATAATACACACAGACACACACACACACACACACATATGTATGTATGTATTTATATATTTGTGTATATGTTGACCTGGATTTAAGGTGAACATTCCAGCCTGTAAGTACATCCTTCAGAGAGAGACTGTATTCTTAATAAATATTGATTTTATTGTTTCTGGGACAAACTTTAAAATGAATTATGGCAGTCTCAAATAATCAGAGCTCAGTAAACTTATCTTGAGGTTATGGGAAGGGTGGTTTTCCTTTTGAGGCAGAAGTAATGCAAGGAGTCTCAAATGTCTGCACTCTTTTTTCACCTTGTCAAGGGTATGAGCCATGGCAACAAGAAATTCTGATAAATCTTGGTAGAACCTCAAGTTTTGGTTTGTTTAAGTCCATCAATCAAGGAAAACTAGAAAATGTTTGTATTTTTTAAAAAATATGTCTTTATTAATTTGCCATAGAAAACAAAACAAAAAAAAGTCTTGGTGAAAGAGTGGAGAGTTTCAATAAAAGAGAATTATAAGGTGGATATTACAGGATTTCGATAGGCTGTTTTTCATAGAATTCAAAGAAAAATCTCACCTGTTTTGGGAGTTATCAGGAATTTTTAAAATTGGAAGATTGAATATGTTGCTAATTTTTATTAAAAGACAAAAAAAGGACTGGGGTTGTGGCTCAGTGATAGAGTGCTTGTCTAGCATGTGTGAGCCACTGAGTTTGGTCCACAGCCCCACATAAAACTAACTAAATAAAATCAAGGGAAAAAAAGGCAAAAGGAACAATCCAGGGCTAGCATTGTTACCAAAAAAAAAAGGAAGAGTAGTCATGCAAGTTACCTAGAAAAAAAGTGGTACCTGTTCCATGCTTCCTTGTTAGGACAAAGTTAAAGAATCATCTTGCTTTCATATTGTTTCACCAAAGTGAAAATGGGTCTGTCTGATTATCATTAACATTCTTTAAACATTTTTTTTTTATCATCAAGGGAAAACATTTCAGCTTATATCCTATCAATGGCCAGTTGCTGGCCATCAGCGCTACCATTGTTTCTACCATTCTTTCTTTGTTTTTCTTTTTGTTATTTTTTATTATCCAGGTATACAATGTATTTTGTTAGAAATTATGAATAATGAAATATATTTGTTTAAATGACCATCAATTTATTATTTATAAAACGTATAGGCATTAGGCAAATAAGAATAGGACCATATCCTATAGTTTTGAATTAGATTGAAAGTATCTTATTTTCATAAAAATGTAAATTATATCCACTTGGCAGGGATTTTGTCTACTGGAGAGCAACAGAACAAGGGTAAGGTCAGTATTAATAAGCACATTCAGTGGTCATATTGTAGTTTTTATTGCCATTTTCCAACTTAGGAAGTCAGGAGACTTTAGAAATATAATTGACTCTAGACAGAACAGAAAATGAACATGAAAATCACTGAAACTTTGTTATATCTTGTAGCAAAGAAGCTACCAATTATAATCAAGGTTATGCAAAAAAAAAGCCTTATTTTTTCACCTTGACCTGTGACCAACCAAGCACAGTTGAGCATTAGATTTTAGATTTTGAAATATAACCCTCTTTCAGGAATTAAATCAGCTCAAATGGTTGTATTAATCATCTTCACCTCAGTATGCTAGTTAGTTAAAGTTAATATGTTTAATATTCATCTAGACAGTGTTTTAATATGTTATCATCTTATTATGCTCATAATAGACTTAAACTTTTTATTACTGGAAAGTTATATTTCCCTGGGACACTTACTAAAGCACTCTCCAAAGCCTTCCATTTTCATAATATCCTCAATTTTTAAGAAAAATGCAAGAAAGCAATAGAATTAAAACTAAAATTTTACGATGTTCTCAGGGACCCTGGAACCTGCACAGCCTAAATCTATTGACATAAGCTTTGCTTCTGTGAATTAATAGCTTAGCTGCACCATGAATTTGGGGATTTCACTCCTGATCTTAGTCTAATACAAAATGATATGGCTAAATACTGTAAAACAGGCTGCATACAGATATATGATTACCAGGCACAAATTCATTTGTAAAACATTGTAATTCTCTACCTATGCAGACTCTATGTGATCTGAAATACGACTGTGTCTTCTGATAGAGACATTCACCTGAGGTGATGGAACTAGATTAATTTTCTGATACGTCTGTTCATTCTTAATATTTCCTTTTGGTGTTAATATTTACTTTTGGTTTACCTTATCTTTTATCATTTGGTGGCATCCCTCAATAATCTCCTACTTGCTAATATGCTTACAGCTCTATTTATCTCTTTTCTTTTAATCCTTTATGGCATATTATATCATGAGGAAAGGGAAGACATGCATTTTGCAATAAACATGCTGCTAGTCTGAATTTAAATATTTACTAAATTGGTCCTCACCTACTTCACGACCTTCTACAATGATTATTTCGGATGAATTCTTTAGAAGGAAAGTTTTCTCCTACAGAACCCCTCTAAGATTTACATTTCACATTATCAACCCAACTCTTCACTATTGTCAAATTTATTTTTGACTAAAAGTGAACAAATGATGTCTGTTGGTATCATTACAGAAAAATACAGAATAATCAAAAGTGTAGACCCATATTGTGCAATCAATTCTGACTTACATGCTCTGTCACCTTGAGGGTTCTTTTCAATAACTGTTTATCTCCACCCAGAAATCTACCTGACTAAAAGAATTGACATTTAGCTCACTCCTATTAATAATAAATTAGACGTACACTAATATTTTCTGTGGCCCACTGGCACACTAAGGTATGACTTCATAGATGGGCAACTCTTCCACATCAAATAAAGTTAATTTTCCTATATGTTTAAACCAACTAAAAATAGAGAAAGAGAAAGAATTGGATAATCATAGGTGAAATATCTATGACACGATGAAAGAAAGTAAAAGCTCACCTGTCTCTCAAAAATAGACCAGACAAATTATAAAATATTTTTTCATCTTCACAACTGGGGCTTCAGGCTCTTTGTTTATTCTATTTTTGAATACTAATAATTATCGTATTAAGGTAATTGCTGTTTTGGCTCATACATTTTGTTTTCAAATTCTTGAATGCTGATTATCAAAAATCTGCAAAGAATTTTAGAATCTACCCTATCCATAGCTAACAGTTTGTGTATTTCAGCAGAAGATAGGAGATCTCTGAGGATTGAAGAATTTTATTACAGCATAGCATATAGCAAAAGTTTCCTAGCCACATCAGTCCTCTGCTTTTATCCCAAGTTAGAGGGGGACTTCCATGATGACATGAAAACTTTATATTTGCATTATGGCTAAGTATAAAGTTGGGTTTTTTAGCTTCGCTTTGTTTTAAATTTATAGGGATTATTTTTTAAAAAGATGATGATATTGTATTATCATTTTGTAAAATATTATTATGGTTACTGAAATAAGTTTAAAATCAAACAAATTTAGAAATATTCATCTTGCTTTTATGCTTTCAATCTAGTGTCCTCCTTCTTCCACATGTGAGGATGGTGATATATAGAAATGTTTACTTCATTTTATGTTTTTACTCACATTCTGGTTGTCATTACAGAAGAACTTCATATCACTCTTTAAAATGTCATTGCACTCTCCTCAGTTGACTGTAATACAGCAAATTAGTTAACTAGTCCCCTGAGGATGGACAATAGGTTGTTTCCTCTTTTGTTATTACAAGTAGTGCTGCAACACTGGGGATTTGTCTTTTTATGATTAAAGGTTAAACTTCAAAATAAATTACAGGACTGCAATTACGAAGTCTAAGAGTAAATACATGGGAAATTTTGGTAGATATTTGCACATTTCCCTCCATAGAATTTATGACATCTTAATAGGAGTTTTACTGTTTTACAGCATTTTGCCTGTTCCTATGCTCTACAGTGCTTGCTTCCCTAGACCATCATGAACAGGGCATGGTATCAAACACTAGACTGAAATGTGAAAATGTGATAGGCAAGGAATGGTAATTAAGTGGAGTAATAATCATTTCTGCTATTATGAATGTGGTTCACATGTTCAGATAAAAATCACTATTTTGATTAACTTTCCCATGGAAACTTTATTTTCTGTTCTTTCTTCTTATTTTGAAAATACCTTGATATATTCTGGATATTGATATTTTTGGTTCTGTGAGTTACTTACGTTAACAATATATTGGTATTTAAAAACCTTCTGTAGAGTTTCATCTTAATGAAACATTTTTAAGGTTGAAATGCTTTATCAATTAAACTAGTTTACCTTCCCATAACAAAAGGTTGTGCATTAATTATCATATATTTTGTTCCAATTTAGAAAATATGAAAACATTTCTGTTTTGGAAATGCAACTCAGGGGGTGAGGGCCAAGGGACAATTCATTGTACCTTAACATCAATGACAGTGGTGGCAATTATCACTTTGTTTCATGTTTACCTCTTTAGGAAACATCATAATAAGATTCAGAATGCCTTTATATTCTAAAAAATGGGTAAGTGGATGAATATGGAATGGAAGAAACATTCTGATGCCTCACCCACATGGGTATTTTAAAGCATAGGAACTTAACAAAATGCTATACAAATGATTGGAGGATCTGTAAAATAATTTCCTCAGAATTATATAAATCCACGTTACTTATGAGAAAAAAATTATTCACAAATAACCAAAGTGCACAAATTTCACTCTACAGACTATTAAACTTGTTAATCAAGTGACGAGGATGAGTTATTTGGAGGCATCTGAAAGGATAAATTTTCCAAATCATCAGAGTGGCACCAGGCAAGATCCAGAGAGCAGATCGGACTGGCTGTCTGGACTCTATACCTTGACAGTCGGCTGTGCTTTCCAACTGATCAGTCAGATGGCCACCAGGTAACTTAATCCTTATATGTACCAACAGTAATAATTTCTGTTAATTCAGAGAAACTTATTCCAGTTGTAATGAAGGATCCAAAAGAAAATGAAACCCCTAAGTTGATATTAAAAAGAATATTGTTCAAAGGAAAATATTGTTCAAAGCATCTAATGCACAAATAACTTGAGTTTAGATATAAGATATTGGAATAGATCCAGGAATACCATTTGGTTAAATTTATCATAGTAAAGAAAGAAAGAGAGGAGTTAAGGAAGGAAGGGAAAGAAAAGAAAAATAGTTAAGAAAAATAAGAGGAGTTATAAACTCAAGTAAGTGAACTCCACTGTTTAGGATTATCAACAATAATATTCCTACATACTGGCCATTTTCTTTCACACATGCCAACCTCTTTCAGATCTTAATTATATAGAGAAATATTATCTCTTGCAACTGGGACCTAATAGCTAATTAAAATTGTCATGTTGGACTATTAAAAATAGTTAAAATTAAAAATAGTTAAATTAAAATTAAATAGTTAAATTAAAATCTGCTGGCTAATTTACAGTTATTTTTTTCCATTAAAGAAATGGAAAGGATCTTAGATAAGACATAAAATAAATAAATAAATAATTAGATAGATAGATAAACAAATTTTTTTTTAAAAAAATTATCAGTCTTACATTGCAAAAATATTAAACATAAATTGATTTCCATTTTATTGCTATTAAAAAGTG
This sequence comes from Marmota monax, assembly GCF_021218885.2. Lineage (NCBI taxonomy): Eukaryota > Metazoa > Chordata > Mammalia > Rodentia > Sciuridae > Marmota > Marmota monax. Next base: position 4,854,131 of record NW_026694479.1, on the reverse strand, counting down.
AATACTTTCATATTTATTAAAATTCTGAAAATTTTCATCTTATCTTTTATACATAACATAAACGTTTTTCATGCTTTATGAAGCCTTTATGAATTTTGGAATGCCAAGTAATACTTTACAGAGGCCTGTGGAGGTACTAGCATCCTAATACTGGTGCTATATGAAGGGACAAACATGTCTCCATTGGTAATTCATGTTGACAAGGCATCCCTAACAAGGATCTGAGGACTAATTTCACACACCTAAATAAAAACATTTTAATTTTAAATATTATTGGAATATTGTCCCAGGAAAATAGCCAAATAACCTCCTCATGAAAGACCACATATTAGAAGACTCAATTTGTGTTAAACATCTAGAATAGGCAAATTGAGAGGCAGAAAATAGATTAATTTTTTCTCAGAGATGGAAAGGGCGATGGAGTTCAATGTGACTACTGAAGTGTACTGGGATTCTTGTGGAGTGACAAAATTAGATACTGGTGATAGCTGTAAAATTTTGTGAGCATACTGAAGAACTCTGAATTACATACTTTACAACAATGATGAGATACGGTGTGTAAATTATACCCTAATAAAAAACATAAAGTGAAGATAAAAATTTTAGAAAGAATATTTGAAATAACTGAATTCCAACCACATTTCAATGCTATTATAAAAAAGATTTCTAAGAAATATCTGCTGATAATTAAAACAAAAACTGACTTACATAAGAAATCAAGACATTATGAAGGAGAGCCAATGGGAACAAGAGACAAAAAATAACTACTGAACACAAGCAATAACTTCAAATAAAAATATCAGACACTAAAATATAACAATATTCAATTACTATTATCAATTTTAAAATACTCTTTTTCTGGCATGAGTAACGTTAAAAAAAGAACACTTGAGACTCTGCACAAAAGATATATGACAAAAATGAGCATCTAATACACAAATAACTTGAGTTTAGATATAAGGTATTGGAATAGATACAGGAATACCATTTGGTTAAATTTATCATAGTAAAGAAAGAAAGAGAGGAGGTAAGGAAGGAAGGGAAAGAAAGAAGAAGAAATTACTCTATGACATGTAATAGCATGTTGAAATCCCGTCAACCAAAGGTGGAAAGTTCTAGGAGCAGTTGAGGTGAAAGAGGATTGTCCACAAGGAACTTCAATTATTGTAAGGTCTCACTTTTTCAGGACAAGACCGGAAGGGAGGGAAATTGTTATATCTTCAATGTGCTAAAAGAAAACACATTTCAACTTAGGTTGCTGCAATCAGTGAAACCATTTTCAAGAACAAGAACACTAGAAGGTCGAACAAGCACAGAATAAAAACATTATCTGATGCACAAAAACAGCCTTTCCCACTTCAAACAGCCAATAAAAATTAACAGAAAGAGTCACCACTTTTTTTTTAACCTGAGGCTTAAAATGGATTCTGAAATAGTAATGAACCCCCAAATTAGACATAGAAGAAACAGAAAATCAGGAAAAAACACAAAGCACAGGATGTTAGAAGCAAGTCAAAATACTAAATTTATATCATGCCCAAAACTTAACACGGAAGCTTTTAAATAAAGTGAAAATGATATTATGATAATATACAGGTGTTCATTAAATTAATGCTTAAATATAATTATTGATATTAAAAAAGAAATAAGATAAAAGTATTATCACTATATGTATCACCTTCATAAAGCAAAATACATATGAAGCCAGGAAGATACAGGAATGTCAAATTATTGGTATCATGCAGAAAATGATCAGTGCCACACATATACTTAGAAAAATTGCATTCATTTGAAATATGGGACAGGTTTCTAGTTTGTGGAAATAAAATAAAATATTTTAATTAGACAATAAGGAATGTGCTGCCAATCAAAACATGTAGACCTCTCTAAAATCTTAGTTTTAAAAAATTATGTTTTGTTTTGCTTTGTTTATGATGAGTAACTTGGGATGGTAAGAATATGGAGCAACATGACTGCATGTGTAGTCAAATAGCACATTCAGATAGCAAAGAACATACATAGTCCACATTTCTTGGATATTAAGTTCCAAGGAAATACAGCAGTGTCCTTTGGCAGTGTGGAATGATTCTGGGAAGACCAGTGGGAGCTGGTGGGATGATGGAGATGAGTTAGACCTGGATCTCTGCAGTGCTCCTCAACTGTATACAATTCTGAATATTCTTCAAACTGTGCACTGAACATTGTACACGTTGCTTTATAAAATTATGCCTTAATAAAAATAAAGTTTTTAAATATCTTCAGTAAGTTGTGAGAAAAATCTAAAGCATCATATATAAAAGGACGTTCAAGAAATTTACATAGGAGAAATTCATAATTAGTGATATGAAAGTAGCATTTTAATAAAAAGAAAGTTGCATAGCAGAAAATTAAAGAAACTGAAAGACAATAATAATGGTGAATCAAATTTAATGAAAAAATATAGAATCTTTTTGGAAATTCTGAGATAATACTGAAAACATCTTCAAGAATTATAAAGAAAAAAACAGAAATAATAAAAATGTTTTTAGTAATATAGAAGAATTTTACTGAAGATTTAAAATAGTTAATATCATTATAGCGAATATTAAAAGAAAACAATAAAAATACTAATATGGAAAGTAAATAAAAACTCATCTAACCTTACTCAAAAGAAAATAGAAAACCAGAATAATCCTAAAATCACCAATGAAAAATATAATTCTAATAAAAATATTTTAACAAAGAAACAACAGATCAAAACAATTTCAAGAGTATGTTCTTCCATATTTTCATGTAACAGATGACTGATTTTATCTATTCTCCAGTTAAGGAAGGGGTATACTAAATTATCATGAGATTAGAATATATGCTTTATTCCCAAACCAGAAAAGGACACAGAAAGATCCTGGGCCAATATCATTCATGGCTATAAATGCAAAACTACTAAAATAGCTATTAGAAAATTAGTACAGCAGTATATAAAAAGATAATACTTTTGATTAATTTAAGCTTACTTTAACAACTTGTAAAAATTATGTAATCAGGCAGATTAAATGACTAAAACAATAGTTAAATTTTCTTGCATTTCTTTGAGAATCAAGATACTGGGGCTGGGATTGTGGCTTAGCCTTAGAGTGCTTGCCTAGCATGGGTGGGACCCGGGTTTGATCCTCAGCACCACGTAAAAATAAAATGCATTATGTTGTATCCATCTACACCAAAAAAAAAATTTAAAAAAAGATACTGATGCACACTACATTTCTGTTCAACTTTTTCTTTGTTTGTTTTTTTTTTCAGGAGATTTTAGGCAAGTTACTAATAAAAGAAGTAAGTGCAAGAAACTAAATTTTAAGTGTTTGCAAAAGAAATTGTTGATACACAATAAGGTATTTATAGATTAACTATTAGGGTTAATAAGAGAATGGTATGGTTGAACTTCCAAAGTGTGTTTCCAAATCTTTTCAACAACAATGTTTTCCTCAAGAGCAACTAAAGGCTATGAAAAATCTTGGAAAATATAAAATGCATTTAGGAATGAAATGATAAAACTACTTTAAGCAATACGGAAGAAATATAATAGCAAATATCATAAAGATGACACATCTTCCCATTTTGAACAAAAGATAAAAAAGAATGAATATAACATAATACATTTATATAATAGATATCACATATCAACAAAGTTGTATGAACCATAATTGCTTGCATGAAAAAATATCAAGTAGTAGAAATATAATTTTGAACTGTAAAAGCAGGATGCAAAATGCAAAAATAGTTTTTAAATATATTTTATTTTAAATATATTTTAAACGTATTTTTTTAAATATATTTATTGCTTAGAAATATACTGTTAGTATATTTTTAGCTGTCCTCCATATCAAAAATAGGAAATTTGAAAATTCCTTTCTTTCTCATGTAACTGTGTTTGTGCAGTGTGGGTTCCTCTTGGATGGGTTGCTTTACATGCAAACTCCTTCCCCTTTTGGACTCCATCATCCCCTATAGTCACGTATTTCTTTTGACCCATATGATTTATGGGAACACACAGCATGGGAAAATTCACCTGAAATATAATGACTCTGGTTCAGAAATGACATATATCACTTCCACTTATATTCCATTTAACCAAGAACTTGTTATATTGCTTCATCTTTATTACAAAAGCTGGGAGATAAGCCCTCAAGGACGCAATTGGTACCTACTGATAGCTATACATTAATCAAGGGAGCAGGGGTTTCTTTTGTAAGTTAAGAAACTTTGCTATAAGATGCAAATGAAAAACTGAAACGAAAAACATAGGAAGAAATAATAGAATGTAAATTTTGTGGTTACCTTGAGACAAGGTTGAAAATGCAATTATGGCAGGTACAGTGAAATTTTCAAAAATTCAGATAATGTTATATTTTATAAATTTGTGGTAGGTTCAATACTGTCCATATTATTATAGAAAGTATACAACATTTATGTGAATATTATATATATATATATATATATATATATATATATATATATATATACATGTATGTACATTTATATACATGTGTTTTGACTACCAAAAGATGAAAGACAGAATATAAGTAAGTACAATGTTAAACATATTAGCGAATGGAATTTATTGAGTACTTATTTATTGAGCCATATTATGTACCAGCACTTGTTTGAAACTCTTTAAGAGATTAGTTTTTAAAAATATTGTTGTGTTAAAATTGTTTTATTTTTAATTTTAATTGGACATGCTTATGGGGAACAACGTGATAATTTGACACACAGAGAAATTGTATATTGTTCAAATCATGGTAAGTAACATTTCTATCTTCTAGTCATTATTTTATGTTTGGAGTCTGTATGACTAGCTTTATTGCCCATCACATAAGATCTGCAATATCAGCACTCTCATTTCTCCCACATTAAAAGTAATGTGATGTAAAGAGAGACTAACTTGCTAAAGTCCCACAGCTCGAGTTAGGCAAAGTTGCAAAAAATAGTAAGTAGTAAAGATGGATTTTACATTTGTAAAATTTTAATAGTTGAAATTCTGAACCACATGCCCCATCCGTTTTAAAATTTGTAATTTTGAGACAAGATCTCACTAGGTTCCTTGGGGCCTTGCTAAATTGCTAAGGCTGGCCTTGAACTTGCAATCCTCCTTCCTCCCAAGTTGCTGGGATTACAGGTGTGTGCCACACATCCAGCTGTTACATTTTTTCAGTTTTTTCCCTCTCTTTTAAATATCTGTCTAATAATTTTAAAATATTTGGGAGACTTTTCTTGGCAAGAGATATAGAACACCATTATAAGTAGGGAAATTGAGGGGACTGCATCAATATTGTGAATGACAGATGGTGTTTCTAGCAGTAGAAACAAATTAGAAAATATATAGGGTATAATCTGATTATATATAAATTAAGAACTCTCCTGATAGATAAAACACAAAACAATTATTCAAAAAAAATGGCAGCCATTAATCCTAGATTTTTCTCATCAACAATTTTATATGAGGTTGGGTTCTAAATAATGTGATTGAGGAAAATTAATAAGGACTAGTAGTTGGTTATGAAATCAAAGTTTACTTGGTTCTGAGATTCCTGTACAAAAATAAAGGAGGTATGTTGACTAGACTTTTGGATATATAAGGCTGGTAAAACATGTGGTCATATAATGGGGAACCATCAATATAGTTATTATCACAGAATTATGACAACTTTTAGCACTTACAATAACAGACTTTAACAAAGGATCATAAAATGTAAACTTAGTAAAGAATAATTCAAGATGGATGACTATAAGTCTTAAAAATTATAAGGTTTATAAATTGTATCAACCAAACTGTATGTGAAGTAGAGCCATGAGAAGCTTTAAAAAAGTATTATTTTGAATTAGACTAAAGGAAATAATCTGTGATTTCCCTTCAATTGGGATATTTTATCAGATAATCTTGCATCTATCAATTTAAAAACAAAGTACTTTCTCTTAATTACTTTTGCTCTCTGGTTTCCAGTTAGGATTGACTAATGTTCATCCTCCTTCCCCCTAAATTACACATTCTATCTTTCCAAGTTGAAAAACAACATATTTTTTTAGAATTTCTACACATAGAAAAATTAAAAACAGAAAATCATATTATTCAGCTTTTTCTCCTGATATCAAAATATCTCACAAGAACATCTTCGAGAGGAAAAAATGTTATTTTGGCTCACAGTTTCAGAGGTTTCATCAATGATTGGCCAACTCCATTGCTCTGGGGCTAAGGTGAGGCAGAACATCATGATAGAAGGCTGTGGTGGCAGAGGAAAGCAGCTCAAATCGTGGTGACTGGGGAGGTAGAGAACAGGGATTTCAGGAAAGATGAACCTTTCCAGGGCACATCCCCAGTGACCCGCCTTCTCTCTCCAATACCCACCTATCTACCATTACCACCTAGATAGTTCACTTAAATTAGGATGGACTGATTATGTAATAAATTTCAGAATCTAATTATTTCACCTCTGAATATTCCTGAATTAACACAGAAGCTTCTGGGGGACACCTGATATATAAATCATAGCATGCAGTAAAATTTTTAAATTGTATTTTAAAATGCATTCATACTAATGGTAAGGGTTCAAGCCCAATGCCCCTAGGTAAAAACCTGCAGTCATCACATGTAACTAACTTGAAGAGGAATTTTGAAACTGTTTTAATTGTCTCCGTTTTTCCAGGAATAGTTTTTTCTGTTATTAAAAAAATGTATCTTTTTTTTTTTTTTGTACCAGGGATTGAACTCAGGGGCACTCCACCACTGAGCCACATCCCTAGCCCTATTTTGTATTTTATTTAGAGATAGGGTCTCACTGAGTTGCTTAGCACCTTGCTTTTGCTGAGGCTGGCTTTGAGCTGCCAATCCTCCTGCCTCAGCCTCCTGAGCTGCTGAGATTAAAGGCATGCGCCAACACAATATATCTTTATATTAACTATGGAAATAGATTGCATATTCCATGTACACCTATAGAGTTTTTAATAAAATAAATATGAAGATAAAATTAAATATTTTAATTATGAAAAAAACATTACATATTTTATGAGCTGCTTGTTATGAGCATTTAAATTTATTTCAGTATTTTCTAGCTAGAGTTTAATGAGAAAAATAGATGGCTTAATTGGTAAAGGATTAATCTACATTGGAGACAAGGACATTTCAAAAGAATCTAAGTACAGATTAGGTAGAGAGCCATGATTTGGTGAATGCTGTTTGTATGAAGCACTGTGATTAAAATGTTACTTTCTATTATTTGTGTTTTCAAGTTATGATATTAGTAATATTTTGGAAAATTTAAAAATATTATGGCTTATCAGAAAAATTATATTTATGGATTGCATGTAAAAGTGTCAAAATGTTTCCAAGTTGAATAAAAATGATTAACTTTATTACTGAATACTGTGAAGCTATGTGTCCTGCAAAATTTTTATTTTATTATAAATATTCTTTCACTTAAAGTGCACAAATCTAACAAATCAAATAGATCATATCCTGGTGGTATGATCATCTAAAATGAGAAATTTAAATAATAGAATGAATGGTTGTGAATAAATGAAAATTAACAATGATAAAGTACTTGATAAGCCACCAATTTATGTAAAGCCAATCCTCCAAAAATATTTTTATATGCAAGGCAGTATTCATTTTAAGAATGTCATATATGTAATAATATCTGTAATAAAATATTGTTATTAATTAGAATATCTGTATTAAAATTAAGGTAAGTTAAATTAAAAATAAATTTTATAATAAATAAAAATCCACAAAACTACATTTATTCTTGTATGTGAGAGGTAATTTTTGGATGCAGAATCTAATCATCCAGGATACAAATCAAAATCACAAAGAGATATCAACTCACATCCTTTAGGACGGCTGTTATAAAAAAAAAAAAAGATGTGTTGGCAAGGATATAAAGAAGAGGGAACACTTGGACACTGTTGGTGTGCATGTAAATTGTAATGGTTATAATGAAAAACAGCATTGCTATTATGAAAAACAGTAGGTTCCCACCAAAAAAATAAAAAAATTAAAATGTGATCCAACAATACTACTCCTGTTTATATATCTGAAGGAAAGAAAATCTGCATCTCCAAGAAATATCAGAACTACTGTTTATTGCAATGTTATTCACAATAGCTAAGATATGGGGAAAAATACATTGACAGATGAATTTAGAAGTACAGCCTGGGGGCGGGGGGCAGTGTGTATGTGTGTGTCTGTTCATGCATGTGCATGCTATAATTTAAACTTGTAGTGTCCCTCCAAGGTCTGTATATTTGAGGATTATTCCCCAGCATTCCACTACTGAAGAGGTAAGTCCTAACGGGAGACTTTAGGTCATTGGGGTTGTGACTTCACTGGAAATTGTAGGACTCTTCCCCTTCCTCTTTCTTTTTGTTTCCTGGTTGGCATAGGGTGAGATGCTTCCTCTGCCATGTGCTCTTGCATTGATATTCTGCCTCACCACAGACCCCAAAGCAACTGGTCAAGCCCCTCCCACAGACTGAAAGCTCCAAAACAATGAGCCCAAATAAGCGCTTCCTCTTTTTACTTTGATTGTCTCAGGTAGTTCGGTTTCAGTCACACAAATCTGACTAACACATGGTGTGAGGACAAATGAAATCATATTTAGCCATTTAAAGGGAGATCCTGTCATTTGCAATACTGTGGGTTCAACTTGAAGATACTATGTTATGTAAATAAGCCAGACAGAGAAAGACAAATATAGTATCCCTTATGTGTAGAATCTAAAAGTTCAAATTCATGGAAGCACAGACTGAAACAGTGATTGCTAGGAATTGTTGTTAGGTATGGGAGAACCAGGGAGATGTTAGTCAAAGCATGCAACATGAAAATTATAGGAGATATAAGTTCTGAGGATCTAATATTGGCATGCTGACTACACTCAATACCGTATCACATAGTATACTTGAAATTTGCTTAGATTTTAAGTGTTCCACACAAAGAATAAACTTAAGTGAGGTAATAGATATGACCATAGTAATCATTTCACAGTGTTTGCATATGTCAGATCATCACATCTGATATCTGATATAAATATACATGATATTTATTCATTATTTATTTACTTATTTCTTATTTATTTTTGCAGTGCTGGGGATTGAACTCCGGGTCTCATACATGCTAGGCAAGTGCCCTAACACTGAGCTAGATCACCAGCCTATACACTTTGAATATGAATAGTTTTATTGGTCAATTATACTTCAATGAGGCTAAAAAATTTTAAAAAATGAAAGTACATCATTGAAAGACAGCCCTTAGGTGAAAACTCTCTCCACCTTGCTCTTAACCTCATCTCTTCCTTTGCTTTGTACTTTACTTCTCTGAGAACTTGTTCCATACTCTTTCCTGTCTAATTCTACTCAGCACTTCATCACATGCAGAGTCCCCTATCAAAAACACAAATTATTTATTCTTGTACTATTCTCTACAAAATAGAAATAAGGAATAGAGGGATGGGGTGAGGTGATGAGACATAGTCAGCTCTTGGGCTGATTAAATAATTATATCTAGACAGTTTGGACAATCAAACAATATAACCATGGAGTGGTTTCTTAGGGTCAAGTTTCACACAAGTAGAGGTTCTATGTTATGGTTTAGATATAAGGTGTCCCCCAAAAGCTCATATGTGAGACAATGTAAAAAATTTTGGAGGGGAAATAATTAGATTATGAGAGGTATAACCTAATCAGTGGATTAATCACTGATGGATTCACTGGGTGATAGCTGTAGGCAGGTAGTTAGCTTGTAGATGGAGGAAGTAGACCACTGGGGATTTGACTTTGGAGCTTAAACTCTGTCCCTGGTAAGACTTGCTCTCTCTCTACCTCTCAGTTGTCATTTCCTGAGCTGCTTTGTTCCTCCATGCCCTTAATACATGATGTTTTGACTCGCCTTGCACTCAGAGGTATGGAGTAGTCAGACCACAGATTGAACCTCTGAAACCATGAGCAAAAATAAACTTTTTTCTCCTCTAAGTTCTTGTCTTTGGCCAGTGATGCAAAGCTGAGAAAAAAATGCAGGTTGCATGTAACTCCTAAGAGCTGAATGGCCCAAAACACATAAAATATTATTTTTCTGAAACTCGAATCTGGTTATATCATCAGTGGTATACTTGAGATCATTTTACTTAATTACTGAATAGTCTGTATTATCAGCAATGCCTTGGTCTTCCTTCTTGGGAATAGACTGAAGTACACACATTGTCTGGGCAAGGGCAAGCCCCAAAACCTCTCCCATGTCACCGGAATGCTGAAAATGCAAACACTTCTGCTGATGGTAGCTTTTGTTACTTTCTTTGTTACACAAATTTGTGTCTATTTTTTCTTGTGAAGCTCCAATATTAGCACAAAGACAGCTAGCTATCAGTAATTATGTTTTTGTAAGACATCCCAAGGTTTGTTTTATTCCTGCTTAATTTGAATAACATCACTGAAAATACAGTCATGGCCATAAAGAAAACAAACTATGGTTCAAAATATTTCCTCAAAATATTTATTTCTTCATGTGCTAATTCTATTGTAAAAATTATAAAATGTGTACTTATTGTTCTTTTTTTAAAAAAATATTTATTTTTTGGTGTGGATGGATACAACACAATGCCTTTTATTTTTATGTGGTGCTGAGGATCAAACCTGGTCCAGCCCGTGCTAAGCGAGTGCTCTACCGCTGAACCACAATCCCAGCCCCACTCATTGTTCTTAATTTCTTCTTTCCTCTTAGAAATAACTTGCCAAAACTGTATGATTGAGGATTGCAACCAAGGAAAACCATGAACCCACGCTAAAGTCTTATGACCGAAAAGTTTCTATGATTAAAGGAAACTGGCATCACTAAGTTTTTATTATCAACAAAAATTACTGTTCAAGTACAAAAAAACATCAGTTTAAATATATCCGGTCATTTGAAGATTGTTCTGATTAGTTAATAAAAGAGGCAAAGAATATTAATGCATAATCTATGAAAGACATTTTACCATGATGGTAACAGCTATCAACATTTGTGCAATGAGAGAAAAGATGTATGTGTTTAACTGTGTGTAGAAACTTTTAGAACAACAATAAAACAATGTATTGCTATTGCTGAATTTAGAAATATTTCCATCAGAATTTAAATAAGCTCTTTTGAATCTTAAATTAATAGAACAAAGTGAAGGATATTTCAAAAAAGAAAAACATTAAAAAATGAAAAACTTTTCTTTTTAAATTTATTTGTTTTTTGATTAATGTTATCTTTTATTATTGATTTTTTTTCAATTATTTTAAATGTGTCCAGATTTCTCAAGGAAATAAATAACTTCTCCTTTATTGTGATGTTTTTGCCCATGAGTTAAAAAGTTTATTACAGCTCACAATGAGAACTCTGTAAATGAATGGATTAATTATTTATTTTTAATTTTAATTTTGAACAGCTTCATTGTATATTTCATGAATTTGAACTTCAAGATAATTTTTTATTAATTTGAAAAGTAGCCAATAGAAATGTCTTAATAGTATTAATAAATCCCAAGAGGTGCTTATAGTAATACATGTCATAAAAATCATTTTTATAAGAAATATTACATTCATAACATGTAAGAAAATACCTTATGGCCATCAATAATAAGTCATCTTTATACCATTAAATGAATCCCAACATGTGTCATGGAGAAAGGATACATATTGCATTTGAATTTGTGAGAATATTAATTTTTTCCTACCAATCTAATTTCTTTTTATTGTATTAATAATATAAATTTCATTAGTTAATATGGCTCATTCAGGTGGCATAATAGTCCTTAGATATTGCCTATTTTCTATTTATATTCAGATGATAAGGTATACTAGAACTTCAAATATTTACTTTTTACAGTACATTTTTCCAAAAAAATAAAAGCAAGAATGAAGATAACTTTATGCCTACAAACAAGTTAAAATAAATATAATGATTTTCAATATTCCTTTAAGGTTTTTTTTTTAAAGAAACAAAAAAGCATAGATCAAATAAATTTCGTCTCTTCACATACTCTGTCATTTCCTTTTCATCTATTTCTAGAGAAAATCTCCAGTTTATATTCATTATATATACTTTTTATATGCCTTTATTTATACATTTATATAAAACAGTCACACTGCATTTATTGATTTCCTTTGAAATTTTACATGAACAACATTGCACTGAACTACATTTTTGCATATACTATATTTTTGTATCTTCCTTTTCTGAGATTTACTAATGTTGATATTTGTAAATTCAATTCAGATGCTTAATTTTAGCCTAATCCATTGTATAATAATAACTCAATTTAATTACTTGTTCTATTATTGATGGATGCCATATTTTCCCACATTTTTGTTGGTACATTATAATTATACATAAAAACGGGATGAATTGTTACATATTTGTACAGATGCTTTGATTTTTGTACACTGTTAATGACACTAGAGTTGATGTTATTGTATATGCCTCTCATACATATTTGTATACAATTGGACTTTCTGAATTATAGCCTATAGACCTGCTCAGCTTCCCTAGATATTTGCTTATTGTCTTCCAAAGTGTTTGAACATAAAATTCCTACTTGTATGAAAATTCTGGAGTTTTTCTGATGAATATTAATGTTGTGCTATGAACACTCAGGTTTATTATTTTGAGTGACTTATTTATATTGTTTGTCCACATTTTTGTAAATAAGTTTATTTTTTATTGTTCAGTTTTGGAAACTTTTATACTCTGATTTGTGCTTCTTTGTAAATATATACTGTTGTAAATATATTCTTCCAAATTACATTTATTTTTCCACACTTTAATGACATATGAATTATAAAGTTTACTCTTGATTTTTGTTTTCCTCCACTTGAATACATTTATTTATGACAAAAATTATTTTTGAATTTGAAAAATTAGCATCAGTATCTATAAACACTCCCTAAAACAAATTTCATGCATCACACTCTGACCACTACCACATCTTCCCAACTCCAACACCAGTCATGACAGCTGTCTTTTATTCTCACTAATATTACTTCTATTTCTAGTTCTTTGTGTATTATTTTACTCTTTATATTATATAATATCCAAGATCAACTTTTGTGTAATACTTTTAATACTTTCAACAATTTTTCACATTTTTAAGTTGGTTCAGTAAAATGCAATCACAGTTGAAATCCAACTTTCTAGCTGACTGTAGCAAGAGGAAAATAAAAGTTATGCTAAAAATGCACACCTAAATTTTATGCCAAATTAAAGTTGACTGTACATAATTTTCCAAATACCTGCTGATTTATAGATATCTTTATATTATTTGTTCATAATTTATGAATTATTCAATTTATATTTATTGATTTTGTGGCTCAGAATACAGTGTATCTTGGTAAATTTTCTGTATGCACCCAAGAAGATTGTGTAGCCTACTATTGTTGAGGGTAGTATTCTATAAATTATCAATTAGAGAGTGTTAGTATTTTTCAAGTACTCTAAATCCTCATTGATATTTTGACACTATGTTCTATGAATTATTTTGTTTTTATCTGCTGATAAGAACATTATGCATTATCTGTTTGCATTTCTGTTACTTGGTATATGAATAGAAGTATGTTTTCTGGATGAATTTGCTATTTTAATTATGTTCTTTATATCTGTGACTATTATTTGTTTTGAAATATACATTAATGTGGCCACCCTAAATTTTATTTTCATTAGTGTTTGTGTGGCTTATTTGTTTACTTGTTTACATTTTTAACCTATTTGCATTTTAAAGTGGAGAGCTGAGTAAGTAGCATATAGTTAATGTTTGCTTTTAATTTCCATATGAAAATCTCTGTCACTTAATCAAAGTTTTAGACCATTCACATTAATGCAATTATTGATATAGTTATGTTTAAATCTACCAACTTACTTGTTTTCTCTTTCATCTATTCATTGTTTCATTTTACCTTTTTTTTCCACCTCTTTTGGATTGATTAGTATTGTATGATTCTGTTTTAATTTTTGTTATCTGTAGTTGTTTTTTTCATATTATTTTAGTAGTTCCTATAAAGTTTGTGATATACATCTTCTCATAGACTACTTTCAAATGATAGTATGTAACTGTATGTAAAGTATAATATATTTACTAGAGTATAAGTCTGTTTATTTTTTTCAGGCTTTGTTTTCTTGTATAGTTCTAGGTTTCCATATGGTATCATTTCTTTCTACTTGAGGGATTTGCTTTAATACTTCTTTTAGTGAGGGTTGACTTATGATGAATTCCTTTAACTCTGCATGTCTAAACAGATTTAATCATCATATTCTTAAAGAAAGTTTCTCTTAGTGATAAATTATGAAGTTATTTACTTTACTATTATCTTCTTACAATTCTTGAAACATTTTAGCCTCTGTATCTTTAAGTGTTGTTTCCTTTCTCCCACTCTTTGGAACTCCAAATGCTTATGTATTTGGCTGCCTAAAATTATTTCATGCTTCACTGATGCTCAGTTCTTTTACTTTTCTCATTCAATCATTTTTTTCTTTGTTTTACTTTTGGATAGATTTATTTACCATGCCCTCAAGTTTAGCAATCTTTGTTTCTGAAGTATCTTAACTAAAACTGATATTATCATCTTCAGTATATTTTTCACCTCAGCCATTCTAGACCTAATTTCTTACAATCTACTTAATAAAATTGCAAGCTGGAAAAAGATAAATGAGAACTGGTAATAAAGCATTACGTATTTTTCTTTATGAATTGTAAACAAAAAACTAAAACTGATATTATCATCTTCAGTATATTTTTCATCTCAGCTACTCCAGACCTAACTTCTTATAATCTCTTTGAAAAGTCCTTGTTTAGTGACTCTATCATCTGTGTCATTTCCTAGTCAGTTTCAACTGAATAATTTTTCTCTTTTATATGGATCATAATTTCCTGTTTCTTTTGCTTGACTCATAATTTTTTATTGCATGCTAACCATGTCAGTCCTTGGATATGTTTGCATTCCCATAAAGATTTTTGAAGTTTGTTTGCTATTTTACTTGGAAACATTTTTCATTCTTTTGGATCCTGCCTATGGACATTTTTAGGTGGGATCAAACCAGCATAGAATGTTTTTCTCCATTACTGATGTGAAATTCTTGGGACTGTATTCATTTCAACATTAATTGTAAAATTTTCCTCTCTGGTTTAAAGGAAAGAAACTATTTCAATACTTGTTTGAAGTGTCAAGCACTGTTCCCACTAATCCTTTCAGGTGCTTTTCTTTCAAGCCCTATTTGTTGCCTAATCCATCTGTGAGTAATTATATGCTTGTAATGGACCTTTTTGCTCATTTCTCAAGTTCGTCCTCTATGAAGCTCACATTATTTTTCAGTACTTAAATTTGCATTCTGTAGACACCTTGACTTACATTCTTGGTTCTGTGTCCTTACATTAATGACAACTTGGCACTCTATCAGATTTCCCACCCAGTGCCATGGCCTGAAATATTTCTAGGCAGTTAGATGGAGCAGTTGTATGACTCACTTTGTTCTCCACCTCTGACGGATCACATTACCTTATGTGTAATCATTACCTTATGTGTAATCCTGAAAGCCACAGGTTTATATAGAAAGTATGTTTTTTATTGTTTTTGCTATTCAAGGTGGTAGTGCTATGTATGCAAATTCAATTTCAGTTACTTCATTTTGAAAGAAAGTTGACCACAGTGGAGTCTCTTGACTGACAGTTTAGCAAGTTAATCACATCTACATTGAAATCAACTTTTCTAACACCTTCATTTTAACTTTATTATCTTCCAGAAATAACTTTTACCAAATAAATAAAAAACTCTATTGTATGACTAATTATAATTACACTAGTTATATGTTACTTTTGTTTCATAATTTTAAAAATCATTACTTTATTCCTGCTGTTTGATTTCTTAACTTATGACAGCCTGTATATAGCTTTCACCCTATTAGTATATTGGGTATAATTTTCATGCCATGCCTTTCTGAGAAATGGATCAAGTGGAAATATTGAGTAATTTAATTCTTTGTGTATTAGTTATTTTCTATTTCTTTCATTTTTCTGTCTTTGACCTCTTAGAATTAAAGCACTAGCTTTTGAATTTATCCTTCTTCCATTTTTAAAAAAATATTTTAAAATGTTTTGATGATTGATTCTATATGATTTTTATCAATTTTATATACCAATTTACTATTTTTTTATACTAGCTAGACTCTGTCCTTTCTATGCATTTTAAATTTCAAAGATTGTGTTTTTCATTTGGATGGAATTTAATTGGATCACTTTTATATTCCCATTAACTTTTTTTCCACTGGATCCTGTTTTTATTTCATCTTATTTTTCTGTAGAAGGGATTTCTTCATTTCTTTGAAGTTAAACTTTAAATATTTAATATAAATTTTTTACAATGCATGAAGAAAAACATGTTAATGATTTATTACCATTTCTGACTTATCTTTTTCTAACTAGCAATTTTTGCTTTATCTTTGTTTTTGGATACTCATTTTGAATATGAGGAATTTAGTTTTTTGTCCAATTTCATCTTATTTTTACCTTTTTCTATTTATGCTCACCCCGCCTACACAGTGAATATTTGGTTGCCTTGTGCAAAAATAACAATCCTCTTTGAGTCTCATACCTTGCCAGCTTCATGGTGACAATAATAGAGAAACTCGTTGACAGGTATTAGTTGTTGGAATGTATTATCATTGAATTCAATGGCCACAGGATACTTCCTGGGAGGTTTTATTACCATATACCATCCCAGCATTTGAGCCCCAGTCTAGCACAGAGCCCCTCCAATTCTCTTTTCTCCTCAAGACTTTAGATCCCACAACACCAATTACTGCTTCCATGGCGCAATAGACCTGATGCTCATCAACAATCACCACTTTATTTATATCTTCCCTTAATCCACAAAGATACAGTTTTGATTTTTGACTCTGCTTTCTTTTCTTCTTTATATTTATTTTAATTATCTTGCCTACAGTCGATATGTTTGAATCAGAGTTGTAACAAAACATAAATAATTTCTATGAAATCTTCATCTAGATTCTTTGCAAAATGGAAAAAAAAAAAAGCCCATACACCAATTGACAATTCTATCACTAGGACTTATTCAATTCTAGAAAACAGCAGGGAAAAAAAAAAAAACCCTGAGAGAAATTAACAACAAAGTTGACACTTGAGTCTCTATTTGCCTCTTTAAGATGATTCATTTTGTAAACTGGGAGACAAACATTAATAATTTTTTAAATTAAAATGATATGACTTCTAAAATTGATTTTTTTTCAAAAAAAAAAACCATAGAGAAGGTCAGCTGTTCATAGTGTGAAACACAGAAATTAGACTAAACGTCTTAGTTATATATAGATTTCTACTTCCAAAGAATTAGTTATAAAAATATTTTTCAAACTTCTAACTTAGAAAATGTATACCCAATTAACCATTGCCTTCAAGGCTTTCTACTTGCATTTCTTATAGTAGAGGTCAAACAGAAGGGTTAATTGGAGATTTCAAAGTGAAATTTTAGTAAAAATTAAAGCATTGCTCTAAGAAATCTGATTTGTTATAAATGTTTTGTAATGTGCCTAAAGCTATATTCCACCAATAACTTCAGGTAAAGTAGTTTCATACTGACTGAAAATACACAATGCTAAAACATATATTAGTTAAATGATGTCATTAAGTGTCTGGTCTCATTTTGGTGGGCCAGTTTAATCATGGAATAAAAGAGAAAATACATATGGTATTAAGAAAAATGGCATACTTATGATTTAACCTTACCAACAGGATAATCTCAACCCCAAGCACAAAGTTAACCATATTTTGATATGCAGTTCAGCTGCAGGCTACTATTTAAAAGATAACTTATGAATGCCCTCAGACTACTGTTATCTTGAATAATTTATTACCACCAACTTCCTGTATTCCATCACATTTCACTATAAAAATCACTCTTTCCAAGGAGGGCAGTGACATTTAGTCCCTCCTAGAGTCTCTCAGGGATTGCCACACATTGCACAGATGACACACATACTCAGAAAAATAAAAACACAAAAACAAATAATAGAGTGAGTTAGCTTGTTATATGTGTATTTCAGTCAAATCTTAGTAGAATAAAAAAAAAATTCTGATTACTTATTTCTTTGTCCTTTGACTTATAATTTCTGTCTCTCTTATTGAAAAGAATATAATATTCCTTAGAGAAGAGTGCCCTTTTTATGCTATCCTTTGCTAATTTAATGACCTTCATAGAATAAGATGCCTATATTTGTGCATGAGACTCATGCTCAGGCAGTATTACCTTTAGTCAAAGGCTAAGAAATCCCTATCAAGTACGAGTGCGGCCCGCACTTACGCGAGCCTGGCCTTGGACTTAAAATCCTCACACCTCAGCCTCAATTTACAATCCTCATACCTCAGCCTCCTGCATTTCTGGGATTACAGGTGTGCTCTACCATACCCGACTGTAAATAAAATCTTATTGGAACATAGTCACACATGCTGTTTTAGTCAGTTTTTGTGATGCTTTGGCTGAAAGAACGGACAAGAACAATAAGAGGAGCAAAAGTTTATTTTGGCTCATGGTTTCAGAGTTTCAGTCTATGGTCATCTGGTTCCATAACTCTGGTCCTAGGTGAGGCAGAACTTCATAGTGGAAGGGCCTAGTACAAGGAAACAACACAGGACATGACAGCCAGGAACCAGAAAGGGAGCTTACCTCAACAGAGACAAAATGCAAATCCCAAAGCACAATCCCAGTGAGCTTCTTCTTCCAGCAACACTTTACCTGCCTACAGTCTCCACCCAGATAATTTACATCCACATGGGTGAGTTAATCCATTGGTTAGATTACAAGTCTCACAGTCCAATCAGTTCACCTCTGAACTTTCTTGCATTGTCTCACACATGAGCTTTGGGGGGACACATGGCATTGAGACCATGACACATACTTCTTTGCTCATCGTTCTTGGAGGCCCAAAAAATAGGACAACAGGACCCTAGTGTCCACATTCAGCAAAAGGTAAAATACTTACACTCTGACTCTCAAGACAATAAGTTGGCTGTCCTCTGCTATCTATCGTACTTTTCTTGGTATGTCATACTGAGTAACTACATAGATTAAGATTAAGATCAGATTAAGAGCAGATTTCAGGCATCTTTTGCACACTCTTCTTCTTTTTTAATCACCAATATCCATCTTCTCTAAAGTTAATCATTTTGTAATTTGACTAAATTAAATCTCTAATGCTTCATTGTCTTCTAATAGTCTCCATTCTGTTCAAACTTTTATTCTTGAGTACCTGAAATAATGTAATATAAATCTTTCTATCATTGCAGCTCAAACCAAATGCCAAAGACAGATGCATCATAATATTTTTATACAACTCTTTACTCAAAAGCATCCAGATTTCTCCCAATTTTTATTTAAATATTATTAGTCTCTCCTCTTCCTCCTTCTCTCCCTTTCAAATTTATATTATCATCTCAAACAGCACTTCTCAGTAGTCACAAAGATAAATGCTATTCATCACTCAGGAAAGTCAAGAAAGCCTCATCACAGTAAATCCCAGTGCTTGTACCTAAGAGAATGAAGATTCCAATAACATCTTTTCTGTAAATTACAGTGTTTTTTTATACCAATCCCTTAAACACAAAAAAAGTTAAAAATTATGTTCTTAAGGAAATTAATATCTTATTCTTCATCTTCAACATTCCAAATGTGAAATGATTTTGCTAAAAGTATATCTTAATGATAAAACTTTTCTTCATGCCTGAACGATGACTGCTGAAAAGTATTTAGGGTGAAAATAGTGTTACTATCTGACAATTGATTGTAGGTATCCTTGGTCATATGCATTGAACTGGGGAAAAACTGGATCTGATCTTTAAGTCTTCTGAATTTATATTGTAGTATAAACATATTTCTGTTCTGTATCTGAATCTAGATGTCATGTTTCTCTAAGGTTTATTTTTTTTTAAATTTTTTATTGTTGGTTGTTCAAAACATTACAAATTTCTTGATATATCATATTTCACACTTTGATACAAGTGGGTTATAAACTCCCATTTTTACCCCATATACAGATTGCAGAATTACATCAGTTACACATCCATTGATTTACATATTGCCATACTAGTGTCTGTTGTGTTCTGCTGCCTTTCCTATCGTCTACTATCCCCCCTCCCCTCCCCTCCCCTCCCCTCTTGTCTCTTTACCCCCTCTACTGTCATTCATTTGTCCCCCTTGTATTATTTTTCCCTTTCCCCTCACTTCCTCTTGTATGTACTTTTGTATAACCCTGAGGGTCTCCTTCCATTTCCATGCATTTTCCCTTCTCTCTCCCTTTCCCTCCCACCTCTCATCCCTGTTTAATGTTAATCTTCTTCTCATGCTCTTCGACCCTACTCTGTTCTTAGTTACTCTCCTTATATCAAAGAAGACATTTGGCATTTGTTTTTTAGGGATTGGCTAGCTTCACTTACCATAATCTGCTCTAATGCCATCCATTTCCCTGCAAATTCTATGATTTTGTCATTTTTTAATGCAGAGTAATACTCCATTGTGTATAAATGCCACATTTTTTTTATCCATTCATCTATTGAAGGGCATCTAGGTTGGTTCCACAGTCTTGCTATTGTGAATTGTGCTGCTATGAACATCGATGTAGCAGTGTCCCTGTAGCATGCTCTTTTTAGGTCTTTAGGGAATAGACCGAGAAGGGGAATAGCTGGGTCAAATGGTGGCTCCATTCCCAGCTTTCCAAGAAATCTCCATACTGCTTTCCAAATTGGCTGCACCAATTTGCAGTCCCACCAGCAATGTACAAGTGTACCCTTTTCCCCACATCCTCACCAGCACTTGTTGTTGTTTGACTTCATAATGGCTGCCAATCTTACTGGAGTGAGATGGTATCTTAGGGTGGTTTTGATTTGCATTTCTCTGACTGCTAGAGATGGTGAGCATTTTTTCATGTACTTGTTGATTGATTGTATGTCCTCCTCTGAGAAGTGTCTGTTCAGGTCCTTGGCCCATTTGTTGATTGGGTTGTTTGTTCTCTTATTGTCTAATTTTTTGAGTTCTTTGTATACTCTGGATATTAGGGCTCTATCTGAAGTGTGAGGAGTAAAGATTTGTTCCCAGGGTGTAGGCTCCCTATTTATCTCTCTTATTGTTTCTTTTGCTGAGAAAAAACTTTTTAGTTTGACTAAGTCCCATTTGTTGATTCTAGTTATTAACTTTTGTGCTATGGGTGTCCTATTGAGGAATTTGGAGCCCGACCCCACCGAATGTAGATCGTAGCCAACTTTTTCTTCTATCAGATGGCGTGTCTCTGATTTGATATCAAGCTCCTTGATCCATTTTGAATATACTTTTGTGCATGGTGAGAGAAAGGGATTCAGTTTCATTTTGTTGCATATGGATTTCCAGTTTTCCCAGCACCATTTGTTGAAGATGCTATCCTTCCTCTATTGCATGCTTTTAGCCCCTTTATCAAATATAAGATAGTTGTAGTTTTGTGGATTGGTTTCTGTGTCCTCTATTCTGTACCATTGGTCCACCTGCCTGTTTTGGTACCAGTACCATGCTGTTTTTGTTACTATTGCTCTGTAGTATAGTTTGAAGTCTGGTATCGCTATACCGCCTGATTCACACTTCCTGCTTAGCATTGTTTTTGCTATTCTGGGTCTTTTGTTTTTCCATATGAATTTCATGATTGCTTTCTCTATTTCTACAAGAAATGCCGTTGGGATTTTGATTGGCATTGCATTAAACCTATAGAGAACTTTTGGTAATATCACCATTTTGATGATGTTAGTTCTGCCTATCCATGAACAGGGTATATTTTTCCATCTTCTAAGATCTTCTTCTATTTCTCTCTTTAGGGTTCTGTAGTTTTCATTGTATAAGTCTTTCACCTCTTTTGTTAGGTTGATTCCCAAGTATTTTATTTTTTTTGAAGATATTTTGAATGGAGTGGTTGTCCTCATTTCCATTTCAGAGGATTTGTCGCTGATATACAGGAATGCCTTTGATTTATGCGTGTTGATTTTATATCCTGCCACTTTCTCTCTCTAAGGTTTAAAGAGAAGCTTTTCATAGACTCTGATATCTTTTCTAAAGAAATTTTCTTCTGTTTTCTGATATTTTCCCTTAATTTTTTTAGTGATCATTAAAAAGATTTTTGTCCTTTCAAGGTAAACTAAGTCAATGTTTTTTTTTGCTTGAAGTTGAAAGCATATGATGATTATGCAATATTTTCTCTAAGACTTGACCTAGTAAGTTGTATTGCTGGTTTTCAACACAATCATTGGTGTCTGATTCATCCTACATTGGTTTCTAATGGTGAATGAGTATTCTTGTTCATTCTTTAATAATAAATAACAAATGATTTCACACTTTGAAATGTTAAGTTTCAAGCAACTTGGTGAGGTTATGAGTAATTTGGGAGACGTTGTCTCAAAATAAAAAGAACTGTGGATGTGGCTCAGTGGTTAAGCAACCTTAGGTTTAATCCCTGGTACCAGAAAAAAAAAAAAAAAAACACAAGAAAGAAAAAGAAATATATGCTTCAATTTTGAGCATTGAATAAATGAAAATATCTCTACTTCATTTCAAAATAAATGATAATTTATTTTTAGAAGAACTGAAAAGTTATTTCATAAGAAAGAAATAATATTTCCATCTTCTTTCTATTCTTTGACTTTTAAAATCTTTAAGTGGAACCAAGTATCCACAAACACTAGGTAGACCTGACCTTTCAGTGACAAGTATAGAATAAGTGGATAAACCTCAGGGGGCATATTTGAAAGGAAATATCTAAAAGATAATTAAGTGCATTTTTCAAACTATGGGAAAAGCCTGTGTGGGGCATATTTTTAGTGGAAACTCATTTTTTAACCTAAAAATGCAGGAGAAAGATTATTTTTGCCGGTTTTCAATAGAAATTACCTTGAGAATCCTTCTTTTTGAAGTATTTCCCTGAGTTGCATAGAAAATTTGCAATAACAAAGTGATTATTATCACTATATTCATTTTTCATATTTAACATACTGTGTAAGTGAATCTATACCAAACTAAGTACAGTTCCCCTTTAGCTAAACTTGTACTTTCACCTTTGCTTAAACCAGAATGGAAAATTAAAATTAATGGAATGGTGAGATATGTATAGATAAAAGAAAAGGTTGAAAACTAGGGCATCCTGGATTTCTTAGTTCAAATCCCATCTGATCCCTTCTTTTGCCATGGTACAAAAGTTGGCCTTCATATGACCACGTATTATACTGGCTCAAAACTAAGTTGAATCTTATTTTACAAATGAATGCTAAACTAGAGCTCTTGAGTATATGAATTATAAATATGCCCTTATGACCACAGTTTTTATAGATAAAGACAGCACAAAAACATGATTTGGAGTAGAAATAGTTACATGTGATAAACTTTCTTTATCCCATGCACAATTTACTTGTGACATTCAATGTCAAGATGTTCTTTACAGAATGTTCTAAGTGCTGTTGTAACTATGTGCTATATCTCTTTAATCTTTATTTTTATTGCCGTTATACAGTAAACTTGTGAATTCACCAGGGATTTATGTCAGGTCTAAAACATGCCCTTGAAAAAAAAATTACTAAAACATGTTATTTAGTAAATAACAGAGAAATCCAAATCCATGATACTTAGATATTTGATGAAAATATACATGGAATAAAAGTTTTGTAGCATGGCCTATGATTCAGAAATACAGTGAAAGAAGGTAACAGAAAAATGAAATTGAAGAGATGGCTGTCTAGCACTAAATGTTCAGTGATGGCATATAAACAGAAACAGCTATTTCAATTAGCTGTTTGTATCAATCAAACAGGATTTTTTTTAAACTTTTAGTTGACAAGACATCAAAAGTCCTAATATTATTTTCAGTGTTTGTTAACTTGCTTACTCAAAACATATGCATGGAGTCCCTAATATGTGGAATGCATTATGATGTATGGCAAAGTTGAATTACATATTACTACAGATATAAGGTGAAATTATCTTTGGGGTGGGTAATAAACTGATATAATGTAAGTTAAAAGTCAATTTTATATGTAATTATTCCCTCTGAAGTTGAGATACTCCTTTAAAATATTGTCACTTTTAGGCAATCTGTTTGAGCATTTAAACATTTAAAGTAAAGCAGTTATGATGGTAAACTTAATTTTTTGTAGGAAAAATAATATATTCAATATTCCATTATGCAATAACTCACAAAATTTTCAATTTCCAAATATGCAAATGATACATGTTGTTTGCTTTATGAAAATAAAATGTTTATTAAACTTGAATTAACTTATGAATCATTTTTAGAAATTTTTTTAAAAATCGTTAATTCTATATTAAAGATAAGAATTCATCATCTAGTAAAAAATGTTTATAGCTGAAATATAAAAATCAGAACATATGGTATTACGTTAATTATTATACTTAAACTTTGTTTCAAGTTTATTTTGATTATTTAGATGTTCTTTTAATACTTTGAATTCCTAAAGGAAAAATAAAATAAGTACAACAGTTTCTATTTTATTACTGTATTTTTCTTGTTCATTTTACATACAAAAATATAATTGCTTTTGTTACCACCACTGTGAAGAAGTAAGTATTATCTCCATAATTTAGATGACAAATAGAGAAATCAAGAGGTTATGGCTAAGGCTACTAATATAATCAGTGGTAGATTCATAATAAGGAGAAGAGTTCACAGGTAACTTAGTTCAAAAGTCAATGGGAAAAACTGTACAACTCTCCATCTTTTTTCCTACTAATGAATTTTCTGAAGCTTTAAGGGAGAATTGTACAATTATGTTTCAAAGTAGTTCTTTGAAATTAGCACTATAACAATGTATATTACTTATAAAAAGTCAAATTACAGAATAAAATGTATTGACTGCGGTCAACTAAAATATATTTTTTTAATTAAGTGTAATATGAAATGGGACATCTTCTAAAAATGATTCAAACATAAAACTGTAGAATTTTTTTTAGTTATTCAGAAATAATGAGCGACAGTAAATTAGTAAGTTGGAAAAAGAAAGAGAAATTCTTCCAATAATTTTGAAGGAATAGTAAGAAAATATAAGAAAAATAGTCAACATAGGAGGTCCAATCTGAACAAACAATCTTTAACGGGAGTTTCTAAAGAAATGAATGATAAGTGGAAA
Organism: Marmota monax; assembly: GCF_021218885.2. Lineage (NCBI taxonomy): Eukaryota > Metazoa > Chordata > Mammalia > Rodentia > Sciuridae > Marmota > Marmota monax. The sequence goes on along the minus strand of NW_026694479.1, from coordinate 4,828,947 downwards.
GGAGTTAAGTATTTACAGAAATAATGTCTGGTTGAGCTGCTACATACATGGAAGGTTAAATTTAAAAGGTTAAAATGTAAATTTTGTATTTGTGTTCCCCTTAAAAACAACACCTGGGCTAGCAACTGGTGCAGATGGTCCCACAAAGCAAGAGAGAGCAAAGAAGTGAATAAGATGGTATAGAAAGAAGATAGTTTGTCATTAGCAATTCAGACTCATTCTGCTGGGGACCTCTACAGAACAAGCCCCTGACTTGTCTCTAAGGAGAAGAGAGTGCTAGGACAAATATCCACTGCTCCAAGAGGAGCCTATTGGGGGTTAACTCCTAAAACTTATAAGCTGCCCTAGGCAGACTGAACACACTATTTCTCTTTGCCTGGGAAGCCAAAAAGTGCAGTAGGCACCCGAGTCAGGTTGCTGCAAGGACACTAAGAAACTTGCCACCACAGCTGCTATTAAGTTGTGGGAAATACTGCAACGGAATCATAAATGTCTAACGCTGTTCTGAAATGGCTGACTTAGACAACTTCAGAAGGAGAAAATGACTAATAATGTGCACTATACACATGCTACTGAAATTTAAAAATACCAGTGACAATCTCAAAGAAAGAAAAAAAAATAGTTCACATGAAAATAAAAAATACGGGATTGACAGATTCTTCAGCTCCAACACTGCATGGAGAATAGTTTGAAGTAATATCCCCAAATTGCTGTAAGTGAAGCACTTTACAATACCATTTAAATGCATCACTAGGTATTTGCAGCAACCCCAGAACATTTATTGTACATAGATATGGAAGAAAAAATAAACTCTTATTTGATAAACAGATACTGACTTACAAAAATAAACAAGATACTAGTGTTTGGGAGCACTGGATGAACATAAGTATGTTAAGTTTTTAAAACTGACTTGGAAAGTGAACATAATAGGTACTAACATCTATAAACACAACATCTACAAATTAAGTTTTCTAAATTGAAAAATTGCTAATTTTGCAATATTTTCATTATTTTGAGAATATGTACACCTACACAAATATACAGTTTATAGAATACCAATAAAATGAACATCGATGTTTGCCACTCCCAAATAAGAAATAGAACATACCTTACCTTAGAAATTCTTTGATCTTGGGCTAGGGATGTGGCTCAAGCGGTAGCGTGCTCACCTGGCATGCTCCGGGCGCTGGGTTCGATCCTTAGCACCACATAAAAATAAAATAAGATGTTGTGTCCTTCAAAAACTAAAAAAATAAATATTAAAAAAAGAAAGAAATTCTTTGATCTTGACTCATCCCTCTTCCCCCCATCCAGAGGTAATCATAATCTTAAATTCTTAATCTGCTTTGCTACTTTTTATGGTATTAGTACATATCTCTCTATAGACACCACCTGTGCATTTATCCATTAATCATTCTGTACTTCATATAATTGGAATTATATATTTTGTGTAATTCAGTTTTTAAATTTGCATTACATTTTAAGAGTTAACATGTTTATACATACAATTTGAGCTCATTCACTTTTACTATTATATAGTATGTTGCACTCTCTGTTACAACATGATTTAATCATCCCTTCAAATATTCTTCTATTGATAGAAATCTGGGCAGACGATTTTGTGTTTCCATGTAGCTATGGCTATATGTAGAGATTTTACCACAGAAAACACTTAAGTTTATCTGCATTAGATATTTCTAAACTGTTTTACAACATGAGTGTAAAATTTTATTCTCCAAAAGAAACTTTGTATACTGACAGTATCCATTATACCACATTCCAGCCCTTCTGTATCTAGTGATTTTTTAAATGAAGTTTGTAAAATTCATTTCTACAAGAAATGCCGTTGGGATTTTGATTGGCATTGCATTAAACCTATAGAGAACTTTTGGTAATATCGCCATTTTGATGATGTTAGTTCTGCCTATCCATGAACAGGGTATATTTTTCCATCTTCTAAGATCTTCTTCTACTTCTCTTTTTAGGGTTCTGTAGTTTTCATTGTATAAGTCTTTCACCTCTTTTGTTAGGTTGATTCCCAAGTATTTTATTTTTTTTGAGGATATTGTGAATGGAGTGTTTTTCCTCATTTCCGTTTCAGAAGTTTTGTCGCTGATATACAGAAATGCCTTTGATTTATGCGTGTTGATTTTATATCCTGCCACTTTGCTGAATTCATTTATTAGTTCTAGTAGTTTTTTTGTAGACCCTTTTGGGTCTTCCAGGTATAGAATCATGTCATCTGCAAATAGTGATAATTTAAGTTCTTCCTTTCCTATTTTTATGCCTTTAATTTCTTTCGTCTGTCTAATTGCTCTGGCCAGTGTTTCGAGAACTATATTGAATAGAAGTGGTAATAGAGGGCATCCCTGTCTTATACCAGATTTTAGGGGGAATGCCTTCAATTTTTCTCCATTGACAATGATGCTAGCCTGAGGCTTAGCATAGATAGCTTTTACAATGTCGAGGTGTTGAGAACCACAGTCGAAGGGGCCCCAGCAAACTTCCAGCTGCCAGCAAACTTCCAGCTGCCGGCTGATGATTGGCTCACAGCGGCCCCAGCAACATCTAGCTGATTGGCTCCTCGGCCCCAGCAACATCTAGCTGATTGGCTCCTCTGCGGTGATGCTCATTGGACTGTTTCCCTGCCCTTTCAGACCACGGAGCTGCTCATTGGGGGACTTTTTTGGCTCTGCCCACGTGACCCAGCCAATCGGCCTCAAGAGCAGGGGATTGTGGGAGGTGGAGAGAAGCTTAGGTAAGTTCCTGTTATCCCTAGTTTTTCTAATGTTTTGAACATAAAGGGATGCTGTACTTTGTGGAATGTTTTTTCTGCGTCTATTGAGATGATCATATGGTTCTTATTTTTAAGTCTATTGATGTGGTGAATAACATTTATTGATTTCCGAAAAGACCCAGAATAGCAAAAGCAATTCTAAGCAGGAAGTGCGAATCAGGCGGTATAGCGATACCAGACTTCAAACTATATTACAGAGCAATAGTAACAAAAACAGCATGGTACTGGTACCAAAACAGGAGGGTGGACCAATGGTACAGAATAGAGGACACAGAGACTAATCCACAAAGCTACAAGTATCTTATATTTGATAAAGGAGCTAAAAGCATGCAATGGAGGGAGGATAGCATCTTCAACAAACGGTGCTGGGAAAACTGGAAATCCATATGCAACAAAATGAAACTGAATCCCCTTCTCTCGCCATGCACAAAAGTTAACTCAAAGTGGATCAAGGAGCTAGATATCAAATCAGAGACTCTGCGTCTGATAGAAGAAAAAGTTGGCGCCGATCTACATATTGTAGGGTCGGGCTCCAAATTCCTTAATAGGACACCCATAGCACAAAAGTTGATAACAAAAATCAACAAATGGGACTTACTTAAACTGAAAAGTTTTCTCTCAGCAAGAGAAACAATAAAAGAGGTAAATAGGGAGCCTACATCATGGGAACAAATTTTTACTCCTCACACTTCAGATAGAGCCCTAATATCCAGAGTATACAAAGAACTCAAAAAATTAAACAATAAGAAAACAAATAACCCAATCAACAAATGGGCCAAAGACCTGAACAGACACTTCTCAGAGGAGGACATACAATCAATCAACAAGTACATGAAAAAATGCTCACCATCTCTAGCAGTCAGAGAAATGCAAATCAAAACCACCCTAAGATACCATCTCACTCCAGTAAGATTGGCAGCCATTATGAAGTCAAACAACAACAAGTGCTGGAGAGGATGTGGGGAAAAGGGTACTCTTGTACATTGCTGGTGGGACTGCAAACTGGTGCGGCCAATCTGGAAAGCAGTATGGAGATTCCTGGGAAAGCTGGGAATGGAACCACCATTTGACCCAGCTATTGCCCTTCTTGGACTTTTCCCTGAAGACCTTAAAAGAGCGTACTACAGGGATACTGCTACATCGATGTTCATAGCAGCACAATTCACAATTGCTATACTGTGGAACCAACCCAGATGCCCTTCAATAGATGAATGGATAAAAAAAAATGTGGCATTTATACACCATGGAGTATTACGCAGCACTAAAAAATGACAAAATCATGGAATTTGCAGGGAAATGGATGGCACTAGAGCAGATTATGCTTAGTGAAGCTAGCCAATCCCTAAAAAACAAATACCAAATGTCTTCTTTGATATAATGAGAGCAACTAAGAACAGAGCAGGGAGGAAGAGCAGGAAGAAAAGATTAACATTAAACAGATACATGAGGTGGGATGGAAAGGGAGAGAAAAGGGAAATTGCATGGTAATGGAGGGAGACCCTCATTGTTATACAAAATTACATATAAGAGGTTGTGAGGGGAATGGGAAAATAAACAAGGAGAGATATGAATTACAGTGGATGGGGTAGAGAGAGAAGATGGGAGGGGAGGGAGGGGGGATGGTAGAGGATAGGAAAGGTAGCAGAATACAACAGCTACTAATAGGGCATTATGTAAAAATGTGGATGTGTAACCGATGTGATTCTGCAATCTGTATTTGGGGTAAAATTGGGAGTTCATAACCAACTTGAATCTAATGTATGAAATATGATATGTCAATAGCTTTATAATGTTTTGAACAACCAATAAAAAAAAAGTTTGTAAAATTCAATACAGAGGACATAATTAATATTTTTCATTAGGGTGTGTGCTATTTACATTTGAAATTCTTTCTACCCAAAGAAAAGGAAATACTTTTTATAATATCTTTTGAACATGTTTTGCAAGCTTTCTCTTGCCAAACTATCAGTTTTAATATTTTAGTAACTCTTATTCTTCAGTTCCTGGCCTTACCTGTATCTTGCCTTTTGTCCTTTCATATAAATTTTAGAATTTTATTATTGACTTAAAACAACAGGATTGAGGAGTTTTTTTAATATGTTTTATTTTTTAGTTGTAGTTGGACACAATACCTTTATTTTATGTATTTATTTTTATGTGGTGCTGAGGATTGAACACAGGACCTCGCATGTGCTAGGCGAATGATCTACCGCTGAGCCATAACCCCAGCCCCATGACTGAGGTTTTGATTATAAATATATCCATCTAGTTCATTTTGAGGAAAAATTACAATTTCATCATGTTGAGCCTTGCAATGAACATCATAATTAACTTCTTCCTCTATTTATTCCAGCTTCAGTATCTTTTAATAAAGTTTTATTCTGGACAAATATTTCCCATTGAGTTTAATCTTATCTTGGGTAATAAGTAATATAGTCATTTCTGAAGTAATCATTAAAAATTATTGTTCCTTATATCTAAACCTGAAACCTTGTTTATCGACCATCCCCAGAAAAACTTACAGATATATATCAATTTTAGTTTCACTATGACTCAATTTGTATTTTCTTTACAGACATTCATATAATTATAAACATAATTTTAAACAATGGTTCTAGTGCATGAACTAAAATTGTGTGTATAAACATGTTAAGTCTTAAAATGTAATACAAATTTAAAAATTGAATCAGGCATTTGTCCATCACTATAATAAAACACCTGAGGCAACTAACTTCTAAAGAGTAAAGGTTTATTTTACTTCATGGTTTGGGAAGGTCCGGTCCATGATTGACTGGTTTATTTGCTTCAGGTCTCTGACACAATGACACATCTTGTCAGGATGATGTGGTGGAACAAACTGCTCACCTCATCAGTCAGGAAGCAAAGGGGAGGAAGAAGAGGAAGATACTAGAGTTGCACAGCCACCTAAGGATCTCCCATAAGGTTCCACCTTCTAAAGAAGACAATTTTTAACAAATGGAGCTTTGAGGAACATTTTTTTCCAAACCATGGTAAGGATGTTTTCATTGCTTCGTTTTAATTTTCTTTGGTTTCTCATGTTCATTTTGAGGGTATCTAGCACAATTTGGAATAGAAGTGATTATAAGTATCTGGTCCAAAATTGAAAGTTTTTAATACTCTTACATTGAAAATTGTATTTGCTTTATTATATTGTGATACCCTTCATCAGCACATTCAATTTTTAATCTCTAATAACTAATTTGTCACAAATTTTTACCAAAAGCCTTTTTAATCTATTGAGATAATAGCATATGTTACTTTCCTCCTGTTATCCATTAATGGGAATCAACTCAACTATGTCAGGTTTACTTTTTATTTAAATTCACTGCTAGATTCATTTTGCTAATATTGTGCGGTATATTAATGACCAGGATAAGAAGTAATTTTGTTGCTTCTATTACTTTCCTTGTCATGTTTTGCTTGGTATTAAAGTTGTGTTAAATAAAATAAGGTAACAAATGTTCCTGCCCTCTCTATTCCCTGTAAGAGTGTGTGTAAGATGGAAATTATTATTCTCTGAAAATTTAGTAAACTTGTCTCTGTGGTCACTTGGATGTGGTATTTAATTTATGTAAAGATTTTCAACTGTTGGCTAAAATTCTCCAGCAGGTAGTGAATTGTCATTACGAATCGTCTTTTGAATGAAACTTGTCTCAATCTTAGTAGATCCTTTTTGAAATTTTTTTTAAAATTTTTATACAGTTATTGTAATATCTATTATATCTATTAACTATATTTTAATCTCTGCAGCATCTGTTTCTCCTTTTTCATTAAAAAGATATACATATAGGATGTGTTTATGTGTTTCCTCTGTATTTATAAATGTGTTTTTATGACTAGTTAAGACATGGTCTATCTTACAAATATTTTCGGGGAATCAATGTAATAGGCTAGGTTATGCCACAGGTATAAAAAAAACACAATATTTTAGTGGTTTGAAAGAAGTACTTTGAATTCCCTACACATCATGTGTTTTGCAATTAAGCATTTTTTTTTCTTTATTTAACTGCAAATCTTCTCAAAAGTCATAGGTGGATTTAATATCCAGTATCCTCCACAAGCAACACCACTGATAATCACTTGGGCTTAAGTGAAAAAGTAGGGCCTTTGTCTTAAGGGATCCATTGGGAAATTCCCAGTCACTTCTGTGCACCAAAGCCTTTGGCCAAAATAAGTCACAAGGCTAAGCATCAGTTTAGAGTCATGGAAAGTGCCTGAAAGGAGAATTAAAAATAAAAGTGAAAAGTGCTTATGATGTCTATGCCCATGCATCCTTGGGCTTGTTGATGCTCTCTGTTGTATTTTTTTCCATTGATTTCAGCATTCATCTGTATTAATTCCTTTCTTCTTTTTTCAAAGTTTATAGTGCTGTACTTTTTATAAACTGCCTAAGGCAGATATCAACACAGTAGTTTTCATTATTAATGGGTAAATAAAATATTCAAGGGTAAACATGTCTAAGTCCTACTTAGGTTTACATTTTCACATTACATTTTAAAAAGTTATCATTCCTGTGTGTAAAACTGCAGTTGACTTGTATATTAACTACCCATCAAGAAAAATCAGCAAATATATTAATTCTAAAATTCCCCGATGGTTTCTTGTAGATTTTTCAAGTGCTTTACATGCTTTCATTATGATCCTTTGCAAATAGCTCTGCAAACTTACTAGTTTTGCAAATGTCTTCTCTGGTTATCATACTTTTTAAAAAAATATAGAAAACATTTTACCATGTTTTTTGAACTATTTTAATCAAATTTGCTATATTAATCTCTATTCATTTGTCCCTGAAATATGGCAAAATACCTCAGTATGAGAATAGATTTGTCATTTTCCTCATAGTTTCCTGTAAAATTTTGATTTCTGTGTTTCAAACTATGATATTAAAGGTATGTTGATTGAAATTATAACTAATAATACTGTGAGGACCCCATTTCAAAATTATAAAAGATGGAATGTGTGCCAAGGAAGGATCATATATTGTATCAACAGCATACTACAGGGACACAGCCACATCAATGTTTATAGCAGCACAATTCAAAATAGCTAAATTGTGGAGCCAACTTAGATGTCCTTCAGTGGATGAATGGATAAAAAAAAATGTGGCATTTATACATAATGGAATATTACTCAGCACTAAAAAAAATAATAAGATCATGGCATTTGCGGGGAAATGGATGGCATTAGAGAAGATTATGCTAAGTGAAGTTAGCCAATCCCCAAAAACAAATGTCTAATGTCTTCTCTGATACAAGGGGTGGTGACTCAAATGGGGTTGGGAGGGAGAGCAAGGGAGGAAGATTACCTCTAGATAGGGAATAGGGGTGGGAGGGAAAAGGAGGGAGAACGGGAATAGCAAGGAGGTGGAAGGAGACGGTCATCATTATACACAATTCATGTATGAGGATGTGAATTTGGTGTCAACATACCTTATGTACAAACATAGATTTGATAAATTGTGGTATAAAGATGTATTAAAAATTGAAATGCAAAAAAAAATTATGAATGTAATGCACTCCTCTATTGTGATGTAAGAAATAATAAAAAAAATTAAAAAGCATGATGTCACAGTGTAAAAATAATTCATAACCAAAACACTGAAGAGACCCCCTAGAAGAACACATAATGAAGAGGAAATAATAAAAAGAAATCAAAACACGCTAATTTGGAGTTACATGAAAAATTGGAGTAAAAATAACAGGAGGAAATTAATCCCAATAATTTTAAAGCTCATCAATTAGAAAATTGAAGCTGAGATATTACTCCAAAAGTTACTCTCATCACACCAACAATAAGCATAATTCAGCAAATAGGTATTCAAAAGCTAAAAATGCTAAAAAAGTATACCATGCAAAAAGTCAGAAAATAAAGACTTAAAAAGTACTGGTGGTTCAACCCCACACGTTCTTTTTCCTAGCAACATCTTTACATAGGGTCTTGAGATAGGGTCTTGCTAAATTGCTAAGGCTGGCCTCAAATTTGTGATCCACTAACTCAGGCTCCCGAGTACCTGGGATTATAAACATGCACCACTAAGCATGCATGGATTTCCTTCAACAGTACACATATGTTCTTATTGTCTATTGTGTTAACTACTAGAGAGAATCCTAGATTTCCAGTTGAAGCAATATTACTTTCGAAATTAAAATCAGAATTCAAAGTATAACAGAGATAAAAATGGGATGGAATGGTTTTGTAGGGTAAAGATACTGAAAGCATGAACTTCAGCTTCTGTTTTTATGTTTGGACAAGAGAATTCCAGTCAAACAAAATGAAAACTGATATGTTATGCATTCATGCCCACATCCTCAAGCTCACATTGCTCTGCAGTATCATTTGACCTCTCCTTCCATAACTTAACAACTATTATTCCCATACCTCTATGCTTTTATCGAGTGCTTATTACATGACACAAACTTATAGAAATAGTTCTCATCAACCTGCCAGTTAGATGAGAGGTGAGAGGAAACCTGCCTGCAGTTAGAGAATGGAAGCCAAATATTAACCTTGCAATGAGTACCAACTAGTTCATGTGGAACACTGGAACACTACTTTTCTTAGGAATAATAACAGAAAAATTTTAAGAGTAATTTCGTGAATGAATCAAAGGAAAAAGGTCAATTAAAGCAACTTTCTGTATCATCCTAACTTTATTTTATTAAATAAGAAGCTAAGTCTTGAAGTCTTGTCATTCAAAGACATGAAAAAAAATGTTTTCAGCTTTCTCCTTTTGTCTTGTTTCCAGGAGTGAAGAGGAGGTTACAGCACACATAATTAGAGATTTAAACAATTGGGCTGAGATAATAAAAATATGAGTGGCAATTCGTACAGGCCCTGTATGAAAAGACTTAGAAATTTAGAGAAAGATATCTATTTTGTCCAAATTACACTATATGTCTGTCCAAAGTATAATCTTACAGCAAGTAAAACATTATAGCAATGTTTTTTTTTTTTCATATTCATGATTAAGAGCTACTGTTGTTCAACTACAATTTTAAAATTGTCTTTAGTCTGGAGCCCACGTTAATGATTCTTTTTGTGTTAGTTGGCTTTGCACTACTATAATGGAATACTTGAAAGAGATTCTGTATAAAGAAAAAGGAGCTTATTTAGCTCACAGTTTTTCAAGTTCATGAGCATGGCTTCTGCATTAATTCCATTCTGTGAGGACCTCATTGCAAATGACAAAAGGTGGAGTATGTGAAGAGGACAGATCATATGTTGTATCTTGAGCCGAGGCAGGAAGAGAATGGGTCTCACAGCACCTTCTGAGGTGAACTTCCTAGTAACCCAAATGTCCAAGGTCTGCCCTCTTAAATGTCCACAAGTGCCTTCTAATACTGCCACCTTATGAACTGAGTTCCCTACTCAACAACCTTTGGTAAGACACAAACTGTTCAAACCATATCACTATCCCTATCTGAAATATTGCTGTTCTCATGACAGAGATAATATAAAAACTCACGACAGAAAATGGGGTGGCTCTTAAAAATCTCTTGAAGTGGCTTTTCACACCTTCCTGTTCCATTAATTTCAGTCACATCATCAAGAAAATATCAGTGTGGTAAAGCATGATTTCCCAGAGGAATGAGAACTGAAAGTCATTTTGTAAGTCTCCTATTACTGATATAACCAATTACCATAATTTTTATCTTACAAATACATTATCTCACAAAGTTATCATCTTACAATTAGAGGTCAGAAGTCCTAAAATCATGATATCAATAAGGCTGCCTTTCCTCTAGACAGCCGAGTGAGGTCCTCCATTTCCTGGCCTTATCCATCTTCTAGTGGCCACCTGTGTTCATTCTGTTTCTCTCTGCCTGTCTCTCCTGCTTCTGTCTTTTTCTCTCCCTCTTAAATTCTAACCTTCTTCTTTTCTCCATTTAATAAGGACTCTTATTACATCAACCCACCTGGAAATACTATGATTCTCTCCCCATCTCAAAATCCACAATGAATCATGTCTACAAAATGTTTCCCTGAAATGTAACATGCTCACATGTCCTAGGGATCACAACATGGACAGCTTTGAGGGATTTTTTTTTTATCCTACCACAATCAAAATACCTAGCCTTGGGTTGGGGTTAGAGTACTTACCTTGCTCTTATGAGGTCCTGGATTCGATCCTCAGCACCACATAAAAATAAGTAAATAAAATAAAGGTATTGTGTCCAATAACAACTAAAAAAAGAAATATTAAAAAACCCACCAAGCTTCAAATCAACAAGAAGAAAGAGATAATAATTTGCTAATGTAAAAAATTATGCAGGCACCCCTCCTGTTCACAACCAAATCATATCCTTTCTCTTGCATGCTAATATGCTCACACCTCTTCGGCAAGAAGTAAATCCAAAGTCCCCATCTAGGAACAGAATCAGTGTACCAGACCACAGGATATTTTCAATGACAGATCTATGTGTATTTTGTTTTTATCTTGAAATTAAAGAATTAAAAAGATGTGCATTAAGTACAGGACAATGTTGACAAACACTCTTATTCAGAAAGAGGAAAAATGAAAGTTGCAGAATGGATACTTCTCCATAACTGTTCTGAAATTCCAATGGAGGAAGGTGACCTCCTTGACCAGCCTTTTCTATGGACCTTTACTCTGCCCTCTGCACGTTGTTTAGCAATATCTGTCTTGTTCCTATCTAAAGAAGGCAGTTGAGAGAAGTCTGTCCTTGGGGCCTAAGAATATTTTTCCAAGGAATTTGGGGCTTAAGGGCAGTCTCTGTTAGATCATTTGAGGGTTTGTATATCTCAAACATCTTGTAACTCTATTTTATAATTAGTAATGTGCCTCTATTATTTTGGGACAAAGTCTCTCTTTCCAGTCTGAATTCTAGGTAATTTGAACTTAAAAGGAGAGCTGTACCTTATATGTTTTCCTCTGAACTCCTTTTTATCAAACTGTTTACCAGATAATCAGAACTATGAACTGAAGCCATGATGGCTGTAACCTGGTTCTATACTTACCACAAGACTGATTTTATTCTGTTTGGCTACATAATGCTCAAGTTTTTTTTTTTTCCCCCATAGTTAGATGATGATCAATTGCCTATCTCTACCCTGCAGGTCCCAGTATGTAGACTCTGAATTCTTTATTTACTCCTGTATATACATGATTTGCTCTTCTGAACTCTTCTTATCATGCACTGCAAAATGTAGCCAATAGTATCAACACTTCATTTCCAGACTTTTTCAACTAAATCCAAGGATTCATTTAATACATTATCTGTGTTTCAAGTTGCCATTGGAGACACTTTCACAAAATGATCCATCTTCACAATGCATAGGTTGACAATTTTCCAGTCTTCAGATAGATTTTCTTTGCTATACAACGCCCGTGCAAGAGCCTAAGCCACTTTAAAAATTAGTAAATGAATAGATAGATAAAGCTCCTCTCTGTTGGAAAGGAATCAATATCGGGTTAGGCATAACACCCAAATATCAGTAGCTTACAACTACACATATCTACATATTTGCTTATGTTATGTATCCAATTAGGATAACTTTCTGTCTTCCACACCTTTACTCTGCACCCACACTACAGAACTCTTTAGTGTAAATTATAAATTACAACGATCTTATTTACCACAAGTTTTGGCACATAGTAGGAATACAATGTGTTTATATATATGTGTGTGTGTATATGTGTATATTATATATATATATATATATATATATATATATATATATATTGCATATATACATATATAGAAAGAAAACTAAATATTATTTATATGTATAGAAAGAAAAACTATTATATATACATACATATATATACACATACACATACACATATATATATAAACACACACATTGTATTCCTACTATGGGCCAAAACTTGTGATGAATAACAAATAAGATTATATATATGTGTATATATATGTATATATATTCATAAATACACATATATATACATATACATAAAGAAAAACTAAATATAATAGATTTTCTTGGTAGAAAAATTAGAAGAAAGAAAAAACATGAAATAATATGTAAATGTGTGAATATTTTTATGTCTATATATGACTTAAAGAAAAGCAGTTTGCATTGTAAAATCAGATTTGCATGTTGATCAAATTCCTCATGAAGAATTTTCTAATAATTTTGAAGGAACAGGCAATCACACAATAGTGGCATGGCGTGGTCTGAACTATTGAAGGCAGCCCCTCTCCTTCCCTTTGGACATGTGCTTCTTGGTCATGTACTCTCTGATGGGATGGAATCTCTAAAGAGATCTTCTCAGGTGCCTCACACACAAAAAGTGTGTTTATTAATCATATAGTTGTAACTTGCATGACATTTCCCAAAGAAAGTGCCTCATAAATCCAAAGATTGTAGCTTTGCTTTCCAAAAGCAACCCTAAACCTCAGGCAGTCTGCTTAAGCATTCCATAGATAAAAACCCTCCTCATTGACAGTATAATTAGTCTGTTTGCCAAGAGGTCCAATTATCAGCATGTTTTCAGGAAGATTAGCCTAGGTCACCTGCCTTCCTTCTCTAGGAATGTCCCACAGGTAAGGAGAGATAAATGAGTCACAGTCCAGTTTAACTCTTTAACATTTTGGTAAAATCAAAATAGGGGGAAAATGCCTAAGGACTAATTTATATTTGTAGAATAAGTATGTCATAAGGTAGCCTAAAAAAGTAATTTTATATAATGAAATAAAATATTCTAGACCTTAGTAGATATAGAAACAAGATAGTAAAAACAAACAAAACAGCCTTAAAACAACAATATATTTTTGCTAATGTCATACTGTCATACAAGTAAAAGTTATAGTAAAATATTGAGAAACTGTTAAAATGTTGTAATTTTTCCTTTGTTTATCACTATACAGTAATAGAATGGATTTACAAATCAGAAAAACTAAATATAATAGATTTTCTTGGTAGAAAAATTAGAAGAAAGAAAAAACATGAAATAATATGTAAATGTGTGAATATTTTTATGTTTATATATGACTTAAAGAAAAGCAGTTTGCATTGTAAAATCAGATTTGCACGTTGATCAAATTCCTCATGAAGAATGTCATGTCAGTATGTTAAAGAGCAAGCTACTAAATATACTTTTTGGCTGAGAAATGTGACAATTACTCATTTGTTTTATGGGAAAAATCAGACATAGGTTGAAAGTTATAAGGCAAGAATGTAAGTATTTAAGTGTTAATTGTAATAATAAAAAATAATACTTAAAATACAATGTAAAGAGATGTAAATACATTAAAATGCACTAACTCTATGCCCACATTGAAAATTGATGATGATTTAACATTTGGTAAAATCAAAATAGGGGGAAAATGCCTAAGGACTAATTTATATTTGTAGAATAAGTATGTATATATAATAGTTTTTCTTTCTATATACATAAATAATATTACACTTAAGTGTAAATGAATTCTAAGTCTATATCATCAGCCAAGTCTCTAGTTGTCTCTGTAATTTTCTAGCCTTTACTGTCTGATATTATATTAAAATTGATGAGTATTTTTAAATGGCTACTTGTGTATGATAATTGTAGTAAAACCTATGCAAGTCAAACTCTGGAAAACAGGGGATCTAGCAACTAGAAATCAACCCGAATTTTAATAAGAAATACCCTGAGTTAAATGCTAATAAATACCCTGACTATATGTGTATATCATACCAGAAAAACTGCTGTGATCCCAAAAAGAAACAATGTCTGATAGACAATTATTTGTTTTGTTCAAGTTCCTTTCATCTTATATTTGGAATTCAAAGCAAGTTACAAGTCAAAGTGCACTGAATAATCAAGGACTGCATTTTACCTCTGGTATTTGATTTAAACATCATTGCATTATAATAATTTAAATTTATTTTATTGTCTTAGAAACTCCTAAGCACACAAGAGGCCTTTACTATGGAGTTGGGTCTTGTTATACTGGGTTTAGATTAATGTTAAAAGATTAATTATCTGGGGGCTGGGGTTGTGGCTGAGTGGTAGAGGGCTTGCCTAGCATACATTAGCACTGGGTTCAATCCTCAGCACCACATAAAAATAAAAAAAAATATTGTGTCCACCTAAAATTAAAAATAAATATTAAAAAAGATTAATAATCTGATTATGATATATTTTTAATGATACCAAGTATTTTGTCACAGTCAATGATTTGAATTGTTTTAGGGTATCTTTACATAATGCTACATTTTAAATTTTGATTGGAATACACTTTATTCTGGCTTTTAAAAGAGGTAATATGAAAAGACTTCTTCATGTTGAGATAACTACATTCAAGGACAGCAAGTAGACATAAACGTAATGTGTTTTATGGCCAACTCTTTTCATGTTCATCTATACAATCAAATCCCAAGTGCTGAGCCTTTAAATTTCAAATGAAAATGAGTTGATATACTGAATGTATGGGGAAATTTCAGTGCAAGTAGAAGATTTTCAGAATATTTTAGTTCATATATAATTGCTGTAAACCTTTGTTATAATCCATTCTGCTTTTACTTTATTTCTTTCTCCATATGCTGAAAAGGTAAAAAACTATAAATTATTCTAGAACACTAAGAATAGAGCTCCACCAACCTAAATTGTTATAGCATAATGAAAACTGAAATAACAACCTCAGAATTTTAAAAAGAAGAATAAAGATTTCAGAGTATTGAGATACATAATTTCAAAACCATTTTAATACTACCTACTTACTTTTCTCTTTCCCCAGTAAAATTACTCAAGGTTTATTAGGGATGGGGAGGGGAGAGCTATTGGCAAAGCATATTATCAGCAAAATATGTATAGAGACAGAATATAATTTTGTATAACTGAAATAGGTAACTAGATTTTCAAGTTGTGACACTTAATGAACTAGAAAAACAAATTTTAATATCACACAAATCTATAGTTTATTTTCTCCACCGAAAATGTTTATTATCTCCTGGTGGTGGTGGTATTTCTGTAGCTTTTGTTTCAGCATTAAGATTATTAAGCTTGCCTTTTCTGTTCTCATTACTAGAATATTTTATAGGTAAATCCACTCAAGGAACCTATTGTGCTTTCTGATCAAAGTGGAAAGTGATGCCAGGCTATAATAAGCAATTTAATTTTTAATGAGCTTATTTGTGCCCAAGGTCATAACAAAGGTAAAAAAAAAAAGTTAAAATAAAACTACAGCAAAACACTAATGACAATGCCCCAAATATGACTAGGGCAAGATAATATTTGGTAGAGAGCACTTTCAAGTATCTCAGTGGTATTTTTAAATTTTATTTCAAAATAAAAACTTAGCTCAAGTAAGTTGTTAGCATATTAAATAATATAAGCATTGATAAAAATGAGTAAGACTTTTCTCCTCAAAGAAGTAAATAAAGCTGTTTGTGGAGCTTAAATCTCTAAGTTAAAATATTTAAGCAGTTTTAGTAAACTCTATGTTGTTTTTCCATTATTATTTTCTAAGTCTATAAAATTTTGGATATTGCTTTTCACTGTTTTCCTGCATTTTATATTTTAACATTTTTTCAGCTGAGATGTGGGTGCACGTTAAATACTGAATTTGGTTTACTACTTGAATAGTGATGTTGCAGAAAAAATATTTTTATTAATAAATATCCAATAAGTTTGACACCTTTTATTATAATATCTATTAAAATGATAGTGATTTTGAATTATCACTTTTTCATTATTGCTTTAATCTGAATATATTACCTAAAGGCACAAACATACACAAAATTCTTGCTTAAAACAAACATCCTGGGTGAAAAATTAAGACCTTTTCTACATAGTAGATATTCCATGTTCTAGTTTTATATTTGATTTCTTCATAAACGATATTAATTCTTTTATGTTAATGAGTAGTATACAGTGTAGAAACTTTAAAAATTCCTTTCGTTCAAAACAGATTTTAGATACATTGCCCCTAAAGTCCCACTGATAAACAATGAAAATTAACTAACAAAAAATGTGGAGAAAGAAGGACAAACTGGAGGAAAATTATCATCAGTTGATGACTGTTGACTCCTTCGGCCATTATTTTAATATTAAGTTATTATACATAATAATCTTTTGTCTTCTTATGCTGTAGGGATACCTAATGATTTTTGCTGAATCAAAGGCTTATTTCAATTTCCCTATGTGGAAGAGTAGACATAAATATATTGCCTCCTTTTGTGATAATTCAGTTTTAAATGAATTATCTAGAAAATTATTAGTCCTGTTTAATAAAATTACTTAATATATTGTAGTTTCATATAGAAATTTGATTCTTTCAAGTCAGTGGACAAGCCCCACTTTTAACTTTGGTATTCCTTTTTCTCATAAATGTATGAAACTTAACAATTGGAAACTCCTTTTATTGATAAATAATGGTATTAGTTTTTGATAAAATGTTATACTGCTATAATTTGAGTAATTCTTCAACAGATGAAAAATCATAAGCCAGTGTTGGCAATCCTTAAAGCATCAAGTTTTAATTTTCTTTACTATCAATTTATGTCCACAAATTTTTCAAAACGAGGTGGGACAGTAGGAATGAGTTAACATATTTAGATACAAAAACAACAACAACAACAAAAAACCCTGGAAACTATTCACATATATAAATGAAATTAAATTTAATTATGAATCTATTAGAAGATTACAAAACAACTTGGCATGAAAAGAAAAACCCTAGAAAATTACCTTAAGTGGCATTTCTGATTTTCTACCATATCATTGTGCTGATTTATTTTTCACTTCTGAATTGTCTTGCTTGTAGCATACTATCTGACCAAGTTTCATTTTATACTTTGTGACAGTGTACACAGTAAGCTTGTTTCTCCATTTTCATATTAGCACAAACATAAAAACTATAGCAACATTCATATTTTCAACCACAGCTCTGAATTTCAGAGATTTAGGCACACATTACCTCTCCCTTCTTTTTTAGGGCTTCACAGGGTGAGGTGTTGGAACAATTGTATTTCTTTCTGGAAGCTGAGGGGAACTATTTGGTTCTCAGTTTAATCAGGTCATTAGCAAATTTCACTTCTTGTTAGTTGGAGAACTGAGGTCCCTGTTTTCCTTGCTAGTGGTTAGCTGAGGGCATTCTCAGCTCCTGAAGGCTACTCTAAGGTCCTTGCCATTTAGGACCGTTTCTCATCAAAGTCAAAATGACAAAATCTTCCTCTGGCTGAATTCTTCTCTTGCTTCTAATATCTAACTTCTTTATCTTTTTAACACTTAGCTGGGGTGGGGTGGAGTGGGGGGGTGGACGGGGAGTGGGGGGAGAGGGGGGAGGGTCTTCTTTAAAAGACTTATTTAAATAGGACAGACATGACCTGGAAAATTGTCTCTATTAAAGTAAACTACGGCACCTAACATAATAATAGTCACGGGAGTGAAGTTTGTATTTAGTCCATAGGGATTTTGCAGGGTTTGTACACAAAAGGGTAGAAATCTTGAGAACTGCCATAGAATTCTGCTTTCCATAGTTTGTCTTGTTGACATCTTCCTATTGGGAATTTTCTGAATCATGGAATAGTATAAATCCTAGAAGAGTGAGGTCTATGTAAGGTATAATTAATTAAAACAACTCCTATTATTTAAATATATGAATGTATATATCTGAATATGTGGAAAAGGACCCAAAGTAGTTTCTCTATTTTGTTTTGTTTTGTTTTGTCTTCAACTCTGTGTGACTATGCAAAGCCTCAAAGGATTATAATACAGTTAAGATCCTAGGGAGGCTGAATTTAGAGCAAATACTCTAGGTAAATTTTTATTCAGTGTGTTAACCAGTTTTCCATTACTATGACACAAATACCTGAATTTTTGACTTAAAAGAAGGAAACGTTTATTTTGATTCACCGTTTCAGAGGTTTTAGTTTATAGTCAGTTAGTACTGTAACTTTTGGGTCTGTGGCAAGATAGTACATCATGGTGGGGAGTATGTGAAGGAGGAAAAGCTTACTTACCTTGATTGCTAGGAAGGAGAGAAATAGAGAGGGGGGAAGGGAGAAGAGGGGGGAGACAGAGACACAGAGAGAGAAAAAGAGTCCAGGCCCTAATATTTCTTTCAAGGGCAAGTCCCAGTGACCTTACTTCCTGTATTTAGCTCCACCTCCTAAAGGTTCTACCATCTCCAAATAGCTCCAGAGTTTGGCAACCAAGCCTTTAGCACATGGACCTTTGGAGGATGTTTAAGATTCAAACCATAACAACCAGTTACCAGAGAAAATAGCTCATTCTAACACATAGACAAATTTATTTTACAAGTGGAACAATCACATGTTCACTTTCAAGATCTTAAACTATCATTGTTAAACATTTATTAATGTAATACAATCCTTGTAAGGAAGGGTCTCATTTGAAATATAATACTTTCTAACTAAAAACATAAATGTAAAATAGTAATGTCAAGCATTTTAATATATTCATTCTTCTGATTTGTGTGCTTAAGTGTAGTGCTACTGATGAATCAGCATTGATATTCACTCTTTACAATTAATTCAAGTGATGCTGGAGAGTAAATAAAAATTCAGTTATTGAAGTGCTTGCTCATCATTTGAATAATCAAGATCAATGCAAAATAACAAAGTGTTTTTTAAAATGTGTAATACATATATGAAAACCAAATATTTTCTACTTTTACAACTTTACTAAATCTCTTTTATCATTTCAGAATTTTTTGTTTTTAAAGCTATATCTATGTATGTATCTATCTATACACACACAAATATGTATTTGTATATGTATATATATATACTTGTGAGTTGACAATTATTTTAAATACCATCTAATTCAACAGCTAGTTATGTATAGCTTCTCCATATAATTTCAAAGATCAATGAATATCATCCAGTTCAAACCTATAATTACACAAATGAGAAAATCAAAAATAATCCTATAGAATTTGATGATTTGGAAAACACAGTGGCTCATCCCTTCTTTTTGTAGACATATTGAAACATATTTCTCCTGATATTCATAGGAGAATGGATACCTATATCCATATAGATGTTGATATGATCCCATGTAGGTTAGCAAAGAAAATCCTATGAAATATTTGAAAAGTATATTTGGCGCCGACATTATTCTTTTATTTTTATCTCTGTTCTAGACACAGATGTTAATTCCATATGTCACAAAGAAAACTGGGCAGATTACAATGAATTATCAGTTTGAATCTTATAACTACACAGAAATTCTATGGAAAAACAATCCCAATAAATGTCATTCAGCAATAATATTTCAAGAAATAGGGGCTGTAGCTGTAGCTCAGTGGTAGAGCATATGTGAGGCACTAGGTTCAATCCTCAGCACCACGTAAAATAAATAAATAAATAAATAAATACATTGTGTCCAAATATAACTTAAAAAAAAATTCAAGAAATAGAGGTTGACAGAGAAGCATGGGACATATTGTATTTTATTTGTTAACCATGGCTGTTAGTAATTCTGTACTTCATTATTTTTATCACCTATTAATATTTTTCTTAGTACTGGGAAAAATATGAATACTTTTGTTTGCAGAGTCAGAGCTTTATAAGCAAACATTACTGGAAACATGGATTAAATTACAAGGTTTGGAAATTAAAGGGAGATGAAATACAAGGGGAAGTTCAGAGTTATATTCATAGATTTATTTCTGCAGTTATGTGTCTATATCCTAAAGAGTTGTAAATCAGAATCCTTCTATTTCTTTTCTTAGAGAGTTGTTTTTCTTTGGTATTAAAAATAACAGGAAGCTGAACAAAGTGGTGCACACCTGTAATCCCAGTGACTCTGGGGCTGAGGCAGAAGCATTCCAAGTTCAACTCCAGCCTCAAACATTTCGCAAAGCCCCTAAGCAACTTCACAAGACTCTAGGTTCAATCCTCAGTACCTAAATTAATCAATTATCAGGAAAAGAGGGTGGGTGTTGTGTAGTAATTTCTACACAAATCCCAAAATTCTTAAATGCAGGGTTTCTATCCTGAGATACCAACTACAGGGGCATCACTATGTGGCTCCTTTCACATTTTCCTGAGAGAAAAGGTGTGGCTTTGAAATTGATTAATTTATTGCTTTTAGCCTTCATCTGATTCAGAAACCTAGAAATGGCTTCTAGGATCAAATAAATAGAAACCTATGTGTACTATGTTAATTGAGAATTTATATGCCCCAGTGATTAGCACTTGGACCAAAATCTAACAGGAATAACAAGAAAACAATGAAATATCTAATGAAAAATTCTGAAAAACGTCATGAAGAAAATAAGCAAGGTATGGTAGTGAAAACCATGGTGAAGTACTTTTGGGTCCACTCACATTAAACATTGTCACAGAAACTGTAATATTATATTATAAATTAATTTTCTTGCCTCCTTTACCTATTTGCTTGTGAGCTTTTTGAGGATAATGACAAGCTCTATCCATTTTTCTATTCCCAGTAAATGCCATTTGGGGTTTAGTAAATATTGGGAGATTAATAAATTAATAGATACTTAAAATTTTAATTTCCCTGTCATAAGTAAAAATTACTAATCTAATCTCAAGGAAAGCTGTATTAGCAATTTTCCTCCTGTCTCATCTAAATAGATTGTATCATCAAGATTTTTTTGAAAAAAAAGGAAGTCCTATTTTCCAAAGATATTTAACTACTGATGATAATGGCATCATTCCTTTCCTGTTAAACTGGAGGCATATTAAATTTTAAAGATTTCAAGCAAAAATATCAAGAAGTTAATGCTTATATTTATTCAAATTAAAATAAAATAGTTTTTGATAGAAAATTGATATCACCAGTTTTAGAGGTGCTTATGACACTGGTATAATTAAGACATTATTCATGACCACAGGAGTATGTTCTCTTATAAAATAAGCATGGACACTATCAAAAGAATAAAATTTTATATAGTGATGGGAGAACCTTAGGCCTTTGGTCTTCTATTTCTATCTTTAATATTTATGTACTAAGCCATTTTAATAATAATAATGTTCACATTATGCATGTTAGAAATATTAGTTAATTTTTGAATATTGTGGTCAAAAGAAGTGTCATGGGTTAACACTTTAAAGTTTTGATGAGTTATGTCTGTGTTATCTTTTCTTCTATGGGCAATGCCTTTTTGCGTTTCCACTTTCATATACATGCTGAAACCTACTTTGGGGCAGTTATTTTCTTTCAATTGACTTTGCGCTTCCTAGTCCTATTTGGTGTATTGAAGTTTATGCTCCAGTGCCTTGTCCTGTCTCAGAAAAGCTTCATTTGGTTTCCTTATATATGTACTGTCTTTTAAGTCAGAGCTTCTTCTAATATGAAGGAGAAGAGCTATTTGATTACTCAAGTGTAACTCTTGTTTTCTAGGTTTATCATTTAAAGGCACATTTCTAGGTTTATGGTTTTATTTATGAAACTTATAATCATATCTGTGTCTATGCTGTATTATTTACTTGTAATTTATTGACACACAGTGGACTGGGGAGAGCTATTTGAATTCAAGGAGATGGAAATAATTTTGTTATACCTTGAATAATTATTGCGTCGCAGTACCATGTAATGATTTCAATTTATTCTAGGTTTGTTTGCATTACTCTTTCTCTGTATCAAATAAAGGTCTTAGTATAATTACAGTTAAAATGGCTGCGATCATGGAAAATTGGAAACTTTAGCTTTAAAAGGTAAGGCCATTTTTATGTTTTGCATCCCCCAAAACAAAACGGAATAAATTTATGTTGTTTAAGTAAAAGAGTGGATAAACAAAACATATTTCATTCAAATGATATTTTTCTTTTCATATTATAAATAAGATATTATTGATATATATACTCCTGAAATTTCTACTTGTAAATTATTTCTCCAAAAATTGTTGTGAAAAGAATAACAAAATAACTGCATATGAAGTGAGATTAATGGCACAACAGGTTAAATAAATAAACAAACGCTAACAGTAAAGCAATTAAATGTGAAAACCCCGGCACTGGACTGGCTATGTCTGTATTTCAATCTAATCATTTACTTATTGTATTATTTGGGGCAAGCTGTTTAGCTATTGGGTGACTCATGGAGATATAATAATACCTGTTCCTAAGACTAAAGGAATAATTAAGTGAGTTAATACATGTCACATTACCATCTAGATGTGATGTTCAAATTTACCCTGTCTGTATGCCTCGAATAATTATAGACATTCACAAATGGTGGTTTCAGACTCTTAGTTGCTTGAATATCTGTGCAGAGAGAGTACTTTGAAGTTTTTCTGTTGATATTTATCCTAAAACCAAATGTTACAAAAGTCCTGTTAAGGATAAACTATCAATGCCAAAGTAGAAAATGCATAAGAACAACATTTTCTTCAGGTAAGAGTTATTAGAACTATTACTAGAATTATTACTCTCACTCCAATTGCTTAAAATAAATAAGAGAGGAGAAATAAAATGTGAAGAAAAGAGAAGATGCCATAAGCAATGGTCAGATGAAAATGATGAAGACCAAAGTACAACTTTTTGAAGTAGATCTTTATGTAAAGCAGAAAGACAAATGATTGAACATAGGAATTAAGAGTCATCAAGCTTAGAAAAAGAAGAGTAACTTTCCAATAGGCTTTAGAATTACTGAACAGGTAAGACATAAACAACAGACAAAAATGTATTGGCTTAGACATTGTTAATAATTGAGAAAAGAAGACCTGAATTCTCAGATTTAGAAAATGGAGTAAATCACAAGCTAGTTAAAGGCAAAGATACCCATCGTTAGATATATCAGGTTCAAACTGCTGAACTCCAAAGATAAGAGAAAATCTTAAACTGCAGTCATAAAGGACAGATATTGTCTATCCATAGGATGAGTTATAAAAACCAACAGCACATTTCTTATCAAACAACAAAGAAAGCTAGAAGATAATAAAAAAGGGAATTCTGGGCTGGGGAATTGTAAACAACAAAGGGCTTAAGGACACATACATGAACACACACATATACCCTCATATAGATTTAATATAACATGTAATTTTGCAGAGAAAATTTTAAAGCCGATTGAGTCATTAAAGAAAATATAAATAAGAAATATACATTCTTTACTATTAGAAAGTTAAAAACCTCAACCTCAATTTATCAGGACAATGTGGTGCAATTCCAACTAAAATACTGACATGATTTTGTTGGTGGTAGTGGGTATGTGTAACTGAAATACAGACCCAATTCACTCCTGAATGTAAAGCAGAAGGTAGAGAAGTTGATTTATAAAACATTAAGGCTTATTATCAAGATATAATAATATATGTATTTTGGTATTAACATATGGATTCACATATTGAATACTTATAAAATAGAAAGTTACAAGAATAGAACCACAGGTACTTGGTAGTTAACATTAATCAGACTATGATCTTTTATACTCATGAGTTTTGGACAATTGATTATATGAAGGGGAAAAATGTAATTATGATCTTTATTTTACTCCATGCTAAAATTTATCCAGATTGGTTAATAAACTCAATACTTTATAAAGAAAAACTTTTAAATGTTAATAAAGAAATGTTAATAAAAGACATTCTTTCTAAACTTGATATAGAAAAATTAAAAGTAAAGTTTTTATCAATATGAAACAATGCAGTAGAAAACAATTCAAAAGATATTAATAAGTGATTCACCGAAACAGAGATACAAATTGCTTATAAACCTAAGAAATATGCTAACATTGCAGTTATAATCAACAAAATGTGGCTGCAATGTAATATTTTCACACTCACTCCACTGGCAAAACTAAAATCTGTGAATACAAAGTGTTGGCATGATGGGGAGGAAGAGTCCTGTCTAATACAAGTCTGTACAACTCATTTGAGAAACTCTGGCAATGTCCTGCAATGTTGATGATATACAATTAGTGCCAGGGAAATTTACATCTGAGTTTTTCACTAATGAAATTTCCCATAAACAAACAAAAAATGAAATGTAAATCTAAAATGAATGTAAATCCACAATAAAATGTAAAACTAAAAATAACTTAAATCCATCAAAGATTGAGCTTATACATAGTGGAGCAAAATGGACCATTATATCCACATCATGTCTTGGTGTAGGAACAAATAAAATCCAAATAAAGATATTATTAAGGAAATCAGGTTTCATAAAACCTATTTGCACTATATAAATTCTGAAAATATGCAATACAAAATTTTGATAAATTTAGTATTATATCCTTGTAGACTGTCTTCCACTACAGAGATTGGAAAGCTAATAGTGACATCTTTGTTTACAGATAGAGCTCCACATCCAATTTATATTCTGCAATTAAATGTATTCCTGTGTGATCTAAATTCAGTATTAAGTGTAGAAAAAAATTGACCATCCTAGAGGTATTTATATAGCCAGTGCAGACTTGTCAGGCATCACATAGCTCTGGAACAACAAGCTCCTGGCAGCAATTTCAATAAGCCCCTGGTTCCATATAAAGCAGTGGGCTCCTGGAACCATCAATTCTGGTGGCTGAACTCCAGGAAAGTTTGGTAAAATATTAGGGACTGACATTGCAACCAAGTCTAATAAGGTAGAAGGTATCTGAAAACTTCTGAACTATATATCTAGATACATATTATAGAACTATGCATCTAAATACATTTCATATTATGACGTACAGTCAATATGGTATTCTGTATCAATGAAGGAGACTGCTCACCTTTGGAAGAAATCAATACTACTGGACCTAGGACTGAGCGAATAACAATGAAGGCTGCAATCAAGTCATGGCTCACTGGTTAGAAAATTTTACCCTAGGGAAAGGAGATGTGCATTTGGAATGGTCATTGTAAAATTATCTAGTAAGTATTTGCAAACAAACACATTTCCCTCAAGATCTTAATGAGTAAATCAATTATAGTAATTTTACAGTAAAATCTATGGAGTGTGGTATGCCGTTTCGAAGATATTAAGCCTACCAAAATGATATGTAATTTTATTGATTTGTAAAAAAGTAATGGTATCATCTTTATAAAATCTGTGAGAGTTTAAAGTACTACATTTAATATATTGGCTATATTGGGGAGAGCAAATAAGAATTAGGTTAGGAAGAAACAAGTAGAAGATATCAATATATCTGCTATGTTTATGACTTTTAAAATATCCTGCAGCAAATGTCAAAAAACACTAAGCTGAGTTTAATGTGGGTGCTGGGACACCAGTGTTTTAAAATATCTTAAAATTTAACAAAAAATCAATAATATGAATTATTTTGTAGACTCATGAAACAATATGTCCAACATTTGGCTAGATCCTACCTCTGATTCTTGATGATTCTTTCAATTTTGATCTCCTCTCTCTGTTGGCTTTGTCTTCATGTTGGCTTCCCTCATTGTTTCAAAATGATATCCAGGAGCAAGCATGACTATGTGGTCCCTTATTCATACACAAAAGGAGAAAGCATTTCTCGCCAAATACTCATCAAATTAAATTCCTGGCTTTCATTGCAGTTGGACCAATCAGAGACAATTACTGACATGTAGAATAGTGTGTGCTAATTAGATGTGGGCAATGCTTTGTAATTCTCTATTCCTGTCACTAGAGAAGGAGGATAAGATGATATTGATTGGCTTATACTGACCTCAACTAAACTTTAGAGCTTGAAGATTAATACAATCAAAACCTCAAAGCTCCAAACAAACAAACAAAAAATGCAATTAATCAAGAAAAATAGAGGCATTGTCCAGGAGGTAGAACAGGAAAATAAGATATACTGAATAATAACCACTGACTCTGCATAACAAGTGCAGATCCTCAAGTAATTGGATGTGCTGGTCTCCAGGTCAGTGTTTTGGAAGTGTGGTCTTTAGACCCACAGCATCAGATACATCTAGAAACCTGCGAGAATTGTGAGATTTCACATTATAAACCAGACCTACCAAATCAGAATGGCTAGCCCCAGCAATCTATGTTTGACAAGACTTTTAAGTGATTCTGATACCCATTAAAATTTGAGAACATTTACTTTTAGGAAATCTTATACACCAAGTAAATTTTATACATCAAGTTCACCCACATGCTAGCTTTGTAAACTTCCCTGTAAAATCCCACACAATTATACTATATTAATAATATGAACTTCATGTTTATCTGGGTATTTTGTGTTTATTGTTGTCTTGTTAGTTGTCAAATACATTTTTCTCAATCCTATGTTTCTTGTGACCAGTGAACTATTTTTCATGGTTCTAGAATGAAATTAAAAATGTTTTGATTCTGATCAGATCCGACTTATCTTTTTATTTTTTTCATTGCTCATAGCTTTTGTTTTCTTTTCAAGATTCCAAGTCCAAAATCATGAAAATTTACTCTGATATTTTCTTCTAGCTATTTTTCATGGTTTTAACATTCATTTGTGTTCATTGTTTTAATTTATAATAAAATATAAATATATTTTCAGTATAGACAAAGACTAAAAAATTAAAATTTCAAATGTCTCTTTATGAGCTCCCTTGCAAGGTTTTGCCCTTCCCAAGGATGACTTAGAAATTGTCATTCCAACCCGTTTTATGAATTAGCACCTGTGCACATGAATTTAGGCATGCCTTTTATATCTCTAAGTCTTCATTATCTCTCTATATGCAATTCACTCATTCTTATATTATGTTTTAATTGTAAGTCAGATTTCATCTCTGGATCCTGGGACACACTATGCTACTGAAACAATAAGCTGTATTCACCATTTCCAAAGCCTGTGCAATATAAATTCTTTAATTTTGATCACATATCTAAGGCGTTCCCTTTCCCAGACTGACAAAGCCTTTGAAGTTGTATGGTTTTTCTTTTATTATCCATATATCATTATCCTAAAAGGAATCTAATCTCTAAAGAAACCATGTGCTTTTGGAAGTCATAGAAAAATAAAATTGCATCCCAAAGTCTATTTTTATAATATTTTTCAATTTAACAAACATATAAGACCTCATATATTGTATCCTCTGCAAGTATGTCCAAGATAGAAAAGGGATAATTTGCAACTGTTAATTTCCTGCTATACCTTTGCATTTGTGATATCATTCACAACTAATTATGCTTGGAGATTAAATTGGGTCCTGATCTTTTGCACCATTGCTCCAATTGACCAGCAGTATTAGTAAAACTGATTTTGGCCTACCTCCAGAGGTATATTTTAGTCCAAGATTAATGTTTGGTTCAAAGCCCTGGAAGAGTCTCCGCCTGACAAATATAATACTACTGAAGCTGTGTCTTGCTTGTTTTAGCCCCAGAGGATGTGGCACTGCAGTGTAGTTACACATGCACATAGGAAATAACAGTTCTAGTTCTAGCTCTGGTTAAGGAAATCACACTCCATTCTTATTCGTCTACTATAGCTATTGACAATGCCCAGATAGAATGTATGTAAAGTCATCACAGAACTACTAAGGAGAACTAAGAAATAAAATATGAAATATGAATATGAATCCAAAGTACCACTTAACAATACAAACACTAAGCAATCATGCATTCATGGGCATCAGGAATCAAAATAGCGAGGGAAAGAAATTTGCTCTGCCATTCACTGTGGCTGTGATCTCAAGAGTATGGGGAAAACCACTGACCCTTAGAGAGATGCCAGAGAACCAGAAAATACCAAGAAGATAGTGGAATGGGTGGAACTAGCAAAACTGAATGACTGCTGAAGTTATTCTTGAACTGCTGGGCTCAATCAAAACTTCATCTGGGTATTCCTATTCAGCATTTCAGAGACTGAGCACTGAATTAATTGACCTGTGCACAATAAAGCACTACACAGGAGAGATCAAAGCAGGGCTGCAAGTCTTTGAAATAATTAACATGATATTGGAACCACAGTACCTGGTTCGAATATATTAACTACTTAAGTGGATTTAGTACCCAACATTAGATAGATGGATCAATCAGTTGATAGATACAGATATATATTCAAACAAACATACATACATACATGCCTAAATACATAGATGAAATATGAAATATAGGACTCAAGTAAGACTTCAAGTCGTATAACTTGATGTTAAAATAACCAGGATAACATGAAAAATTTTACTCCATATGTGTAACATGAATTGAATGGCATTCTGCTGTCTAATATACCTAATTACAATAAATAGAATTTAAAAATTAAAAAAAAAACAGGATACAATAACAAATACTAAGCATATGAAGTACGAAAAATACCTCAACTTCTGTAGAAAAGACAACCAAGAGATGTGAACACTGGGTAAACTGATGTGGGAATTAGCTGCAAAAGATTTTAATGCTAGTATTAGAAAAGCACTGCATGAAACAAATGAAAATACTCTCAAAACAAATGAAAACAATGAAAGCCTCAGTAACAAAGTAAAACATATAAGAACTATGTGGAAACCATATAACAAAAAAGCATAATAATGGAAGTTAAAAAAAAAAGTCCTGATTGACACAATAGAAGAATAGAGATAATAGAAGAAAGTGTCTGTCAATTTGAAGGAAGATCAGAAGATAACCACCAATGTAAAGAAAAGAGAGAAAAATAAGAAAATCAAACAAAACAGATACTGAGAGACCTGGGCAAGAATAATTGAAGGTTATTCATTGGAGTTCCAGAAGGAAAGAAGAAAAAGTGTGTATGTGGGGAAGGGACTTACGGCAATATAGCTAAAAACATCTCTAAGTTGGTCAAAGACACTCTGAGCTCACAGATCCTAGCTTCACAAATGCCAAACAGGTTACATCCTCTTTAGAAACCCTAACAATTTATGGGTTTTATTTTTGTTATTGTTTTCTTATTACTTTTTGTTCATGTTTTTTTACTCTGCCCCATTTCTTTTACCCCTCACTCTTGCAACTTTTCACTTACACTCTAATTTTTCTCAAAATCCTTGCTTATGCCTCCTACAACTTTTTTTTTAAATAACTCACTTGCAACTTGGCTTGACTTTTTATCATGGAAGCCCCAAAACAGATTTTAAAGCATATTCTTTGAGGGAACAGGAGAAGTTAATAGTGAGGTGTTGTGTTACCTTCCTTTCCCAGCTACAATAATTGTAATACCATAAATTTAGTGGCTTAAACAAGCCATGTATCATTTTACTGTCATGGAGGACCTAAGTATCTTTATACTACAATTAATGCACTGGCCAGGCTGCAACATTTGGGAGGCTCTAGGAAAGAATCAATTTGTTGCCTTCTCCAACTTCTGGAGGCTGCCCACATTCTTTAGCTCATGACCCCTTTTGCATTTTAAAAGCCAGTAATCACATTACTCCAACCTCTGACTTGGTCATCACAAGTCCTTCTCTAACTCTCCTGCCTCCCTCCTTCCTATAGAAGGATACTTGAGATTACACTAGGCTCACCCAGATACTCCAGGATAGTCTTCCCATTGTAAGATTTTAAATTTAATGATAGCTACAAAGCATCTTTTATC
Organism: Marmota monax; assembly: GCF_021218885.2. NCBI lineage: Eukaryota > Metazoa > Chordata > Mammalia > Rodentia > Sciuridae > Marmota > Marmota monax. The sequence goes on along the minus strand of NW_026694479.1, from coordinate 4,798,798 downwards.
TTGCAAGGTAACTCTGTCGTGGGATATGGGACTAGGATGTGGATGGACATCTTTGGGGGCCATTATTCCACTTACCATAGTGCAAGATTGCAGTGATTTTCTATTATCATATCCTCTTTTCAGATTTTTCTATTTGTCCTTGGTCTTTTGATATTTTATTGAAATGACAGTAGACATGGTTTTGTTTTCATTTATGTTCCTTCATTGTGGGCTTTCAATTTAATATTTATGCCTTGTTTAAATTTTGAAAATTATTTTTACCATTTGTTGTGTTATATACATTCCTCCCTGTCCATTATTCTTTCCATAATGCCTATTTAAAATGTACTTAAGATATTGTATCTATTTTCATTGTTTCTGAATTTTGTTCCCATTTACTTTCAATTCTCCCTTTGCATTCAATTCTGAGAGAAACATCTGACTTTTTCTGCTAATTTTCCTGTGGCTCTATTTCACTCTAATAATCAACTCTTTAGTTCTTTCTTTTGGAGAAAATATTTCTTTTTTCTACTATCTTCTAACTCTTTCCTTTAATCATCATGTATGCAATTTCTTCTGTATATGATAATTTAAGTGCATTTGAGTTTCAAGTGGTTTCTCTCTTCTCTCTTTTTCTTGTAAAAACTTTATCTTTAATAATGTTGCTTTTTGTTAAGTGTGGCAAGTGGTTTTATTTCATGGCTCCAGGAGTCTTCAATTTTCTCTTGATCTTTAATTTATAGCTCTGAATTTTATTTGAGGATTGTCCCTTACCTGTTATAAGATGCAGTGATGTTGCAGATCCTGGAAATCAGTAGCTATTGAAAACAATTGTTCAGTTTCTATGACCTACATTGCTTTTGCCAGAGAACAAAGACTGTTGTACCAGCTGACTGTCTAGCATACAGAGGGAGGCACAGCTACTCTGAAATACTTCTTGACTTTATAATTCTGACAATTATCCTCAGGTCCTGATAAAGTTTGTATCCTGTATGACCCCAAAGGCCAAGTTGGTGCTATGGGGAAGTGGCAGAAATTTTGGGAGATGTACTCTGATGGGAGATCCTTGATCCTTGGGGGGCAAGGACTCAGTGGGATTGTAGGAACTTCCTCTCTCTCTTTCAAAAAAGAAAAGGTTTTGCTCAGCCTCAAGCTTCTAGCTTGTTGTCGTACTTCACTACAGTCTCAAACAACAAGGCAAATCTGTCATAGACTGGAACTTCCAAAGGAAAAAAAATCAAAATAAAACTTTTCTATTTATAATTAATGATGTCAGGTATTTCACTGCAGGGATGGAAAGTTAATACAGTCCCCCTAGTTTCTACTTCAACCACTCCCTCCTCCAGCACAGTGCCCTGGGACCTTTTTTTGTTTGTTCATGTTATTCAGATCCTATTCATATTTTCTCTTGAAGAATTCCTCACACATTTTAATAAGTTGATAGCATTTATTTTTTTTTTGTTTTCCAAAGACAGACATTATGATTAAACAAAACAAAACAAACAAACAAAAAAGTGTTTTTGCCAGATACAATGGCACACACCTGTAATCCCAGAGGCTCCGGAGGCTAAGGCAGGAGGATTGCAAGTTCAAAGCCAGCATTCGACATTTACAGAGGCCCTAAACAACTTAGTGAGACCCTGTCTCAAAATAAAAAGTAAAATGTGCTGGGGATGTGACTCAGTGATTAAGCATCCCTGGGTTCAAGCACTGGTACAAAAAAAAAAAAAAGAAAAAGAAAAGTGTTTTCTCTTTTATGCATTTTCATGATTTAATATTCATTGTATTTCCTTTGTTCAAATTACCAATGTCTTCTCAAATGTCAAATATCCACTTAAATGTCTTTCTTCTGGTTTTTACTGACTATTATCTTAGAATAATGCCTCTGTAATAGTCTCCCAAATCAACTGACCTTTCTCCTTCTTCATGCTTATCAACTTGATATTGGTTCAATGCGTCTCCACTAGATGCTGAATGACAGGAGAGAGTGGATTTTATCTTTTGGTTCTCTGTTGGATGACAAGATTTAATAGAGCATTTAGCACATGGTAGTGACAATACATTTTTCAAATTAAAATTTATTTCTTCTTGAAACCATTTTTTTTTTCATTAAAGGCAGGCAAATCACTGACATGATGGATGGGGGCATCACCAGCACATTTAAGCAGGGTGTAGTAGGTACAATGTGTCACAGGGAGCCTCAAACCAGAGGCATATAGTCAAAGGGGAAAGGCATAGGTAAAGCATAAGAAATAAACCTTCAAGTTGGACACATGTATTCAATATCAATAAGCAAAGTGTTTGAAATTACAGGAAAAGGAAAAATTAACTCAGAATATGTGAAAAGTACTCATTAGTAAATTTAAAAGACTGTATGAAATTTATACTATGTCATATTCCAAAATGAATTTTAAATTATTAAAATTTTTATAAAAAATTAAAATTAGGAGTTGGCATAAAATAATATTGTGCAATATCTTTCAAAGGATGACATTTAAAACTTCAGAACTGTAGAAGAAATCACAATGGAAATTAGAACTTCAGACAAAAAAAAATAAGTCATTAATATGGTAAGAAATTATATAACAAAAAAAATTGGAGGGAAAACTAGCAGTGAATTTTGGTTCAAATAATAAGTTCAAATAACTAATTAATATTTCAGTTTTAGTTTAATTTTTCTAAAAGATAAAATGTATAAGAAAGTAGATCTAATCCCATTAGTTAAACCAAAGACTTGAACAAGCAATACAATATACCAAATACAAAGTCACAAATATACCAGTATCAAGACATGGAATTAAATCTAAGAATATCTTGGGCCTTTCATTCTGGTTCTTTTTCCAATTGAGCATACCAAGGTCAAATTAAACCTAAAGTAGGCTTATCTCTAGGGGAAAAAAAATACCATTTGAATTTCTCACTCTCCTTATTAACTTGTACTTTCTTAACATAGATTCCATATAAATTAAAGATTTGGGAAGACTATTTTAAAATATTTAAAAATTTTAAATAAATATTTTAAAAGGAAGAATGAATGAATACCAAAAATTGCAAAGGGACTGAAATTAGGAAAATTAGTTTAAGGAAAAAATAGCACTTGATATTTATACTGAAAAAAAATGGTGGTTCAAGTGAAATTGTGTAGAAATTATAAATTATAAATAAAGTAACATGATGTGTAATGCTCTAAAATTTCTACCCTAAAATTATAAAATATTGCAAGGTATAAATAATTTCCAATTTCTTAATAAATGTTTTAAATACCAGTTAGAATTCTAATATCTAGGAAACCAATGAGGAATGAGATTTTCAGGTAGTCCCTTGAATCATAGTAAATGGAAGGATATCCAGTACCTGTTCTCATGTAGGAACAATGTTGCTCATCCTGATAAAATGAGCTTTGATGTCAAGCTACAATTTTAAAGATTGAAGTACTTTATTTTTATGAATGAACATTCAAATAAGATACTGACACCCATGGTATATACCTATGCAGAGGTTAATATCCTAGATAACCATGAGTTTTAAGTTAAATTCAGCTGTGTACAGTCACAGGCGAGCATTAAGGCTGGAAAGAGCTTTCTAGGGAAGCTTACAGAATCTAACCCTCTGAACAATTTTTAAAGATGTGTTTCATGCTACCAGAACTTGTACATAGGGTAGTACTGGTGGGATGAGACAGTTTTCTTACTTTTTTTTTTTTTCAAGAATGCTCACAAAATGTTCTGGAGGTTGTCTAAACCCTCTCAATATATGCTGTTTTGATATACAAGTCTTGCACAGAGTAAAAGAACCCACCGCAGTAATGACTATTGTCTTTGCTTTCATGGCCTTATTATTCCTTGTGACAGATTTTGACATGAAGCAATCAGAAGTTTATTCTGCATGTAAAGTTGCTTGTGGTTATTTTTATGTTTTAATCAATTTATTTAGAACCTAAAAAACCCACAATATCTGTGACCTTCATAAACAATGTTATGACTATATCAAGGCCAATTACACTCAAGTAAGCAATGGAATTAATTAGTTACAAAATTTAGGTTAGGTGTTGCAACATGCTAGTATTATTCTAGACCAATTACTTTGATGAAAAAAGTATTTACCTTAGAAACAAGAAAAACTCAAAAACGGTAAAGTTGTATGTAGTGAACAAGTTCTTGGGGAAAAATAAAAAAATAAATTACATAACGATTATTTAGAGGACCATCTCAATTTTCCTATCTTGATCTCCTTTGGGTTTTGCCAAACAATTATTTTCAGTTAGCTACTGACTTCATCTTCTTGACATCCCAGTGGTTACTGACACTCCCAGTTGCACCTCATTAGGGCCTGCCTCTGGACTTACTTGTTCTCAAACCCACAATAAATACAGGATATTTTTCTCAGTCTTTCAAGGCCTTGTTGGATGATTGGCTAGCTATTGCTGAGAAAATCGCATTAAGTTGTCAGTAACAACTTCATATCTTCCACATCTTTCAGGATAGAAGTCACAATTAAGGTTATTTCAGGTTCTCTTGAGCAAGATTGAGTTCTCATTGTTTTTGCTTTTACAGTTTTTTTTGTAGTTGTCATTTATAGGTGGGGAAATAGTAGTTAAACTGAGGAAAAGTACAAACACTTAATAAACATCTTAGAGTCGGAGGTTTTAAAAGCGTAGTTATAAAAAGTGAAATGCTGGATCACTAGAACACCACTGGTTTTTCCTGCACAGTATTTACAAATCTGATGTTGGATGTCATTAGACTAGATGTGACATGTGGTTTCCTATAGCCCCTATCTAGCTGCTGGACAGATTTACGTGACTCTCTTGTCCCTGAAGACAAGTGAGGGAGTGTTTTTTGACAGAAGCCTGTTTCTCTCACATACAATCATTGGAGTTACTTTCTCTAATTTAAAATTGTACTGAGTGTAAATTTAACCAAGAATTAAAAAAAAAAAAACCACCCAAATAATATATGCCTAAGATTAAGTTGTTAAATGATGGCAAGAGATTTGGGTCTCTATTTCCCAGTTTTCCTGTCTATGTGAATGAAGTTATTTAGAAAGCTGACTATATTTTCTCCTTTGCCTTAGTAGAGTGACAATATATAAATAACTCCTTGCAGTTATCCCTTTGCCTTTATTAATTGACATCTCAACCTGGTATATGACAAGTTCCTTGTTGAAATATATATATCCTTTGTGACAATATCAGGACAAGGGTGAGGCAAACATGGCGCCTAAGGCTCAAAATTAAAGAGTCAATTATACCCAGGCACCAAGTATGGACTCACAGAGTCCTGAGAACCTCACCTCCCAAAATTTTGAATCATGGTTCTTATGAAGGAATTTAGGGGCTGGGCTATGGCTCAGTGTAGAGCTTACCATATACAAGACCCTGAGTTAGAATCTTGGCATGGGGGTGGGGGGATTAGCAGCCTTATACTGTCATTAAAACCCATAGTCTAGTCATATAAATGTATTATAATTAACTTAGCTTAACTTATAATGTGTTTTTAAATGCTCTTAATTGCTATACCAAAAATAAATTTTCTAACAAGAGTGAAGACAGGGTGATGTGATCTCTGCTTCCAAAACCATTTCAAAAATCTGTGTGTGAATCCACTTTTTACAAAGGACTTGGTAGGACTCAAGGACCCAGATATTAGTATCTTCCTACCTATCTTCATCTTCTCTGATTCCATTATGGTCCAGGCCACTGTTGTCATCTCTACAAGGACTACACAAGAATCTTCCAATTTGCAGGCATTTGTGGAAGAGTGACTGTTGTTCCCAGGGCTTCATGGGATAGAGTAGAGCTTTCTCTCACTGTATGCTGAGGGATCCATGTGTTGTTGTGAATTGATTGTAAACAAAGACTTCTTATTTCCTTGAAAAACTACTATTAGCACAAAGACATGGTGTAAAGACAATCCTCAATTTAGGGATCAAGGTAGAGTTTGAATGAGCATTGATTCCCTTACTATTCTCTTAGGAATTACCATAAAAAAAACAATGAAGATATTGTTGGATAACTGAAGAACTGAATTGTAAAGGTAAGGCAATGTCTGAGGAAAATTTGAATATTATTATTACCTTGACTTCTTTGATGCCTACCTGCTGGTGAGGTCTGTGTTCAGATCAGTTGCACTTTTTGGGAGGGCTGTACTAAGAAAACTTCATCTCACTCTTTAATCCTTGAAATTAAATTCTAAGGACTTAGAATAATATAGCTACAGCATTTAGAAAGAAATTACATTATAAAAGCAAAGATTTAAAATTTTTACATGCTCTGTTCATTTGTAAGAAAACTAGAAAGAATAATCCAGTTTTGTGTCTTAAATGAAGACTTAGGAAATATTCATTTTCTCCATTTCAATTGAAAAAATGCATAATTTAGTAAAACTACATATAATTAATATAATTCACTACATTTAAAATTATCCTAAAAATATTAAGTTATCCATAGCAATTAACATTTGAGCACCGATTGTATTTTACATGATTTGTATCAGCTCTCATTTGGAAAATATCCTACTGAACTTCTTCCTTTACCATGTGAATTCAACATTTTCTGTTCTGGTTAATAATTATTAAAATTCTTAATTTGAGGTAAAATATAATTGATATAATTATCTTATGCCAAAAGAGGGGTTTATTTTATTCTAGATCTGCCTTTATCTAAGATTGAGAACCCTGGGCATATTCAGGAATCTCGAATTTATATCAATTAAGACTAAGTTCAGTGATAAATAACAGAAAACCCCAAATAGCAGTATCTCACTCAAAAACTAGATTAAATTTTCTCTCAGGTAAAAATTTTTTAAAAATGGAAGTAATTAGTTTTAGGACAGAGATGATGATTCCACAGTCATTATGATTATAATTTCTTTCTATATTTACACTCTGTCAGCTCAAGACAAGGTGTTCATAATTAAGGCTACCTAATTGCAAGTGACTGATAGACCCATATGTTCCCTGTTCCTGGCAGAAAAAGGGGAAAGATGTTCTTATAACATCAGACTCCTACAAAAAAAATGTACAGCAAACCCATTCAATAACTACCATTTTGAACCACAATGACCAGAATTTATATTTCCATCATTACTTCTCTCTAGGAATAGGCTTTGAATTTAGTCTTTAGTGGAGTACATTGCCAACCAACAAAATTGGGGTTTAATAGTTATGATTGACAGTAAAAATATATTGGTGTCTTGGGTCAGCAATAAGCATTCTCTGCCATGTTGTGCCAAACTTTCATCTATTCATTGCAGTCTTCACCCAAAGATTACAAATCAAGAGTACTACCAAATCAAGCAAAAGACAACACCATTCAAGGACTATTAAAACTTTACCTTAAAACTACAGATAAAAGCTCCCTCAATTTAAACCTTACTTATTTAAGGTCAGCTATGTACTTGAACATTTGTTTATAATATTTTATCAAATGCTTTATTGAAGGTCATTATTTTAGAATCCAAGCATTTTCCATTTAAGGTAACTGATCTGGTTCTAGAAACTCAACATTCTTTATATAAATATTTATCAGAAGTGTATGGAATATTTTTTCCTAATCATTTTCGTAGGAAAAAAAAACATAATGCATTGTACCTCACCCAAAACCTTCAACCAACTTCCTAAATCATCACTAACTGCAATAAAACACATATAAGTTACAAAACTATCATGTTTGAATATAAAAAAATGCTTAGAAGCTTGTTTCCTGATCATCAACAATGATTGTGGTTGTTAAATTCATTTTGAATAAGTGAAATGTACAATTTACATGTTTTTCAATAAGCATTCTGTTTCTGATATGGAAAAGCCAATAACATAGCAATACATAAATTTTCTTGGGAAACTGCACACAAAGATTACAATAAAACAGCAATCAATTTCCTATAATAAATTATAGTTCACCAGTTGAGATGGATATTTAAAGCTTAAGGAAAGTTGACAAGAAAGGAGTGGGAGAGGATTGAGTAGTTTTAATTTCATTATTTTGTTATTGTTGTTGTTGTTACAGAAATTGTTGGTAAAGACATCAGCTAAAGAAGCAGCACCTTTAAGTAATCTTTTGAACTCAGACCATCCAATGCAGATTCTCCATCATTCTAGTGCTGTTGTAAAAACTTGTGAGTAGAAACCCTTCAGGAATTCTGGTTGAAGCTTTAGGTTGAAAAAGATTACAAAATGGAACTCTGCTTGGGCTTCTAATTGTAACATTCCAATTTTCTTTAACACTACAAGACGTAACAGATTTTGTTGTTGTTATTTAAAGGAAGGTTTTTATTCTTATTACCATAACAGTTTAAAACAATATTTATTTTGTAACTACATAGCCCATTTCTATTGCCATGCTCTGAATGGCCTTTTATTCAGGTTCCCGAACTGGGCTTCACGGGGATTGAGAAAAGACAAACAAACACAAAAGTGGAGAAAAAAGTTGAGCCCGATGGATGAGCCAACCTCTGATGGAGGAAGACTCATCACTAGCAAGCTTAGCATGTTTGTTATATAGGTTTTAACATCAAAGGGATTTATTGTGATAAAGTTGCTTTAAAAAAACAGAACCAATGTCAAAGGTATGAACAACCCAATTATAGCTGTCAGCTTGCACCTATAATTCTCTACCCTGAAGCAGCTGGGTTTTGAACCTTAGGTCATGAAGTGATAAATTCTGTGACTGGCATAGAATTCTTTTTTGAACAGGGTTTCACCACAGCAACTGGGCAATCTTCCATTAGTGCCTTTGCATCAAGACATTCCCAAGAGTGGTATCATATCTGTCTCTGGGCAGTACAAGATTCATAATTTGTTCACAGCTCCCAACACTCTATCATATGTTTCAAAATGTCAATAATATCTGATTCACATCCATTTGCACACAACCAGTGTGTTTTTTAAAATGTCTATGTGTGATTCTGACAATTTACTAATAGTTTCTGCAATGTAGTTCAAAATGGTTTTCACTGTATAACTTTGTTTAAAATATGTTATTGTGTTTTAAGGAAGTAATTTATTTCATAATAGCCATAGGTTAAGAAAAGGCTGGGGTTGTAGCTCAGTTGTAGAGCACTTGCCTAGCATGTGTGAGATGTGTGAGGCACTGGATTCAATCCTCAGCACCACAAAAACACAAGTAAATAAAATAAAGGTATTGTGTTCATCTACAACTAAAAATAAATATTAAAAAAGAAAAGAAAAAAGGTTGCATTGAGAGGTGTGCTCATACTCCGATAGTTAGTTAATACAAAACAAAAAGACACCACTAAAATGGAAAAATGGCATTCCTCTCATGTACTCCCTCTTACAACTAAAAATACCGGAAAAAAAAAATAGAATATAAAGACCCTGAGATATGTAAGGAAGAAGTTCGGCTTAAGACTCTTGGGACTTGAGGAAGGAAGGCACACAATGCTGAGTTCCATGGGCCCTTTATAATACAGATCCTTATGATATACTGCACCTTTTTGAAATGAGGAGGTATTAGTCCAAGCTCCATATTTGCAATGGTGGTGTTCATAGAGTCCATAGGAAAGCTGAAGGTATATACCTAGTTGTCCGTCATGCTACTCTTAATAAGGGAAAGGCCTAAAAAGTGCTTAAATTAGATCAGGGATAAAACTACTAGAAAAGCTTAAATTGGAGCCATAGTCCCATAATATTTGTCACAACAAGTAATGGGAAAAATTAAAATGTGAATGAGAAAGGATAAGACTTCAAATTAGTGATAACAAAAATGTCTTAATTAATAATTATCTTGAAACAAATTTACAAATGGATAAATGTAGGAAAGAAGTAGAAATTATATATATAATAAAAAGAATAAACTAGAAATTATAGAGCTGAAAAACATAATGATTGAGAGAAAAATCTCACTGTAAATGCTCACTAGTAGATTGGACAAGTGAGAAGACAGAGTCAGTAGATCCATGTACTGGACCTACTTCATGTATATAAAAGGAAGTAAACAGAAAGGAAAAAGAAAAAGAACAGGGACTTGTGAGACAATAAGAGATATGGTAAGATGTGTACCTTCCAGGTTCCAGAGGACAGAAGAGACAGAGGAACTTAAATCTAAAGAAATATTAGCTGAAAAGTTTTCAAATTCTGTGAATATAAACATAAAGATTGAAGAGTCAGATTGTGCCACACATAGAATAATGCGAAATAAATTCACATCAAAATAAATCATGATTTAACTTCTGAAAACTAAAAGAAAAGCAAAAAAAAAAAACCCTTTAAGACAGCCAGAAAGAAATTGGTTACTCCTGGGGGAGTATAACTGAAGCAAAGTGATTCATCATCTGAAGCCCGAGTGCTAAAAGAAAAAGGATGTCACCACATTTAGCAAAAGTATATTCCAGGATTTTGAAAGAGAAATATATGTTCTCAGATGAAGAAAAATTAAGACAAGTTTTAATAGGCAAATTTGTACTTCAAGAATGGTTTAAGAAAATTCCATAAACAAATGGAAAAGAAAAAGAAGAAAGTCTTGGACTTTCAGAAGATAAAAAATATCATAATGATTAAAATGAGGACAAAGATAAAATTGACTTATCTTTTTTTTCTGATAGTTTTTTAATCACATTTGTCTTAGAGGCAAAATATAATTTGATGTAATGTTAAATGTATTTAGAAGAAGTATTTAAAACAATTGTGATAAGTGACATTCACACATGGTAATATCTAGAACAACCATTAGGAAAATTATTCAAAGGTGAAGACTAATAAACTTCATGCAAGTCAAGATGAACCCTAAACAATGTTTAAGTAACCCAGAAAAACAAAAGTAAGAGACAAAGAAGGGATGAGTAAAACAGAATCAAACAGTAAAAAGATCACGAAACAGAAGACTTAAATTCTAACTTATCACTAATTTAAATATAAGTGGTCTAAAGGGTATTAAAATGAAGAGGTTGTCAGTATGCTTAAAAAACCTACTGTTTACAACAATTTCACTATAAAATTCAATGATACCAATAATTTGAAAATAAAATTAAAAAGATAAAATATTTAAAAATGAACCATTACAAAACAAAATAAGACAATACAGGAATGAGGTTTTAACATCAGATAAGGTAGACTTCAGAAGAAAGAAGAGTATGATATATTTTATATTCTGATAAAGAAATCAATTCACTTAAAAGACGTAACCATGTGTTTGCTTCAAATAACAAAGTCTCAAAATATCTGGGGCAAAACTGATCCAGTTTAATGAAGAAGAAGACTGATGACTATAGTTGGTGATTTAATCATTTCATTTCTAGCAGTTGACAACACTGTTAGAAAATCAGTAAGAATAAAGAATAAGTGAATTAACCAGCATCACCTGATAAACACAGAATAAACACTGTTCCCTAAATTCATAGAACTCAGTTTTTTCTAAAGTATTTATGGGCTGTTCACCATGAGGGACTACATCCTAAGCCATAACACAAATAGCAACAAATTTTAAAATATTGAAACTCTATGGAGAGTCTATTCTCTGGCCACCATGGAATCAAACTAGAAATCAATCAAAGAAAGAAGACATATAAGTCTCCTTTTCTATTTTAAATAAATACCAAGGTGTTCTGGTAAAAATGAGTCTGGAATGAAATAGGAAAGAGCTAGTGCCTAGACCATAGCAATCGAGGAGCAGAATAATGAATTATTTGGGAAGAGAGATAGGAGGCTATACATTTTCTTAAGAGAACAGAGGAAGGAGATATTCATTACAAGTGAATTTTAAAAGCCATTGATGAATGCCCCCCACCCCGCCAAATAGAAAAGTCTTGGAATTGTTGCAGTGTGGTACACCTAAGGAGAATCCATGTTTGTCATTCAGTGTCTTCAATAGTGGTAGTGAAAGTGCAGAGCCACCAAAGCTGAAGTTATTAGGTAGGAGCATGAATGTCTCATTGGGGACCAGGGAAGAATTGTAAGTGACAACTGAGAGGACCTCTGTGGTGCACTGGCACTACTTAAGTGTATGGGAACTTTCACAAACTAGGAACAGAAACCTCCCTCTCCGTTCCCCCTTACTACTGGCTGGGATGGAAATTTTCACCAATCCAGATAGGAAGTTTTATAGTCATTTTCAAGTTTCTTGAAAAAAAATAGATGTGAATAGTTCCTTTATATCTGAGTTAGAGGATACAAACTTATACCCGCAAAAACATTTCTATTCCTAGGGAGTCTAGATACTCTGATCTACTAAACAACTAAATACATTAGATTAAAAAAACAAACAAACAAACAAAAAAACTGTAAAACCATAACTAGCTACCAAGAAATGAAAGACATCCCAAAGAGACCAAAAGTGAAACCTGACCCCAGTAAGTTGGTGCTGAAGCTATCAAAGAATGTATGCTGATCCCTGATAACATAAAAAAAAATTAACAGTTATGTGGAACCCCCGAGGTCCATGAAAGATTGGAAGGTCCATTAAAAATTGGCGCAAAAAGGTACAACATGGAACAAACACACGGTTACTAAAAAGATGAACTAGGAGAAAAATTCCTGCCAAGGGGAGTAACACAGATAATCTTCTGTTTGAAATTTGGCTTTCTGTGTAGGAAGATAAATCTTATTTTTTTTAAAATATCCCATGAGATTTCAAGCTTAACTGAAATCATTTAGGATTTAAAAACACTGTAGGTCAGGAATTAATTCTGACTTGAGTGACTTACAAGAGAAAAAGAGAATAAAAAGACTCCTATGTTTAGGAGGGATATATTTTCACCCCAGACCTCAGAGATCTTCATAGCTGAGGTCTGAGCAAACATAGAAGTATGATCAAAAACCCCCAAACATAAGAAAATAAAGCATATCAAATGAGGGTTATTTGAGGGGAAAATACAGTGCATTCAAACTGTATAAAATTGTGTATATTTTTTGGATACATGATTTCATATTCTGATTGGCAGGCAGAATGGAAAACATTGCACAAAGGAACAAAGCAGATATAAAATCTGCATAAAGAAAATTCAAGGTCATTCTCCACTAGCTAACAGTGCCTGACCCCTGGCTGATACTCACAGGCAAGCTGAGTTCCCTGGGGAATAAGTAGCTGTAGTGAACAGAGAGAAGAAAGCAAGAGTGTTACCTGCAGAACTACAATAAGCAATACTCTAAAGGACTTAGGATAGACATTCCATCAGAAAAGTATCAGGTCATATGCGTACATGGAATTTGCAAAACAATAAAGAATAATAGCAGAAAACACTGTACAAACTTAGGTGCAAATTGACATAGCAAGCTAACCTCTGATGATTTTGATTTCTAAAACACTGGTCTTGAAATACATTATTTTGGCTTGGATCAAAATTAGTCCTGTTTTTTACTGTTGTTTGTCTTGTGATTTTCTCTTCATTGTGAATGTTTTGGTAACATAACCTTTTATAATTTACTCTCCTAGGTTTGCTTATAAATCTCTTAAGTTCACAAAAGGAATTCTGGGCAAACATATCTATATAAACTCCAGTGATATTTGAGAATTTTAAGTGTCAATAAATTTCAATTAACCATTTCTACTATGATTTAAAAAATAATATTAATGTACACTAATATTGTCACTTTGAATGTGAAAAAAATATCAAGTTTGCAATTCTTTCTATATTTCCTAGTAAATAAATTTGAGCTTGAATCTGCCATTGTTCTTTATTTGCTGATATATTATACTATCTTATCAATTATTGATAAAGATTGTAATAACTTCATAGATATAATTTGAAAGTTAAATATGACTAGTTTCTATTTTATAATATAGCATTTACTTATTATATTTTAAAACCCATTTTAAAATATATTAAGGCATAATATGGAATGTGTATTTTTGTATAAAGAAAATGTAATGGCTAGTCATCTTGAATATTCTGCTAAGTGTGATGACCTCATTTGAGTGATAAATTGTCGAGATTAGCTCTCTAATTCATTATAGTCAATTCTTTTGTAAATTGTAATAGATATTACAGTGAATTAGAGGAATAATCTAACAATCTTCCAAACAAGCTAACCTGATAGTTTGAAGCTTTCCTGAGTATAATGTAATTTTAAACTAAGAGTGATCATATCCCATGAGCAACAAATTGAGATACTCTATGTAACTTAATTTTGAATGGTAATTATATTAATGAAATAAGATTTAAAATGCATTTCAAACCCATATATTCCTAAAAGAATTGTTTGATTTATCCTTTAAAGCAGGGGCTAGTTTAATTTTCCAAATTTCATAAAGTGCTTGTTTTTAATAAATACTTATCAGTGACAAAGTGATTAGTCTTTCCTCATCTATTTTTTTAAAAGCTGCTTTTTTATCTGTGCCATCTGGGCCTAAGCCTACAGGTGTACATATCTTATTAGTGAAGTATATCTTATAAATAATCAGGAGAACTTGCTAAAGTTCAGTTAGAAAATGCAAATGACTGAGGAAACAGTCATGTATGAGGTTGTATTTGTTAAATTCAGCATGATATTGTTTGGTTCTCTTGAGAAAAAAGGCACCACAAAGTTCCTGACTCAACAAAAAATTTAAAATTTCAATGGATTCTAAGCATTACAACTCACAACATACAAAATAAAGCATGCACATAAATAAGTGGAGTTATCTCAGCCAGATATATAAGGCACATAAAAGTATGTGTGAACGCAAGCATGTGTACATGTATTTATGTGTTTTTTTTTTGTGTGTGTGTGTGTAGGGGAATGTATGTAGATGGAGGAGGAGAACTAAAATGAGAGGGTGATTAAATATTTCTAAGTTATATGGAGTTGTAACATTATTCTAATGGCTCTATTTAAAATTTCGTTATGTGACTTCAGTATTCCAAATAGTTCAATACCCATTCAAGTAGCACCAAACACAAAGCTTTTCAAATATGCCAGAACATTCTTATTTTAGGGTCTGTTCAGCTTGGATCTCTTAAGATAATCTTCCCTAGGCTGAACAAAATTCACCAACCTGTACAAGACAGGCACCTGGTGGGTGAATATTATGTGTTTCCACTGCTTAGCAGAAGGCTCAGCAAATAGTGTATGGATCCAAACATTACTTCTGCCTCCCCTACCTAATGACATGGTGCCTACCTCTGCCACAGTCCGGCTGGGCACAATTCAGGAGCCACTTGTCAAAAGAAACGAACTTTATTTTTAGAACCACACAAGCCAAACAAAACAGCTCCTCAGGAAAAACCTTCAGAGCCCAACTGCCCACAAGCCTCTTCCTCTCCCCCACTCCTCCTGCTCTTGAGGCCCATTGGCTGGGTCGCATGGGCGGAGCCAAAAAAGTCCCCCAATGAGCAGCTCCGTGGTCTGAAAGGGCAGAGAAACAGCCCAATGAGCATCACCGCAGAGGAGCCAATCAGTTGGCAGCTAGAAGTGGCTGGGGCCGCTGTGAGCCAATCATCAGCTGGCAGCTGGAAGTTTGCTGGCAGCTGGAAGCTTGCTGGCAGCTGGAAGTTTGCTGGGGCCCCTTCGGCTGTGGCTCTCAATATACCTCCTCACCCTGCTTAGGGATTTCCAACACAATAGGGTAAAACTGAAGGTGAATTTTATAGAACTGAATAAGGAAGTGTGATGTAGGAAGAGTCTATGTGAAACACATCTCAGTATAAAAAAGTAAGCTCCAAAATTATGAAAAGAGAAATCAGATTTGAAAGACATTAATAATATGTAAAATAATTATGACATTCAAGTTCCCTTATTGTGGGCACTATTCTCTTTATTATTAGCTTACGATAAACTTATTTAAAAACATATCACCTCTTTCTGTATTTTTTCAGATAAGGAAGTCATTGGTTAGGCAAAGCATCTTGTATTTAACATGTGACTAATATGGAATTTGTACCGCAATGGGCTGATTCTATAGTCCATCAAGTGAAAGCAGCATTAGATGTTGGGATTTACTACTTTTTAAACACACACACAATTTTAAGCAATCTCTTTAAAAATTACATACTGAGAAAATGGACTTAAGGTACCTTTCAAACTACAGTAATTTTTAATTATTTTTTTAATTGTCTGATGACCTTGCATTTCTGGAACAAAAGTAACCTCAGTGATCATAACATATTTTCCCTCAAATTTGTGCAAGATGGCTAACAATTACGCTTTGCTAGCCTCATGGAGAAGCAGGTTCAGTGATGGTGGAAGGCTGAACTTGACAGCTTCCCTTGCTAAAACTGAATGTATCATATCTAGGTTCCCAGAAAGATTACCCACATGTCTTTTATAAACCACAGTAAATATATTTCATTCTACCATGGAACAAACTTGTTCTGTTGATGTTCATAATGGCAGTGTGTAAATGTTGTTTTCCATCTCTTCCTCAATGAAAGAAAGTCAATCCGTAGTAATAAATAGAGAAGAATGTCATGATCTGCATCTCCCACAAACTAAGTGTGTTCAGTAGTTTTGTAGTTCTTAAATGCCAATTCAGAAATGTATCAAGAACAAATGACATATTTCCCATGTTGCTCTGGCACTTAGGAGTTACCTCCTCAAGGTAGAACCAATAAGAGCTACATCACACAGATCATCTGTGCAAGGCCAGTCAAAATTTTCTTGTAAAATCCTTAAGAGAATGCAGAAGTCATCGCTCAGTTATCTGCTTCCCACACTAAGACATTATAACTATCACACAAACGAGTTTTCCTACAAATTGGTACTCTAATTGTCAACAATGAGATGTATCATATAAAGAAAACTGATCTTGACAGAAAATGTTCAGTTGCTTAAAAAGTTTGGCATAGTGCCAGAGAAATATCTTGTATATTATAAGGTGTGATATAAATCTCCATAGACAATGTATTTCTACTCATTCTCCAATATACTGGGATGTTTTCATACTCAATATTGTGGTCATTGGAAAGTGGTTAAGGACTAATATGTCCTATCATTCCCAGAAGGTATCCATTACTCTAATATAAAATATTTGGACACAGACAGATTATACAGAATTCAGAATAGGCAATCAGGCAAAGAAGGTAATGAGCTGATAGAATACGGAAGACACTAGTTTTTAGCTAATTCACTAGAGTATATACTACTAGAGTATGTTTGAGTATCCCCCAATTTGAAGGTTGTTGTTAGAAACTCATAGTTTCTTGAGTTCTGCTATAACAGAATACCTGGACTAGGTGATTAGAAAAACAATATATATATATATATATATATATATATATATATATATATGTGTGTGTGTGTGTGTGTGTGTGTACAAATATATATTATATAATATATATATATATATATATATATATATATATATATATATACATATATATATATATCAACTTAGGCTTCCAAATGCTGGAAATTCCAAGATTGAAAGGCAAGGCCAGCATCTAACAAAGTTTCTTCTTGCTGTATCACCCCATAATGGATATGCACAGAGAAGCCAAGGGCAAAGACAGAGACACAAAGAGAAAAATTATATTTCATCCACCTTTTTGTTTTATCTGAACCTGCTGCCATGACAATAGGTCTTCTGCACCAATTCACATGTCACTCTCCTTTGGAAACACACCTAGACAAGCCCAGTAGCAATACTTTACCAGTTCTCTAGGTATTCCTTAATCCAGTCAAGTTTACACATAAAATTGATCTTTACAAATAAAACCAAGAATCAATAATGAAACAGCATCAAATTAAAAAACTTGTGCACAGCAAAGGAAATGATTAACCACATGAAGAGAGATGCTAAAGAGTAGGTTATTGCTCTGAAGGAGATTAATATTCAGAATATATTGAAAATTCAAAAAGCTTAACACCAAAATCAGAATACAACATACACTAATATGGCAGTACGTAAAAATGTGGATGTGTAACCGATGTGATTCTGTAATCTGTATACTGGGTAAAAATGGGAGTTCATAATCCACTTGAATCAAATGTATGAAATATGATATGTCAAGAGCTTTGTAATTTTTTGAACAACTAATAATAAAAAAATTAAATAACCTAATCAATAAATAGGCAAAAGAGCTAAACAGACATTTCTCAAAAGAAAAAAAAATAGCCAACAAATATGTGAAAAAAAAAGTTTAGCATTCCTGGTAATCAGGGAAATGCAAATCAACACTACACTGCGTGTCTACCTCACTTCAGTTAGAATGGCAATCATCAAGAATACAAACAATAATAAATGTTGGTAAGGATGTGGAGAAAAGGTACACTCTCACATTGTTGGTAGGACTGTAAATTAGTATAACTGTTTTGGAAAGCAGTATGGAGATTCCTGAAAAAGACTAGGAATGGAACCATATAATCTAGCTATCCCACTCCTTGAGATTTATCCAAAAGATTTTAAATCAAAATACTGTAGTGACACACACACACATCAATGTTTATATTAGCAAAATTAACATTAATGCAACTTGTCCAGTTGCCGGTCACAGATGAATAGATTAAGAAAATGTGAGATATGATATATATAGATATATATATACATATATATATTCATATATATAATATATATATGAATATATATATATGTATGTATATAATACATATATATATATATATATATATATATATATATTACTCAGACATAAAGAAAAGTGAAATTATGGCATTTGTTGGTAAATGACTGGAACCAGAGACAATCATTCTAAGTGAAATGAGTGAGACTCAAAAAATTAAGGGTGGAATGTTTTCTCATATATGCAGAAGCTACAGCAAAGTAAGGGGAAAAGAGGGAGATGGTTATATTTCATGAGGATAGAGAGAAGATCAGTGCAATAGAGAAAGGAAGTTGAGGGGTGAGGAAGGAGGAAGTCTGGGAAAGACAAGGAAACGTGAAAAGAATCTGACAAAATTATGGTATGTAAGTGTATAAATACATCAAAATGAATTCCATATTTATGTATAACTAGAAAACACCAATTCAAAAATAAATAAATGATCATGATCAGAAGACCAGTAGAGTAGAAGAAGGGGAATACTGGCAGAGAGAAGGGAAGTGAAAAAAGAGTCACTGGGGACAGAAATGGAGCTAATTAAATTCCCTGCATGTATGTCAATATGAACACAACTATTATGTCTAACTGCAAAACACTAATAAAGAATTAATATTAATTTTTGCATCTTTTTCACTTTTTTGGTGTCATCTTTCAAAGCTCAAAACCCTTTTAATGGCTAAAGATATTGTGCATATATATATGTATATTTATTTATTGTTATTTGTATTTCTTTTATTTTTTAAAAACGTTATATATATATACATATATATATATTTAGTTGTAGTTGGACACAATGTCTTTATTTTATTTATTTATTTTTACATGGTGCTGAGGATTGAACCCAGCACCTCACACCTGCTAGGCAAGCTTTTTACTGCTGAGCCATAACCCCAGACCCTGTATTTTTTCTTTTGTGAAGTGTCTTTTTGATCATTTGCCCATTTATTAATTGGATTTTGTTGTTGTTGTTACTAACTTTTTTTGAGGGTTTTTTTTAATATGTATTGTGGATATTACTCCTTGTTCAATTGAATAGCTGGCAAAATTTTTCTCTCATTTTTCCCTCACTTTATTGATTATTTCCTTTACTCGCTAGAAGATTTTTTGTTATTTTTATTTTTTGTAGTCCCGTTTGACAATTTTTGGTTTTGTCTCCTGAACTGTTGGAGTCCTATCCAGGAAATCAATGCCTGCGTCACTATAAATGCAAAATTTTTCCCATGTTTTCTTCTATAGTTTGAAAATCTCAGGTGTTACATTAGTTCTCTGATATTTTGAGTTGTTTTTGTACAGAGTGAGAAATATGGATCTAGTTTCAAGTTTCTACATGTGACTATTCAATTTTCCCAGCATCATTTGTTGAAGAGACTGTCCTTTCTCTAATGTAAGTTTTTGTCATCTTCGTAGACGATCCATAGACCAAAGATGTGTGTGTTAATTTATGTGTCCTCTATTCTATTCCATTGGTTTAGAGGTCTATTTTGTTGTTGTTGTTGTTGTTGCTATTGGTTTTTTATTTTATTTTATTTTATTTTGCCACTACCATACTGACATTTTTCAGTATAGTTCTGTAGTAGATTTTCTATACTGTTACCTCAATATATTTGTTTTTCAGTTCTAAAAGTCTTTTGGTGTTGTCATAGAATTCCTATGTATAAATTTACATATTCTGCAAATAGGGATAATTTGACTTTCTCCTTTCCTAGATATATGCTTTTTATTTATCTTGCCTGATTGCTCTGGCTAGAATTTCTGATACTATATTGAATGTAAGAGTGGTGAGAATGAAAATTCTTGTCTTACTCCTGAACTTAGAGGAAATGCTTTCAGTTTTTATTTACTTAGTATGATGTTGGCTATGGTTTTCTCATACATAGGTTTTATTTTGCTGAAGTACTGTCATTTTTATACTAATTAATTTAGGGTTTTTATGATGAAGAATGTTAAATTTTCTCATTTTTTTTCTTCATCTACTGAAATGATTCTGTGATTTTTATCCTATACTCTATGTGATGTATTACATTTATTAAATTTTTATAAGTCAAAACATCATTGAATCCCTGGAATAAAATCAACTTGATCATGATGTATCAGTATATAGAGTGTACTGTTAAAGCCAATGCAAGTATTTACTTAGAGTTCCTTCCTTTCTTCCTTCCTTCCTTCTAACGAGTTTGGAAACATCCCTTCCTTTTTTATTTTGTGGAACAGTTTGAGAAACATTGATATTAGTTCTTTTTTTTTTTTTTTTTTATTTTTTTTTTTATTGTTGGTTGTTCAAAACATGACATAGTTCTTGATATATCATCTTTCACACTTTGCTTCAAGTGGGTTATGAACTCCCATTTTTAGCCCATATACAGATTGCAGAATCACATCAATTACACATCCATTGATTTACATATTGCCATACTTGTGACTGTCATGTTCTGCTACCTTTCCTATCCTCTACTATCCCCCCTCCCCTCCCCTCCCCACCCCTCTTCTCTCTCTACCCCCTCTATTGACCTTCATTTCTCCCCCTTGTATTATTTTTCCCTTTCCCCTCATTTCCTCTTGTATGTTCTTTTGTATAACCCTGAGGGTCTCCTTCCATTTCCATGCAATTTCCCTTTTCTCTCCCTTTCCCTCCCACCTCTCATCTTTGTTTAATGTTAACAATCAATCAACAAGTACATGAAAAAATGCTCACCATCTCTAGCAGTCAGAGAAATGCAAATCAAAACCACCCTAAGATACCATCTCACTCCAGTAAGATTGGCAGCCATTATGAAGTCAAACAACAACAAGTGCTGGCGAGGATGTGGGGAAAAGGGTACACTTGTACATTGCTGGTGGGACTGCAAATTGGTGCAGCCAATTTGGAAAGCAGTATGGAGATTTCTTGGAAAGCTGGGAATGGAGCCACCATTTGACCCAGCTATTCCCCTTCTTGGTCTATTCCCTAAAGACCTAAAAAGAGCATGCTACAGGGACACTGCTACATCGATGTTCATAGCAGCTCAATTCACAATAGCAAGACTTTGGATATTAGTTCTTCTTTAAAAGTCCTGTAGAAAATAACAGTGAATACTTCTGGTCTGGGAGGCTTTCTTTGTTTGGGAGCTTTTTAGTAGTGCTTTAATTTTATACTTGTTACTGATCAATTTAGGTTCTATCTTCATGGATCAACTTTGTTGGTCATGTGTCAAGAAATTTATCCATTTCTTATTTTTATGATTATTATGTGCTTATTGATGCTTTGAATTTAATTTACTTTAATTTTTTCTAAATTTTTTATCTGCTAACTTGTATCACTATTTTTGTTTCTATTATGTAAATCGAAAGATATAAATTTCAAGTATTACTTTAACTGTTTTATAGAGTTCTGATACAGAATATTCTTACTCTCATTCAATTCATAATATTTGAGTTATTTTGTATTCTATTCTTTAAACATGTTTATGGTGAGCTGTGTTACTTAACTAGTAAACATTGAGGCTATATAGTTATCTTTCCATTGTTGACTTGTAGCAAATACTTTAATATACTTAATTCTGTTTGTTTTGATATATTATATTATTTTAATTCAAAATTTGAAGAATTTGCTTTATGAAAAGATATTATCTATTTTGTTGAATATTCCAAGTATATTTGTAAAGAATTGATATTCTGAAGCTTTGGAAGTAATAGTCTTTGGTTATCAATTAGGTCAATTGTTTAATTGTGCTTTTGATATCTTCCACACATTATTGAAAACATTTGATATATTCTACAGAATATTTAAAGGAATGTTAAGAGTTATAATGTAATGGTGCATTTTCTTTTTTCTTTTGCTACTGGGAATTGAGACCAGAGTTGCTTAACCACTGAGCCACATCCTCAGCAGTTCTTATTTATTTTTATTTTGAGATAGGATCTCAAAGTTCATTAAGCAAGTTCATATCCAGCAGAATTGGCCACTGCACAGGATGTTGTCTGTTGACTGGTGACATAATATTTTCTTTCATAGGCTACTCCCTAAATTTAAACACTGGTTGAACTGAGTGAGGTATGCGTAAATTCCAGTGAATTTGGGGGTGATTAGTTCATTGTTATTTTCATAAAATGAGTTCCTTGGTCAAAAAGTACTATTATATGGAGTACCCACAATAGTAATAAGACACAATATCAATGTATAGGTAATAGTGCTGGCAGAGATTTTTAAGAGAATAGAAAAGTGTATGAAAAGAATGAACATCTAATTCAGTGAGAATAAATTGCTGCCACCCATTGTGTCAACTTTTCCTCCCAATTATTAAGAGCTTCTTTAGTGAACATAGCAAGGATGGTGGAATGTGATGGACATCATTATCCAAAGTACATGTATGAAGACACAAATTGAGTGTCAACATACTTTATATACAAACAGAGATATGAAAAATTGTGCTCTATATGTGTAATAATAATTGTAATGCAAAAACCCCAAAAAGTACATGTATAAAGATATGAATTGGCATGAACATACTTTATATACCAAGATATGAAAAATTGTACTCTATATGTGTAATAAGAATTGTAATGTATTCTGCTGTCCTGTACTTAAAAAAATAAAATAAAATAAAAAATAAATAAATAAAAGCAGGAATCAATCCCCAAATTATTGTCCCTCATAATGCATTCAGAAATATTTTCTTCTCCTTCTACACATTTTACCCTCTGGATTCCCAAATGAAGAGACATTTGCCAGTAGAAACAGCAATGCTATCTTCATGTTAAGTTGAGCTTGACATCTGGTTCTGAGCACTTTGGATTGCTGATTGCTGAACCACTAGGTACAAAAGAGTGTTTACCGTACTAGGTATGGTGATGAATCCAGATTTATCAAGGGAAAATATAGGAGCTGATATACATTTACAGCAGGAAATCCATTACTGAACAAAGGAAGTCTCCTGAATACTTTCCATAGTAGCAGTTAATGGAAAACTGTAACAACTTATTATAGTAGAAACATCATTTAAGAATGATACTCAGTTCACCACACTGGGTGAAGAACTTCTCAGTGAGATTAAAATAAAAAATATACATATATATTATTTTATTTTAAGATGCCCTATAAAATTTGAGATCTAGTCTATTTGAGTTATGATAGATGAGAAATGGAAAAATTAGAATAAGTTACATTCTGTGTATATATAATATGTCAAAATGAACTCTACTATCATGTATATCTAAAAAATCTAATAAAAAATTAGAATAGGCTATTCTGGAAGATGTAGAATTATTTTTGTAATTATGAATTTTCTATTAATTCATATTCATTATTAATGAAATAATGCCAAACTATATTTTGTTCTGTCAAGTTTAAACTGATTTACTTGATAATTAAATAATATAAATTGAATGAACATCTTTAGTAGCATTTTTATTCTACCGACAGGATATTCTACCAGATCAGAGTTGAAGTCTTCACAAACTTTCTTAGTGCCCTCCATGAGAAAAAATTATTTTGTACTTATAATTCTATTTTGGAATTATATCCAAAATGATTTATCATACACAATGTGTTTTTTAAAAGAATCATTAGTTCAAGTTTAATCATTATTTCCAAGAAGATTCAGGTCTGTATCATAAGAGCATTTTCACAGAAGAGGATTCTTTGAAAACTAAGAGTCAACTACCAAAAGAATGGACAACAGACAAGTTAAAATGATATTTTCTATTCTCAATTTTTTCACTAATGTACCACTTAGAGCTTTTATTGGAGAAAAGAATGAAAAAACATAGAAGTATAATTTAAATGATTCTCTGTACATATGAAGTCTCCTTGAATGCTCACATTTTATTTTAAAAGACCATACATTTTGCTACTTAGTCCATAATGTAGATGAATTTATTTTAATAAAAAATGCTTTAAATTGCTTGTTATAGAGTAAAATGGGCTCCCCAGGATTTATGCCATATTTATTCTATAACTTTGAGCATTCCTAGGAACATAGCCATCTACATGCTAATGGTTCTAAAAAGTTCTATTATTGTTGCAAAATGATAGTATACTTTTAACTCATGATTTAAAAAATTTAACACCAGGAAATAAAGATCTAGAAAGCATGGCATCCTCCTGAACTCATTACAGATATCAACATACCTTCCTTTTTATGCACTGAATTTGGATAAGTGCAATGCATGTAAGTTGTTTAATATTAAATCAAAGGACAAAGTGCAATAAAATCTCAATCACTTTAATGATATTATTGTAATTCATGTTACTGAGTAGATAATGAGTTCCAAACAATTGAGAACACCTATTGAAATTGTGTTCCATGGACTCGCCTGTTTCCATTTGGGCAGTGTCTTAATGAATGCTGTTCCTTAGCTGGCGCTCCTTATGCTTATGATGCCCTTGCAACGTGATCTCTTTCCTTTGCTTGTAAAATTTACTCATATGCAGGGTGTAGTTTGAAGAAATAGTTCCACAGGGGCTTTTCCTGACCCTCTCTGTATTTACCCTTCTCAACACCATGTGGCACCACCTGTCTTCCAGTATTTTCATGATAGAGTATAAATTCTAAGAGGAAGAACTTGTGATGGTTTTATTCTACTGTGTTTTTATTATCCAGGACCCACTTGTCACCTGTTAGGTGCTCAATAAATATTTTAAATGAGTGAATTATGTTTATTATTGAAGTATAAACTGAATCATACCAATAGTGGGAAAAATAGAATTGAATTATAATAATACAATATAAATAAAAGTGAAAATTTAGAATTCTTGTTTTGAACACCATCTTTTTTTCTTTTTCTTTCTGTCTTTTTTTTTTAATAATTGCAGTCTTAAAATGAAATGAAGGCTGTGTTAGGGAGCACCCATAAGGGATTTTTTCCTCTATTTATGCTGGCACATAAAAATGAGAGCCTCTACATTGTCCATAGCAGTTACAAGGAAATTTACAAAACTATATTCAAGTAAAGCTGAATACTTAAGAGCAAGTAATTATGTAGATTTTGTTCCAATTTGCAAACAATATTCATTTTTTGATGCATTGCTCAAAATAAGACAACCTAGTCTCTGATTTATTTATTTATTTTTCTTTTTAACATGTCCTGGTATGCAATTAAAATGCATTATGTTAAGTAGAATTTGAGCTATGCATATATTGCTTCTTTTTGTTCTACTAAATGTTATCCTTATTGTTCTTCTTGTCATAAAGAAGT
Organism: Marmota monax; assembly: GCF_021218885.2. Lineage (NCBI taxonomy): Eukaryota > Metazoa > Chordata > Mammalia > Rodentia > Sciuridae > Marmota > Marmota monax. Next base: position 4,773,221 of record NW_026694479.1, on the reverse strand, counting down.
GAGGATTTAATGCTGAAATTTTTACTTTATTACAAAATATTTATTGAAAAATCCACTATGCTAGAAAATAGCAACTTCTGTTTATGAATTCTCTTGTTAATTTATGTGCACTGTGCCTCCCAGACAACGTTGAAGTAATTGTTTTGGAAGGTGAATATGATAAAGTTCATGTTCTCATAACAGATAGACTAGGTCTCAGTACTACTTCATAAAAGTTTGATGTGGTCTATAACATAAATCTTTGTCCAAGTCACAGATGACATTCTGGACTTCCTAAGTTTATGTTATTTGATTAATTTTTCTCTAGATGTTAGAATCAATACAGAATATTGTGCTTGTTGTAATAACTAGTTTCAGTCTTTTATTAATACTGAACATTATAGGTAGATAATATACATCCATAGAATTATCCAGATTTTTATTGTGGTTATAGTTGAAATATAATCAACTGAACAAATTTAAAAGGCAGAGTTTGATGATTTTGACAAAATTTTATTTGTAGACACCTGTGAAACTAATGTCACCACAACTGAGATAGTGAATGTACCTATGATCCTCAAAAGTTTTCTAATCTCCACCTATAGGCCCTGCCTTCTGCCCAATCCTGGCAATCATCTATCTGTTTTCTGTCAATATAGATTAGTTTGCTTTTTAAAGAATTTTATAAAATGAAATTATGCAGTCTGTACTTTTTTATCTTTTTTTCTTTCATTCATCGATACTATTTGGAGCAAAACTGGTATTTTTCATATATTAGTAGATTATCATTTTTTATTGCTGAGTTTCCTTACATGGTTCAATTGCAATACTTTTTATGCATTTACCTGGTAATGTATTTTTGAGTTTTGTCTATTGTGAGTTTATTACAAATAAATATCTTCTAAATGTTATATATTTGTAGGTTTTACCTTAGTGTCTGATAGATACATTCTGAATTAATTTCTGTATCTGGTTTGAGTTATGGATCAAAATTCTTTGTTTTTGCTTGTGGTTACTCAATTATTCCACTTCTAAGTATTGATCAGCCCATCCTTTCTCAACTTGCCTTTGCTCTTTGGTCAAACATCAACTGCCAACCTAGATGCCCTTCAATAGATGAACAATAGAGAAACTGTGGTATATATACACAATGGAATATTACTCAGCATTAAAAGAGAATAAAATTATGGCATTTGCAGGCAAATGAATGGAGTTGGAGAATTTCATGCTAAGTGAAGTAAGACAATCCCCCAAAAACCAAAGGCCGAATGTTCTGTCTGATAAGTAGATGCTGATCCATAATGTGCAGGCCATGGTAAAAATGGAGGAACTTTAATGGGGCAAAGGGGAGGGAGAGGTGGGTAGAGTGCATTGGGGCTAAAAAGATGGTGGAATAAGATGGACATCATTACCCTAGGTATATGTAATGACTGCACATATGGTGCCACGCTATATCATGTAAAACCAGAGAAATGAAAAGTTGTGCTGCAATTGTATACAATGAATTAAAATGCACTAAGCTGTCATATATACCTAATTAAAATAATTAATTAAAAAAAAATCAACTACCCATATACATTAGAGTTTATTTCTATAATTTTTACCAATTTGCTTATCTTTTTAAAAAAATAATTTAGAGTTGTAGGTGAACACAATATCTTTATTTTGTTTTTATGTGATGCTAAGGATTGAACCCAGTGCCTCATGCATGCTAGGCAAGCGCTCTACCACTTGAGCCCCAGCCCCAGCCCTCAATTTGCTTATCTTTATACAATTTCATGCTTTAGCTTTATGGTAAATCTTTAGAAAGCATGTAATCCTATTCTTCCATATTAGTCTGATAGATCTTCCAGGGTGGAAAAACCACATTCTGTGTAGTATAAAAAAACAAGAATTTATTTTCTCAAAGTTCTAGTGGCTTCTAAGAGAAAGTAAGTGGGAGGTTGGTTTCTCCAGACCTCTCAACTGGGCTTACAAATGGCCACCCTCTTTTTACCCTTTTACCTGTATGACCTTTCCTTTGTGCATTCATAGATCTGGGTCTCCTATATTCCTTATAAGAATCATTTCAGTTGAATTGGAGCCCTATCATCAAGACATCATTTAACATCATATAAATATTGAGTCTTTTAACCTAATATTTGTTTTTTTAATATATATATATATATATATATATATATATATATATATATATATCCTGATAATCAATAATTTCTATGCATGGTGTTTAGATCATTTACATGTAACATGGTACAGCTCAATTCTATCATCCTGTTATACATTCTATCTTGCTTTGCTACATTTTCCTCTTTTGGAATATTGTTTATTATTTCATTTAATCTCTTTTTTGGGCTTTTTAAAAATGTAGTTGTCACTTGGATATCTATAGTGTGGAACTTTAACTCTTCATAGTCACCTATAAATGACAGCATACCAATTCATAGAGAGTATACCAACCTCAAAATCATATTCTTCTAATTCCTTTATCGGATTTTATACTATTATTGTAATAAATTTTATTTATATATGTGATAAACTCTGCCAAATATTATTGTTATTATACATGTCAGTTGTTTTGTAAATAGTTTTTTGTAATAGGAAAATACATATTTACCCATGAAATTACTATTTCTAATGCTTTTTGTATACTTTCATATATATTGTTTTTTCCAATCTGCAAAGGCACTTTCTTAGAAATGTAGGTTTTTGCAAGTCAGCTAATAAAGGATGTTTTTTTTCAAGTTTTATATGTGTGAAATTAGCTTTTTGAGTTTGGTTTTGAATGACATTTTAACTTGGAACAAGCATTATTTTTCTTTTACTATTTTAAAGATATTGCTCCATTTTATTCTTGTTTGCATTGTTTTCTAAAAGAAAGCTCCTGTCAGCTGTATCTTTGTACTTCTTATTTAATGTGACTTTCTTCTTTGACAATTTTAAAGGTTTTTCTCTTTATCATAGGCTTAAAGTAATTTGATGGTGGTGTGCCTTGAAATAGTTTTCTTCATGGTTATTCAGTTTATTTCATTTGTGGGTTTAGAGTTTTCACAATATTGGAAAATTTTTCTTCAAATATATTTTCCATTATACCTCTTACCTCCTTATTATAGAGACCCTAATTTATATAAATTAGATAATTTGAAATTCTCTCTCATCCCTCTTCCATTTATTTACTATTTTAATTTAATTCTTTGCTTTATTTCATTTTTATAGCTTTTATTGCTATTTCCTTATTTTCCTTAATATTTTTCAATAGCTAACCCCCTATTAATATCAACCCATAGAATTTTTCACCTCCAACAGTATAGTTTTCATCTCTAAAACTTCAGTTTGGTCTTTTTTATATCTTCAATGCATATATCTTTTAAACATGAAGAATGAAGTTAAAACAACTATGACATGTTCTTTTCTGCTTCTCTTATCATCTGTATCAATTTGTTTTTATTACGATTTATTCATTTTTTTCCTCAGTCTGAGTCTTATTCCCTGATATTTTACATATACGATGACAGGCATCATTAGTTTTACCTTGATGATGCTGAATATTCTGTATTTCTAAAAATAATCTTGGAGTTTGTGTCTAGAGATTTGGTTAGGTTAGTTGGAAATAGATTTAGGTCTTGCTCTTAAGGTTTATTACATGGGATCAAATCAATATTTTTTCCCCTCTGGCCAAATTTTACCCACTACTGGTATATGACCTATTTGAGTATTCTACCCAATGTACTAAGAATGAGGAGGTTTTCCAATTTAGCTAATAGGAACCAGCACTGTTCTCAGATCTAACTCCCTGGTACTGTTGTCTCAGAGTTTCTCATCTGGTCCTTTAGCCTTCTCAGTTTCTTCACATATCAGTGTTGATATATTCTCAGGTTAAGAGATACTGTGGGAGGCCATCCTCGCAAGTGATTTGAGTTACCTCCCTGGCTGGGTGAGAGGCACTTAGACACAGCTGTGTTAGAGCCATTCCCCACCCTTTCCCAGGTCCCAGGGCTGATCCATGCAGAGGCGTGTCTGGCCACTGCCCCAAGACCCAGTCATCGTCCCTGACCTTGGGATGCTGTCCCCCTTAACCTTCATTGGATGGGATTTTCCCTTGAATTTTTTGTTCCCCAATAAAAGCCCACTCCCTGGCGTGTTCTCTCATTCTCTCTCTCTCTCTCTCTCTCTCTCTCTCTCTCTCTCTCTCTCTCTGAAGCAGGAGCTAGGAGAAGCCGTCCGGGAGCTGGTTTTAAACGTAATAAGAGTCTTATCTCTTTAATTTAAAACTCCCTAGCATTTACTCATGAATCGAACCTTCTTTCACGAAGCCAGTGCTGGTTGCATGGCAGAAGATACCCTTTGCAGATCTCAAACATTTTTTTGGTTAACTCTCTTCCCTCTGATGCTCTGGTATACAAACTCTAGCAGCTTTGGTTTCCTTGGATTCTTAGCTCCATCTTCTCAATATTGGATCACATCTGGCTTTACCTAGTTTCTACCTCTCTGCCACACAGTATGAAAAGTTGGGGGACTGGGGTTGTAGGTTAGTGGTGGAAACAAGATACAATTTCTTTTTTTTTTTCCAGTATTCTCTCTTTTGTCCAAACGTCCCTTAATTCCTACAAATGAGACTTTGAAACACTTTTATTCCTCCTCTCTGCTCTTCTTCACACATCTCTGCTAGATGACGACTTTAGAGAGAATTAACCCTCTCTCTTTCCCTAAACTCTATGCTTGTAGGGGTGTGTGTAGGTTCATCAGCATTATGTTCCTTCTGTTAGAAAGACAAAATTGCACAAATCTCCAATTATACACATATATCAGTTTGACCATCTAATGAGATGCTCTTCTTACCATCCTGTGCTTCCTTTTCCCTGCATCTAGAAGTTTCTGATCCACATCAGTTCTTTATTTGGTTGAGGATTTTCTTAAAAGCCTTTCTCAGATAGGGTAAATGAATGATAGAGTCTATGATTTTCTATGTATTAGTCAAACATTTCTTTCTCATCAACATATGAATACTATCTTGAGCCCTCCTGTTACAAGGTTTATGTGTGTGTAGATAGCATCTCACTGTTCTGTAACCACCACTGTTGCACAAGAGAACCCCCAATACTAGCTCATTTTCCATTTGTAATGAGTTCATATTGTTGTTGAGTGCTTGCAATATTTCTCTCTTTGTCCTTATCCTTCAGAAGGCTTATAGGGCATGCCAACTGTGAGTCTTCTCTCATCAATACAGCCTGGAACTCAGTGAGCCTTCTCAGTCTGCAGATGCAGGTCTTTTTTCATCACAGATGAATTATCTTCTATTATTTAATTATTGCCTTTCTTCCATCTGTTCCATTTTAACTTTCTGGAATGCCTATCATTTTTATGATGGGTTTCCTGGATCTGTCCTACAGTCTCTTTATTGTCCTTCAGTATTTCCATCACTTTGTATTTTTGACTTTGTTCTTCCAGGATGAAATTTGGTCTCAAATGTGATTGTTTCTTCCTTCAACTATTCTAATTAATTGTTTAATTCAGAAAAGCGTTTGAGGGTGTATGTGTGTGTGTGTTCTGCTGCTGAGTTTCAAGTGATTCTAAATTTATTTTGACTTTTTAATTTCACTTCATTAGGAATTGTATTTCCATAGGAATATATTTTCTTTTTCTTTCTCTGTTGGGGGATGGAACACAGGGTTTTTCACATGCTAGGAAACCACTCTACCACTGAGCTACATCTCCAGCCTTGGAAAAGTTTTTTTTAACACTGCACTCATTTTCCTATATTGGCTTGTTGGGTCCTGTGGTAGGCTGAATAATGCCAGCCCACAAATGGACACATCCTGATCCCAGGAATATATGTTGCTTTACTGGATGAAATGGAATTTGCATATGTGATTAAAGATCTTGAAATATATTCTTGGATTATCTAGGTATGCAGAGGAGCAGAGAGAGGAGGAGAGAGAAAGAAACAAGCAGAGAGTCACGGAGATTGAGAGAATGAGAGGTTTGAAAAAGTACATAGCTGTTTTTTTTTTTATTTAAAAAAATAAATGACAGCAGAATGCACAACAATTTCTTATTATACATGAAGAAATTTGAATTTGAAATTGGTTTTGAACCAATTGAAATTGGTTTTGAGAAGGAATAAGGTGCCAGAGTTAAGGACTTGCATGTAGCATCAAGAAACTAGGGGGTAGGAGGGTCAAGAGGGCAAGGACACTGATTGGATCCTGGGACCTTCAGGAATGTCTAAAAATGTGTAGCTTTGCTTCCACCTTAATTTTAGCCCTGTAAAATCCATATCTGAGCCTCATAGCTGTTACATAAAAAATCTAAGCCACTTAGTCTGTAGAAATTTGTTACACAAGCCATAGGAAGCCTATTTAGGCCCTTTTGGATACGTGTCTGCTTTCCTTTTTAATAATTTCGGCTCCAGTGCAGATTTTTGTTTAGAGTTAGGGTCTTCAGTCACAAATGTAATAAAAAGTGGAAAAGACATCATGCATTCTGGGGACAAATAGAGGTAGCTACTCTGCTTTGGGCCTCTATATATTCAACCTCAAACCAAGAATGGGTCCTAATATTTTTTGTTCCTTTGATAATAGGAGAAATCCAGCCAGTATGAGGCCAGTATTGATATTCTCTGTGGCATTTTGAAAGTCTCTGCTTTATAAAGTCTTCTAAGAATCTTCCAATTACCAGCCATTGGCATAGATTTCTCATTCATCCCTCCTGTTGTTTATGAAACTCTTAGGGGAAGAAGCCACATACCAGTTTTTTCTTGGGGTCCAAATTATATTCCATACCTCATTTCATAGAAATATGTATTATCTCTAGGACCTCAGAGGAAGCAAATGACTTGGAATGGGGATTAGAAAAAAAAGTAATATTTGCTTCAGGCAGAAAAACTAATTGAAATATTGTATAACAACAAACTAATAACTAACATTGGGAAATAAGGGAGTGAAATATAAAATCCAATAAATCTAACTAAAAAGCCAGAAATAGACAAAATTCATAAAATGATGCAAGTGGGAAAATTCTGGACAAAAATAAATGAATAAATAAAGTCATATGGATCCATACAAATACTTTATAACTTAGTAGCTAAATATTTAAGTCAAAAAAAAAAAACCTTACAAATGTGACATTGGAAAATTTAGAAGAATTATACATAAGGTTAGAATAGAAGAAGTCTTCTATGTGTGCTATAATGCCCAGGGGAGGGAAACAGTGATAAATTTGAATATATTTTTTAAATCCACAAGGTTAAGAAGTGACTATAATTCCATTATTATATATAAAGAGTTTCCATTATCACTAGGAAAAGACTAACAATATATCTAAAAAAAACAGGCAACAAATAAAGAAATACATTCTAAATACCACAAATAAACCTTATAAGAAGAAAACTAAACTAACACTAATGAGATAAATTAATATTGAATTATAGTGAATATCATATAGTGAATAACATTTTCACATTATTTGATTGTCAAAGATTGAAAAAAGTTTCAAAGTACCTGCTGGCCTATGTTTGCTGAAATATGTCAGTTTCAGCATGTCTGGTAATTTCTAAATATGAGAAAGTAAGAGAAAGGAAACTAGGATTTATTCATCCTTGTATTTTCAATGCTCAAACCATTTTACAACATAGTACAAGCTCAATTTCTGTTTAAATAATGACTACATTTAGCTAGAAATTATGTTGCTGAGAATGATTACTATACTTTACTAAGGTAGAAACTATGCTAATACATTTTAAGAAAATTAATCAACAAATAAAGTAGAGCTGTGCCGATTAATTCTCCATCAAAAATTGAATTAATTATACACTGCTATTCTGGAGCATTAAGGCTAATCAAGACTATCACAGCTAGTCTTTTGTATTTGAGAAGTATCAGATCAGATCACCTTAATGCAAAACACATTTTTTGTATTGTTCATTATTTTGTCTTTAAGAGGTTTTGTTGACTTTAGTGTAAACATCTTCTACTGGCAATATTTTCAAATTGTATATATTACTTAACACTCATCACCAAGGTGCACCCATTAACAATCTCAACTGGCACATTATTTGCAAATTTACTAGCAATGATATATTTTTTTTTATTTACCTAGAGAACTTTTTTCATGATCATCCTTGAAATATTATAAATTATACTAACAAAGTATATCAGACATTCTATATCTTGACATGGTTGTATAATAGGATTTCAGTAAATACTACTGCACATTATTATATAAAGTCATCTTAAAGCAGATTTTTGATAAAATAAGCATATAAAAACTAAGCAAAAATTCAGATCCTTGAATTAACAAGTGGCTACACTTCATGAATTAATAAAAATTAAAATACTATCTTACATTTTCAAATATTTTTCTTTTCTGTGGACAATAATCTCAATTAAAACTGAATATATATTACAGAAGCACAATATGTGCAGATCACAAATTTCCATAATTTTAATATACTTATAAAATATCCCTCAAATGATTGATTAGTGTCATATATATAAATACACACATACAAACACACACATACACACATATCTATCTAAATATGTACCTTTAAAAAGTATTTGAAAAATCCTGGGTATTCAGATGTAAAAAAAATAAACTGAAGAGATATTCCATGTCTCTCTTTCATTTACTGCAAGTAAAAAGGCAACCACAGTGACATGAAGGTATTTGTTATTACATGGCAGATATAATCTTAGTTATATAAAACAAAGAGTGAAGGAATATAGAGTACATTAAGATTGTTTTCCAAATACTATAATAGTAATAATATAAAATGAATGAATGGGTCTCCTGTTTTAGCACATACTCATTTCATAGGCAAACACCTGCATTAAATGACAAATGCTTCTGTCATTGATATGCTTACCATTTTCTTCTAAATGACCTTGAAGCTTAATGAAATTCACATGAAAGATTGTACTATGCGTGTTTAAAGAAAGCAGTTAAAAGATTCAGATGGCTTTATAAAATTGAATTTCATTTTATTAAAAAAATCCTCTGTTCTCATCTATTGAGAAAGTAAACTGCTCCAATTCAAAGCAGTTTATAAGCAACTTTCATGGTCTTTGTTGTCGTCACCTGGCAGTGTCTGCAGGATTGACAAGTGGTGCAATGGTCTTTGAGGACTGATTTCTAAGGGTGTTGAGTGCATGAACTTCATTCTTTTTAAATATTTTCTTAAATACTAGCTTCAAAACAAAGTCAATCATTGATCTAACCATTTAAGAAGGAAGGTCTCAGTGTTTGACATGAGAAACACTACAAAAAGAAAATGTACATTAATATAGTTTACTTTTTTCATTTGGCAACAGTAGAGGTACAGAGTAGTGGAACAATGAGAGGCGTGGGTGTTATGCTCAGCAAGGTAAATCTACATATAGTCACTAGTGGTTAAATAAAAAGAAGCTTTAGAGTGCCATATGCTGACATTTACAAAATCTAAATGACATCTATTAAATCTATTAATATCACAAACTTTGCATGAGCTTTCAGAACATTTACAAACTCCCTGACTTGTGATTTCCCTACATAATATGAAAACATGATTTCTTTGGTTTAGTAGAAGCTTTAGGCAAACAGTGAATAAAAAATGGGTTTTACTGACTTTGCAACCTGCCTTCTCTCCCCTGGGACAACCATCCTATGGCACCATTTGCAGTTCTGATTCCCGTCGAGAAATAAGACCTTTTTCTACCTAACAAGAATAATCACATTTATCTTGAAAGAAAAAAAAGTGCAAGTACACACTGGAATTTGGTTCTTTATCCTCTTCAGGAAATAAAATGAAAATAAAGTGAATTGTGAACTTCTCTTGTACAATGCAAAACATCTCAATAACCCTTCTGATGATTCATCTACTGGAGATAATAGAGGTGTCTGAACCCTTAGAACTAGTTGTTTTACAACACATAGCTTAGAAAAGACACAGCAAATGCTTGTCCCTAGCCATATTGGAGCCAGAGGCAAACAAAAAAATCAGAGATACTGACTTGTTTCTGTTTAAAATTTTGGCATTTTTGTTTCATTACAATTTTTCAATTAGTTCTTACATTTAAAATACATTATTTTTAAAAGGTAAGTATAGATTAGATGGCATCAAAATCAACAACTGGTAAGTATCAAAGAACAATATTCATAGAGTAAAACAGCAGCAATGAAATGGCAGAAAATATTGGCAAATCACATATCTAACAAGGGGTTAATATCCAGAATATATAAAGAACTCCTACATCTTTACAACAAAAATCAAGCAACTCAATTAACAAATTGACATGAATATATATTTCTCCAGATGATAAAAGAATAGTCAATAAACACATAAAAAGATATTTAACATTACTAACCATTAGGGAAATGCAAATCATAATTACAAAGAGATGTCACTTCATGTCTATTAGGGTGGCTTTTATTATTATTATTGTTGTTATTTTAAGATGCTAGGAATGGAACCCATGGCTTTGTGCCTGAGAGGCAGCCACAGTGCCATTTACTGCCCCAATAGTATACCTATTGTCTTTCTTTTTTTTTTGGGGGGGGGTGGGGAGTACCCTTGATTGAATTCAAGGGCACTCTATCACTGAGCCATATACCCAGCCCTATTTTGTGTTTTATTTAGAGACAGATTCTCATTGGGTTGCCTAGTGCCTCACTGCTGCTGAGGCTGGCCTTGATTTTATGATCCTCCTGCCACAGTCTCCCCAGTCACTGGGATTACAGGCTTGTGCCACCGCCCTGGGCTAGGCACTATACTTGGCTAGGTTGCCTATTTTCAAAAATAAAAGAGAGGGGTAGGGGTAGAAAAGAGATATTGATGAGATTGTGGAAAGACTGAAGTTCTTGGGCACTGCAGATGGAAATATAAGGTGGTGTAGCTGCTATGGATAATAGTATGCTGTTTCCTCAAAAATCAAATTGCCATATGATCCTATTTGGTTTACTTCCAAAAAACTGAATGCAGGAATTTTAAATATTTAATTCAATTATTAGTGTTATCCATCCTTCAACTCATTTAAATTGTGTGTCTGACAAGAAGGCTACACTGACCTTGCCAATATCCTGGTCCTTGGTAATTTTAGTGTTTATTTTGTTCGCAGATGCCATGGTCTGAATGTGTATGTTATCTTCAGATATATATTTTGAATTCTGACCTGCAATGCCACAGTATTAAAAGGTTGGACCTTTAGGAGGTTAGGAGGTCCTAAGGACAGAGCCCTCATGAATGGGAATAGTACTGTTATGAATAGGCCTTATGGATCTTCTTTGTCCCTTGTAAGGACACAAGGTGCCCTCTGTGAGAAAGAGGTCCTAACCATACAACTAATCTGCTGGCACCTTGATCTTAAATTTCCCAGCCTTAAGAACTATGAGAAACGAGTATTTGTTGTTTATAAACTAGGCAGTTTGTTATAGTATCCAGCACAGACTAAGATAATAGAGTATAACACTTTCCTTATCTGTTTTCTTCACCCACCCTCAAACTTCTTGTGTTTTGCTGTCTTGTAGGATAGGATAGATTAAAACTTGCTTCAATTACTAATTGATGACTCTAGGACTGTGGGTAACTTTTTATTAAGTTTGATTTCTTTTCTCACCTCTCATTTACTACTTTCAAAATTTTAGTCTTAAAATTACTTTAGTGGGAACAAATATTAAAAGTAATATTTGAAAAGGTTATCCCAAAAGCTTTGAGAAACTTAACCTTTGAAAAGACACTGTTTAGCTCCAGGGACAGTTAACATTAGTCTGTTTAAGTCATTGATCAAAAGAGGGGAACATTGTGTAATTGACTCTGTTATTGGCAAAAAAAAAAAATATTACCACATATTTAGGGAAACATATGTTTACATAGCTTTTTTTAAAAAAAATATTTTTTTAGTTGTAGATGGACACAATAGCTTTATTTTATTTATTTTTTTAATATGATGGTGCTGAGGATTGAACCAAGTGCCTCATATGTGCAAGGCAAGCATCTGCCACTGAGCCACAATCCCAGCCCCTTAAATAGCTTTTTGATGAATGTAGTATTTAAAATACATTTGAGAGATGATATAGAAAATGAGAAAATTGAAGTTTTCAAAATATGTAGATCACTCCTTTTATGTGTAAAAACCCCTTATTTGGTTTGTAAATAATGCCCCAACATAGAGGACTTTTTAGGTGTCCTTGAGGGAAAAATAATACCACTAACTTTCTAAATTGTAAACCCAAGACTATCTCAAATTATTTAAACTAAATTAGTTGTCACTAATGTTTAATGGCAAATTATTCCCCACCACAATATTCACGCCAAATCAGATTTTAAAATGCTAATAGCAAAGGACAAGTGGTAATTTAGAGTATAAAGTCTCTGTTCTTACTGGGAGAGTGTTTCTATAGACCTTTTACTTTGAAACTCACTCTTCTATACCTTAACCTAGTCTAATAGTTCCATTATTGACCCCCCTCAAATTTCTGATCTTTAAAAGTACTTTCATATTTTACTCTATCACTTTCTATTATATTCTGTCCTATCATTTTACAGTCCCTTCTGAAATCAATTTTTCCCTTTTATATAACCACTATAACAATATAATACCAATAAATTAATAATTTGTATTATTTTCTAAATTTTGTTTAGTCTTTTCTTCCTCTTACATTCTAAATTAATCGGAATATCAATCTTCCCCAAGATATTCCCAACTTCATATGAAACACACAATACAGTTAGAATACAGTTGAATGTTTTATTAGAAAAAAATCAAATGGTACATAAAAATGTGACAACATTGAACTGGGAAAAATATATTTGTTTAGAAAGCCAAAATGTTATTTTATTTTCTTTGTAATTTTATGCTTCATTTTTGTTAAAGATTTTAAAATATAAACTTTTTCTAAAGTCATGATAAAGAATCTTTTCTTGAAGATATCAAAAATCTTTATAAAATACCATGGATTTTAGCAGTGGTAGATAAATAAGTCAAGTTGGGTAAAATTAAATACTTTTATCTTTTTATCCTATCATATTCCATTTGCTCAGCACTTTACTGTCCAGGTTATGGCCTTTCTGAATTGTATCATTATTTATTTATTTTTGTTTCAGAAGTATGTACTTCTGGGCAACCACTGTGTGTTCAAGCATTTCCCTAAATGCTGAAGTCAACATGAAAATTTTCCTTATGTGACCTATATTCCATTGCTGGGGAAAATATATCTATTAAATATCTCAGATGCATAAAATTACAAGTTGTCCTGTTCTGTGCCAGAAAAGTACAGAGTCATGAGAACAAATAAAGAAGACTCATCCAATCAAGGAAGTGTTAGCCACCTTAATCATATGACTTCATGTGGAGTGTCAAAGTAAGTAAGAGTTATCCATCCTAGGTTGATGGTTGGAAGAAACAGCTGTGGTCTGAGCTGAGGAACCAGAATTCACAAAGATTTGAAGAGGAAGGAAGAAATTTTAATAAAGTATCAAATGAGCCAATTAATGAGACAGGAAGAAAGAAAGGAAGAGATCTAGAATATTTATGGACACACTGACTTCTAAGGGTTATATTCAAAAACTCATATGCACAGGATTAGTAAGAATCACACTTGGCACATAGTTTTTGGTTTGTCTTTACACAAATAAAGAGAACTGGAACTTGCCCCCATGGAAAATCAACTTGCTCACCATCCAAAATTTATGTTCCTTGAGACTTCCTAACAGCAAATCCATTGCCCTTCTTTTTCGAATCTTGAGATATAATTGAATAACTTGATCTTTCAAAAGCTCCCTGATCTTTGCCCCAAAGTTCTGAATGTACTTATTATGGGTTTGATTCTCAGCACCACATATAAGTAAATAAAAGCCCATTAACAGCTAAACACACACCCCCCCCCCCCACACACACACACACAGAGAGAGACTTAAACAAATATATGAGGTAGGAAAAAATAAAAAAGGAACCCAAGATTATGGTAGTGGGACAGGGAGAAGAGGAAGATATGTCAGCTGAGGTGATCATAGAAGAACTGAACAGAGAATTTTTACTTTATAATATGCAAATATTTGTCGAAGATGAGTGTATGATATTAGGGATTATATTACTGGATTTTTTACATTAACATTAATAATAAATGCTGAAGAACTTGGGAAGCAAGAGATGAAATGTGTTAAATATTAGGAAAATATTTTAGAGAAATTTTTGTAGTCATTTTTGAACAAGTTAATGATTCAACATTAGCTCAAATTATTTAAATTCCCAGTGTTTACCAAAGGGGTCCAGTAATCATGTTTATATTTGACCTTCATGTTTCACATTTATAACCTAGATAATTATACAGTGCAGTGAGTCAGGCTAAATATTGATAATGTCTATATGCACATATACATGTACATATACACAAGCAAATAAATAAATAGATCACTGGTTGAAAATGTGGTTGATGGATAAAGAAATAATTTGGCTAAAATTAAAATTAAAATTAAATAAAATTGTATAAAATATTTTCCACAAATAAAATTATAATTTACAGTATTGTTTTTGAAATATTAATGAAAGTGTATTTCTTGATTGTGGAAATGAGAATTACTGGTCTGGTTTCATTCTTTTGTCAGATGTAGTTTTATTAATGATGACACAACAATCTAACTGTGCTGACAAATGTCCATAAACACAGGATCTTAAGTAGAACTGTAAGAATGAAATGAAGGGATTCTCCTACCCTTCTTTCTCTCCATGTTTCCCATATTTTCTTCTTCTAACAATCCATTTCTTCTCCCCAACAACTTCCTTCTTATTTGGTCAGATCTTTCCTTTTCTTTTATCTCTTCTCCCTTTATACTCTTTTTATTTTAATTTTCTTTGCCCAGAAGAGAAATTGAATATTTTAAAATAAAATTAACTAATTCAATGAAGTTATATACTTTTTTATTTTGAGTTTCCTAGTTATATACAATAGCTGGGTTCATCATTCAAACTCACAGATGCATGGAATTCTATTTTAGTAATATAGAAAAAGGAGACGGAGAGGCAGAGTGGAGGGATAGGTAAGAGGAGGCAATGCAGAATGGATTCTTTAAAAATCAAGTTATGTGCATTTATAAATATACCACAGGAAACTTCATAGGCAGAAAGAACCAATCAATATAAATAAACAGATGAGCAAAAGGAAGTCTAGTAACGTAGGTGAAGAAATATGGAAGAGGCAAGGGAGAACCTAAAGAAAAAGGGGAGGAATGAGAAGGGGGTCTTGAAATGAAATAGAATTCCTTGCCTGTATGAGTTATATACTTTTATATTCTATTTAAGAGCAGATTTTGGGGGGGATTTCTCAGAAAAACTTTATAAAACACTGTTGTTCTTTAATCTCTGTGTATTATTTAATATTCAATGACCTTTATCAAATAAAAGGTTATTTTCTCCTTTATTTGAAATTTTAATTCACTCTCCTTTTTTTTTTGTTTCAATTTCAATGAATCAGACCTTAGGTTGTGGGCACAAATATAAACACAAACATTGGAACAGATGATTGTCTATAGATAATACACATTGAGCACATCTTTTCAATGATGATTAAACCATTTTCTCTTTTAATCTTTTCTCCATCTACTATCTTGGACTGTGATATTTGTTGTTGCCAAAGTCAATATCATTCTCAGCACCAAATGTGTGTTTTCCAGGTTAAAGTAAAGATAGTCAACGTAGTGTGGATTGCAACTCCCAGTAAAACTGGGTACTTCTGGATACTGTAGAGAAGAAATATACTGAAGGCAAGTACATGGTGATGAAGTGGAAGGATGACAAGGTGAGTAGTTACATTCCAAGCAAAATTTTTGAAAAAAAAAATACCATTGTAACTATTGTTCAGAATATGGGAAGATCACTCATATATATGAATGTATATGTGGATATATATGGATATATACACATACACATAAAAAGGGAAGATTGCATACACACACACACACATCTCTTGAGAAAGTTTGTTAATTTTATGCAAAATTAAGTTGAAATATCAATGTCAAATAGCTCTCCTTCATATTAAAATCTCTATACCTCTGGAGTAGGGAGAAATGTGGAGATATATGTTTCCTGAGTACTGGCTTAAAGTTACATGTGGTCTTACAGATTTTGCATACCTGCATGGCACAACTTCATGATCACTACTCAGGTGACCAATGAAGTACATTCCTGTCTTCAGGATGTGGTCTCTGAATCCTTCCATTCAGAAATAGGGTCTTAAATTCAACTGTGGGTGGCTTTCCGAATAATAAGTTAGTTGGTGCTGAGTAAGGGAGTATCGGAAGGTTCAGACTCGGTTAATGACAAGGGCACATGAAGCTAGAATGAGAAAGCAACTATAACATGCTCTAAACATGTATTTTTTCACCTTCTTACATTTCAGTCCTCACCTGTTCCTCATCTTACCTCTGGGGGGCTTACTCGGGATGTCAATGAAAATGTAAAGAACAGAAAAAACACCAGCTCTTTAAGAGGTATTTGTTACACATAATAGGGGATTTCTGAGAAAAGAACCCAAATACTAAGGAATGACTATCTTAATGGGTAAATATTTGGAGAAATTGAAAGACATTCTTGAACAGAAAGGAAAGAAATTGTGTGTGTGTGCGTGTGTGTGTGTGTGTGTGTATACACTATAAGATAATGGTAAGCAGTTTAGTAACACTGTTTCTATATCTGGAATCTCCATAAAATTTAGTCTAAGACTGTTAGGGCTTTAGAGGGCAAAACGATGAGGAAAGAAACGCTGTTTCCAAATCCAAGAGTCTTTGAGCATCCCAGTCTTTGAGATGGTGCTTAGTTTACTGGCTGTGTTTTATCAAGATCCATTGTAGAATTATTTCCTTTTGATCCCCGCCCCCCTTTCTGTGACTGAAGTCATGAATCCCTAAAAATAAAAAATACAAAAATACAAAAAAAAAACCCTCAAATGAACAAAACACCTAACCGAAACAAAACACACAAAAAAATCCCACAACCACAACAAAAAATGCAAACCAAAATAAACAACCAAAAAAAAAAAAAAAAAGGTTTACCTAATGGGAAGTCTGAAAGGGGTTTGCGTTGGAAAAGCCGCTCTGAAGTGGGGTCAGGAAGATGGAAGTGGAAGAACGATTTCCTTGAGTCAGATTTGGGCTCTTTCCAGTCCAGATTTCAGGTTGTATGGGGTGGGGGAGGGCGGCTGGCTTTAAGGTCATCTCTTCTGCAGATTGGGGAAGCGGGTAGCCTGACTGAACAATGGTGGCATCAGCGGTCAATTGCCATTTGAGAGCTCAGTTTGGGGGCCATTGATAGCAGCAAAGACATTGCCGCTCAGGATCTCGTAGGTCCCAAACTGCGCCTAAAGGCTGTGGTCTGAAGACACCTCCTTCATCCCCTAGTAGGGTTCAGCCCGCCCAGCCGCGGTGGGTGCCCGCACCTGGCGTGGACCGCACCTTTCCCGCGAATCGGAGGAGAGGCAGGGTGGGGAGAGGAGGACGCCTAACTGCATGGCACTTAAAGCATCTTAAAAAAAGAAAAAAATGCAAACTCGCACCGTCCCTTGTTAAATGGTAGCGCGCATCTGGGCGTCCCGGAGGGGTCGGGGGAGCTGGAGGGAGCAGGAGAGCCAGCGGGCGGCGGCGCCGAGGGGGCTGAGCCTTCTCGCCCGCGGGCGGAGGAGGCAGTCGATTTAGGCGCGCTGAGGCGACCGTCCAACGTTCAGTTCCTCAGCCAGGGCGGGGAGCGCGGCTTCTCGGCGCAGGCCTCGCGGGCTTCTCCCTCGCTGCAGGCGGCGGGCAGCACGCAGCACAGTCCCCGGAGCCCGGAGCGAACTCCCCTCACCTCCACTGACACTCGTCACCTTCCCCAAGGCAGGCAGCCCCAGAGTCCTCCCACTCCCTCCGCCCCGCCCTTCCTGGGCTCCTTGGCCCCCGCGCCCCCACCGGGGCCAGACGCAGCCTCCGCTGGCCGCGCGCGGCCCCGCAACGCTGCAGCTGGAGCGACTGCAACCGTCGGCCTCACAGACTTAGGGGAGGAGGAGGAGGAGGGAAAAAGAGGGAGGGGGAGAGGGGCGGAGGGATGGAGCCAGGAGGAGGAAATAAATAAATAAAACAATAACCTCCGCGCCAATAAGAGCGAGGGAGAGAGAAAGACGCGGCCAGAGAGCCACCGGTGCCGGTTCGCTCGCCTCTGAGAGGCTCTCCTTGCGCGCGTGTGTGTGCGTGAGTGTGTATTTGCTGGGACTGGAGCTGGAAAGTTCAAACTAAACGTGTTGCTCTCCCCAGTTGCTGAGGCCGCGCTGAGGCTGCCCAACTTCTCTGGGCCAAGTGACTGGCGTGGCCCAGAGCCCTTGGCGCGTCAGAGGCTGCTCGGCCCTGCGCCCGGGCGCAGCGGCGGCGGCGGCTCTGCTCACCCCGGGAGGGAGCCCGCGGCCAGGGCTGGACCCTCGCCCCGCCACCTCCAGCGACGCTGTCCTCAGCCTCCCCGCCTGGCAACCGCAGAAAGGTACGTGACACTTTTCCTGCAGGCTTCTCCCCCAGCACACCCCGCGTGTCTGTTTGGCTGCCTATATTCTTCCCCTTCCAGGACTGGTCATCATTTGTCAAACTTTACCTCCACCGCACACATGTCCATGGCAGCGGCAGCCACCCTCCATAGCAAAGTGGGCACCATTTTCTGAGGGGAAGCGAGTGGGGGGAGGATCTTCTGGAAGCGGCGGTTCCCCTCTGGATTAAGATTGCGTTTCTGCATAACTTGCGGGTCTTACCTTGGGTGGGGGGTGTCCTTTTATTATGATGTTCCCTTTGATGCTTGCAATGGTTTTCCTTGGCCCTTCTGCACGGAAGGACGTACAAGTTTGAAGAAAAGGTAAATGTAAAGCAGGGGAAGTTTGCAGCCACTTGACTCCTGGAGAGGAGTAACCCTTTCCTTGCAGTAGCAGCCACGGTTTTGAAGCAGCAGCGGCAGAGGTGGCAACGGTGACAGTGGCCTGGCCGGTGGCAGCAACTGCACTTTGTCCCATCAGTGACTGGCAGAAGGAGGAAAAGTGGGGCTATCTCGTCCGAGAGCGACTCTGGAGCTGCCTGCAAAGACGTTGCAGGGGGGAAAGACTAAGGGTTCCCCATCACTTGGTAAATTATGTTGAGAGATTCATGGTTTCTTTTTGTGATATTTATGTGATTACTGACACGCATGTTTAAAAAATCTCTTTAAAACTTTTTTTTTTTCTATTATGTTTTCCATTTCCAGTTCAGGGGGACGACTATAGGACCTTTCAGAGAAATGTCAAAATCAGTACAATGCAAGCAGGGTGCAGACCTGTAATGAATAGCCTACTTCCTTCTTGATTGTAATTTTTCACCTACTGTGAAATGTATCTTCCCTGCAGATTATAGCTTCTTTCTTTTCCTTTCTTTTTGTAATAAAGTAGGGACACTTAGTGAAACAAAAATGTAAAAGTCATTATAAGTTTTCCAAGCAACATGCATGAGCCTTTTGAAGCCACCTGCTGAATTAGTTCATGTTACTTTTTAGAGGTTACCACTTGGTGTGGGAGATGTAGGCATATCCAGCAGATGGAGCAGTGGAAAACTGTATTAGAACCATTATAACACTCATATTTCCCGATTTAATCACAATGATGCCAGAAACGTATATGGAGCTTACTTTAGAAGAAACTCTGAATTTTCTGTTATCTTTCAAAAAGATTTCATGACAAATGGAATATGATTGGAGCATATTTCTAGAAAATGCAATTATTTAAGCTCTTTGTTATGAAACATTTAAGAAGGGTTTTTTTTTTTGTTTTGTACAAATTAAAGTTCAGTAGCATTCATTCATGTCAGAAGTAACAGCTTGTCCCAAGGTTATAGTTTGTGGTAATGCACATAACCAGGAAAAGCAGTGCATTCTCACTGTAATGCAAGTCTAATTATTGTGTTAGAGTTTAAAGGACTGTATAAACTTGTATTTGAAAGTGAACATGATCAATATGAATACTTGTTAGTGCTTTGAATGTAGCTGAGTTCTTGTTTTGCAAATTTAAGACAGGCATATTAATATTTTTTAAATACTTGAGAGAAGTTAATACAACTTTTGGGTAATTTTAGTGAATTATGTTCCTTCTTCCCAAGAATTACATGAAATTTAGAACTGGGATAGCCAGAGAACATTAATCATATCTTCAGATAAAAAGGCAAAAGCCTTCAAAAGCAACCTTTTTGTTCTGTATGTTGATAATTATGGTGACAGTTAAAACAGAGAGATAATTGTCTTTCTACATAAATTTAAAAACTTTACAATCATGTTTCTGATAAAATAACTTTTTAAACTAGCAGAGGAAATGAACTGCCCATTTTACAGACAGAGCAGAAAAACCTCAAGCCCATGAATGCTCTGTTATAGTTTCAAGGGAGCTGATTCTTAAATGTAGTGCACTCATCTCTTGTTTCTTTCTCCTTTCATTGTATTTTGCCATAGATTTTACTGTGGCATAGAACTATTTCTAACTAGTCTGGAAGAACCCAATTAGCTCTTATATTAATATCATTATTTAGCAACTAAAAAGTTACAGTTATACATCAAATGTTTTAAGAAACATAGAAACAGATGAGGTGCCTTTGAAAATATAGAACTAGTAATCATTTGAATTAAATGTGCTTTCCATTGAGTGCAATATTCATAAAATATGTGTGACTCTTTTCTAAATCATCAGATAATGTCTGTAGAAAAGTACTTAATTGTGCATCCTAAAAACTATATTTCCTTTATATTCACATAATATCCAGGAAAGCTTAGAACTCTCAGTATTATAAAACATTATAAATAGCTTTCTGAGGAACTGATTTTATATAGCCTGTTGCCACATAGATTAAATGATTATGGATTTTTCTAAATTTATCCCATTCGAAATTTATGTACCTTCACACAGGCAAGAACAAAAAGGTTTCAAAGTAAGATGCTGAAAGTTTTATGTCCTGAAAATCAGATACTTACTTATTTCTTATCACTATTAAACATGTTAAATTTATTAAATATGATCATTTTTTTAAAAAATATTTATTTTTTAGTTGTAAGTGGACACAATACCTTTATTTTATTTTCATGTGGTGCTATGCTAAGGATCGAACTCAGTGCCTCACGCCTGCTAGGTGAGCTCTCTACCTATGAGTCAAAACACCAGCCCTAAATATGATCATTCTTACTGAAATTTTAAAATCTGCCAGTAACAGCAATGTTCGTTTAGGAAAATGGGCTAGAAGAAGGTATATTATGATTATTACTTATATGATATATATCATCTAACAAAACCAGATGTTTTTATATACCCAATATAAATGAAATATTGGTAAAATTGATATCATTTAATATACAAAGACATACATAAGTAAAGACTTTAAAACTGTAATAAAAGTAATTGCTCAATCTTTGCTGACACAGTACTGAGTACCTTCATTTAATTTTGACTGACAGAATCATGCAACACTACTGAAGTTGAATTCAAGTTTATGGAGGGAAAACATTAGATACATGTATTTATGCATATGTAGTCATTTGGCACTAGGAATCTTGATATTGACAGTGAAGAATTTTTGAAAATAAATAATTAATTGTAAATTCTGATTTGGAAACAACAATGATAAAAATAGGTATCTGTTGAATAGAGCACCTATACTTAACAAAAGCTTCATGGTAGTGGTTGAACCTGGGCAAATACCAGGTGTTTATATTTGATTTTACAGTTACTTTCATGCATTTTCTGCATGATTTGTATTTTCATTCCATCTCCTCAGGACTTTATTCTGTCATAGCTGTATAAGGTAATTTTCTGATAGCATCATAACATATAGCTATTGAATTTGGGCAAATATATTTGAACTGAATTAAGCTTTTAAAAAAGTGTATGGACAGTTGAGAGACTAAGAAGACACAGTGAGTTTTGTTTTTTCTCCATTAAGTCATCGTATAATAGATATAAAAGGTTTATCAGTCAGTGAAGATGAAGCAAAAGATGAAACCTTTTATCTTTTAATTTCTATCTCGTCACATGCCTTTTTGATTTCTCTGTAAAGTATGACTGATCATGACTTTTGCTTAAAATTTGTAGAAAGTGCATATATATTTGAAACTTGGACATTTTTTGGCATGATTCCATTAGTTTTTAATTAAAAGAATAAGTTTAAGCAATACTTATAAGAAATAAGTTTGTAATATGAGAAATAAGACTTATATTGGATTAGTACAACAGTCAAAATGTCTTAGAATATCAATCTTAGAAAAAATGATGAAGATCTCAAGATTTATTTCAAATACGTCCAACCTTAAGTACTACTTTAATTAAATCTTTAAGTGTTAATGATGTATTGGGTTCAAATACCTTTATATTTAAACTCTCTTCATTTCAACCAATATTTCCTTGTATAAAACTAACGAGAATATAGCTTAGATATGTGTGTATTTGAGTGTGTGTGTGTATACACTTATATGCTTTATGATGAGTATATTTTATGACAAATATATTTTATGGCATGTATATACACATTTCTAACATGTTACAATTTTGCTCATATATACTTGATTAAGGATAGATTTTATTTCATTAATTATCCTAAATTCTTTTTGAAGCCCTGGAATCTTCACATGATTCCCTCTCTGTAATTATATAGGGCATTACTATTTCTACCATATGCCTTAAGAGGGATATTTGGCCAAGGAAATGTTATCAGGTAAGCTGCTTTACCTTTCACTCAACTTCCATAAAATGTGGGATTATCTGTAAATATAACATATAACCTAGTTATACTGTTATTTAGGCACTAAAACCATTAGAAAAAAATAGTTTTCCTTTACAGTGATGAAAAACTGTCTTCCAAATTTTATAGGACCTATGCTCTGCACAATTTATTGAACAAAGGTGATCAATTTTGAATCAAAACTGGTATCAAATTAGTAAAATATAAGTATTTATCAGAATTATAGTTATGAATTATTATAAGAAGCATACTTTCTAACCATGAACTTTTTAAGAACTTGGAGATTTGCAAAGAACACAGAAGCATAATTAAAAAGTAGGAAATATACTATGACAGATTCACTATCTGATATTAATAGATGAAAACAGTTGTCTAACTAGTAATTAAATTCTTATGAGTATATGTTTTATTATCTTGATTGTTTTAAAAAACAACATACCCAAAAACAATTATTATTTTTTATCTAGATACATAATTTAGAGTTTGTGAAATGTAGGACTGATTCTCACAACTTTGTGTCTAAACTGAAGGCAGCCAGAGTCATCTTAGAAAAATCTAAGAATTGAATAATATTGTTAAAAAAGTTGGAATAGATATGACTTCATATACACTCTTAAAATATGTATTCTTACTACTTTGCTTGTAGTTTTATCAAGAATATAAGTCATATTTGAGCTTTATTCAACTCCCATGCTTAGTAAATATGATATGTTCAGGAACTTGATGGTCTTTTACTGGGCTTTTGTAATAAATATTGGTTATCATCATTTTATGACAGATATTTTTAATAATATCATATTAAAAACATTGTCATGCAAAGAAACCAATTAAAAAAACCACTGTCCTAGATCTATAAGATTCACTAAACTAGTCTTCCTATGTCTGTGAGATCAGAAACTGTATCTTTACCATTCTTGATTCCATGACAGTGGGAGAAAGGTGAAGAGGGATACCTTACAGCATGCATGTTTTCCCTCTAGTTTTTATCATCTGTTTCCTAAATGAACTTGATTTTTACATTTAAAAAAAATATGGGCACATTTAATGAGAGGTAATCATGATAAGGTATGTCAATTCATTGATTGATTACATTAATACTTAATTTTTTGTCCAGTAGCTCAATTTATCACTAAGGCAGAAAGACTTATTCACATTATCTTTTTTAAAAACTATATTTCAGCAGTTATACAGTGATATAAGCATGGGCTTATTTTGACTTAGTCTTCTACCAAATCTTAAGAACAAGTTGTGGATGTAAATTTTAGAAATTAAGTCTGTTATTGGAAAATAAATATTTTTAGGTTTAAGTTTTGATTACCTATAAAATGAATGGCAGCCCAAATAAATAAACAAAATCATATTTCAGCAAATTTGACATCTAGAAATAATAAATGTGCTTCCTTGTGTGTGTGTTTCAGTTTTCTATATTAATTCATATGTACTACTAGTAGAATAGAATACACTGAGAGGATAATAGTATCTTGTTGAACATAGATTTAAAGGTGAAGAAGTTATAGTGTTTTAAAAATTAACATGCCAATTTACCTTTCATCCCTAGCATTTTTTTCCTGAAGTATATTTACTTATATTTAGAAAGAATCTATAAAGTTGATAAAAATCATCTAAAACATAAATGTCATACTAACTGCTGGATAAATATTAGAATCATCCTATCTTTGAATTTTTGTAATAAAGAAATAAGTACACATATATTTTCCATTTATGATCAAATAGATAAAAAATAATTTAAGAAGTTAACAAATTTAGAATATTTGTCTTGTGATAGAAAACAAATAACTTGTTCTCATGTCTTATAAATTTAGTTAATTTTATTTGGCATGTAACAATTCATTATACAAAGTAGGTCTCTTTTATGATCAAATTAAATTTGCTAAAATGTCTGGCATTCCTAAAGGCTACATACAAATAGATATGTCAAATTTGTATTTTGTGTGTGTAATTTATAATGTAGGTCTTTCTTAAACTATAAATCCTAGAAGTATTTATCATTGTAAAGCTCCTTATTCATACTTTTCAAAATACTTGTCAATATAACAATTATTTTGCATGTTTTATTCAAAGTAAAGTTGATACAAGTATAGTTAACACCAATTTAATTTTACTTTGATTAAAAGTCAATAAAATCATAAAGGATTAATAGTCCTAAATATATTCTCTAAAATTATTTGAATAAATAAAATTTGATATTCATTGCTTCAGTGATTTATTTGTAACTACAGGATCAAAACTAAAAGTATGTTTATTTTAATACAATTGTAGGTAACCAATATGTATTTTATGTTTGTAGTCTATTTACATCTTTAAGAAATCTTAAAAGATATGATGATTCTAATATTTATCCAGCACTTAGTATGACGTTTTATTTTAAATGAAATTATATTTCTCATTATTTTTGCCTTTGATATAGTTAACAGTTGTTAATTTGAACAAAGAAGACAATGAAAATTAAATGGTAACAGTACACATGTAAAAATAAAATGTAGGAAAATGAAAAGTTTGTGTGATAAGCTAACTCAAATTACATTAAAGGCAGATATCTCAAAATTTATTATTATAACTTTTTCAAGAAAATTTACCTTGAAATAAGTGATGAAGAAATGCTATCAGCAGTCTTGAGTTTTCAAATCTCTTATTGCTTTTACCAAGTTCTATTTTTAAATTTTCATGCTAGTAATATTGTATAGAATGATTTATAAATTTAATTTTCTTTAAATTGTGCATTTCAGCCAATATTTTTATATAATTTTGGTACTTTGCATTTTTGTCTGTTTTAAAATTTTAAATTGCAACACTTAAAAAATGGTTTTCATGGACATAAATAACAGGTCACCTGTAACAATAGTGCAAATGAAACAAATTAAAATAGTGACAATGCTTTTGAGAGGAAAAAAATTGAGATCACAAATTACCCCTGAAATAGGGCTCACCCTCAAATCAGCTTTTGTATTAATTAAACATAAGAAAGATTATCTATTTACTGCTCTATATAATTTTTCAAAATCAGATGATATGGTTTGTGAAAAATCTGGAGTAAAACTATGGGTATGTGTCAAAATTATTTGCTTTTTTCTATTTCTGGATCTTGCTTATTTTATTTTAGTTTTATTTGGAATTACTTTGTGGGTAGCAACTCTAGAATCAAACTGTAAAACATTTGCAACAGTTCTTTTTTGTCCTAGATCAGCCTTTTACAAGGAAACAAAATTATAGAATACTAATTTTTAAATTTGTGTGACCAACCCAAGTTGATCATATTAAAGGACAATGGATTTACTAGTGGTGTCCGAGAATGTAGAGAGTTTCAGCTGATATATCCACTTAATATTATTTCTATTCTAGCTAATCACGTTGACAGTCTTGTTTAAAAATATTTTAAATTGAACAATACAAAAGACTTCCATTTGTTTAAAATATGAAGAATGTGTAAACGTTTAGTAAATATTGGTGTTTACATGAAATCAAGAAGAAGTGTACTTGTAGGTACAAGTATTGTTAGCCACCAAAAATCTCAATTTAAAAATAAAAACAAAACAAAACAAAACAAAAACAGAAAAAATGGAATAGAAGACATTTCACAGTTTAAGATCAAATTTATACACAAAGAATCTCTAACAAAAAAATGGAATATATTCTCAGCTCATCAGCTTCAGTCATTTGACAGTGTTAACAAAATCCACAAAATAAATATTTCCTATATGTATAGAAAAGAGACAGACAAAACCAGAATCCTGAAGTTAAAGTTGGATAATACTAATACTGGGGTCCCCACCAGGTCAAAAAGTAGCTACCAGAGTTCTGATGCTTTATGCTATACGTGTGAGAGTCTAGGTATTAGGAGGATGTCATATAAATAAAATTGTGTATTCTAATTCAGTGTTCACCTAGCAACTTGCAGATTATCTGTTTACTCTTGTATGTTTTCTGTAAGGATAGAAGCTGCTTGGGTGCTCCTGCACTCTCCAGGCTGTTATATTTGGATTCCAAATTAGAAAAGAGAGAAGACCTCATGTCACCATTAAGAACATTCCTTTAAAAGACTAACTACAATGACAAAACATGAAGTACAATAATACTTTCTGCTTTCATTTGATATTACTTTTTGTTAAAGTAGCATGAAAATGAGGAAAGCAAAATAAATGAGATAACCAAAAGAGAAAAAAAAGATTGGAAGAAATAATATCAGAATAGAAATGATTTAAAAAGAAATATTCATGAGTTATATTGGAGTTTTTAGTTGTTTACCATCAAAGAACCTAATTCAAGATTAAAAATATAACAATATTAATATTAATTATTAAATGAAGTTTTAAAGATTAGAAGTCACTTCTTAAAATTCATTATGAATTCACTATTTTGTTTTATTATTTGCTTTTGTATTTAATGTGTTTTTAAGATGTTTCTTTATTCATACATTGAGGACTAGTTCAATCATAATCACTGTTAAGTATTACATTATAGTAACATGACTCACATGATTTTTCAGCATTTCTATAATTCTTAACTGTAATGGTACATTAAAACACTCACTTCAAATAAACAATAAAATAAAAAAGCTGCAGTTGTACAAGATAAATACTATAATATATCTATGTATTTTACATATATCTACTATATTTATTATAACATTTTGAATAAACTTTAAAAAATCAAAATTAAGTATATTTCACCATATCCTCATTTTCCTGGATTCCTTTATTTCATTGTATGGATTTAGTGAAAATATTTAACAATATCTTATGGTTGAATATTCTAGTTAACATATTCATGTTAGGAAGGAACAAATGAACAGTTTTATTGTTGTTCATGTCTTTGTTGACATTTGAACAATTTATTTAGGATGCATTTTCAAAGGATAAATACAGAGGGTATTATTAGATGTGTTTGATTTTTAATAAAATTAATATAATGTGATATCTTTCATAAGCATTTTCACAAATAATTGGGACCTCTGTCTGATGTGATGGATTCTTATATGAATTATTGCTGAAAAATACTAATTTGCATTTTTTGGATCAAAATATGACACTGGATGCTGCCATGTTCTGAGATTTGTCTTTTTCTCAAAGCTTGTGTGGTTTTGGGTGGTTTATTTACTCTCTTAGCTATATTTTTCTCATCTATAAACCTAGGAATTTGAAATAAATGCTTATAGAATATTGTCAACCTTAGTCATTTATCATGACTGTACTTCTGATTTTGGAAAAAATAGTAAATAGGAAAAATATGGTCTGTATATTTCCATGAATTATCAGCATTAATTTACTTGATGCCAGTTGTACAGCTGTAAGTTTTAATTTTCTATTCAGTTTTCTTGCAGTAGTATATAATAATAGAGCCAATTATTTGGACTGATCCTAAAATTAATGTGCACATTAACATTCATTTGGTTTTCTTGGATAAAGAATTTTGTAGCTGACATAGTGTCATGTATATCTGCAATTATTTCCCGTGGTATTTTGTCTTATTTTCACTGTGCAAATAATAGTTTTTTTTGTGTGTGTGCGCGAGTGCATGGGTGTGAACGCACGCCCTCGCACGCACATATGCAGGCACATACATACCTGTTGATTTTTGCACAACCTTGTAGATTCTATTAAGATAAAATATAGGCCAATATTCCTGTACATTTCTAAGTTATGTGAGTTTAAATATATTAAATATGTTACTTATTTTTCTTAATTTTGAAAATATTTGTTCTCAATCATTTTAGTTTCCAGGAAAAAAGAATTTTTTTTTTTATGTTTGGATGTTTCTTTAAGTACAATAAATTTAAGAAGTACTTAATACATGCCTATTTAATAGACTTACAGATTATATTTGCCCTTATTTATTGCCCTAATTCTATTTACTTTGGTGCCTTACCTGAGTGTAGTGTCTAGGCCAGATTCTCAAAAATAATCTTTTCACTTTTTTTTCCATACTGTTGTGGTTGACTCTTAAGTGAATCATTGATTAAAATGATTATATTTTAGTATCATAGATATGACACTGAATGCCATAATCTGTGATATAACTTTCACTAAAAACTTGTGTCTATGAAATTGTTGTGTCTCTCCAGAAGTTTTTACTTTAAATTTTTTTTTGCTTTTAATGATTTCTCTTGCCTTTTGAAAGTATATGTTTAAATTAGTTCTATAATGACTTTCAATACAGACTAGAAAATTGAGACAAAACTTCAGCCACAGATAGATAGACAGATTGCCTATCAATTACAGGGTAATAATTCTGATTGTCTGCTGTTCTCTTATAGAGTCAGCAAGCAGTGAAATGTTCCCAGTGTACATGGTAGAAGTCCCAGGTAAGAATGGATTGTGGATTGGTATTTTATGGAGGATGCTGAGCATATATTACTTTCATGCTTAAATTTTAGTCAGATTTTTCTGCCACACACACACACGTATATATATATATTTATATATATGTATATATTTATCTTGCATGCACGATCTTTCTTAACTAGTAAACCTAGTGGATCTGGGATAGAATAAATTCTGATTAGGCCAAAAATATTATAAAGGATCATTCCCTTGGAATCTGTTACCTTTCACAGAGCACCACATTTAAATAAAAATAACACAAGTGATAATAGGTTACTTTGTAAGTTAAACAGTCAAGAACTGAATGTCTTTTGACCATTTTCTTCTAAACATACTCGAATACCTTGTATTCTTCCCTCTGTATTTTCAAAATTACAATTATTTTTTCCTCTAACTCCTTGACTTCCTTTCTTGGAATTGAGTGCCATTTTAGTCTTCATCCCCCATAAAAGAAAAAAAATCACGTAGTACTGCTATTTATGTCTCCATATGCATTTCAGGAAATATATTCTTTTCTCTGTTTAAACTTTTAAATCTTCTATAAGGTGAAGTTCTCTCTAGACTAGGTGCTCTAGTCTAATTCCACACCTGGTTGATCCAGGATCCAGTCCTGTATTCTGGAAGGCATGTCGCTTTCTCCCTGGTGGTTTTTTTTTTTTTTTTTTTTTTTTTTTTTTTGGTACCAGGGATTGAAGTCAGGGACACTTAACCACTCAGGCATATCCCCAGACCTATTTTGTATTTTATTTAGAGACAGGGTCTCACTGAGTTGCTTAGTGCCTCACTTTTACTGAGGCTGACTTTGAACTAGTCATTCTCCTGCCTCAGCTTCCTGAGCTGCTGGGATTACAGGCATGTGCCACCATCCTGCCAAGCTCCCTGACTGTTTATTTATTTATTTTTTAATCACATTCTATCCTTAATGTTAAATGTTGATGTCATGCCTCTCTATTATCTTAATTGAGATTCTGCTGTCCTCTTGGCATTTCACCCTCTGTATTCTGTCGTGTGGTCACGCACATTATAATGTTTAGTGAGCACCTAGGTCAACATGATCGTGAGAAAGTACATATTTCTCAGCACTAGACCTCAGGCAGAAACCAGCGCAATTCACAGAATTAGGGATGTGGTGCAAATTAAACATAATGTGAGTTCATGAGAGAGTTTTTCCATATAGGATTTATATGGACTACAAGGACTGTTAAAAGTTTTATATGAAAAATCATTGAAATTAATTTTTGCACATGCTAGAGAAATACAAGGTAATGTCATCTAAAATAATTTAGCCCAGTGATGTAAAATAAGAAAATGCAAATTTTTATATTTTGTGACTTTTTCTTCATCATAATGCAGAATAATGTATTTGCATAGCATTATGTATATGTCATATTAAATGAAGCATCTCTTTATACATCAGTAACATTAAATGTCTATTCCTCCTCTAGCATTGTTTAATCAACAGTATACTTTCACATGTCTTAGTTGCTCAGTCTCCTTAGGGTTCTGTTGCCTCAAAGTCTGTTCAAAACTTTAAAAATGAAGCAGCATTTCTCTCCACCCTGCCAGTCAACCTAATCGTAAAAGGCAAAGTCATTTTCCTGTAGCTTAACATTTACGTATTTTTGACATTTTTCTTCAGGTGTTGCCTCAGATTTCACTTCCTTGTTTTAGTTAATTGGGAAGTTAATCACAACAAATTCTTGATTGCATCTTTGGGAGATGAGGAAGGAATAGTTACTGTTTTAAAGATCAAAGCATCGAAAAAAAAGTAGTGGCAGAGATGGTGGGCTTTATTAGTTTCCTAGGGCAGCTGCAGCAAACTGGGTGGCCTGAAAGAACTGAAATGTATTCTTTCACATTCTGGAGATCAGAATTTCAAAATCGAGACGTTGGCAGTTTAGTTCTTTCTGGAAATTCTGTGACAGAATCAGTTCCAGGACTGTCTCCTGCAATCCAAGGGCTTCTTTGGCTTGTCCACACCTCAGTCTAGTCTCTGCCTTCTTCCTTCGCCCTTTGTTTCTCTTTCCTCCTTTGTGCTTGCTATGTCAAATCTCCCTCTTTTTATACTTACAGGGAGAAGAGTCATTTCATTTAGAGTTCGTTCTAAATCCAAGATGCTCTCACTCAGCTCAGTATCCTTAATTTATTTAAATATCTGTTTTCCAAATCAGGTTACATTCATAGGTACTGGGGAGTAGGATTTGAGCGTATGGTTTTGGGAGACACTATTTCAATCCTCAACTGTAGAAAAAGGCAACGTTGTTAGAACTTAAAGGGTTAAGTTTGAACACACCATTAAGACTGGGTAACCTGCAGAAATTGTCTTAATAGGTAGTATAAAATACAAAAGACAGGGCATGGCAGGTTTGCTAAGTCTTGTCAGAGATAAGAGGTAATAGAGGAACCAGAGTCACACAATGAAGTCAATTTGAAAACTTATGAATTAGTAATACCTTTAAATACAATTCAAAGAAACTAACAGAAGACAAGAAATCTAGCAAGACAAAGGATAAATGTCCTGGAGACATTATGTGCCAGTGCCACCTGTGATGAGATTTTTGAGGTTGTGATGTGTTTGGGGCAGGGATTCCATCATCAGCTATTCCTGTTGTTAAGGGGTTCTTTAATCCAATGTATCCTAGAAGTGGAAAAAGCAGAGATTCAGAAATAATTTAAAACTGAATTAAAATTTTTGGTTCATCAGTTTCTAATATTCTGAACTTGAATATGCTGTTTATTTTCTCTGAACTTCAGTTCCGTACCTGAAAGAAAAATGAGAATAGTTTTAAGAATTGTGTTTTGATTGTTCTTGGGGAGAAAAATATCTTACTGTAGTGCTGTCCAAAAGAACTTTCTTTGATGATGGAACTGTTCTCTACCTGTGCGGTCCAAAATGGTAGCCACTAGTCACATGGTCAGCCATTGCAATGCATTTAATTGTAATTATTTGCATTTTAAATAAGCAATTGCAGGCTATATATAGGACAGTGGAACTCTGACAGAGTTTCTTAAATATGAGTGAGTTTCTCAATCACACTGTATTTTACTCTCTTCCCATTCTTTCTGTATAGATAGATAGCTATAAACAGATGCATTATTTATTTATTTATTTATACATTTGGTGGGAACAGAAACTGTCATGTGTATCTTGAGTTTAGTGAACTTTAAATATCCTGTAATTAGCATAATAGATTTTATTCTTTACACAATAGTATTAGAAACTAAATTAGTCATATAGCCTTTGAAATCATAATACTGTACAAAAGAAAATTCAGTAAAAATTATCTAGACTTCCTATTTCTTGTTTGAAATATAAAGTATAAGAACTCAGTTTGATATACTCTAATTTGATTTCACTGAAAGATGTAAGTTCTAAGGATGCTATTATAAAATGTGAACAGTAATTCAAAATACATTGTGTGCTTCCCAATAAGTGATTTATTGTTTAAAGTATTTTTACTCTCTTGGTCAGTTTATAATGGGTGCAGATTATATGTGAATGCAAAATACTTAATGTAACATATTTCTTTCTAAGATAAATGGAGATGGGGAACGAGAGTTTTTGATTATGCTCTGAAATCTTCCCCATAAAAGCCTCAACATAAATATCCATTTTCCTATATCATTTTAATTCATGTCAGAATTAAAATAGGTAATACAAAGTTTGCTAAATACACAAGGAAAGCATGAGAAAACTTAAGAGTGTTTGACTTTAGCATAAATTACCAAATATTTGGAAAATTAATACAAATTATTAAGTCCTCTAGAGGATGATTGTATTGATATAATTATAAATGTAGATGAGTAGAAACTTTGTTCTCCACAAGCAAGCAGATAAGATTACTAATGAACTATATATCTTATTTATGTTATCATATATTTAGCCATACACACCTCCAAGAAAAATCTAAGCAAGTTATGAGATAGAGAATTATTTATTATTTTAGAAAATTGATTATTCTCTAATTTAAAGATAATATAAAAAATTATAGGTAAGTAACCACAAAATAAGGATCTAAAACTGTAATTGCAGCCTATTTAGAAAATAATGGTAAAAAATGCCATGTATGAAATCTGTACACAAGATCATAATAGAAAGGAAGTTTATACTTTAAATATTTACTTATTGAAGAAAACTGAAGGATTTATCTAACTGAAAAATCTAAAAAAAACCCCAACAGAACAAAATTGAGGCAATTAGAAGAAATGATTAAATATATATATACGAAAGATTTATGAACTAGAAAGAACATCAGAATTTAAAAATAAACCAGAAACTTATTCCTTGAAATCAACGAATAAAGAACACTTGACTGATCAAAAATAGAAGAAAACAATATGAAAACGCAAGGAGTCAGGAATGACCAAGGAGAAATATGCATCAAATTGATAACATGTTAAGACTTTAAATTAGAAGAATTATTTAAATAAGTGATAAAAAGTATAAATTTACTACTGGGAGGATGTTGCTTGAATATGTTACAGAATACCCTGGATGGAAAAAAAAATTCTTAAATTTCTTCTATAGTCAATAAGCCTATGTGATTTTAACTGCTGGAAATTGGAGAAGAAGGAGAAAAGTTTCCTCATTAATTTTATAAGTCAGTGTGACAGTGGCACTAACATTGAAATTGAATATGACCACTTAAAAAAAAAAGATTTAGTGACTTTTAATGTCCATTTCTAATGAGATACATATATTTTTATAGACTTGTTGATCACGAACAAATAATTTAAAAAAAAAAAAACAAAAACAGTTCCCAGGTAAAGAAAAATTTAAAGGCACAAAGCACAATAAGAATTGAACGGAGAAAAGTGCTTAAATTGAAGTTGTTGTTATAGGGGCTCTTTACAAAGTACTTTCATGGAATATTGGCTTTAGTGTTTATGGCTCTTTGGCTACTGGCAAATTATCTATTTTTTGTGACTCAATTTCCTCATCTGCAAAATGACAATAATAAAATAATGTTTATTAAGCATTTAATTATCACTTGCTATTCCTTCAACTATTTCAACTTAGAGCATGACTGCCAAGATTAAGAATCTTAAAGATTGGAATTTTCTAAAAATTAATCTGTGTATTCAATGTAAATTCAAGAAAAAATCTATTAGGATTTTTACCTTGCGCATTCCTTTTAAGGTATCTCTGAAAACATTAAAAAAGTGAAAAACTATTGGCATTATTGGAAAAGAAGTTGTATCCCTTTAGATATTAAAATCTATCACAAAATTCTACTATTTATAATAGTGTGGTAATAAAGAGTATAAAGTTCTATTTATAGTGGTATGATAATGAAAGGTATAGAGTTCAGAAAGAAATATATCTATGTGTACATGGAATATTAGTATGTAATAAGAAAATTACTTAACATCAGTGGAAAAAAAAAAACTATCAACATCAAATATAAATAACCTTGTAGGCAAATGGATATAGAACTTTAGAAAGGAAACATAAAGGATCAATAATAATATACTTAATGTCACTCATAATTGAAGAAATGCAAATAAAATATAAAACTTGTACTTCTATTTTGAGGGCTGCCTAAAAAAACTAAACCTCTACAATCTCTGAACTTTGATTTCTTTAGCCTTCCTGAATCCAGTGTAACGGCAAAAAAATAAACTGTGTATTAGGGAAGGATAGAGGTCAGAGATGGAGAAACAGTCAGGGTGGTGACAGCTTCAGAAGCTGTTTTGTAGTCATTGCTTATCATGAATGGTAATAAAACACTGATTTTACAATTGGACACATCAGTGTGCAAAAATCACGTTTTGCTTTTTGTGTGTTGTTATGTACTGGAAACATTACGAAAATTAAATTATGACCATTATTTCAGGAAATGGACACATATATACTCAGGCTCAGAACATCATGGTATACATCTTTACGCAGGGCAGTTTTACAATATTGATTGCAAAATAAAAACTGGATATACATTTTTATAGAAATTTTCTTTAAAAACGTATTTTAATGAGATAATCAACTAATTGCATGGAAATAAATATGCATAACTATTATTTTCAGCATTGTTTATAATCATCAGAAATAAAAAATGAAAATAACCTAGACAGGCATAAATGGAATAAAAGATTGTTTAGATGAATATGCAACATTCAGTAATAGAATGCTCTGAGGCCATCAATAATGGATGCTGTAGATTTATATTTATTGAAATAAAAAACTGCATCTTTCTGCAAAGTGAATAAAAACAGAACACACACATATCCTTAGAACTGTTTTAAAAGTTGTTCAGAAAAATGTTAGCAATAAAACCCAACACACCTTATGATATTTGGGGTGATTAAATTATTTATTTTTCACAAAATTCTTCATGAAGATTCTTGAAAAATATGTATTATCTCATCATTTTTATTAAATGATCAATATCTTGCTTAATCTTTTAACCATTTCTGCCTATAAACTAGCACATTCAGAAACACATGATTGCGATGTAAGTGGCTATCAGGCACTAGACACTTTTTGATTAAGACTAGAAGGAAGGAATATTCATTTTTAAACTTAGGGTGCCTAGGGTAGGAAGACTTTGGGAAAACTGTTGAAGCTGACTCCTGGAACAAGTAAAAGTACGCAAAAGGAGGTAAAGGACATTAACAACTAATCTGGAATTTTCCCCCAGATGTAGGAGCAGTTGCAGTTATGTGTCACAAGAAATCTCATGGATCATCATTCTGTTTTCAAAGTTAATGCCAAATTTAACAGATTAGTAGTGCTTTGGAAGGTATTTAATTCTAGTTCCTTCATTTTTCCAACTCTTCCCATTCTGTCTAAATTTATCTTTCCATTCAGTTTAGGTAGAGTTGTCTTTTCCATTGAAGTGGTGATAACATGTTCGAGTTTTGTTTCTCCTTACTTGTGAAAAGGAGTAAAAAGAGCTATTACTTAGTCTGATATTTAGTGATTATTCCTCATGTGTCAGGCGCATTGCCAGCACCTGGGAACATAGTAGGTCTCATTATAGAGGCAAATGTATAAATAGATAGTTGCAGTGCAACTGCAAGTGTTCTGATATAAGTGTGCTCAGCAGACACCTACATGATTTTCATAATTCAGAAAAGGCACAGGAGAGAGTAGATTATGGATTGCCTGGGACTGGGGAGGTGGGGGAGGTAGCATGTGGAGTGACACTAATGTGTATGAAGTGTCTTCCTGAGGTGATGAGAATCTTCTAAGCTTAGATTGTAAGACACTTTAAATGGGTGAACTGTATGTATGGTATGCAAATTGTATTTAAGTAAAGATGATCACAAATATATTTCCTGACTGTGGGAGAGGTGTGGAGACATGATCTGGACACTTCAGAAAAAGATTAGGAAGAGGGTATCATTTGGGCTTCAAATTAATCAGAATTTAATCCAGTGAAGAAATCAGGCAAGTGTGGTTCAAGCACACACAGCTGAAAGTGGAGAGCAAACATAGTTCATCATCATTAATTCATGTTGACTCAAAGGCAGGTGAAGGCTGTAATGATAAGAAGAGACTCTCTTGAAGGGCCTGGGTCCTGTGGTGAGAAGTTCCAACAAGTGTCCCCTAATTTGTGCTAGCAGTGTTACTACTCATGCTGGATAGTTAGGTTGTTGACTTTTATTTTCCTCTATCAAAGCATTCTGAACTGAGTGTGCATCAACTTGTTTAAAATGGAGACATCTAAGGTCCATGACGTGAGATTCAGATCCAGGGCTTGTAAATGTGGGCAATAAATTACCCCTTTAAATAAGCCTCTTTTGTGATTCTGATAAAGGTGGTTTTTGGATGAGAGTTAGACAAATAGTATTTATAGAAATCTCTTAAGTACAGTTATTCATTTGTACACTGAATGTCATATATGCCTTGCATAGTATATAATCACTGTTGCAAACATGTAAATTCAAAGCATCAGGTCAGTACTCTGTCCTCTGCATACAAATTAATGAAAATTATATTTTTAAGAAAAAATAATTTTACTATATATTGCCCATAAATGTTACACACTTTTTAGTAAAATGTGGCTTAGAAAAGAAAGACAGGTGAAACGTCATTTGTAAATGTGCAACAGACCAATGGAAATGTTTATACAAAATGAAACTCTTACATTCAACAACTTTTGTAATATTCCCTACAGATATAATTTTAGGGGACTGCAATATGGGAAGATCTTTAGGGCTCTAGAGAACTTAGTGTATGAATGAAATCCTATGCATTACTTCCTGGAAGAGGATCTATGTTAAAAAAAAAATTACATTAGTGATTCAATGAATGTGCTTTGAAGTAACTTATTGCATTTCATTTTAGCCATCATCCCATACACTTTATTTCTTTTAAAAGGAAGATAAATATCAAGCCTGTAATTGCAAACCTTTTTCTTCCCTTGAGAGTATTTGCTATGAACTTCTATTGATTTCTGGGGTGATTATGCAGAAAGATATACCATTGTCCATATGGTATCGAGTGGTGAAGGCTAGTTTTGGAGATATATACATACATATATTATTAAGACATTTTTTCCTTCAATTAGCTATTCATTTTTTTTCAAGACTCTTTAAGATGCTTCTTTGGTAAAATAATGTCATTATGACTTCAGCCAATGAATGTAACTCATTTTCATTAAATGCTATTTTGCTGTTAAAATGATAAGTCTTAATTAATTTTAATTTTCCCTCTCGACTGTGCTTTTCAAGAGGTATATATGATCAAGATGATGACTAATTATGGAAAGGATTTGTTGTATGTGG
Source organism: Marmota monax (assembly GCF_021218885.2). NCBI lineage: Eukaryota > Metazoa > Chordata > Mammalia > Rodentia > Sciuridae > Marmota > Marmota monax. The sequence continues at coordinate 4,735,460 of NW_026694479.1, read as the reverse complement.
AATTTTCAGGCAAGAAAAGAACCTTAATAATTGCAGAGAGTATAACACAACCAAATGTAGCTTTCTAAGGAGGTAAAGTAAGTTAGGGGAAGAACTTGAATGAACTTACCTTGTAGGAAAATATCTGCACCCATGTCAAGGTTTAATACTTAAAATTACACTGTAGAAAGAGACTCATTCGTAAACGCTGGTTGGTATAAAGTATTCTTGAGTAAATTATAGCTCATTTGATTAAAAATAATTTATTTTGCATTCCTACTATGTATCAATCACAGATTATATATGTAAATATCTCTTATTGTAACCTGTGCTATTTAAAAAGAATAAAACTAAGACACAGAGAGTATAAAGTTATGATCAAGGATTTGCAGTTACTCAGCAGCCAAGACATGATTTAAACTAAGGTCTGTTTAATTTTTAAGCTAAAGCTGTTTTTATATTGTGATATATGAGATTTAGGAGCAAATGCGTTAATTCAAAGAAACAAATAAGCTCTGAGTCTGGTTGAAAAATTAGAAAATAGAGGACCTAGGACATTGCTTTAGATAATACCTGGTCCTAAAAAGAGATTAGTTAAAAGACTTAGCATTTAATCAAATTCTCTTGAGGCCCTTGGTAAAATTTCAGAACTGAAGGAACTCAGGAACTTAGTCTAGCCCTCCTTATTTGCTAAATAAACACCTAGGTTCTCAATCACAGAAGGTCAGAGGTATCAATGACAGTTTTCATTGCTAGAGAAACTGAGAAGACTTAGGATAGAGGGAAATCCAAAATCCAAAGTCTTTCTGTATCAAGTAGGGTGGAATAAGAAACAAATTGTAAATTCTGTAACAGGAAGAATAGTTTCCAGGGGTGATCTGAATGCCATTTAATAAAGAAAATGTAACAGAATTTGCCATTTTTTAATTTTTAAAATGTTAGATCATTTTATTTAAGCTTTAGTTTTTCTACGAGAGATAAATCCTGAACTCATTGGCATTATTTTCTCACATATATACAGGACTTTGTATGATCTACGACAGCATTATCTTTAACACTTTTATAGTGTGGAAAAAGTAGGTTGTTTTTATAAGTAATGCATTTAATTCAGAATGCATTTTTGTATTTTGTGAAAAAAGCTTTTTGAACCTGAATTTTTTTATAGTTCTAAGTTGTTTATATAATAAAAATGATGGCTTTTCCATGATTCTATTTAATAGAATTGTTTGTAAACATGACGGTTAATATAGCTTTTCCACTTGAAACTAATTTAAAGATAAGCATTTCAAGTTGTCTTGGGTAGACCAGAACAGTTTTCTGCTCTGTGGTCTGTAGTGTGCTCCCAATGTCCTTTCTTCTATTATTTAAAAACAAACAAACAAATAAATAAAACCAAAAAGCTCTACTTCTTTCTGTAACTGCAGAGGTCTCTTACCCAAGCATGTTACTGAATTGAAAGCTTCTCATAGTCAATAATCACTTCATCTGTCTTATCTAGTAGTTCTATTATCACATTAAAGGGCTTTATTGTCGGGTGTTCTCTTTGATACCTTCCTCTCTCTGGTTGAAATCCAGCAAGGAAGTGAATCTCTTATTACTCACTTAAGAACAGATAATCCTGAGGTATTTAAAGCAGGTGACCTTAAAGTCAGTGTTGGTCCACTTACTGAATACAAACAATGATGTCTATTAATGGATTTTTTTTTACAAAGTCATTTTATGAATCTTGATTATATAGTTCTCTTTTCAAAAATATATAACTCAGAAAAAAATATATGATTAATAGCACAATATTGACTATTTCTCCCTTTAATTGTTTATATGGGAAGATTCTTAGCTTTTTCAATAACCAGAACACATTTATTTAGTTTTTAATTATTTATGGGGGCACTGACAATGAAAGCTACATCATATGTGAATGTTTTTGGTAGTTATTTCTAAGTTATTACTTTCAGATTGCAATTCCTTTTTACTTTTTTTATTCCTACTCTTTCTTCTTTTACACGTATAATCAGGTAAACTATGTTTTGGAGACATTCCTATTATTGTTTATTGCCAGTGAACATTATTTATCAGCATTAGTAAGTGTTTTATGGCTTTAAAACACTTTCTTTTGAAGAAGTTAAATAGCCTGATGATATTAAGTGCAGCTGAAAGACAATATAATACAGATCTTGAGGATTATTTTAAGCAGCTTGACCCATACTAACAAGTTAATAAAGAAATACAGCATACTTTTTATTATAGGATTACACTAAGGGTACAAAAAATAAATAAGCACACATCAATATCACAATGCGTGAAGTTCATGAGCCTTTGATTTGTAGAACATCCCCTAAGGAAAGTTTTAGATGTATTACTTTACAAAACTTATAAAGGCACTTTTTAATATTGATGGTAATATTTAAGATAGCATTAAAATATTTTGCCCATAGGTGCCTAATAATTTTTTATATTCAAAGTTTTAGTACTATAGTTGATTCCTTCTAGTGCTACTGCAGTCTTAAAAAATCCTTTAACCACTTATTAATGATCTGTTCTTCTCTCACCAAGTGTTTTTCAGTATTTACTTCATCCCTTTTAAAACATACAGTAGTTCCAAAGAAGATATCTTAAAATACTTCATTCATAGCTACATTTTATTTGCATGAATTAGTTTTTTAGGATGCAGGTTCTGTACACAGAGATTCTTATATATTTTAATCAAAATAAGTACTATTTCCAAAATAAAACATTTAGAAATGAACTACTTTAACTTAAGTCACAGTACAGTACAGTAATTTTTTCTTCCTTTTACTTACCAAAAATTATATTTTATGAAGTAAAAAGATTCTCGGGATTTGAAAAGAATTAGTAGTTTAATAAATTTTGAATTAAATAGCTACTAAAATTGATGATGATAAAAATTAAGGTTATATAACATGTCTGATTTTATTTAGTTTCAGCATTATTTTTCATTACTTTTTATTTGTATTTCTTAGAAGATACAAAAATGACACATTCAGTTTTATCTTTTTATAGCAGTAACCACCTTCCTGGTAAAAAAAAAATTAATCATAAGTGAATTAGCTCAAAGTCAAGTATTTTGGAAGAAACATTAGAATGTCTATAATCCCAGAAGTAAAAATCAGCACCTGAAATCATTACAGCTTGCCTGTATATACACTCACATACAATCTCAATAAATTAGAAGTTGAAGTCAGGTAAACCCTTCTAAAGATTTTCCTTTGCCAGGAAGCATAATTCATTTTAGAACAATTCAAATAAATCACAAATTATATTATTTGAGAGTAGCCTTTTTTAAAAAGTCATCCTCCCTCTGAATAAAGCATTCAATTTCAAAGTCAATATTTCTAAACAAGTATTATTTATTTGTTTGTTAATTCATTGATTCAATAAATCTTTATTCCATGTTTCCTCTGTGTGGGTACTTTTAGAGACATGGAGTGATGGAACAGTCAGAGAGTTACCTTATCCTGTCAACCTTCCCTATGGCTGTGGATACTCTATCCAGACAAAGAAAGAAGGAAAATATCTCTAGTGATGAGCAGTATACATGTTTTTAATTATGTCAAAGTAACCAAATGACTGGCTGACTACTTTACATTGGATTATTACGAAAATATTTGCTAGGGAGATAATATTTAACAGTACCTAAATGATGAAAACTTGTCACTTACACAAATTGGGAGAAAAAGAGTCCAGGAAGAACTTTGAAAGGGCCCTGCAGTAGGATCAAGGTTGGGAATAAATTATTAATTACTTTTAGTTTAGACTTGGCATTAATGATGACAAAAATAACCAGAAATCAGATAAGCAAATATGTGGGCTAGGATGATAAATTTTTGAAGCTGACACCAATTCCCACTCCATTTCCCCATAGAAGACATTGCACTAAATCAACAACCGTATTTTCGCAAGTTTTAATTCTCTCTTCTGAATCCTCAGTAACATAGCCTTTGAGGAATCAAAAACCTGTTCTTGTCTCTGGGTAAAAATGGGATGTGCACCTCTTTATTGTATATTTTTTAATCCTCCAACTGTTAGTGAACTATGATCGACAGTCCTGGTTTTTAGAATCACAAAGGGAGTTTGGTTTGAAAGTTTCAGTGTTCCCATCAGACCATGTAAATTAGAATCTGTAGATTCGGGGCTCAGGTTGGGATATTCCAAAAATTCCCCAGATGAACTATGACATGCATCCAGGGATGAGACATTGTACCATTTTGTGGTCTTATGCTGTCCTCTAATTTCCCACCCAGTAACAAACAGAGAAAAGTTTAAGATAGTCATACACTGGTCATCCAGCAATGTCTAGCAAGCCAAAATGGTAGCTTTTTATTTGTGTTGGTTTATTGTTTCTTTGGTAGTATTCTGAAGTGTTTATTCTGGCCCTGTGTCCTTTTAATACTAACCTCTACCACTATTTTGGGTTTATAGACTGGTTCTTCTCATTAGAAATATAATGTAAGTTACATATAGATTAGATATAATATTGCATATTTAGCAAACTCATTAATAATTTTTAAGAAATAGTGAAATTAAGCACTCTTTAATTTTTTCAGTCAATACATCCAAAGCATTATGATTTTAATGTATTAAATAAGTTTTGAAGAAAAATTTAACTTATGTCTTCAAAAATTTCTGTGTATTTTATATTTCCATTATAGGCCACATTTCAAGTGATCAGTAACTACATGAGGTTAATGAATAGCAGATTGTAGAGTGCAGTATAGACTGTTAACCTGATATTTAGATTTAATCTCTGCCTTAGGGTTCTGGAGTGCATATTTATACACATGATTTAAAATTATTCTAGAATTGATTTATTGCAAAACAACTTTTCTGTAATGGTAGGAATTATGCTGCATTTGAAAATATATTTTGCTCAGACAGGGATCTGAGCCACTATAAAAATACTACATAGATCACCATTCCTTACAAATAATTCTGTCAGTGTGCTAAAGTAAAACACCACACACACACACACACACACATACACACACAATGTTTATAGTTGCAAATCAATACATTACTTAGATCTACAGATAGATAAAGCCACCTCAAACAAAGCTCAAAGATAGTAATCAACACCAAGAGTTGTTCTCAAAGGACTAAAAAATTGATTATCTTCTGATATTTTGAAGGTTTAGGAAAAACTGGATGTTCTCTAAAATGCAGCCTGTTTCCATACCTTTGAAGCTTCTCACTCCAATATTTGGACATATTTTGCTAAATTAGAAGAACATTAATCCTTAAAATGCTTTTAATTTCTGTCCTAAAACTTCATAGTGACTGGTCATGATGAAACATGAAATAAGAAAACAATTAATAAAATCCCTCATCCTCGATTTCACTAATTATTCAAATGAAGCAAGAAAAACAAATGTTCTATTTTATGAGGTAATTTTTATATTATTTATTACTTGTACTTCACACAGGATTAAAATTGTGGCAGTAATATAAATGTATATAAAATGTGGAATTTTAGATACATTAGGACTGTCATTCTATTATAAACTAGAAAGAAAAGAGTTCATGTATACATGGAATAAATTTGCTTCCTTGCCAAATAATCAGGTAGTTTCTTTCTCAGTGTTGTAATTTATGTTTATTCTAATTATTTCATTTTTAAGATTGTTATGGAATGCCTTTGAGGTTTAACACTATAAAGCATCCCAGTTCTATAGTAACAAAATAATTCTTCAGATTTGTTTAACTATTTAAAAACTCTTTTATTTCCTCAATCCTGGCAAATAATATATAGTATTTCATGATAAGGCACTACTCATGTAGACACAAGTCAGTATGGTAGACTTTTTTCCAAGTAACTGAACTAAGTCTAGAGAGAATTTAAATAGAGAAGGAAAAATACTTATTATTTTTCATTCAGGATACATATGTGTATGTGTATATATATATATATATATACACATGTATATACACACAAACATACACATATATATGCATATATGTATATACCTAGTTATATCCAGAAGTGTTATGATACTATGATTCATAAAAAATGTTCCCTGAAAATTGTAGAATACACATAATAACTTCTGCTTTAAAAACTACTCTGTTTTTATACCTATGTCATACTTTTGAAGCCATGGCAATAAAATCATAGGAAAAAAAGACATTTGAAACAGAAATTAATTTAAATTGATTTTGTCCTTATGTTAGCATAAAATTTGAAATAACACACTTATTCTTAAGAAATGCTATTTGAGATTATGCTTTTAAAAAGAGAAGGAGGAAAGGATTATTGCTTTTACCTGCATCTTTATAGAGATAATCATTGTTATGCTGGTAATTGCTCCATAAGGCAAAAAGAGGAACATTAAAAATGAACAGTTACTTTTGAAAATTCTGAAACAATGTTATTTGTTAAAGCAAACACAAAAGGACAGCTAATACTAATTATGTGCCACATAAATTTGTTTAATATTCAATTTAATCCATAATACAGCAAAAAATTGCAAATAGAGTCTATCTTGTCTCTTTAGAATTTTAGAAGAAGAATGTGTCCTGTCTGCTTTTCAAAGCTTTGTTCTTCTGCCTTTGGGACTAAATCATAAAGTTCAACCAGCAAAGCTTTGTTTCCCAAAGGACACAGCAGGCATTGATAGTGTACTGTAGCTGTAATTCTATAGTGACACCAGATTGGCGACTGACAGAAATCTCTTGGGTGAAAGTGACAGAGCTGTAATATTTTCACAATGGACTGACTGATGTCTTTGGAAGATCTGTTTGATTTCAAAGGACATTTTATATTTTTCTGCAAAGATGAAAGAAAGTATATTAGACCTTTGTGATGAAAACCATCTGACTGCATAATAAACATTGCAATAAATAAAATTGTGATGTTTTTCTCTCTGAGCTATTTATTGCTCAAAGCTGATTAGGAATATTTCAAAGTGTAGATCAAGTACTATTTCTTTTTAGTACAAAGTGGTTATGAGGTTATCTTTATTTCTATCTGATTAATAGAGAATAAATTCTTAAAAAAAAACATTGCCTATTCCTGTGAATAGTGAAAAGCGAATGTATTTTTATGAGATGATACATTTATTATTTAGAGTTAAAGTAATAAATATTGAAGTAGATTATCATACAGTATTTTGTTTATATCAAGATTTAAAACAAAGCATGTATCATCATTTTAATTTATCTGCTTAGTTCTGTTTTAGTAGAAGATAGCCCAAAGTCTTGAAATTTTAGTAAAAATGAGGCAGTTGCATCAAGAGTACATTAATTTAATCAAAAGTTATGTTTTAAAATATTAAAAAAATTGGAACTCCAAATATTATATGTTAAATGATATAATTAACAATAGTGAATAATGATGAGTAATTTGATTACCACATTCATACTTGTTTGTAAGACATGTATTTAAGAAGAAAACAGGGAAAAATGTTTTTTCACTGAAGTATTCTTAGTTCACATTTTTTAACAAAGTGGTTAATACTTACTGTGTTATTTTGAAATTTAGAGTTGCTTATTAAGGCTTTATTTGAAAAAACTAGACACATAACATTGACATGAATTATACTTTAGAATATGTATATGTGTATGTATTTTAGATTTGAAATATTAGTTATAACATTGATTAACTGCTTAGGAGAGGAAAACTAATCTTTTATTTTTCTTTCATATATGAAATTAACTATCAATACAATTTTAAAATAGTCTAGTCTTTTAATTATAAAGTTCATCAAGCTACACAAAGTTCAAAATAATTTTTAAATAGTGTTCATAATTATTTAGGGTGAAAGACATCTCTCCTTCCCTTAGGCCTCCAATGGATTCCTGTCTAGAGATAGCTTCTTAATATCTATTCTGTTAAATGAGTTCATATTTTCCAGAAAGTTATTAACAAGATTGCTTGCCATACAGATTTCATTGAAAGATGTAACCAATATACACTATGAAATGGTTTTTGACTTAGTAATTTTATTTGCAAATAAGACATAAAGTCTACAAATGCATCAAAGGTGATTGTTAAGGTTTATTAAGATTTGAATTCCTACTTAGAATCTGATTATATTATTATCAATTGTTATTATAAACCACTGTTAATTAATATAGTGATTCTTGGACATGGCAAGTACTGCACTACCTCTGGGGCATCTGGATATGTGAGAGGGCCCTTTGTGTTGTTTCCATAACCAGGGAACATTCTTGGCATTAAGTATAAAGGGGAAAATTATAGGATAATGCTCAGAACACTATTGGATAATAGTAGACTATCAGGATTTCTCTCAGTCCTGCACTGTATTAATTTCTTATTGCTCTGTAAAAATTATCATAAACTTGGTAGCTTGAAACAACAGAACCTTATTTCCTTATATAAAAGTCCAGCAAAGACCTAAAGTTTTCAAAATCAAGGTGAAGGCATGGCTCCGTTTTTTTTTTTTTTTTCCTGAAAGATTATAGGAGAGAATCCTCTCCTTTGATTTTTCTAGCTTCTACAAGCTACCTACATTCCTTGGTTCCTATTCCCCATTTTTAAAGCCAAAAACTTTGTATCACTACAGTAGGTCTCTTTTCATGTCTCCTGACTACAGCTATGAAAGATTCTTTAGTTTTAATGACCCTATAATTAAAATCAGTCTACCTGTTCAATTTAGGTAAATATCCCTATCAAAAACCTTAACATAATCACATTTGCAAAGTGTGTATTGCCATATAAGGTAATAAACTAAAAGATTCCAGAGAATAAGACATCTTGTGGGGGGGTTACTATTACATGCACCAGGAAAACATTTTTTTTTTCACTTTTTAAAATCCTTTCCCAATGAGGAACACTGCACTGAAAGGCAGCACATAAGCACATCAGCTCACCCAAATAAATTGATGACTTTCAGCTTTCTTCTATTTGCATTTAATGCAACATATGTAATGTTCTCAGTTTGCCCACATACCTTTAGCTATTTATTTTGGAGTTTCTGCCTAAATGAAGCTAACGTGGTAACATATCACATTAGGTATGGTTCTAAAAGTCATTTACATAGATCTAAATATCTAAACCTACATAAAATTACATGAAATAAATTTTTTCAACCCATTGTGATATTCGAAGTATGAGTTTAAAATAAAAATTCCTTATGTTTCTAAATTTTCAGAGGATAGAAAAATATTTATTAAAACAGCTATTAATTTTTTTACTATAGTTATATTTTTTATTCTAAGTAATGATAAAATGACCTTACTTACCATTATCTCTCTGTATAATTATAATGAATTTGACATTTAACTCTTCACTATTTTCAAAGGTATTTTAAAAGAATTGTCTCATAAGATTTATAAAAAATAATGTAGCAATCAATGTTCCTGCTTTACAGGTAAGGACACTAATGTTCATTATGATCCTGTCCAATATTAACAAATTTAGTTACTGGTGAAGTCAAGATTTTGCGACTCTTTTTGTGGTCTTTGGCCACACACTAGAATAGAATTATTGTAGTAATATTTACATTGTTGATTACTGTTTGGATGACTAGAGTTTCTTGTTTAGTTATGATGTGAAAACAATTTTGAGTTATTAATCTAAAAATAATTTTACTAGTTTATAATTGTATATTGACTCCTTGAATATATCCTTAAGTAATCTATGATTTTTTTTTTAATACTGGCTTATTCAGTGTGTCAAAACATTGTTTAATGTTTATGTATATATATAATTAGATATATAAAGCTGGTTCTAGAGTTATAATGTTGAATAAAGTCATAACTGTCTAAATTAATCCTTTGGGAATGATAGTGCCTTGATCAGCTTTTAGCCAATGACCATAAGGACTGAAGGAAAGGAAATTCTCCTTGGAGATTTCTTTTGTTTCTGATGGCCCCTCTTTTTCTTTTTTTTTTTTTTTATTGGTTGTTCAAAACATTACAAAGCTCTTGACATATCATATTTCATACTTTAGATTCAAGTGGGTTATGAACTCCCATTTTTACCCCGTATACAGATTGCAGAATCACATCGGTTACACATCCACATTTTTACATAATGCCATATTAGTAACTGTTGTATTCTGCTACCTTTCCTATCCTCTACTATCCCCCCTCCCCTCCCCTCCCATCTTCTCTCTCTATCCCATCTGCTGTAATTTAATTCTCTCCCTTGTTTTTTTTTTCCCTTTCCCCTCACAACCTCTTGTATGTAATTTTGTATAACAATAACGGTCTCCTTCCATTTCCATGTAATTTCCCTTTTCTCTCCCTTTCTCTCCCACCTCATGTCTCTGTTTAATGTTAATCTTTTCTTCTTGCTCTTCCTTCTTGCTCTGTTCTTAGTTGCTCTCATTATATCAAAGAAGACATTTGGCATTTGTTTTTTAGGGACTGGCTAGCTTCACTTAGCATAATCTGCTCTAATGCCATCCATTTCCCTGCAAATTCCATGAATTTGTCATTTGTTAGTGCTGCATAATACTCCATTGTGTATAAATGCCACATTTTTTTTTATCCATTCATCTATTGAAGGGCATCTGGGTTGGTTCCACAGTCTAGCTATTGTGAATTGTGCTGCTATGAACATCGATGTGGCAGTATCCCTGTAGTACGCTCTTTTAAGGTCTTCAGGGAATAGTCCAAGAAGGGCAATAGCTGGGTTAAATGGTTCCATTCCCAGCTTTCCCAGGAATCCCCATACTGCTTTCCAAATTGGCCGTACCAATTTGCAGTCCCACCAGCAATGTACAAGTGTACCCCTTTCCCCACATCCTCACCAGCACTTGTTGTTTGACTTCATAATGGCTGCTAATCTTACTGGAGTGAGATGGTATCTTAGGGTGGTTTTGATTTGCATTTCTCTGACTGCTAGAGATCGTGAGCATTTTTCATTTTCAATTTTTATTCTAAATTCTAATTTCTGTGTGTGTACTTTATGAATTATTTTAATAGAGAATTCGTATTAGTAAATCAAAATAAAATCTTTAAATTTTATTAAGAGAGTGATTATTCAGTATAACTACACTGTCTTTCTAAGGAACTTTGAACAATCAAAAATTTTAAATGTAAATATTATAAAATGTTTTTTTTCTATTTTCATATTCAGTGATCTTTAACTCCTATGACCATAGTGGTTTTTAACTTGTCATTATTGAATGAAAGAAAAATGTTCACTAGGACAAATAGCCCAATTAAATTAAAATAATTGAATTAATTTTTTTCCCTCAGTTTGTTGTTCTTTTGTCTCATCAGCTTTTCCTCTATCCTATTTCAGTTATTGACCACTGGAAAAAATATAGTAACTTGTATAATGCTTGATATTCATTATTTAAAAATAACCAAACACATCATATATATATCTCACATGTCAATATATAATATATTAGCTTTCTGGATTTTCTTATCCTACATTGTTTCATATATATATATATATATATATATATATATATTATATATATATATATATAATACATAATGCTTTCTTTGATTTAGCATATTTCTTAGTATGTCCCACTGTATTTATCTACCTTAAAATATAATTAAAATAAAAGTGTATTATAGAAAATAATATTCTAAAATGTTGTAGAGTAATCAGTAATAACATATTTTTTGCCTTATTTGATTTGTGTTGGATCACCCTTCAAAAAATTATTTTTATGGACTACTTCCATAAAAACGAATGCTTCAGGTTATATCAACTTTTCAATGCCAACCATTAAAAATAGAGAGAAAACAATATTAATAGTCATGAAGTCATAAAAATAAGAGAATAATTGATTGAATTCAATGAAAAACCTCAATATATACAACATCTCCTGTTAGGCATTCTGGACTTTATGGTTTATTTCAAAATATAGCTGTTGTATACAATTCTATTAATTCAGTCAGCATATTAATGTTTTCCAATCACCATTTCCCAAACGATGATGACAGTTTTTTGGTGAAACCTTTTGTCTGTATTCCACAGCACTGACCCAAAACAGGAAGAAAATACATTTTAAATCAGTTTTGATCTTATTTCACTTAATGAAAGGTTAATCATTATCAAACTAAATGCTTCTAACATGCTTGGTTGTTCAGGAAAAAAAATTAAATGTCTTTTCATTGTTTCTGTAGTAAAGATAATCATAATAAATTGTTGCAGCACTATTTATTTATATTTTCTTAAGTTTTAATGCTAGAGAATCCAATTGCTTATTGTTCATGTAGCCAACTTAGTACTTTAAATGATAACTTAGAAGATGACATTTGGAAAAAATCGACTGCTCTCCCAGCCCCATGAGGCTCACTGAGCATGAAATGACCGCTGGCACCATGGTGGCCTCCTATCATCAAGTATCTGCAGTGAGGTTGATATACCAGCAGTGGCTGCAGTCAGGTTCTGGCTCGTAAAACAGACATTTTCATTCTGTGTTCCATTCAGGTTCAAGAAAGCTACTGGATGTAGAGAAATATGTGCACAGATATTGGAATATGATTTCTTGTAGCTTTTGTATAACAGTTCTGAAAATGAGATGACAAAAGATGAAGACAATATTAGCATTTGCAATAAAATTATTATATGGTTATTTTGCAATATGCAATTAATTTTTTAAAAAAAATCAAATATTTATGAAGAAAATTTAATAAATCAATTTTTTATGTCAAATGCTACATTTCTAACCAAGATTAACACTCTTGTCATAGCAACTAAGATTGTTTTAGAAATATCGTTAACGGCACGTTTTTCTTATACTATTTTTAGTATAGTATTTTCGAATACTTCCTACAGTATTTTCAAATAATATTTGTTTCAATTATTGATTATTTATTCAATATTCTAGCAGATGTGGAGAGCTGAGTATGTAAGAGGAATTGTGTTACTAATTAGTTTTGTATCCAGCTTCCCCTTGGAGTGAGCACATAAAAGCAAATTGTGTTACTTGGACAAATTATATAGAACTTTATTTTAACCACAATAGAAGAGGAAGGAATGATTTATGAGAAATGTAAAGGAAAACATGCTTGTGTTTCTCCTTTTAAGTTTTTCTTCTTTTAAGTTTTTCTTTTCTTTAAGTCTTCTCTTCTCAAGACTTTATGTATGTGGGACAAAGTTTCAAGGAAGCCCCAGGTAGCCTCTCTCCCATTTCAGGATTCCACTCTGCATTGATTTTCATTTTCCCTCCATTACAGGTTAAAACTATGGCTAGATGAATGAGAAGGGTTAAATAATCTTTGATCACTGGAGTGGTTACTACATTGCTCTTAAATCCTTTATCAGAATTTTGTTCTGTATTTTGTGAGTTTTTTGGTATAAAATTCCTGAGGTAGACCAGCAATGACTCTCAGGGGATATCACAGTTGAGGATATGTGATATCCAGCCACTTAGGGAAACCTTATCCTCAGAATATCAGTATATGCAATTGACTTTGGAAGGTGAGCTACAAGAATGAACTTGTCTTCAATGATATGTAACCAGACTTTGAATGTCTTTCCCTAATACGCTAAAACACATCCTTATGTATCATACCAACACTTATTTAACCCTAATCCGATTAAGGAACTTAGAAACCAATTGAAAAATTTATTAAAAAGTTTCCTTAGCCTACATGATACTGTGTTCTTCCTCTCACTGAAATAATTTATTTTTCCCTTGCCTGATAACTTTAATATTATCCCATTCACCTCTTTAACCATTACTCGGAACTACCTTAATTGTGCATACTTACAGTAATTTCATTTGGTTAATTGAGTTAATTAAAAATTCTTTAAAATTGTAGAAATATATGGATTATCATTTTTTTGTGAAAATAGCTGTTATAATTTTCATTTTCAATTAATAATATATTCAACTTGTATTTTAATTTGCTCATTTTAATGTGTTTTTGTTGTTAGTGCTATGTTATTTTGTCATTTACTTTTATGTTTTCCCATAATATGAAGGGGAAATTTTCTTGAAATAGTGTATAAAACATTTTTATTGATTATATGAGTAATATACTTCTAAATACTTTGGGAAATTCACAAAAAATGAAATAAATAGTATAATTTAACATGGAGATATAGCATTTGGTTTTAATCAAGGTATTTTTTTTGTTCGCTTTATTAGTATAAAGTAAAGGAGGAAATTTATTTCAATAAATACTTACTACATGCTCTCTACCTTGCACAGTGTTATGAGCACGAAAAATAAAAGTTAAGTGACAAAAAGGGACTTCACCCTCATAGAATGTGTACTTTAATTAAGAGAAATGAAACCAAAAGGTGTAGAACAATGAAATAATTAAGCATCAATACAATTAGAACATTTATACATGGAACTGAAATTCATTTATAATAGCATCCAATTAAATTTATGTAATTTAAGATTAGTACAACGAGCTTTACTGAAAGCAATTTTTAATTATGGTTGCTTTTCAGAACAGTGCTGTATCCACTATAGGTCCAGTTAGTTTCTTGTTCCCAAAATATAACTCTAGTAAGTGAATTTTAAAAAGTCATTTTCTAAGTGAATCATCTTGGGGGCTTATGGAAAAGAAAGAAAAAAAAATCATCTCCTTTAATTTCTTCTAGTTTACTTAATCATCATAGCTTGCGATAATTTCAGGATCATGGAGTTAACAGAGTCATAATTATTCCAAACCCTCTGCTGAAAATGAGCCATTGAAGTCCCCAAAATGTTACCTTATCTTATTTTTTCAGAAACATAGTCTAGTAATACAGCTCTGACCTTTTAGCTTTTCAGCTTCCTGAAGACAGCAACTCTTTTGGCTTATTCACATATTCTATTGGCCAAAACAGTACCTAGTAAATGCTCGATAAGGTAAATATAATATAATCAGATCTCTGAAACACCACATTAATTTGTTTAAACTTACACTGCTTACTTAAGTATTTAATAATGTGTTCACTCATTTGACACATATTTTAAAATGATCTTATTACTAAGTGCCCTGTTGCTGCTAGAAATGCAAGAATTTTTGTAAAACTAGAGTCCAAATTAGGCATCAGAATTGCAAATAGTTTGGGTACAATAGAATTTGTCGACCCCGTGCCTACAGTAAAGATCTAAGTATTATTATTAACATCTGTATGTGGTATATTTTTATCCTAGAAGCATCTATTGCCATGAATCTCTTGTAATTTTTCCCATATTAAAAATATCTTTTAATAAAACTATTTCACTTAACATAGTGTCTACCATTGGCCATGCAGATAGTGTATGAAAAAATGGAAAGCCTCCTTCTCTTTCACTTCTCTCAGAAAAGAAAAACCCTTACTGCTTAGGCTTTGGTTTAGGTTCTTTTGGTTGATGGTGTGAACCTCTTCCAATAAATGTTCAGTTGTCTCCTTTGACACTAAGTGAGCAGAAAGAGGGACATTCTGCTTTTTCAGCCTTTCTGGGGTTCACAAGATATTTCAGCCTTTCTATGAGACCTCTGTGGCATACTGACCCCCCTTAAAAACTCAGTAATTGACTGGTCACCGTCAAAATACTTTGGTCAGTCTTTATTCAAGAATACAGAGATTTTCGATGCTCTTTCCCCCACCCACTTTTATCCATAGTCTTCCATGTTTTTATTTCTTCGTTTTCACTAGAAAGTGTTACTTCTGTACTTTTGACAACCCACAGACACTACATATGATCCCTCCCCATTTCTAATTATGTTTCAACAGTTCTCTCATCCATATATTTTTAAAGTCTTTCATTTTTATATGACCAATGTGATAGAAGAATAGAAAAGCAGATATCTACATGTATTTTTATGTGATGGGAGATAATATTCTATTATTCTAGATATGGTAAAACAGCCACAGTATGTTCATGGTGAATTCTTTCATTTGTGATCATCTCATTCAGAAACTATTTTTTTAGAATCATATTTTATGATTTTGAAAGGAATAAGAACCAGCTTAGCTTTCATGGCTTGACTCTGAGTGAGCCATAGAGTGAAAAACAATTTCTCATGGTGATCTTGGATCAGCATTTATCCTTGTTCACATTAGGGGCAATAATCAGCCTCTGGCTATCTTGAGGAAAAAGGTTCTAGGGATCCACAAGAGTGGTGGCACCTGCTATCTCACAAAGCTCTTCTCCCATGTTGTATAAAAGAAAAGGATCAGTAATAACAAAATATTTTAGCATTTCAACTTTCTGACTTCCCCACGGTGACATTAAACCCTCCAAGAGGTGAAAGGGTCTTTCGGAAATAGAATGTGAGACCTCAAGAAACAAGTTTGTAAGGGAAATTCTTATTCCCCAAAGCCTGCTTTGTAATGTAATTCACAGAATACATTAATACTATGCCTTACCTAAAAGCAATGCTTTTCCTGTGTTCTTTCTTCCTACTTTGCTCTTCTTTTTCCTAAGAGGAATATCCTCAGATAGCTGCCAGACTAGAAAGATACTCAGAAAAAAAAGGCTCACATTGAGATATGGCTGTTTAACTCCAGGGTGCTTCTATCAGTATTATTAATTAACTAAAGACAATGTAGAAAAACATAAGTAGTTTTAGGCACTGGACACTTAATGTGGTAGATTTGGGGCAGAATAACCTTCATGATCTTTGCCCATCATGGAATGCACAGAGCCTTTAGAAGCCCTCGTCTTATGTGTCCAGTTAACTTTTGTTTTGCATGACTAATCTAATAGTCATTTTTGTCAAAATACTTTGTCTTCCTTAATTTTCCCCAACATTATAAATAGAACATTTTACAAGCTATTTAGGTCATCCTTACCAGAGGCAATGGAAAATATGATCAGTTTTGAAGTTATTTACAAGGCAATTTAACAGCCCAATATCTTCTAATGGCATACTGTTTTACATAGACAGTAAAATTAAATAAATGTTTTTTTCACTATTTACAGAATCATGCCTTTACTGACACTATTTTCTTACATTAGTTGACATTGATTAGTTATTCCAGAAAATATCTTTAAGGTTGTATTAATTGACCTTTACAAACTCTATGTTCATGCAACATTATATACATTTCATAATATCTGACATTAGACCTTACTGTATTAATTAAATATTAAATGGATGGCATAAGTCATTCTGTGTAGCATGTACTTTGAAATATGCAAAATCAGGGTCAAGGCGCTTGTGTCTTAGTCTTCTGTATTCATCTTTATACAAGTGGACTAAAAAGTGCAAGAGCGTGGTATCTTAGCTCCTATTGATTATGCAGATTATATTGATTGGTTTTTTAATCATTTATACTTTTACCTGCCTCAGCATCAAGAAGAAATCACTGGTGGTAGGCGTTAATACTAGTCACAGGAGGAATTTAATAGAAATTATTTGACTCTTGATGACAGGAGTAAAGAGTGTTCTTTATATAAAATGTGTCTCAAACACCATTATCTGTCCAGAAAAATAAAAGGGATATTTCTCTGTATTTTTGCATTTTTTCTGAAATATAGCACTTTGAATGATTTTAGTTTCTCTAAAATGATATAACTTTATGCATGCATGCCAAATCTAAATAAGAAAATTTTATTTATAACTAACAAAGTTAGTGCTGAGTAATGACCAACAGACTGCTCATATATAAATGCCCATTGCCTTTCTAATTGGAGCTTGGGGCTACATTCTTAGGGCACACATTATTTGCTCAAAGGTAAATTGTCCTTCAAAGGTCAAGAGAAGATCCATTCAGCTATATTTGTGTGATATGATGTATTTTAGTCATAAAACTGGCTCAGATTTCAATGTGAATGTTGTTACTTAAATCTGGATGAATTGAGTCTGAGGACTGATTTTTTTAAAGTTAAAAATGATGTGCCAAATTTCCAAACATAGTAATCCAAAGCATACAAAAATTAAATGTGAACATAAATACCTGAGAGTATGTTGTCCTTGTAGTCCTAGGAAAAAAAATAACTACTGTGAAGGAAATAATATCTATTTTGTATCATTTCATAGTTTACATTGCATATTATAACAATTTAACTTAATATATAATTCTTAAATAAAAAGATAAGCAAGATAGGAGTAGCCTCCATGTTAGTATCACTTACCTAAAGAAGGAAATTAAAAGATAATGTGAAATTTTCTACAAGTAAATTATCAAAAAAGTATCTTTGAAACTGAATGAGCATAAGAATAATCTGGTAGAACTTCATAAACATGGAATTGCCTGTGATACATCCCTGAGATTCTGATTTAGTACTATGCACTAAGACCCAACCATGTATAAACAAATCACATAATATGCAGAGCACTTTGAGAAATACAGATGTAAACGATTTGCTAGTTTTCCACATATGTGAACTTTTTAAATTTTAAAGTCAAGTATATGTCTAAATATTAATACAAGATTTATTTTAGAAATGGGCCTCTTTTAGTTATACTGAAGGAAGTTTTGTTGTGTTGCTTTTTTTTAATGAGCCATCAGAAGTACTTAGAAGTGATTGCTCACATTATCAAAAACAACACACATTTCCTAATGATTGTTTCTTTTCTCCTCTGCTAACCCATGGAAACCGAAATGTTAAAATCTTCTGATCTCTAGGAGAGTTTAATTTGTCTAGGTCATCGAAGCACTTAGATCGAAATATTAATGAGACTATAAGATTAGAATACAGAATATTCTAGGGCTGGGGTTGTGGCTCAGCCGTGGATCGCTCACCTAGCATGTGTGAGATCCTGGGTTTGATCCTCAGCACCACATAAATATAAATAAGTGAAATAAAGGTATTGTGTCCAACTACAACTAAAAAACTAAATATTTTTTTAAAAAAGAATATGGTATATTTTAAGACTCTTTAGGATACATTGATAGAGAACGTTAAATGAGGAATCAGAAAACATGACTGAGATTATGTTCTGTGCCTTTTAATAGTTTTACTGTGTTTAAGTCTTATAACATTTTCATTGAATCTACTTTGTCCTTATTAAAATAAACATAAAAATATTTTCCTTTTACAAATACTAACTATGGTGAGAGATATTTGTAATAATTAATAACAAAATTACTTTGTAAATAATTTTATAATAATTGATAATTATATGAAATATTTGATATATGATAATATGATTACTAAGGGTTTTAAGAGTTAAAGCCTAAAAAATATTAATAATCTAGGGTAATCATAGAAGATTTTGTGGGGAAATTTTTGCAAGCGTAAGATTTCAACAAGTAAAAAAAAATGGATAAGCACAGCTGGTCCCATTGTACACAAGAAGGCAGAACTTTAAGATACTTTTGGGAAAATACTCAAAAAAATTATAATTTTAAAGTAGAAGTGGTGAAATTACCCACACTATAATTTAAAATATTATTGTAATTGTCCATATGTCCCTTTTATTATTGTGGTTATTCATCACCTTTGTATTTGCAATAGAATATTAAATGGGCATAAGGGAACAAATTATGGTCACTAAGAGAAGCACCAGTTTAAATCTTTTTGATTCGTTGTAAGGAAATCTCAACTCTCTTACTTTATTAACATAAAATTTTACTCTAAATTCAAACACATTAATTGCATTGAAATAATTTGCAGATACCACAAGCTAGTCTTATTCCTGCTAATATTTTTACTTAGTGCTTGTGACAATTCTTCAGTATCTAAAATTCAGTGCATTCATATGGCAAATGCTTATTGAGTAGATCTACACATAAAGCCCCACCTTAAAAGCCTATGCAATGACACAAAAAATAAGGTACAATCTTAGTGGTTAAGGAGCTTGCAATCCAGTTCTAAGAATTGAGCCATCATAATTCTATGGCAGTAGAATCATGATGTAATCAGCCTTGGTAAAAGGATAGTTAAAAAATGAAAAAAAAAAAAGTAAACTGGAACAGGCAAAGAAAATAGGGAGTTTGAAGCATGTCTTCAATGTAGATTTACATGGTTAAGGAGAATAGTTCATCTTAGGAAATAGGTGTGAGAAAAATACAGCCATGGTTTTATTTGAATAAACGGTATGGAGAATATTCTATCTAGCAGACCTCAGAACCTATGGCTTGCTGTAAAGAAATAAGTTCATTTTCTGTGTTGGTCATTTTTTTTTCTTTTCTCTTTGGTCATTTTTTAATGCAGGGGCATTCTTATTCTTCCTACTTTTGTGTCCTGATGTCTTGCATTTGTTTTTCAGTTCCCCTGCCTGTGTTCCAGAAGTGAGCTGCTAACTCTCCTTGTTTCTTTCCACCTACTTACCTACATTTTTCTCTGCACCATCTTTTTATACCACCTACGTGCCTTTCTTCACCTTTTCTTTTCCTTTCTTCTTCCCTTGTTTCCTCCTTGAGCATTGAACCCAGGGACAAACTACCTTTGGGCTACATCCCCAGTCATTTTTATTATTGTTCTTATTTTTTAAATTTTGAGATAAAGTCTCACTCAGTTGCTGAGCATCTTGCTAAATTGCTAAAGGCTGACCTTGAACTTGGGATCCTCCTGCCTCAATCCTGAGTTGCTGGTGTTAAAGGCATATGCCACCCTGTCTTTTCTTATCAGCTATAATGTGATAAGTATTGATGTCTAAAATCAAATTTCAATAATCCCCCCTCCAAGAGAATATTACAGTTTGACATAGTGCTTCTAGGTTTAAAAATGTACATATAAATACACACGATTTTTAAATAATAAAATGTGGTTGTTATTCTTCATGTAACATTTTTTGTGATTTTCCCATACATAATTAAATTTCCTTTCTTACACTATCTCAATGGCTGTGTAAAAGTCTGTGATATAGATGAGGCTGCTTGAACTTCAATTTCCTAATCTGTAAAATGTGGCTAATAATAGTTCACAAAGATGTTCTAAGAATTAAATGAGATGACATGTGGAAAAAGTTCAATCACAGTGTCTGGGGATTAATATATTCCATGAGTCTTTGTTATATGCCTAAATTTCCAATTTCTGAGCTCTCATATATATGGAAATATCCAATTTCTTCCTCTTAGACTCCCATTACAAGGCATTTGCTTTAAGAATAACTAGAAATTGTCAAACCCATTTATTTGTTCACTGATCTGTGTTATCCTATAATCTCAAACCAACATATTCAGGCCAGGCACACACACACACACACACACACACACTCAGCATCTCTATTTTTGAGTAAACAATTCCACTCAGATATTGTGAGGGTTGACATTGAAGTGAATTGAAGTTTCATTAGGATGTTATTATTTAAAACTGAGAACTGGGGCAGCAATGACACAAAAGAAAATAACAACATTGCAACTTGGACTTTCTTGAGATATAGGAAATATGGGTAGTGGAAATAAGAGGTTGGTTCTACTTGTATATTTTACCTGCTGTTCCAGCAGGCCAAACACTAGAAACATTAAGATATGTGGAAGACCCAAGGTCAGAGACATGTCTATAATTTGGGAATAGTATATACACATGCCACAGGGCAAACCATAGTAAAGTACGGATTCTGAAAATTTGATATATTAAAAAAAAACATAGATATATATGTTCAGTTGTAAGTAATCTTGAGTCCTGGGTTTTACATGTGGTGTGTGATTTGGATAGAGTGCTTGCTTTCCTTGTTAGGGTCTGGGATAAGCCAAAGCGCATATTTCAATGAAGCATGGTATAGATATCCGTTCCAGGATCTGAAGCATGGGCCACGTGGAGTCACTCATACAGTAATGGTTAAGAAACGGTGAATTCTTACCATGTGCCATACACTTCTCTGTGACTTTGGCTGTGTTTTCTTACTGAATCTTCACTATGCTCTGTGGGCCATGTACTGCCATTAGCTTCACTGTACTGATGAGAGCATTGAATCTCAGGGAAGTTGTACACCTGCCAAGGTCCCTACAGTTAGTGACACAAGATGCTGGCCAGGCTGACTCCAAGCCTGAGCTCTGAGCCATTAGTGACTCGAAGATGATAAAATTTTATGTAGAATGTCTGTGCAAGGAAAATGGAAAAGGAAACCAACAATTAAAGAAAAATTAGTGTCCTGGGCAGTATACTGTCTTGGAAGAATAAAAGAACATTTCTAATTATATGGTCCTAAGGGGGAATTACGCTACATCCAAGGGAGAACACTAGACAATAGAGAAAAATTACCAGAACATTAAAAGCAGTTTGGAACCTGGACATAAATGAAACTGCCTAAGGAAAGACAATTTATTTTTCACAGAGTTTCATAACAGTTCTCACTATTGAGTCCTTATACTTTGAGTGGAATGAAATAATTGGCCATAGATTGCAAAACTAATTATAAAAATAGTTTATATTTATTTTTGGAGAGAGAGAGAGAGAGAGAGAAAGAAAATTTTTTAATATTTATTTTTTAGTTTTCGGTAGACATATCATCTTCATTTTATTTTTTTATGTGGTGCTGAGGATCAACCCAGTGCCCCGTGCATGCCAGGCGAGTGCGCTACTGCTTGAACCACATCCCCAGCCCAGTTTATATTTTAATATTAATAATAAATATAGTTGAAAAAGTTTTAAAATCACAGGCAATTTTAGTTGATTACGTGCACTGTATTTTTCTCAACTATGCTTTTCATGCCTTAAAGATAGCAAGTGTGTCTTAAACTTGTATTTCATTTTTATAATGCCAAACTTATTATTCATTCTATAGATGTTCTCTAAACACTCATTGATCAAATATTGGCAAAGCTGTGTGTTCTTTTATTGTTTTTAAAGTATCAATGCATACAGTATCATTTTATTTTGCTTGTACATAAATATTTTCTTATACAGTGTTGTATATGTTAAAATATCTCATGATTCACGGATTGATTAAGTCCTTCTGCAATCATTCAACAAGTACTACTTGTACCAAATTCCATCTTCTGTCACCTTCTCAAGAAGATCAATAAGCAATTCTCCTCTCTCTACCTTATTATCAAATTTTCTATTCTACTCTGTCATTCCTATCAGCTGTTATTTCTTTCACTTGAAACAAATATTTTCTTAGTCCCTCTTCCCTTGCCAGTTATTACCCTGTTTCTGTGTTTCTCTTTGCAGAAAACCTCTTGACTGAATTCTTGGCTAAGATCATCAGTCATTCAACTCTCAGTTTCTATTTTTCTCATCCAATGACAGAGATTTTTAACACACCTTTGTCTTCACGCTGTTCCTGTTAGAAACATCCATAGCTCTCACATTACCAAGTCTAAAGGTCACCCCTCTGTTCTAGTCAGCATTTTTTGCTGCTATGACCAAACGACCTGAAAAGAACGGTTTTAGAGAAGGCAAGATTTATTTGGGGTTCACAGTTTCAGAGGTCTTGGTCCACAGATGGCCAGCTTCATTCCTTGGGACCCAAGGTGAAGCAGAACATCATGGCAGGGGAAAGAAGCTGGGGGCATGGCAATCAAGAAGTGGAGAGAGAGCTCCACTCAACAAGGATAAAGTATAAACTCGAAAGGCATGACCCACCTCCCCCAGTCACACCCTCCCTACCTATAGTTACCACCCAGTTAATCTCTATGTGGAATTAATGCTCTGATTAACTTAAAACTCTCATAATCCTATCATTTCATCTCTAAATTTTGTTTCATTATTTCACATTGAGCTTTTGGGGGACACATAATAGCTAAACCATAACACTCCTCAGTATCTTCACTGGTTACTCCTTATAGATCTCCTTAGTTGATCTTCTGACATCTGGATGTTGGAGTGCACCAGGAGTCAGTCCTTTGCATTTTTCTTTACTGTGACTCAGGACACTGGAAATCCAACCGTCTCATAAGACAAGGATATGACTACTTTGAAAGAAATGATTATTTGGGGAACAGCTGAGACTGAAAGCAGATACTGTCTTGTAGGAACAAAGACTATAGGCTTGGTCCCCAAAAGATTTCTAAGAAGGAGTAAGTGTAAACCGGGATGTTTCCAAGATTAAAGATTTCATAAAGAGTTATCTGGGGCATTAACTTCAGTATGGAAAAGCCTGAGATAGTTGTACAGGTCGAGAGTGACTTCGAAGTGAAAGTCAGCTGAAATATGCTTTGTTGTTTTACTTTGAAATTTTTCAAATAAATCATAGTTCTTTAGTATTAAAAATTTGAGAAGTCAAATTGTCTATATGTTTATATTTGTGCAAGCATGTGCATGTGTGTGTGTGTGTGTGTCTATGTGTGTAAATGGCTTGGGTACCACTGACAAATGGCTAGATTAAACTACAGACAATGATTTATGTTGGTTCCTAAGTGCCCAACTACGTGATTTTTACCATATAGATTCCAGTGCTGGGACACTGAAATTCATAAAAAGTGAATGTTGTTACCAATGTCATGCATATGGGCAGGGATTTATAGGACCCAGGAAACATTATAGATTTAGGTGAAAGTGTAGTTTGGATGATCAAATATGGAGTTCCAGCTGAGAAGAGAATGGATGGGGTTCTGGAGGGACCAAAAGGCTAGAAAAATTAAGCAATTGAGGAACTGTAGAGTTCAAAGTCATGGCTCTCTGACTCTGTAAGAGCTGATAATCATAGCATATGATCTCTGTGGCAATTGTGATGGCATCCCTTAATATTTGTACTTTGCCACTGTGCTTATATGAAGGTAATCCTGGGTATTCTCATTCCCTAAGTAGACCAATCAGTATCCTTCCTAGGGTTTTTGTAATTTGGGAGTAAGACCACCCCCCCTTTTTTTCCTTCTTGTGAGGGTCTGAATATATAATTTCAGACTCATGAAGGAATCAGTGTAACATTTGAGAAAAGAAGGTAAGGGAAAGGAGGGAACGAGGGATGAAGAAAACAAGAAGAAAGGGGAAGAGAGAAGGGAGAAAAAAATAATGATGATAACATAATTGTCATTAGGACCTAATATTCTTTTTTATTTCTGATACTATGCTAGGAACTTTGCATGAATAATCTCAACTAATGTGAATAATCCTCTAAAGTAGATGGCATTTTATTACTGCTCTGTACTTTGGGAAACTAAGGTTAAAATGCATTCAACAGTTTGCCACATCCCATAGGCAGTGCTGAGTTGGAGTTGGGATGCTCAATGACAATGCATGTTGATCCATTCTGGTGTCTTAGCTGGGAGTTATCTTTGACTTCTCTTTCACCTCCAGCCCAAATAGCACCATACCTTGTCATTTTACATCCCAAATATTTATAGAACATGTTGCGCTTTCAAAAATCTCTCCACACTACCCAAATGCACTTATTTATGTGTCTCTTATTACCAAGTTGTCATAGTATAAAAGGACCCTTATACTTCTCTAATACTTTTACAGAACAAAAACGCACATATATGAGGGTGTTGGCTTGTGGTCTAAGCATTTTGATGAATTCTACTGCTCACCAGATAAATTCCACCATCCTAAATGTAATTATTGAGTTTCTGTGGATCAAGCCTCTTTGTACATGTTCTCAACCCTATTTTCCAGCTCCTATTTCTCTCTGCCTTCCCTTGATTCCCTAGTCCTTCACACCAACTGTGGTTTCTACCATACACCATGCTCTTGCTTATTTCATTGCTTTTGTTCTTGCTATCATGTCCTTAGACCACTTCGTCCCAGTCGCCAGCTGCCACTGTTAGGCCATTCAATTTCCTGTTAAACACCTGCTCTGATACCTCACTACTTCCAGAAAACCTTTCCCTGACTTTCGAAAATGAAATAAGGAACCATTTTCTTTATTTCCATACTAAACTTCGCATACTTATCTCGCAACATTATTTTATAATTATTTCCATCTAGACTGGGCTTCTTAAAGTCTGACTGCACATTCTTTTTCATTCTTGTTGCCTAAACTTACAACACCACATTTCCTAAGGGTGTCATTTACTTTCTCTTCAAGTAATAGTATATTTTATGGAGGAAATGAAATTTGAAAAAAAGGGTTTAGAAATTGATGGAATAAAGGAGAGAAAGCAGGTCTGAACATAGGCTTTGCCATCATTAATATTAAGTTGAATAAATATTATTTCTGTATTTACATTTATACTACTCTATGACTATTAGCCCTGTGCACTCTATACTATATATTTTTGTGAACCATGCATAGATTTAGAAAGTAGAATAATGGATTGGTGTATGGAAACAAAACTGTTTCTGAAAATCAGTTAATTTTGTGATTAATTATAAAGTACTTTAAAAACTGCACTGGGTGAGATGGCATCTGTGGTTGGCAATAGACATGCTGTGGGTAATTTATTATTAAAGACCTTTAAAATTTTAAAAACCCAATTAAAAAAAAACTTATAATTGAAGGGTAGGAAAAATCCTTCTTTAAAAAGCAGCAATAAGATTAAACAACATCACACAACCTCCGGGCAAATGCTGATTTCAAAAAATAATAAATTATCTGCCTATTCTTTGTGTGAGTTAAATATCATTGAAACAACTGCACTGATGACACCTCAGGCTATCATCATGTTAGATTTCTATAGATAGAATGGAGAAATTATACAGGGAAAACTGCAGGAAAAAATACCAAGATCTTTCTAGATGTAGTGTGGCTTTTCTTTTTTTCGTTCCTTTTGTTTTTTGCTTTCTGGTTGTTTTCGTTTTCTCCTGAATGGTAAGTGGTACTGTCACATGGCATTAGTCTTTTCCTAAATAGCTTAGGTTCTTCATACCTGCTGAGGACTCCTTGTCACACTTCTCTAACTCTGCCAATCTACACCCCCACAGTAGATATGATAGAAGCTCCCTTCTATCATATGAAATATCCCTTACAAGGAGATGAATCTTCTGGCTTTTGAACACAGGCCATTTGTTGTGAATTCCTGAATGGAACGATGATTGCCTACCCAAATCTTTATGATCATCTATCTTGTAAAATTAGCCATTGTGAGTTGAAGAGCAAAAATATTTTTCTGTTATGTAATGATGGGGTGAAAAATGGCATTAAAGGGAAAATGAGAATGCAAAAAATATAGAGAATTATAGAAAAGCCATCACTCTTTAAATGCCCATCTGTTCTTTTTATTTGAAGATAAATATATTTTATATAAGCATTTTATTGCAAAATTAATTGAATTCTGATGCATTCTTAAATTTTACTTTATTTTTTATAATTTTCATGTTGATTTTATTTATGAATTACTTAATTGTACATTTTAAAATCACTTGTTTCTTGGCTTTCTTAGGATGTTGATTTACTAGAGGAAATTTTTTATAATTTATGAAATTCATATATATTTTATTATTATAATTTTTGTACTAGAGATTGAACACAGTGCAGTTTACCACTGAGATATATCCTAGTCTCTTTTTATTTTTTATTTTGAGACAGGGTCTTAATTAATTGCCCAGGCTGTTCTTGAACTCATGGTCCTCCCCATCGTAGCCTTCTGAGTCACTAGGATTGCAGGTGTGCACCAACATGGCCATTTATACAGTTTAAAAAACTTGAGATTAATGAATGTAATTTGTTTGGATTACGTAAATTATGCCTATATAAGTCTAATAGTTTCATTGTCATCATTAATTGTTTTGTCTGATGTAGCTTATACGTACATGTTAAGAAGAATATTTCAAATTGTTTTGATTGGTAGGATAAATGTAATGGGAAGAACTGTTTCAGGGAAAAAATAGATTGGAGGAGAATGCACTGCTCTTTCCACGAAAATGCCATTTCCCTGGGGGAAAAAAAAAAGTAAAAATAAAATCGATAGAAGTGCCCTTAGAGGCAGGGCAATCATTGCGCGCATGAACTAAGACCTGATTATGTTGAGCAGGATCATTCTGAGATGAAAATAATGACTCTCTCAACGTTAATTCTCTGGTCACAGTCTAATAGAAGTTTAGGTCTTGTCACTGCATCTATTCAAAAGGCACTCAGAGTTTTTAAAAGGCTAGTGAAGTTAAAAATTTAAAGGATGCTTGTCCCATTAAAAACCATAAACCTCTGAATCACTTTTCTATTTCTTTCTGACAACAACAGGCTTGTTTATGGTAGGAATTGCTCAATACCCGTACAGAAAGAGTTTTCTGCTTTTTTAAAATGGTTTACTTTTTGATTTATATACAATTAGGGGATCAGTAAATATTTTAGTAAATTTCTGTTTGCTGAAATGAGGTTTAATAGCCAAAAAATTTCCACTGCCTATGTGTATAACCATGTATTTACAAATCTTTTGTGTGAGTCTATTTAATTAACTAGAAAAATTCTGATTGAAAGTATGATTGAGAGTTAGGAAAAAAATTTAAATTGTGACAGTAATATTTGTGTAAGCACTTATTTTAAAAGCCTCAAAATCGATATTTTATTAATTTGCTATTTTTAATAATTTACTAGTGTTAAACTGAAGTGCACTTTTATGTAAGAAAAGAATTTTTGCTAACACAATGGACTAAAAAAGATGAAAAATGTCTTAAAGGTCCATTTCAAGGCAAAAAAATCACATTGAAGGCATTAAGTCACTATTTATAGGCAAAAATATTATGTTAATTAAAGTGTATGTATTAGCAAACCCATACCTTTTACTAGACAAGTAGTCATAATATATCAAATTTTATCTTTAATGATTTAATTATACCTAGAAATATTTTATAGTTCCAATTATTTTGTAGCACAGATTAATCTCCCCTGGTTATAGAATTGACTAACTCTTATCTTTATTTATCATCCAAAGTTTTATGAGATCTGAAATAATGATGATTTATTACTTTTATCTTCACATCTTTGCTATGCTCTTCAATTTTGGAAATAGAAGAGAAATAAATTTTTAGATAGACAATAAGATAAAGGGAAAATAATGATTTGCTGTATTACTACAAAATCAATTCAGGAATAAGTTCTGTTGCACCTGATGCAGAACTTTATTGAAATAGTGCTCATAGCTATCATCTAGAAAGTGCCAAATTTTAGTAACAACTTCAGTATTTTGAGAGAAATTAAATTTTTGCCACCAACATGGGTTGTAATCCTACTATTCATGTTCAGATGATTTAAGTGTCTGCAGGAAGTGTCCATATGTAGATGTTCATATTCTCTTTAATGGAAAACCTGGAGTTTAGCAGTTTCTAATTTGCCATGCATTTTTTTTAATCCTTCTTTACACATTGAGAGTCATGCATTTGGCTACGTACTGACCAAGCTATATGCATGCCTCCCAGACATCTCAACCTAATATGACCAACATTCCTCCACTCTAACTAAACCTTCCTCTTGGGCACATTTGAGTGTCTATCCTGAGGATTGTTGATCCTGAGGATTGTGTTGAAGGTGAGTTTGTCACAGTGGTGAGACAAGTAAGGTCTGCAGTTTTATCCAGGTCACAGCCCTGCCATGTTTACATCACCCCTGGAATTCAGCCCTGAGGCTCTTCCAGACCTCCCTTCCCAGCCTTTGAGAATGTTTTCTAAGTACTAAAATCAGGTTTAAAATGATTTCCCAGATTCAAAGCTTGATTCTCTCAATCCCATATGTCATGGTTGAAAAGACATGACAATTTTTAATCAAAGATAAATTATAATTCATAATTTTCTGTCTTCTATGATTTAACCCAATCTGTATACCTTTTCTGTTGATCTTCTTTTCAGTTATACATGACAGTAGAATGTACTTGGACATATTTTATATATATATATGTGTATATATATATACATATGTATATATATGTGTATATGTATATATATGTGTATATATATATATATATATATATATATACACACACACACACACACACATGAGTATAACTTTCCAATTTTGTGGTTGTACATGATGTGGAGTTACACTGGTCATATGTGAACATAGGAAAGGCATGTCTAATTCATTCTACTGTCTTTCCAATTGCCATGTCCCTTCCTTTCCCCACACTCCCCCTGTCCAATCAGGTAAACTTCCACTGCCCACCCCCACCCCCATATCGCTTTCACCATCATAAGTCAGAATTCAAATATCATAGAGAACATTCAGCCTTTGGTTTTTTGGGATTGGCTTATTTCCTTTAACATAATAGTCTCTAGTTCCACCCATTTACTGGCAAATGCCATAACTTTATCTACTTTATGGCTGAGTAATATTCCATTGTGTAGATGTACCACATTTTCTTTATCCATTCATCTATTGAAGGGCACCTAGGTTGGTTCCATAATTTAGCTGTTGTGAATTTAGTTGCTATAAACATTGATGTGGCAGCATCACTGTAGTATGCTGATTTTAAGGCCTTTGGGTATATGCCTTGGAGTGGGATATCTGGATTAAATGTTCGTCTTCTTCCAAGTTTTTTGAGGAATCTCCATACTGTTTTCCAGAGTGGATACACCAATTTGATCATGATGCCCTATCTTTTCAATATGTTTTTGTATGTGATTTGCCAATATTTTACTAAGGCTTTTTGCATCTATGCTTATCAGGGATTCGTCTGAAGTTTTCTTTCCTTGATGTATCTTTGTCTGGTTTTGGTATCAGGGTGATACTAGCTTCATAGAATGAGTTTGGAAGCATTCTCTCCTTTTCTATTTCATGGAATAATTTGAGGAGGATTATTCTATTTCATGGAATAATTTGAGGGGGACAGTCTGGTAGAACTGTGCTGAGAATCTGTCTGGTCTTTCTTTCTTGGTAGGCTTTTGATGGCATCTTCAATTTCTTTGCTGATAAGTGAACTTTTAAAATTTCCTATGTCCTCCTGATTCAATTTGGGTAGATCATATGTCTCTAGAAATTTGTCAATGTCTTTAAGACTGTCTGTTTTACTAAACTTTTATAATAGTTTCTGATTATCATCAGTATTTCATTAGTGCCCATTGTGATATTTCCTTTTTCATCAAGAATTTTAGCAATTTGAGTTTTCTTTCCCTTTATCTTTGTTAGCTTGGCTAAAGGTTTATGAATTTTATTTATTTTTTTCAAAAAACCAACTTTTTGTTTTGTCAATTTTTTGAAACATTTCTGTTATTTCAATATTATTTATTTCAGCTGTAATTTTAATTATTCCTGGCTTCTACTGCTTTTGGTGTTGATTTGTTCTTCTTTTTCTAGTACATTGAGATGTAATATTAGGTTGTTTATTTATTTACTTTTAATTCTTTTAAGGAATGAGATCAAATCCTCCTCCCACTGCCTTCATAGTGTCCCAGAGATTGTGATATGTTGTATTGCTGTTCTAATTTGCCTCTAAGTATTTTTTTATTTCACACCTGATTTCATTTGCTATCCATTAGTCATTCAATACACATTATTTAGTCCCCAGGTACTATAGTAGCTTCTATTTTTAACTTTTTCATTGATGTCTAATTTCTTTCCATTATAATCAGATAAAATGCAAGGTATTTTCTCTATTTTTTGTATATGCTAAGAGTTGCTTGGTGGCCTAAGATATGATCTGTTTTAGAGAAGGATTCATGTGTTGCTGGGAAAAAAAAGTACATTCAGTCATAGATTGATGAAATAGTCTATGTATGTTTGTTAAGTCTAAGTTATTGATTGTATTTTTTAGTCCAATAGCTTATTGGTTTAGTTTTGTTTGGAGAATCTATCCAGTAATGAGTTAGGTGTACTAAAGTCATTCTGTATTATTGTGTTGTGGTCTATTTGATTTGTGAATTTGAGAAATGTTTGTTTCAGGCACATAGGTGCTCCATTGTTTGGGGCATAAAAATTTACAATTGTTATGTCTTGTTGATGCATAATTCCCTTGAGCAATATGAAATGTACTTCTTTGTCCCTTCTGAATAACTTTGGCTTGAAGTCCACTTTATCTGATATGAGGATAGAAACCCCTGCTTGTTTATGAGATGCATGTAAATGATATACCTTCAGTCTGTGGATGACTTTGCCTATGAATGGATTCTCTTAGAGAAAGTAGATTATTGGGTTTTGTTTTTTAATCCAGCTACCAGCGTATGTCTTCTAATTGATGAGTTTAGACCATTTATATTCAATTTTATTATTAAGATATGATTTATATTATCTATCATTTTGGTTTATTTCTGGTTTTTAGTTTGAGTTAATTTATTTTCTCGTTTGATTGACTATTCTTCTAGCATAGTTCTTCTCTTTGCTGGTTTTCACTTTTATTTTTCATTTCTTCTTTATGAAATATCATATGGAGTATGTTTTGAAGTATAGACTTTCTAGTTGTGGATTCTTTTCACTTTTGTTTATCATGGAAGGTTTTGTTTCCTTGTCAGTTCTGAAGCTTCATTTTGCTGGGTTTGGTATACTTGGTTGGCATCAATTTCCTTTCAGAGCATTGTATATAATATTAAAAGACCCTCTAGCTTTGAGGGTCTGAGTTGAGAAATCAGTTGAGATCTGGATTACTTTCCGTCTAAATGTTACTTCTCATTTTTTCTCTGCCAGTCTTTAAAATTCTCTCCTTATTCTGTATGTTAGACATTTTCATAATAATATGTCTTGGCATGGGTCTGTTATAATTATGTATATTTTGGGTCCTGTAAGCCTCCTGTATTTGACTTGCCATTTCATTATTTAGGTTTAGGAAATTTTCTGATATTATCTAATTGAAAAGATTATGCATTTCATTCATTTGTATCTCCAAGCCTTCATCTATCCCAATAAATCTTATATTTGGCATTTTCGGGTTATCCCATATTTCTTGGAAGTTCTGTTCATGGTCTCTTAATATCTTTTCTCCATGGTCAACTTTGTTTTCAAGATCATATATTTTTTCTCCATTGCCTGAAACTCTGTATTCCAAGTGTTCTAGACTGTTGGTGATGCTATCCATTGATTTTTAATCTGTTTTCTTGATTCCTTCATTTCAAAGATTTCTGCTTGATTTTTTTTTTCAGAATTTCTCTTTCTTTATTGAAGTGATCTGATCTTTCATTTCCTGTGTTTTCTCTCTTATTTAACTCCTTATTGTTCTTTACCTCACAGACTCATTTAACTATATATTTTAAATTCCTTCTCTGTCATTTCTTCCACTGTGGTATCAATGGATTATGTTATTAGAGTATCTTGGTTTATTTGGAGTGATTTTTTTCCCTTGCTTTTTCGTGTTGTTGTGTTTCTACTCATTAAACAGTATGAATCTGGACTTAAAGTGTTTCTGAAGGTTTCTAGTACCTCTCTGTTCACGGGGAGACAAATAGCAGCAACCAACACAAACAATATGCAGCATTAAACCAAATAGTTTCTGTTTTGATGTGTACAATGTTGACTGTCAAAGTAAACAGAAATGATATGATGTGACTACAATAAAAACAATGTTTGTAAAAGAGCTTACAATTTTGAATCATGAACAAGGAGAAAACAGAAGGGATATAGGATATAATCACAATGATTATGAGGGAAGAGGAGAGAAGTTAGAAGTAAAATATTAAAGGAAGAGTGAAAGAGAGGACAAGAGAGATTAGCTGTTAGCAGAAGAACAGAGAAAAAGAATTGAGGGAAACAGGTGTGAGAAAAAATCTATATAAAGTGATTTTTTTTTAAATAAAAAATAAAATTAAAGAGTACAAAAACAAAACCGAAATATAATAATAAAGTATCCTAGTCCTCAAACACCTGATCCATAAAAAAATAACTGGTTTCAAAAATGCTAAAATCGAGAAAAACAAACAAACATGCATTTGTATAAATGTCCATGTACCATTATAGTCACAATTAAACAGAGAAAAGAAGAAAAAAGAAAAGGAAAAAAGGGTGAACAAAAGGACATAGACCATAAAATATTGGTAAAAAGTTACAGAATTGTTCAAAAGACCCTCAGCTTCTCAGCAGTGTTCAGTGGGGTCATCTGGATCATGATGCTCCACCCTCCAGACTGCTGGAATGAGACAGGGAATCCCATAGGCAGAATTCTTGAAGGCAGGGATTAGGTTTAGGTGGGCTACAGGCTCTTCAGTGTATGCCACTTTGTCTGGAAATTCTAAATTAGCACACCTCCAGGGCCCAGCAATTCCCTGTCCAAACTGGCTGTCCCCTGGGTTCCACTCATGGGATGGAGGAGCCAATTCTTAGTGCACCACATCATCTCCCGACCACATATTTCCTGGTCTTAGCTTCAGTCTCTACACTCAATCTCTCCCATCCCTCCCCTTTAAAAACCTGGCCAGGCCCTTCTCTCACAGCTGGTTCTGCAAGCAGTTGGACTGGAGCAGAAGGGGGTGAGTCAGGTGAGTTTCCCATCCAGTTGTCCCCTGTGTAAACCTCTCTCCATGTTTCATTTTATCCTGGTCACTCAGGCACACTCTGTACCTGTCAGTGTGGGTTTGCCAGTCCTGTATTTCAGACCACACTTAGCTTTACCAGGAATTGGCTCCCTCAGCTACAGGCCCTTGTGCAGCAGCTACAAAACAGTTCCTTCCTTTGTTCTCTGCATGCCACCAGGAGAGATGGTGGCTTCTTTCAGTTTAGTTGGCCAGTGTCTTGATCTCTGATCTCTCAGTACTCAGATGTGCCTCAGGCCTCCTAAAACTGTGGGTTTCTTTAATTCCCTTGTCTCTCCCTTCTGCTAAGGAAGGGACCACACTGCCTGGTGGCTCTGGCCATAGCAGTGGCTATGGCACTGGGGATTTTGTCCTTATTTTATGTAACCTCCTGAGTCCCCAATCTGCTTTGAGTGCCTAGTTTTAATCCCCCCCACACATTTTTTTGTTGTTGTTCACCCACCTTGATGAGAAGCTTCCTGTCAGCTCTCTTGGTTTCATGCCAGGGCGCAGCCAGGAGAGCAACATTCTCTCTTCTACCATCATGGAAATCCCATTCTGTCTATCTTATCATCCCTTCTTTCTTGAAACTGATTGATTTGATTTTGTCAAACCAACTCTATGCCATATTCTATAGTTTGGACATGGTTTAAGTGTGTCCTTCCTGATTTCATGTGTTGAAATGTATTCCCTATTGTGAACATAAGTATGGTGTTTAGAGATGAAGTCTTTGGGGGTGATTAGAAAATTAGATGAGGATATTAGAATGGATTTCCCCATGATGGAATTCTGGTGGCTTGTTAAGAAGGGAGAGACCAGAAGAGACTTATACATGTATCTTTCTCTTATCTTGTGATGCCATGGACTACCTAAGGACACTCTGGGCAGTAGGACATCACCATATATTGGCCTATGACCTTGGACCTCCAGAATTCTCAGTCAAAATAAATGTGTGTTTCTTATAACTTATTGTGGTATTTTGTTGTTAGCAATAGACAATGGACAATTACATATCACCTCAAACAATCCCTGCAGTTTGTCATGGTATTAACTGTTTCCCATGTAGTAATCTTATTCCTATTCATTAAGTGGCCATATATTACATAGCCTGTAAGTCCCCCTTAAGTTCCACTTTTTCCTAGAAAATTTTCTGTCTCCAATTACCATTTACCTTCAATTTTCTGTAGTCCTATACCATATAAGGAATCCTAGTCTTCTGTTACTAATCTACATTTTGTTCCTCTCTCTGTTTATGTGGATAAGGTTGTTGATAATTTTCCATTGCTCTGATGACAAAACTAAACATTTCCTTAAATGGCTCCTAAGGGTGTTGGGAGTATGAACCTTTTATGTGGTAATATTAGTATCCCTTGCCCTATCCTGCCCAGCAGTAGTCTAGTCAGGTTGAAATCTTCACATTTTCAAAATTACTTAGGTTTCCTTAAGCAGCTAGTCTTTGAAACATGCTGATTTTTCTGCCTAGAACAAACTCTTTATCAAATATATCCCTTTCATCTATTGCACACATTACATAGCCCAGACTATCCCTTCTCTTCTAAAGTCTTCATTTATCAGGGTTTCAGGGACAGGTATATTCCCTGTGCTCTATCATGATACACTGCAACTGTCTTTTCTGGATTTCTGCCATTCTGTGATGTAACTGTCTTTATCCCATGTGTACTTGGAAAGATATGTCTATCTCAGCTTAATATTTTATTTCCAAGATTTAATACATGTTATTTCTTAAAACATTAAAGTATAGATTTTCCCTTAAGTAGATTTTAAGAATTCTCTGAAATTAAAAACTATCTTTTAATTATATTATATTTGATAATCTCCTTAATGTGCTGAGTGTATGCACTATTTACATTCACAGAAGGATATGGTAATGATTAACTATTATTTCTGAAAGACTTTTTTAAATTCATGGAATTTCAACAAAATATATTCTTATTATACTAATGGGTACATTTATTTGCAGTTAAACACATCTGATAGGAATATAAAAATAACCTTAGAAAAACTAAACTCATTGTTTTTAACATTAATATCTAATAAATTTTGAGAAAAACATTATCATCAAGAATATATATATCTGAATGCATTTCTCATTCCAAACTTTTCATGAAATAGTATTTATATAGATTTTCCTTTAATCTTGTACTATTTAGAATTACTTCTACATTTAGTTTGTAATTTATATCTCAAACACCTTGAGGCCTAAATAATGGTTCAGCTTTTCAGTAACACCTTAGATGATTTGCTGATACCCATTCTTTACTGACTTTTAATATAAGTTCTTGTCTAAACTATCCCTGGACTCTTGTAAAACTTCATATAACTCTTTTCACTTCTTTTCTTCTCATTTGTAAAATATGGATATGAGACGGAAAGAGTTCAAATGTCTTTCAAGTTCTAAAGTTCATAATTATATTATTTAAAACCTATGCATAAGCTCAAATATCAACTGAGAACCTGCACTTTAAAATTTCCTCCTTTAAAAACCAATGTTGAAAATAGAACAGTCTTAAATCTCATTATTAAAATTAGCAAGATGTATTTTTTAACACATTTTGAAATAGGAGGAGACTCTGACCTTTCTATTTTATTATAGATAAAATTATTTAGTTTTCAAAGGTAATGGGAAAGTTAACACAAACCAGATAAAATAGAAAATATTTTGTGGTTATAAATCATACCTCATATGCCTCCTTTTATAGATGTGGAAAATTTCCATTGAGAAACAAAATAAAATGCCCACTATATACTTCATATTAAAGAAATTTATTATGAAATATGTTTGCTTACAAAAAGTAGAGAAAGTAATATAGTAATATTACTCTAGTAATACACCAATTTAGCAAATATGTGTGGTCTATAAATTGGCCCATACTACTATTTCCTCTGCTGTCTCAACACTGTTCTGTTGCCATTTATTAGATTTCTATTCCGTATGTACTTACTGGGTACATTGTAGGTGCCACATGCTGTGGTGAATGAGTATTATTCAGTGGACAGTGAAGACGGACATGACTGCTGCTGTACTAGGCTCATAGGCCACAGGAGCCCCAGGAAGATTTTTATGAACCTCCAGGCAGTGCAACAAGAAGTACATTTTGGCTGAAGTTTTTCTCATACACTTGAAATGGTGCTTTAATTGTTAGGGAATCACACCCCGTAGCCCTCCCAGGATTCTTTTACTCCAGGTTACTCTGAGAACAGTAACCTGGATCTCCAGTGTTTCATTTCTTTAAAAGTAAGTGTAGTGATTTCCACCAGTCTCCCTTAGGAAGATTGAAATGATTTAATGTCTTAAATTAATAGTTGCTTCCTGCCCCCAGAACCTATTTTGGGAAAGAAATCAATTGCAGGATCTAGTCTCTTCTATATACTAATTATTAGCTTTATTTCAGTGGCCATATTATTCTTACTTGTGCCATCAAGTAGACCCTTCGTTAACATTCTTCACGGAAGAAGTAGAAGAATTTGAGTCTTTCCTTTTAAAGGAGTCTGTGATCTCTAAACCCATCTTTCCATCTCTTCTGTAGCAAAATTTAACCTCAAGAGATCGGTGCTTTCTATTATTAAAAAATGGTTAATAAAAGGGCATTTTAGAAGTTAGTTGGTTACCTGAGTTTATATTTTTACAAGTATGTCCTTTGCTTCTGATTCTCGTGTTCAAGTTATGTGCAGGTTAAACAATGAAAGATGTTTTGGTGGATAAATGGTTCTGTTGCTTTCATAAATTGTGACACCTTTTCTTCTGGTTTAAGAATATGAAGGAGCTAAAAGGCAGAATAGTTGGTGAGAAGATGAAAGAAATGCTAGGGCAGACAAAATAAATAAATAAATAAAACAAGTGAAATGTGATAAAAGAAAAAGGGTAACAGACCACAAAGTGTATAGCACATGGTTGCATTCCTTTAAAGGTAAAGGAAAGAAAAGGAAACCAAGGGAAGCAGGGAGGCAGTTGTCTCCATTGTTCTTAGATCCTAAGGACTAACAGCAGAGTGTTTCCAGCAAATAGCTGGCAACAGGCACAGCACTTTGACTCATATCTGGAGACAGTTCAATAAAGCAGTTCTTCCTCTTCCAGAATGCACCAATGTGCTGAGATTAACTGGGAGATGTGATAGCTTCTGCCCCTGCTCTGCCAACCACAGGCTTGACCTCGAAGCCATTCCAATCTTCTCTGCAGCCACAGAGTAGGAAATTGTATCTTTGGCATGCTCTCTCATTGGAGTCCTGACTTTAAGAGCTTCAGAATAAAATTTTTACAAAGGTAGTTAAAATTTAAGTATGAATGTTTCAGTCAATAGATCATAATTTCCTAGGTACTTGATCTGTTTGACTTTATTTTTCCAAGAAAATAAATATCTTTATTGCTAATCCATAGCTCATATTCAGGGGATGTTCCAATGCAAAAGAATGAAAAGAATTTAGTGTTTTGAAAGATTTTCTGTCAAACAAAAAGATATTGCAGTCACATGCTACATAAAGGCATTTTAGGCAAGGACAGACTACATATACAATGGTGGTCCCAGAAGATCATAACATAGCCGAAACATTCCTGTTGCCTTACAGTGTCATACCCAAAGTAGTGTGAGGCATCACTCATGTGTTTGTGATGATGCTGGTGCAGACAGACCAACTGTATTGTCAGTTTTATGAGGATAGTGCATAAATTATGCAGAGAGAATAACACTTATAATAATAAGTGACATTGTTATTTTGATTATTATTTTAGAGTATGCTCCTCCAACTTAATAGAT
Source organism: Marmota monax (assembly GCF_021218885.2). Lineage (NCBI taxonomy): Eukaryota > Metazoa > Chordata > Mammalia > Rodentia > Sciuridae > Marmota > Marmota monax. The sequence continues at coordinate 4,696,750 of NW_026694479.1, read as the reverse complement.
AAGAAGTTTATGGTAAAGCAGTATGTCATCCATCTCAGGTTTACCACCTCCTGTCATGGGAGAGTCCACATTCAATTGCAGACCTATACCATCTAGAGTTGTGTAAAGCACTCTATAGTGTTCAAACATGGATGCTTTTCTCATACAGTAATTCCCATCACTAAGAATTCATGACTCTGTTTCTAAAATTAGTGATTGGCCAAGTAGAGTAATATGATACAAACTGTAAGCATAAAATGAAATATTTTTTTTTCTTTACAGTATTCCTCAAATGTAGATAATATGCTATGCCCTGAGAGAAAGTACTTCATTTTAATTATAGCTGACTTGCAAATAAATATACAGTGCCGTATGATATATCTAAAAGTCAAATCAGTTCACCCTTTACTGAATATAATTTTTACACCTTTGAAACATATTTTTCACCTTCTCTACAGCATTTTTCTCTCATTTTAATTTTTAAATAATACCATCTATTAAAATTAGTCACAGGCTAGGGTTGTGGTTCAGTGGTAGAGCTCTTGCCTAGCACGTGTGAGGCACCGGGTTCGATCCTCAGCACCACATAAAAATAAATAAAACAAAAGTATTAAAATGTTGGTCATGATTAAGGACAGATTTATTTTATATAACTCACTATGATATATGTTAAGATATTTTGGTTTTAATAAGCATAAATCAGTCAAAGTGTTACATGCTGTTGCTTTTTCTTTTTTTTAATTAAATTGTTTTAATACTGGAATTGAACCCAAGGGCACTGTACCACTGAGTTACATTCCCAGTTCTTTTTAATTTTTGTTTTCAAGAGAGGATCTCACAAGTTACTGAGGGTCTTGCTAAATTGCTGAAGCTGGCCTGCAATTTGCGATTCTCCATCCTTAGCCCCCTAAGTTGCTGGGATTATAGGCATGCTCCATTTACCCAGCAACAATAGTGCTTTACTACATGTATATTCAGTACAGTGTAATACATTCCCAAGTATTATAACTTCATTAATATTTCCACTAGAGGTATCCCTGGGATATACAGCCACACTGGGAAAAAAAAGCTAATGAAAATACTTTTAGTACAGAATAGATTATTCATAGTTCTTTTAAATCCATGTCATTAAGATAACCTGAGCAATGATAAAGAGGGAGAAAAAAAATTTGCTTCTTCTCAATTAAAAAAAGACTTTAATTCCAATTTTCAGCATTAAGAAAACTCTAGGTTTATTTACTAAAATAAAAGAAAAGTACTTATAGTCTTTGCATCTTTTCTACAAGTAGTTAATAATTTTCTGAACAAAGGAGCCAAGTGATTTCACAGTAAGTGTAATATTGTACAATATAAAATGTAGCCCACCATCTGCAGAGAGTATTTTCTATCTGATAGAAAATGAAAATTCCTTAAGAGAGTCACAAAGAAAGAAAGAAAAGTACTAGGGGCTCAGAGAAAATAGATAATTTAGTTCTAGGCTCTGATATAATTTTAGAGCTGACTGACTAATCACATCCCTTAATTTTATGGTTTATGAAATATAGGACAAAAAGTAATAATTTTTTTTCAAAAAAGACTGTGACTATATTAAGAGTTCACTAATTTGTTTTAATGAGTAGAACGAAAGAGAGAAGTATCATGCAATAGTAGAAACCCTGAGACAGAAAGACCAGGTCTAGACACTAATAGGATATGTTACATAAACTACCCCAATTGACCTCAGTTTCCACATCTACAAGATGAGGCTTTGCATTACCTTATTTGTAATGTTCTATCCAGCTCATAATTTTTATAATTATATAAAAGACTATTAGGAATAAATGAAATATCTGCTATAATTAGAAGAAAAGTCTAATTTGAAAAGAAATGCATTTTTTTGTTTCAATTGTTAGGCAGAATATGTGTCAAAGTCGATCTGCTCAACCCAAATTTATTTGTAATTAGTAACATCGCCTTTACTGAGGAGTTCTAACTTTCTTCCTTTGTATTCTTTAAGCTAGTCATTTGTTTGTCTTATTATTAAAGATGGCCTTTAGGCTGAAGCATTGTAAATGATCACAAATTCCAAACTTAATGAAGTCGAAACTGGTGACATTTTATTTCCTTTTTCTCATATCATCATATGATAAAAATCACACTGCATTTTATCCAAAGGTTACGATAAAATAGAGTAGCTATTCACATAAAATCTGTACACTGTGGCTAAAGCTGGTAGATTGGCAGTTGTAGTAAAAAATAGGTCACAAATTTATTAATGAGGGATTCGCTTAAGATTTAATTATCTAGTCTTCTATATGTTCTAAGTAACATACTGCTCAATGCATGACCATCTGTTGAGTGCATAGTATTTTCCTGATACAAAGGGAAACAGGCCACTTTACACGTGAAGTAAATGACAAAAACTGAAACTAGGAATGAAGATAGAAGTGAAAACTCAGAAGAACTAAAATGCATTGGATGGTTGATAAGTATGAAATGGGAGAGGGAACACCAGAGAGAGGTGGTGCCTTTACTAAAATTAAATCAAATTGGTACCATGATTGACTTTGTCCTAAGCCCTTCACCATTTATCCTAGAACAAGAAGTTAGAAATAAAATAGAAAAACCAGTAGGTGTTCATTTGGTCTTGGCTAATATTTATCAACAATCTTTGTTTATAGATTATAGAGCTTTCACATATATAATTTTATTTGATCCACAAACCAAATATCTATTCACATGTTATTTCTCCTCTGTGTATCTGCAACAGATATTTTGGCTTCAGGCTATATTCGATTGTGCTACATCTGGAAATATCTAATAAACAGATATGATGAGTCAACAAGAAAATTGTTCTCATGAATCCTGATTTATTTATCACTGGACAAATTATCCTGCAAGAATAATGTTCTAAGCATAAAGAACTTGACTCAGAGAGGAAGTCTTGGTTTTCATGGGGAAGTAGGACTCTGAGTTCAATATGATGACCAACAATTGTATTTCTTTCCTGGACAAGCCACCACTGGAGTTGACTTTCACAGAGAACTATGACAACTGAAACAGTGTTTTTATAAACCTCATGAAACTTCAGGATGCAGTAACATTTTTGAGATGCCTGTAAACTATTATCAAAAAAAAGAGGATAGCAGTTCTTTCTCAAGCTACTTTCTAACATCTGTGTAAACAACTTAACTGAAGTTGTTCATGAATTACAATATGGATGGTGGTAAAAGACACTCAGAACAGAAAAGCTCAGAGAATTGCTTTAGTAAAGACCACGGGCAAGGATCTGCCATGTCCTATAACTTGGTAATGCAGCTTTCAGTGCTTCACGGAGTTTGTGTAGGATAGTGGCAACAGCAAGGACTTTGTGGAGACAGCAATATCTGTAGAGGGTGGTCTTGTGCAGGAACCATGCAAAACCAAGCCTGGAGACTCTAACAATTGGTTAAGCCCTGGTGCTCAGGAGAAACTATACTTTAAGCTAGTTCTCAAATACCACCTTTGTCTACCAAAGCCATAGCCACAGTTAACAGGGGAACCAGAGTCAGTGAAGAAATGGCCAGAGATAAGAGACTTGTTTATGAGATATCTTCCAGGCTCCTATTTTCTCTTGGTTTTGTCAGCCTTCAAATATAAAATTCCTTGACCTTTCATAGTATTCCCTTTCCTATAATTTCTAAAGATTCAGACTTGAAACACTACTTTTTATGTGTATATATAGTTCATTTCCTAAAGTCTTGTGAAGGCAGAAGTTTATATCTCAGCATCTTGAAGAGAGTCAAAGCTATCTCACAGATGCACTACTGACATTGCATTATTTGTAATAGTGTTGAAGTCAGTATAATAGGGGAAAAGACAGAATGTGGTATTAGAAAGAACAGGAGATGGTCCAAGAACTACAATTAGTCTTTAATTAAGCCCAGAATACTCCCCTAGCCTATTACCTCTGGGCCCTAGCTGATCTTTGCAGATTCTCCCTTGATTCAGTCCTTATGCATTGCTGTTTTTTTTTTCCCTCCCCACATTTCTTAAACCTACTGAGTTACTCTTCCCTATGACATTGATGCTTGCTCTTCTTTATGTTTGAGGCAAAGTTTGGGGTATGGGTGATCAAATATTTCTAAAAACTTTATATTTCAAAATTTAGCATTTTAAGAATACAGATACAGAATAATAATATGTTAATATTTTGGATAATACTGTGATTCTGTAAGTTGAAACCATTTATAATAAAACTACATATGTGCAAAAAAGATGATCAAAAACATACCATCTAATGGACTGGAGAATTCGAAAGAGTAATGAGAAGCTACAACCGTTGTTGTAGAGTGATATAAAATTAATTCTTCAATTCATTATAAGGCTATAATATCTAGGATTTTGGGAGCACTTATACTACATCAGTGACTGCGTATAACGTCTCTCTATAATAAAATTTTGATGTATGGCAATCATTTTGTAGATGCAAAGGCTGTAATTCAAATGGTTCGAATAAATTTATCAAGATCCCTCTTACAGAAAAGGGATTCCTGGAGAAGTTACCTCCGAAAACAAAGCTCATAATTTCTTTCCAATATAAGAAGAGTTCTCAAGTGAAAAAGGAACTCTATAGGATTGAGGGGTTAATCACAGCCTTCTGTGGTCAGAAAAAGCCTTTCAGAAGACATGTCTTTAAACTGAATCTGAGTAGACAAGTGAATGCAGTACTACAGAGCAGGCTGAGAAAAACATTTCTTTCTGGAAAGCGTAAGTACATCAGAAGAGTCAGAACTTACGATTGAAAAAGAGTGGGCCAAAGGAGAGACTCAGGGCAGGCATTTGTGTAATGCAAAGAGATTTGGTTTAGTCCTGAGGATTAATTAGGTAAGAATTTCAGGAAAATTATATATTGAGCATGGTATAAGAAAGATTCAGAGTGAGGCAGGATATCCAGGAAATCTTGCAATATTTTGGTGCAGAGATGAGAAACTCGAACAAGAAGGTGTTACAGAGAGGGGCAATAGAGAGGCTCAATGAATATATTTCTCAACTTTTTTTTAAGGTACACATGACAGTCAAATTCATTTTTAAATAATCATACAAGCATGGAATATATCTTGTTCTAATTAAAACCTCATTCTTATGAATGTATATGATGGTGGGATTCATGTGGTGTACTCATATATGTACATATGAAAATTATGTCCGATTCATTTTCTCCTTCCTTTTCCTATACCCCCCTCCCTTCCCTTCATTCCCCTTTGTCTAATGAATTTATAACCCCCCCACCTTATCGTAGATTAGCTTCCACATATCAGCAAAAATACTGATGTAGATGATGGTGGGATTCACTGTTTGTATATGTACATAGGAAAGTTATATCAAATTCATTCCACTGTCCTTCCTGTTCCTATATGCCCTGCTTTCTCCATTGTCTAATCTACTAAACTTCTATTCTTCCTCTCACCCACCTTGTTGTGTGTTAACTTCCACATATCAGAGGAAATATCCAAGTCTTTTTGGACTGTTTTATTTCACTTATAATACTAGTCTCCTAATACTTCCATTTATTGGCTAATGTCATAAAGTAACTCTTCTTAATGGCTGAGTAATACTTCTTTGTGTATATATACTATATTTTATTTATCCATTCATCAATTGAAGGGCATCTAGGTTTTCAATAGCTTAGCTATTGTGAATTGAGCTGTTATAAACATTGATGTGGCTGCATCACTCTAGTATGCTGATTTAACTGAGGATTGGGATAGCTGGCACAAATAGTGGTTCTATTTCTAGTTTTATGAGGAATCTCCATACTGCTTTCCAGAGTGGTTGCACCAGTTTGCAGTCCCACCAGGAAAGAATGGGTGTACTCTTTTCCCCATATCCTCGCCAACATTTACTGTTACTTGTATTTTCAATTATTGCCATGCTGACCAGAAAAATGAGAAATTATACACCAATGATTCAAATGTATGAATTGCCAAGATCATTGTAATGTCATGTGTAGCTAATAAAAAATAATAAAATAAAATAAAATAAAAGAATAATATAAACCCCTTTAAAATGTAATTTTAATGCAATGAGAATGCTTTTTAATATATCATTATAATTATAAATACATTATAATTTAAAATGACTAGAAAAGATGACATTAGTTTTTGGTTTTATTATCACATACATTTCTAGAAAAGTAAAAACTTTTAAAAACAGTAAAATTTGAAAATCATTTTATAAAAGATTCTTGAATAAAGTAATATGTCCAAAAGTGTTTTTAATTCTACCAAAGCCACACATATAAAATTTAGGTGTGTGAGCAGTATGATTAGATTCATCTAGATAAAAAGAAAAATTTAAAGATATTTTGCTCAATGTTTTATAGTTTATAAAATATTATAAGATAACACATCAGTCTGTTAACATATTTGCTAATGTTTGATGATTAAGGGATTAGGATGTATAGTTCTAGTAAATATGTCTTTGCATGTCTCCAGGTAAGCTATTGAGTGAGAATTCAATGGCCAAGTAGTCTAGTGGAGATTTTGATAAGTTCTTTCAAATTATACTGGGAGATCACAATAGAATTACCACCCTGACTGGGTCTGCCTAGTTTGACATTAGCTTTATTTCAGTGAAACAGATTCTGGCACAAAAGCAAACAGCAGGTTAAAAAGACATAAGGAACATATCTATGAAGGAGGTTTCATGCTTCAAGGAGGTAAGGAGGAGTGGTTTGAATTTTTAAAAGATGAGAGAATAAGCCACTTAGATCTTTCAAAGTACTGAAATAGTCATTTTTAAGCAAAAGCAAGACTCAGAGCTTTTGAGTTCAGAGAACTTCTTCCTGAAGCTACTGATACGGCCACACCAGGGATCGTCAGATATTGCAGGGCACTCTGTCAGCTGTCAGGAAATAAATTTCTCTATCAGACAGAAGCAGTCTGAGTTGGAGCAAATGCTCCACAGCGTGTCACCCCGGGGGCTCTCAACATGCTTCGTGAACAAGGACTCCCTGATGTATTCTGATTTATGTATATCTGTAAGTTACTACAGATATAGAAAAAGGAAGTGACTGATCAAGAGGGCTCTCACACTCTAAATGCTTTCATGAGGTGGCCACCTCACTCAACCTATCATCCACGGCTGCAAAGAAATGGAAGCACCGGAGGCTCTTCCCAGCAGCTCTTCCCTCTCCACGGTGACCCCCTTGAAGAGCTGTCCACTGAACTACGGTTCACTTCCTGTGTTGGTAAAGAATAGCAAGTAGTTATACTTTTGTTTTAAAGATTCTACTATCAACTGGTTGTCCTTTTGTATGCCACTTACCTTGTCATCTAGAATTTATCCAATGAGGACCAGGATACAAACTTGCTGACAGATTTTATTTGTTCTTAAGCATGGAACTGGATTTCTTTTCATGATCATTAGCATGTGTCTTGTTTCATGTTTCCTTATCCAAGACCTCAGGAGTGATCATATTTCATCTTCATTTTGTTATATTTACAATCCAACAAAGTTTAAATTATATTGAATTTGTGCTAACATTCATTGGAAAAATGTGTATATTATTATTTGGTTGCTGTTGATACTGCCTTTCATGTGTAATTTGCTGAAAGATAAAGATTTGAATAAAATGAAAAGCAACTATGAAATTTGTAACGTTCAATACTTGCAAGTAGGTTTAAGATATATGCCTATCAGGGGTTAGCACTGTAAGATGTATGAAGGCATGAATTATGAACTTTAGATTGTATAATTCAAAAGCATATATGCATTATGCATATGTGTATATACATATATATGCAATATATATACACATATATACATATATGCATACATATGTATACACACACATATAAAAATATTTTTGTTGATAGAAAATATACAGAAGGGAGTGGCTGAGGTTCTTTTTTTTTAAGAGAGAGAGATTTTTAATTATTATTTTTTTAGTTTTCCGTGGACACAACATCTTTATTTTATTTTTTATGTGGTGCTAAGGATCAAACCCAGCACCCCATGCATGCCAGGTGAGCGTGGTACCGCTTAAGCCACATCCCCAGCCCCTGAGGTTCTTAAGAACATTCTTTAATGAAGATCTAAACAAAACAGGAGGGAAGTATGAGTTTAGCAGCATTAAAATACAATAATAAGGGATGATAAAACCAAGGAAGGTGTTATACATGAGAGAAAATTATGTGATATACTGTAACTATAATGAATTTTACAACTGAGTTTTTTTTGTACCCAGAATTAACACATGTAATACAGTTTAAACATTTAAATATGCTTCATATTTGAGTTAGGTAGAAAACAACTAGAGAATAGAACTACACTTTAAGTAACCTTATATATAACTAGTCACCCAGAAAATTACTTTAGTAGAGTTGTTATTCATAAACATCAGTTGTTAACTACCATTCCTAGAATTTTTTTTTCATTTTTTGATTTGAAATTTAAAGGCGAAGAGTTTACTTTTGCCCTTATAGTACCTAGTTTTTACCTGTCACCACCACTTCCTTGTTTGCACTTTTATTTGACTTAAGTTAATACTTGTTTTGCAGTGTTTTTTCTACTACTAGTTCCCATATCTTTGACTAAATGAATAAATTTCTTTTAACTTTCCATGGCTCCCATTTTACTGCATTCAACTAAAAAGAATTCATATTATGTCATTTATTTCCACCAGACAATCCTTCGATAGATTGTGTGAGTTCTGTTGAAAATTATGACACCAAGGCAGGTTTTAAAAATGATTAAACTTATATTTTGAGTAATTCTAGAATTAGGAGGTGTTCATTTTAGGGACTCTTCAGAAAATGCTAGAACACAATGTAGTTCAACCTCTGGCTCTGAAAATCTTGTTTCCCCCGCACCTGACATCTCTGACATCTTGTTACCGTTAAAATAAAGACGTGTGATAAAATATAGCCACAACTAAAGCCACCATTGAGTCTCATCTGTAGAAGAAAGGTCAGTAGAAAGGTGAAGGAGTTTGCCTTTGTGACCTGTACAACTCTCGTTTGTAATGCAGCAATGATAAGAGAATCCTGAAGGTGATAGTGAAGACCAGAGTTTTGCTTTATGCATTTACAAAAGAATTGTAGCAAGCCAAGGCAGAGCATAGGGCTGAGTCAAAGGGTACTATCCTCTCACTGTCTGTCCGGTGGCACTTACTGCTTTGCTGTACGGAAAATTAAAAAGTAATAGTTACATTTGCTGGGGATGTGGTGTAGAGATCCAAAAGTACTCTATAATTTTATGAAGATTTTGTTAGTGTTGATTTTTCAAATTTTAATTTCATGATATTGTATAGAAAAACTAACTAAAAATACTTCCTGTTCACAGACTTCCAAAGCCAACACAGAGATAAAGAAACAAACAGCATGTGAGGGGAACAAAAACTACTTTGAATCTAATAAATTTATAAATTAATTGTGATCCAAAACAACTGGCCCATTCGTATTATTGGTAAACTACACTGATGCATTTAAAAAAAATCTAAAGTGATGGTAAATAGCAAAAACATTCTAAATGAACAACTATTGTAGTAAGGCATATTTATTTATTAATAACATCAGAGCCATTTTAATGTTTTGGAGCGATTACTCTTTAAACATGATAGATAGTATAAAGTTTTGACTAGATTGTATTTTCCCATATGTTTTTCAATTACAGTTAAGATTCATTTTCCTTTGGTTATTGTTTTAAATTAATTTTGCCATAAAACTATCTCATCACTGCTCATGTTGAGATGTTTTTCTTTCTGCAACAAGTTTAATGAGTGTGATATATATGGCATTATAATTTATATTTAAGAAATAATAAGTTAATATTTATGTTTAACACCAGGTCCAATTTTGAAAGTTAAAACTATACACATGAATAATTTTGGATTTAAGCTATTAAAAATAAGTACTATATAGGTTCTGAGTCCTTTTATGTTTCCTATGCCTGTGACAGTTTTGTTAGGAAGTTTTTTGACATATTTCATAGATAGGTTGCAGTACTCACTGGGCTGGGTGTGTGGAGCTCACACGCCTGTAATCCCAGTGGCTAAGAAGGCAGAGGCAGGAGGATCGCAAATTCAAAGACAGTCTCAGTAAAAAGTGAGGCACTAAGCAACTCAGTGAGACTCTGTCTCTAAATAAAATAGAAAATAGGGCTGGGGATGTGGCTGAGTGTTTGAGTGCCCCTGAGATCAATCCCCGCTACTCATGCCCCGCCAAAAAGAAAACATTCACTTTGGCAGGTAACTATTTTAATAACCTTTCACTAAAGATAGCTGAAAAATAAAGGTAGGGCTTTAAAAGCATAATAATTTCTAATGAAAATAATACATACTGAAAGTATTTTAACTATTTTAAAAATGGACACACTCAAGAAAAATAAAATAATTAATGGTTGTGGAGTTAATATATTGCTAGCATAAGCCATTGTGAGATCCAAAGCTTATGCTCTGTTTCCTCAATTCTAAGATGTCAATATCTGTAAAAGGTACCATCGATTTAAAATCAGCTTCCCTGAAGGGGAAAAAAAAAAAGAAAAGAAAAAACAGAAATGGCTGGTAAGTTTCTTTTGAAATCCATTGTAGGGTGCATCCTAATTTAAGAAATGTTAGAATGTGATGAAATATTGGCCTTAGATTAGAGCAATAGGGCAATTCATCTGTGCATTTACAATCCAATATTCCGAAAGAAACAAACGCAGCAGCTGGCAGCTGACACAGATTTTCATTCAGAACGAATATTCTTTACCTAAAGTTTTTATGGCTCTGCTGCGGTTGTTGTAAATGGTGTTAATCATGAGCAGATACAAGTTAGTATCAAGGAATTGCATGATCACTTATCCCTTTGCTGTCAAGTTTAGGAAATGCATAAAACATATTCTGAAATTTCACACTATAGAGTAATATTCCATTTCTAAGTATAAAGAACGTGGGATTATAAGAAGCTTACACGTTTCTTGGAAGAAATGAAAATCATTAGAATAAAAAAAAATCATTATAAAATTTATTATCACCACCAGAGCTTTTCTTCCCATTAAGATTTGTCATAAGCAAGAGTTTTAGGCAGAAAGTGGAATCTGATTTTATGGAATAGATTGCATTCGAAGTTATATTCTTGAAAATTGAATTTGCAGAGCATAGAGGAAGGCAATAAGGCAAAAAAATTAAAACACTAATAACATAAACTTACTTTTATTAGCATATGAGGGCTTTTAAGAATAAAATAAATAGTTACAATTTATGGGAAAAGACTGCGTTGTCCATATTAATTTTGCCATGTGTGTATTAATTATATTTATATAAAGTATTTAAAAATTTGTTCATGATTCCAAGGTTTACATAAGGTACCTCATAACAATTTCTAGAAACAGCCCAAATCACTTCAGGTGAACAATTTAATGTTTACATTAGTGTGTGTGTGTGTGTGTGTGTGTGTCTTTGTCAGTGCAAAATTTCCACTACTTTTTGATCTTTTGGATAGGTGTAAAACAAGCAGAATGGAATGAATTCAGATAGTCTTAGTTAAGCCTGTCTTATAGGCTTAATTAGGTATACATCATCTTAAAATACATGTGGCTATAAAAAGAGGCATAAGCAACTTATTGCCATTCTATTGTGGTATTATTCAGATTCCTTTGTGGGTGTCAGTGAGTTTCTTTAAAGACAGTAACTATTACTTTCAGTTGTTTCTTCTTGTTGTTCTTCATGGTTAAACTGTGTGTGTGTGTGTGTGTGTGTGTGTTTGATAGAGAGAGAAAGACTGCATAATAGATTGGTAAATGTTATCAAGTTCATAAAATAAAATCCCAAATCTAAACATAATTTTTAAAAATATCTGTATTGTGCAACTAGCACTACAATATTAACAGAAATAATAAAAAGGACAGAAAAAATACTGACATTTTCCACTATCTTACTTACTTGTTTTATATTTATTTCCCTTTATTCCTTGACTTATTTATATGTATTTTATGTTTAATTATATATAATATTAATAAAATTTTCAATCTTTTTAATGTACTATTTAAAAATTTAAGATTATTTCATATCTTTATTTTTATTTATTCTTTTGAGTTATATATGACAGTAGAGTCTATTTTGACATATTTATTCAAGGATGGAGTATGTATTATTCTGATTAGGATCTCACCAAGACATATTCATATATGTTTGTGGGAAGTCATGTCAGATACATTTTACTATCTTTCCTATTTCCATCCCCTCTCTTTTCCATTCATTCTCCTTTGCCTAATCCACTGAACTTCTATCCTTCTCTTCACCCTACCTTGTTGTGTGTTAACATCCACATATCAGAGAAAACATTTGACCTTTGGTTTTGGGGGGTTGGCTAATTTCATTTAGCATGATAGTCTCCAGATTCATCCATTTGCTAGCAAATATCATAAAGTCATTCTTTTTTTTATAGCTGAGTCATATTCCATTCCTAATTTTCTTCATCCATTTGTCTGTTGAAGGGCACCTAAGTTGGTTCCATGGCTTAGCTACTGTGAATTGAGCTTCTATAAACATTGATGTGGATGCATCACTATAGTATGCTGATTTTAACTCTTTGGATATATACCCAGGAGTTGTATAACTGGGCAAATAGTGGTTCCAATTCCTAGTTTTTGAGGAATCTCCATACTGCTTTCTAGAGTGGCTGTACCAATTTGCAGTCCCACCAGCAATGAATGAGTGTACTCTTTTCCTCACATCCTTGCCAACATTGATTGTTACTTGTATTCTCAATTATTGCTGTTCTGGTCAGAGTTAGGTTAAATCTCTGTAGTTTTAACTTGTTTTTCTCTATTTGCTAGAGATATTGAACATTTTTTTATATATTTGATGATTGTTCATATTTCTTTTTTTTTTTTGAGAAGTGTCTGTTAAGTTCCTTTGCCCACTTGTTGATTGGGTTACTTATTCATTATTATTTTTATTATTATTATTTTATTTTTTTGGTGTTAACCTTTTTGAGTTCTTTATATAACCTGGAGATTGATGGTCTGATGTGTGGGTGGCAAAGATTTTCTTCCATTCTGTAGGATCTCTCTTCATGTTCTTAATTGTTACCTTTGGTCTGAAGAAGCCTTTTATTTTGATACTATCCAATATTTTGAATTTTGATTTACTTCTTGTGTTTTAGGAGTCTTCTTGAAATAGTCGTTTTTTGAGCCAATATTTTTGGAGTGTTGGTTCTATATTTTCTTCTAGTGAGTGCATGGTTTCTAGTCTTTGAATCACTTTGAGTCGAGGTTTGTGCAGGGTGAGAGATAGGGTTTACATTTCATGTTATTACATAATTTGAGATGATTTTAAATATTTTAGCATATTATTTATATCTGCTTCCATTGTATGCCATTGCATATCATTGAAACTTCCTTAAATATTTATTTTCTTTCTTAAAGACCACCATAAAATGACATACTTTATATTTTAACTTCTTATATTTATGTGTAACTAGGAAATTTTGCACTCATGGCTGAAAAATAAAATGACAAAATAGTAGTTACAAAAACACACAAAAGCAACATTAGATGTCAAAAATAAAAAAAAAAAAAACAGGCAAACAAAAAACAAATAGTCAGACATAGGAAGGTGCCACCAAGAAATTGCAGAATAGATGAGGATGTAGGTTAATAGTAGAGTGTTTGCCTAGAATGTGCAAGGCCCTGGGTTCATTCTCCAGCACTGGCTCTTCAGGCCCTAAAGAAGGGAAGAAATAGCAGAATTAAGAGTTAACTAAGGATACATGTTGAAGGGCTGGAAATGTGACCTGGTGGTAGAGTACTTGCTCAACATAATGTGAATCCTGGGTTCAATCCCCAGACAATACACCACACACACACACACACACACACACACACACACACTTCACTTTCTTTTCATATATATACATATTTCTCTCTATATCTATATATATATGTAGATAGATATAGAGAGATTTTTTTCATTAATTGTATTATATTCATTACAAGAACAGCATTTTTCTATGTATTAAGTGCTTTGTGCTTTACAGCTACATGGAAAAAGAACACTTCAACTGAGAAACATGCTAGATAGTTTTAATATATATTCTTTACACATTTGGTTTAGTATCACTTTTGATTTTTGTTGCCTATTTGAATGTGTTCGTGTTATCAGTGGTGTGATATTCATGTTACTTGAGATAATATTTGTAAAACAAGGTAATTTATTACTGTTTTTACAGGATTTTAATTCATTATATAAGACATATCCCTCTTATAGTCAACACTTAAATGAAAATATTTTATTGATGTATATATAATACAGAGGGTGGTTCCCTCTTATCTGTGGTTTACTTAACATGGTTTTGTTACCTTCACTTAGTCTGAACATATTAATGTAAAATACAAGAAATAAACAATTTATAAGTTTTAACTTGCCATTATGAGTAGATGTGGAACTCTTATGTTCTCCTATTCTGTCCTGTCCAGACATGAACTATAGCTTTGTGCAGCATATATATTGCTATGTATGCTACCTGGCCACAATTACTTGGTAGTTGTTTTGGTTATCAGATGTGCTTTTGATATTTCAGGGCTGTGTTCAAGTGAGTCTTACATGGTTGCCTAATATTAAGCAGTGATACCTACCACATTGATTTCACTTCATCTCATCACATAGGCATTGTATCATCTCAAACCATCCCAAGAAGGATGAGTATTATACAATAAGAAATTTTGAGAAGAAATGACATTTACATAATTTTTATCATGGTATTTTATTACAATTATTTGATGTTATTGTTATTGTTAACATCTTACTATATCTAATTTATAAGTTAAGCTTCATCAAACACACACACATGTATCTATAAAATGTAGGATATTTAAAATTCAATATCAACCATGGTTTTCTGCATCACAACCGGGAGTATTTGAATATATCTCTTGTACATAAAGAAGGAAGGACTAATGTGGTACAATATACTTCTTTGAAACTGCTTAGTGATTTATAATTTGTCTTAGTCTTTCCAGGGTACTATACCAAAATTATCATAGACTTAGCAGTCTATAAGTGATAGAAATTTATTTCTCATGGTTTTACAGACTGACAAGTCCAAAATCATGTGCCAGCTGATTTGGTTCGTTGTGTGGGCCTGCTTCTTGGTTTATCATAGTTCTTTATTTTTATATCTTCACATAGTTGAAAGGGCAAGGCCTTTAGGGACTCTTTTATAAAAGCACAAATTTCATTTATGAGGTCTCTACCTTCACAATTTAATTATTCCAAAAAGCCTCACTAATTTATCATATATTGATGATAAGCCTTTGGTATATGAATATGACACAAATATTCAGAACAGAGCATAATTTATTCCATAGTTTACATAATTTTATTTTTATTTATAAATATATGCATAGACACCTGAATGGTTCCACATGGAGTAATCTAACTATGTTAAGAAGAAATATTTTTAATGAGTGCGTTCCACACAAAAAGTCTATGATCCACTTTGATAAACTTAAGCAAGTATTAATTCCATTGCCTTATAGTGAATAAGTCTTACTTAGAATGTTAGTATCTTTGGCTTATCTCTATCAACAACTAACATTTTACAAATGTTTATTTCTATAGTTTATGTAATCAAATAATGCACACAGATGTGCATATTACATATGTAAATAATATAAGATGCATGTTTATTATTTTATTCCCCAATCATTCTAGTATGCCCAGACATCGGGTGACTATTTTTTACCTATCAAATAGATAAATTAAATGAATGTCAACAACAACAGAATAAAAAATCAATTTCATAAAAGTAAGAACATTTGGAGTTTAACGATAAAATCAATACAGGTAAAATTAGACCTTAATTAAATAATAAATTGATTAACTATTAGGTAACATTTTTCTAAAAAAAAAAAGAAAGAAAATTCTTTCAATTTGTAAGGAATATGGATTATTGGTGTGAATGGAATTTGTATTGGAAAGATATTTAAAAAAATTTTAATGCTTTTTTGCTAATAAATTCTAAATCTGGATCATATTTTTAAAATTTTAACTTACTTCAAAATGAGTAATAGACCCCTGAAGATCAATAATTTCAAAATTCCTACAAAGAATGTAACCTAAAAAAGACTAAGGAATATGTATTATCTACAGACCTTTCTCTCAACCCAGCATGTAATTATAGTCTCAGTGCCCACATACCAACTGAGAACTGCTAATCTGTAAAAGTAAATATTTGGAAATATTAAGGAAAATCCTAAAAGTGAGAATACAGAGAGAAGTTAGTAAGAGAAAAAATGAAAGCAAAGAAGCTGGCTCTAGTATTTACAGAGACTTAGTTTATATTCAATACATCTTTAAATTAAGTGTCTATTCATTGGGAGGAAGGGTATAGGAAAAGAAGCACACAATGTTGTGCACCCAAATAACTTGATTTTAACTTAAATTTATGCTCTGTTAATATTATTTATGAATTATAGTGCATATACATATGCAAAAAACAAATTAGGTAAATATTCAAAGAAAATACAATGCTCATAGCAAAATTCATAAATTATAAAAAAACAATGGATATGATCAATTCAAATTTAATACTTCTGAATGACATGTAAAGTAATATATATATCATAAATAAATTTGAATCAATTGCAATTATTTACATATGTATACATGCACATCTGGGTGTATATATCTATATCTATCTAGAAATGCATACATACTGATCTATATGTGTACATGGTAGAAAACAGGGTCAATAGACCTAAATGTAAAAAATAGCTATGCAAAGCAAAGAAAAAATGTCCAACAAATCATTATAAAATGAGCAGAGGAAAAGATAGGACTTAGAAATATGTTTAAAAATGGTGGGCCTAGTCATCTAAAGTATTAATTAACATTAAATAGAAACTTAACTGGTAGTTATTTAAAATTTAAAGTTATGTTTACTGTTTGGGAAGGCACAATTTTATAATTTTATTCAAATTGGATATGAGCTTACCATTTGTCCTATTAACTCTAATGCTTGCATTTGAAACAAGTGAAATACGAGGCCAATGTTCAGAGAAATGGAAATGAGGATTTTCTTCACAGTGCTGTTTTTGGTACTTGATATAAACTTATTATATTATATGATGATATGATATGTGTACCTAGAAATGCATGTATACCTATCTATATATGATATACAAAATACAATCTTGAACTCATTAACATGTATCAAATAGATAAAAATAGATTATATTTGACTGATGACCATGCTATATTTTAGTTTAAAAGGCACATCATAAAGTTAATGGTTGCATTTTTGTAAAGTATAAATATTAAGATCATTATCTATGACGTATAAGTGAATATTTCCTGAAGTTATTGAAGAGTATATCAGGGTGAGAGAGAAAAAGGAATATCTTTACTCAAAGTATAAATCAGAGTAAAATATGAGAGGAAGAAAAAGCATACTTACAAAGTGTGGTCAGATCCCAGAAACAAAGTAATATATGACTAGAATTTATAAGAAATTGAGAACATAAGGCATGAATATGGGAGTGGGGAGAATTGTAGGAAGAGAGTGCTAGGAAATGTAAGAAGTGAGTGTTAAGGTCCTGAGGCAGAAAAATGTTTGTGGTAGCTTAGAAGACAAGAAAGAGAGGGAGGGTGTCTGGCCAGATAAAGTGAGGATTACAAAGACATTGTTCTGGAGATTGGAAGCCATTGAATAGATTTAGCAGAAGTCTGTGGGATGCAGACTAGTCTCTTAAGGTCACTTTGGCTTAAGAAGAACTCATAGACAAGGATGACAGCAGCTTCTAATATCTTACGAGACTATTATAGTAATCCAGGAAAAAGTCGTGGTGGTTTATACCAGAGTGATAGTTTTAGAAATGGTGAACTGTGACAATATTCTATTACAGGTAATATGTGTATTATACTATTAAGTTTCTAGAATATTAACATAATGCATATTTTATATATGTGTGTATCAAATAGAATATAAACAAAGACAAAAAGATAAATGGATGCCTCACACACAAACTTGTCTCTCTCATGCATTTTTCATATTACAAAATATCCCAGATATTACTTATAGTGGATATACCTCATTCTATTTTATTATTACTTAATCCCCCATTGGGTAGATGTACCCAATATGACCACTTCCCTACTGATGAACATTTTCCATCTTCACCATTATAAATAATGCTGTAATGAATAGCCTTGTACCTGTTTCTCTTCATATTTTCCATTGTCTCTTTTAAGTAAATTCCTGGAAGTAGGATTACTAGGTCAAAAAGTAAATTCAAATTCAATTTTGCTACATTTTGCCATATTTTCCTTATATATTTCTTTTCTTTCTCAATTATAGTAATTAATAAGAATTAATTATCATAACTATAGTAATTAATAATAATTAATTCTTATTAATTACTATACATTCTTGCTGGAAATATTTTAAATGTAGAGTCCACATGGATTGGTGATTATTTAGACTAAAAGGATGAAAGAAAGACAAGAATAAACAAGGTTTTGGGAAAATGGCTACATATTTTTATTTTATTCAGTTTGAATTAATTTAAATTTATGAACAAATGGCCACAACATTTAAATAGTAATAGGTAGATCATGTTAACATATTAGTGCAGATCTAGATATGAAGGGTGGAGAGGGGACAGAGTCAGTTGAGGACTGTGCTATTGTCCTCAAAGTTAACCCCTCAGATCTGGAGCTGAGGAGGAAGGAACTAGGGAGGAGATTTAATGGAGTGGCAAGAGTCAGGGCAGAAACTAGGGAAGAATGGAGCTTTTAGGTCAAGTAATGAAGGCCAGAATGCTGGACAATGGAAAACTTATGAATTGTTTATTTTATAGAATTTTTCATTTAATAGTTTCAGACAAGGGTTGGACATGAGTACTGAAGACATGGAAAGAAAAACTATAGAACAGGGCAGGCTAATGTAATTGCCCAACAGTGGTTTTTTGACACCTAAAAGGACTAGAAATATCAAATGATTTAGTGTTAACTGTCACTTCATTCTAAAAAACTTTCCCACCATTTCAGAAACAGGTGAATTAGCAAAAAACAAACAAACAAAAAACAAAAAAAAACAAATTTTCTAAACAACAACAAAAAAATGTTTTTTGAAGTTTTTTGTTTTGTTTTGTTTTTAATTGTACTTTAAAAAAAAAAACATTGAGCCTTGTCTTGAACTTGCAATACACTTATTTCAGCCTCTCAACTGAGCAAGACCAGTTGCAAAATAAAATAAAAATGGCTGGAATATAACTCAGTGAAAGAGTGCCCCTGGGTTTAATCCCCAGTACTAACCAAAAATATAGCCTGATTTATGGCATATATGAATATTATCTGTGCAATTAAATGATGATCAGTTGACATTTTCTAGTAGCTTTTTAAAACAATGATTTTTCTAATTAAAGAATAGCTTTCTTTAATTGGGCAGAAGTGTTCTTAGGTTGAAAGATACAATAATGCCTTTGGATATACAAGCAAAGGTAATAGTGCTATTTAAGCTTGTATTATTATATTTAAAAGGTAAGATAGTGAATATGGGAAATTTTTTGAAATTAAATGATCTAGATAAATATTTATGATTTTTCTATCTTACATTATAATGTTCAAAGAACATTTAAACTGTGAATTGTTTCAGGTGGAAACTGATGAAAATTACAAATACTATTCTAGTCCTAATGTGATATGCTTTTAAAAAATTTTTAATATCAAGAATATTTTTAAATGCAAAAATAAGATACAATAAGTGTGGAAAATATAACTAAAA
Organism: Marmota monax; assembly: GCF_021218885.2. Classification (NCBI taxonomy): domain Eukaryota; kingdom Metazoa; phylum Chordata; class Mammalia; order Rodentia; family Sciuridae; genus Marmota; species Marmota monax. The sequence goes on along the minus strand of NW_026694479.1, from coordinate 4,677,038 downwards.
GATAAAATCTATATCCTCAATGAAAGTGAAATAAACAGTTCTTCCCTTCTGAAGTTTAACTCAGAAAATTAGGTAAATCTCTTTACTAGCAATATAATTTATAAAGCTCCCTTCAAAAGGTGAAAAATCAAGCATTACATGAATGAATATTTACAAAAAAAATAATTCATTTGTTTTTCTGTTTCAAACAACTTTTTTGGAACAATTACTTGAAGTTACACAAGTTTTATTTAAAAAAAATCTTTAAATCATTGTCAGCCAACAAAACAGGCGTATTTGGTAGAAAATGAAATATAGATGATGTGAGACTGTGTGAAAATTGCAAAACAACTCCAAGTTCTCCAAAACTTCAGTTTGCCTTCTTTTCTCACTCAATCCCAGTAAGTAAACAAACAAGTAAAAGAAAGATCACAGAAAGGTTCAAAACCCTAAACATAAACTAAGCACAAAAATTACCTTTCTTTCCCTCGGGTGATTCTGTAAATTTTAAGTAAGCACCTCGGGCCATCCTTCCTGGAACTAGTGATAAAAAATAATCCATATTCAACCAGTTCCACACCTTTGACAACTTTAAAATGTGCACTAATGTGCATTTGTCATTTACTCTCTTATTCTTAACCATGTAAGTGCTGCTATATTCTTTTAGGCCAATCTTTGAAAAAAATTATTTTTCCTTATTTGGATTATTGAACAGTAAATGTCAAGGTTTTTTTTCCCGCAATATACAAAAGTTTTAAAGTTTTTTTTTTCCAATTGCTGACCTGAAAAAGATTAGATTTAATCTTAGACAGTAACACTAACATCCAGCATGTAAAATCTTAAAGAAAAATACACATGATTTGTCACAATTAACTTTACAACTTCTTAATGAATACATTTTTTGAAGTTATAATTTGTGCATTCTTCCAATTTATTAGTCTATTGTCTTGATTTGACCCTGCAAAATTGTCAGGGTCAACTGTTTCTCCTTTATAGCTTCTGAAGTTCATTGGCAATCTCTACATCCTTGATGGACGAACTGGATTTTGTGAAAGCCAAGAAATTCTTTAGTAATAAAAATATCATGTCATGCACAAGGCCCGGGGTTCATCCCCCACACCACAAAAAATAAATAGATAAATAAATAAAAGAAATATCATGAAACTATAAAGCAAACATCTACACAAATAGGAAACTAAAGCAACAAATATTTTTTTTAAAAAAACTTCATCATAAAATTAATTGTAACTAATTGTCATTTAAAGTAGCTTCCATTGTAGAGTTTTTTGTTTGCTTTTTAGCACTGGAGATTGAACCCAGTGAAGCCTTTTAGTTTTTATTTTGTGACAGAGTCTCACTAAGTTGCTAAGGCTGGCCTTAAACTTGCTATCCTCTTGCCTCAGCCTCCTGAGTCATTGGGATTTTAGAGGTATACCACCACACTCAGCTGATAAAGATTTTATGTGAGAAAACAATGTGCTTAGAGTGAAGACATAAATTTTTTAGTATCCAATATGCACCAACCTACTTAAATTCTTTCCAAATCCAGACTCAGAATGTTTTGTCAACATGTTTTATGTTAAAAAGAATGAATCTGATAACTAAAAACATTTTCTATCTGAAACATGAATTTACTTCATATGGGATAACATAGTTCTAATTGGAGGCTTATTTTCTTTTAATTAATGATGTAGGATCACTTTGGATTCTCTTATTTGAATATTAAATTAAACCATTCAATGTATAAACATTTTCATATATTTTTGTATTTGCTTTAAGAGTTATATATATGTAATATATACAACATCCTCATAGTTGTGGAAACTTCAAAAATGCAGGATATATTTGAAGTATATTTATGTTTTGGAAAGGACTCTAAATATTTTACTTTTATTTCTCATGCATATTCTATAATGATTGGCCTCAGAAGTTCAGCATTTTAGTAGTTGACATTCACTTCCTTATTACTTAATTTAATGTGAATATGATGCCTCAGAGGATCCAATTCTTACAAACTTCATCAAGTATGTTTTCTTATAATTTTGAAGAATTCATCAAATGTTTGTACCTTCTATTTTTAAAAATTGAAGTTTTGCCACTAATGTGATATATATCATGTGGTTGGTTAAAGATAGTTTTTGTTTTCTATTATAAATTGTTTCATCACAAAATGGCATGATTTAATGGAAAGAATATGGGATCAACCTTGTCATGAAATCAGTTTGACTCCTTACTCTCCATGTTTGTGTCCTTGAGAAAATAACTTCGCATTTTCTAGCCTCACTTTCCTAATATGCAATATTAGCATGATAACAATGATACTTTTTATTTCATATGTGAATGAAAAGAATTCCATGTAAAATGTCCACCCGACATATATTGACCAATTAATAATGCTAGTCACACTTATTTTGATGTTATTGTTATCATGAATAATTGTGTTCTGATTTAGCCAAATATTTAGTAACTCCTGTTTTGGATTTAAATGTTTGAGAGGGAAGCAGACATGTCAAGGTAGCCATGAATTTTGATGAGGAGTAAATAAGATGCTAAGAGAAAATGGGTGGTATTCTCTGCATACTGAATCTCAAATTAGAAGTCAGAATGCAGTATTCATTTCTGACAATTATTTGTGTTTTGAGTGTTAGCATGGTTTCCAGTCATGCTTACCACAGTACAATGAAGTCAAAGCGTAGCTGCTTTGGTTGAATATCTGGGAATTTAAATGCCATTGAGAACATCGTTATAATCAAATGATATACTTTACCCAAATAGCAAAAGCTTGCAAATATGTCCTGGAATTCTGACTGCTTTCTTAGTTGTGCATTTATTATATCATACATAGAACAGAGGTTTCAAATTTTAAAATTCTATAAACAAAATTTGATTTTTTAAAAAAAAAATGTCTATTTCTTAATATCATATAAAACTATGTAGTGTACATAAAAAGAAAAACTATTTTGTTGATTGATTCATTCTTTCTTTTTGTTTATACATGATAGTAGAATCTGTTTTTATATAATTATACCATCAGGAACTATATCATGTTTTAGTTAGATTCCCATTCTTGTGGACATAATGATAGTGGGAGTCACTGTGGTGTTTATGTATGTACATAGGAAAATTATGTCAGATTCATTCCACTGTCCTTCCTTTTCCTATTCTCCCTACCTTCCCTACATTTTCCATTATCTAATCTACTGAATTTGTAATCTTCCCCTCAACCCCCTTGCCTTGTGTTAGCTTCCACATATTAGAGAAAATTTTCAACCTTTGGCTTTTGGGGGCTGGCTTATTTCACTTAGTATGATAGTCTCTAGATCCATCCATTTGCTGGCAAATGTCATAAAGTCATATTCTTTATGGCTAGATAATACTCCAATACTGCATTCTCTTTATCCATTCATCTGTTGAAGGCACCTAAGTTGATTCCATGGCTTAGCTATTGTGAATTGAGCTGCTATAGACATTGATGTGGCTGTATCACTCTAGTATGCTGATTTTAACTTCTTTGGATATTTACAGAGGAGTGAGATAACTGAGTCAAATGGTGGCTCCATTCTTAATTTTTGAGGACTCTCCATACTGCTTTCTAGAGTGGTCGCATCAGTTTGCAATCCCCACCAGCAATGAATGAATGTACATTTTCCAGTCATCCTCACCAACATTTTTTGTTACATGTATTCTTCATAACTGCCATTCTTACTAGAGTGAGATGAAATCTCAATGTAGTTTTAAATTGCATTTCTCTAGTTGCTAGAGATGTTGAATTTTTTTTAAATTAAAGTTTCTAAATTTTCTAAACACATATGTTAAAGTCACTGATCACATTGAGTTATATCTACTCACTTAGCTGGATACATAGATATTTTAATTAATTAGCGAGAAGTAATACTGTGCTAGCCAATGGAGTCAAGTTGTCATAAAATGTTTTATGTGTTTGATTGAATCAAAGAGAGGAAGAATTGTCAAAGAAGGACTAGTGATAAATAGTTAATATCTCCAATTAACACTCAACAAGTGTCTCTGTAAAAGACAGAATAGTGACAGGAGAAGAGAGGACAAAAGAGAGTGTCTAGGTATGACAATTATTAGAATTCATTGGAAATTAATCCACTAAATTCTGACTTTGACATTTTACTTAAAATAGTTTTTTGTTCTTTAATAAAAAATTTAAACTTTCTGATAACACTGTAGCATATATTAGTAGTTGTATTAATAGATACTAAATTTATTTTCATTAAAATATCACTAACTTTATTATCATAAACAGGTTTGGTTTATAAATAATACCATTCAAAGCTTATTGTGTTTGTTGTTGCTGTTGTTGTTGGTGGTGGTGGTGGTTTTTGCTTATTATTTGTGTCATAGAATCAAATCTTCCTAATGTGGCATATGTGGAAAGATTACATTCTAGATGATTCCTCATTTTTTTTTTTTCTCAGCACTTGGAATTTTAAAAGCCATTTGGCTGTAAGGGGTATAGGAAATCAAGAGCCACTACCACCAGCCATTCCTGTGGAGGAGCAAGATATTCATCCTGAGTATGAGGCTCCTTAAGGTTAAATAGAACTGGTTTTCATTGATTGTCTTCCCTAAGCTAAAAGAACAAGTCCACGCACACACATCATTGGTTGGAGTGAAAGGATACTATAAGGACTTGTATGTTGACTGGAAGCATTACTGGTTCCCCCCTTGCCCCTTATTTTTGGTTTGGCTCCAAAATTATAGTTTTATATTCTCTAGGAGGTTAACTAGACAAATTGAATGTTTTATTTCATTGACCAGAAAAATGACCTCAGATGTTGATACTATGCTTTTAATTGAAGTTCCTCTGGTTGGTTTTTAAGTATTGCTACCTACTCCAAGCTTACAAAACACTGGATAATTACTTCAAAATAGGATTATAATATCAGGATTAAAAACTATTTCAAAATTAGTCAGGGATTAATTATAACTTTCACCAAATTTTGGGTAATCGAATCCTTTTTCTAGTGACCTTCATTAGCATTTCTGATAACACTGTTACTTGGAAGTTATCTTGACAATGAATATTTTCATTGATTTAATTATAATATCAGTAAATGCACCCATGCAGAAGTTGTAAACTTGCCAGTTAACAGAGTGTCAAACAGAATGAAAATTGAAACATAAGACCTTATAAGCAGCCAACACCCAGGTCTCAGTCTTTAACAAGAATTTCCATCCCAACCATCATGCTAGTCAAACTTCATGAGCTTCATTAAACTTGTTAAGGAAGGAATCAGCCATCACTAGTGTTAGATCAGATGTAGAAAATCAATTCATTCATTCATTCATTCAAGCATTCAGCAAATATTGTTTGAGTAACTCTGACTTTAAGGGATTGACTGTGCATGCCATTGATTGCATAGATAAAAACGCACAGCAAAAACAATGAGTAGATAGGCTCCATTGACAAAAGGAGTAACATGTTGACAGTGAGAAAATGCCATTGAATTAAAATTACAGACTCTTATACACACACACACACACGGTTTCAACCAACAATTGCCTTCATCTAATAGTTGAATAAGTAGCAGAGTACTTAGCTATACATAGAAACATCACACCCTAACAAGATCAGGTAAGGCATGTGAGTAAAAGGGACTTGAACTTATCTTTTCTAAATGGTTCAAGGAAATATAATAAAAAGTTCTGACCAATATAGTCTCATAAACGTGTAGGCAAAGTATAATCTCCACCAAGGAGTGAATAATGAAGAAATGATGTTTTAAAAAGATTATAATCTAAACAGAAGGAAATGAACATCAAAAAGATAAGAATTTTAGGGGAAGTACTGAAAAGATATTTTGAAAAGTACATTGGAAATTTTTAAAAAGCAACAGATTTAAGAAATTGCAGTTAAGGTATTATCAAAAGTGTTAATGAGGGTTTATAGAAAAAGGACATGACAAACCGCTTTCTAAAATAATTCTCAAAAATAAATTAGAAAATAGCACAAGTAAAAAGTTATTACAAAGGATATGAAAGATATAGACAGTTGGAATGAAACAAAGATGTGTTAAAGGAGTACACAGAAAAAGTAAACAAATGGAGAAAAAGCAACATCGAAATTTAATACTTCTTAGTAAAATTCTCAAATCTGCAATCAATTCTTTACATTGAAACTTTCATTTAGAAATATTAATATATAAACTGATCCTTTGAAATTCTTGAATAGCAAGGATTAGTAATCATATGATCACAAAGGGAAAAAATCATACACAAGAAGTAAGGGTGATATTAAAAATCAGAATGGACATATCAACCAATCTGAAGGAGGATGTGTTATAAGCTGTCCATGCTGCTGTGGTCTCATAGTTCATGATTGCCATTGAGAGCTAGAAGTTTTGCTTTTTTGATGTAAGTCTGTTATGAAGTGATTTATACTTCAATCTGCCTCTTCTCACTGTGTACGAGATTACAAGGGTAATCTCATTGGGTAACTTCTCCCATTACTATTCTCTGTGACAAGTTTCCAGCTTACACAAAATAAATCCACCATATTCCGAATTATAAGGGAAGTGAGGACTTTATGGCTTTTGAACATAAAATACTAAGTAAGCAATTATGTTTTTAAGATTTGTAGTTTTTATTACAAGACATTATGCTTATTTTGATTAAAATGGTCAGTGGGCTGGGCTTGGTAGTGCACACCTGTAATCCCTGCGGCTTGGGAGGCTGAGGCAGAGGATCAAGAGTTCAAAATCAGTCTCAGCAATGGCAAGGCACTAAAGCAACTCAGTGAGAAACCTATCTCTAAACAAAATACAAAATAGGGCTGGGGGTGTGGCTCAGTGGTTGAATGCCCCTGACTACTTCAATCCCTGGAACCAAACAAACAACAACAACAACAACAAAAAAAAAAAAAAAAAAAAAAAAAAACCACAGTCAGTTGCCTTAAGAAGCATCTCTACTGGAGATGCCTTCCATGAATGATGAAACATCTAACTAGAGGCACAGAGAAACTATTCCACACCCTTTGAAGATGGGAAATCTCTCAATCTGAAGATACCTTCAGATATTTGTCTTCTTTGTCATCAGATCATTGTAAAAATGTAATATTTTTTCTCACTACCTTCAATGAATCTCACAGTATTCAAATATATGCTCTTTATGTTGAACATAATATGGGTATGCATAAGTTAATGGATATGGAAAGATAAAATGACTTTCTCGATGGGTGCTAGGACACAAAAAAGCTAACTTATTAACTCATCAGAATATTTTTAAGTTAGTTTTATAATTATCATATAACTAGGAAAAAACAAATATACACTTCCTATCTTTCTTAGTATCCTAGATATATTTGTTTAAAAATATGTTATTAAGATCACTGTGAATGTGTGCACATTAATTTACTTGGGAAGTAAAAGGTGATGTGTGGCCTTGCTTCATGCACATTTCAATGTAATTTTGGAGTCTTTGATGATTTTTGCTTCATATATAAATGTAATTTTTAAATATTCTTTGTGATATATTCACTCAGTCTTCAGAGACTTCTTGTGCTCAGGAAAATAATCTAGTATTTTTGTGTTACATAAATTGTACCATTTTATTTGATAATAAAACACTTAAAACTTTTATTTTTCAGAATCGAATGCAGCAAACATATAAATGAGAGACCAGAGATAAATAACCTGTGGATATTCTTCTCATGTGATATTTATTCTGAATGAAGCATTAAGACATATAATAGAGGTGTATAACTGTAAGTATTTTCAAATTAATTTAGATTTTTTGTTGTGTCTTGATAATGTTTATGCGCTACACTTTCACAAAATTGAAGACTAAAATATGTAGAATAGTAGCAGTGATTTATAAAAGATTGTAAATACCCAAAACATGAGCTGACAACACAATAACAATGTGAAAAAAATCATCCTTGGTACAATCACTAAATGATAGAACAAATATCTGAGATGACCAAAAGTGAAGGGCAAAAATAGAAACTGTTTATAGTCAAAGTGATCTTGGCCAGATTATATTTAGGAATGAGACTGTTTCTAATAAGAAAGTAAAATAATTGTAAAGCCATGCTTTGAAGGATGATAGTCTTTCCATGAATAAGAAATGCAATATGAGTTATAGGATTAGGAAACTAGAATGAGAGGATTTTATGGAGCATGTTTTTTAAGTTTTGATGATATCTTTATGTATAGAAATATCAATGATTATGAAATAAGTTCAATTAACAGAGTGCTGCAACTGTACCTAAATCTGTTGTCAAGTCTCTGTTACCCATAGCATCTGCAAATTAATCACACAAACTCTTGCATTCAGAAAGAGAAAAGTCTTGTACACTGACCTGAGGGCTTGATTTGATCTATAAATAAATACTTTCCTCTTAATATTCTACAACACTTTAATTCAAATTTAAGTGCTATTATGATTGGTGAAAGGTTGAGTTTGATAGCAATTTCACTGTTTGTGGCTTATTCTGTTTCTTAGATCACACTGTCTTTAATCCTGTGACTTAAAAAGGAAAATATAACCTCAGAGGGAAATACACAGAGATTACATAATAATGAAACATTAAGACCATAAGGGCTTCTTTAGGATTTGAAATCACGTGTAGACATCCTTCTTGATACTTGAACGGAGCACACCAGCATGGCATTCTGAATCAGCCAGAGACACCTGCTCAACTGATGGCTGCGTAATTTGAATATTTCCCCAAGCTACAAATATGTCTTCTCTTGTTTCATTAGCCAGAAAAAAATAATCAGATAATGAAAGATCTTTTAAACATCCTATGACATAGATCATATTTTTTCCCAAAGTGGGACATGTGATTTTGAAAAGACCTGATATGGGAAACAATTTAAATTTCATTAGTTTATTCATAGATTCAAAGGTATTTTACTTCATATAATATAGGAATAACAGCATTTCTACTTTAAAATTTGAAAATTCTATTTATGGTAATACTTTACATGTATATACAAGACTGGGGGCAATGAATCTAATTTATAGATTAAATGGATAGATAAAAGTTTCAGAATCATTTTAAAATTTACTTTCCTTATCTAAGTCTTATAAATTTTTTCTTGTTCCACAAAAATGTGTATTTAATATATGGCTAAACAATTAAATTGATTCAAAGCCAAATTAGAAACAAGACAAAATCAAATTAATTTAATGCCTTAATTGTCTTTCTCAAAAAGGAATTGAAAGACAACATATAAAAATTAACATGTATTTAAGGAAATTAACATGTATTTTAAAATATAATTTGCCTAGGTCAGACTCATAGAGAAATTTTCATAAAAATATGAAATACAGAAATTAAGTAAAATTATTTTAATTAATATTTTTGCTGATTTGTGATTGAAGAAAATTTGAGTTACTTAGAAACTATCTGCTAAAATGGCTCTGGCTCACATCATTTATCAAAACCAAGTTATTAAATACTTGGAGAAACTATTTTCAGTGACACTAAATATTAAGTGATAATTGAAACCATACAGTTTATTTAATACACTTAACTTTCTTAATACAATGTTAAGTCTAAATAAGTTTCCCTTTGATCTAATTATTTTGTTATATCTGCATATCAATGGACACATTTGTATTTTAACAACCATGATTAGAAAGATTACTCTATAAACCTCATTTATACTATGAAGATAATCTGGTGTAAGAAATGCTTTTTATTAGGAAAAATCTATCAAGCCCTCTAGTGGTATTAATATATAAGATATTGCAATGCTATGTTTGCTCGAAAAAAGTGGGTTGGTTTGTTTGTTTTTTCCTTAAGTGCAGGTGTTTAACATTTTCTTGACATTAGCTTTTTGCAAATTCCTATGTATTCTGGCAGGTAATTTGTATAATACTTTAGGATTTTCTTCTAAAGGATAAAAGATGTTAAATGCCTAGACTTAACATTGGAGAAGTGAATAACCCTCTAGGTGATAAATCATAGTTTTTGAATTAGTAACTATTATTGTTGTGTCTAATGTTAAAAGATATTGTTTTCCATATGCATGCATAGATGGTATGCATTTTCTATGTGTGTGATAGTAATTATGTTTTCTTAAAAGAAAAATAACAATTTATAAACTTAGAGGAGTTCATTTGAATAAACTACACAATGAAGGATGATGAGTAGCTAAGCTTTTCTTTGGAATTGGTACTGAGATCTTTTATACCATGTAAGATCTAAAGGAAACTAATGGTTTTATGCATACCTAGAAAGTTCTCACTGAGTTGCAGGATTTTATTTATTTATTTATTTATTTACTCTTATTATAGAAGGCATGCACTTAAAAGAAGAGCTTCAGTTGGAAGATCTACAAAATGCATTTCAATTATTAAGGAGAGAATTTTTACTTCATGACAGCAGTATTTTTATTTATTTCTTATGAAAAAAAGTTGAATTATTAACATTTGATACATGTAGCCAGAGGAAACCAAGCAATATCAAATAATAGAAATGAAAAAATAATACTGAATAGTTTAAAACTCAAAGATGGGTCTCAAAGAATATTTATTCTCAAAGATAAATGTCTTGACTAACTAACCTTTGTTTCAATTTTTGATTCTGAAATCAGTATCATGGGGCAACCACACAATGTACTGTGGCAGAAAGTACCGTACTAGGTTTTGGAAGACCAACATCACTTCTTAGCTCCTTGACAATTTTTTGCTATAAGATGAACATAATCACAGTCTTACCTCATCTCACCAACCCCCAGCTTTTCTGAGGCTGATTGCCTTTCCTTAAGAAAAATTCTTATTATCTCATTCTTCCCACTGAGGAATCCATGCAGTTGGTGAACATGTTGCCTCCTTTGGAACATGGAAACATTTGTGTCCCCTCATTCTTAGTTGTCTCTAATCAAAATTGATTTAAAACAAAATAATCAATCCCATTGGCCAATATATCTACTATCTACCCTTTCAAAGTATAAATCTACCAAATTTCAAATTTATAATGGTAGAGGATATGCATTCTTTACTCATTTAAAAATTTTGCTTACCTTTAAAAATTTGAAGAATTTTATGTTCAATATTTGTATGTGCAAAACTCATATATGTACACATCTTCTCTCAGTTTTTCCTGGTTTTCTTTCTAGCCTCTTGGGTTTGGATTATTACAATCATGTATGACTAACTGTCATCACAGACATGAACTCCAAAAAGAGAACAACAACAAAACCCATAATACTCTGAAACTTAGTATATTTTAGAATCAACCTTTGATAAAAATAAATAATTTTTTGGAAATTAGATTTTTGGGCTGGAGTCGGTATAGCCTTGTCAATGTATCCAAATATGTCTGTAGATTACACAGATTTTCAAGGTCACAATATTTTCATTGTGAAGTGAGTAAGTTGTATTGTAGAAATTTCTAACTTGTCTTCTAATGTGAGGATTTTCTACTTGTAAATTATGGAACTACTCAAAACAAGGAAAGGAAAATACTGGTTAATAATACTGGTTAAATTATATTACTATATTTCATGTATTTATGAATATATAACAATGAATCCCACCATTTCATACACTAAAAACATCAAAAAAGAGACAATATCATCGTATAAAATAATGGAAGCAAAATTGGGTTGTCCATGCTCAGTCTTATTCCATCTTCTTCCTTGGTTGTCAGAGAGAACCTGACCTGGAGAGAACTAAGCTGCCAGATATCTGAATAGTCAGTTGAAACAATAATCCAAAAGGAAAATAATAGTCAAGCTTTTAAAGACTTATGGAGATAATATAAGCAAAAGACTAAACCAGAGAAAGAGAGTCTTTTCTTTTCACTTTCCCTCATTACCAAGGGATCCCTGAACACAAGTCTCCTATTGTCTTATGGAACCAGGAATCAGAGCAGAATGTGGGAATGTTTGTGGGGAGATAGGGCTGGGGTGGATAAGGACTGAGTCAGCCTAGAGAAAAGTATGTTCATCAAAGTTCCCTTCTTCCTTTGGTAAGGAGGTCTCAGAAGAGGCATCTGAGGCGGGCCCACGTAAAGAGGGCTCTGAGTGAGGTTCTGTGTTGTAGACATATAGGTATGCATAAGTATGGCTGGCTGCTGGGGACCTGACACTTGACTGCAGCTACCTTCACAGATTGCAGTGCACTGGCTGTGTATCAAGTCTGGTATGGGGACAGCAGATTTTCCCTTGAAACCTGTAAGGTAGTCTGTAATGGCCCATGGGCAGTCCTGAGAAATCACATGTAGGGTTTTGGTATTGAGCCAGACTTCACCTTGGTTATCATTTTACTTGTCTACTTCCTCTTGAATTTAAATTAGGGAATAAAATACAATAAAATTTGTCATTTACTTAGAAAACTGTGTCACATAAATAGCCTTATTCTAGCAAATAAAATTTATAGAGGGTCTTTCTTGGCTTGACATGAAGTGCCAATCATACTAAGATAAATCTCCACCCTCAAATAATTTAGTGTCTATGGAGGAGTTCAAAGAAATAATATTTAAAATATCATTATACAAGCAATAATGTGATAGTATTGTGCAGTGCTCGGAATATGCCTAGCTGGCTCAAAATAGCTTACTTTATCTTCACAACTAATTTCTTATTTATGCCCTGTGATTTTCTTCCATTTTGTCCATGTGAGAACAGAGACTAAGTAAGGTTAAGAGGGGTTAAGTAACCTGTCTGCTGGTAAATGGTGAAGCTGTATCCAGAGGCCATGCACTTAACCACTGCATTTTACTTCTATTTAAAAATACCTGAAATCTAGAAGTGTGCATAAAATATTAGGAGAAAACAGAGTAAAGGTACTAGGTTCATGTGGTAAGTGCCCAAGGGAGTGATATCTAAACTGAGTATACCTGGGCTGTGGTGTGGAGGTAGGGGTCTCAAATTGAAAGGCAGTTAAAATACAAGGGATCAAATCAGCTCTGTGTTTTAGAAAATAAAAGAGGCTGAGGATGTAGGGAAGAATTAGATAGAGACAAGAAGATGGATCTACTGAGGTGGCAGGATCACAACTTGACAGGTTACTTCATGCTGGGTGTCGTTAGAGACATAGAGCCTGGAAAAGTAGAAAGTAGAAAATTTCTCACATATAATTTTATTTTGGACCTCAAACTGAGAAAAAATAACAAAGGTGGAAAAGATTTTTTGCTTTGGGGATCATGAGAATACACCTGTTAAACTTCCAGGTATAGGTAGATTGCAGACAGTTAAATAAGTGAATTGGTAACTACAGAAGAAACAGAGCCCTGAGGAGTATGGCTACCTAATGAGGGGGCAAAGAGGGCATAGTTTCAAGGGAGTTTCAAGTGAAGGTTATGAGCCCAGTGTAAGAGAGATCAGTTAAGATCAAAACTGAGCTGTGCCTTGGAACTGACACCTACTAGGTAACAGGTTTGCCTTCTTTAGGAAGGGGAGGATGGTAGGGTGGGGCTGCCTGATGGTGGTGAATTAAAGAGTGAATGGACAGCTGTGGAGCAGAAACAAGTTCAATGAGAAGGAAGAAGAGAGATTTGATAGTGACTAGAAGATAGGATGGCATGAAGGAATGATTTCTTTTTGTTTGTTGGCTTTTTGGTTAAGTGGATTTTCTTTTCTTTTTAGTGGGGGAGACATGAAGTCTAGCGAGTACCGGGAAAGAGAAGTTAAAGAAATATGTAGAAAAAACTAAAACTGAAAACATGTTTTTCAGAATAATCAAAAGACGAGATGCAGGTAGAAAATGGATTCAGGGCCAGCTTGGATTCAGCATCACCACTAGATTGTTGAATGACTCTGGCAATGTCGCTTAATTTCTTAAAGCTTCAGCTTCCACATCTCTAAAATGTGGATTAAAAATAGCATCAATCTAACAGGGATATTATGAGGATTAGTCATTATAATAAATATGAAATTGATTTACAGTGAGAACTTACTGTAATGTTTCCTGATACTTTTAATTAGGGAAATCAATGGGCATCATCGATAAAGAAGCCTGAGAACCAGCATATCACTGAAGACTGGAATAAAAGGGAAACTATTGGTACTTCTTAAGGATAATTTGTAAATATACTCAAGGAGATGATACTTAATTATCTCAGTGATATTAACAACTCTCCTTTCTCTTAAAACAAAATTACAGGTAAAAAAATTAGTTTAAAATTATAAATTTATAGGGCTGGGGATGTGGCTCAAGCGGTAGCGTGCTCACCTGGCATGTGTGCGGCCCGGGTTCGATGCTCAGCACCACATACAAAACGAAGATGTTGTGTCCGCCGATAACTAAAAAATAAATATTAAAATTCTCTCTCTCTCCCTCTCTCACGCTCTCTTTTAAAAAAAATTATAAATTTACATCTGATCAATTCTAATGTGTTTGGATATAAGATCCCTTTTATCTTAAAACGATAAACATCTGTTAGATCCAAAGATATTTGAAATCATTTTAGATGTACATTGTGTGGTACATCTTTTTTTCTATAAGTTAGGTGGCAGTCTCATATGACTCAAATGTAAAATTTGATGAAGATTCTTTCTTAGGAGAAGAAGAAACAACCTAATGTGACCCTTTAAGTAATGATAGAAAAATCTCCTTAAAACAGCCAGATTTACAAGGAGTAGTCAAGTTATCACACCCACTTCCTGATCAGTCTCACACAAGAGAAAGACAATTGTAGTGAATATGATGATTAAAACAAAATTATAAACCACACTAGTCAAAATAGCAAGCATATTACAAATCTTACTATGTGAAGTATGCATTCAGGTGAACTCATCCTTAAATATACAAGCAGTCACTAAAGGAAGTTTTTTGAATGATTCTATATTGATTGAAATGCTTTCTACAATTCTTCTATTTAAGGATCCCTGAAAAATTGGAATCACATTACTTTTTTTCCACATTCAACTTTAGTTATTAACCTTTCTCTGAGAATTAGTCACAAATTTCGAGATAATTCAAAGTAATTTCTAGTGAGCTTGACAGGTACTAATGAAGCTTGGAAATAAAAATAGTAGTGTTATAGTAATAGAACTAGTTTTCTTATGTATGTTTTATAAATGGACATTTTCTCAGACTATGTATATACTTTATGCCTTTTATTAAGATTTCTATATGCAATCCTATCACTTGTTCCTAAATGAGAACAGTCCTGTGCTTACTTTCATTTAACTTGAACTACCTTTTTTTTTTCTTTTTTTGATGATTCTGTGTTAATTTAGCTTGGTTTACTGTTCGCTTAGAAATTGAAAGCTACAAATAATCTCAACTGCAATAGACGGAAGCTGCACTAAAGGGTAATATCCAATCTAAGTATGCCAATTCCTAAATTTTGTCCTATTTATGTCTGCCTTATTCATGCTGATTTATGAGCTCTGCTGTGAATCAACATCAGTTATTCTTAATTGTATATAGTATTCATTCTAATGTGATTTTCTCTATTTTCAAAAACTTTCTACTTTTGCAAAAACTGTCAGCATATGAACAATTTATACCTCTTTGGAACTGTTACTTGTTTGAGGGGTGACCTGCTTCTTTGGGGAAATAAATTTTAATTAATAAATAGGACACTTTTCATCACCTTCAATAACAAAGCTTTTTAAGAGAATAGAAAACAAGGCTGGTGACAACTTCTTGGGCTTGGCATCCCAAGAGGGGCCCATGATAAAGCAAATAAAGGCAACTTCTACATCTTTCCAAGCTTCTGTCCCTGTTTCAAATTTCCTTCTCGTTTTTTTTTTCTTTTTTTAACTACATCCTTATTGCTAGAAAGAATTTTCTGTGCCATCAAGTTTCTTACTATTTACTTTCAAAATAGAAACAAATACTGGAGTGGTAACGTTCCCTAAAACTAAAGAAGCCTTATCAAACTTACAGTGATATTGAAATTTGATTGTTCAATACACAATCTTTCTTGCGGGGGGAGTGATCGATTTTAATTTGCTACTTTTTAGTGTCAGCACAGTTTTACTACGCAGCTTTCAATGTGCACATAAACCGCAGTGGTACTAAAACATGGTAAGTCAAATTCTGATCATTTCTTTTGTCAAAGAAGCATGATCTTAACTCATGAGTCTCTGTTAAATATAAGTGTAATGTGGAGGAAAAGTGAAAATACATTATGAGGGTTTTTTTGGCCAATTTGTATAATTTTTCAGTTAAGCAGTCATAAATCAAGGAATATTGTATTTTTTGAGGCTCATTACAGAGACATTATACATCAGAATAGTGAAGTCGTCAGCATAATGAAATGATGAATGCCTGTAACTATCTGTATGTAAATGATGTGAGACAGATTCAGGGTGTTACAAAGGAGAATAACAATATCTCTGACAGTTCCCTGTAGGTGCGGTTGCTGGATGCTGGTGACAGATGTTAAATGCAAACCTCTTCAATGGCAAGCACTTATTAGCACTCAGTGGAAGCTTGCAATATAAAATAAGACAAAAAGCAGATTATATCATTTTAAGTAAATTTGTTCAGTAAGATGTATTATTGCATTTTAAGGGCCTTCTTTATTGACAAAGACCATATTCTAAATTAAAGAAAACATGGTAGAAATGAAAATGGTTATTTTGAAAGCTATAAAATATGTTTGTGTGCATGTGTAGGGGCATGTATATCATAATGCTGGACCATTTCCTTGACTATTATAGGGAATTTTCCATAAACAGGGTAATGTGCCGATCTTAATTCATTTAGGTTTATTTTAAAACTCAGCTATTATTATTAATTATTTAATAAAAAAACCCTTTCCCACTTGCATGTTTCCAGGATGAATTCCTATGCATATACACTCTAGAGAGTAAGATTTATAATATGTCTGTCGAGTGTGGTTTTTATTTGTTTTAATATTCATTTTTATTAAATCAAATTTCTTTTGATTGAGATTGCTCAATTTGTTGATTTAGGTGAATTTAGGAGGGCCTTAAATGCTTTATTTTTTTTTTTTAAGGAACAGTCAGTAGATTTAGTACTTTTCTCCAGGTTCTCATTTTCCTATGCATTTTACAGCATCCCATGGTGGTGCCAAATACCTAAGGGCTTATTAAATAAGGAAGGAAAGAAGAAAGAGAGAAGGAAAGAGGAAGAGAGAAATGGATTGTGTGAGAAAAGATGATTATTAGTCTACCACAGGTCACTGCTGAGTCTCTGGCATTAGCTATGTCATTCAAGCTCTGACTATACGCAACCCCTTATTTCAAATGAGAACAGTGAGTCATATAGTGCCCAAGTCACCCTAGTTACAGAGGACCAAAAAGACTGTCTATGGAAATCACAATTAAGTTTGTGCCTTAACAAACCACAATATGAAATTATTATATTTTATAAAACTGTTTACCTAAACACCTTGAGAACAGCAAAAATATTTTGAATTTATTACCAAACATAAGTAAGCTGATATTCATACAAATATTCCTATGCCATGTGCTTCGGGGAAAGGAGTTTATTATTTTTAACAAAGTTTCCCCATATTCTGATAATAGTGTTTTCATACTTTCTAAGGTATATGTGAATTGCTAGCAAGATAAATGGCATAATTTTCTCATAAACAATAGTCAAAGTAATGATTTTTTTTTCTTTTCTCCATCTTGATGTATACATATCGTGCTTAAAATGTTATTTGACTACAGAGATAGCTGAAAAAATTAGTATCAATTTGACTTTCTTTGCATTTGGAATGTTACCAATTATAAGCAAATGAGAGTTTTATTAACAAATAGTATTTAAATTTAGTTGTGAGAGAAAACTTTATGAGATGATGGTCCCAAGTTTTCAATACCATCTCAATATTAAGAACAATAACTTTTAAATTATTAATGGCACTTGAATATATTATTAAATATAATAAAATGGAGCATCAATCTTTTAATGTAATTTTGAAAATTTATATCTCAAAAAACAGATTTGAAAATGTCCCATCACAGTTTAAATGTCCATAATAAGAAGAACCATTGTAAACTGGAATTAAACCATTTTCAAAACCATATACCACATTATTTTATTTTCTGTTTTGCATATTTATCACTATTCTGAAAATTTTGTAAGTTTACTCAATTACTAAAAAGAAATATCTTTGGGATTCAATGTTGTATTTCTTCAATTTAAAACACAGACACATACCCACACACAAAACTGAGAGCACCTGCTACACACAATAACACTTTTATGATATAATTCACTTTTCTCCATGACTGAATAAATAAATTTCATTTGTTGAAGTGTTTGTGACATTTTATTCTATAATTGACTTTCGTTTTCTTTAATGAGAACAAGAGAGAAACTTAAAAATTCTGGCAAGAGACTGCTTTCTTTCTTTTTAAATGAGGAAGAGCTAGGTTTTTGTTTTCTTTAATATAAGTTCGCACTGTATTATACTTAAGTTTGTGTGTTTCAATAAGAATATTTGCAACTTTTATAATTAAAAGTTCTTTTAGATCTGATACTTCACTTGATCAATGACATGATTTGAATTCTAACTTCATTGCAATTTCTACACTGTCCTAATAGTTTTTGCTAAATCTTTTAGATTTAAATCCCACCCCAAAATAACTTTTTGTCAAGTGTAAACTGTACTATATGCATGAGGATTTATTTATCTGATGTTTCGTCCTCACATTTTTTCACCTTCTGTTTTAAAAGTAGTTAAAGAACAGATGAATGTTGAAGGGGATTGAATGAGTTTAGAATAACATATCTGCCATTTTACTGCACAAAGAAATGACTCAAAAAGTTTTTTTTTTTCAAAAAAAAGTCTCTTAAAAATATGAGGACATTGTACCTTATTTCTTTAATTCCTAAAATTTTGTATTATTCATAAATATCACAAATCTCTCTTATACTGCCAATTTATAACTTCTGCATTTTTAAGATTACAAATATCCAGGTTTACTTCAAACTGTGTGTATGCACCTATGTATACACATGAGCCATTTCTAACCACAATACCAATAGTGGGTCCAATGCTCTTTCTTCTCTCTAGATAATCCTTTTGTGTTTTGTGTTTTCTGGTGCTCCTCAGCTCAGGGACCTGTAGTCTGTCTGTACGTATATATGTAGAGACAGCCATACACACACAAACATATATGCATATAGAGGTTATATGATACAAAAAAATTATACATACAGATTTTTAATAAACTTCAGTTTTATTATCATCATTTGGTTAACTCAGATTACAAAATCCTCAAATAATGAACACCAGAAGACACTCATAAATATCACACAGGGATTTTTTTAGAGAGATGAGAGCAACTTTGTACCACAATGGATGTTATAGTTTGAATCTGGAAAGTCCCCCAAAGGTCTACGTATTGAAGTCCAGATCCCCAGTACTTCAGTGTTTAGAGATGGGGCTAAGTGATTAGAGCATTAGGGTTCTAACCTCTTCAGTGGAATAACTATCTATGATTCATAGGTCACTGGGTGCATGTTTTTGAAATATATATCATAGACCTGACCTTTTCCTTGCTTCTTTTCTCTTCTTTTTCTGCTTCTAGCTACTATGCCCTTCTGCCATGGTGTTCTACCTCACCACAGGCCTAAAGCAATGTAGTCAGAAACCATGGAGTGAAACATATGAAACCTTGGAGCACAAAATACCTTTCTTCCTTTAACTTGATTTTCTCAGGCATTTTGTCTTAGGACTTTTAAGCTGACTAACATAGTGGATACTAACATTAGAAATCAATTAATCATTTTGGGACACTAAGAAAGAATAATGACCTTAGAAATTATCCAGTGTTAGAATCACAGTAGTTGAAAACTTCAATGGTTGAAGAAATGAATGCTGTCTTTAAGTTAATGGAAGTTGCTGCCTGTACCACAATATAATAATAGGAATATGTGAAGCAAGTCATAATCAGTTAGCCCTGTCTGCCACAGGTGAGAGATGGAAACTGGTAACATACTTGCTGAGCCTCAAAGACTATAAATCACATGCCTGAAGTTGCACAGGTAGTTAACTCTGAATCTATGGCTATAAACAGGGCAACTGACTCATAATCCAGTGCTATTTTCTCTGCTCTATTGATAAAGTAGAAAAATTCCCAGTTGGCTTTCTCAATGAAAGTCCACAGAGACAATCAGGAGACTAATTGAGAGCATGAAGGAGAGTTATGGAGAGCAGGGCTATTGCTCTGAATTGATGCCTTTGTGGGCTAAATTTGCTAAGACTTATTCATCTGATTGTATAATTTACTTAAGGTTATTCTGAAGCATTTTAACTGGGTTTCACTTTCATTATTAATTTAATTTTACTATTTTATGCTTAGTCTTGTCTTAGGATTTCTAAGCAGATAATACTTGTCCTTTAAGTTAAATAAATGTATTCCCACATTTAAAATATAATAACAATATTATTTTTACTATGTTCAAGATAAAACATTTTAAGTGGAACATAAAAGCTACATTAAAAGGTAAACATTTTCTTTTCATTGTGCAATATTTACCTAATTAAAATTTTAAATTGATTAACTTCAAATACAGGACAAATAGAGACCATCACCAAAGCTGCCTTTACTCCAACACTCCCCACCTTTTTATAAAATCTTTTCTAGCTGATTAATATAACGGAGCACTTCAGCCTTGGTGAAATACACTTATTCAATTTCACTGAAGATTATAGGTTTCAAATAATAAAATTGGATTTTATTGAGGATTGAAGAGTGTAAATAGAACATTTGATTGAATTTAATAAAATGGTATCCTGCTGATGGAGGCAAGTCATTTCCTCCAGTTTTAACTTGATTACAAAGACAAGAAGTTTTATGAGCTATTTTGAATGGAAAATTTCTTTCTGTCTAGCAAAAAAGACTATATAGAGACTAAGAAAAATAAGCAGTACCATTTACTATTTTTAACTGAAACAACAATTGTGAATGTAAGGTTATTTTTTGTAATTTAGGAGCGCTATTTTCTAATCTGTATTTGTGGCTCTGTAATTAATCATGAGAGTTAAATACATATAAAGAATGAAGTCCAGCAGTTTAAGTATTTTTGAATAGTTTTATTTTAATTACAATTCTTTTCAGATCTGTGCCACTCTCTTTAACTGAATACAGTGATTCAAGGTGGTACTCTTGGTCACAAACTAAATCAGTACATGGTACATAAGTTGGTTTTTCTTGATGCTGGGCTTTCTTGAACCAATTTTGAAGTTTCACTAAAAAAGTAAAACAAAACATAAAGCATTTTTTTGCTCCTTTTCAACCAGTAGTAAAATCTGAAATGACATTGAGATAACTAAAACTTCATACCAAATGGTAAAGCAACATCCGAAGTGTACTTGAGAAATCATGTTTAGTTAGAGGAAACACTACATTTTTGATTAACTTTGATATTGAAATTTTAATTAAGTTATTTCTCAGAAAAAAAAAATTGGTGGAGGTGACCAGGAATTGAACTTAGGCACACTAAGCCACTGAGCTACATCCCCAGCCCTATTTTTTATTTTATTTAGAGACAGGGTCTCACTAAATTGCTAAGCACCCCACTTTCGCTGAGGCTGGCTTTGAATTTGCCATCCTCCTGCCTTATTCTCCCGAGCTGCTGGGATTGCAAGTGTGTGCCATTGTGCCTGGCTTCAAATATTTTACATTTAATATATTTAAAATATTATTTTATCAAGATTAGAACTTTTCTAATTAATTTCAATATTTCAGCTGTTATATTAGACTAGACAGTCAACTGAATGTATTTTAAACCATTTAATCACAGTGGAAATTTTTAAGGATTATTAGGATGTTTTTAAAGAGAATATTTGGAAGCTAAAATATGGGCTAGAATTTATAATGAGTCATCATTATAATCATTATAAATGATGACTTCAGTGTCTTCAATGCCATAATTGAAGATATCATGTTGACTGAATATTAGTAATATGTGGTTTCAGAGCAAGATGAATTTTACTGTGGCCTAAACGAATACTTTGAATTCATGTAAAATATAATTTTGAGTATTTGATTCAAAGAATCTCCAAGGGAAATATACAACATAAATGTAGTAGTAGTTCCATTTCAATTATTTGGGGTTTTCTTAAAGAAGTAATAGGGTAGACACTTAAAGAAAGGGCATTACATTAAAAGAAATAACATAACATAGATACAGTGGTGATAAAGTCTATGTGTTGTCAGTTCTTTGGAGGATAGTGCACTATACAGAAAAAGAAAAGGATCACTAGAGATAAAAAAAATTGATGAGAAGACAAATGAGATAGATACAGCTTCTGGAAATACAGCAAATAAAAGACAGTTTAGGGAAAAAAGAAAGAAAAGGAGATGACAATAGAAAATAAATAAACACCATAGGGTAAAATACATGTGATTCATAGTTTGTGATTATACTGCAGAGCTGTTTGAGCACAGAGATCAGAAACAGTGTTTAAAAACAGAAAATAGGTAATATTTAAGTTATGTGAGTTTGATGCCAAACCTCAATTGAAAAGAAAGAACTATAATTGAAACAAAAACAGTATAGACTGTTGTTGTATCCCAAAACTGTCCAAAGAATAGATGACTACTCGATCAGTCAAAATAAGGAAATTATTTGGAAAATGTTTTCTAACAAAACTTGCAGATGCATTTTAACAAGTGTAGATGTGGTTTGAGAGAAACCAAAAAGAAAGAAGGAATAGAAATCTCTTCATGTAAAATTTGCACTGAAATACGTGGCATACATATTAAAATTATATGATAATTTAGGATATGTTTCTAAAAGAGGTAAATTGAATTAGTGTCCAAAAAAAGAAAAAGAAAAAAAAAAATCCCTGCAAGACAATGTAGTATGCAGCAGGACTTCTCACTTAGAGGTCAGTACCAACGGAATGCTGGGTGCCTTTTATTTATTTTTGAAGTACAAAGGAAAAACAGATAACAAAGAGGGTCTGTTATTCATAGAATACCCAATATGTGCAAACTAGCTGTCCAATAGTCATGGATTATTTTCAATTCATCTTTGTGGTTACATTAATTCATTCCACTATGGAGTCTTATTTGATCATAAGAAAAAAGCTGCAATAACAAAAATACTAGTTTCATTGGATATTGTCAGCATCCATAAGATCAACACACCATTCTGCAGCATCTTCAGTTCTGAAAACTATTTGAAGGAAAAGAAAAATTATTTTTGCTTATTTGACACAATCCTCATCCCATTCCTGGTATGCACATCACTTTTATTCAGTGTGAAAATAAAATGACCAAACATCTACCATAACATCATATTACCAGGTAACATATTGATATTAAACTCAGAATTGACCTGTGGATCTCATTATCTGTAGGAAGATTAAAATCTTCACTGAATGATAAAGGTTGAAATCAGAAGCTGAAAAATAAAAATACAATAAATCAGTTTCAAAAATAAATGAAACTCAAACCAACCATCCAAATAGTTTTATTTTCCCCCACAGTATTGAGTTTTACCAATAAGAATCTCAAAAAAAGTCTACATCCTTCCCTGAGGGTAGCATGTGTTGGTTCTTATTTGTCCCCAAATTCTATATAGGTTTAAAAAGGGGGTCTTGTTGTTCCCCTGACATTTGTTCCAATGACAAATATAAAGAAAGCTACAGAACTTATTTTTTTAAAATTTTGTGCTCAATGTTTCCATATAAGATTCCAAATGAAAAGTGACTCTTATATTCTATTCTACAGACTAGATAATGAAGGAATATAAACTAGCATATAGATATATGTAGTAGTAATACTAGTAACATCTGTAGCAGCAACCGCAATGACAGTAATACATATAAATTTCAGAGTATAGCATATTTGTGAAAAAAAACCCAGAATTATAGACAAATCAAAATCATTGATTTGCAGAGGAGAATTTGGAATTTAAACTTTACATGTTTATAAACTTTCTAAAACTTAGAACAGCTTTAAGAAAATGATTAATGCTATTAAAATTTTTAGAAAACCGATTGAAAATAGATAAAATTACCTTCAGAAGTACATAAATTCTAATGTGATATTCTTCTGAAGTTGTGAATATTTATGTTAACTGTTTTAGAATAACAAGGAATGAAGCCACAAAAGAAATAAAAGATTCAAATTATAGAACTTTATTCTGGAAGTAGCATTGCAGATGATGCGGGCTTTTTGTTTGTTTGTTTGCTTTTGGTACTGGGGATTGAACCCAGGAGTGCTTATAACCACTGAGAAACATCCCCAACCCTCCTTTATAAGATTTATGTACAGACAGGATCTTGCTGAGGTGCTTATGGCCTCACTAAGTTGCTGAGGCTAGCTTTGAAGTCACAATCTTCCTGCCTCAGCCTTCCAAATTGCTGGGATTACACTAGTGTGCCACTGCACCCATCCTCTTTTCAACACATTCGGTAAGGAAATTGAATGGTACAGAGATGCTAAGTGACTTTTACCAGGTCTATTGTCAAGCAGAATAGAGTTATTCTTATTTCTAATTCAGACATTTAATGTTTTAAATATCTTTTAATAACCATCTCCAGATGTTTATGGTCAACCTGCCCTTTATTCAATCTTGGAGTTATTGTTATATATAGTCAGTTACACATTATTGTCATTGCTGCCATTACAATCAATTCCCATTTCTTTTAATAGAAATAAAATTGCATCATATCACAATTTTAGTTATCAAAACAATGATAGAACACACGACAAAAGTTGTAATAACTGTTGCCTAACAAAGTGTTTAAACTTATTGGTTGCTTTGTACAAATAATATTAACAGGATGACACAAGGTTCTATGTGAGTACTGAAAGCAGAATGTCAGTGTCAAAATGTTGAAAGCATTAGTGAGACATCATAATTATGAAAGAAAGGCACAAGGGACGGAGGAAGAAGTGTGTAGTAGTGTTATAGAACAACTCTGAGGAATCTTAGTGTCTGTATGTTTCTGCAAAGGAGAGTTGCCCAGGGGAAAAGCAGGAAACGCTAGAAAGTTTGCTGTTTCAGACAGAGTGCCAGGCTAAGAGAGGAAGTGGCAGTTGACCAAATGATCCCTAACATGGAGAGAGACAGCAGGAGAGAGCAGAATCAAGATGTCCTAACCAGGGCTATGTTCATCAGATTCCCATTCCCTCACCTCTGCGCTTCCTCTGCAAAAAAATCTAAGGTCCATGTAGCTCTCTGAAACTCTTTGGTGAAAGCAGACAGAAAAAGCAACAAGAACAACCAGTACACACTCTATCTGGGAGAATAAAAGGCATGGGCAAAGATGCTAGAGTTGGTTCCAAGAGTAACCCAAGATAAAACCCAAATTTATAGTAGAAAAGGTAATCTGAAACTAATTACAGAGAAATTTAACTAAAGAAATGAAGGAATTTGTGTGTCAAGAGAAAAGATAGTCAATGTGGAAAACAGATAAAAGATCCACTAAATGCAGTAGTAAATTGCAATAGTAAATTATTACTATTAATTATTATTAAATGCAATAGTAAAAATATTCAGAGATAATATGTAGGGGAAAATGCTGAAATAAATGGGTTATATTTGTAGCTCAAGTGATCACATGGAATATCAGAAACTGTAATGTGACTCAAGGCTGAAGAAAAAAGTTGAAGGAAGTACCGTAACAATCCTGATATGGGATTTCATTTGTGAAAACATGAAGCGGAACAGAGAGCTACTCAGAACAAGTGACAAATAGTCTTAGTGTAGCTATTTTAATTAACAAAGAAATGGAGGGAACTAGAAAGGTATTGAAATTATAATCCAGTGAGACATACATCAGTCATCATGTATTTATTTTTCTGTGACTTACTATTTCTTATGTCGTATGTAGCCTATACTTAAAACTTGTGTCACAGAAACTCTCTCTTGAGGGGTAATCAATGGTTTTATGTAATCTACTTTTACTCCATGTTAACACTCTGGAATCTCTACTCCTTGACCTGAGTTTCAGAGGAAAACCTGAGAATTACTATGACAGTCTGAAGAAATATGATTTTAGCCTGAGGAGAGAAATTTATCAATGAAAGAAATAATTATCCTTAATTTTATTTCTGTTACATTACTGAAAATTTCTACATAGGTTAGAGATTTCAAAGTGAAGAATCAAACATCCTTCTCCAATGATTTTTTCCTTTTCTTTTATACTTTGTATTTATTAATGAAACTGTACATTTTATTCCTGGGCTGAAGCATAGTATTCTAGAAGCATCCTATTCTGCAGATGGTGCTGCCATCTCAGGAGAATGAGGTACATTTCTAAGATCCACAATCAAAAAGAAAGCAGAATTTTGACAAGAAACTTGATTCTTCATTTCTGTTGAAGAGTCTCTGTAGCCAAGAAACATGTTGCAGTCTCAATGGTGGGCCATTGTTTCAGCAAACCCCAGCAACTTGCCGCCATTTTTTTCTTTTTTCTTTCTGGATTCTTGTCTTGAAATTTGAAGAATGAAATCCACAGATCTCTGCTGGGGTTGTGGCTCAGCGGTACAGTGCTCACCTCACTATGTGAGGCCCTCGGTTCCATATTTAGCACCACACAAAGAGAAATAAATAAAGGTATTGTGTACATCTACAACTGAAAAAAATATATTAAAAAAAGAAAGAAATCCACAGACCAGAATGAGTGAGTTTAAGAGTAGGATTTATTCAAGTGTGCATAGAAACAGAACTCCTGTAGGATGAGAGGAGATCCAACAAGTGTTGTCATCTAAGTGTGCTAGTCTAAGGCATTTACATAGCCCTTGAGTAAATGCTATTGGTCCAAAATTCTGCTAATCGGGGTGTGGGAAAGTATTAATGCTATTGATACAAAACTATGTTAATTAGGCTTGGAAAATGACTAGTGCTATTGGTTAGCTCTGAATTCCATTCAGATTTGCCTTACTTCCATTTTGCCTCCAAAGAAGCAAGAGTGAAATCAGTGAATCACACATGCTTGGTAATGGTGGTGTGTTGTTCTGGAGCAGTAGAGCTTAAGGAGTGGATGTCAGCATTGAGCAGGAAGAGCCATGGTGAAGTGACAGGTTGCTGCCCCTTGGCTTGCCTACAGCATTGTTCTGCTCTGTCCCAAGCCAATGCCAGCATGGTGGACTTTATGGAACTACAACCCATGCTTACCAGACCACCAGAACCAGCCACCTCTGTGCTGCTGCACCACTCTGTTGTCACTTCTTGTCAGGGACAAGCAGGCTGGCTGTATGGCTTCACAGCCATGTCATGTCAGTCACCCATCTGAAGTTGTTCCCCTAACTTCTCCCATCCTTAAAGGGAAAGGGTGGTGACTGCTGAAGCTACTTATGGCTGAAAGGGGCATGTACAGGAAATGGCAGTAAGAATCCTTCTATAGAGACCTGTTTAAGGGCCCTCAGTACAAGGGGAGTTTGGTTTTCTATTCCATTAATAAGGCCATTTGTAGTTTGGGCATCTCACATATCAGCACAATCCAAAGGTCCATGTTGGCAGTTAGTAGATGACCAGATGAGGCATACATAAGGCAGAGATCATGTTAAGACAACAGTAAACAAGATAGTAATACATTTTCTCTAAACAACCAGCATAAGGCAATCTATTATTACCAGTGCCCCCAAAACCCGAAGACTGGTAACTTATCAAAGCTTAAGGTGGCGTCTAATATGCCCACTGCTATGAGTGGAGTCCGTTTAAGAATTTAGAAATATTAGGAGAATCATTAGAAATATATGCATGCCATAATTTCTTTGGTGTACTCTGGAGTTATACATAAAATATCTAATGCTGTTGAATTTTTGTAAAACAGTTTTTTGGGTTTTTTTGTTAGTGTCACCTCTTTGGTAGAGGGATCTCCTTTAGCTGTGTCATGTAGGGCTCCCTTGTAAAAGTTGGTTAGGACTTCCATTGTGGCACATTACATCTTTAAGAAGGGTAAATGTCAGAGCTAAACAATCATAACAGTGAAAAACAGGTTGAGCCTGTCTGTGTTGGAGGTTAGGAAGATTTGGAGTTTTCAAATTGACTTAGAACAAACTTGTAACTCTGGCATTTATCACTGCCTGAAAGTTATCAAGCATTCCTATATGAAGAATCAACTTTACTTACTTTTGAGAGAACTGACACCAGTATATGTCTCAAGTTACTAAAGAACTATTGTCTTCCTTGTGTGACTGTACTTTGGTTGTACTCTCCTGCCCTGTGTGTAAAACAAGTTGGTCAAAAATTACTCATTTTCTTATCTAACGTTAGGAATCAACTGACATTTTTTCAGGATTAACTCTTGGTAACTTTTGAGAAGACTCTTGGCTCCATTAGCTTTCCTCTACTACTCATGCAATCTGACAGAAGGGGTTAGGGTCTTGTGACCACCTGTGGAATCCTTTGGAAGCATCAGGGACATTTCCTTCTCCAGTAACCCTGCTTCTTTGCAGAATGTACATTGGTTGGATTCCTGTCCTCTGGGTTTTTTTTTTTTTTTTTGACCCCCTGATGAAGTGGTAAGGTGACTCATCAGAGTTTTAGGGATCTTAGTAAGTCTCATCATTTCCTGAGCTCTGACTGACCTTATAGTGCAAGGACCAAAATATTGGCTATTTTTTCCTTAGCACTTTTACTGCCTTGATTTTTTGACTTTGATCTGCAAGTTCTGGTTTTAAACATGCAGAAGGCTAGTTTTACCAGTGTTAAATGGGAATAATGGACTTTTACTTTTGTAACTGAAAGTCAACATTATATTCTGTCTTGTAGGTGATGACTTATTGTCTTAAGCCAGTGCTTTCCAGAACTACTTCTTCTGAACCTAACAGGCAACAGTCATGAAGTTACTCAAAGCAACCATATGTAAGCCAGGTTTTAAAATGGTTGTGTGATCGTTTCATACCAGATAGAGTATACAAAAGAGAGTATTTATTGGTTACCTTTCCTATATTAGACCTATATAAGTTCTAATATTATAAATGTTTTTGTAACACTTAGATAAAAAGACCTTTTTTTTTTTTTTACTCGAATGGATATACCTCTCTAGCCACATTTATTTAGTCACTCACTATATGGTAATAGCCCAAAATAACAGATGCTTATTTAACCAGTTATAGAGTAATTATTTAGAAGATCTTAAAACAGATACAGACTCTAATTTTTAACACTTAAGACACTCTAATTTTTTTGCATTACAATTCTTAATACACATATATACCACAATTTTTGTATCTCTGTTTGTATATAAAGTATTTTGACACCCAATTCAAGTCTTCATACATGTACTTTGTATAATGATGTCCATCACATTCCACCTTCCTTGCTAATCCCCTGTCCCTTCCCTTTGCCCCCAACCCCTCTTCCCTATCTAGAATTCATCTATTCCTCCCATGTTCTCCCTCCCTACCTCACTATGAGTCAACCTCCTTATATCAGAGAAAATATTTGGCATTTGATTTTTTGGGATTGGCTGACTTCACTTAGCATTTTTTTCTCCAACACCATACATTTACCTGCAAATGTCATGTTTTTTTCTTTTTTAATGCTGAGTAAAATTCCATTGTGTATGTGTGCCACATTTTTTTTTATCCATTCATCCACTGAAGGACATCTAGGTTGGCTCCACAGTTTAGCTATTGTGAATTGTGCTTCTATAAACATTGATGTGGCTGTGTCCCTGTAGTATGCTGTTTTTAAGTCTTTTGGATATAATCTGAAGAGAGGAATAGCTGGCTCAAATGGTGGTTCCATTCCCAGTTTTCCAAGGAATCTTCATACTGCTTTCCAAATTGGCTGCCCCAATTTGCAGTCCCACCAGCAATGTATGAGTGTACCTTTTCCCCCTACATCCTTGCCAACAGTTATTGTTGCTCGTCTTCATAATAGCTGCCATTCTGACTGGAGTGAGATGATATCTTAGAGTGGTTTTGATTTGCATTTCTCTGATTGCTAAAGATGATGAGCATTTTTTCATACATTTGTTGATTGATTGTATACCCTCTTCTGAGAAGTAAGACACTCTAATTTTTAAGACACAAAATAGACATGACACAAAGGTTTGGTAGCTTTTAATCAGACATTGAATCTCCACAGGAAGGAGAAAATAGAGTAATATAGTACTATCAGATTTAACCCTTTAGAAATTAAAACAAAAGCATTCACAGATTCTTATATTATGACTTAAACATAGGGAGACAGTGTACAGTATAAGTTGAGTCTGTCAGCTGTGGTGGATACTGAAATCAGAGATTCAGGTGGCCACTTGTCTTCCAAGGGGTCAAATATACTTCCACTATCACCACTGTTAAGAAGGAAAGAAAGAAACAAAACAACTCCTGTTAGACAAAGCAAGACTGATGGAAAAAATATTAATTTAAGTGTGCAGGACCAAAGGTAAATTCACCATGGAAACTGAACTCAAAAGAGAGGATTTTCCTAAATGATGAAATGGATATAAATTTTATAGCAAAGGAGCACATGGAACATCTTTGTAAAACCACAATTCACATTTGGATTGCAGTCCTTTCCCTTTGTCTTCCACTATCTGTAGCATTTAGATAGGAACTTACAGAAAAAGTAGAATCCCAGATTATAAGAAATTTTTATGCTGTTTAGGTTTAAAAGTGACACATTTTATCCTTTGAAGCAATTTTTGCAATGACTCATGCACGTCTAGCTACAAGATGGTGTTATAGTTCATGCTACTCTCAGGGGCCATCTCTCCCCATTCTCCAATTGGTAGTTAGGTCCGGCTTGAATAAAGAAAAGTATAAGTTCCCAGGGTTTGAGGATCAAAGGGATCCCAGTGTATGAGTGCTTATGCTAGATGGAGCATTACCACTCTGAAAGACAAAGAAGGAAAAAGGCATCCCTTGCCATTCGTCCATTGTCTGAACTAGATCAAGGTATCGCTTGATCCCCTCAATGCCACTTGAGGTCTTCTGGTTGGATTAGTCACTCTTACCACACAAACTACTTAAAGCTTCCTGTGATACTCAAAATGTGACAATGTACTGAGGCCTCATTAGGATTCGGGCTTGTTGGATTAGTTGCCCTTACCAACACATGAATCAAAATCTCATTTGTGTCATTTCCCTCTTAAAAGAGAGAACCCTTTTTTTTTTCTGTACTGCGCTTACCCTCAATTATGGATTCACTGTAGCTGGGGTTGTGCCTCTCAGAGGAGCTCAGTTATTGTACTAAGTACTAAGTACTATTGTACTCAGTATTGTCCTAAGTGTCATTTGCCCTGGACAAATTTTTAGCTTTTCCTGATGTATTTGCCATCATACTTAGGACCACTAAAGTGCTGTTCTATTTGTTGCAAATATTAAATCTTAAATTTATGGAGAGTCTTCATTTGGATTGTATTTGGTTTTTCTCTGATAGGTTTAAAATTATCCAAAGGCAAACTGGCAGGATTTGGAAACCTAGGGAATACTCTTACTTGTGACTGGAAGCCCACCAAATACAAGGATGGACTTTAGATCTTAAAAGACATTCAAAGTCTCAAAAATTCCCAATAACTTTATCTATGTATCCTATTGAAACGGTAGGGGTTCAGAGGGGTATAAGAAACCTGATAAGTGGATGCTGATTCATAGTTGGGGTGGGGGTAGGGAAGAATGAAGGAACTTTGTATTGTGCAGAAGGGAGTGAGGGGAGAGGTGAGGCTGTGGGGATGGGAAAGACAATAGAATGAGGCAGACATTATTACCCTATAAACATGTATGATGACACTACTGGTGTGACTCTGCACCATGTACCTACCGCCAGAGGAATGAGAAGTTGTGCTCCATTTGTGTACAATATGTCAAAATTCGTTCTACTGTCATAACATTATAACAAATCAAAAAAAAAAAAAAAAAAATAGAAGAGGAGACCAGTACAATGGAAGAAGGGGATCAGGGGGAGAGAGAGGAGGAAAACGAGAGGTGCTGGGAAATGAAATTGATCAAATTATACTGTTTTATTGTGTGCATGTATGAATATATTTTAATAAATTTCACTGTTACATATAAAAAAGAAAAAAAGTCTTCTAAATTGTGAAAATTTAAAAAAAATGGAAAAAATGACTTTATTTTGCAATAGTCATACATTCAAGTAATATGAACTATAATTCTTACTTTTATATACTAGGCTTCTAACTATTCCTCAGCAAGAAGTGGAAAGAGAGTGAAGGGAGGAAAGAAATAAAAGATAAAAAAAAAATATTCAGAGGCAGAGAAACTCTGGGTATTATTGAAAATGATAAGAAGAAATCCTCTCATTTACAAGAACATTTACAAATGATGTGATAGAAGAAGAAGAAAAGTCAGGGTATTATTTTCTCTTTCTTACCTTAAGAGGCAATCTCAACCTGCCTCAAACACGTCAATGCTGAAAAACACAAACAAGTGTCTTGTATAGGGAAGTGATTTCTATCTACAAGGGATGGAAATTAGAAAATGAAAAGATGAAAAGAGACTATCTAGGGAATATTATTCCGGAATTATATTTGAATCTCTGGTTTTGCAAATTTGACAGTGAACCACCATCTAGTAACTGCAATGATAGAAAATAGTCCAATTTACTAAGAATAATGTGTGAACTTTGGAAACGATCATTCATATTTTATGAAGATCCATGAATGTCAGTTA
Source organism: Marmota monax (assembly GCF_021218885.2). Taxonomy (NCBI): domain Eukaryota; kingdom Metazoa; phylum Chordata; class Mammalia; order Rodentia; family Sciuridae; genus Marmota; species Marmota monax. Next base: position 4,644,594 of record NW_026694479.1, on the reverse strand, counting down.
CATAATCATTTTCTTGTTAAGAGGAAAATGGTCCTCATTTAAAGGAATTCAGACATTTCAAATATATGTGATATTTTATGATAGTAAGTACCAACACTCACGGTAAAACATCTATAAATTTGAATAAAAAAATCACAAAGGCTATAATTATATTATAATTATATTATATAACTCATAATGTACACAATACTAAACTAAATATTCGTCAGGAGTATATAAATAAGGCTGAGGCAGGAGGATAACAAGTTTAAAGCCAGCCTTAACAACTTAGTGAGGGCTTAGGAAACTTAGCCAGACCCTGTCTTAAAATAAAAAGTAGCAATAATAAAAATGGTTTGGGGATGTGGCTCAGTGGCTGAGTACCCCTGGGTTCATTCTACAGTACCAACTTTTAAAAATTATATAAATAGACACAGGTACATGATTTTTGAAATTATTTTATGCATATTTATACTCCTGAACTTCCTAATCCATTCCTGAACAGATATTTAGATAAAAATAAATGGAAAAAAATTATGGCCATAAATTTTTCTAGTCAGATGCAGAGCATACCAGGCCACTCAAGCACTGAAATTTTGACAAAGCTGTTGAAGAATTGTAAACTCTAATTGAGTATACTTGCTTTTTCCTTTCAGCAGAAAGCATTTACTACCAATTAAATTACTCATGTTCAGCCTTAGACATCTCATATAAATAAGAAATTATGCAAAGGAAAAATTTATATTTATCTTTAAATGTAAAGTTAATGAGAAGCTGACAAAGAATCACAAGTGTGTATATGTCCACACGGCATATGTGACCGTGATTATGAATCCTGATTACACATTACAATAGAATCTGCAAGTTTTAAAAACCAAATCTGAGGCTGAGCTTTGTAGCTCAGTGGTAGAGAGTGTGCCTAACATGTGTGAGGCCCTGGGTTCGAACTCTAGCACCTCATAAAACTAAATAAACAAAATAAAGGTATTGTGTCCATCAAAACTAAAAATATTTTTAAAAAAACAAGTCTAAGAAATTTCTGAGACTTACTATTGCATCATCTTCAGAAAAGTGACCAGGAAACATTTGAAAGTATTTCAGCACTAGTTGTTATATTCAGTCATTATTGGGAAACAATTAGGTCATTTGTTCTTTGTAATATAATCAACAGCTTAGAGCTGAAAGGAACCTACAATTCACCCAGACCCATCTGTGTATCAACATGTGGAGTAAATGAGTGTTTATAGTGAAATGAATATGTACATTTTTATACGAGTTATTTGTATATGTTTATACCAAAGTGTATGTATATTCTACTGAACTTTATTGACTCAATGTTTTTTTTGTTTTGTTTTGTTTTTGATGGTGCTGGGGATTGAACCCAGGGTCTTGTGCATGCGAGGCAAGCACTCTACCAACTGAGCTATATCCCCAGCCCGACTCAACGATTATTGCTTAATAGATATACAAAAAGTGGAATTCACTGTGGTATAACCTGTTCAGGTACATAGGCATATTCATATACACAGACATACATATACTGTAACACCAAAAAAAAGTGCACCTTTATAACCTTGATAGGGAGGAAGAAAAGTGAATAAAACATTTATGGGGTTAAATTATTTACAATCTAATAAAACATATATGCAGTGAATTACAAATCAAGGTAATTGTATAGTTCTAGGTATAATGCAAAGAAAAATAAATCAATTTTTTATAAAAGAGAAAGTAGGATAGTTCTTTGATCTGGTCTTTCAGGAAGGAAAAGGTTTTTTTTTTTTTTAACTTAGTAGAGATGAGGCGGAGAAAGTGGTAAAAATTGAAGACCATAATGTGCCAAGTCGCGGAAGTAGAGCAATAGTACTTCATTCAGCAAATATATATGATGACTATCATAAGTGGAAATGAAAATTTATCAACTTACTAATTATAAGCTCATTAACACTTATTAACTTATTATCAATTTACTCATTTATTTTTTTCTTCATTTGATGACTGCTGAAAACTAATTGCTGAGATTATATTGGTCTTTGTCATAAGGAGGATCCACCCACAAAAACATTAAGGAATCAGCTGAGTGCCAGTGGAATGTGTTTTATTGTGAAATATTTTGTTAACAATTTCTGAAAATCCACATGAGAAATAATTCCTATTATTTGGGGTAATATTTTGTGTTCGAAATTATGGGAAGATTTCTTAGGAAAATTTCTAATGAATCATTCATGATAACATGAATTTGAGTTAAAGTGTGATTTTTTTGAGATATCACATTATTAATTTTATCTACAGATGTTTGGAAAACTTTTTAAAATGTTTTTGTTAGTGCAATATGGTTCATACATTATAGTTGGGTCCATTTTTACATAATTATATGTTCATGGAATTTAATTCCTCTACTTCGGTTGCCAATGCTGCCTCTTCTTCTCTCCTTCTTCCTATTCACATTCTTCTCTACTGGACTTCCATTTATTGACTAATAGGTTGATTGATTGATGTTTTATAGATATATGTAAAGGTGGAACTCACAGTGGTATAACCTATGCATGTACGTAGCATAATTTTGTCAAATTCATTTCACATTTCCTTCCCTTTTCCCCCTCTCCCCTCTCCCCCTCAGTCTCCTTCTACTCCAGTGACCTTCTCTCTGTCTTCAGGAGATCTGAACCCCCACATTTTTTCCTCTTACTTTGTTCTAGCTTCCCCATATGAGAGAGAACATTCAATCCTTGATTTTTTGATTCTGACTCATTTCACTTAGCATGATGTTCTCCAGTTTCATCCATTTACCAACATGTGCAATAATTTCATTCATCTTTATGGCTGAGTAAAACTCCATTGTGTACATATACCATATTTTCTTAATCCATTAATCTCTTGACAGTCACATGGGCTGATTTCATAACCTGGGTATAATGAATTGTGCTGCTATAAACATTGATGTGGCTGTATCACATACTATGTTGATTTTTGTTCTTTTGGATAAATACCTAGGAGTAAGATAGCTGGGTAATATGATGGTTCTATTCCTAGTATTTGGAGGATCTCCTCATTACTCTTCAAAGTGGTATTTGTAGCACTTTTTAAAAATTTATGTTTTGATTCTTATTTTTGTCAGTGCTTTTATGCCTCCTTACTATATGTTTTTGATAATACAGAAGTAGTTATGCTAACATCACTGGATATTAAACTACTTAAATAGAATAGTTTTCTTTTTTAAATGGAGCTGGTCATTAGGTCAGTTCTTCAACTTGGATCAATGAAGACATATCTATTTTCTAATTTTTTATATATGTTCTGGATAGTTCATGTTTTTTTTTTTTTCATTTTTGTTTTATTGTAGAGTGTCTATTTCTTCTACAAAGCCTATGTCATTGATCTTAATGTGAAAGTCCTGCTTTATCACCTGCTTCCTCAAAAATTTAAGATATTATCTAAAGCCCAGAGACTCAGGTCAAAATAGAATTCAGGGAACAATTTAACTGTTGCTCTTGCAGTCAACTATATTCTTCTTGGTCATAGCTGTGAATTCAGTTCCCATCTTTGTGCATTCTCCTGTACTTTTCCCATTTTGAAGTACTGTCACTGATAGATTGTTAACTTCTTCTTTTTTCCAAGAGTGAGCATACATAGTTTGTCCAAAATGTTACATATTTTAACTCATCCTGTTTTTTATCACAAATGACTTCTTCCATGGATCTTCTCTTCACTTATGTATGTCTTCATTTGCGCACGCGCGTGCGCGCACGCACACACACACACATACACACATACATATTTTCTGTATAGAGAGGAGTGTATATTCTACTTTCTGAGGGTAGAATTCATGCCTTAGTTTTTCTGTTTTTCCCATCACCTAAAAGAGGAACCTGAACACATAATTATACCTTAGTGTGTATGTATCAAAGTATGTGTTTGAGTTCTTTTTCCTACTTCAAATTATCCTACTTTTTTCCTTGCAATGAAGAGTAAGAAGAAGGGACAGAGTATTAATCTTTTTAATATGTTTCCTCCATGAAAATTTCAAACTATGAAAAAGTAATACTAATTCATAAATTGTATGATTGTATGTTATATTCTGCATTTACTTTTAGTTATTAATTTCCATGTTTTATAATATCAGTAAAAATTGTAATCAATTGCATATTACCTGTATTACTTAAGCTATAATTTAATTTTTTAAAAATCTTATCCTGTTTTTTTTAAGAGGCAAAAGCAGACCCTTCTTTTCTCTGTATGGCATGAACTTTGAGACTTGTGATGTGGCAAACTGTAACTACAACAAGGCATTCTTAGAAAAGTTTTATTTAATGATGCATGAATTCTCATTTAACATTATATATTTATTATCTTATATGGATTTAGGGAACATGACAAATCTTAATTTGCCCCATCTTTCCACTCTGATTTTCTTGCCTTGAATTTGAAGAGATAGGGTACGTTATTTCTTAGGCATATTTTCTCTCTGAAACACAATTAATCTGTTTTTATTTTTTAAGTAATTGCATTGCTGATTCATGTTCAAATTGTCCTTTATAGAAACTCAATAATATCTGTGTTGAACAGATTATAGCTTGTAATTTTTCTTTTCAAATTTGTCAATAATCTTTTCCTTTTTTTTATTCTAGGTGCATAAAGTTGATTTAATTCAATCCTTGGTTTTTGACATTTTATCATCACTCAAGCATACCTGGTTATTCTAATTTAATTCTTTTAGAGCCTGACTGATAACTTGCACCTACCTGTGTGTGCTTCCTCTGGTCCACCTTCCTATGTCTCACACCCACTCCACCATCTTGAAATATATGTTTATCAATCCACTGTTTTTTTTATGATTTACCTGGATATATATTTGTTTCTTCAAATTATGTTGTGTTTTTTTTTAACTGTATTAAAAATATTTTAATTATAATCTTCTGAGACTTTCTTTTTTCACACAGTATTTTGTTATTCATATTTGTTCATGCTGCTACATATAACCGTAGTCATTGTTACTTAACACTTTACTGTGAGAATATTAAATAATCTACCTACTCATTCTCTTGTTCATAGAATATGATTTGCTTTAAGCCTTTAAGCCTTGAACATTTTTGTGTTATATTTATGTTATAAACTATATTGTCCTTGAAAATATTAAAATCTTTTACATGGTCATGTGTTTTCATGCATCAATTTTATTTTGTCTTTGTTCAGGGAAGTTAATTTCTTAGAAAAGGTAATTATTATTTTAAAAAACATTCAAATATATGACTTTTTTCTAAATTAGATTTCTTTGAGAGATTTATCCTTCATGCTTCAAGAGAAATATAAAGATGTTTTTGTCACTTATCATCTATTTTCTTTCAATGCTTTATTAATGCTTCAAACAAGATTTTGTTTCCTTATATTAGAAAATACTTGTAAGTTCATTATGGTATAATCACTTTTCAGATATTCCCAGAATCTTTGCCAAGACACCATTGTTCTTTCATGACTCATTTGACAATCATCTAATTTAACTTAACAAAATGATGATTAAGATGTTTATATCTAAGAGGTGCTCCTCTTTGTATTTTCGTAGAATTAAAAACCCTTTCCTTTTTTTCTTTTTTTACAACATAATAATATTTAACTAAAATTAGGTTGCATTCCTAAAATGTAACAATCTGATACCACTTGTCTAATGAAATTATTCAGGAAATTATTTAAAATGAGGTGTAAAGAGAAAAAAAGAACAATTTAAAACAAAGAATTAAGACAAGCATATTCATCAATTATCATTTGGGTGCAGTGGAAGAACTGGCCTGAGGGCTATTCCATTTAAAATGTTCCATTGGTACTATTGGATCCCTGAAGCAAAATGTGATAAGAGGTTGGTGTCCCAATTAAAGTACTGGAAATGTCAGCAAGCTGAAGGGGATGGTCAGGCAGTTCTGGCATGAATTACTTCAAAATACTCAAGAATAATATGACTTTTTTTTTCTTAATTTCTAACTTTCACTTTCTTTTTATTTCCCTAAAGGGATTTGCTTGTCCTGAGCCAAAATGCACTTATTATGAATTGACAGTGGATCAAATCAAGACGAAATTGTACAGAAACTAAAATATCTGAAAATCCTAAGGTAGATCTGGCTTGTGAGCCTTTAGCAATTTAAAAACTAATAGTGCTTTTAAAAGAGGCAAAATCAGCATCACTTCATGATTTGAAAATCCTTATTCTTCCTGAAAGAATATAATTTGATGAATTTTAACATGTTCTATATTTGAACTTAGATATATTACTTCTATAATCAAATGAACTACTAGTTTCTAAGTTGTAACTTTATGAAAAAATTGACTAAAATTAAAGTAATAGCTTTTAAATGATCTATAACAAATTCATCTTGAAATTCACAAGATTTCATGAACATATGTAAGTGTTTGGGAAGTAAGACCTCCTAATTAATCACAAAGGCATCTCTCAGTCTAGTACTGACCAGACCTATTATGTCAGGTAAGTTATTTAACCTCTTTGTACCTAAGTTCTCTTGTCTTGTACATGAATAATAACTATACAGACTTCATAGAATTTTTATAAGGATTTAATGAGCTACTTTATCTCAAAAATTTAAAATGCTCTGTGTCATATAAAGATATGAGTTTGCTTATTATTTTATACAACATCATTGTTAATGTGTGAATTTGATTAATAATCATTAATTCAAGCTCTTATTTAAAACCTTTATCATCCGCTTCTATTTTAAAAGTGTAAATATTGAATAAAAACACTTAACAAGGGGTGAAAAACAACTAATTCAAATAAAATGTGGACTATCATATTTCACAGTAAATTGAGAGTAGAAACATTCTTTTAAAATAAGATAAAGGAATAGATCTTTTATCACACCTTCTATTTGATTTCTTTCTGAAAGTAGCAGATAAAATAAGGCAGATAAATTGCAGTAAGAGGTGAAGCAAACAGAAAGAAGATTAAATCATCATTTGGACAGCTAGTATTACTAGTGACTTAGAAACTCCAAAAAATTTAAGAAAATTAATAACAGGGATAATCAATTGAAATACAAAACAAACATATATTTTACCTCTTTTAAATGATATTACATATTTAGAAAACACAAAACTAAATTGTTTATTCACAACATGAATCAAACTTAAAGTTCTTGGAAACAAACCTAAGGAAAGAATTTATATCTCTACTACTACTTATCCTCTGCTTATCATCTATATGTTTATGATGTTATACACATAGGAATAACTAAATTAATGACAATTTTGAACAAATAAAAAGCATGTTACATTTTGGTTAAAAAATTTTAAAGATATCAGTTCTTTTAAGAGGATTATGTGTGTATAGGTATGTGCTTGTGTGTTTGTAAGTAATCCTAAATTAAAAATTCAGAAAACATTTTTGAAACTGCAATAAAATGATGTTTAATGAAGTATTTGCAAGAATAAATATATGTGACTTATATTGAAAACATGCATACAAGTGTAATAAGATGAAACTTCTACTTCAAAATAGTAAAGCATTATATTTCACTACAACATAATAAAGCATATAATAAACTAAAAAATTGTACAACTATGTGTCTATAGTATAAAATAAAATGGATAAACATTAAGCTGATTTAAATCAACATGTCTAAAAAGGGGGAAAAAAAAAAAGAATGACAGTGCTACTTTGAGCCATACTTTGAGTACCTTCTTCTATTCAAACTCTAAATCCATGACACCTATAGATAAGATATAAAAAGTGCTTAGAAAACTATGTCAAAGAAAGATGAGCCATGCAGAAGTATAAGGATATAGGGTTCTGGATTATGAAGCAGTCAGAAATACATAATGTGGCATTTGGCTCATATATAGTTCAAAATTATTCTTTGTCCCGAGGGAGAATGAAGTAAGACTGCTCAAACTCACTAGTATAGCAATCTCACACACAAAAAATGTGCATAAATAGGAAAGCTGTTAATTTGGCCTACTCTTTATAGGAAATGAGAAAATGGAGGTCCAAGCTTACAATTAGAGGCTGAGATAGATCATTGGATGGCGTTTGGATTTTCAAATATGTCTCAATATTTACCCAAATTTACCTAAATATTTACCACTGTTACCATAGGGCAAGGACACCAAACTGCTAACATGAGAAACAGTTTTGCATTCTGAACTTAGGAATTCATTCTGTAACCTCTATATAATAGGACTGGGAAAAAGTGTAGAAATACATTTTTAAAAAAATAATTGAGTAAGGAATATTTCTCAAAAAATTCCCCAAAACAATAATTTTATAACAGGAAGACAGTTAATTCTATAAAAGCTAACATATCAATAATGAGAACATCAAACCAAAATATTCTGATAGCCTGATAAAGAACTAAAAATATATTCATGTCCCCAAAGTGATAAAGAGTATCACCTATAAAATGAATGAAACTTATGGAACTTAAAATAAATAACATAAAATAAGAAGCGGTAGAAAAAATAAGCAATTACAAAAGTTTTATGTTGTGATATTCCAAGGTAAGTAAACAATCAGAATTCCCTGAACATAAAAATAAAGCAAATGATACAAAAATGATAGTTAAAAGAATACTAGTGAAGAGGTTGTTTTGTTTTATTTCAGATTTGAGAAAATACTGTCATTTAAATAAGTTCAGAATCCACCAAGTCACAGGTAATCTACAATTAAAAAATATAAAATATTTGAAGTGCTAAAAAAATAAAAATTTCCAGTAAACAAATGATAATGATATTGAAACATATTTTTCTAATTAAGATAGATGTCAGAAAATAACATAAAATAACTTAACAGAATTCCTGGAAAATAGCTACCCATATATAACATGTTCTCTATTATTATATTATTTAAGATGAATAGTAAAATAAAGGTATTTTCAGGCCAGCCCTAAAGAATGAAACAACAAAACCCTTTTCAGAAAGATCTGTTTGAGAACATATTGTAGCAAGGAGAATATTGAAGCCATAAAAATATGATAATCAAGAAATGGTAGTCTGTTTAAAAACTGAGAAGATATATATATTTAATTACCATTTGACAGAATGTTAACTAATGCTTAGCTTTAAAAGATAAAATTAAGCTCAAAATACATCAATAATGTGTATCTTCAGTAGGTGAGTACAATTTTCTGACTCTGTTCTAGTGATGAACACAAACACTGGGTATTGATGTAATGGTCAAGAAACAGCAAGAAAGAATAATCAAAGTAATGAAAGTATAAAAAAATAAGATTATAAAAAGGTTTGCAAATCATAATAAGTATAGTCAAATTAAACTTAGCTATTATAAAATAGATAATCAGATTGATTTTCCTGTAAGAAATTATGAAGGATTAAGACTACACTGAGAGGTTTAATGTATGACATTCACCATTATGCAATGACGGCAAAAACAATTGAGCAGCCCTCATCAGCAGCCACTACAAAACTCTTGACACTTAATTTTGTAGGTTATATATGTAACATTTTTGTCAAATAAATGTAAAAAACATTTTAATTTATTTATGTGTATGTGAGTATTAGTTAAGATCCCCCTACACTTTTTTTTGGAACATGTTTAGGATCCATAGGTGAGGAAGTCCTTTGTGGTTAGAAGGAAACTAATTATTACATACATTTGAAAAGCAATAAAAGTGTGCACACTTTCATTTATTTATTTATTAGTTCTAATCAGTTATAAATGACAGTAGAAAGGTCTTCGTTTCATTGTACACAAATGGACCAGAATTTTTCACTTCCCTAGTTGTCCATGAAGTAGAATTACACAATTCATGCAATCATACATGCATCTAGGATAATGATGTCCATTTCATTATTCTACCACATTTACTACCCCCATGCCCCTTTCCCCACTCCCCTTTCCTCCATGCAAATTTTCTCCACTCATCCCATGCCCCCCCCATTATGGATTAGTATCCATTTATCAGAAAACATTTGTTCCCTGTTTTTTGGAATTGGCTTATCTTTGTTAGCATGATATTCTCCAACTCCAACAATTTACCTGCAAGTGCCATATTGTATTCTCTTTTAATGTTGAGTAATATTTCATTGTGTATATATACCACAGTTTCTTTATACATTCATCTATTGAAGGGCATCTAGGTTGCTTCCACAGTTTAGCTATTGTGAATTGTGCTGCTATAAACATTAAAGTGGCTGAGTTACTGTAGTTTGTTGTGCACACTTTTATATAGACAGATTATCTAGTGCTATCAACACTGTTACCACCAACAACAATGAAACCAATAAAACTTTATGCAATTTTGCAACATTATTTATAGGTTTTTCTCAAAATCAAGAAAATTCCTAGTAACTAAAAATTATAAGCTTTCATATGCTAGAAAACATGGATGATTCTAAGAGCGAGATCTTAAATATAAATTCTCTCATTTTTTAAAAAAGCATTTGCCTAAGGCAGAAATGTACTCTGAATTTGAAGGTCTATGTATGCTCACACATGCTAGTTCAAAATAAGTGAAATAAATGGGTAACCATTCTTTTGAGTCATTTTCTCATAATTAGATCGGTGAGGAAAGTCACATGCCTAGGGTAATGATGTCCATCTCATTCCACCATCTTTCCTGCCCCTATACCCCCTCCCTTTTTCCCCCTCCTTTTTTTTAAACCTAAACCATCCTCATCGGCCTACAAATTGAAGATGACATTTAATTTCTGAAACTATTTATTGATATCAGTAGAATCTCATAGTATAAAGTCCAATGAAGTTTAGAGGAATGGATATTTGAAAAATATAGACTGAGAGTATCTTTTGACTCTGATTCCTAAAATAATAAGCCTAAAAGAGGATTGCTTTATTTTTTTTATTTTTTGTAGTCTGGTAGGGTAATACAGTGAACTGAATTTTTATATAGTTCAAAATGTTGTTTCTAGTTTAGTATGTTTATTGATTCAAACAGTAGCTTACAAACAAAAAATACATATAATTTAATCTATTAACCCAATGATTTGAAGGTTATATTAAGGTAATTTATAAATGCCAGAAAAAAGAAAACATATATTAATTTCATGACCCCAATACTAAAAGCCAAACATGTACACTATGCTTGAACACTAGAACGTCAACTCAGTTTACTATATGAAAAACCTGTGCTTTTATAGCTACCTTATGAGAATGATAATGTCCTTAAAAAAAACTCATTTCTTACACATACTGTCAGCTTTCCATGTTTTAACAAAGGACCTTTTGAGATATTTTTCTTTGCCAAAAAAGCAAACATGTTGATATAATTTGGAAGTATGATAAAATATAAGAAATTCATCCAAGACAAGTGTGAATATAATCAAGAAAAGGTTGATTTTATGTAGAATAAACTGAGTTATAAACAAAACTTACATGGCAGTCAGAAATGATTTGAACATATATTCTACTTTAAGTCTAGTCTACTAGGAAGAAGAAAGATACAATATTACTCCTGACTTTGTATTATCATTTCAACTTTAATATTTCTTGGAAATCACAATTGGAGCTCAATTTAGTAACCATAGAGGAAGCAACAGTCATGGAAATTCCTGTAACCAAATCCCAATTGAACTTATATGGGCCAAAAATTATATAAAGATTAAAAAATATTTAGAGGGGCAATAAACATATGATGAAAACATATACAAGTAAATAGGATCATAGTAAAAACTTACAATGATTATAACTTATCAGCAAATAATACATTTAAACATGATTGCAATGTTCTGAAAAGGCACCATAAAAATTACTGGAAAGGATCAAAATGCTTCTGTCTTTTACACAGTCATTACAAAATAATATTTTTTGATGGTGTGCAACACATTGTTGAAACCTTTGGTGGTGATAAATAAAATTTTCAAAAGACAGTTTTTTTAAAATGTTTATTTTTTTTAGTTATAGTTGGACACAATATCTTTATTTTATTTATTTTTATGTGGTGCTGAGGATCCAACCCAGGGCCTCACACGTGCTAGGTGAGCACACTACCACTGAGCCACAACCCCAGCCCCAAAAAGGAATTGTTTATGAGGTCAACAGACATTTAAAACATTAGAAAATTTTCAGCTTATATTTGCTTTTCAGTGCCTTTGATATTGAACTTTTGTAAACAATTATCATCAATTTTGCCTCTTTTGCAGAATATATTGAAACAAAAAGGAAAACAGGTAAATTCCATTCTAAGGAAAATTAAAAGCTTTTAAAGCTAAGCATTAGTCAACATTTTGTCAAATGGTAATTAATAACCTGCCATAGATTTATATTTGGCATTCTTAACTTTCAGTTGTGATGCACTCTAAGAAAATTAATTTATGGCAGCCATTATGAAGTCAAACAGCAACAAGTGCTGGCGAGGATGTGGGGAAAAGGGTACACTTGTACATTGCTGGTGGGACTGAAAATTGGTGCAGCCAATTTGGAAAGCAGTATGGAGATTTCTTGGAAAGCTGGGAATGGAGACACCATTTGACCCAGCTATTCCCCTTCTCGGTCTATTCCCTAAAGACCTAAAAAGAGCATGCTACAGGGACACTGCTACATCGATGTTCATAGCAGCACAATTCACAATAGCAAGACTGTGGAACCAACCTAGATGCCCTTCAATAGATGAATGGATAAAAAAAAAATGTGGCATTTATACACAATGGAGTATTACTCTGCATTAAAAAATGACAAAATCATAGAATTTACAGGGAAATGGATGGCATTAGAGCAGATTATGCTAAGTGAAGCTAGCCAATCCCTAAAAAACAAATGCCAAATGTCTTCTTTGATATAAGGAGAGTAACTAAGAACAGAGTAGGGTCGAAGAGCATGAGAAGAAGATTAACATTAAACAGGGATGAGAGGTGGGAGGGAAAGGGAGAGAGAAGGGAAATTGCATGGAAATGGAAGGAGACCCTCAGAGTTATACAAAAATACATACAAGAGGAAGTGAGGGGAAAGGGAAAAATAATACAAGGGGGACAAATGAATGACAGTAGAGGGGGCAGAGAGAGAAGAGGGGAGGGGAGGGGGGACAGTAGAGGATAGGAAAGGCAGCAGAACACAACAGACACTAGTATGGCAATATGTAAATCAATGGATGTGTAACTGATGTGATTCTGCAATCTGTATATGGGGTAAAAATGGGAGCTCATAACCCACTTGAATCAAATTGTGAAATATGATATATCAAGAACTATGTAATGTTTTGAACAGCCAACAATAAAAAATTTAAAAAAAGAATTAATTTAATAACTATATTTGTATTAATTCATAAAATAATTTTGAATGTTCATAGAATCATAATTCCTTCACAGCACTTTAAAAGGGAACATACATTCTGTTGTTAAGTTTATCTTGTTTCATGTTTTACATGTTTTAGACTTTGATTTTTTTAAGTAGAACTGAATCTAGTCAAAAGTTAAAATACTCAATTTTTTATTTTAATCTTTTATGTCCCTGCACTAAAAGTCCATCTAGTATGTCCTTCTAAAAATCAAATACCTCCCTTTTATTCTGAGGGAAAACAATAACCTCTCAGCTGATTTGTCAGTTACAATATAATTGATAAATTAATATAACCTTTTACTCTTAATATATTATCTTCCTGAGAAATCTATATTTTGCTTATGACAATTCTACTTAATTATATATTCTCTGAAATCAAGCTTTTAGAAATGTTGTTGGATGTACATAAGATATAAGAGAGGCGAAGAAATCTTACCTGAAAGAAGGCTGTAGAAAATCTTCTGATGTTGTATATATTAGTAGTGGGCTTATATGTTCTTGCCTCCCGTATATGTGTAAATTTACCAGACTTTAAGTATTTTTCATTCTTAAATGTTATATAGAGAAAACTTACTTTTTTATTATTTTTTCAGATTCTATAATATTTAAGAAATCACATATAATTATACTATAAAATTTTGGTCATATGTAATGTGTCACTTAAAGAAAGATTGTTTAGCAGGCTGGTCATATAATAATATAGTATAATTACATAGATTGCTATTTAAAATTGTGCAAAAAAAAGTTATTCACATGCCTTAAAATATTCTAATATATTCAAATCTACTACATAGCTTTGCCGGTCCGTGAGAATATACAGAAATGCTAGATGAAAATGCTCACTATATATAGCATAGTTCTCTTCCATAGCTGGGAGAGAAGAATGATTTAAATATGCTATCTTTTCCAAATTATATGATATTTTATAATGTTGGTTTTATATGTTAAAATGGAGAAAAAAATCAGGATTTTATAATAGAAGTAATAATCAAATTATTCCCAATCATTCAAGGCTTATTAAAGTCCTTAAAAATTATAATCATCAATTAACAGAGCATTTACTTTTAACATTTCCAGAGCCAGGTAACTTTTTTCTTATGTATAAAATAATAAAAATTGATCTAAGAAGAAATACTGAGCATGATAAGTTTTGTTATTCCACTACTATACACATCTTTCAAAAGGCATTTTGAATGGCTCTAAATAAAAGAACCTATAATCTATATTACATACTGTGACATTGTGGCCTGCCAAGCTCTGACTTAAAACTTCCTTTTTTACCTTAATTATAAATATTCCTCAAAAACTAGTGTTTTTATGCTATAGAATATTCGTTTCCTTGTATTTGCTTAGCACATTCTTGTATTTGCTTATTTAAGTGCCACTGATTGAGGACACACATTCTTGTGAGTTTGTCAGTTGCAATCTAATTGATAAATTAATATAACCTTTTACTCTTAGTATATTATCTTCCTGAGAAATCTATATTTTGCTTATGACAATTCTACTTAATTATATATTCTCTGAAATCAAGCTTTTAGAAATGTTGTTGGATGTACATAAGATATAAGAGAGGCAAAGAAATCTTACCTGAAAGAAGGCTGTAGAAAATCTTCTTGTGTCCTCAATCAATGGTACTTAAATAAGGTGCTCGTATATGGGGTGGTGGGATACTATGTATTGAACCTGGGATCATTGTTTGGGGAGGTGGGATGCTAGGTATTGAACCACTTAGCTACATTCTCAGTCTTTTTGTATTTTTAATTTTGAGATAAACTCTCTCTAAGTTGCCCAGTCTGACCTCAATCTTGCAGTTTTCCTTCCTCAGCCTCCTGAATCTATGGGATTACAGGAGTGCACCCTCATACCCAGCTTAAGATGTTTTCTGTCTAAAAAGTTTATTTTCATATATTTTTCAATATAAATCTTATTCATTTTTTAAGGCTTTACTAAAAGTGTCTGTATGAAGTTCCCCTAATGCATCTAGATGTCATTTTCCTTTCTCTGCCCATCTTATTTTACTATGCTATATAAAACATTTATTAGAATAGGTCTGAAAACACAGGTACTTGCAAGCACATCTTTCTCCTAATATACTTAAGAGCTTGGAGGACAAAATACTTAGGAATTCTGCTATATATGAACTAAATATTTATGAAAGCAAGGTAAAGAACAGACAAACATTAAGCAATCAGTTTCTCCCTTAAACACGCTTTAAAAGTGTTCAAAACTTTCCGTGATACATAGTTAATATTTGATAAATTTTAGCTGTTTTATTATATTACAACTAAAATGAATTTAGACACATTTTGGTAACATAATCCTGTGATTACTTTTCCTTATAAGCTTTTAATTCAAGGCTATATCTACAAGAGGAAATAATAAGTTTCAAATGTTTTTTTAGTTTAAGTACTGCCTTGGGTAAACATTATTATTATTATTATTTACAATGATTCCAAGTTGGTTTTCTGACATGCACCTGATTCAGGAAAATAATACTATTTCAGGTGATTTTTATATAACATGATTATTTGACACAGATGTTCCTAAGGCTATTACAGACAACTACTGTGATTATGTTATAGACAACTTTCACATGAAATCATAACAATATTGCCTCCAAAATACTAGGCTAGAAAACATTTCATTGCATATAAGAATATGCAGTTTAATTCTCTAACTTTATCTGACCTAGAACAGTCCCAATGGAAAACATTTAATAGATATTAGTCTGGAGGGAAAACAGAAAAAAAAGAAGGGTGTGTATTGGGCACAGAAGACAGTGTGGTATTAGTGAACTCCTTGGGTCCTATTCAAAGCATTCTTTGGGTAAAGATTCCAAATAAATGGCTGAAAGCCATTCCCTGAGATGTTCTCAGATGAAACATCTTCTTTACAGGCATGACTGTGCATAGAGAGTTACACCAGAAATTTCACACCATCTGATTGAACATAGCCTTATCCCTTAGAGTGTAAATAAACTGATTCAAGATTACTAGCAAATCTGGACCATCCAGATGGCCCCAGCAGACATTTAATTGATCATACAAGGAACCAACTATTACTTAGAGTATTTTAATTGTATTTTATGCCATATTTTCATGAGTATATTTATTGAATGAGCTGGTATTGCTAGAAGTGAATTCACAAGATGTCATATTTTCTCCATACCACTGTGTTTGAAACATATAATAGTAGATCTTCATTTTCTGCTCAGATAATATTTCTAGCAGATCCTGTGGCATTGTATAATTTCAGATATTGAGAATTTAACTTTTAGGTATTTAAAAGTTTAGTCTTACTTAAATTGAAATGTGCCTATTTCATTCAATTCAATTCTTTCCCACTCACCCCATTTTGAAACTGACTCAAGTTCAGAAACCTACATTAAGAAGCATATGGTCACTTCTTTTTTCCCCCAACTCTTTTCTTTTCTTTTTTTTCTTATTGATTGTCCTTTCATACTCTTCTTATGGTCCAATCCAATGGAGAGATTTCTTAATCTAAAAGTTTGAAGTGAGTAGTTCATATCATCCAGCATTGGAGCCCCAGCTGTGATAGAAGTTGAACTATATCTCTTTGCCCTAATTGACTACTTTGTGGGTAGTACTTCAACTCCACATTGGGGCACTTCCCCTGCGACATTGTGTGATGAATTCAACATACCAACAGTTCACATTGTCAGCATAAACTTCAAGAAAATTCACATGATCTTTCTTTCCCCTGGTGTCCTCTTGGGCCCAGAGGTAACACATGTGTTCCTGTGTGCCTCAATCTCTTTAATATCAATTCTTACTTCTTCTAATCCACTGTACTTTTCTTCTTTTTTCATCAGCTGTGTATTTTAAAAAAATGTTCCAGTCAGAGTCACTCTTGTACTCTTGACCCCAGACTCTAAGAGTCTCTACATCATGACCTCTGGATATATATATTTTTTTCAGTTTGAAGAAGTTACAGATAGATGCAGGCAAAAAAATACATATCATTCTAACAATTCTTTCTAATACATACAACGCATATTCCTTTGTAGGTATTTTTAAGATAGATGATGGGGAAAAGGTTGAAGAATAGACTTTGGGCAGACCCTAAGGAAGTCCTGAATAGATTATCAAACATTTTCTTAGGTGTGTTGGGACATTTATCACCAATTATTCAAAGTTTTGGACTCCAGATCAAACTGAGAAAACACAGGAATTATCTTTCGGTATTTTGTCACATACATGTCATTTGTATACTATCTACATTACAAATGTATTTTTAAAATTGACATATAATAATTGCACATATTTAGAGGGTAACTTTTAAAATATATATTGTAATCAAATCACCGTAATCGGCACATCTATCACTTCAAACATTTATCATTTATTTGTGATAAAATCATTCAAAATCCTCTCTTCTATTTTGAAATATACATTATTATTAACTGTAGTCACCACACTATATAAAAGAACAGAACTTATTCTTCCTATATAATTTTATTTAAATGTACTAGATTTTTTTATGCTTGCTTGTTGTTATTTTTTGTTTGATATCATGTTATTCCCTTATTGCACTTCGGGAAAAAAATTAGTCACTTATTGGAGCTAAATTATTATATATAAAAAGCTTCTGTGTCTTTCTTATTTAGCAGAATCACAATCAGGTGAAGTGGCTGAATCTGATTCAGGAGAATTCCTAGTTATCTTAATTTGATAAGAAAGTTAAAAACTAACTCATTGACAATATCTATGGATTATAGCAAAATATATTATAAAAAGAAAAAAAGAAAGTTCCTATATAAGATTTCTATAGAATGTAGAGGAACAGATGTATTATTTCTTTCTGTCTATATGACTCAAAATATGTTTTGAAAAATATCCAAATGCTAAATTGGTAGGTTTCAATAAGCTCTCTTTGTGAAGGAATATTTTTTTCCTGAATTTCTATAGGACTCTGAACCCAGAAAGAAACTGAAAAGTCAAGTGACCAGAATTCAAATATCACAGTTCAAGGGTTTGACTAAAATTGAGAATATAAGCATTTATCAAATGCTGAATGTAAGTAAAGCATTTATCAAACGCTGAGTGTAGGTAGGGATGATATCTCATGTTCATATATGTACTTCAATTATTTTATATATGTCAACTATTTCATAGATAAAGGCTGAATTCTGAATAAGCCAGTCTTTTCTACAAAGAAATTTGCAGACTTTGACCTAATACAAAAAAATTCTAAATAATCAATAAAAAGATTATATAGTATATGATCATAAATAAAAAGTTCTTTAAGTCTGAAATTATTTTACTCTATATTTCATAATATATGTTTAACCTAATAGTTTTAGTGAAACATGTGAATATTAAATAGTAAATAAAATTATTTTAAACACTAGTTAATAGGATTAGGATTGTGGCTCAGCGGCAGAGTGCTTGCCTCTCACATTGGGGCACTGGGTTCGATCCTCAGCACCACATAAAAATAAATAAATTAAATAAAGGCATTGTTTCCATCTACAACTAAAAAAATTAAAAGAAAATTAATATATATCATAACTAAGTCACTTTGACTTATATTATGCAATAACTGCATTCAGCTCTATCTTCATGGGTTGTGATTAGAATGTGGTCATTGTACTTTGAAAGGTCAAATAATAGGTTCATATATAGATTCAGTACCCCCAGGAAATATTTTTGTGACAATAAAAACCTGAAATATTATAAAATAGTTTTAACATAGAAAAATACTTTTAAAATATGAATTGACTGATGAGCAGAGACTGATTTTAAGAATACATCTTAAATGAAAAAATATTATGAGAAAAAATCATAATCAATTAGTTCAAAATACCTACATTTTTAGGATACCACAAATGCTTGAGGTTTTTTTTTAATAGTGCAGACTTTTATTATTTTTTAAACATTTATTACATCCTTTTTTAAAATATTTTTTAGTTGTCAATAGTCTTTTATTTTATTTATTAATATGCGGTGCTGAGAATTGAATCCAGTGCCTCACACATGCTAAGCAAGCACTCTACCACTGAGCCACGACCCAGCCCCAGCATTGTATTTATTAAGTAAAAACGTATTGTTTTATATGTAAGGTCTAAGATAGAGAAATTTAAGGTCCCTGCTCTTCAATAAGATAATTGTCAAATAAAGAAGATAAGATGTATGGGACCTCATAAAAATGATAGTAATCTATAAAGTTTGGAGACAGAAAATACCATATTAAACATGGTCCCTTCATAGCACAGTCATTCTTCGGAATCTGTGGCAGGGAGGTGGGGAATTGGTTCTTAACCCCCCAACCCCTGTTGATACCAAAGTTTCCTTTTATGATATGGATTAGTATCTATACATGTACTGGTTTAGCTATAAGGTGTCAGGAGCTCATGTGTGAGACAATGCAAGAATTATCAGAGGTGGAGTGATTAAATTATAAGAGGTGTAACCTAGTCTGTGTATTAATCTACTGATATGTATTAACTTGGCAGTAACTGTAGGCCAGTAGGATGTGACTGGAGGAAGTAGGTCACTGGAGCTGTGCTTTAGGGTTTTTACATTTAGTCGCTGTTGAATGAAGCAAGCACTCTGCTTCCTGTTGGTCCTGTTGGTCCTGAGCTGATTTTCCTCCACTACCTGCTTCTACCATGATATTCTGCCTCACCTTGGGCCCAGAACAATGGAGCCAGCCATCTGTGGACTAGACCATGAAATTGAGAGCCCCAAATATACTTTCCCTAGCTATGTTGTTCTTATTAGGTATTTTGGTCACAGCAAGAAAAAAAAAACTGACTAAACAACAGATAACCTACACTCATCCTCCCTCTCATCCATCTATTGTGAAACATCTCTTGGTTACTCATAATACATAATACTATGTAAATTCTATGTACATAGTTATTATAGTATTGTTTTGGGGAAAGTGATAAGGAAAAATGCTCAGTACAGAAGAAGTTTTTTAAAAAACTATTTCAATCCATTGTTGTTTGGATTCAGAGTTGGTTGATTTCATGAATGCATAAAGTATGGATACAAAAGGGCAACTACACCCTTTTATAAAATTAGTAATTTTATAAAACTAATGGTTTTATCATATAAAATGACTGGCTGCATTGCATAACTTTATGATCAGGAACTCTATGGCTTTGTGGTCTTGGACAGATACATTTCTTCCTTCCTCTTTATTTTTTCCATAGAATTGTAGTTACTAATGCACAGGATTATTGTGAGACTTAAACTGTATCTGAACTTTGGATAATTCTAAGCACACAATAACTCAATTAATTTTAGCAATTTAATATAAACAAATTATTAGAAAATTGTATTGTTATGCCTGGCTCACATCTGAAAACGCTGCTCACATTTAAGCAGCTTATAGCTAGTAGAGTTAAATAAGCACATGTCTGTATATGTCATTACAAGGATTTTCTGAGTAAGATTTCTTTTAATTGTTACTTCTTGGTTCATTTTTTCCTTTATCACTTATAATTTCACCTTCCGAATATTTCTCACTCATTCCAAAAAACACAATTAACAAAGAAAACAGCGAAGAAGTTGCATTGACCTGCTGGATCCTAAGTGTAAGAACCCTAACTGGAACTATGGATCCTATTGACAAAGCAAGCCCAACTTTTCCTACACTAAAGGAGGAAAATTGTGAGGGTAGTATTACATTGGGCTGATGGGGGTGATCAGAATTCAAGCTGGGTACAAAAAGGGTGGTAGGTTATAGATTAATTGCATTTATCTGTATATGATAGAAATTTCAGCTAAATTTAGGATGATTATTTTCTCACAAGAAAAGATGCTCATAAACTGGCTTTGAGCAAGTTCACTAGCTTGAGGTACTAGGGCTAAAGTTCTCCTTTCTTCATCCTGCCAGATCAGTATTGAAGCTCCAACCATTGCAGTACTGTTTACAAAGCAGGAAAGAAAAAGGGAAAGGAAAGATTGGTACCTTTATTAGTAGAGCAAATTTTCACTCATATGCCCAGTGTGTTTCCAATTTTCTTCATGATTCAGGATTGTATCACATGAGCACCGTTATTAAATGATTCTACACGGATGAAGTTACAGCATTTAGCTTCCATGGCAGAGTGAACCAAGGGGTAAAATGATTAAAATGAATCCTGAGTGAACTATAGATTATCTGCCACGGAGTTGGGATTAGCTGTATGTTAGAGATAGAAGAGGGAAATTACAGACAAGCAAAGACACAGAAAGTGTGTGGATAATCTGATTGAAAACAGAAGGCAATGCTCCTTAAGAGTTGAACAAAGGAGTCTGGAAACATTTACTTAAGAACATGGAAAAAAGTTCCAAGAGAAAGTAAGAGACAATGAGTAAGATACTGGGGAAGGGAGAGTACAGGAAGAAGAAAAAGAACAATTGAAGATAATTTTTGCAAATAGCTTTATTGAGGAGATGTAGAAGGCAATAAGACAAAGGCAAGGTGTGGTCACGTAAGTAAAACCGTGATCAAAAGAGAATAAAGTCACAGAAGCTACTGTGAAGGAAGGACAGCAGAATCACTGCTAAGGAAACTGATGTGAAAAGCCATTGCTTTTAAATTGTTATCCATGGCTTGAGATAAATTCTAATAGACTCTCGGGGAAATATGATTTGTCACTGGCATTAATTTTAACTGATGAGAGAGAAAAGAAGCTGGAATAAACCATGCATGTTTTTTAAGAAGTTTTACTATGAAGGAGCAAACAATAAAAGAATGATGGTAGTTAAAGATGATAAGAAGCATGAAGAAAGTTATTTTGTTGTTGTTGCTTTTGTGTTTCATTTTTGGTGATGTTGAGGAGGGAATTTAAGTACATTTGTGAGAAAAATGCTGGTAGAAAGTTAGAGATTAAAAAGGAAGAAAGAAACAGTTTATTCATGGACGTCTTATTGACAATTAAGTCTAGTAATGTGAATAATAGAATATATGCTGATAATGCTTTCTTAAATTTAAATATATGTTAATTGCTAAATAAAAACATAAAAATTGTATATATTAATAGGATAATGGGATTGATGCATGTGTAGATTGTGTAATCAGGTGAAACACATCTATCACCTCAAATATTTGTCACTACTTCATGGCAAAAACATACAAAACCCTTTCTTCTAGCTTTTTGAAATATACAGTCCACAATCACTATCTGTAGTCATCCTACTGTGCAATAGCACACTGGAACTCCTCATTCCTATCTACTGCAACTTAGTACCCGTTGGTCAGCCTCTCCCGATCCATCCCAACTCCTCTACTCCTGAGATTCTGGTCACTGCCTTTCTATTCTAAACTTCTATAACTCTTTTAGATTCCTCAGATGAGTAAGGTCATGAGGTAATTGTCTTTCTGTGCCTGACTTGTGCACTCAGTTGAATAATCTTCAGTTTCTTCAATGTTGTTGGAAATGATAAGATTTCATTTGTATATTGATAGTCATTTTGAATATATTTCTGCTGTATTAGTAAGGGAAAATAACATCAATTAAAGTGTTGACTGTTAAATATTAGCAGATATGTTGCAAAGTTTATCTAGTGTAGCAATTGCAGAATTTTTAATAGTACTTGCCTCAAAATGATATCATGAGAATGGAATTACTAATAGATATAAAATGTTTCGTAGAAGTCCTAGGATGTAATAAACTCAATTTTTATTTATATAATTGATAGTAATTTTAGTAGCAGTCTTTTTCATTGCTTTCTTTTAAAGAAAACAAAAGCGCACATAATTTAATAAATCTAACTTAGTATTTCGGTCGGGAAAGTACTAAATTAGAATTTCATTTCAAGTGTGTCTGACTCCAAATTCCAAGGATTTGCATGAGCAGGAATAAATTCCATTAAATATCCTAAGGAGAGTGTCAGCAGAATGGGTCACAGTCATAGACCTAAGATCAGGGACAGGATTGCAAGACATATTACAGAAACTGAATTTGCCAATAATAATAATAATAATAATCCAAGACCCAAAACACGGATTATCAAAACAAGGTCCTTGTTATCAAAATAGTGCACAAGATGGAAACCAAATCTCAGTAGTAAAATGGGTAAACCTGGATAAGCCCAGGGTTTAATCACCAGTAGTCCCCCGATATTTTCTAATGTTAGTGTCATGCTCCTTAAATTCCTTCTATTAAATGTTTGACCTGTTCTGGAGTCTTAAACTATCCTACATTTGTAGTTGGGAGTCAGGTAAATTCAATTTTTGGCAAGAATGGTATGGTAACTGCTAAGAATCAAATAAGGCATTTAATACTAAAACACTCATTTCTTAAACCAAATTAAATAGAACAATTCATAAATTTATTAAATGTATATAAAATTCAACTGGCAGTATGCTGAATCACTAAATCCTGGATTTGAGGGAATCATATTATCAATAACTTTTTATTAGAAATGGTAATTGTTTTTAAAGAAAGAAGTCACAGTAGAGATCAAGTGCAGTTCCTGTATTTATTCTTGCTTTTGGAGACTCTAAAGACTTTGAAGTATTAATTTATGTATTCATTTATCCTTAATTTGACAAAGATTTAGGAAAAATTCTCTGTAAAATCTAGTATATTTAGAAATGAATGAATTATGTTCTTGTAAGGAGATGGAGTGTTCTATAGGGAATAAGCCATGTATTGCATGATTAGGAATTACATGTTATAATATAACACACATTACAAACAAATCCTGGAAGGGCTTCTATATCAAGCAAGCTGTTCCTTCACACTAAATATAATATTTGTTTATAAAATGTATTTGTGTGCAATGGAAAATGTTAAAAAAGGCAAATTAATCTTTTATTAGAATTTTTAAATTCCAGGGACTCTTGTGTGTGTGTGTGTGTGTGTGTGTGTGTGTGTGTGTGTGTATATATATATATATATATATATATATATATATATATATATATCAAAGAATATATCAAAATTAATAGTTTTTAAATGAAGTGAAATTCATTCAAATGGAAACATGTTTTCTTCTCTTTTATGTTCACACATATACATGCACATAACAGGTTACAGCTATTGATGGTTACTGTCTGTTCATTTCATATACATGCTTGCTTCAAGAAAACTCAAATTCACAACTTATCTGAGAGACAAATGAGATAAGGCTAATTAAGAACTTCATTAATAAAAGAGAAAATACTAAAGTATTAATTATGTTTAAAGTCTCAGACAATAAAATTGAATTGTGTACTAAGCAATCTTTTAAGAGTGAAGAAGTCACAAGGCATATTCATATTAAAAAAAAAAAACAGTGATTTACCTTCCAATCAAATTTTGTTAATGCACCTTCTAAAAGTGATGAACCAGGATGTTATTATACATATTTAATAAATATTGTATATGAAACCATAAAAATGTTAATTTGTATGCTATTGTATGCTTAGGAACTGGACTATAGTGTCAATAGGTCAGAAGGATATTTATAATTAGAGTACATGAACATCCCAATGTTTCTTGGGATGTATGAAAAAAATATTAACTAATTTTAGACTTCTGAATATAAATATTTTGAAATTTGAGAGGTAATGAACAGGAAAATAATATTAAATTTCATAATTTCCAATTCAAGAAATAAAAAGTATTGGCAATCCTAATAATTGTTAATTGACTAAATGTCTCCCTAAAGAAAGAGAGATGTGGTTCCTATCTTTATTTAAAAGTCAACTCTCTACTTTTTAAAAGGGTTGTTACTAAAATTTAAGATAAAGAAACTTAATGATGTGTGCTTTTGCCATTACCATTCAGTTTTATCTAGAAGGTCTGAAGTGTTTTAAGGCAAGAAAAATAAATATAATATATAACTATTGGAAAGGAAGAAAAGTAAGGGTCATTATTTATAGGTAATAAGATTGTTTACAGAGAAAATACAACAGAATTTTCAGACAAATTATAGAAAGATTAAGTGAGTTTAGGTTGAGAACTGAGTGTGAGATCAATAAAGAAAGAATATATTTTTTGTTGCATACACTAGCACAAACAACAAACATAGAAATCATAGAGAACTTTTGCTGTTTGGTTATCATACATCAGACACTGCTGTAAGCTCTTTACATGATTGGATTCATGCAAGCCTCACCAGCTGCTCTGTGAGTTGAGCATTTCTGACATCTCACTTTAGAAACAGATGCACTAGTGGGTGGAACATTGGTGTATGGCTGAATCAATGTGGAGAACAAAGGAAATAGAATTACCTCATGTCATACTCAAAAATGTTTGCAAGGCTGACTCCCTGACCTCCTTCAAGTATTTTGTTCAAATGCTACCTTTGTGTTGGTGCCCTGCACTCCCTAACTATTTAAAAATTGGTAGCTTCTTTCTTGCCCAGGACATGATTATTTTTCTCTGTAGAACTTATCACCTTCTTACATATGTATGATTGACTTATTTTAAAACTTGTTAAATTTGTTCTAATTAGTTATACATGACTGTAGAATGCATTTGACACATCATACATAAATGGAGTATAACTTCTCATTCTTCTGGTTGTACATGATGAAGAATCACACCAATCATGTTGTGTATATGCACATAAGGTAATAATTTCCAATTCACTCTACTATTCTTCCTACCTCCATACCCCCTCCCCTTACATCACTTCCCTCTCCCTAATCCAAAGTAACTCTATTCTCCCCTAACCCCACCCCCTTATTGTGAATTAGCATCCACATATCAGAGAAAACATTTGTCCTTTCCTATTTTGTGATTGCCTTATTTTGCTTAGCATGGAGTCTGCAGCTCCATCCATTTAGCAGCAAATGCCATCATTTCATTCTTCTTTAAGGCTGAGTAATATTCCATTGTGTATAGATACCACATTTTCTTTATCCATTCATCGTTGAAGGACACCTACGTTGGTTCCATAGTTTAGCTATTGTAAGTTGAGCTACTTGATTAACTTATTGTTATTTTTATAGTATTGTCTTGTCCTAAAACCTAACTCCATAAGGACAAAGGTTTTTGTATCTTTCATTTGCTGATGTATTTCAAGAACCTAGAATAGTAGCTGGCATGGAATAGAAGCTGATTGAGTGTTTGTTGAATGACTTGTAGATGCTATATTCTGACCCAGGATATGTACCCACAAGTAGCCTGTGAGGCTCTAGAGGGCTATACAGATAATTATCACCCTGTTACACATAAGCTTATTTGTGTTACTAAGGAAAAAAAAGAAGAAGCTCAGTCACTAAATACAGACTCATTACAGACTGTGTAGATATTAATTGAGCTATTCACAATTACCTTTAATAAACTAATACAATGCTTACTTGTATTTTATTAAGTTGATTTAATATGATAAATATAATCATTGAATTGATATCAATCAGTATTATGGGTATATTTTTAAATGTATTTCTAAGATTTTAGAGAGTCTGCACACAATATGTTATGCTAGAAATAAGGAAATCAGGACTTTGGAGCTGGTATTGTTTCAATTTACTAGATACTCATAGCACATATTCTATGTGGAGTCTCACTAGGCATTGGATAGGTCTGAGTTATTTATTGTGAAGATCCAAGCTCTCAAAAGAGTGCCTGGAAAATAGAAGGCACTCAATGCTGTTTTATTGCATGAATTATTCTTTCAATGGGATAATTATTTATTTTCTGTATTTCAGTCTTATTATCAGAAAATGAAAATAATGCTATCTATGCAATGTTCATCTTATTAAGTTAAGTGGCAACCATAAAACAACATGAATATCATTACCAGTATAAGGTCAATGTCTTGGCCATCCTTCAAATAGCACTGCTTTGCATATTTTCTTTTATTCTGTTGCTATTTATCCAAAGTAGAGGTTGAAAATGTTAACTCTGTAAAAAGCTTTTTCTTTCAGCATTTTTATCTTTGACAGAATAGATTCATGCTGTTATAGGAATTATCTTAAAACATATTTTATAATATGTTAGCAATGTCATTTAATTAAAATCATTATCATTTAGATATATTTTAAGTTTACAAATGGCATTGTTCATATATTATCAGTGTTAAATATTATTTAAAATTTTTATTTTTATTTTTTTCCAAATCCTAAGTTGTACCAAAAAAAAAGAAAGAAAGAAATTTACATCTTTGTATCCTTGTATTTATTACAACACTGGCTCCTTAAAAATTTCTATTAGAGGAGGCACATTGTTCTTTGTGGAAAATTGACACTTTTTACTCCTCTGAACTGAGAAGTTTGTTAAGAAATTTTCAAATCATGCTTAAAACATACAGTAATTTCCCATCCAGTAGTTTGTCAGTGGTAAAAATATTTTAAACGACCTCAATATTTCAAGCAAGTACATCTTCTAAAGTATTAGCTATTTCTTTTCTCAATAAGGCACATATTACATAGACCTTCTTAGATTCATTGTAGATATTGAAGAGAAAATAAAATTTACTAACCCATCTACAATAGTATTCTCATAGCTTTCATGAAAATTGGCTTTCATCTCTAAGCCTAATCCTGCACAGAAATTGTTAATGCTAAAGAAAGGATGCTTTGACTAAGTGAACTGTCAATAAAATTGAAGCTCTATAAGGTGTTCCTCTATATAAAGCAACTTAAATAGAATGTCTCAGTGATGAAACAACATTTTAATGATGATTTTCAAAAAAAAAAAAGTATTTCGTATATAACTCACCTTTTAGTTCTGTTTGAGAAAAAAAGTTTTCTTCTCTAAATGATTCTTTCTTCCATCCTACAATCCTCCATTTCTTCTTTGCTTCAGAAATGTGCTCTCTACCCAGTTAAAATGTGTGGTGCTTTTACTACAAGAATAATTATAACTTCTAAGCAATACAACTTTGTAACCCAGTTAATTGAATATACATATGCAGGCACAGAAATATAGGCAGAGTGTCATGAATACTGAAGGGTTCTGCTGGAAGGTGGTACTTTGTCCTTCAAATTAGTGTTGCCTACAGTTATAATGCATAAGTGTAAGAAACCACATTTCCAATAATAATTATTAGTAATGTGATTTTTTATTATAGCAACAAATTGGAAAAATATCCTGTCAAGTAAAGGAGCCAAAATAATGTTAGGATAATAACTTGTATTCCAAATAAAGACAGACTATTTATATATAATTTTCCTGAGGAAAAATGCTGTAAGGTTTTCTGTAAGACAATATAAAAATGATTTCAAATATTTGTTATATAGCCAAAAAGTAAAATTTCAAAAGCTCTGAAAAAGTTTTAAGTTGTTATCTTAACTCAAGGGGTTAAATAATATAATAATATATTTTATAGTTAATAATATGATAATATATTAATAATATAGTTGATATAATATAGTTAATAATATAATATATATCAATAATGTAATAATATATTTTATAGTTTTTATTTAAAGTTTTTAAACAATACTTTTTTATCTCTACACATAGAGATCTTCACTGTTAACAAAAATGTACTAGAATAATACAATATTCTCAAAATAATACACTATATTAGTTAAATATTGACTTGTATATTGTGTATGTGTTATCTGATATCACGAGACATTTTTTTCATAGTATTATTTCTTCTCTAATATCCTTAATGTGAACAAAATTACTTCCATATTAATATTCAAAAAATCAGGTAAAGAAACTAGCTCAAAACAGTTGAAAAAAAATAGCTAATGAGAAAGCAAAATAAAAAACACACCCATTCATAATCTGAAAATTGACCTGCATCTGTATAAAATGGAAAGTGATAGAATATATAAAATATCACTTAAATTCACAATCTGTCTTATTTTATGCAAAAAAAGTACTTCAGATTTAAAAAAAAATTCTACCAGGTATGCATTGTTCACTGTTTAAAATATCACATTTTACAGGAAAATTTTCACTAAATGCCAATTAGATCTATTCAAGGGACACACTAGGCTCTGACAGAAAGATTATCAAAACAACATATCCTTGAAGGATGGATAATGAAACCTGTCTGGTTTTCTTCAGGCTGCTATGAAGAAGCCTGCTATCCAGTCTTGGAAGATGAACTTTATTAAATATCTTTTTGATATTAGGCATTCTGCTAAATGTCAGAGACTTGAAAATATGTGGACTCTTTTCTCAAAAGTGTTAAATCAGGAAAGAAAATAGTGAAATGAAGCACATAATTGCAATACCTTGAGAGAAGTTCTTTGATCGTGGGTGCTATAGAAATAGATACACAAGTTTGTGTGGTGTTTGTAAGAGGGCACAAGAGAGGTCAACAAAGATTTTATGGTGCAGATGACTTCTGAGAAAAGAGTAGGAGGGATGAGGAAATTAGTTTAAAGGAAAATAGCGTATGTAAATGTGTGAAAGTTAGAGAGAATGAAATATGACCATAAGGTTAGAGGTATGAAGAGGGAAGTGAGAGATGAGACCACAATACTGCTAAACTGAACAGTTTGGAGTTTAACTTGAAGGTTATAATTGGAATTAGTGGAATTAGTTCAGATAAGAGAGTAAGATGATAGGGTGCAATTTTTAAGATTGAGAGAGGACGCATGTATATAATCCCAAATTTTGACTTAAGTCTACATAACAGAGAGTATGGAAGGAGTACATAGTTTTAGTTTTTTACCAAGATATAAATAAGCATCTATTCTAAATCTGAATGAAGATTTTTCCATTGAAAGTTAAATGTGGCAAGGAAGAGTTCGAAAAGGGCAATAGGGGAGAGAAAAGACAACAGGATGTTGCTAGTTCAGTAAAAGAAAAAGGAAAAATCATTTAAGATTACATGAAATTTGTATGTATGTATATGTATATATATATATATATGTATTGTTGTTGTTTACAAAAGCATGTTGCTTAATGTTTAAAATACCAGGATTAGTCTTGGGTATGGATGACAGGTTTAGTTTTGTACATGGGTGGAGACAGAATGATGCTTAATGGAGGAGTGAATTGAAAAGTGTGATACATCAAGTTACTGCATGTATGAAGTACCTTCCTTGACATTAACTTACCTTGAGTGATGGTCTATAATATCCCATTACACAGAGTCCAAGACATGTCCTTGTGAATATGTATGTCATATTCAGTTATTTGCTCATCAGGTCTATTGGGCACTTATGCACAAAATAGTTCAACAAATATTCTGTGAAGAATTTCAGGGTATAGAAAAGTTGGTTTTATGACTAAATGTAATAGAAGCAGCCCTACTTGGTTCTCTGGCAGTACACACATCTGAGATTAGATTAAAGTTGCATAATGTTTAGTTTGCATCTTTATTTCTGTAAACATAGCTCTGTGGATATAAAAAGTGATGTCAAAAGTGATGTATTGAGAAAACTGAGTGAACTAAGAAAGCATTTAAAATAAATGCTTGGAGAAGCAAACGGAAGGCAGTTGGGCTACTGAACTTCACAGCCTTTATTCTTATCTGAGGACATCTTGATTCATATTTGTAGTCAAGCCTATTCTCTAATTCAACATTTGAAAAATTTAATTCCCTAAAAATAAAATTGGAGAATGCAAATAATTTTCCCGATTTACAAACATATGTCATTGCACCCAGAGAAAAAGCACGGAGTAGGTGAACTCCCGCAAATGAAAGAGTTGGGAATAGAAATACAAAACTAGCCTTGCAGTGACTACAGCAGAAATATGAACACATCTGTCATTTTCTTTTGTATTCCACAAAAATCTCATGAAGACATGGTGTCTGTCACTTACTGTTTGATGTTGAACAGACAAATGTCACTAAATATCCTGTAATTTCCTTAGAGGTGAATGAAAGCTAAACTGCAGGCCACATATGTTTGTAAATATTTGATATCCCAGTTTTAAATGTGGAAAATGCTTAAATAATAAGTTTTTTCCTATAAAATAATAATTACCATTTTCTTCCATAATAACCTTTTAAATAATTGGGTTTTTTTGTTTTTGGTGTGAAATTACCATATTTAAGTTTAGGAAATATGGAGAAAATTAAGGATTTATTAGAAAAAATATTCAGCATTTCTAAACAGTATAATGAACAAAACTATATGAAAAAAATATTAATATATTTGATATATAAATTAAATGTTGATGTATACCTACATTTATATATCAAAATATATGTTCATGT
Source organism: Marmota monax (assembly GCF_021218885.2). Lineage (NCBI taxonomy): Eukaryota > Metazoa > Chordata > Mammalia > Rodentia > Sciuridae > Marmota > Marmota monax. The sequence continues at coordinate 4,613,340 of NW_026694479.1, read as the reverse complement.
CTATAATTATAAAATCACATTAATATTCATCAAAATTTATTTAATTATGTTGCTCTTTCTATTAGTCCAGGAATCACAAATCACATTAGGCCAAAAGTCTAAGCACCAAGATTATTTGAAGTAGTAGAACCTATTATTGAGATTTTTCTATTAAATGTGAATTAAGCTTGGTAAATTCTCAGTTAATTGATTTGCTAAAGCTTTCATCTTAATGTCTTTTGGTCACCAAAATAAATGCATGTTTAATCTTCTGTAAGTACTAAAGTTGCTGGAGGGAAATTTGGTTTTAAGGCTTTAGTATTGAAAAACATATTTTATTTCATTAGCAAAAATGGGATATTGAGAATCCCTCACAAATAAAAAAGTGAACACATTGTTACATTCCTTCTCATTTTGGAAGGTATGTTAAAATGATGTGTCAACTCAGGGAAAAGATAATATCTAGGCACATATTTCTAATCAGTGCTAAATAATACAAACAATGCATGCCCTTAGTTTGGGGTAAGTAAATTCACTGATTGCTTCTTATGAGACTGTAAATATATTTCGTTCCTGTCAGCAGTGTAACTCCATATTTTCAAGTAGATATTTTTGTACATTATTTTCTTAGTTAAAATTTAAGTGTTCATTTATACATCCATCCAAATGAATTTATGAAATCCCAAGTTTTCAGTTCTGCAAATATGTCAATGAAATTGACATAGGTGTGTTAAAATAAGTTGGAAATCAAAATCTAGTGCTTATATATCTTTAATATATATTTTTTTCTTATGATATAATCATTCACCTATTGCTCTACTCAAAATAATAGACCTCCAAAGAAATTTATTTTAAAGTTAGCATAAGTGTTATATGTTTTGCTTGATTTAAGCCTGTTTAGGTGTTCAACATCTGAGACAATGGGGAAAATACGTTTAAGGAATCATTAACAGATGTTTAATATATTATTCTGTGAATGTCACTTGTTTTGCCATTATTTAGTATTGGGGTATGTGTGTGTGTGTGTGTGTATATATATATATATGTATATATGTATATATATATATATATATATATATATATATATATATATGTATATATGTATATATATATATATATATATATATATATATATATATATATATATCACTTCTTTTGCCATTATTTAGTATTGGGGTATGTGTCTGTGTATATATATTGGCAAAACAAGTGACAATACTAAATAATGGCTTTATATATATATAAAGATATATATATATATATATCTTTATAAGTTACCAAAAATGTACCTTTTGCTATAAACTTACACAGAAAAAATGTATATGTATTATTTATTATTTATTTATTCAATTACTGTGTTACTGGGGATTGTACCCAGGGGTGCACTACCCTTAGCTATATTCTCTCTCTCTTTTTTTTTTTTTTTTTTTTTTTGAGACAGGGTCTTAAAACAAGCTGGCCTCAAACTTGTGATCTTTTTGCCTCAGCCTCCTCCTGAGTGGCTAGGATTATAGTCATGTGACAGTTCACCTGACTGTATATAGTATCTATTATCTAACATTACAAATTCAATTAGTTGAGAGTCCTAAAAAAGACTATTTATCAATAATTAAATCACATTATCAGATAAGTGACAAACCACAAATTAAACACCAGTTGTTGGAAAACGTAAAGTATGCTAATGACCATGTGTCACCAATAGACATTTACTTTTACGATATAATTAAGATCCACATTTAAGTTATATAAAGTAAGCTGTGTTTTAGAGAGAATAATTTGTTCTATCTACTGATTTAATGAAACAATATTTACATAATAGTCACTTACACTAAGAGTTAAGGACATATCTTAAAGTAGTTCAGTGGGATTAATTTACCATACAAAATAGAATTTTGTCTGAAACTGATGTTTTCTAGTACCAGATAATAGCAATGTTATTTTATTATCAAGTAACCCTTTTACTCTTCATATGGATGTGCTCAATATAATATAATTTTTATAAGGTATCTTGAAATATTTTTATCAGTGATACTACTAGTATCAGGTGTCACACATTGATTATTATTGCCATAGTAGCTCAAGGACATAACTACTTTCATTGTTTCTACTTGAGAAAAGGTGACATGGATTAATAATTTAACTAAAAATTTAATTAAAAATGAGTAGCTAATATTATTTTGTATGTAATTTTATATAGAAGTAATTAATCTTTTAAAAAATTTTTTTAGTTGCAGGTGTACACAACAACAATATCTTTATTTATTTTTATGTGGTGCTGAGGATTGAACCCACTACATTACATGTGCTAGGCAAGTGCTCTACACCCCCAGTTCCAAGATTAATTAATCTTGGTTCTGATAATCAACAAGTTAGTATAAACAAAGTGGAAAAAAAAGAGTAAGGAAAGATGGAACAATGCATATATCTCTACCCTTGGTATTTTCTTGAATGCTTGTGGATGTTTTTTGTGAAATATTGTCTATAAAGGGAAAGCTACACATGTGCAATGGTATTTTTTTAATTGGACCCATGGAAACCAAATTAAAATTACTGTAAAATGTAGAGTTATTTGTTATTTACCTTCTCTGTAACATATCGATGTTCAGAATATCCCAATTCTGTATAAATAAAATACAAAAATAATTACACCTTCCTATACTTGAATCAGTATCCCTGTGGAAATATTACCTCACCAAATTCCAAAATATGAGACAAGAGATAAAACATCCTATGTACATTTATAATATGAGAATTATAATGATATTATACATTTATAGTTATACTATTATTCACATATTATCTGAGATATATACAAATAGAATAATTAAAATGTATATGCTGTCTTGATAAAAGTTAACTTTTCTAAAATTATTCTATTTAGTTCAGAACCATATTTAAATTATAAGAAGAAAATCTGTTTCCTTATATGTTGTGATATCAAAGATACTAGAGAAAACAATATTTCCATAGATCCTTATACCTTGTCTGGAGGATGAAGGAAAATTCAATATAGATGTTGTATCCTTTTTTTTTTCAAGAAATTGAAAGCTCTTTAAAGTAGAAAACTGATGTCAAAAAATATTTTACTAAAACATGGATTTGGTTAAAAAAAAAAATCTTACTAACAGTCTTTATCCTGTCTTTAGGAAAATAAAATTAACTATGCTAGAGATCTGGAGAAGTCTTCAAAATTGGATGCTGCTAAACATGGCCAAATAACATTCTTATCTACAATTTTAGCAAGATTTAGGCTTGACTAAGTAAGTGGCCTATTAATTTATGTCATGTCACTTGATAGACTCAAATAATCTCAACTGTAGATTACAGCACAAAACTCTTCCTGAGAGACTTTTTTTTTATGACAATACTACAGGTAGTCAATTTTTTTTTACATTTACTCATTTGTAAATGCAGTTACAGATATCATTTTCAATTTTTTTAGGACATGTACATACTATTTTGATTGTGTATTTTGTACTGGTTTGTTTAATACTGTGTTATACATCTATGATTTTCAGAACAAAATTGCATACAATTTAGAATTTATGGATTAATTGCTGGTCATGAGCCAAGCTAAAGAAAACTGACTTTAGGGAGATATTATGATGCAAAAAAAATGATTTCAATAGAATTATCTTAGCCATAAATTTGCCTTGTTTCCTAGGCAACTATCTGTATTTCATATGGTTAGAACAGCATTTCCAAAGTGAGTTCTGTGGAGCCTTGGTGGGGAGAGCTATGAAGGAAAGGAGCTGGCAAAAGCTGTTGCTCCCTGAAAACCTGTGATTTGTTGCAAGGAAAAAGACTCTTTAGGTCATCTCTGCTCAATGAACAATATCTTTTCTTTCCAAATTAAAGATTCCCAGAAGGCTTGCAGCACTCAAATCTGTTTGACTTTGTTTAACCCAGTGCTTTCCAAACCTATTTGATTATGATAATTCTTTTCAAATTGACACATATTAATCTCCATGAAATATATTTTGAGAAAAGGGATGAGAGAGTTAACCCTGCAATGAACTCAAATTAGTGCATAACACAATTTCTTTTCTTTTTAAAGGAGCTTCAATTCCTACTTTAACCTTATCTTTGTTAAAAAAAAAAAAACACTCAATTACTGACTTTGCTAGATCTTCAAACAAAATGAATAAAGCTTGATTTATGACTGTCACCAATACCTACAAAGCAGAATGTGATTTCTATAACAAATCCTAGAGCCTGCTCTGAAATTTGATTTCAATCCTTCTACATTGGCTGACACTTTCAACACTCACTCATTTTTTTGAGATTTTTTTCTTTTTCCTTGGTGTCACTTATTGGCAAATTTTTCAATGCCAATACTCATACAAACCCTGTGAGCCAGAGCATTATTCTACTTTGTCAAAAAGAAAAAAAACAAAAAAACGACTAGCTTAAAATAACTTAATTTGCCCATGATCATTTGCAGGCAAATTCAGTAATGAACTGAAGCCTGTTCTGTAGGCTGTGGTGATGAGCTACACACAGGCCCTCACACTGCTGGCTGGGAGCATTCTGAACTCATGTCCCAGGCTTAACTTCTATCCTGCAGGCTTGCTTGCTTGTTGTTTTTTTGTTTTTTTTTTCTTTCTTTGTCTTTGTCTTTCTTCCTTTTCTTCTTTTTATTTGTTTTTTAAACTTAGGATTGAATCCAGGACCTTATACATGTGAGATAAGTATCCTACCCTCCCAAACTGTTTATATTTTTTATTTTAAAACATGATCCTGCTAAGTTACCTAGACTGCCCTTGAACTTGTTATCTTCCTGCCTCAGCCTCCTGAATAGTTGAGGATATGTATATATATATATATATATATATATATATATATATGTGCTTCACCACACCCAGGTAGGCTATGAATTTTTCAAGGGCAGGGATGTTATTTAATGTGAAAATGCCACTGTCTATAATAGTTGCAATCCTTTGAATTTGCTTAAAAAATGTTGACTTAAGTTGATTCTTATATATCTGGTGGAAAATCATCATATTGTTTTATTAGAAAGGTGGGTTTATAGTCAACAAACCTAACTGTGTAAACTAGGAATTAACTCATCTATGCCATGCCAACTGATTTCCTTAAACTTGATTGCCATTTACAAATTATTTGATATTGTGCATAAGCCTGTTATGGGCTGAAGCGGCAGACTTATAAATCTGGAAATCTCTCAGAAAACAGAGTTTGGTGTTTGTAGACTAGATGCTGTGTCTAAATATGTGAATAATGAAAAGTTCACAACTGAAAAAAATTCTATCTTATATCAGAGACAAGACAAAAAAATTCAGGGTATTTAACTGCATGCATACAGAGGAATTAAGATACCTAGATAATATTTCATCTCTAGGGAGGTTTGTCTAATAGGGTTAACTGTCTTTTTGTATAGTGTTCTTGATGAGGTTATTAAGTATTCTAAAAAGATTATGTTATCAGTGAGAAACTAATGTTCTCATGGGATAGAATGAATTCCATACAATAGTTAGCTAACAACAACAACAAAAATATTTAATCATTATTTTCTTTGCCCTGAGGACTTAAAAATAAGAAGATTATTTATATTGTGAATTGACTTATTGAAAAGTCTTTTCAAAGGGGCATGAGTGTTACTCATTTTTAACCTATTTTGCTAGAGAGGGTTCAATGGAAATAAACTTTGCCCAAAGAGCATATTGAATGTGAAAATATTTCTAACTGGAGATCTGAATGTATTAGTTTCCTGGGGATGCTATAACTATGTATCATAAACTGGGTGGCTTCAGAAAACAGATATTTATTTTCTGATACTTCTAAAGGCTAAGAGTCAAAACTCAGGTTGCTGGCAGGACTTTGCTCTCTCTGTCACCCATAAAGGAGAACCCTTCCTTGCCTCTGACTAACTGTGATGGTGGCCATCAATCATTGGAATTCTTGGCTTTCAACTGCAACATTCCAATCTCTTCCTCTGTGGCCACATGGGATTCTTCCCTCATGGGTTCATCTGCATAAGGTGTTTCCCTCTTCTTATGGGAACATTCATTGTATTAAGGACCACCTTAATAACCTCCTTTAATTTAATCACATCTACAAACACTCTATTTACATGTGGGGTCAAACTCATAGTCTTAGGGATTGGAACACCAACATGTCTTTTGAGGGGACACAATTCAACCAATAACAGTTTCCATTTACTCAAAAACCAGAAAAGTAATATATTCTTGATGTAAGAAAGAAGGATGGTATTCATGAACAGAATCTGAGTCCCAGGGAGGCTTTTGGAGGGTTAGGTTGAAAAGTTTGGAGCATCTGATGCCTGAATATCAATATATGTTCAGTATAAAATGGACACTTCTGATTTCCCTATGAAAAATATCTGATAGAATTTTTTGTATAGTGTAGAATAAAATTCTTAACCAACTTGAGTCTAGATTATTCCCTTGAAGTCTAGTATAAGATATAAAAGTTACTGTTCTTCATAGTCTAATTCTATGAATATATATATATGTATATATATATATATATATATATATATATATATATATTAAACTAGAATGAGTATATGGTTTCATTAAGAAAAAAATTGCAGTTTTAGTCTATAGACTATAATGTGCTACTTGGAATGATGCATAGCTTATTGAAGTTGGAACATATAATACGTAAAGAAAATATAATACAGAAAACTTTGACGAAGTCAAATTCCCTTTATGTAGGATAATGTGCAATGCCATTAGGAAAACAATGTCATGTAAATTAGTGAATTCATTTCTAAAATGGAATCCATACATGTTATCAAAGATTCTTAGGAAAATAAAATGAAATGGTTCGAATAACCTTTAATAAGATTAGGATGCAGATGCATTTGCAATAGCAAAAAGACAAATGGGGCTTATCTTAAAATAATAATAATAATAATAATAGCTACTGGTGGACTCCTGAACAGATTTGGGGATGGTAGAATCAAAGAATACAACCCATGTGCCCAGAAGCAGAAAGAAGGAAGTATAATGCTTCCTGAAAATCTAAATATCCCAGTTAGGGATTTCCACCCCTATCTCTATGGTCTCTATTTGTCTTACTATAAACATCTTTCTATTCTATCTTTTGTCTCTGTGAGCCCTGAGATGAGAGCATGCATTTGCAAGTTCAGGTCACAGGCCTAGCCCACATCAAAATAATGAGCTGGCTCCCACATCTTCCAGAGTCAAAAAGGATTCCAGGGGCAAGTTTTTGATTAAGGCTATACACATAACACTTCAAAAAGGAATTTGAGGTGCTACCAGGAAGAGAAATGGAATCTGGGCATTCACTCTATGTATGGATTAGTAATTGGGGGAGCGAAATGATTTAATAAAGGTAACTTTGTTAAAACTATGAATCAAGTATGTCATGTAAAGCAGCTGTTCTTATTTCCAATTTTGGGAGAAGATATTATGGCAAGAAATTTCTATTTATCTAATCCTGATTGGAAGAAAGTAGGACAAATTATGCCCCAAATTCTTCATTCTGCAAAATATTTTATTCTTTTAAATGGTATGCCTTTTGTTCCATTTCTATTTTCTAAACCCTATTTTTCTCCCATCCTGTAGTTTTTCTTACCTTCATTTGTATCTCTGTATTTTCTGTTTGCTATATTTCCTTTTCTATTTCAGACATGGAAATATGTAACTTTCTATATGAAGTGTTTTTACTTTATATTTTTGAGACCTATTTTACTAAATATTGCAAGAAATATGAAACAACAAAAATTATAAGATGAACTCAAGTAGAGAGGACCTAACTTTATATGGCCAGGATAGTCAAAGAAGATGGGGCAGAGATATTTTGTGGAATCCATGTTATTATTCTCATCAATATAAATATATAGGCCTGTCCCAATTCAAATTGTGAAGTGAATAATTAATATCTTAATATTCTCACTTGTTTAAGAAATTTGGATCAGCTATCCTATATCACTTGCCATCTGTATTCTAGTATATTGTGAAAGGCTCCCCCATGGTGTGCATTACACCTACACACTACCCTACCTTCAATGCCCCCCACACAGTGGAGATCCACTTCTGGATAACATAGGCTATCTATTAGTTTAAGAGAAGACAAGATTGTTGTTTGAGAAGTCTATGTTACTCTCTCATTTCTTCAAGTTCTTTCACTTGTTCTTTCTCACTAGATTCAATTGCCCATAGTATACTTTTCATAATAAAGCAAATATTTAATGCTAATTATATCAGGATTTGTGTGTGGAACACTAAAAATGCAAAGGCATATGCACCTCTACACCTTCCTGCATATACCTTACAGTCTTTATAATGGGACAGAAAAATAAATAAAGAGATTCAAGTACTGTGACCCACATGCTACAAGGAAGAGCAATGATCAAATCGTGGGAAATCCTAAAATCAAGTTTCTTTCTAATTTATCTCACTGGGCTCCCTAGCCCACCACATTAGTTCTACTCTTTTCCTATTTCAGCTTCCAAAGCTTACCTCAAATAAAACCTGTCCTGCCTTCTCTCTGTCCTGAGACTCTCAGATCCTTTCTTTTTTTCAAGTTTCTCTCTCTCTCTCTCTCTCTCTCTCTCTCTCTCTCTCTCTCTCCACATAGAAGGTTTTGGTTAGAGCAAAATGACTTCTTTATGTTGTAACAAATTTAGCTGACATTCTTAGAGGTATTGTTCCCTATCCCCTAATCATCTGTTAATGATATTTCTGACACAAAATTGTCATAGCAGATCTTGGTTTTGAGAATTATAGTACTGTCACATTTAGGTTGTGCACTTTAGCTCATCTCTCTGTTGATGATTTCAGAAATACAGTATTGTTTGTTTCACATGAATAATCACTGAAGCTATAGTTCTTTTTTAATATATATTTTTTTTCGTTTTAGGTGGCACAATATCTTTATTTTACACTTATGTGGTGCTGAGGATCGAACCCAGTACCTCATGCATGCTAGACAAGTACTCTACCACTGAGCCACAACCCCAGCCCCTGTAGTTCTTTTAATAGATAACATTTAAATATTGGAGTCACTCCTTGAAGTACTTCTTAGAACAATGTCTACCAAGTGAATCATGACATCTTTTTCACATCTGTGGTCTGTTACTAATGATTCTTTATCTATGCATCTATGCATCTAAAAATACTAAAGGTTTTTCAAACTAAGGGAATCAAATTTAAAATTATCCATAAATTCTATTGCTCCCACAAAGATAGTCATCTTTTATTGCCAAATTCTCAGATTATACTCACCATAGTTATTTCCTTAGACTTGTTCACATTCCATTTCTGGAAACTTCACTTCTAATAAATTTCTCTTTCCTAATCCCTCTTAATATTCAAGTAGGTTGCCACTAATGACCAACTGCTTCTTAAAACTCTCTTATATTTAACCTTAGGGGTCAGTAGGAAAAGACAAAGATTTAATTTGATATTCTAGCTTTACTACTTTCTGATTGTCTTTTGTCATTAAGTGGTCAGAAAATAACATTAGGATAATAAGGCATATTTCTTAAAAAAAGTTTTAAGAATGAAATAAAAAATCAATTGTAAAGATAATCCTACATGCATTAGATAAATAATCATTTAATTTCTGTATGTATTGTTTCCTTCTTTCAAATTATGTAGCCTATATACACTAAGAACAGTAACGATTCACACAAAGTACAGGAACACATAAGAAAAGAAATTAGCAGAATTTATATTCTGGGATAGCTTTATAAAGAGGATTTATGGAGATGCCAGTAGTGTTGTCCTACCAACTGAATATATTATTCAGAGACTTTTGTTGAATCACAACCCAAATTCAATAATTTGACTTGACCTGTCTGCATTTAAAACTTCCTTGGCATCAAAATAGTTTGAATATAGTTTGAAAATATGAAGGTTTATGAATATGTTTCTCATAATAATTCCACTCACACTTTTATTCATCAGTGTCCACTAAAATGCACTCATTTTTTCTTTCCTGATAGTCCTTTTTTTTTAAATTATATTCCCCCCAAAACCTGTTTGGGTTTCACCATTGGTAGAAAACATATGGAGAAGCCTGGAAGGAGGTTCACCAGGGCTTGTGCAGGAGTTGGGTGAAAGTTGGGTGAGGATGCATTTGTTTAAGAAGCACTGGCCTTACTGCCTCTGGTGGGAGGGGTACAGAACATTCTCCCCTGTGAAAAGTAAAGGAGGATTTAGACACTGGTTGAGCTGCATGCCTCCTGGAACTCCTCAGGCTGGAGTGAATCATGGAAATTCCCCTGCCTAATGGAGTCCCCTGTTTGGTTGACTCTGCAACTCTCCAGAACAAGCCAGGGGCCTCAGGAATGGAATGGAAAGAGTAATTTACCAAGTTATTGTTTCCAGTCTTTTAAAGCCTAAGCTCATGTTCAATCAACATCCTTCAAATGCAAGTAAACTCTTTTCTTTTTTTTTTTTTTTGTATTCCCATAGCATTTGGCTTATACTTCTCTTATGCTTGTGGGGTTTTTTGTTTTGTTTTGTTGTTGTTGTTTGTTTTTGTTTTTTATCTTTTTTACCATTGCTATAGTGTGTAGCTTAGCCTTTTTTTTTTCCAGGACGTACCTTATTCATAGAATTTTATCTTTTAGGTTTAAAAGAGTATCTTGAGTTTGTGTGAACTCTAAAATTAGAGTCCAGAGTCCATTTCCAACTATCACTGTATAGATTTAGCTAGTTACAACAATTCACTACTTATTTGATTTTTCAACTCTAAAATAGTATCAATGCCAATATGTAGAATTTTAAAGACTAAAGATAATACCTGTAAAGTAATTAAAAGAGTGCTTGCTATGTAATAGGCCATCATTAGCTATTACCTGTAAAATTCTTCATTGAAGGCAATGTATCTGAACAGCTCTTGATCCTGTGAAGTTCTCAAATAGTTAGTGCCTTGCATTTAACATGTCATTGAAAAAAAAGAAGAAGAAGAGGAGTTAGGGAAATGATTGGTATTGTGGGGCTATGGTAATCACAAACAAAAACAACAAAAATAAAGATAATGCTTAATAATTTACAGTAATATGAATAGAAACTCTAACACAATTGTGGGAAGCTGGACAGAAATTGCAGTTGATAGTTATTCCATTGTAATCAAGAAATGAAATATTCTTTTCAAGCAGATATTTAGTCATGAGTGAGTTTGAAATGCAAAGTCAGAAAGAGGAAAAAAAATACTTATTAATGTGGTAATAGATGCTAATTAACATGTAGACTTCAACTGCCATTATTATTATAGGATTTCTGATCCTATTTTTTTCTTTAAAGTTATAATGATAAAAAAGGAAATAAATTACCTAATTTCAGGTAAAACTAAAAAGATAATTTTGTGCATAAAAAATAATACAATGATCCATTGATCAAAAGTCCAGTAGTATTTTTCCTTTTTATTAATGGGGGAAAATCTTTCGATCATAGAAATCCACAGGCAAATGTATCTTCTAAGGCCTGAAAACATGTTTCAAAGAAGTTTTCCATTGAAGACCTGGAAGACATTCCAGAAGCTACTCACGAAACCATCTCGAGTCTTTTTAATCATGTTAACATTGTATGTTTAAATAAGTTAAGTAGTCATGAATAGGAAATTAGGAAGTCTATAAAAGAAAAAGCCTAAGATGATCCATTCTCTCACTTTAAAAGAAGTGTATGTCATCTCTTTGTGAAGAGACCACAGCAATGTCAGTGTCTTCTATAACAATATGCTACTTCTGCAAGTTCTCATAAAAATGACTACCATAGAAATGGAACCTTTGTGTTTGTAAATATTAATAGGTATTAATACAAAAAGTAATGGAGAAAGGACTTCTAGTGGTAAATGCTTCATTGGGTCTCCTCAATTACGAATTGGCAAGAGCATTTTTGGTTGGGCAGAGTCATATGGAACCATATGGCTCATATAGATATGGAAAACTTATATGTTTCGTTGTGTTTCCATCTCTTTATTTCTGCATTGAGGATAAGAGCTGGTGAAACTGCAGGTAAAAAAAAAATAAAGCAAAGATGCTTTTATTTCCTTTTTCTCTGAAGTTATTTTGCAGGTTGCAAAATGAGGGAACACTTAGATGGTAAAAAAGCCTGCAGCTGTGAAGAAAGCATTAGAATTTTAAGACATAGGCTGAGTGATTGTGTCACTGACACTTCTAACTGTGAGAGCTTTGAAGTGCTTTCTTTGAATGTACCATATACGAAGAGTACTATGATTTAGGTATTATTGTTAATGATTAGTAAAAAGGAATTAAATGGCACAATGTATGCAAAGGTATGTGTGTGTGTGTGTGTGTGTGTGTGTGTGTGTGTGTGTGGGTGTGTGTGGTGTATTAAGAGAGAGAACATTTATTTGGAATCAGAGACAAAAAAACAGCCCTTCCCATAAAGTAGAAACAGTTATGTCCATCAGCACAGAAAGCCATATTACTGAACTATTAACTTAAGACATTGTATGTTTTAACAAAGCAATATGACCTGTCCTAGAATTTTTCCTTACACTCACAATAGCTATGCATGGCACATCCCATTAATCTGGGATCTTCAGTTCACAATGCCAATCTGCAGCATTTAGCCATATGCCAATACCAATATAATTATTTAGTCTTGTATCCTAGTTTATAAGCAGAATGATGCTCACTATGTTTCCTCCTGGGCATGAAGCTTCCCATCTCAGAGGTTTTCTCCCTCCTCATGCCACTCAGATGTCTCTCCAGCCCCCCTCCACAATCTCCCCTTCCTTCCCATTGCAATAATATCCCCCCAGAAATGCCTAGGAGGCTTTTGGTTTCTGTTGATGATTACAGGAATAATTTATTTTCAAATGGATGTTAATCTGATAGAAGTAGTCAAATTTTCCCTGAGCTCAGGCAGAAACAAACTTCTTCATGGCAAGTGTCCTGATTCCATCCACTATTATTGTGATGGGGAAGACAAATTATCCTATTACTAAACCCACTGCTCTAGGCAATACAAAATAACATCCTGATTAATCTAACTACATAGGAGAGATACTTCTGTTTAGAACAAGTCCCCTAAAACAAACAATATTGGATTACGAATAAAGATGAGTCATATTTGTTTGGTAGTGCTTATGGTTATTTCGATCCTGAATAAAGAGCCTACTTAAGGTGAGAAGTATTTATATAAATGCCCTTAACATTATATAGTTAAAATTATGTTCAAGAGTAAAAGGCTAAATGCATTCATAAGAGCATTTGTGAGATAGAGTACTGACAATTTTATTCTAGCTTATTTGTACTAATTATACACAAATTGTACTTCTTCTCCATCTGTACTACATACAGCAAAACATTATATGTATAATATTTCATTGATATATGGTACTATTACTTATGAATTTCAGCATGTACTTTCATACGTATACACACATACATATATATTCATAAGCTGAGATTCATTGATGGTCATTATAGACAAGTGTCTTGTTGCTTGTCATGATGGTTAAAAGATTCATTTATTTCTCCACAAGCAAAGGAAAAAGCAATAAACATTTTGGCAAGAGGATAAACATTAAATAGTACCAGTCAAATTATTGAAGGAATATTTTGCTTTTAACAATTAATTGGGGAAGTTTTTGACCTCCTGAGAAATAAAGATAATGAAGCTAAAAGAAAGCACACTTGAATTTGTGAGGATATCAGGAAACATTCATTTCTGTGAGAGATCTGCCTCTAGTCTTTTGGTGTCATATTCTATAAACTTTTCCATTTGAACTTGCCTACCATTTATACCTCCTGTCTTTGACAATCTTGTTTTACAATTTTGAACTTAGACTGCAACATAGTTCTGATTCCATTTATTTTGAACTCACTTCCTCTTTCCTGTTGCTTCCTCACCTTATACCTTGATCTCAGTGTTTTTCCAATAATATCCTACACACCTGGCTCAAATTCTTCACCTGCTTTATTGCTTGAACTGTAATGTTTAGAGATGCTTAACACATTGTGCAGGAGAATGGGCCTTAATCTACTTACCTTAGGAATGGTCGAATTAATTTATATGTCACTTAACTTTTACAAAAAGAATTACATCAAAAACCAGCTCCAACAGTAAACAAAAACATGGCAGTGGAGACTGTGAATTGGGAATAAGCACCCCTTCTCTCCAGGAACTCAGCATTCTTAGACTAATGCAAAGCTTTCAGAAGGCATGGATGGAGCCTTCAGAGAAAGGATACACTTGTACAATCAGCCAGGCAACCTCAGTCTACAAGGGCTGTCAGTGTGGTTGCAGATAGGTGTAAAATTCAGGTCATTGCAAAACCCAGGGTTAGTGAACTTTTTGAGCAGGTATGAGGGTGAGGGTTTAGTAATGGATGGATTTTAGTCAGAAATATCTGTCTAATTACTCTTTTCTTGTGATTGAATCTTGGAAAAATAGCTTTCCAATTTTTCTTCAAATATTAGCTCTTCCATGTTCTACTAGTGTGACATTGATGAGTTATTAAACTATTCAAGTCCCAAATTCCTTAAATGCAAAAAGAAAAAAAAAAGAGGGCATCTATGTCACAAGGTTGATAATAAAATCTGATGAGTTAGCTCATAGGAAACAACACCGTAGTGCTTGGAATAAAGTGTGCTTAATTATAGTTTTCTTCAGCAGCAAGATTTAATAACACATTCTAACGTAATATCAAACCCAATAATACATTTGGTTTCATTTTTTAAAATATTCTCACCTGTTTTGTCCAAGGATATTTGGCTGCAAGGAAATAAAATGTACTTGAAGTAGATGGATGAAATGGGGATCTGATACATTCATTCTTTCACCAATGCCTTGTGAGCCATGAAATTACAGTTCTGTTGCTTTGATAACTAAAGGAAGATTTTACTGATGTTACCAAAGTCAAAGAAAGTGATCGGCTTTAGACAACAACCTTGTGGAGATGTTAGGGATCCAACATTGATAGTGTAAAAAGTCTCATTGTGGTGAACTACACACCCAAACCATTATGCCCTTGTGTGATTTCTACTATACTGACTGAGCCTGGCCATGTAACTTGCTTTGGTCAAAATGTATCAATGAACATGACTCAAGCAGAGGCTTAAGAAGCATTGCAAAGTGGGACTTCCCCTCTTATAACAGTCCTTCTTGAAACCCACTATATGTGTAGGAAATCAAGGCTTTTCTGCTAGAAAGAAGAATGATTTGGATAGAATCTGAAGATAAAACTCCATGTGGAGGAAATGTCCTGTGATGGAGAACTGAGCTAATAATCCAGCTGAACATAGCTGTAGCAGAGACCTTGCCAGCAGTCATCTTGATGAGAAATGGATATACCACCCACTTAACATAATTTAGGAAAAATAATAAATGCTGGTTTAAGCCATTAAGGTTTGGAGTGTCAGTGAGTTTGGTCTTATCTTTTGGATAATTGGATAGGATATCATGGTCAGCATCCATTTGGCTCTTCTGTTCTGAGGATGCACAGTTTCATTCCTCAGTACCATGAAAAATTGTACAGGGAGCTGAGCATATACATAATTGAAACTGAGAACAGGAAGGATAAGGGACTAAAATAAGCTATAAAATAGAGGTGAGGAAAAGAAGAAAGAGTGACAAAGGAAACATTTTGTATAAAACCAGAATTCTGGGCACAATGTATCACTTTGTGTACTTTGGGTACAAACACAAAACCTATCTGAAATTGTCATAGACCATGATGGAAATTAATTGGCTCAAGTAACTAAAAATGACTAGGCCACAGGAAAGATAGATGAAGGCTCCACATTTTTTTTTTCTTTTTAATATTTTTGTTTTATCCTTCTCCAAGTGTGGCATCATCTTCAGGTATCTTTTCTCATTTAAAAAAAAAAAAAACTGCCAATTTTCCTTGAAATGCATGTCATCGAAACTCCTTCTTTCTCCTAAATTATTCTTTTATTCCCAAATCCATCATCCATGCAAAGGGAAAGTCACACACTCAGTTACCTAGATACGTTACAGATGATGTAAAGTGATGACTGAGGCAAAAGAACTATCAGTATCTTCATTAAGTGTTAGTATGCAGCAAGGATTACCTGATTCCCACTCAGAAATAAGGAGGTACTCAGGGTCCTTTGTTCTCTCTCCACATCTTAGTAATCAGTAACATAGTAAAGTCCAGTCTTTGTAACTATATCTTTCTAGCACTAATTGATGTATTGAGTAGAATGATTTCAGTTGCAAGTTACAGAAATATCTAACTTAAACTGACTTAGACAATAAAGAGGGTTTATTGGTGTTTGAAATTGAAAAGTTCAGAGCTGGAGTGGACTCCGAGCACTATTCGATTTGGGCTCAGCTTCCATGTATCTTTGATTGTTTCAGCTTGCTTCTTGTCTGAGTAAGACTACAACCTTCATGATTTAAAAACAACCAACACCAAAAAAAAAAAAAAAATAGTGATGATGCACTGATCATGTGCATAGTCCTAGCCACAAGCTGCTGGGGTTGACAATCCATCTCCACTGTTAGACAAGCAACTCTGCATTTGTTTCAACTCTGCATATGTTAGTTCACTCACATGGATTATCTGAATAACCACAGAATCTATCTCACAGAATTATTATGAAAATTAGGTAAGCTAAATCAAACAATATGATTAGGAATACTGGATGTCTGGCACATTGTAAGAACTTCATAAATTTTAGTTACTGCATCATTATCCTCTGTTCATATCAGTGGAAAGAGAAAAACTTCTCATAATTATCAAATATAAATCATAAACTTGATTTAAGTCATCTCTAAATCAACAACCATAACAAGGAGAATGGGATCATTTTTGCTGGCTTAGATCACTTGGAATTCATCCCTTCCAAACTACATTCACTAAATAGAGGAATGAAATGGGTATTAGGAAGATAACCTCAATTCTTGCTACATATCTTAAGTAGCAAGATTGACAGTGCTACTTCACATCAGTTGTAAACTTGGGAGAGGCCGATGGCTTAAAGAAAGATGAAAAGCATCTCTAAACTCCTTCATCTTGCATTAAATATGGAATATATACCTAAAATCAGAAACAAAATAGTGTCTCTTCATTCTGCGGAGTTTTGGTGTTTGCTGAAAAATATGACTAATTGTGGATTATATGACTGCTGTCCTCAATGATCTTTGAATACATATTTTATTATATAATTGATATCCTCCAGTACTATAGGAGAATGTCATCCAGTGCTATTGAACTTTATATATGAAAGTGAAAATCCATTAAACTGAGCAAGAAACATTTCAGCAATATAGTTAGCTGTTAATAGTTCTAAGAGTGAAGGTGGACCCAGGGAGAATGGCAATGGTGTTCAGAATGCCTTCTCAAGGAATGAAGGACTAAGGGTACTGATCTCAATGATTACATAACTGATAGATGAGTGTAATTCTTAAGAATGAATATTTCAATCAATGCCAAGAAAATGCCAAGACCCTGTGAGTTTCTCATTAGGTCTGTGAAGTGGTCACTGAGGCAAAAGAAATATCAGTATCTTCATTAAGTGTTGATATGCAGCAAGGATTACCAGATTCCCACTCAGAAATTAGGAGGTACTCAGAGTCCTCTGTTCTCTCTCTTCTAATTATTTATGGGATCTTGGAGATTAGATGAGAGAAGGAGGAAAGATGAGATGTGCTGACTACTGAAATATACAATAGGGAATCTTAACACCTTTAAGGAAACAAAGAAGAAAAATCAGGACACAAAGGATTACAATTGTAAAAGTGGGTGCTAAACCTTTGCCATAGATTCTTAGAGCAAAATTATTGACAGACATTGCATTCATGTAAATAAAGGAGTACAGTAGTGCTAATTGAGTAAGGTCAGTAACTGACAATATCTATCTTAGGTCATGTAGAGAAATAATGCTGGCTCCACATCTTAGTAATCAGTATTGGAGACCCCACTAGTGTTGGGAAAATTAGTCCTGTGTGTATAACACCATAGTTGTACCAATACTTTATGATCCATGACCTTAGAAAACCATGCCATCTCCTTTGGGGTGTTTGTATTTTTATTTTTAAAAAATTCTTATGAAAGATACTATATTTTACAATACTCTATGAAGATTGTTTTTATAACATTTTAAAACTTGAATAATATTAATGCAGTAATAGGGACATAAAACCCCAACTGACATTCAGGTCAAACAATTTTAGGTATCCATCATATCTATTATGCAGTCTTCACAATGGGAAGTGAATAAGATCAAAGTTCCCTGCACCCATCCTTTTATTAAAAACAAAACCTGGATGAGGAAGTTTTAATTATTTTACTAAGATTAAAATTGGAGAATACTGAATACTGTTTTCACCTTTCATACATTCATAGTAAAATTAGCCTATCAAATTCTCTGAGAAGTCTAACAATACTTTATTAAATCCAGCCTATTCCTAAACTGAAATGATAATAATTCACTTTTCTTCAATATGAATAATCATGTCCTGGGGAACTAGAGTTCCATAGACAAATGTGTGTCATTAGGGTTTTTTTTTTATTTTTATTTTTACCAGTATGTGAACTACAGCACCAAAGATGTTTAAAATAATAAGAAAGCACTAATACTGAAAAATAAAAATATTGTGAGAGAATATATATAAAATGAAAATTTGTAAAATACTCTCAAAAAGTTAAACTTTATAATAAGTATTTAATTCTATGTTTAAGTATTTAATATTTAATCCTATGTTTCTTTTCACTCACTTGCATTTTAAAAAAAGACTCAAAATATTGCTCCAAACAGGATATGTTCCATACAGAAGAAGGATGGCGTATAGGGGCAACAAAACCAAACTACCATGCCATAAATGTAGCATTAGCATTCATATTTGTCTCCCTTCTGATGACTTCTTGAATTTCTCACTTTGTAGATTTTTGTCTCCCACCTGCAATGTCCCTCTTGATAGGATTCACAGACATATATTCTTCACTTTGGGGCAGTTTCTTTACTCTGGACAGCTTGGAAAACACTTTTTAACACCATCTTTTGTTTCTTCAGGTATTAAATACTACATAAGTTTTTCTTTCCTTGAGAAATATACAACAACATGCCCTGTGATCCTGCTGTATGTGTATATAACAGTTTTAAGATAGAAATTCTAATGAACTAATTGTTTTAGTTAGATTTTCATTCCTTTGACTAAAAGTCCTGAACAGATAAAAAAAAATGGTAAAGGAGAAAAAGTTTATTTGATGGCTTAAGGTTTCAGAGGTTTCTGTTCATGGAAAGCAGGTAGCATTCCTCTGGGCTGGAGATGAGGTAGAACATCATGGCAAAAGAGTGTGGTGAAGGAAAGTGGTTCACATGATTATTAGGAAGAAGAGAGAGAGAGAGAGAGAGAGAGAGAGAGAGAGAGAGAGAGAGAGAGAGAGAGAGAGAGAGAGACACTGATTCCACTTGCCAGATTCCAAATATATACCCAAAAGGCATGTCCCCAGTGACCCATATCCTCCGGCCACACCCTATTTGACTTCAGTTTCAATTTAATTAATCCCATCACAAAGTTAATTCACTGATTGGGTTAAGACTTTCAAAATCCTTTCTCCTCTAATCTTCTTGAATTGTCTCATACATGAGCTTTTGGGATACACTTCACATCTAAACCATGACAATAATAGACTATTATTTTTTGTGACAACTTTACTATGTAACTTTATTTTCCTGTAGCTTTTTGTTACTTCAGAGAAATTATGTGCAATACAAAGGGAGATTCCACTTTTGATGTATCATCATGGACAGTTTTCAGCCCCCATTCCTCCCCTTTCCCCTTGCACAATATCTGGGCCATTTCCCACACATTGGTGCAGACAGAAAATTCAAACCATGCAGATCCTAGGCCACATGTGAACCTTCTCAAGCACAAGAGCCCATATCATGGGCCTTGCTTCCCTCTTTCTTAAATTTTGGAGTAGCTGTGCCTTTCTTGTTCCTTCTGAGTAGCCCCATCACTTCACTCACTGGTGAATGACTGGTGTCATTAGTTTCCATGTTTTCGGCATTCAAATGATGTTGAGATTAGGGTGTCAATCAAAATAATATCCAGTCAGAATATATCTCTACAATTTAAAATATATGCATACATATATGCTTATATAACAACACTTAAGTGTGTGTGTAAGATAGAAAGTGTGTATATACTTAGGATGAGGCACAAATAATAGATTCTGTCTCAATGTCTACTGTCCCTAATAATCAACAATGTGACATGCATCATTTCTTTTCACCATCTGTTTGATATCTGCAATAAGCCTCTTTTGGACAGCTCTTACTACAATTGCTAGAAATCACAGATAGAATCTTATGGGCTGAGAAATATATCTCACAGAGAAGTAATTGTTCATACTCAAATCAATGGCTTATAGCCTAATTCTATGAAAAAAATTAAAACAAATTTGTAAACAAACAAACAAATGAAAAACAGAAAGAAAGAAAAGATGTAGTGTGAGTTAATTTACAGAAAGAAAATTATCCCAAAGTGGGAAATACACAGAATTAGTAGGAGAGGTAATTTTACTGTCCTTTAAACTGTACTCTAGGGTTTTTTTAATAGAACATTAAAATTTTTCTTAGCAAAGTGATTCTAAAAGAAGCCCATGCACAATGTTGATAATGTTTCACAATTTGAAAAATAACTTTGATATAATGAAAGAATGAATATTAGTATAGAGATGCATATTTATTTAAAGCATTGTGTTTGGAACATGTTAATGTCTGCACAAGAACTTATTTCTCTAAGTGATGTTTTAGTTAAAATCCAGCTTAAGGATGGTCACCCATATCTTGTAATTCTGAGGAATCCAGAAAGCTTGTGCTTAGATGAAATGAGATTTAGAAATACATTTAAATGAACATTTCCTAATTTATAGGAATGAACAATTCCTATAGTACCTAAGAATGCACAGCTATCCTATATTGCTTTCTATTGAAATGATATATATGTTAAATATATTGTTTAGAATTTAGCATGCACCAGACTCATTCAGGAATTTATATGTTTTAACTCCTTTATTCCTTAGACCACATGAGATGGGTCCTATCATCCCATGTAATATGTTTGAGGAAATAAGGAACCAAGAGGTTAAGTAATTTCAAATTCACACAACTAGTAAGAGGTGGACCTAGGATTTGAATTCAGGAAATCTTGATCCCAGTAACATATCCTTAAACATGATGCATTTATATTTATTAGGTACAAATATGTATCTGAGCCTACAAATATAATAAAAATGGGGGCTTTGTTAATGGCAGATCAAACCAATGTTAAAGGTTTAGTTATTTTACAGCATCACTTCCCACACTTTTAGAAGAAGAGATGTCACAGACAACAGCACCCATTTTTATCTTCACAGATTTTCACTGTTTTGGAAATCTAGGAGTATAAGGCAGGTGTCTACCGGGACTGAGCTGTTCTTAGTTCATGAGAAAATGTAACTGATATTTCTAATGAAAGCCCAATGTCCCCAGGTATTGAGAACCAAAGTGGAGGAAAAAGCACTTGATACACATCCTCCACTTCTGTATACACACCCAACTGTCCATTGAATACAAGTCCCTACTTGCCCTCACTAACTTGGACTGCAGGATGACTGCTAAAAAAAAAAAAAAAAAAAAAGAACAGTTTCCTCTTTCATACACATACCTCTATTCCCCTCCCAATGTATCCCAAGAGCTCAATGAGAAATAGCCATACCTCGATGAGAATCATCTGTATGCTTTTTCATAACCTCTATTAGAACACAGGGAAGAAGTGATGATGACTGCTTGTTAAGATGAGGAAATCTTCAAAATTGAAATAAGATTCTAAAATAGCCAATCCTGTTAGAGTTTGCTAGCACTGTGGCTCCATTGATTAAAACACTCTCCCTTGATGTGCAAACAAATACCTGTGGATATTCTTAACCTATAAGTGTGTAAATTGGGGGCTATAGGAGACTTTTGTACAAATATATTTTAGGTCCTTTAAAATTGATCTTGGTAACTTGTAGATTGGGTAAGCTAATTGAATTTCCCAATTTTTTAATAAAACATTGGATAGCCAAAATTAAAAAAACATAGCACTCATGTCTTATTTCCGTCATCTTCCTGGATAAGTAAGACGTGTGCGTTGTGGGGTGGGTGAATAAATTAGGCAGATGAAATACATCTAACACAATATTCTTATGCTTACTTGGCCTCTGGATTATGTGTCTGCATTTCTATACTATCAACACCAGATGGTGCACTGTCCTATTAACTACCATGGAAGTACCTTGCCATTCTTCACATTCTGGAATCTTCATTTAATAAACATCACATACAAAGCTTTGGAATGCCCTATATTATGAAACAATTCACTGCTTCCACTTAGGTATATGATAAAGATCATAAATTTTGGAAATAAAAACAAGAAAAAGGAAAACCTAGTCCAAGTTTATTTTATAAATAAAATATGGTATTCTCTAATTACTCATCTTTTTTAAAAATCCTAATTTGAATATATTAAGCATTATTAATAACTAATGGAATCTTTTTCATACTCAGAATAGTTATATAATTCACTCCTTTCCTGGGTACAAATTCTCCACATATTTTTTATTTAATAGGTTTAACAAATTATCTCTCTTGGTCTAGGACCATTTGATTAATAAAGGGTGAGAAAAGTCTGAAATTTACTATTATGTTTTTTATTCTATCTACTTCATTTCTTTTGTGTTGATATCTAAGTATTTAATCTAATTTAAATAAAATAAAATTTTTTACAGAGAATTATTTAATGCAAGTAATATATTTTGAGCTTCAAAATTTTTATTCTCACTAATTTATAAGAACATAATGAAAACAAAACAAAACAAAATAAACTGTAAACAATGATATGTAAAGACGTATTAATTACAACATGATTTATAATTGGCTAATACCCATAAGGGCCTAAATGTTCACCAGTAAGTGATACTGTATTATTCTTTATCCCATACTTCATAATTCTATATTTTAAAAAATTAAAATCTTTGTAGATCATCCTAAAATGCTGATAGTATAATCTGTTTTTTTAGAGAGCTGTATACCAACTTGTTTATACAGTAAAATTCCAATTTTATGAAACAGATGTAAAAGTATATATTTGAATTAGTCATTACTTAATAGTCCTAGTTTATATCACTAAAGTTTGTTGCCAGCATTTAGAGGTTAAAAGACATGAAATTAGGACAGTGTTTTATAATCACTAATTATAATTCACCCATCCTAAAAGAAGAGGAGAGAGGTATAGAAAAATAGTTAAAGAACAAAAAGCTATAGTATTTGTCTGTAGTCCTGTGAAATGCCTTGAAAAATATAGTTGTTACATTTAGAACTGAGTTATTATGAAGCAAATTCAATATCTTCCAACTTAAGGCTATGATTTGAAGGGTTGAAATAGGAAAGAATCCTATAGAAGCCAATACAATCTTCTTAGCACAGATAAATGCCAAGTAGTTCCTAAAGCTGAAAATACAAAACAGATGAAAACAATATAAAGCTGTATATAAAAACTAAAAGTTGATATCAGAAATCAAACAAATAACTGTGTCTAATAAGTGTGGGCCAAATGATTGTTGTTTTTTTTTAAAAATTTTAGATGTTGTAAGACTCATTAAAAGTGGCACTTAACCATTTGCATTGGAATGATATTGCTAAATATTAATTGATGTGCTACCCCCCTCTCACAAATATCCTATATTCCTATTTCACTTTGTTATAAATCTTCTTCCACTGAACAAGAGAAATTTGTTGCCGGAGAGAGATACTTAGCATGGAAGCAAAGAAGACTGGTGACATATTATTGGTTTTTACATTTGAAAGCCATTGTCTACATGTAAGACCCACAAAGAAGATAATTTTTATGAGTCTTTGTCAAGGGTTCCTGTGTTCTTGATTCATGGGCAGAGCCCATTAAAGGGAAATGAGTCTTGTGCTCTGAAGGACTTCCATGGACTCTGTTCCTACATCTCCTTCAAAACCCCCAGGAGGTTCTTCTACCCGTTTTTTGGCTTCCTAAGTAATTCTAGCGCAAAAGAATTGTCTAAACAAAGGATATCAACTTCTATTTTCTTGAACTTGAACCTATATTCAAGAAGTGAGGATTGCCTAGAGGTGGGGAAGAAGCTAGGCAGGGCTCATGTATAAGGAAGGAAACAGTCTATTACCATACTTCCCTGAATGCACCTCATCTCAGAAGCTAAGCATGGTCAGGCTAGTCACAACTTGGATGAGAGCGGGTAAAACAAACTTCAAACCTCAGTAGATTGGAGGACAGAAATTCATGGCCAGACTATAGCATAGTAATTCAGACAACTGAGAGTACCAGAGAGTTCGCATTGCCTAAGAAAAAAGAAGAGTTATTCAGATTCTGAGGAAAATGAACCACTATTTCACTGGTTAATTTTAAATAAATTATATAATTTTTACATGAATATTGAACATACATTAAATATACATTAAGTAATTTAGGATTTAACTGATAATTTGTTTGATTTTCACATTCACTCAACAAAATTATACTCTTCCCAACTTGTGCCAGGTAATGTGTTAGGCACTAAACATATAAAGATTATATGATACATTTACGTATCAGTAAAACAACAGCCAAAACTTAAAATTGTATATTATATTGTAAAATTAAAACAAATTAACCTAATAAATTCAACAACAATAAATACAACAGTAGAAACATAATTGTGCATCTGTAATATTTTAATTGTAATAATCATATATGGTATAGACACAGGATCAAAGAAAAAAAATCATATTACTTACTGAACTCACACATTTCAACAACATGGATGCCACTTAAATTTTTTCAGTGTACCTTCATCACCGAATTAATTAATAATTTAATCAACAGTGAGTTCCTCATAGAAAGTTTTTGTTCCCTTCAGAGAAACAACTTTTTTCCAAGAGAAAAATCACTGAGGTAAATAATGCTATATTTTGGAAGGTATTACAAAATAATTAAAACTACTTTGTGATACGCTTTTCTATAATTCATTCAGAGCATATGAAATATATATACATTGGAAAATAAGCAATTTTTACTACTATTAGAATCAATTTGTCTCACTAAATATTTTTGATTGCAAATATAATTCAATCCTGCCAGCCCAATGAGGAGAGTTGTCTATTGGGGAATATGATGCTTAACACTTGAGGACTTCCTGTCATTAACATTTCATAAGTATCAACTCATTGGATCTTTGCAATACACAAAGAAGGTGGGTTCAGTCATTATGAAACCTTAATGATAACCATTTTACAGATGAGAAAATGTGGCCACTATAAAGTAAACTAATTGTGATCAGGATAAAGAGGCTACTTGCTGATTCAGGTTTGGACTCATATTTTGACTCTGATGCTTGCTGTGTTACATTTTGTTAACATAGAATGAAACACATTTTCTGTAATGTATTTAGAATCACCTATTTATGAATCTCTTTAAACTTACTTAAATTATCCTAACAAAAGTCATATGGCGACTAATCTTTGCAAAATTTGACAATTAATATAAAAAATTAAAATCATATGTGTGCCATTCAAAGAGATCCTTAAGTAACTGTGTGTGTTTTGATAGCATGAATCTTTAATTAGAAACTATTGGGGATTGTCTTCAACATTTTTGCTTGTTACCTATAACATACTTTATATTGAATAATATATAATCAACTAACTTATATAAGTGTAGTTGATTTTAGGTTTTTTTCCTATCATTATTCAGACAGAGTTTGTAGTCAGCAGCCTCATGTTGTATGTGTATGTGTTAGAGAGGACAGGTTTGCAATCAAAGCTGATTGTTTGCCCAAACACCATCTGGACTACCCATTTATAATATGTCAAATGAGACTGCCCAAGGTGTGAGGAAAATCTTAATTTCACATTTATTCAGGTCATACTGGTTGCGGAATCTCTGGCCACAGTTCAAACTGCACCATTATCATGTTTGTATTTTTATATAGTTTGCATGCTCTTTATTTTTCTAAATTCTCATTAATGTTTTTCTGATCTTGACTCCCTTCCCTTTAATAATTTTCAATATTTTACTAGTAAAGATTTCTACCTACTTTTGTTCATAACATTAATCATCCTTTTATAATATAGAGCTTTTTATAATAAAACAATTTAAATACTTTAAAAACCAAATGCCCTTTGAAGGACTTAGTTTATATTAAATTTTTATCCATTCTAATTAGCAAAGTTTCAGTATACATAGGTAAATATAAACATATTAACAAAGATTTATTATGTATCACTAATTGTTGTAAAGAAAAATATCCAGAATTAATATTGAAATTTTGAAAAATTAAGCTTTTAATAGATATTAATTTATGCATGAAATTGAAGATTTTAATTGAGAGTTATAACTTCAGGTTTTTTAAATGAAGATTTTAATTGAGAGTTATAACTTAAGGTTTTTTAAAAAACTTATGAATAACTTAAAGAAAACCAATAAAATAAGAATTTTGCTTTATATTAGATACTTCTGCAATATATTTTATTAGAATCAAAACCAGAATTTTTCTAAAACTTCATTAAATATTTTAAGTCATATTAATCTTTATATGATGATTTACACTTACTAAGTTGAAAGAATGATTAAAAGTAGTGTACAGAAGTAATGGTATTTATTAAAATACAGTACTTTAACATTTTAAAACGAATGGAATTTTTAGTGTATGCTCTGATGAACCCAATGCCAAAATATATTGGTAAGAGAAAGCTTTATCTGTACAAATTGATTACAGTTTAGGAAATGAAATTAAATATTAGTAATTTAGTCTAATATAAAGCATTCTTTTTTTTCAAAATGCTGTATTTCTTTGGGTAGCCCCTGGATTATTGGCCAAATTAAAACTCCAATGGAAATATCATTATTCTAGAAAATATCATGGTTTTTAAGAATGTCAATGTCACAATTTAATTAATAATATACATTTTAAAATCAGTCTTTAAAGTTAATTCCTTAATCATTATTTCTGATTTAAAAAACTATTACCATTTATCAGGAAACATGATATATTTAATATATCATTTGTATATGAAAGAAAAATAAGATTTAATTTGACAATATATAAAATATATGAGATATTCTTAGATTATACCTGATTATATGCATATTTCAGAATTAAGACAAAATTCAGCAGAAGAATTTTATGTTAATTATATTATTATATGGGGAACTTTAGTAATTCAAGGTATTATTTTTGTGTGGATAGCAAGGCAAGCTGTGGAATGAAGGCAAGTTACTTTCTATTAATGAGAGGGAAATATACTAGAATAGACCATATCCCTGGATTCATGTGGTATATGAAATGTTAAAACTCTATAATTGATGAAATAGTTTGAATCATGTATTTCAGTGATGAGTTTGAATATTTCAGACAACCTCAACAAAAATAAGCTTAAAATACATTTTTTCAATTAGCCATATGAAGATGTGACAGTTATGGATTACATTACTACTATATATACAAAAATATGCATGCTTTGTAGTCCTAAAATGAAGAAGTCAGCCAAATGAAGTTGGAAATAGTAAATGAGCTTTATAATTTATTTTAATTCTTTAAAAAAATGAATTTCACATTTTGTCTTTGAATACTTTTTTTCCCAAATCTACAATGATTCTTCAAACATTGGTAGATTAAGTAATCCTAATGGCTTGAGTGGCTGAGGCTTGAAAATCACAAGTTCAAAGCCAACCCCAGCAATTTAGCAAGGCCCTAAGCAACTTTGTGAGACTCTATTTTAAATTTTATAAAAGGACTGGGGATGTGGTTAAGCACCTTTGGATTCGAGGTTTAATCTTTAGTACCAAAAAAAAGCAAACAGACAAATAAAAATCAGGTAGATTAGTATTTATGTACTATTTTGAGGAAACTAATTACATGGTAAAGATAGATTATAATAATAACAAGTTTCTATCTCTTCTTATCATGTCAATAATAGATATTATCTGATATTGATCCTTTTAAATTTGCATAATGAAATAGTAATGAAAGATTTTATAGAGCTATTACATATCACATTTCTTAATTTCATAGATATCCTATATTTGTTTTAAAATAAATTTTGCTGTTATTTTTATAATATTAAATGCTGTAATTGATAAAATAGTTTATATATTTCAATGACATTTCAAAAATGACAATTTATATATAGGTATTTTATGAAAGAAAAATCTATCAACTTACATATCAAAAAAGGAAAAGATGGAAAAAATCTAATCTTTACTTCTTAAGTACATAAATGAACTTATAATAGTAAAGATACAAATAATCATCTATGTGATTATTATCATTTTGATATTTTTAACTTTCAGATATATTTGACATGTTCAAGTACCTATTTGATTTTAAAATCATACACTTTTTGTAGTTATTCTATATTCTTCTTTACCTGTGTAACTAACTTTTCTTTTGAAAAGCAATAAAAGGCAATAAAAATATAAACTGCTCATGATGTGATGAACCTGATGTGCCTAAGAATGACACTCTTGTGAATGCTAATCAGAAACTTTAAAAAGAACTGATGCATAATGAAAATCTAATTCTCTTTTGTTGATTTTGAAGATGTGTTTTGAACAAATTGCTTTTTCAATGGAAGCCCAAGGGTTTTTTTCTCCAACCTATGGTTAGGACAATTGGGTCTGTTATTACAGACATGATTGTGAGGTTTGAAATAGGGTTAAAATTTCACTGCAGGATCAATTTATATAAGGTATTGCATGCTATGAAGTGGACATTTTCTTAAAATATCCTTCACGTTGGTGTTCTCTGTACAGTCAAATAAAAATGACTAAAAACCTAAAGAATAACTTGGATGTTATTGTATTTGTAGCTTTTCTTTGTGTATTTAAAAACCCTTTCTTAAACATCTGCTATATTTTCATTTGACTTGACTATTTTAAAATGAAAATTTGCCTTTTTCCCTCTATGCAATTACAATGAAGTTTACTGATGACTTTATAATAAAGAAATAACATAAAATTAATTTTGCCACTAATCACTCTCTGTCCTATGAAAAGATGAAATACCCACACTTCTGTATACTCATCTTTAGCATGTGGTTAAATGGATGGTTATCCTATAAGGTGGTTGGGATAATATATTTAGATTCTGAATATTAAGCAATTAATATACATCATGTCTTCCTATCCTCTTGGTTGTAAATAAATGTGATTAATAAACACAGTTGGATGGCGTTTAAAATATAGGTTTATATTTGTTGTCCCCTCAATATAGGTCATTTTCTATGTTATGAATATCAATTTAGTCACATTTCTCTTCCCTGCCCTGATCCTAGATCTGATTCTACGGTAGGGGTATCAGAGTGACCAAATAAAAATACTGGACATATATTTGAATTTCAAATAAATAATACATAACTTTACTGTATAAATATATTATGTTTGAGACAAATTAACATTTTTATTGCCAGAAATTCAAATTTATGGGCTGGGGATATATGTCGGTTGGTAGAGTGCTTCTTTCACACGCACAAGGCCCTAGGTTCAATCCCCAGAATCACACCACAAAAACAGAATAAAGAAAAAAAAGAAAAGTAATTCAAATTTATGTGAGTGTTTTCTATTTGATTTGGCAACACTAGACTGGACAGAAAGCTGCTGCCACCATAAAGACACTTACCCAACAATCCTTATGAAATGGGAGCCTGTTTCACTCTTCGGATATTGACTGTGCAGAGAAACAGAGAGATGGGCTGTTTAGCCCTTAGGGCCTTGCAGACCAGCATTTAAACTAGAATTTCTGAGAAAAAGACCTCTTTGCTGGGAAGTATTCTGGTTTGAAGATTTCGGTGGGGTGAAGGGAGGGAGATCAATCCTTCCTGCAGAAACCAGGCTCTACACTAGAAAAGATCTTTCTCACAATCTTACTGGAAATGAATGAATAAGATGTTGGCAAAAGTGAGTGTTGGGGCTCTCTTTGCCTACTTCCCTGAGAAGGCTCAAGTCTCAGCAGATGGTCTGTCTTCAGAACCGAAGGAGGAATAGTGGGATAACCAGTAAACCTCCTTGCAGGTGTTTTGAAAATAGAAACCGCCTTCTATTTGTTTCATGCTGTCATTGTAATGAATATTGCATCATTATTTGATATATATTATGCCATTATAAGACTACCTCTTGGTACTTCGAATGTTTTCTATTTTACTGGATGGATTTTTCAGTAACTTAACAATTACGTTAAAGTAATTTTATATAAATTTTGATGATATGTGCTTTACGATGGACTACCTTTAATGATTAGAAAATATCTTAAAACATGCAATTGGATTATCCTTAAATTTTGGTTTCTTAACATAGCCAATAATAATAATAATAATAATAATAATAATAATACTTAAATTCCTACTTTCTTCAGGCATACAAAGTAAAAATAAATTAAACCATGTCTGTGATAGTCAGCTCTGCCATGCTGTGACACACATACCTGACAAGAACAACTTAGAGGAAGGAAAACATGGCTCACAGTTTCAGATCTTTAGTTCCTGGTTGGTCAAATTCTTTGCTCTGGGTCCAAGGTGAGGCAGAACATTATGGCAGAAGGGCAGTGGGGGAAGGATCACTGTTCCTCTTACCTGCAGGTAGGAACAGGCACAGTGGCAGGGAAGATCAACCCTTCCAGGGCATGCCCCCCAGTGACCCACCTCCTCCAGCCATGGTCCAACTAACTAGAATTACCACCCAATTAGTCCATCCAACTAGTATGGACTGGTTAGGTTATAGCTTTCACAAGGAGATCATTTTACCTTTGAATATTCCTGCCTTAGCACAGGAGCTCTGGGGTGGGGGCACTCATATATCTAGACCATAACAGAGGTTTTGTTCTTAACCTCTGGAAATTTTGATTACTTAACATGGCCAATAAGAAAAAAAATGATACCTAAGTTCTGTCTTCTTCCATCATGCAAAGTGAAAGTAAATAAATATTCACATGTGTCTGTGAGGTGGGCCCAACATGGAAGATTTAGGCAAATATTAAAATTCGTTTTTGCCTGCTGAAGGTAAATGTAGAGAACAATAACTGTAAACAGAGATAAATAATATTGTAGATAAAACACTTATAGTAAAGTTTTTAGGCTTCTATTTTAAATAGAAATCTGTGTTCTAATAAATATATATTATTTTCTAAACAAACATGTTTTCATATCTGTTATCTTCTTTGTCTTCCAAAATTTAACATTAAAATTATTAGAAATTTATTTTTTATAGCTTTTCAAGGAGGTTTCCTTGCAGCTCTCAATTTGTTTCTCCACTTGTTTCTTTGTTCTCTGAGCCTGCCCTGTCAGCTAAAATGCATTGAGGGAAAAAAATCCCCTGTTCTCCTTCTCTTTGATTGAGTTATCCTTTGCTAGGCAAAGTGTTGTTAGCTTTATGCTCTTCGCTTGGCTTCCAGCAGCTCTCCCCATAGATTGCTGCAAGAGCACTGCCAGGAGCCTGCGATCCCTGCAAGGAAGAGATCAAACCTCCTCAACAGGAATTCTTCAAGGCAGGTCAAGTCTGGGTCTGCTCAGAAAATCCAGTCTACATCACACGAAAACGCTATTACTCATTTGGAATTCTTTTTCTATGGATTGTCTCCACTTCTAACTTGACTTCCAAGTCAAGTTCAAATCCAGCTACAAATTCTGGGACTTGCTTCCCTCCCACTCTCTTCCAGATAAGCCTTTTTAAGTTACATAGACACACTTCAGATTAAGATATAAATTCAACTTTCAATTTTTTTTTTCGTTATAAGAATTTAGATCCATACAAATCTGGATCATTTGTTTTATTCTCGACATTAGTGTATATTATAAATATAAGATCCTTGCATTCTAGTAAATTTCAATTTGATAGGAAGGGGCAGAGAAAGCAAAAAAAAAAAATTATCACTTACCTTATCTGTCCAAGATAAGCAATTTTTATCATTTATTCACATTAAAAGAGCTCTGTTTTTTTTATTTAATGCTTTATGAAGATTATTTTTTATAATGACCAAATAATAGTTCATCATGCCATTTTCTGTATTTAATTTACCTGCTTTTGAACAATTTGTCACAGACATGTATAGAAACTCCCATTCTCCAGATATAAAGAGTAATTGATATAAAACTTCTCTGGCAATAAAACCTTCTCAGATTTTATATATTCTTAGCATGTATTACTTCATCATTGTATGTACTGTATATTTGAAGGTATTTGGTATGTGCTGAGAAACTACAACAGAGAAAAATTTTTGAGTGTCATTTCATCCAATCTTTGCATTGTTTGTGTCTTTCTAAAGAACTTTTTTAAAAAGATGGACAGTGAAAATCTGATGGCTGAAAAATAGAATTTATTTAGATTTTATTTTTAATTTCTTTAAAGTTAGGTTGAATACTTCCTTTCTTTATTCACAACTTTTATGTTAATTTTTGTATATTTGTTTAAGTGATATAAATTGTATCTCCACTCTCAAAATTTTACATTAAAGCCAACTATGTGTTCATCTTTTGAAATAATTCTGTTAATATTATCAGTTTGTGTCCATGAGATAAGTGCAAATTCTAGCTTATATTTATTGAAAACTGAACCATCTGCCATTTTTAAGACTCATAATTTTTCCCTGGGAAGTGTCTTCCAAAAATTATAATTGTTTTACCATAATTACTCTGAGTACAAAGCACATGAGACTACTTAAGTATCAAAACTCTGTTGGCTGAAAATTAATCTTATGTTCTTACACTATTTTCTTAAAAATCTTGAAGCATACACACAAACACTTGCTTCTAAAACACAGAACAATTATGGCACCCAATATATAAAGGAATAATTTTCATGTTTTTTGATAAGAATCTGTATAAAAATTTATTTACCGTAAATATATACTCTCTTAAATTTATGCTGATGCATTTATTTTAGTTTCAGAAAAAAATGCTTCAGTAGGAATTTCAGACTGAATTTTCATCATATATAATTGGAAATTAGATTGCCAAACCATTATGGAAACGATTGTATCACATTGTGTATCAGGTCATTTTCTCTTTTCATATAAAAACAGAGAGATTTAATAAAGTGGATATATTTTCAAAAGATAATAAAAATGGTCTATATCTAAGGAGAAAGATAAAGCAAGAGACTGAAATGTAGAGGGAGAGAGAAACTGGCCCAGCAGGAGAGAAAGAGATAATTTTTTTTTCAAGTAACAGGAAATAGAGATCTTTCCATCCCAGAAAAACCAAGACTCCAAACTGAAATTCTGCATAATCTAACCCCTTTTAGAAGGAATACTGGAGGATTGGCCTAACTTTTTGATCTTTACTCCCAACCACCTAAATAAGGATTACTATATAACTCTTTGTATAAGCTCTGCATTTGCCAATAACAGCTCTGAATTAGTTTCTGATCTTTTCTCTTAGGTATTATATAAAATTTTGCTTCCAGCAAGAGAAATAAACAACACATAACTGAATACAGTGTCAGGGAAGCTCTACAATCAGAATCACTACTTTGGCTTCAGCAAAACACATTTTGAATATCTCTACACTACAAAGAGAATGTAAAAGAAAGTAATGGCTAATACACCCATAATAAATGAGGGGCATGTGTGCATGGAAAAGAAGATAGAGTGATGGATAATCAAAGGTATGACTTAAGAAAAGGGAAAGTATCATATACTTCTTTTGCACAAAATGATGCTTTCTAACATACAGTTTAATGTGTATCCTTAAACCTTAAAAATTCTTTAGGATTTATATTTATTGTTAAATGTCTGAAAGATAAGGAAAACATAAACAAAATGACCAAGTTTTTCCAAAACATAAACAAAACAAAAAAAACCTACCTCTCATATCTAAATGATAATAGTAACATTTAAATAAATTTCTGAGAATTTTTTGTGAGTTCCCAGAGAAAACTTATATTCACAAAAGAAACCTATACAAAAATGTTTATAGTAGGTTTATTCATAATATTCATAAATTGGAAACAACTCAGACATTATTGAACAAATGGTTAAACAAAATGGTCCATCCACATCATGGAATAGTAGTCACTGATAAAAAGAAGAATGAATTATTGATGCATGTAATAATGCTCTATGGATCTCCAAACAATTATGCTCAGTGAAAATCCTCAAACCTAAGAATTTACATAATGTATGATTCCATTTATGTGACATACTTGAAAGGACAAAGTTACAAAATGGAAAATAGGTTATTGGTCTCCAGGTCTTAGAAAGGGGTGGGGAGATGAAGGAAATGAGTGTGGGTATAAAAGGCAGCATGGATGAGTTGAACAGCGATCCCATCTCCTACAACCTAATAAGATACTGTAACTCCTATATGGTGAAGCCTGTGAATGTGGCCTTATTTGAAAAAAAGAAACTTTGCAAATATTTATTCATCTCAAAATGAATCATCTTAGGTTATATGAGTGGACACTAAATCCAATGATAAGTGTCCACAGAAGAGGCCATGAAGAAGACACAGCCATGTAGGAAAAGCCAAGTGAAGATAGCCAAGGGTTGAAATTATGCTGACACAAGTTTAAGAACACTTAGGACACCAGAAGCTGAAAAAAGCAAAGGAAAAGTCTCTCCTGGAGTCTTTGGAGGAGTGCTGCACTGTTGATATTTTCATTTCAGATTTCTGGCCTCCAGAATTATGAGACAATAAATTTTCATTTATCCAGTTGCCGTTATTTGATAAGGAAACTAAAAAAAAATACAATGAATCATTATGGCAACAGAAATATTCTGTAACTCCAGTTTATTAATATCAAAATCTTAGCTATGATATTGTACTACAGTTCCCCAAGTTGTTTCCATTGAGAAAAAAACAGATAAAACAGTGGATAGAATGTTTTTGTATTAATTTGTACAACTGAATGTGAATCCATAGTTATTCAAAATAAAATTTTTATGAAAATTTAATAAATAGAAGTGCATTTTAACTGGATTTCTTGGGTTCACATTATGAATGATTTGATGGGACCTGAAGAACAAGAATTTCACAGTCCACCTTCATACAGATATTTACTCCCAATGATCACCAAATTGCCTCAGATGTTTGCAAAATTCTTTTAAGTTATTGCCAGGAATGATTCATCTTTTAACAAAATATTGTCATTCAAGCTATGCAGAGAATATTAATAACTAATTATAAGCCATCATTGTGAGTTGTCTGGAAGAAACTTGGAATACTTAAGTATGCACTTTTGATAAAGAAAATTTGTAGCAGCTTTATATATATATTTTATATATACATATATATAATTTTTTAAAAATTTTTCATCTTATTTTACATATATATATGTAAAATAAGGTGAAAAATAAAAACAAGTAGAGAAATAAAGATAGGAAATACAAGAGAGAGCAAAAGTTCAATTGGCACACAAAACCTGTCAGTTATATACATCTCATGAAGTTGGGCTGCTAATTTTTCCAGAGAACAATTATATAAATATATAAAGATACTTAAGCTGCTGTAAATTAGTCAATATTCTTATGTCAAAAATCTAAGACTTCAAAATAAGTAGCTCAATTAAATGTGTCAGGTTTAGTCACAGTTTAAAACATTTCCTTTAAAATATATGCACTACAATTTCTCTAGTAATTATTTTGATTCAAGAAGGGAAAATTTGCTGAATATTTAAATGCCAAATACATCAGTGATAGTTTCTGTTCATGTTTTCAGGCTTTGGCCTGGAATAAAGGAAAAATCTGCACAACTTTAATATGAAATATTTTATATCATCCTTAATAATGTGGGCAGCTGAAAGGCATAATCAAATACAAAAAAAGTCTATTTTGAAATTACCCAAAGCCATGGCAATTTTAACTTAAAATGCTTCATTTAAACACCAAGAAATTAGAAATAACGATGATCTAGTTTTAGTATGATATTTTAAATAAAACTATAGAAACTATTTCATGCAATTTACAAAAGTTGGCATCACTACAGAAATAGAGCTCAGGAGTTTTATCTTTCAAAATGTAAAGTGATTTTCTGTAGAAGTATAATTGTCTAATGGTTTTCAGCACATAATTTTGGAGCTTCTTGTCAAGGTCATCCATAGACTTGAAAATAAAGCTTAAAGCTTTTCATATTTACTAAGATTCCAATTAGAAAAGATGAGGCAAAACATTCACATTCTATTAGGACAAAAATTGAAAGGAAATACAGATTTCTAAGTTTATGTATTTGAACCTTCAGAGATGTTAAATAAGGATTACATTTGAATAAAAATTATTACTGGGAAAAAATGATCAACTATCACATGATTTTAAAAAATAAATTAGCATCTGGGGTTGGGTTTCTAGTTCAATGGCAGAGCACTTGCCTAGCATGTGTGAGGCATTGGGTTTGATCCTCAGTACCACATAAAAATAAACAAATAAAGGCATATAAAGTCATTCTGTCCATCTACAATTACAAAATAATCTAATACAAAGACTACTTAGAGAATAGACTTTCAGTCTTTATAAAAATTTCTTACATTATTTTGGAATCCTTCCCCTTCCTTCCTTCCTTCCTTCCTTCCTTCCTTCCTTCTTTCTTTTTTCTTTTTTTTTTTTTTTTTTTTTTTTGTTTTCAGTGCTAGGGATTGAATCCAGTGTATTTTACCACTAAGCTACATGCCCAGACAGAAGTACTCTCATTTTTGTCTTTACTTTTAAAATAGAGACACTCCTTTCATCAAAAGAATGTTTTCAGGCTTAAATAAAAATCACAGATATAAAAATGGTGTAAGAAATGATTATAATGCTACTTATTATTATCTGAAATGAACAAACAGTAATAGACCAAGAAAGGGTTCATTGACAAAACCCTGAGGTATAAGTTGAAGGGATTTAGAAATCAAACACACACTAATA
Organism: Marmota monax; assembly: GCF_021218885.2. Lineage (NCBI taxonomy): Eukaryota > Metazoa > Chordata > Mammalia > Rodentia > Sciuridae > Marmota > Marmota monax. The sequence goes on along the minus strand of NW_026694479.1, from coordinate 4,576,527 downwards.
AATTTGAAGGAATAATAGAAAAGTTTTCCTACTTTTTCACCAACTGATGTGGTTTTTTTTTATTACATAAGGAACATCTCTATCTATACTTTTGTGCTACCCTAAGAGAATACCACAGACTAGGTAATTTATTTTAAAAAATAGGTTTATTTGACTCAAACTTCTAGAGGATGAAAGTCCAAGATTGAGGGGCTTCATGTCCCCAGGGCCTTCTTTCTGTGTCATAACATGGCAGAAGACATCACATGGTGAAAGGGTGCAGGGGGAGTGCACAAGAGAGAGCTGAGCTTACTTTTATAAAAAACAAAACAGAACAAAAACAAAAACTTGCTCTTGTGATAATGACATGAGGACAGAGGGCAGAGCTCTTCTTACCTCTTGAAGGTCAATACTGTTAGTCTCAGAATGTTTGCTTGGAGATGAAGTTTCCAACACATGGATTTCGTGGAACGTAGTCAACACACAGCAATATCTAGTGCACTTCAGGTTCTATCGGGCCAGGTGGTTGCAGGTAGCCAATACAATGTCAATGCAAATGATAGGCAAACCCCTGCCCTCATGGTACTGAGGATTGAACCCAAGGACTTTCTACCACTGACTGCATCCAAAACCATTTTATTATTTTTTGTGGGTGAGGGGACAATGTCTTGCTGGCCTCTATCTTGTGATCCTTTTATCCTGCCTCCTGAATATCTGTGAATACAGGTATTTGCCACTGCCCTGGCTAAGATTTCTTTCAAAAGCCTTGAGAGCTGCTATCTTTTATAAAGCTCTTTCTCCATCCACTCACTGACTGCACAAGTCCTCAAGGAATGTGAAGCTGTTGGGTGGCAGGAACCTGCTTCCCTGAATGATATGCAAATGAACATCAGAATTGCCTGTAATTAACTATTGCAATAAGAAGGAAATCAACTTTGATTGTGTTAAACCACTGAGATTTTAGGGTTTTGATGTACTGCAGCTCTACTACCCCAAATAATTTGCCTAGAGAGTACAAAGGATTATGGTATACAATAAGTAGTGCCAATTTAAAATCATGGTGATGTTTCTTAATATAAAAACACAAACCACAAAGGAAAACAAACAATCACCGTCAACAAAATGCATTATAAGATATGTCTAATATTTCAAGCACTGATGTTCAACTGTAATCAAGGGTAAATTGGAAAATTAAGTTGTATTACTCTTAGACAAGCATATGAAATGATTTTATGGATTTCTGTCAATGCAGTCCTTTCCTTAAGTCTGGGTCTCAGTCTTAGTCCAGGAGATGGATTCTGAAAATTAGCATTTTTCAGTAAAAAAAATTTGAATTCTTTATATTTGAGCACACATTAATATTTTATGAGGAATAGTATTAACTGAGAGTAGTTCAGCATTATTGCTATCAATGACTATTTATATTTATGTTTCCTTACAACATTTCAATCTTTTTGGTATAAGGTTTTATGGCAATCTCTGAGTAAGATCACCACCACCTAATCTTTCTACCTGAAAGCCCTGTTTTCCTGGCTTCTTCACCAGTGTCTCAGTGACCACATATTTCTTACCATTTGCCATTTCTCAGATCAAAACTGTAGCATAAAAACATATTAAAATATTCTACAGATTAATGAGGCAATTCTCCAAGAATATTCTTTACTGACATAATGTTTTCCTAAATCAGATAATATTTTGTCATTTTCTTCATACTTAACTAATAGGAAAAGATTATTATTTAGAAAATGATCATTATAAAACATCCAAAATAGTAGTAACAGAAACTGATTATTTCTCTGGTGACTATTTTATGTCAAGCTTCATGCTACAGACTTTATATGCCTAACTTCTATGTTTTTATAAAGGACATATGGTTTTCTGAATTTACAGGCAAGTCAGCTATACCTCACTGAGATTAAAGGATTTGCTGAAGGCTAGAGAGGGACAGAGTCATGATTTGAACTCTTTTCTCATTCTCCGAAGCCAATGCTCTTTTCTTGTAATTTCTTCTGTGGATTTGATGGTTCTGCTTCTTTTCAATCCCTAACAATGGATAATCATATCGTTATAATTTAAGATCATTTAATAATGAATTTGCAATACACATGGTAGACACCAGGCTAAATGGTGAAGATAGAAAGGAAAATAGGAAACCCTCTGTTTAGCTGAAAGAAAATTCATGTAAACAAATGGTAAGGTGTGATGGGCTGGTGAGCAGAGGTTAAAGAGAAGGCACAGAAGCCCTGCAGAGAAGGCAGTGATTAATTCAGTACCTGGGATTTCAAGGAGCATTTCATGTTGAAAGCCATGCCTGAGCTAATATTAGAGGATAATTGGTAACTCAGTGAGAAAACAGAGGAAATGGGGGTGTGGGGTGGGAAAAAGACGAAGACTGAAACCAGAAATAGTGAGGTCTAATTATGACAACCCTGTTTGCTATGCTAAGAAATGTGAACAGCTATGCTGGGCATAAAAGGAAACAATGAAAATTCTGACTGAAACTATAGTTTGGAAAGATTTTTGATATAAGCACTCACTGTCTGCAACAGCAAATATGGGGCAGTGATGGAGAAACCAACTGTGTCATTATAGTGGATGAGTGATCATAGAATCTGGATCCATTCTGTTAATTCATTTGTTCTTTCACTTTATTAAAAAAAATCTAGTCTAACAGATAATTGTTGAGACATTAAAAGGAAGATACATGCTTTGGATATTTGGGATGGGAAAAGTTAAGGCTTTTTAGAGATTTATGGACCATACAGATATAATTCTGTGACAGGCAACTGGATATTTAGATTTCACAGAATAGCTAAGAAATAAATGTGGAACTTACAGATGCATGTGATTGTTAAAACCAAGGACAAGGGCAAAAGTTCTCTTTCTCTGGGATAGAGTTAGAGAGAGGACTGAGTAGAATCTGGAAAGGGACATCTGGACCTAGAAGGAAGGAGACTGAGAAAGAACAGTTAGAAAATAGGAGACTTAGCCAATCCAAAAAAAAACCAAATGCCATATGTTTTCTTTGATATAAGGAGGCTGATCCATAGTTGGATCGGGTGAGGGAGCATGGGAGGAATAGACCAGCTCTAGATAGGGTAGAGGGAAAGGAGGGGAAGGGAGAGGGCATGGGGTAATTAATGATGGTGGAATGTGATGACCATTATTATCCAAAGTACATGTATGAAGACACAAATTGGTGTGAATACACTTTGTGTACAACCAGAGACATGAAAAATTGTGCTCTATATGTGTAATAAGAATTGTAATGCATTCTGCTGTCATATATAAATCAAAAAGATAAAAAGGAAATGATTCTTTAAAAAAAAAAAGAAAGGAAAATAGGAGAGAAATCTGGAGGAGAATCCTGTAGAGAAATTAGAAGACAGTTCCTCAGGACTGTGAATGGTTAATATCAAAAACCACAGGAGTTGAAGTAGGGCAGTGTGCATTGGTCTCAGAAAATAGTAGATGATTTGATAAAGTGTTGTCCAGGGCAGCATTAATGGCAGAAGCTAGATTAAAGCAGATTGAGTAGTTAGTAGAAATTTAGGAACTGAAAATTAATCATGCAAATTCCTGTTTTCAGAAGTGTGTATGGGAATAGAACTTTCTACTGGGGAGTGGGAAAAAAATGTAGGAAGAACAGAGTGAAGGGTGAGTTTTTGTTTTGATTTCAATTGTTTGTATGGTAATCATTTATTGATTTGTTTATTCACTCATTTGATGGAAAGAGAGCAGAGAAACAAAAACAAAGTAGAATAAGGTCAATCTAGTTTTGATAGTTTGAGGATATTGGTAAAGTTTGAGTTATGTTCAGTAAAATAATTATTGTACTATTTCTTTTCTTTAGAAAGTAACATTATATTACATTGAGTAAAACTGATGCTAGTAACCTTAATGAATTTATAAAAATCATGATTATATCACATTGTTTTCTAAAAATCTAGATGTCTTTCAACTTATATAATTAAAATATATCACCAAGTATTCTATAGAGAGAGATCATTGGTATTATTCATATCCATGCTAATTATTATAAATACTTTTATTACTGTTTTCATAATTTTGGAAGATAAATATGATTATTTTTCACTTATATTTTATAATTTCATACTACATGCAACACATTCTTATAGCCCACATAGCCTTCTTTAATTGTTAATAAATTTTTAGGAAAAAAAAATAGCTTCTAAGTGTGAGAGAAAGTCATATTTACTATGATAAGAAGTACTCTGTTGGCAGGTTACAGAGGGATGGATGTTCCTTCCATAATCAATTATCAGTAAAATAATTATAGAAAAGTTTCTTTTGATGTTTATAATGTTTTAAATGAAGTAAAAGTGTAAGACTAGGCTTCAAAGGAATGTGATGTTTTAATCATTTATCAGCAAAGATATTTATGTACTTTGGAGCTTATTTCTCTATTCTGTGGCTTTTTGATATCACATTTTTAGACGAAATGATAGATTTTTCCCCCATGCAGTATTTTACATTAATCATACACTTCTATATAAACTTTGGGGTTCTTTTAATTTGGCACGAAGCAAACACCTTAAAGAAATAAAACATAGACTTCTTGACAAATGAATTTTGAAAGATTCACACATTAAACCCACTTTTTTATATTACAGATTTAAAAATTATGCATAGAACTTCATAGGAGGGAGTATGTGTGTAAGCATGGTATTGAAAATTATAGGTGTGCAGGTCTGTCAATTTTGTTGAAAAGTTAATCTGAAACATTTCTTAATTAATTTTAATTTCTCAATACTGTCAGATAACGTCTTAAAAATCACTCTTTCACCTGATATTGTACTCTTTTCAGTAAAAGGGAGAGTTTGTGGTTCTTAAATATTCATGAGGCACAATAGTTTCACAACAAATCAAATTTAATTAAATGATGCATTTCCTCCACTTACAAAAGGTTTATTAAAGGTTTATTTGCTCATGCAAATTAAAGTGTTAGAGCAAAAATCCACATGAAACTTGGCACTAACAATTAAAAAAATATATTGAAAGATTTCTCGCCTCACTGCAATACCTTGCTATGTTTAAACTGCTCAGCTTGTCATTTAGAATCTTTAATGAAACCAGGGAGGAGGCTATTTATTTGCATAATAGGACATAATTTGCTATGGTGAGGTTTTAATTATTTATAGGCTGTCTGAAATATTTAAAATGGCATCACTAAGGAGCATGAAGTGTTGGATAATGCCTTCATTTCAGGTTTCCTGCCGTTTCTTTTATGGGTCAAGCGATTTATTTCTAATTAGCATACCAGGCTAGTGGCTTTAAAAACATAAGGAAAACAAATTGGTTTCAGTCTGTTTGCAGCTTGAGTAGTTGGAGATGGCCAAGGGTCACTGACAGAGACTGAGTGGAGTTAAGAGTTGGAGCCAGAAGTCAACCCAGCACATGGAAATCACTGACTCAACAAAGCCATACATTCATTTGTACACACTGTTTACAGCACATATTAGTTTCTCTTTGGGAGATAGTGGGTTAGAGCTAATGGGTTTTATGTTAATTGTCCCTTAAAATATTTTCTGACATTAACATATTTCTTACTGGAAATGATGTTTGAGCAACAGAAACATTCCATTTCCTTGGATAAAAAATGCAGTAATTATTCTGTGCATAGGGGAAAATGCAGTGGTTCAGGGTAAGATTGAACATTTAAGTATATGCAATGCAATCTTATTTACATACAAGAACAAGAGCCTGTGATTAAAACACAATAGTATCCACTTTTTAATAAACCACAGAGAAACTCAGATATCTATGAGAAATGAGAAGTTCTGAATTAGTGGAGTACACTAAAAGTATGTTAGAATTTCTAAACAATCTTTATTGTGCATTGCTTATATTATAGATAAAATGAGAAAAACCCAGTTAGGTTATATGTATAAGATCTTTTAGTATATAATAAATAGACTTTCATGTTTCTTACTATTTCAAAAACAATTATTTTCTTCAAAGCAATTTTAAGAATTGTCATGTTTCAAACACCATTGTCAAATGTGTTTGGAGAAAAGGTTTATTAAATTTCTATGATGTTCTTGATGTCCTCATCATCATGCACATAGATTTGAAGTGGTGGTAGTGTACTGTTGTCAAACATTCTCTCATCTGTCACCTTCTGGCCTCCAAACATGGATAGAGAGATCACTGCCAGATGTCAAGAAATAGCCTTTGGGCATTGCAAAGAATGTTCTCTGCACACTTTTAAGTAGTAGACAGATGCTCTATTCAGACATAGGAGTTTTATGGTTTTCATTCACACAGCCCAGGTGATTGGTCAAGGCCATAAAGGAGTCCACAATCATATGGAGCACATTTTGAGTCACTGTATCCTGAATACAAAAAAGAGAAACTATGAATTACATAAGGGTTCCTGAAGACGCAGCCATCAGTTGTTATTTAAAATATTTAAGTACCTGCTCAATGCAGAGAGTCTGGGAGTTAGATAAAAATAAATGATGAAATAAAAAGAAATCATAGTTATAATGTCAATTAAACTCATAATTAATGAGCATGAACACTAATATGAAAGAGATTGAAATATTTGTATTCTCCAGTATATATTAGAATTGAATAGATTTTTTGTTATCTACCAATAAAATTCCAGGAAAGTGCTGATCTGAATCAAAAGTGTGTTAAGTTGTTGTGGAGAATTAATAAATAGTCTGAGGAAAAAGGGGTGGAGAAAATGGTAGAAAATATGTATTTGAAAGAATGGACAGACACATTTATCATAATAACTCTAGTTTTAAAGTGCTCTTTTTATTAAAATGTAATATATTAAATTATACTTTTTGGGTCTCAGAAAAATTATCAGTGTTTCCAGGTGATTCAAATTAGCTGGTTATTCTTTTCATGACATAACACTTGATATCTGCAACTATGTGCCCAAATCAAAGTAGTCCTGATTATTTTGTGAATTACCATATTTTGAAATGTATATTTTGAAATAAATCAGTTGAAAGGTTTATTCAAGTGTTTTTGTTTGTTTGGTTTGGTTTGGCTTACTCTAATGTCAAGGATTGAACCCATGGCTTCATGCATGCATGCTAGATAAATTCTCTACCCCTGAGCTATATCCCCAGCTTTCTATTATTTGTTAATAGACTTTTTTTTTTAGTTACACATGACAGCACAATGATCTTGACAATTCATACATTTGAATCAAGTAGGCTATAATTTCTCATTTTTCTGATTGTACAGATTTCAGAATCACATAATAGACTTTTTTTATAAGTACTTTTCTGGTCATAAAACAATTCAACAGCCTCCGTCTCCCCAGTTTTCACATCCTTCTAGACAGTGGTGTGTTTATTTTACCCGAGAAGGCTGTTTTCACCCAAATTCCATAATCAGTGTGAAAATTAGTGTTGTATATTCTGTGGGTTCTAACAAACTTAAGACGACTTATCTCCACCATTTGAGTATCGTCCAGAATAATTTTATTACAAAAATTACTTTATCTTTTAATCCCTCCCTCCCATTTTTCCAGAAGTCACTGATCTTTCTTACTCTGTCCACAGTTGTACTTTTCCCAGAGTGTCCAATATAGCTGGAATCACACAGTATTTTGCCTTTTCAGAATGGCTTTTTTTCCCTAGTAATTTGTATCTAAAATTCCTCCTTACTGCTTCATGGTTTGATAATTCATTTCCTTTAGTGCTGAATAATATTCCATTGTCTGGACGTACCATAGTTTATTTACCTATTCACCTATTGAAGGTCGTTTTGCTTGCTTCCAGGTTTGTGTAACAATGAATAAAGCTGCTATAAATATACAAGCTCAGGTTTTTGTGTGGATATAAGTTTCCAACTCATTTGGAGAAACACTAAGGAATGTGATGCTGGATTGTGAGGTAGGGGTATGTGTAATTTTGTAAGAAACTGCTAACCTGTATTCCAACATGACAGTCCCATTTTTCATTCCCAGCTGGAATGAGTGAGAGTTCAGTGGACCCACTTCCTCACCAGCATTTGGTGTTGTCTTTAGTGTGGAGTTCTGCCAGGCTAGTAGTTAGTTGTAGTATCTTGTTGTTGTTTTAATTTGCATTTTCCTAATGACATGTAGATGTAGAGCATCTTTTCCATATGTATATATATATATTTTTGTTGTGGTGACTCTTTAGATTTTTTTGTGAATTTTTCAATCAGGTTTTCATTTTGATTTTGCTGAGTTTTTTTTTTTTTTTAAGTCCATTTTAGCTGTTGGTTGACTTCTCTGTATTTTTGAAAACGTATTTATTCTGAAATACATAAGGTTTTGTCCCAAAGAAAGACTAATCTTCCAGAATGTTTGCTTTGCTGCTAAGGAAACTGTATCAAGGTGACTATACCCCTTTTTAATGGGTTATACCTGTCACCACACCTTGAAACTGAGTCCAGCAAGAGTGGGAAGAGAAATAATCTCCAAAATACTGATGAGCCATAAATTTCCTTTCCTTTACACTTGGACAGAAAAAGAAATTTAATCTGAGGCTTATTGGCAAAAGATAATTCTTAGAGTGAAACATTAAGAAATAAAATTGGCATAACTGGATTTGCTCTGAAGACCTCTGCTGTCCAGGGTTCAGTAAAAAGAAGCATTTATCTGATAAAATGTTGGGCTTGGCAGGATGCCTGATACATTCACCTACGAGACCTGAAATCCAAAGGACTTAGTCAAACTTGCTGTCATCAAATACATAGCCACTGGAACAAACTTTCATTTTTTCCTTAAAATAAAAACATAGCTCCTTGTTTCTGCAAAACACATAAGCTCTCTTCCATAATTCAATGCTGTGTATCTACTACACAAAAATGTGAATGTGATGCATCCATGTTGATGTGAGAATAAATAATTTTTTTTTAATTTTTTATTGTGGGTTGTTCAAAACATTACAAATTTCTTGACATATCATATTCCACACTTTGATTCAAGTGGGTTATGAACTCCCACCTTCACCCCATACACAGATTGCAGAATCACATCAGTTACACATCCATTGATTTACAAATTGCCATACTAGTGTCTGTTGTGCTCCACTGCCTTTCCCATCCCCCACCCTCCCCCCTCCCCACCTCTCCCCTCCCTTCCCCTCCTCTCTCTCTACCTCCTCCACTGTATAACCCTGAGGGTCTCCTTCCATTACCATGCAATTTCCCTTCTCTCTCCCTTTCCCTCCCACCTCTCATCCCTGTTAAATGTTAATCTTCTTCTCCTGCTCTTCGTCCCTACTCTGTTCTTAGTTACTCTCCTTATATCAAAGAAGACATTTGGCATTTGTTTTTTAGGGATTGGCTAGCTTCACTTAGCATAATCTGCTCTAATGCCATCCATTTCCCTGTAAATTCTATGATTTTGTCATTTTTTAATGCAGAGTAATACTCCATTGTGTATAAATGCCACATTTTTTTTTATCCATTCGTCTATTGAAGGGCATCTAGGTTGGCTCCACAGTCTTGCTATTGTGAACTGTGCTGCTATGAACATCGATGTAGCAGTGTCCCTGTAGCATGCTCTTTTTAGGTCTTTAGGGAATAGACCAAGAAGGGGAATAGCTGGGTCAAATGGTGGCTCCATTCCCAGCTTTCCAAGAAATCTCCATACTGCTTTCCAAATTGGCTGCACCAATCTGCAGTCCCACCAGCAATGTACAAGTGTACCCTTTTCCCCACATCCTCGCCAGCACTTGTTGTTGTTTGACTTCCTAATGGCTGCCAATCTTACTGGAGTGAGATGGTATCTTAGGGTGGTTTTGATTTGCATTTCTCTGACAGCTAGAGATGGTGAGCATTTTTTCATGTACTTGTTGATTGTATGTCCTCCTCTGAGAAGTGTCTGTTCAGGTCCTTGGCCCATTTGTTGATTGGGTTGTTTGTTCTCTTATTGTCTAATTTTTTGAGTTCTTTGTATACTCTGGATATTAGGGCTCTATCTGAAGTGTGAGGAGAATAAATATTGAGAGTTGGAACATACATAAACTGTGGTACAGTGGACATGTGTGTTACATGTGTGTTTAATCCAGGAAGTGGAAAAGTGTTCATTAATTTATAAAACATCTGAAGCACACCTTGGAAGAGTCACTTACATTAGTATAAGTGCAAATGATTAATATTCTTGGAATGAAAACAAACTTACCAAATGTTTTTGTTGCTCATGTTTAAGTACAGGGAAAATATATTTCAAAATCACAAATGTTCTTCTTTTAACTTCTCTTTGAATGGGTATCTCAAAATTATGAATAATTTATCAAAACCAGCTAAATTTTATTTTTTATTAATATATTTAGATTAGGTAACAATGTGGTATCAATTCCATATTGCTATAATTACACAGTACATAATTACATTGTTACATATTCATAAGTATAAAAAATGTACTTCCCAACTTTGGAACAAGAAAGTCAATTAAATATTCTCATGATATTATTGTAAAATTTCTGGTTAACTTTTTAGAGAGAATTTGTAGAATGGCTTAACAATAAAACCTAATGAATAAATTTTTAGATAAGTGATGTTAATCAGAAAAGAAGTGGCGTAAGATTTGAACATTGAAAGATCACTCTGAAAATTAGAGAATTAATTAAAAATTCTGAAGTAACAGTTCTTAATTTCCTTTATTTATAAATAATGATATTTAATGTTTGCAATTAGATTATTTGCATTATTTGTCTCCAGAGGCTTGAGGAAAAAATTGTCAGCAATTGATACAAATTATTTCTACTTTTGTGTGTATGTAATTCTCTAATGGGGTCACTCTGTTTGGGTGGAATTGCTCCAGCATGTGAAATGTCAGAACATATTTACGAAAATGGAATTTTACAGTCAGACACAGACACAACTGAATCCCTTGCCTTTTTTTATTACTTTTTTTTTTTATTGTGGAACCAACTTCATGTTAATACCTCTTTATTTGTATTTATTTTAAGCAGTAGTAAAGTTATTTTTTCTTCAAATTATTTTCTATTTCCAAATAATTTTATGTAAGCACAAATATGGTCAACTAGTACATGCTATTTTGATTTTATTTTCAGTGAAGATTATGGGCTTATTTTGTTGGCTCCCCCTCCTACCTCCTCTCCCTATTCTATAACTAAATTCTTCATCATGGGTAGATATTGTACCCACCCTCCTTTTTACAAAATTTAAATAACTACAAGAACAAAAACACATGTTCTGATTCTAAGGAGAAGAACATTATATTTATCTAATATAGTGGGTTGAATTTATTTTCAAAATTAAGCCCATTTGGTAATCATTTTTTTTTGTTTCTATCCATTTTTCTGTATTTTACATATTCACATTATAATTCAAAATTATATTTGTTGTGTTAATAAGAGATAATGGTCTCAACATTTACATTTTTTTAAATCAAAATTCCAAGAGGTCATACAATGAATTGAACTGCTTTCTATCTTTTCACAGGATCAGATGCATTGTAAATAAAATGGAGATTATAGCTCCTTTAAGGGTTGTATCAGTCTCATCTGTGAACCCATCTGGTCTTAATGACTTTTTCAGTGGTACATATTTAATCTCTTTCCCAGTCCTCACTCTAGTAACAAAGCTACTCAAGTAGTCTAATTCTTTTTGGATTAATATCAGAAACTGAATCAGAAGCCATCCATTTTCTCTAAGATTTTAGGTCTGTTGCCATCAATGAGTACAGTGTTTTCTCTTAGTTCTGCCTTGTCTTTGTACTTATTTCTCTGTTCTTATTCAAAATAAATCTGTTTAGTTCCCCTCCTTTTGTTTCAATTAATCGGGCTTGCAAAGTACTTAATCTTATAAACCCAATCTTAGGTCTCCTGCATCTTTCTCCTGTTGTCTTATTTCTATTCCATTAATTTTAAGTTTCACCTTACTAATTCTTCCATCGTGTTTATTTTGTTAATCTGTAGTTCTCTCTCTAATTGCTTCTATTTGTGCTAAGTTCTATTTTGCCATCTTTCTTATTTAATAGTGAAAACATTTCAGACCATCAGTATTACTCTCAGTACAGCTTTCACTGAGTCTCAGAGTTCGTGGGGGAGTGGAGAGTGTCAGCCTATTCATTACTTTCCTGCTGGTGATTTCCTTTTGCTCCAAGGGCAATTTAATCTTGTTGCTGTTAAATTTCCAAGTAAAGATGTTGTTTTGTGTGAACCCAATCTTTTAAAAAGTTCTTAAATTTTTCTCTGTAGCCAACCCTATGATGAGTTTGTAAAAACATCCCATAAAAGCAAAAGACACACAGATGTCCACATGGACATGCATGCCCATGTTCTCTATGTAGAGATTAAGTCAAATTATCTATTCATTTTCCCTTATTCTTTATACTTTAAGTATATTAGATCTTTTCAATTACCAATGAGTTTGCCCCTAGTATATTTTATTTAGGTCATATTCAGGCATAAAAGTGGCAGGCTATTTGGTAAATGCAATATATTATTTTTTAACCTTTATTTATTTATTTTTATATGGTGCTGAGGAATGAACCCAGTACCTCCCATGGCTAGGCAAATGCTCTACCACTGAACTACAACCCCAACCCCTAAATCCAGTATTTTTAAAGGTAAATCACTCATATTAAGTTTCTACTGAAAATAACATTGTAATTCCTGTTTTCTTTTTGTTTGCATTTCATGTTAACTTTTCAGGTTTGTTTTATCAATTTTTAAAAAATACACAGATAAGTGTTTTTTTGTATTTTAATCTAACAAGGCAGTGCAGGATATTTAACAGGAAAAAATCATGTGTTTTTTTGTTGTTTGTTTTTTTTTTCTAATGATGGTTTATGTGGTTTTATTTTTCCCTCTTGCTGGATTTTCTACTGTTCTTTTTTTTTTAAAAAGCAAGAGAATATTTTCCCAGAAATACGCAGTGATTCTCAAATCCTTATACCCCTCCTGCTCTATCTCCTCCCTATTCCACAACTTCATCAAGAAGAGACCAGAAGATTATATTAGTTGTGTCTTGCCCATCACTATTTCCCATATTTCTACAAATGCAACAATGGGATTATTTTTTATCTTGCTACCACATTGAATTTACCCAACATCCAGATTTTCTTGGATGTGGTAGTATAACATGCTATGTACCAATATTAGAATTTCTTTCACAGTACACACTACCATTTCACTTTTTTATTTATTACTTAGACTATATATTCTTGGAACACATATCATCATGCATACCTGTGAGTAGCAAAGTATAACCTAAATCTAATTTTTGCTGTTTTGTGACCAACTTGTCTCTTCTTGAATGTTTCTATCAACTTTTCTTTCTACTTTTATAATTCAGTAACTTTCATCTACTATATCCAAGTTTTCCTATTTATCTTGTCTAAACTGTAATTAGCTCCTTCAACCTGCAGATTCAAATATTTCTTCATTTCAGGAAATCTTTTTCTATTCTTTGTTTAATTAATGCATCTCCTCCATTAGTCTGTTTCCCTCTTTCTGGAATGTCTACTATTTCTATGTTATATATTCAGATCATATCATTATCTTTTAACTCAAAACTTCTTTCTCCTTATATTTTTGTCTGTGTATTGTTACATACATTCCATGTAAACTTCCAGTCAATTCCTCCCCCCGCATTCACCTTGCAGTTATTTAGTTATAGTAATGAACAGCTAACATAGAACTACACAGGAAATTTCTGTAACCTGGAATTTGATTGTCCCTTGAATGTTTTTAATATTTTCAATGTTATAAATTTAAATTATACATTTTAATTTTTCAGGGTGGGTGACTCATTAATTAGCAGAATATTGCTCAGAAAAATATTTTGTTGCTTTCTTTGAATTTCAGAATTTTTTGGTCATGAGGGCAAGTTCTGACTTGTAGCTGTTTTTGCATGTTACTTTGCTTCTTCTTCAATTAATACTATCTTTTGAAACTGATAATCCTTCACTTTTTCAAATACCAGGCTTCAGATAAAAGGAAAACATATTTTCTTTTTTTGCATAAAATTAAGATAAAATTTCAACCCAAAAGGAGATTTATCTCCATTTTCTAGTTTTAATTTTTTAAAAAATACCTGTGTTTTATTAGACTATAGGTCAGGTTTATTGTCCTACATTTCCTTCTTCTGGTTTTGTTCCTTCTTCCAAGTATCTTATATGGCTGGTGGGAATGTAAGGAGTTGTTGCCTCCTGATCATACATGAGAATTCATCTTCCCCTAATTCTGATGTTCCTAATCAGCAGTATTTATGATGCAAGAACAAGAAAGAAAATAGAGATAGAACAATATGACTTGCATAGCACAGTGATTAATGGAAATCATCAAGTTGTTCTTTGCAGACAATGTACAAATTGGAGATAAAACACAGTACTTGCAATAGTAGTGCCTGGAAAAGTGGAAATCCCTGAATATCAACTGTGATTATTGTTATTATTGCAGCTAACATTTATTGGAAGCTTATTATGTGCCAAGCATTGTATTAAGTGCTTTGTGTTTTCCTTCATTATAACCTTATGAAGCCAGTTGATAATTTCATTTTCATTTCTTTTGCAGAGGAAGCAAGTTTATCTAGTTTAGGAACAGTGAAACTGGTTTCGAACCTGGCTATTCTGAAACCTGCTCCATTCTCAAGGCAACATGCCATACTTTCCCCATTATTTTCATCAAAGTCATTAATAATAAAGATAGTATAATTGAAAATTTGTAATTTTCATTCTATTACTTTTCAATTGCATGACCATGCAATTTTAGAGTAAGGAACCTGAAAGAATAACTCTGGTATTCCTTGTGATTTAAAGTTATATGGCCCTGGAGGGAGGAATGAGGACAGGTACATTATCATATCAAAAGAATAAAAAAATAGTTTAATAAATAATTATTATAAGTTGTCTTCAACCCAAATAAACTGTTAATTGTGCAAACCCATGAGAATCCTACCAAGAATTAACTTCTGAAATTTTCTGGATAAGAATTTTAAATGGCAAACAAATTAGCATGCCATATCCCTTGTTAAATTTTCTCCCTTGTCTCCTCAAATTCAAATATGTGTTCAAAGGTAAGTTTGAGTGTACACATATTTAAATACATATGTGCATATGAACATACACACACATATGCATTCACATATGAAACTAGATGAATAATGAATGCATTGATCAAAGTTTAATGATTTCATGAATATTCTAAAATTGACAATGATTTTAAGGAGGGCTTTCTTTTTAGATTTTTTGATTTAATAATAGATATCTGTGACATGAAGGGATTTTTGAATACTTTAGCACTAGCAAGTTATTATTTATATAAGGGTTTAGAATGCTGCAGGTATATATTTATTTTCAATCTAATTAGCTTAGCTTATTCTTGGGGGGCGAGGAGCACCAGGATAAAACCAGGGGTGCTTAACCACCAAGCCATATCCCCAGCTCTTTTTAATATTTTATTAGAGACAGGGTCTCGCTGAGTTGTTCAGAGCCTTGCTAAATTGCTCAAGCTGAGTTTAAACTCAAGATCCTCTTGTCTCAGCCTTCCAGATCACTGGGATTACAGGAGTGTGCCACCATGCCCAAGCAGTTCAATTGTTTTTATCTTAAGTATGGACACTTTTGAATAATGACAGTGGGAATTTTTGCTCACAAATACTTTCTTCTTTGGTGATTGATCTTCTTTTTCTTTTATGAATCATAGCACTAAAAACTAAAGAGTAATTTGCAAATAGTAATTTGAATTTTCTTTTGGATTATGCTCAGTGACTAAAGTGACTTTTTTCGACTCAGGAAGGTGGCGGCGAGGGGAGTGCATTGCCCCCGTGTGCTGCTTCACTGTGTGGGAGTATGACAAGTCAGGACGGCTAAAGGCTATCTTGTTAGGAATTTCCAGCAATAGTGGGGTGCTCCGGAACCTGGAGGAAGGATTTCCATCGCACGAGGATCGGCTACGGGGACTCAAACGCGAGAAGTTTGTCGCACGGAGGGTAACACTGCTTATTCAGCAAATCACCCCGCTGCTAGAGTCTGCAGCGCGCTGGGAAACGAGGAGATAGCGACGCAGGGATACAGCGCTGCAGTTTCTGCCAGCCGTGCAAGCAATGTACTCAGGGCTGAATTCTGGGTTCGAGACGGGGGAAGGAAGCGGTCCATCTCGGTTCTCCACACCGGTCAGACCACAGAGGAGGCCAGCAGCCACCATGTTGGAAAGCTGATGTCACCATCCCTGTTTTCGACTGACCGCAGCTCATTCAGCCATAGAACAGGTAATTTCAGGCTGCCATTCGCCTGCGGCTTGCAGACAGATTGCTAGGGTTCAGTGCCTGGGTGCTTCCTAGAACCTGATCTTATCGGAGAGAACACCGAGCGCGGGGCGGCCGAGTTCCGGCTCCCGGAACCGCCCTGGTCCAGGGCTGCGGAGCCTGCAGAGGCTGCTTCTTGGACCCTGCTACTATCAGAGCATACACCAAGCACTAAGCGGCCGAATTCCGGCTCCCAGAACTGAGCCCGCGGGGACAGCTTCTTGGAGCCTACTCTTATAGGAGCTTACACTGAGCACGGAGCGGCCGAGTTCTGGCTCCCGGAACTGCCCTGGCCCGGGGCTAGGAGCCCCCGGAAACTGCTTCTCGGTCCGGGTCCTGCTGAGGGCCAGTCAGGACTCACCCATTGCTTTGGTTGCCCGGCAAGGGGAACGAAATGCTGCCATTCGCATAGGATACCAACATGGCAGAGATCTGATGTCATCAGAAAGCGGCAGAGGAGAGAACTTCATCAATACCAGCGGCGACATAAACAGTTGGTCTCCTGGTAGGGGGGGTGAGGCACAGACACCCGAGTCTCCTCAATTTGTCGTCGAGCCAGTGGGGAGGAGCCGGGCCGCCGCCAGCGCCTGGAGCAGGCCCAGCGGCTGGCCAGCGTGGTGACCGCGTGACCCCAATTGGAGAGGGGGCGGAGCGGAGCCGCCACCCGCACCCGCAAGGTGGGCAGACCCGCAACCCAGTGGTACATGGGCATGGTAGGAGGGGCAGGGCAGAGCCACTGTTCGCGCTTGCAAGGTAAACAGACCTGTGACCGCCTGGCGGGTCAGGCCCAGTGGCCTGCCAGTGTGGTACACACTTCACCCCAACTGGAGTAGGGGAAGAGCAGATCCTTCTCCCATGCCCGGATCAGGCCCTGCCGGTGTGGTGGCCACGTGACCCCAATTGGAGTGGGGGCGGAGTGGAACCGCCACCCGTGCCCGCAGGGTGAGCAGACCAGTGATCAACCTGCAGATCAGGCCCAGGGGTCCGCAGGCGTGGTAGGAGGGGCAGGGCAGATCCGCCGCCCGCGCCTCCAAGGTAGGCAGACCTACAACAGACCGGTGGATCAGGCCCAGGAGCCTGCCGGCGTGGTACAAACACCACCCTAATTGGAGTAGTGACAGAGCAGAGTCGCCGCCCGTGCCAGGAACCGGCCCAGCGTCCTGCAGGCGGGGTAGTCACGACACCCCAATTGGAGTAGGGGCAGAGCAGAGCCTCCACCCGTGCCCGAAAGGTGGGCACATCTGCGACCGACCAGCGGGACAGGCCCAGTGGCCTGCCGGTACTACAGACACGTCACCCCATTTGGAGTAGGGGCAGAGTAGAGTCACTGCCCGCGCCTGCAGGGTAGGCAAACCTGCAACCGACCGGCGGATCAGGCCCGGTGGCCTGCCGGCATGGTACACTCGTCACCCCAATTGGAGTAGGGGCAGAACAGAGCCGCCGCCAGCTCCCAGAACAGGCCCAGTGACCTGCCGGCGTGGTAGCCACGACACCCGAATTGGAATAAGGAGAGAGCAGAGCCGCCGCCCGCACCTGCAGGAAAGATACGCAAGCAGTATGAAAAGACAAGGAAAGAAAGGACCACAAGCAATGCAGGTCAACGCAACTTTAGAAGAGGTAACAGCTGCAGCAGATGGAATGTCAGATAAAGAATTCAGGATATACATGCTTCAGATGATCTGGAGTATCAAGGAAGACATTAAACAGCAAAATCAGACAATGAAAGATCACTTCGACAATGAATTACGCAAACAAATCCAGGAAGCAAAGGATCAACGATACAGGGAGATAGAGGTTATAAAAAACAAACAAACAGAAATCCTAGAAATGCAGGAAGCAATAAACCAACTTAAAAACTCAATGGAGAATACTACCAGCAGAGTAGAACACTTAGAAGATAGAACATCAGACAATGAAGACAAAGTATTTCAACTGGAAAAGAACATAGACAGCTCAGCAAGACTGTTAATAAACCATGAGCAGAACATCCAAGAAATATGGGATAACATTAAGAGACCAAACTTAAGAGTCATTGGGATACAGGAAGGTACAGAGCTCCAAACCAAAGGAATGAGCAGTCTATTCAATGAAATAATACGAGAAAACTTCCCAGACTTGAAGAATGAGACAGAATCCCAAATCCTAGAAGCCTACAGGACGCCGAATGTGCAAAATCATAAGAGATCCACACCTAGACACATTATAATGAAGATGCCCAACATACAGAATAAGGAGAGAATTTTAAAAGCTACAAGAGAAAGGAAGCAGATTACATTTAGGGGTAAGCCAATCAGGATAACAGCTGATCTTTCAACACAGACTCTGAAAGCTAGAAGATCCTGGAATAACATACTTCAAACACTGAAAGAAAATGGGTTCCAACCAAGAATTGTGTATCCAGCGAAATTAAGCTTCAGGATGGAAGATGAAATTAAAACCTTCCACGATAAACAAAAGTTTAAAGAATTCGCAGCTAGAAAACCATCTCTTCAAAACATCCTCGCCAAAGCATTACAGGAAGAGGAAATGGAAAATAACAATGAAAACCAACAGTGGGAGGTAGGACAGTAAAGGGGGGTAAAATAATCAAAGAGGAAAACAAACCATGTTTAGTAACAGAAATAAACAAATATGGCTGGAAGAACAACCCATATCTCAATAATAACCCTAAATGTTAATGGCTTAAACTCACCAATTAAGAGACACAGGCTAGTAGAATGGATCACAAAACAAGACCCAACAATATGCTGCCTACAGGAGACGCATTTGATAGGGAAAGACATACATAGGCTGAAGGTGAAAGGTTGGGAAAAATCATATCACTCATATGGACTTCGGAAACAAGCAGGAGTGTCCATACTCATATCAAATAAAATAGATTTCAAGCCAAAGTTAATCAAAAGGGATAAAGAGGGACACTACATACTGCTTAAGGGAACCATA
Organism: Marmota monax; assembly: GCF_021218885.2. NCBI lineage: Eukaryota > Metazoa > Chordata > Mammalia > Rodentia > Sciuridae > Marmota > Marmota monax. The sequence continues at coordinate 4,557,369 of NW_026694479.1, read as the reverse complement.
CAGCAACAAGACATAACAATCATAAATATTTATGCCCCAAACAATGGTGCAGCTATGTTAGTCAAACAAACTCTTCTCAAGTTCAAGAGTCTAATAGACCACCATACCATAATCATGGGAGACTTCAACACACCTCTCTCGCTACTGGACAGATCTTCCAAACAAAAGTTGAATAAGGAAACTATAGAACTCAATAACACTATTAATAACCTAGATCTAATTGACATATATAGAGTATACCACCCAACATCAAGCAGTTACACTTTTTTCTCAGCAGCACATGGATCCTTCTCAAAAATAGATCATATATTATGTCACAGGGCAACTCTTAGACAATACAAAGGAGTAGAGATAAAACCATGCATCTTATCTGATCATAATGGAATGAAACTGAAAATCAATGATAAAAGAAGGAAGGAAAAAGCATACATCACTTGGAGAATGAACAATAAGTTACTGAATGATCAATGGGTTATAGAAGACATCAAGGAGGAAATTAAAAAATTCTTAGAGATAAATGAAAACACAGACACAACATATCGGAATCTATGGGACACATTGAAAGCAGTTCTAAGAGGAAAATTCATTGCTTGGAGTTCATTCCTTAAAAAAAGAAAAAACCAACAAATAAATGATCTCATACTTCATCTCAAAATCCTTGAAAAAGAAGAGCAAAACAACAGCAAAAGAAGTAGAAGGCAAGAAATAATTAAAATCAGAGCTGAAATTAATGAAATCGAAACAAAAGAAACAATTGAAAAAATTGACAAAACTAAAAGTTGGTTCTTTGAAAAAATAAACAAAATCGAGAGACCCTTAGCGATGCTAGCGAAGAGAAGAAGAGAGAGAACTCAAATTACTAGCATACGGGATGAAAAAGGCAATATCACAACAGACACTTCAGAAATACAGAAGATAATCAAAAACTATTTTGAATCCTTATACTCCAATAAATTAGAAGATAGTGAAGGCATAGATAAATTTCTTATGTCGTATGATCTACCCAGATTGAGTCAGGAGGATATAGAAAACCTAAACAGACCAATATCAATTGAGGAAATAGAAGAAACCATAAAAAGACTACCAACTAAGAAAAGCCCAGGACCGGATGGGTATACAGCAGAATTTTACAAAACCTTTAAAGAAGAACTAATACCAATACTTTTCAAGCTACTTCAGGAAATAGAAAAAGAGGGAGAACTTCCAAATTCATTCTATGAGGCCAACATCACCCTGATACCTAAACCAGACAAAGACACTTCAAAGAAAGAAAACTACAGACCAATATCTCTAATGAACCTAGATGCAAAAATCCTCAATAAAATTCTGGCGAATTGGATACAAAAACATATCAAAAAAATTGTACACCATGATCAAGTAGGATTCATCCCTGGGATGCAAGGCTGGTTCAATATACGGAAATCAATAAATGTTATTCACCACATCAATAGACTTAAAAATAGGAACCATATGATCATCTCGATAGATGCGGAAAAAGCATTCCACAAAGTACAGCATCCCTTTATGTTCAAAACTCTAGAAAAACTAGGGATAACAGGAACATACCTCAATATTGTAAAAGCAATCTATGCTAAGCCTCAGGCTAGCATCATTCTGAATGGAGAAAAACTGAAGGCATTCCCTCTAAAATCTGGAACAAGACAGGGATGCCCTCTCTCTCCACTTCTGTTCAACATAGTTCTCGAAACACTGGCCAGAGCAATTAGACAGACGGAAGAAATTAAAGGCATAAAAATAGGAAAAGAAGAACTTAAATTATCACTATTTGCAGATGATATGATTCTATACCTAGCAGACCCAAAAGGCTCTACAAAGAAACTATTAGAGCTAATAAATGAATTCAGCAAAGTGGCAGGATATAAAATCAACATGCATAAATCAAAGGCATTCCTGTATATCAGCGACAAATCCTCTGAAATGGAAATGAGGACAACCACTCCATTCAAAATATCTTTAAAAAACATAAAATACTTGGGAATCAACCTAACAAAAGAGGTGAAAGACTTATACAATGAAAACTACAGAACCCTAAAGAGAGAAATAGAAGGAGATCTTAGAAGATGGAAAAATATACCCTGTTCATGGATAGGCAGAACTAACATCATCAAAATGGCGATATTACCAAAAGTTCTCTATAGGTTTAATGCAATGCCAATCAAAATCCCAATGGCATTTCTTGTAGAAATAGAGAAAGCAATCATGAAATTCATATGGAAAAATAAAAGACCCAGAATAGCAAAAACAATGCTAAGCAGGAAGTGTGAATCAGGCGGTATAGCGATACCAGACTTCAAACTATACTACAGAGCAATAGTAACAAAAACAGCATGGTACTGGTACCAAAACAGGCGGGTGGACCAATGGTACAGAATAGAGGACACAGAAACCAATCCACAAAACTACAACTATCTTATATTTGATAAAGGGGCTAAAAGCATGCAATGGAGGAAGGATAGCATCTTCAACAAATGGTGCTGGGAAAACTGGAAATCCATATGCAACAAAATGAAACTGAATCCCTTTCTCTCGCCATGCACAAAAGTGAATTCAAAATGGATCAAGGAGCTTGATATCAAATCAGAGACACGCCGTCTGATAGAAGAAAAAGTTGGCTACAATCTACAGTCGGTGGGGTCGGGCTCCAAATTCCTCAATAGGACACCCATAGCACAAAAGTTAATAACTAGAATCAACAAATGGGACTTACTCAAGCTAAAAAGTTTTTTCTCAGCAAAAGAAACAATAAGAGAGGTAAATAGGGAGCCTACACCCTGGGAACAAATCTTTTCTCCTCACACTTCAGATAGAGCCCTAATATCCAGAGTATACAAAGAACTCAAAAAATTAGACAATAAGAGAACAAACAACCCAATCAACAAATGGGCCAAGGACCTGAACAGACACTTCTCAGAGGAGGACATACAGTCAATCAACAAGTACATGAAAAAATGCTCACCATCTCTAGCTGTCAGAGAAATGCAAATCAAAACCACCCTAAGATACCATCTCACTCCAGTAAGATTGGCAGCCATTAGGAAGTCAAACAACAACAAGTGCTGGCGAGGATGTGGGGAAAAGGGTACACTTGTACATTGCTGGTGGGACTGCAGATTGGTGCAGCCAATTTGGAAAGCAGTATGGAGATTTCTTGGAAAGCTGGGAATGGAGCCACCATTTGACCCAGCTATTCCCCTTCTTGGTCTATTCCCTAAAGACCTAAAAAGAGCATGCTACAGGGACACTGCTACATCGATGTTCATAGCAGCACAGTTCACAATAGCAAGACTGTGGAACCAACCTAGATGCCCTTCAATAGACGAATGGATAAAAAAAATGTGGCATTTATACACAATGGAGTATTACTCTGCATTAAAAAATGACAAAATCATAGAATTTACAGGGAAATGGATGGCATTAGAGCAGATTATGCTAAGTGAAGCTAGCCAATCCCTAAAAAACAAATGCCAAATGTCTTCTTTGATATAAGGAGAGTAACTAAGAACAGAGTAGGGACGAAGAGCAGGAGAAGAAGATTAACATTTAACAGGGATGAGAGGTGGGAGGGAAAGGGAGAGAGAAGGGAAATTGCATGGAAATGGAAGGAGACCCTCAGGGTTATACAGTGGAGGGGGTAGAGAGAGAGGAGGGGAGGGGAGGGGAGAGGTGGGGAGGGGGGAGGGTGGGGGATGGGAAAGGCAGTGGAGCACAACAGACACTAGTATGGCAATATGTAAATCAATGGATGTGTAACTGATATGATTCTGCAATCTGTGTATGGGGTGAAGGTGGGAGTTCATAACCCACTTGAATCAAAGTGTGGAATATGATATGTCAAGAAATTTGTAATGTTTTGAACAACCCACAATAAAAATTAAAATCTAAAAAAAAAAGAAAGTAAAAAGAGGGGGGAACTACTACTGCTCTGTATTTATATTTTTTGTATGCCTATTGTGGGACTTACCCAGAACTAGAATCATAACATAAGTGGAAACAATCTTTAATACCTGTTGATTTACAAGGGATTTGCATGCAAATAAAATACAAATTTAAAAAAAATAAAAATATTAAACTCAAAAAAAAAAAATAAAGTGACTTTTTTCTTATCTACTTGCCTTTATAGCATTTAAGATCTGTTACCTGACTTCAAGTCTCCCTTTTATATAAATTACACTAGGTTTTTATTTGCAGCTGCTTGAATTGCTTCATTTTCATCTAAATCATTTTCTGATATCCTTAGCAAAATTTGTACGAAATTCAACTTGGATTACCCAACTATTCTCTCTCTCTCTCTGTCTCCCCACTCCCTTCTCATTCTCTCAGTTTTCACTCAGTTAATCTCATCAGGGGATTAATTCACTGAGTGGGTTAAGACTGTCATAACTTAATGATTTCTCCTCTAAACCATCCTTCATTGTTTCACACATGAGTTTGGGGGGAAACTTACATGCAAACCATAACAGTGCCTCAATTTTTATTACAACTAAAAACCTAATAATCATCACATATGTGAAGAAAGCTGCAGTGTTAAAAACAGATTTAAAAAAACCAAATAGGTAGAAAAATGGATTTAGAGGAAGAAGATAAAAAGTCAGAAATAGAATGAACATTTTTTAATAAAGTTGTGAAAGTTTATTTTCAAAGTTAGAGCAGTAGTTACTAAATGAGATAAAGAAAACAGGAAGATATAAATGTTTAACAACAAAGAACTATTGAGAATTTAAAATAGAATAGTGAAAAATTTAAAAAGAATATCTTACATGGAAAGCATTAAAATTTTCCAAGAAAACAGGAAAAAAAACTATATAGAGAAAAAGTGAGAGAAAGATAAGAAAATTAGATTATCAGTTGAAGATATTCATTATTATGCCACTATCACTACAAAAAGAGAGAAAATAGGTATGTATATGTGTGTGCACTAGTGTGTATGTATGTGTATTTGTGTCTGTGTGTGTGTGTGTGTATTGTCATGTGGAACTCAGTGGTAATGACTAACAAATTTTATAGGAAATAATTTTTTTAGAGCTGAAAGATGACAGTCATATTGATGATGATCACCAAGCCCCTAGTATCATGATTGGAAAATTAGCCTTACTGTGGTACATTATTGTCAAATTTCAAACTCAACAATAGAGAAAATCCCTTATGTTTCCAGATGAACAAAAGACATAAGGGAGACAGTTCTCCTTTTTAATAGTAAAGGAAAAGGTACTTCATAGTATTTCAAACTGCAAAATCAAGAAATAGTAGTTTAAGCACATTATTTAGAAAAAAGGTGTGAAAGAGTCAGCCCATGTTGAAAGCAGGTACTAGATTAATGCAGCTGAACTTTACTAAACTTAAAGTATTACATACTAGACACAGGGGAATGAAGGGAAGGGAGAGGAATGGGAATAAGAAAGATAGTAGAATGAATCAAACATAACTTTCCTATGCTCATATATGAATGCACCACCAGTGAAACTCCACTTCATGTACAACCACAAGAAATGGGATCTTAATCAGAATAAGTTATACTCCATGTATGTATACTATGTCAAAATACACTCTACTGTCATGTATATCTAAAAAGAACTAATTTTAAAAAAAAAGAAGTTAAGGATTCCTTTATCTTTTAAACTTGAACCCTGTAAGCAGATACACTAGGATGCTTCATAGCAATCTTTTGCTTTCTTCTAGCTATTAGGCTTATCATTTACTTTTTGAATGCCTGAATGTCATGGGCTTTGCTCCAGATTCTTGAAGTGCCAGTGGTAGAAATCCTTGTATGAAGCAAGAACTCAGACTAAACTTCAAGAGGTGATAAATAGTAAATAGTGTGACATTAAGTTCAGTATTTCAGATGCTAAGTATATTTAATGTAATTCCTTTGCTACCAAGCAAGCTCTTTTAAGTTTCAGAGAAGTATTATGAAGAGGTTCTTGAAAGTTTTTTCTTTTTCTCTCTATGTATTGTATTATCTATTTTTGAATGAATCTACTGAGGAAATTTTGAAGCAAACTATAAAATTGTTCTGATAAATCACAAATCTGCTTTAATAGACAAATAGAACTTTTCTAAAGTTCATTTTGAACTCATAAAAGTACTGCTAACTGATTTGCAGAAGTCTTAGTTTCTGTATAAAATGTGGTGTTATTGACTAACAGTATTCCTTTAAATGTCAATTTTGGTTATCACATAATTTCTAAACTAGTTCCTTCATAAAGTATTTCTAGATCATTTTGATAATCTTATCTGAAATATTGTTAGAGCTCATGACAATAAATGGATATATATGTGATATATATGTATATATATATATATATATATATATATATACATATATATATATAAAACACACATATATATATGTATATGTGTTTTTATATATATATATATGTGTTTTATATATATGTGTTTATATATATATATATATATATATATATATATATATATATATATATAAACACATATACACACATATATGTATAAAATAAGTCACCAAGCTGTTCTTTAGGGTATAATTTTTAGTCTCTTGTGTAACATATTGACTCTCTCAAGGACCAGATGTTGGCAACCCACTAGTCTTTCTCCTATTGAATAATTCACATTCAAATTTGAAACTCAGTTCATAATCAATCTCACAAAACCAGATTTGGTCTTCTTATTGTAGATTAGCTGCATCAATTTCTCTTCTCCTGTAGTGATGTCCTTAAGACAGTGTATAGTTTTTCTGTTTGGGTGATTCTCTCTTCGACTGAATTGGCTCTATGAGATCAGAGACCAAAACTTTTCAATTTTGTAATACAAGGGATGATATAAAGTTCTGGTAAAATAGTTGTTTAATAAATGAATGAATGAATGGATATTTGGATGAATGGATGGATGAAAAAAAAGTTTTTTAAACGTTGAACAAAATTGAATATCTTTAAAGAATATTAACTATGTATACCTTTTAGTCATTTAAACTTTGCAAATGAAGACTTAAAGATAAATGTGTTTCATCTAGAAATATATATGAATGATATGGATATTTTCAATTAAATCTTATAAATTCAAACACTTGTTTGTATTACATGAAGTCTAGAATTAAAATTGCATACATAACATGATCAGACTCCTTAGGTATTAGGAAAGATAATAGAATGAAACAAATATTATTACTGGGTGTATATATGTGACAACACAACCAATATGATTCTGCAACATGTACACTCAGAAAAATGAGAAATTATATTCCATCTATGTATGATATATCAAAGGGCATAAATGCATTCTACTGTCATGTATAACTAATTAAAACAAATTTAATTTTTTTTTAAAAAGAGCTGACCTATTCATATTATGTCTTGAAGAATGGAAACAATAGCATTATTTTTAAAAGATATTTTTAGGACATCTTTCACAAAAATCAAAGACTTGCATTTATAAGCAATTGTACTTAAATATAACAATTGTGTTTTAAAAATTACATAGTGCAATGAATTTGTTAAAATGTACCCATGTAACAATTGTTCCGTAATGTAACATAATACCAGTATGCCAAAGTGTACTTACCACCACCATCCCAAATGTTCTTTCTTTATTAAGGAGGAGTGATAAGCTCAATATACCTAACTGGTTTTGTACAGAAACTCCTGTGGTTTAAAAGTATAGTAGGGGTAACTTAAGGAGACAAATGACTTCTTCAGTGACCACTTTATTTTACTTATTATTTATTTATTCATTTATTAATTTGGGGACTTGAACCCAGTGTTTTGTGCATGGTAGGCAAGCATTTACAGTGAGTCGCATCCCTGGACCTTTATTTTACTTAATAGGTCATAACCTTTTCAACCACCAGCACCTTTTTTTATATTTCTTAGCTTACTATTGTAATATCTAACTGTATATGTTTTATCATAGTTTATATGCAATTTCAATAGGGATACTTGAAAGTTAAAAGGGACAATATCTTTCATTTCAAGTACATTCTTTGGCACTTCTGATGCCAGAAGTACCAGAAAGTGATTCCATGTTTTTAGAATGTATTTCAATTTTTATCTATGCTAAACAATGGAGGAGTTTTTGTAGCATGGAAAATAAACTAACTTTAAATACCTGCAAGGGATCAACTAATGTCTGGGATACGGCTTTTGGGTGTGGTTTATCTCTAGTAAATTTCTCACTTAACTTTGATAACTTTGCTCCACTCAAACAGTGCACATGTCATGATACATATAACGAACTATCCTTATGAAAACGGTTAATACAACATACACATGAAATATATGGAATAAAGCATAAAAGCACATCCCTGCCTACATACATTTATTTATCTTGTGTACTGCTACAGTTTCCCTCTCTCTCTCTTTCTACCTCTCCCACTTCCTCAGTTCCCTCCTAAAGGGGATGGATTTTATTCTGTTCTTTTTTCTATATACTTCAATATATCATTATATTTTGTTCTGTTCAAAAATATGTTGTTCTCCATTACAGTTTCCTTATAAATACACCTTGATGAACGCCTCAAGTCTGTTCATGAAAACTTACCATTCATTTTAGTATTTCCTCATTTTTATTATTATTTTTTTAATTTCAATATATGCCTTTTCTGCTGTTATTCCTATGACCATGTTTTCTTGTTGATAATATTATTTGTCTTTTTTGTTTCAACTAATTATCTTTGTTTCATTTTGTCTCATATTTTGAAATTGTGTACCATTTATCATTCTCTAAGAACCTTGTTTTTTTATTCTCTAAATGGTATCATTATTTAATATTCATAAACTTTCCTGTTAATTTCTAAAGTTAATTGGACTCTCCATTTTCCGTAGTCACAATCAAAGTGTACTTTTCCTGCTCAGTCTCATTGCACAGATTTGGACACTGGGTTCACCCAGGAGGAATCAAGCCTCACTTCTCTACCGTTTTCCAGTCCTGCACCCCAGTTTTTCATGGACTCATCAGTGTTTCTTGCATTTTAATCTCCTTTTGAGTGGTGAATTTTTCTGTTTCTTCCATACAAAATCATTTGTGTTCACATCCTTTTAAAATGCTAGTATGACAGAGAATAGGATGCTATGCTGAAACCAATTATTTTTTCTCAGACTTGAAGAAAGTTTGACATTGCCTGTGGTGTCCTTGTTGCTGAGGAAAATTCTTATAATTCTGGAGCAAATCTGATTGTTCTTTCTTTGTCACATTTCTCGTTTTAATTTTTATCTTTTTCCCAGGTCATTATATTCTTAGAAATTTTCTAAGTCTTCTGCTTTGGTTAATATCTCATTTTCAAGCCTCACATGTTTGAAAATATCTTCCCATTGTTTTGATACTTTAATTCCTCATGTAGCTATGAAATTATTAAACACCATTTTCCTGTTAAACAATTTAAAAATTCAGTTGTGATATAGTATATAGTAACAGTTGGTGATACTTTTTTTTTCTCGCTGACACTCTTTGCAATTTATTTGCTTAAATGATAGTAGAGCCATTTTATATATTCTGATTCAGATTTCCTCCAAATATGCCCAGTTTTGGCTGTCTTTATATTTACTTTGCTTTTACATAATGAGTTTTTATAATTTTTCAAACATAGTCTCCTCTTTTTCAGTCCACTAAATTTTTCTTACATCAAATAGTCTATATTATTGCTTCTCTTCCATTTTTTTTTTGTAACACATATAACTATGAGTCTGGAGTTACAGGAATTGTCTATCCATTGTCATATGTAGTTAGTATTTCTCAATATTTTCATTTTTTTTTCCTTTTGCTTCTGACCTCAGAGAACATTTGTTAAATATACCAATTATTATATTGTTTTGATTATGTGAAGTATATTTTTTTACTCTCCTCAGCCATTTAATTTTTTAAACACTATTTCTGTCTTTCATTTTCTACCCCTTTAGGTATTCCTGCAATATTTGTATACACACATCCTACTGAAGAAAATACTGAGTGACAGAAATTAAAACTAAGTGATTTATTATTAGCATACTTAGCAGTCTTTTACTTTGGAGTTGACACTGCTTTGATATTGTAGAATATATTATTTTTTACTTCTAAATTTATTTATAATTTTATATGTTTTATTCTTATTGTTTGCTTGCATTTATGTCTATACCTAGAGGGAAACAAACTCTATTTGTAATATAAGACATCAATCAGTTCTATTTAATTTTCATTTACGGAATAGCTTTTTCTTTCCTATTGACATATAATGACATATCTATCATGTATCATGGATCTTTCTGAGTTCTCCCAGTTTGTTTTTAATTAATTTCAGAGTTATTGCTAGTGTTTTAAATACTGTAGCTTAGTTTAATTAACAAAATCTCTTATCTCTCATAGTGATTACTTACATCTTGTTCCCTTTCCAATTTGATTTTAATATTGGATGTTTATTCAGTCAAAGAAATTTCATCATCAGATGTGAAAATTTTGTAGAAAATATCTATTGGAATTATGAATGTAAATAGATGGATGCCATAGAATAATTTTTAATAGTTAATGACTTTTCAATAATTTTAGGATATATTTGTGGCAATATTAATATAAAAATTCCAATGTGCAAGGTCCTTTTTAATATGTTTGCACACACATATGTATTTATTTAATACTCATAAAAACATGATGAGGTCAATTTTTTTTATTGTATCCATTTTATAGACTGGAAAACAGACCAAGAGTGTGAATCATCTTGCCCCATGTCACACAGTTAGTAATTCAACTAGTAATTTAAACCAAATTGTCTGGCTTTGCAGCCAGAGCTTTGATGGTGATAGTACTATGCTCTCCTGGCTCTTAATTTCCCTTCCTAATATCCTATTAAAGGCATTTTTTTAATTTAACTTTGTAGGAGCAGAGATTTTTTTTTCTCCTCCCCCCCCCCTTTATTAGTTCTCCATCCCTGGCAGCTAGCATAGTTTGTAGCACTTATTAGACACCCAATAAATATTTTGTAGAATTAATTTCAAATGTGAAAAACTATAGTATTTTTAAAAACCTGAAAATATGAACTACATAGAACTCTTTAGATTCACTTTTCTATTAATTTTATCTTGCCACTGTATCGATAAATGTTGTATTATCTTTAAAGTCTATCCAATCATCTGTCATATGCACATTTTCAAAGTATTATACATTTCTTCCTGACACTTTGAAGATAATACTCTCACATCCTACTATATGCAATAAATAAAAGCCTAAACAAACATTTTTCATACTTTAGGTGTGAATTATGAAGAACTGAAAGGTTTGCATGTGTTTCCTCAATACAAATTCGTAATGTTAGGACTTTTTCAGACAATCATTGCATTCCTCTACTGATTGCCATGCAAACTTTGGTAATGTTGAAATGAAAGGCGTTTTGTTTGCTTGTTTTTTCTCAATCCAACATAAATACTTGTTAATTTGCCTTTTCAGGTAAAGAATATACTATCTCCCAATCTAATAGCTCTGATCCAATTCTTTTTCTCCGTTTCTTTTCTGTTATGATAACTTTAGTCTAGAAGCATCTTATACATAGATCCTCACCCTAACAGATTTAATCCTAGAACGATTTATTGACATAGTCAGTAATATACATCTTACCTGTGAGAGATCCAAGATTTTCTTGGGATCATAAAATAACTACCCAGATTTTAACTTATTCTTTTTGGAAAATTCTTAATCTTCAGAGGGTAGCAGGTCATTTTATGTTTTGCTAAGTTTCTACTTTTTTTTTAACCACTAAAACACATTATATTGTTTTATCTTTATTTTCGTTATCCTCTATTGTTTTTAATCCATTTAAAAAGCTATGTAAAGATGTTTCTTCCTGATTACAATGTGGAAAACACAATTATATATTTGATCTTTCTACCAGGACCAAAATTAAGAGGGAGGCATGCTCACTGCAGTGTTCTGAATACCAGGAATGGTGCTGTGGTTTGGATATGATTCAACCTCCAGAGAGTCATTTGTTGGAAATTTATGTGCCAAGGTTGAGAGGTGATGAAGTCTTTTAAGAGGTGGGGCAGAATGTGAAGTAATTAGATAGTGAGGGCACCACTCCCAGAAAGTATTAATGTAGTTTTCATACGACAGAGTTGTTTCTTTAAAAAATATATGTTCCAAAGAAAAATACTTGCCCTTTCTGATATTTTGCTTTCCCATGGTATGACATCTCTCCCACGTGTGCTGCTATTGCTCTTGTATATGCTTTTACCAAGTGATGCCTTCTGTGGTCTGCCATGTTGTGACACAGCAGAAGGCCCTCAGTAGAGACAGAACCGATGAGGTCATATGATCCTGGACTTTCAGGCCCTACAACAATGAGCTAGGTTAACGTCTTTTCTCCATAAAAGAACCTAGCTTCAGAAATTTCATTACATTATTGAAAAGCAGACTTAAGACAAATGTTAAGAATATGGTCTCTGTCTTACCTAAAAGATCTCATAAAGGAATGAGAGAAAGAAACGTATAAAATGATAAACCACGAAGCATGATTGTCATTGCCAGAGGAAGTGTTACAATTCACTTTGCTTGGAGGATGTATCTTTAGAAGATGGGTAAAGCATTTGCCAGGGAAAAATAGGGAATAGTTATACAAACAGAAAATATGGCATGCAAATATAATGGAGGCAGGAAAGGGCAGGAGGCAAAAGGGAATGGTGACATGGCGAGCCATTAAAGTAGAAGAAGTTGTGAAAAGGACCAGATTGTAATAGGCCTTTTCCCCTTTTATACATGCTATCATGTCATATTCAGATTTGTTTTTAAGGGTGTGTGTGTATGCACGCGTGTGTGCTTGTGTCTTGTGTGTTTATGTATTTTTTAAAATATGGCTTTTTCTAAATAATATAAAAGACAATATATTAATTTCTACATCCTAGTTCAAACAAGATTTTGTGGGATATTCTTGGAATATATTATAAATATTGTTTTCATGGTATAACAGTTTTGCAAATTGGAATAACTTATTAACCAACTTGTGAAAACCTGTCCATTATTAATATGGACATTTTCTCTAATTATTAGTAAAATTTATTTTTGTCTACCTCTTAAAATCTTTAAGTTAAATGCCATATTCTGATCTTTAAACAATGGTAGCTTTCTTGCACATGACTCTTTGAGATATTGCTCATATTGAAGACTATTGCTGCCTGAATAAGTCTTCCCTTACAGGGCCAAAGGCTTACATAGCTCAACCCCACAAACCAAGTGATGTAAAAGTTTTCCTCTGCCTTCCTCTGTTGCTTCATCACTCAAGATCACTCTTACTGGAATGACTTTGACATTTGGGAATAGGCTTTGAGGAATACATGAACTGGACTCTCAAGCCTCAAAATCATTTTATTTACATAATCACTATGTATTTTCTGATCCAATTCAAAACAGTAACAGCAATCATACTTCATGATTATCTGGAATCACTTCAACTGAAAAATGAATTCTTACAATTGCAATCTCTTCGTGATTACAGAATATCATTTTGACTGGATAAAATGTGATTATTAGGCAATTTCTGTTCAGCAATCCTTTACTCACCTGCCTTGTGCTCTGGAGAATTGATGATTTACCTGCACTTTGTAGCCTCATGATCTTGTATATCATATTATGTCTATTGTGTTGTGGGTTTTTTTTTTGTAGTTTTATCATAATTTAACTTTACTTCCATAGAGAGGTCAGCAAAATCTCCTGGGTGAATATGAACTTGCTTTTTTTCTATCCAGTCTTATTCCTATATATGGTAGCTGTATTCCAGAACCTGTTCCTATCTATGCTCTGTTTGGAACAATGGTTGTATTCCAACTATACAGTTGTGAGACCTGAAAATGTATTTTTAATATTAGTTTATATATTCATAAGTCAAATGATTTTTTGAATTTGCAAAAATAAAATGATGGGGGATTCATTATTGGATGAGAAAAATACATGATTTACACTGCTTGATATTTGATTCTCTAGGAGTGAAATAACTTTTGTTGAACAGCTGTAATTAGAGATCAGTGATCTGAAGAGCTAATTATGCAAGATCAATGCTGATGGTATTCTAAAAGTTTGTTTCATATCAGTCTCAGATTGTTTATGACATGGGAGATTTTCTTTCTCAGCACATAAAATATCAGTACTCTCATTAGATAAAGTTTATAAAACTCAAATATCATCCAGTAATTTCAGAGTTGGCAAATGCAATATAAAGCTGGAATTTATTTCAATTACAATTCTTTTCCCACATGTTAAAGCTATTTTAACCTTTAGCAGCATACAATTATTATAGAATAGATCATTTTTAATGATTCATTATGTATGAGGTCATTTCACAATGCAATTAGCTTTGTGATGAAAATTTCTATTCTTTTGATCATTCTGTACCTATAATGAATGAGGAGAGTTTTACATCTAATTTCCTGAAATTAGAAGATTAAAGATAGAAACAGACTCTTGTATTTAAATGAGGCACAAAATAACTAGATTGCATTAGTCCTTTTGCTGTGCACCCTGGAATTGTAGAACCTTGTGGTGTTCTCCTTTCCCTCATTATTCATTCAACAGATTCGTTGGTACTGTGCTGTCGGCTTCCATTATCACCGAAATTTTCAAAGTGTGCGTTTGATTATGATCTGGAGATTAAAGAATAGGTCTTGCAAGTTCTCAGAAATGACATGCATCACTGTATTGTACACATTACTGAAGAAATGAAGCCAAAAAGAGGAGAATAGAATTTAAGAAACTCTATATGAATATGCAAAAAAAAAAAAAAAACGTTTATTGCTGTGTGTGTGCTTTTTCCTTGGTTTCGCCTCATTTTTTAAAATTAATTGGCTAGATATTTACTGTATATCCAGTTAAGTCATATTGTGCTCTTATATCCAAGTTTTCCTCTTGCATACAATCACTGAAGTATTGTATTTTCTATTTAAATTGTTTTCAAACCAATAACAAATTTTATAGTCTATGAAATTTACTTAGTTCTTTATCTTTATCTTGGAAATATTAAAACAGATTCAACTGATGAGAAAACAAAATAAAATAAATTCTAAACTTGTTCAGATTTGTTTAAGACTGGAAACACATCATAGATGTCTTTGGAACTTTAGCTACTACTCTCAAGTTACTTGGCGTTTTTGAGATATCATAAGAAACCATAATATTTCATTGAACTAATGTAGGGTTTGTCCTTGGAATGTTTAAAGCTAGATTTGTCCGTGTATTGTTACATTTTTTAAATGGCTGAATTTTGATTAAAAAAACCTACAATATCCAATTAGATAGCTTCAATAACATTTATACCAAAAGTTGATTCAAGTAGTCTTTACAAACATGATTTGGAAACTTCTATATAAGAAGATTTTTTGTTATAAACACAAATGCCATTTCTCTATGGTTAATTCATCTTTTGAAGAAAAATTGCTGTTTGTGTGACTCTTTGCATTAGCAAATAAAATAAATAAAACAACATTAATTTTTAATTTAACATTATATTTGGGGCTGGGGATGTGGCTCAAGCGGTAGCGCGCTCGCCTGGCATACAATTCTCCTCTCTTAAAAAAAAAAATTAACATTATATTTGAGGGAATTCTTAGTTTAACACTATATTTCAGGGAATTATTTTGGTGTATAATTCCAAAGTCATTCATACGGAATTCTGAAGCATTAGCCTTTACATATAATGATATCTGGTAGTTTGAAATTCTCAAAGTCACCCTAGGACATAAGCTGATGGCCTACATTTTCATACCAGACCTACCCTAAACAGTAGGATTCATACATTTTATGTAAGGAAGTACAACAAGAGATCGACTGTTATTGAATAAATCAACAAAAAGGAATTTTTTCCTGTAGATTTGTGGATATGTTGCTCTAGGCCATCACAGCATAATAAAATGAAGATGTCCAGACTTTAAGGTGCTTTTCCTTCCTCGCTTTGTCTACATTTTCCTATGATAAGGTTATTGGTGATCTGGACACCATTAAACTTCATCACTTATTCTCCATGAAAGATCTACTCCTGCTTCCTTGCTTCTGCCACCTATTAATTTATTCAAATTAATTAATACTTGAATCTATAATGTAAGAGTCAGGACAATTCCAAGAGAGGTAGTTATAGAACACTGTTGTGGGTTTTATACCCCATTTTTAGACTCTCACAAGATAAATTGACATATAGATATTAAACATCATCATTAATTATCTCAAGTAAGCAAGTAGCAAATATGCATGTGTTCTAGAAATGCCTTTTCTAGGGATATTACTAAATATCGTATTGCTTAGGGCTGGGATGCATCTCAGCAGGACAGCGCTTGCTGAGAGTGACCAAAGCTCTGTGTTCAATTCCCAGAACAGTATTAAAAAAAAGAAAAAGAAAAAGAAAGAAAGAAATTTATGCAGCTTTAATGATCAATGGCCAGTATTATATAAACAAAAATGTAAGGATATACTGTAGAAATTTGAAAAACTTACCGTTTTGAATATTGATTTTCTTTTTCTCTGATTTTTTTGTATGAGTGGTATTTAGGGCACACACACACACACACACACACACAGATTCCTGAATGTCTCCAACCAAAATATGGAAAGATTCTTAGAACTTTCTGTAGCATATTGTGACATTCTTGTTTTATAATGCTGATCATTGATCATTGAAACTGCACACTTTATTTGCTATCTACTTATTTATTTATTGCAGTTCTGATGATTGGACCCAAGGCCTTGCTCCATGCTAAGCAAGCACTCTACCACTGAGCCACATCACAGCCCTAAGCAATACAATATTTAAAAATATCCCAAGAAAAGTCATCTCTAGAGCATATATATATTTAATACTTGCTCACTTGAGATAATAAGCTATTTTGATAGGTCATTAATATATAACTAACACAAACTCTGTAAATAGAGGCAAGTCTTCAGTTTAAAATAATATTCTTTATGAAACATGCAAATATTTTTATCATTTGTATAATTACTTAAAACTTAGCTCATAAAAATTATCTCCTTCCATATCATTTTTTTCCATTTGTCCCTGAAATCTTGTTTCTAATATTTCATGGATAAGTACTCCCTTTTTTCTGGAAATGTATTTGTGCTCACACATGTGCACACACACATCCACATCCACATGTCAAGACTAATTTCAATAAGTAGATTTTTATATTTCAGCCCACTTCTCAGTTACTATTATATTTACAGTTATCACTTGTAATAATCATTATTTTATGTTACTACCAAAGCAAATATTACTATATATAATAAAGAGATTTGTGTCAAAACAATAAAAGTATTAACTAAAAAATGCAGCCTGTAGAAAATAAAACTCATTGTTTCTTTTTTTAAATTTAATCTGTTGGTTTAATTTTTGTGGTCCTCCTAAAGAAGTGGTTATTTGAGCCTTTGTTACAAAGATCAGTCAAACTGAAATAATATTTAAAAATCCTCACTAAGCTTAGTCTGTTTGGCCAGTTATCTCTTTTTGAATCCTTTCTTAAATTCAGGCATGAAGAGTTTGATTAGTTGAGCTACGAACAATCTCTAAGCAAGCTTTATTTTATGATGAGTTGGAAGAAAGAGCACGTGAAGATTTTTCTTTGGAAAATAAAGGGTTAATGAATCATCACTGTTTTAAATCTCAGTTAAAGTTTCCAACATACTATTTTGTATTTTAATATTTGTAAAGGAGCTTTATTCTTACAAAAATTATAAATAGCTATTAAACAAATGACACATTTATATGTGAGGATATAAGATTAATATTTTTAAAAAGGTTTTGAAAGAAAAGACCAGTGAACAAAATCTAATATCTCCATTTTGCAGAAGATTAGGAGCCATTAAAATCTCAGTGAAAATAACATTCACATATTGTTTTGCCCAATACTTGGTTGAAGTCAGGCATAATGACTTTTGAAAAATAAAAAAAAATAATAATCATGATGTAAAAATAAAAATGTAATGATATAATTTCCAGTGAAGTACTATTTTTCAAAAAAGGAAATAATGATAATTCAATATTCCTGTGAATTACACTTTTAAAAAACATTTTTATAACACATAGTAGGTATTTATGAGCTCTTTATTACTCCCACTGCTCTAATGAAATACATAAATTATTTGAAATTATAGTTTATAGGTTTTCAAACAAATACTCATTCTTACTTACATCTAGAACAATTTTCAAGCACCCTTGAGACAATTTGTATAGTGGGAATAATACAAAGCATTACAAATAAAGCTGAATCCAACATGCCATTTTCATAAAACCATTAATCTGTGGTCTAATGAAGTATGTTTTCTTTGTTGACTAGGAAGTTTTCTATCTCAGTGATATGTATTCTCTCAAGCAAGGGCTCAATCTAGAGAGCACTGGGGCACATCTATCTTAATACAGAGAGCATTCAGATTTGATATCAAAACTACTGACAGATCTGTTTTTGGAACGTGTGGCATGGACTGGCTACTCAGTTACAAAAGCTGTTAGGAGGAAGCTCTCCAAGTGGTATTCCCTGCTCCCCCTTGAAATAGCAGAAATTGTGATGAAACATTGATAATACACCCTTGGGTATCTGGACTGCTTTGCCCCTGGACACCAGCAGCCTGGACAGTGTCTGTGTATTCACATTGAATATGGGCTTTGGCTTTGCTTGCTGTTTCTGCCTCATATTTTAAACATTCCTGATTAGCACCCTTGTCTTATTGATGAGAACAGATCCTGGAACACACATGGCTTAGTGTTATCCAATGGGTAATCATGCAGACATTCCAAAATCTTAATACAAAAGGAGAGAACAAGAAGGAAGGAAAGAACTAGATTATGTTAGGCTTACTTTTATAATAAAGAGAGCTCATTTGGTCTCACAATCACAAGGCTACAACACAAACAAGGTGTATCAAAAAGCAAGAAGGAAAGAGTCTGAGAACAAAAGAGCCAATTTACCCAATAGGTTTTATAGAGGTGCTTTTTTCCTTGATAGTTTTTAGGAAACACCCAGATCTGATAGGATGCAGGGAAGGTCACAACTGTGGAACAGCCCACCTGTGGGCTGGTGTGGAAGGCTGGCCCTGGCTCCCTGTGAATAATACTAACATTGCTCAGGTGTCCAAATCCTGGTTCCTCATGTAAAACTCTCCCATATAGATGTGATGCTGAATTTCTGTGAAATGAAATCTGACATTACGCACATTCAGCTGGTAATAGAGAAGAAAAGAAATGTATGTGGTTCTAAGGAGGAAGAATCTCCATGCACTAGAAATTTCTTAATTTACACATTGGCAAACTGCAAACATAGACATCAAGATGAAAATGAGTCCCGTGGCTTTTTACATATAAGTGCAAATTAGGCAAGTGCTACTAGTTCTGTCATGTAAGAGGGTGAAACATATGGCTCTCAGCTCTCCACTACATGGCTGATAAAAAATCTTGTTTTTCTCCTCTGACATTAACTTATATACAGTTCCAATCCTACCTTTTTAACTTTTTCTTTTGTAATAGGCAAACACTTAATTTGGGAGCTAGTTGTGTTTGTTATTTTCAAGGTAACTTTTACAATCAAAAATTTGAGAGTAGGTAAATTTTGTAAATCTCTCAACATTCACTTGTTTTTGAAATGAAAATACTTATGAACTTACAATTCTTTTTCATTGTGACAAGGCCTAGGAGGGTTGAGATGTTTTTGAGTGTTAATGGAGATATTTAATATTTCTGATAAATAGTTCCTTTGGAATGAGATAGATATGATTATCAACACCCTGACTACTTCTATTTTATATTAGATGGAGAATATTATTGCTTTTTAAACAATTGCTATTCACTTCCCAGTGTCATTAAGGCCATCTCTATCTCTGCTCTCCAAGATGGGGACCCTGACCAGCTTGGAAAGCAGGGTAAATTCATGTTTCTTCACTAGTTCCAGTTTATCCATTTATTTAATTATGTGACAAATATTGTTAAGTTCCTTCCATGAACAACAGCAATATTACAGTTTGGATACTAGGTATACTTTCAAAGCTAATGTGTGAGACAATGCAAGAAAGGTTTAGAGGTGAAATTGGATTATAAGATCCTCAACCTAATTAATCCCCTAAGGGGATTAATTAAGTGGTAAGTGTAGGGTGGGTCCCTGGGAGAATGCCTTTGGGGTGTATATTTTCTCTATGATGAGTGGAGCTCTTCTCTCTCTGTGCTTCTTGGGGTGATGTCTTGAGCTGCTTCCCTACACCACACTCTTCTGCCCTGATGTTCAACTTCACCCAGAGCCCTGCGGTCTATGGACTGAAATCTCTGAAACTATGAGCCCAAATAAATTTCTCCTCCTTTAAAATTTGTCTTATTGGGTCTTTGGGTCACAGCAGTGAAAAAAAAAAAGACTAAAACAATTACTGAAGACTGAAGATACAGAAATGAACGAAGAAATCCATTGTCTTCTGTTTGAAGACACAGATGTTAAATACCTAATTGCAAATTAAGTGAGTATGATTGGTGGACATTTTATAAAAGAGAAATACAGAGAAGAGAATGTAACAGGGAGTCAGAAAAAGGCTTGCTTCAGAATTTTGAACTGAGTACTGATAGATACACAGGAATGATGTGAGCAAAAGTGGGAAGGGAGGTAAGCAGAACTCTTCAGACAGTGCAACATGTGCAGGCCTTTCAGATTAGGAGGATCTGGAAATATTGCAGAAATGAAAGAAGGGATGTGTAACCAAAAAGCAGACCCTAACACTGGGAATGGCCTACAGGATGGTACAGTGCTTTAAAGTCATATCAAGGATTATAGTCTTTGTTGCTTTGAGAAAGCCATTGAAAAATCTTAAATGTATCCTAAGCAATAGTTTTGCACTGGAAAGAGTCGGAATCGTATAGTACGGTTTTACAGGTAAAATAGTACAGGATGTTAGAAGACAAAATGTCTTCTCCAAATTCCATTGCAAGTTAGCATCAAAAGTGAAACTATTTTTCGTAAACTCCTCCAAAAGTTTTCAGTGGAGACTTAAGAGGCCCTAGCATCCTCTCCTCCACCACTAAGTCAAAGAGAAGGAAGGGATGAAAACAGACAGTGCTGCATTTATGAGAAGACTCTTGTAATAATTGTTGGGGAATTATTTAATTAAAAGTAATAGACATATCAAACAATTTTCTGTATTAAATTAAAAGTGTATGCACATTAGGGTTTTAAATCCATCTTTAAAGAGATTATATTTTCCCTTTCATCTATTCCTCTACTTCTGTCATCCTACTCATCCCTAGATAAAAGTGAAATGATCTAATTTATGAATAACAATAAAATTGCATATGATTTACACAATTTTACGTCTATCATGACTGAAGAATTATTGCAATCTGTATCAAGATCCTGTTGTCTTAATTGAAAGTACTGACTTTGAATCCTCATTTTACTGAGTTTAAAAAATGATTCCACATATAATGAATTGGGGACTTTTGCAAAGCTGTTTAATCTCCCTGTTCTAATTAGATAGATGGATAGTCCTCAAGAATTAAAATAGTTATTGGAGTTAATTAATAAAGTAATTAATAGAGTTACTTGGGATATTTTTTGGCATATAGTAAGCACATGGATAGTATTAACTAGTATAGTTAGTATTGTTAGAAAAGTCTAACTTTAAAGTAAATAGAGATCAACATCCCTCTAATCCTGGATTTTGAATTTCAAGCTCTTAAACTTACAGCCACCATTTTATGTGGCCATTGAGAAATAGATCAGATTACCTGATTATTGTTTTGGAGTTACATCTATTTCCTTTAGCCAAAGAGATCAGAATTGATCACAAGTGTTTATATTATGAAATGAAATGAATATAAACTTGTCAGACCTTTTGCCAAACTTTATCCCACAATTTACATCCACACATTCACACATAGGGTTTTAAAAAGTAAAATGGCTGATCATTACTTAGCTAAGGCATGATAAAATGTTGGTTTATATAGTCAAAAAATGGGGTCTTTCTATAGCTTTTATTTATTTATTTTTTTAATTTTTTATTGTTGGCTGTTCAAAACATTACATAGTTCTTGATATATCATATTTCACATTTTGATTCAAGTGGGTTATGAGCTCCCATTTTTACCCCATATACAGATTGCAGAATCACATCAGTTACACATCCATTGATTTACATATTGTCATACTAGTGTCTGTTGTATTCTGCTGCCTTTCCTATCCTCTACTATCCCCCCTCCCCTCCCCTCCCCTCCCCTCCCCTCTTCTCTCTCTGCTCCCTCTACTGACATTCGTTTGTCCCCCTTATATTATTTTTCCCCTTCCCCTCACTTCCTCTTGTATGTACTTTTGTATAACTCTGAGGGTCTCCTTCCATTTCCATGCATTTTCCCTTCTCTCTCCCTTTCCCTCCCACCTCTCATCCCTGTTTAATGTTAATCTTCTTCTCATGCTCTTCGACCCTACTCTGTTCTTAGTTACTCTCCTTATAAAGCTGGATGGTGAAGATGTTGGAAAATGAAAAGACACAGGATAGATAGAAAGTCTCACATTTCTTGCCAAAACAAGTTTTGCTTAATGTGTTTGCCAAATCACTTGAAATAATTGGATAATAACCAAGTTTACTTTCTGGGCTATTCACCTTCCAGTGTCATTAAGGCCATCTCTATCTCTGTTCTGCAAGATGAGGACCCTGACCAGCTTGGATCCAGCTTGCATGTCATCCATACCTGTAATGTTCCTAAATAGATGGAGAGGGAGATCATTTGTTTGATAACACTGAAGATTCTGCCTTTATCTTCTACCTCTATGACCTCAGCTCATTAATTTGCATAATTTTTATAGAGAAATTGGTTGTTATTACAACAAAAGTGAAACAACCATAACTATTGGACATGAGATTACTGCTTCAGCCAAATTTTCCTTCTCTTTCCTCAAAATATCACTTGCATTTGAAAATTTGAAATGCCTGTTCCCAAGGTCTTCTACATCTTAAGTTTGCACCTTGTTTTTCCCTTCTCTCTTTTATATAATGCTTCCCATATTTTAGTACCAGGTTACATTCCATTAAGAAAACTTTCTCTACCACCAAATCTCACATAATGTCTCCAGCCTCAGAATTCTTAGACGTGTCTTCCTACTTTTCCAATTTAAATTATTCTACTAAATTCACACTACATGTGTGTCCTCTCTAAGTGAAATCTAGTTTCTTAATGAGCCAGGAATGTTACTTATTGTATTCATAGTAACACACACTTACTTTACTTTGAAGATTACACTGAAAGATCACAGTTTGATTATAAAAATCTAATTGATTGTCAGGTCAAATCACTTGTGCTTCATCTTTCTGACCTGAAAAAATGGCAGAAAGTGGAGTTTCCTCTGAAACCTGCTAAGTCCACAGGGTTGCTTATTGTTGCTTTATCTTTCAGTACCTGTATATAACTTGCATACAGACTAGAAAGAAAAGAAGGGAAAAAAAGATTTTGTATTTTCACATTAGCAGCTATGTGAATAGAAAACTATTCTTATAAAACCCCAAAAGAGAGTTTTTCACATTTTTCTTATTTAAAGTGCATGAAGTCAGTAAATTCACAAAGTAAACATAAAGCTTGTTCTTTTGAGAGCAGCATCTTGGGGTTTATTCTACCAAATCATACTACATATGCAAATGTTGTTTGAATGCAATTTAGCTGCATGCTAAGCAGTACAGAAATCTCAAGGGTCAAAGATTTGAAAATGTCTGCAGCATGAAAATCATACAGGCAAATGTTTGATATACAGATGGGTGTGCTAAAATAGGTCATGGTTAGATGGATTCATCTATTTTATTCAATCCCTTATTTGGAATTGTTTATTAGGATTTTTTCTTAGTATGTGTGATTTTGGTTTCAGTTCTACCATGAATTCAAACTGGTGTTTCAGAGTCAATATTAGCCAAAAATATATTATATGTTTACTACGTGGATGGTGGGAGATTCATAGAATTCTCTAGGAACACCAGCATACAGTTAGAAGGAGAAAAACACACTCATGCACTCCCCACCCTGCAGCCCTCTCTCTCTGATTAGATGTTTTTTGTTTTTTGTTTTTTGTTTTTAACTGTATGAGATTTGCCTTAACATAAGTTTTTCTGGAGTTACATTATTTTTGTTTCTGTATTTGTGGAAAGTAGTTGGATTCACTCCATCACAAATGTTTATGAATTATTATTACTTTAATTTCTGAATCATGATAGATTCTTTCAGTAAAGAATTTCCTATTTGTAAAATATAACCAATTATAGCTCATATGTAATTGATATAGTTATGATAACATATTATCATAGTTAGGCATATATATTTGAAATTACATATTTAATACCTAAAATTAAAATAACTGCATAGAGTACAATAGGTAACTTAAATAAATTTATTCTACAAAGTAGCCAAAAGGCAGAAACAAAGTTTTTAATATTTGTAGTATAAAGGTAATTTAGAAATGAAATGCTTGGTGAATGCACCAAGCATTTCATGAGTCATACACATGGTTGTAGGAAGACAATAATGAGTAAGATCAATGTGACCCCTGCTCTGGGGAAGGGGAGGTCTAGAAAAAGGAATGGTGTTTTCAAAGATGAAAAAGAAAAGATGTGTGGGATATAACTCCAGGGCTAAGAGGCATAATGTCAAAGTTTTAACTTCATTAATGATACAATGAGGAAAAAATCCATTTTGCAATCTTCTTTTCATTTACTTCTGTACCACAAGCCTCTTTCCTAACTCAGTCTCTTAGGAAGCATCCTCCAGAATTTTGCCTTAGTAGAGCATTTCCTAACCTTGCAAATCTCCACAAATATAATAAAAGGCATTCCCTGCTCTCTTGCCCACTTGAGCCCTGGGCTCTAATATATGAGTATGTATAGTTTAAACAAGTCCTGAAATACATCACAAAAATATCAAAGCATACTCTTAACTTGAAACTTTTCAAAATTAAACCAAAAATACTATTTTAAGTGACCACACTGAATTATGGAGCAGTCCCATTCATTTGAGAACACCAACTATATAAAATACATATGTGGGTTATGATAAAATCTTTGAATTGGCTTCACTGATTGAAAAATTTAAGATAAAATCCCAGATTCTTTTCACAAAGTCTCAATGAATATTCATTTTTATCTACAGAATGAGTGTGTTTATCAGAAATATTCACTTTTGGCATAGAGGTTATATTTTATATCTTTTGCACATATCCTACATTTTCTAAGAGAAATAGATGATCAAAATAAATATTTACAGACATATGCAGACAAATCTGAATTTTGACTTTATCCTTAAAAATGTGTGATTTTTCTTTATGAAGATTTCAGTTGATATTTATACATAAAAATTATTAATTAGAGTCATTATGCTTTTAACAGTTGTTCATACATGCTATAATAAAACGTTCAGATTAGAGGAAACTAGCAAAGGCAATTTTATACAGGCTTTCCTTTTTTTTTCTATGCATTTAGAATGTAAGTAATCTCCTAAGGACTATATGCTAGTGTTTTATCTTTTTCATCATTTCACATGATTATTTTAACTCAGAAACCTTAGAAGATTTAAATAGGCAATATTTGGTTTTAGTATATGAATGGGTAATTTCAGTGAGAGAATAGACTTGGAAAGATACAGTTCAAAGATTAAAAACCATGAACACCTCAAAGGCAGAAAATCAAGAGTGTGATAGAAGAATAGAAAGAGAACTTCTGCAGATGATAGCTTAGTGCAATGAAAGGCAGAATAAATGACTTTGGAAGGACAGAGAAAAGCCACATTCTTCATGGTTATTACATACCCTAATAAATTTTGGAATTTATTGCACATGCAATGAGAAATAAGTGAAGGATTTGAAGGAGGAGCTGGGTACAGTTGTTGGAGTCACAGTTTAATAATAGCACTGTATGAGTCCTGTGAAGGGTGGGTGAGGAAGAGCAAGAAGAAAACAACAGTGGTTCTGGATCTAAAAACGGGCAGGGGAATGAAGGGATCCATACATGCTTAAGACCTTTTATGTTTATGTAGAACAACTAGACCTAGGTAAAGGGTAAGTGATGGCTACATGAAAGAATCAAAGCTATGGATGGTTCTATCATTTACTTCAATACAGAAACCTGAGGTCAAATGTGAAAATAAGGTGGAAACCAGGAGCTACATTTCAGCAGGTTACCTTTGAAAGGAATGCTAGATATTTAATTGCAGAAGTCAAGGAAGCATGCAGATATTTTGGACTCTGAGAGTGGTATGCATCACCAAGTAGCATTTAAATGCATAACATGTAACAGATAAAGATAACAGACTAAACTCTGAGACTCTCAAACAGAAGTTCAATGGAGTAGGGAATAAAAAAGAGAATAAGCAAAACCAACAGCTGACTTGGACAAAGAATGAAAAATATGAAAATCTCAAAGGCAGCAAAGTCCTAGTGTGATGAAGGAACATAAATTAGACAAGTGAAAACAGAAGATTTTTAGAAAGCACAAGTCTCTCATAAACCAATCTATTTTTTTTTCTGGCAGGAGGAGGTAGTCAAATGTGTTGAGAAATTGAATGAATGTTGAATTGACAAGATAAAGCCCCGAGTATCACTGACTATTGTGATGCAGATGAGAAAGAAAAATATATGTCAGTATGTGTTGAAGAATGAATTGGTCTGTGTTTGTGGTGGAGAGCAGATTAAAACCCAGACAATTTTACTTGAGAAGTTTTCTGGTAAGGATACTGAGGACATGCTCAGCAACCTGTATTGAGACTGGATGCATCAGAGCACACTTGCTGGAATTATTCCGTACAGATGGATGGCTTAGTGATGTGGACATAGGGAGAAGGTGATCAAAAAAGGAAAGAAGGGACTTGACATGCAACAATTATTGATTTTTATGGGAACAAAATAGGATAAAACTAATCAATAAATAATTTTGTTTTTGTTTGTTTCTGAAATAGGTAGTTTTGTTTTTCATAGAAGAAGGACAAAGGTTTTGATTCAAATATGTGGTTTGAATTGTAACCCTCCCACTGACATAATATATGGTTTGGCCCTTCACTTTAACTGTTTTGTAGATTAGTGATAATGCATGAAATCAAATGTCACACAATAGAGACTAAACAAACTAAGGGTGTCCTCCAGTTAACACTGGGTTTGTAGTTGCCCTGATAGTAGTATTTTCTGAGTGTGATACCCCTGTTTACATATTTTCTTAATTTGGCCTGGTCACTTAGAAATACTAACGGAATTTTGTATGAAATCTACCAGCTTGTGTAGACAGAATGATTTATGTAACATGATTTAGTTTCATTGAAAGAAGTAAAGATTTCTTTTGCCTTATTATCAGGTAAAATCATAGTTTGGTATAATCTGTCAAGTCTGCTAAGTGACAGTTTATAATATGCAACAAGGTCCCAAATTCCCTATGCCTAAAAATTTATGACCATAACAATTGGCAGCTACGAAAAATCAGCAACAGCTACAGAATTTTGATTAAAAACTCCTTTAGTGTAACCACTGCTTTGTGAAGTAAAAAATAGATAAACAACATGCCCATTTTGGAATTTTCCCAATATACCAGGCAACTCTGTCTATCTAAATAATTTTCAGAATTCCTTGAAATAATCTTAGGGTGATAATTTAAAGGATGAATTTGCCAATAGATTATTTTTTTCAAAGTACATTTATGGTAGATAATTGTTACATTATAATATTCTAACATTCTAGTCAACACCTGATTATCCCTATCTAATTGCCTCTGTACAATCTTACTTTTACATTCGTTGCTAATTATATTTACATATGTTTATATCTGTAGCTACTCTGTTTGCAACTTTTTTTTTGCTATTGCATCTGAAGAGGCAATCAATTAACTTCCTTGTTCCAATTAAATATTACTTGAATGAAGTTGACTTTTCTTGTTAAATAGGAAAAATGGAGTATTCATAGTTTTAAAATACATCAGATTATAAGAAGAAAATTAGCTTGAACTTCCCAGTTTTTTCAAGTATATTTTCAAAGTATAGTTACTTGATGTCAGTTTTTATACTATTAGGGACAATTATACTTTGAAAAGCTATTGTTAAAATTTCTTTTTCTTTTTCTTAAGTGAAATCACCCACATGCACATCACCATGATCCTTCATTTAGGGACTCAGAACTGGAAGGCAGTTTTATTTATACTAGGGATTGAACTCAGGGATGCTTAACCATTGAACCACATTCCCAGACCTTCATAATTTTTATTTTGAGACAGGGTCTCACCAAGGTGCTTAGAGCCTTACTAAGTTGCTGAGGTTGGTCTTGGACTTGTGATGCTCCTGCATCAGCCTCCTGAATTGCTGGGATTACAGACATGCACCAGCATTCCCAGCTTGGAAGGCACTTTAAAGATCAGAAATTTATCCCTTCATAAAGAAGTCTGAAGCAAAACTCAAGATAGCATACCAGTCCAGTGGCAATCCCAGACCTGGAACCCTATGGCCCAGACAGACTCAGAAACCTAAGGCCCAGACTCCTGGCTTACCTGTTCTTTTTCTGATACCTGATTTTTGAATGCATATGATTAAAATATGCCAGAACTAAAAGGTCCTTTTGTATTAGGTTTGTTGTTAATTAACAATTAAGTTTAAATCTTATCTTTTTTTTTCTGTGTATCTAAGTTCAACTTTTTTTCTGTGTATCTAAGTTCAACTTAGATACATAGAAAAAAATGTGTGTGTGTGTACCACTGTGAAGTTTTATCTCATGTGTAGGGTCATATAGTTATTTACTATTGAAGTCAATCTCCATGCACCAAGAATAGTTTCTACATCTAGAACTAAATATACAAAAAGAAGAAAAATAACACTTATGGATATGGGTAATACAGAATACTTGTGATACATAACTGACTCAACTATCATGGAATTATTTTATTGCTGTCTCTATGGATGTTGAACAAAAGAACAATTCATTAATAATATATTTCTTGATGATTATATTTCAAATATCTTCTGTGGTGAGTATGCACCCCAGAATAAATAATTGAAATTCAATTCATCATGGGGAAATAATGAAATTTCTGTGAATATATACTCCAAAACAGTACTGGCTGATAGAACTCTCTCTGAGCCTGACATATCTCACTTGTATTCTTAAACAACAAAGTAAGCAATTTCTTATAGCAGATGTCATAAAAAATAAAACTATAGCTTATAAATACTGATTTCTCTTTTACAAAAAAAAATGAAGAGGTACATCAAGACTAGTAAAGTGATTATTAAATTGACAAATTTAGATACTATTTTAAAATAATCTGATTTACTAAAATTCATTTTTATATGATACATAACTTTATAAGGCACATAGTCTGAAAATTAAATTGCTCATATACTTTCCATTGAAATAATTAATAAGTTTTAAATAAGTGTTCAGAGAAAAACATATCTATATCATATGTATATGCATACATACATATGTATAATAATTTAAAACTATACAAAATAAAAAGAATAATTACAAAAGAGCTAGCAAGGAATATTAGAAAACTTTAACTCATTACAAACTTTTAATTTGAAACACAAAAGTTTTTAAACACAAAAGTGTTCTGAGCTCAACTTTGTTGATCATGGGGATCTGTCACAGGGGAGGAGAGAGAGAATTTGGTCATTATTTACACAAGATTCTAAAATACATATTTTCAATACTGGGAAAATTTTAGCAGCATAATTAACTTATATATATAGAGAAAATATTACAAGTGTATTTTACAGAATTATCTCTAAGAAACTCTAGATTTTATATAGTATTTCAGGTCACACATTAAGTGGCAATCAATTCATTGTACTTTAAACAATATAGTTTATAATTTTCACCTACTTTAAGTGGACATCACAGGCTAACTGAACATGGTTAACCGAACTGTATTTCCTTCCTTTATTAAAAATTTCTGAAGATAATAAATTGTATGCAGTCTTAAGATGTAATACAGAAAGATCCCCTATATTCTATATTCAATTTTACTAAATATTAATATTTTAAAAACTTATATCACCACCATGATGCTAACATTGATAATGTTCAGCAATCTTATTTAGATTTACCCAGTGTCCCATATTATCTTGCAGGTATGTTTGAGCATGTGTGTGTACCACTGTGAAGTTTTATCTCATGTGTAGGGTCATATAGTTATTTACTATTGAAGTCAAGATACTGAACATAGTTTTGTGTTGCTCATCAATGGGGACATACCCTAAGAAATGTGCTATTAGAATGACTTTATCTTGGCAGGGGCATCATGGACTGTAACTGCACAAACCTAGATGGTATAGCTTAATATACACCTACATTTTAGGTCATGACCTCTTACTCCTGGGTTAACAACATGTACAGCAAGTTATTCTACTGAATGCTATAGGAAACTGTGACATTGTGGTAAATATTTGTGTTCCTAATTTCTAAACAGCAAAGGTATAGCAAAATATGATACAAAAGATTTTTTAAATGGTGCATCTGTATAGGGCCATGGAGATTGCAATAGTGGAATTTGCTCTGAGTCAGTGGGTGAGTTGTGAGTGCATGTGAAGGTCTAGTCATTTTTATTCTACTGTTGAATTTATTAACGTTTTACACTAAGGCTATGCTAATCTTATAAATAATGGTTTTTTTCTTTCTTCAATAATAAATTATCCTTGCTTATGGCAACTATTTTAATGTATAATTTTTTTAACTTTTTGGCTCGTTCATAGCATAACTTAAAATATAAATGTATAGCTATACAAAAGTATTTTATTTCTTTATATAATTATTGTATGTCTTTTTTTTTAAACATTTTTGTTAAAATATAAGACACAAACACAGACACCAGCCTAGGTCTACACTGGGTCAGAATCAATATCACTATCTTCTACCTTCACACCTTGTCCTCCCAGAAGGTCTTCAGGGCCTGAAGGATGTGAAGCTGTCACCTCCTATGGTAACAGTGCCTTCTGGACACCTCCTGAGGGATCTGCCTGAGGCTCCTCTTGAGATGGTACACCTCTTTTCAAAAATATGTTTGCTTGATTTGTTTATTTTTTATAATAGATTTGCTTGCAATCAGATAATACACCATGAATATCCGTCACTAAGAAAACTTTCCCGGGTTGGATCTGTTTTCAAACTTTCTTTCTGGGTTCACTGACCTTAGCAAAAGCTTTTGTAAATCCCTTCACTAAATTTTCTTAGGAGTTCTTTTTCTTTTTCTGTAAGTTTCTTTTCTCTTGTTTCTTCTTCAGCTGTTCATTCCTGTTTTAGTTCCATTAATTTTAAGGGACCACCACTGTATATCTTCATTGGCTGAAAAGTCCTTATGCTGCTCATGATTGCATTTCCATCTCCTCAGAGATCCCCCTTGGTACTTTTTTTTACATCCACACCCAGTTCCTTCATGCGTATCCTCCAAACCCCCACCACCCACAATCCTAGAAAATGCTCATGTTTTTCTCTATTTCTAGAATCTGTCATTTCAAAAATGTTATATAATGGAATAACATATTAAGAAAACTTTGGGGATTGGCTTTTTCTAACTCAGAACAATACCCTGGAGATTCATTTGAGCTGTTGTGTCAGTAGTTTGTTCCTTCATTGCTGAGTAATATCTCATAGTAAGAAGGTACCACAATTTGTTGAACTATTTTTCTATCTAAGGACATCCTGGATGTTTCCAGTTTTTTATTATTACAATAATGGTTCTATAAACATTATTGAGAAAGTTTTAAACTGAAAATAACATTTCAAATTTCTGATATAAATGTCCAAGAGCACAATTTCTGGGTCATGTCATAGTTACGTGATTAGTTTTCTTATAAGCTGCCAACCTATTTGCCAGAGTGGCTATACATTTTATTATTACCCACCAACAATGTATGAGTTCCTTTTTATATAGCCTTGACAACGTTAGATGACTTTGCTAATACATTTTTCTTAATATAGCTATTCTGATAGATGTATAATGATAACTCACTCTGGTTTTAATTTCTATTTACCTGAGAGTTAACAATATTGCATGCCTGTATTCATTTTTATTTTTTCATTTGTATATTTTCTCTTCAATGAAATAACTCTTCTTCTCTTTTTCTTTTAAAAAATAGTTTGAATAATCTTGAGGTGAAATTCACATGACATAAAAGTAACATTTTTTATTCATTTATTTTTTGCATTTTCTGGGGATTAAATCCTGGGCCTACATCCTGGAAACAGGTGTTCAGTAACTACACCCCTACCACTAAAAGTAACTTTTTAAATTCAAGAGTTCATCTCAATTCCTTAAAAATGATCATTTTAAAGTCAACAGTTCAGTAGCACTTAGCACATATGCAATGTTGTGAAATAACCAAGTAAGTGTGGCACAAGACGTTTCCATCATCTCCAAATAAAACTCCTGACCCCTTAAACAATGTGTCCACATTTTCAATCAACCTCACCTGGTTTTTAATCTGTCACATCTGATTGGATTTTGAAATACTTTTCACTGTTGTGTTTGAGAGTTCTTTGTGTATTTTAAAAACTTTTTTTTTGCCAGGTTTTTTGTTAGCAAACATTTTCTTTCCCTGGTTTATATTTCTATTCTTTTCATGGGGTGTTTCACAGAAAATTTTTTTGAAATTTGAGGAAGTCTAATTTACTTTTTTTTTTTTTTGCATATCATGCTTTTGGTGTCAAATCTAAGAACTCTTTGTCTAGCCTTAGAATCTCAAAGATTTTTTGTCTAGAAATTTCATAATTAAAAGGAAACTGGTGCAGGACTGACCACTGGAACACACCAAATCCAAGCAGAAGCAAGTTTATTGTTTGGAGTCTGACAGGCTGCTTCTGCACAGAGAGAACAGCAGCAGATTTCCTCTGAGCCAAACTTTTATAAATCAGGATCTAGGTTTTGCAGGTGGAGAGCTAGCTTCAAAATCCCAAGAACCACAAAGCAGAGGGGGGACAGGAGGAGCAAGCACATTGCCACCAGTTCTTGGAACTGGCAGGCCCTGTACATACTCAGAAAGTAGGTTAATGTCTGTGAGCATTGTGATAGGGTGCAGGTGGGTGGGGGTGTCAGCCTCCATGTGAGTGCGCTCCTGCGGGAAAGCTGGTGGGGGAGGCAAGGTGAGATGTCTGAGGAGAATGGGGTTTATATTTTCAAAACCTTAATTTTTAAATTAGCCTATAGTTATATTAACAGACTAACAATAGTTTTATGTTTCACATCTAAATCCATGATCATTAGGTTGAAGATCATTATTTGGGGCTCTGTTTTGGTTTTTGGTTTCTTTGGTCTATGGATGTTCCAGTGCTCAGCACTATTTGTTGAAAAGATTATCTCTTTGTTTTATACTTTTGTACATTGTCAAAATCAGCTAAGCATATTTCTGTTGATCAATTTTTGAGTCTTCTGTTGTGTTTCATTGGTTATATGTTTTTTTCTCCACCACCTACACTATCTTATTGTGGAATAAGTCTTAATACCATTTAGAATATCACCTCCCACTTCATAGATTTTGGAATGATTGTTAGAGTTCAAGATTACAATAATTTTAGGACTGGTACTTTTCCATATAAATTTTAGAAACAGATTGTGATTGTCTACAAACTCAATGCTGAGATTTTGACAGAAATTGTACTAAAATTGTATATGCACTTGAGGAGAATTGACTACTATGTTGAATTTTCCAATCCTGAAAATTCAGTAAGTCTCACTGTTATTTAGGTCTATTTAAAATTTCTTTCATCAGTGTTTTGTAATTTTTAGCATATGGATGTTGTAAATATGTATATTGAAGTTTTTAAAATTTTCTAATGATGATTATAATTGATATTATGAGTAGTCATTTTTAGTATGTAGAAATATGATTGCTTTTGGTCTTTTGATCTCATATCTTATGATTCTTGAATTTACTTAGTTCTAACTCTCTTATTTTACATAAATTGTTTTGTAGATTTTTATAGATTCAATATCAATAATTTTGTCACTGAAAGTAAAAGATGATTTATTTCTTTCTTTCCAATTCATATTTTTTTTCTTTATTGAACTAGCTAGAATACTCAGGATTATGAATTATTTGTTTTAAATCATAGTGCCATCTGGCATAGGACAAAATTTTCTGAGTAAGAAGAATAGAATTCTTAGATAAAATTAAAACTTTATTTTATCTTAGTGAAAAATATTCAGAAACAAATTGGTCTTTCACCATTGTATGTGACATTAGTTTTAGATTTTTTGAAGATGATATCTAATCAAATTGTGATGATTCTTCTCTATTTTTGATGAAAGTTTTTTATCATTGATGAATGTTGAATTTTATTAAATTCCTTTTCTGTCAAAATTCTATGATGGTGATTTTTTCCCTTTATCGTGTTTATAAATAGATTCTAAAATCAATAGTAATTTTTTCTTTAACTGTAGGTAGAAGTCTCCAATAAAACCATTTGAGCCTATGGCTGTTTTGAGATTTTTTTATTACAATATCAATAGCGTTAGTGGTTATAGGACAATTGAGATTAAATTCTCTCTGTTGTTTTAAGTGTGTAGTTCCCTTATTATCCTTTTGACATGTACAGAATCTTGAGTTTCCTGTTGGGAAAAAGGAGTCTCAGGTGAAGGGATGAAAAAACTTTTAGCTAAGCCCATTAGGGGTGTGAGCCTACCTGGTTATTGAAATTTACAGTACTTCTTGAGTTGAGCACTTTGGGAGGGATTCCTTTGTTGGTGTCCCTCCCCAACGTCATCACTTCCCTCTGCTCCACAGTGAACAGGCCAGGAAGGTAAGACTTGGGCCCACAAAATCAGAGAGCTCTCCTGGGCCAGCATAGTTATTATAACTGGATCTGTCTTGCTCCTCCACCTCACAGGAGGCATTTTGCCCCACCTCAGTATCTGTTGACATTAAGTGGAAAATCATGCATGACAGGGAAAGAATGCTGCTTTTTATGACCACTTAGTGTCAGCAAATCTCCTCACTGATCCCCCATATCAGTTGTTTCTGTCTGCCCTGGTTTTGTCAGAAGGACTCCTATTCCATCCAGGAGAATAATGAGCCTTCCTGGGATGCTCTCTGTTGCAAGATTTGAGTCTGAGTCATCTTTTATTGGGTATGAGGATGTAAAATACCCAGCCTGTGTTTTTCCTCCAGTCCTGGGATTCCCAAACCAGTTTGCCTCCTTCTTACGACGTTTGAGAGTTCTCACTTATTTTCTTATGGCCTATTTTCCAGGATTTATAGTTGCACTTATCATCAAGGAATAAAGAAAAACATGTCTGTGCTATTGTATCCATACCAGACATATGTACTTAATGTTTGTAATATCTTATTCTGTTATTTTCCTTTTATATTTGAAGACAATATTCACTTGACTAGTTTGCTTGGGAAAAGACACAAAAGAGCACACATTTTAATTTTCAGAATTTTAATCATTAGAATTTTCTAAAAAAATGACTTTATATATTGATCTAAAAATTTTTAAAACTTTATAATTCCAAAATAATTTAAAATATAGACATATGTCAAATATTCATTATATTTTATCTACAAATTAACCCCAGTGTATCCTGTCAAAGGCACAACTTTCATAATGCTCACCCAGTATGAATAATAGTGGCTTCCCATTGCTGCTCTCAAGGCTACACAGTTGAGTCAGGCAGATATGGGTAATATAATATATATATATATATATATATATATATAGATATAGATATAGATATAGATATAGATATAGATATAGATAGATCTATATGAATTCCTTTATTTAGCTTTTTTCTACCTTTTAAAATATATTAATTATTGTTAATACAGTCTTTGTAAAAGATATTTATTTATTTCTATGTTTTTCTTTTCATTTATATCAATATCATAAAATGAAAGGCTTAATGAGTGCATAAGCTTACAGATTTGTTTTAATGTACATTATATTTTTAAAAATATATATGTATATTTAAAAATATATGTATATTTAATTGTAGATGGACACAATACCTTTACTTTATTTATTTATTTTTTATGTGGTGCTGAGGATCAAACCCAGTGCCTCACATATGCTAAGCAAGCGCTCTACCTCTGAGCCACAACCCCAGCCCTAATGAACATTATCGTATTTAATATTTGCAATATTACTGTAATTCCAAAATACAAAGGCACCAGGTTTGGAGAGTTCATATAAATTGCCCAAGCTCATAAAGTATTGGAATGCCAGGATTCAAGACAAGTGAATTTCGTGCCAGTCTCTATTATGCTACTGTGGATTTAATTGCAGAAGTTTTGTTTGCACTTTCATCTTGAGTAGAAATTGTTGGACTGTTGCTGATATTTTTCCTTTTCTTTATCTTGGTCTACTCCATTTTGCAGATTTGTAGTTGTTTTCACTTAGCCTTCCACATCTAAAACAAATGCATAGTTGCAGCTATATTTCTCTTCTAAATATACAAAGTTGTTCAATATCTCTTAACATTTTCTGGAATCTGACTACAACATTAGTAAGTTCTCTCTGCTAAACAACCATCTTCCTAAATTTTGTTATTTTTAATAATTTTTCCAAATTTTTTTATAAATGGCAAAAAAACATTTTATTTTAGTCAAAATTTAGTTGAACTACCTAATATCTACATTCAATAAATTTGAGTGTTATCTTTTCTTTTTTATCCCCTCATTTCTTTTTTAAGCACATTGGTGTTGATTTTTCAGAGGTTGTCTGTGTGTACTAAATTCTCATAGTCTGTTTCTGAGAAATAAACATACTGGCATCGCTTTGGAATAATGGTTTAGCCAGATTTGGAATTGAAGTTTAAATTATTTCCCTTCAGTATTTTAGTATTTCTTTTATCAATTTATAATTGCTCTTTGTCCCCAACAGGTTCTAAGCCATATTTTTACTAATAGTATAATCTGCAGTGGGTATAATTATTTTTATTATCTTTTATACTGTTTATATTTTCTCTCTCGATTTTTTTTAATTTATCCTCTCTGTACAAACAGTAACTTTCTCATTTGAGGGATCGTTTTTGTTTTCAATGAACAAAAATTTCTTTTTGATCTTTGCTTCTCCACTTTCCTTCTATTATCTTCTGGAACTCCTCTCAGACTATCTTGATGGCTAATCAAAAGTTACCATATTTTTGGATCCTCTCACATCTCCTACTAGACTGTTCTCATCTTACTCTGGCTTTCTTCTGTTTTCAAAATACACACTATGCATTCTTACCACGTCTTAGTGAAAATAATTTTCTCAAAATATACCCTAAGTCCAGTATCTCATCTCTTAGTCTCAGCTCAGTGATCCCTTGCCTTGACCTATTTTTTTTTTCCTCAAGGTTTTCTGACTAGTTCCTTCTCATTTTTGTTTCATTTTATAGTTCACATCTTGTTTCATTTCTTCTTGTTTTTGTTTCAGAATTCATTGTTCTCTTTCACAGATGTTGTCATTTCTTTGTGTTTTATCTTACTCTTGAAACTCCCTTTTAAAACAATACAACTTTTTTTAAAACCTTGAATTATTTCAGCTCCCAATTCTTGATTTTGGGGGTGGTGGTATAGGAGGAATGTATTTCTTAACATTAGAAATTTATTTGTTTTGACATTTTGATTTTCAAGCTCATGTTAAATTGATTTCTTTCTCTGCTCAGCCCTCCATGCAGTGGAATCTAAAGTGTTATTTCTCCAAATAATCCTCTAAGAATGCACATCATAATAAAGATCTTATATTAACCTGGGATTTATTTAGAGTGGTGTGTATTCTCAATTTTCCACAGGCTAAATATTCCTCACTAGTAATGGCTTTTTTGTTTCCAGGCCATTTTCCATTTTAATTATGCTTTAATTTCATAGATAAAAAAATAGTGTAACAACTTTTTTATGTAATTTTTAATCCTTATCTTTCAACCCATCATGTGTTGACTCAGAAGTGCAATGTAGTAGACTACCAAACATGGCATATTCATGCTCTCTTGGCCTTCATACTCAGTTAATAGCTTTATTCTGTGCCAGGTGTGAGTCAGAGTCACTCTTCCAGATACTAAACTAAACAAGTCCATTGATCTCAGTGAGGTAGGAATAAACAAAAATGTAATATAGTGCTGTGAATTGAAAATCAAATAGGAAATATGGGATGAGAAAGGACTTCTACTTTTACCATGGAGGTAAAGAAAGAACTCTGTAACAGCATAATATTTAGGTGCAGACATAAATGAGTTATAAATAAGCAGTATTTGAGAAAGAATATTTGAGAAAAAGAAAACAGCAAATCCAAAGGCCTTGCTCAGGAAACAGGAAGGGGGAGTTTCCTGTATGATTCTAGACTTTTCTGTCACTATAGCTTACTGTGACAATAACATGTTTTTCCTCATTATTTCATTCAAAACTAAACTCCTAACTGAATTTTTAGGACACACTCTCTGTGTATCCTTGTTACGAGGTTCTTCTGGTCTTACACAAATAATTTTTTTAATCCAAGGACTCCAAAAAAATCACTACTACCCTGTATCCATCTCTGTAGCCAGTCAAAATATTTGGGGTTCTATTCTGATTCTTGTCATGTTGCTCCTTTTTATGACCATATTTCATAGAAATATTAGAGTACTTATTTGGTAAAATACATTGTTTACAAAGTATTTCATATTTAAAATATTCTGCAGTGTGGTTTTGTGTATAACCAAATGCTAATTTTATTGTCATATAAAAAGTAAAGTGTATCTGTTGATTAATACACATTAAATACCACTATGCATATCAAATTTATGTAAGCATTTTCCAGTTCTACCTTAGGACTTTCCTTCTAATGAATTCTAATCTGTAAGCAATACAGACACATCAAAGCTAGAGCACAGCATACTGGTAAGGAACATGGATCACGTGAGATAGAATGGAAATATTTGAAATTGACACTTATTTGACAAAGAGGTCATAATCCCTCTATCTGGAAGAGAGATAGTAGTGAGCACAATGAATCTGTTTGCTCATTAAACTAAAAATAATATTATTTGATCCAATATCATTAGTGGTAATGTTTTGCATGAAAATTAGGAAAGTTAAAATATTTGAAAATAGAAGTTCTGCTATTTTTTTCTTATTGTTGGTTCTGGTTCTGCAAATGATGTTAAATTTAGAAACATGACATAAATTATTAGTGAATTCCTAGGTTACTCAAATAGAATTAAAACTAGTTTGAGCGATGAGTTCCATTGGTTTACCTTTTCTAGATCACAAAGAACTGTGGTAATGTTTACACTGGGAATCCCAAACTTAATCTACTTGTTACTTATTATAATCAATTATTGTAAGAAAAATATCTATATATGACACATTAGAATCTTCCTTTTAGTAAAGTCAAGTACAGAGAGTGTATCTAATGTAATTCCTTCACTAAAGTACTTAAATACTTTTCATTTTCTTTTTCTTAAAATATATATCTGTGACAGTAACAGCAGAAAACAAAGCTGCCTTTGAGAAAGAATGATAATCTGTAGGTTCTGTAGTGAATCTAGACAAGACTATGATGCTGGCTAGTTAGTGCCCCGGACCATATTTAATTTTCCTCAGATTCAACTTTCTCAAAATTACCATGGGAGTATCTATCTACTTGGTCTCAAAGGTTCCTTCCAACTCTAAGTAGAAAATATCTAGGAGAGAAAGAGACTTGCCAAAATTATTTATTTAGGATACTCAATATTAATAAATTATGTCAGGCTTAAAATTATAAACATAAACCATATAGTAACTTTGTAACTCATAAGCATAGTACTTAAAAAACTGAGGAAAAAAAACTATTTAACTCTACAATGTATTAACAAAGCAGTAATTGGGCTCTGATCACTTGAGGCCACGGAGGACTATACTACTCAGCTCCATTTACCACCTAGTTTGCAAATGAGAAATATTCAGTAATGACTAATGGATCTGATATAGAACATTTCAGTTACACTGCCTATATCTTCATATATGCTCACATGTAGAACGACTGCATTCTTTTAGCAATGAATTATTGTACAGTAGACTATTCTTTTAATGTTTCTTAAATTTTAAATAGTCATCAGGTTATCTTTTGAAAGAAATAATATATAAATTTACAAATGGCTGATAAAACATTTTCTACCAATTTAGTGTTTTAAAGCAACACAAATTTATCATGTTACAGGTTTGGAGGTCAGAAGCCCAAAAGAAGCCTCACTAGGCTGAAATCGATTTGTCCTCATTCCTTCTTCAGGTTGTAGGTAAAACCTATTTCATTGCCATTTCCAGCTTCTAGTGGAACTTCATTTCCTTGGCATGTGATCTTTTACTTTCACAGCTAACAATAGTAGTCAAGTCTCTCTCAGGCTGCTTCTGTCTGACACTGATTGTTTTACTTCCTTTTCCAAAGTTAGGTCTCTCCAGATTAGGTTGGCTATAAACAGAAAATCCAAGATAATCTCCTACCAATTGATTAGCAACCTTAATTCCATATGCAAACAATTCTCCTGTTCCACGTAATGTGACATATTTGCAAATTGCAGGGATTAAGGTATGAGCATACATCATCCTTATTTTACCTGCCATACAACTTCCTGAGGATAATTATTTAGAATCCATGGGCATAAACCCTGTTGCTGTGGGCGATATAATAATGCTTGCATATTTCCCTCATCACAGTAAGTCTGGAGGTGGACAATCTGACATGTATTCTACATCCTTATCAATCTTTCTGGATTTGTCTCTTTGTCTCTCTATCACACCTTGGGAAGTATGCCAGATTCACCTCTATCCAACATGCTCACATCCTTAGCAGGAAGAAAAGGCAAGGTGAAATAACAATCATGCTATTTAAATTTTTTTCCTAGCAACCCTACTTAGTGACTTCTGCTTACACTGTATTGGTGACAACTTGAGGATATTTGTAGTAGTGAAAAGCCAGAAGAGATTAGTATTTCTATGTAGGCAGCTTGTGGACCACAGAAAAAGTCAGTATTCTTGCAATGAAACAGAGAAGGTGTTGGGTATGCAAAAAGTAATACACCCTTTTTAATTTATACATACAATTGTAAATCTCATTGGAGACTTTAGGGAAACATAGTATCTATAATATAATATGCTCATTAAATAGGTTCAAAAGGTATACAAAGAAATACTGGAAAAGTCTGTTATTTTTGTTTTTGGTACACCACCTTTATTAAATCAAAGTTTTTTTGCAAGTAGCAAATTATTATCTAAATACGTGCTCCATATCTTCTGCTTCAGTGACTCCAAAAATAAGGATGTACATGAAAATCAGTTGGGAATTCAATTGAAATTTGAAATTCCAAGTCTCTACCAAAGATTTCAATTCTAAAGTTCTCAAAGAAGTCTGCATTTTAATAAGCACCCCAGGTATTTCTAATGCAGGTGGTCTGTAAACTTATGTTGTTTAAAAAGTCCCCAGGAAGCACACCTGTACTCAATTTAACTCAATTATTGAGTACCTGCTATAGAATGTGTGCTGGGTATCATGAAAAACACAAAATACCACAAGACCTGATCCCTCTTTGTAAGAGCTTCCAGGGATGTAGTGCAGAACCTACTTACTCTCAGTG
Organism: Marmota monax; assembly: GCF_021218885.2. Taxonomy (NCBI): domain Eukaryota; kingdom Metazoa; phylum Chordata; class Mammalia; order Rodentia; family Sciuridae; genus Marmota; species Marmota monax. The sequence goes on along the minus strand of NW_026694479.1, from coordinate 4,515,915 downwards.
CTCTAAGAGGAGAAGAACCTTGAGAAGGGCAAATAGCAAAATGATCTTTTTTAATCCTTAATATCTGTCACTAAAAATTCTTACATACATAATTTTGTGATTGTTCGGTTAATCATAATCTTTACTGCTAGAACATATGCACCAAAAAAATGGATAAATATGTTTTCTCATCACTGCCTCTCCTTCAAGTTGCAAAATGCTTTACTCTTTGTAGGAATGCTATACAGAAATAATATGTTGAGTGAACACTGTGTTTTTGCGTTCAGAATACAATAGAAATTCATTAATTGGGGAGGAAAAAAAGCCTTCATAAAGGAGGAGGCAGTTGAGCCAGACTGGGAAGGTCTCAAAAAGCAGAAATGGAGAAAAGAGCTTTCCAGGTTGAGAGAGCATTATGATCAAAGGTGTGGATAACATGAAAGCACATGGAAACACACAATACAGTTTTCTTCAGTGATAGTTCAAAAGAAGTCTCCTTGCTATTTATTTTTAAGTTTTGTTTAGTTAAAGGAAATGAAGTTTGACACCAGATAGCATTTTGAGCAAATATTTAGTTCTGGCTATTATTTGCTTGACTATAGTAGTGTGTCTATATTATTACAGATTTTGTACGCCTTCAAATATGTCTAATCCATTAGTTCATTTTCCTCTATAAAAATCTTGTAAACTCAATAGACTACATATTATAAAATTGTTCTACAGTTTTACCCCCCCCACACACACACACACACTTAGGCACCAAAAAGAGTCATTTCATAGTGGAATTCATATTTGTTAATCAAGGCTCAACCACATCTTCCTTTTACATTTTTTGGGGGGAGTGGGGCAGTTACCAGGAATTGAACTCAGGGGCACATGACCACTGAGCCACATCCCCAGCCCTATTTTGTATTTAATTTAGATACAGGGTCTCTCTGAGTTGCTTAGTGCCTCGCTTTTGCAGAAGCTGGCTTTACACCATCCTCCTGCCTCAGTCTCCTGATTGTTTTACATTTTTTAAATTTACTGTTAGAATTGTATTTATTGATAATTTTAATTACATAGAGTATGGTTATAAAATATTTGGGGTTTTTGACTAATTGGTTTTTAGAATTACATATCAATAGTCACCTTAATATAAATTTTTTTCATGTTCTCACTTAAAACTAGGTAGTTACAAAGCAACAATAGAAAAGCTATGTCTTTTATAACAAAATAATTATGATTCCTCCTACTTTTATCTTTTTTCTCCTATCTCTTCTTTGACATTAAAGACACAGTGAAAAATTAGAGTCAGCTTAAAGATGGTGAAAATTATAAAAGGAAGGAGCCCTATGATCTAATAAGGAAAATTAAGGACACTTCATTTGTATGGCTAAGAGAGATGGTGACAAATGTGGGAATATGATAACTTTATATAAATGCTTGTGATGGTAAGTTTTAAGAGAGGGAAGATTTATTTTAGCTGGCTAAGGTCTCTTAACAAGGAATAATGATCTGAGGTTTTAAAAAGATAAAAATTTTGGTATAATGAAAAATGTTTCTGTCAATGAGAACAATTAGAAAGAATATTCTTCCCTGTAGACATGAGCAGTCGAGAAGATCAAAAACAGACAAGATAAAACCTTTGGGGATCTAACAGATAGAAAAGGCACTTTGTAATGTCCTATTTCCTGGTCTGAGTAGGACTTTCTTCTATAATATATCCTTAATCACTTGAAAAAAAATTAATGATCCATGAAATGGGAATTCTTATTTCAATAGGTAGGTTATTCTACAGGCAGAAAAAGATCTGTAGTTGAGGCCAAAATTCCATTACCTTCTAGGTCCTATATTTCTAAGTCAACTCTTACTTCTTACCAAAATAATCTTGTCTCTTCTTCATTTTCTTGGATGTAATGAAAGAAAGGCTACTTTATAGCAATAAGCAACTATAAAAGTTTCCTTAATTTCACTTTATAATATTCCCTGACTATCTGTTATCTATTTGTATTTTTCACCAAATGTTTCAATTCTTTCTCCAGTCTGAATAAGGTCATGCTAAGATGTATGATGTAATACAAGTTCAAGTTCTCAATGAACTGCTAGAATTTGCCTACTTTAAGATATGGCTAATAGGCAAAGCATTTCTGTTCAAATTACATGATTATCAAATTCTCTTGAGTTGATTTCCCTTCTCATACACAGAGATGCACATACACAAATGCATGCATATCTCTATCGTGTGTCTATACATTTCTTTTAATTTTATCTTTAAGCCCACAATATAATATATATTGCACATGATAATCCAACAAGAAAATATTAATATATATTAAATCAGTTTCTTCAGTGTTTTAAAAATATTATTGCATAACAGTATGCAGGAATAATAATAAATAAACAAAGTCTAAAATATTAGTTCTAGTAATGATCCAATGTAAGCAAATGAGAAAAAGTCAAAATACTTTTAGCAATAGAAACAGTGTAAATAGGAGAACTTAAGAAAAACCATATAATCATGGAGTTGATTACCTAATAAAAGATTTGCAATGAAAAGAATCAGAGTTCCAAATTTTCTAGGCCATTGGAGATTGGGAAATTGGAGAGATGAAAATATCTCTTTGGATGTGTAGGTATTTTCTTGTGTTGAAGAAGTTAATTGGATGTAGCTATTCAACATATTTCTTCATTTTTTTCCTTAAAAATTGAAAATTATTCAAATAAATATCATCTCTCCAAATTTTCATTACTGTTGGACTGAAAAACTAATGGTGAAGGTAACCATTTCATGTTCTTTTAGTTTTCATAAAGAAACACTATCTATTCACCTACCTACCTATGTGATGTGTGTGACATATGTCTATATGTCATAGGAAGATCATGGAAGTGCTACCATACTAAAGTAGATCTTATACTTAAATTTTCTTGAGGCTCCTAAGATTGTCTTGCTCTCACTAGACTGGTACTTACTCTGTCTTTTAATAATTCTGAATCTTTCCTTCATTTTCATAAATAGAGGGCCTTCAAGTATTAGAGAAATTTATGGCTCACCTGCCCCTTGCAGACTCTAGTAGTTGAGGTAATGAATGGTTTAAATCTGTTCTGGTCTTCAGGATTCAATTCCAAATATTTGTGTACATGCAGTTCCACCATTGTAAGTGCTCCTGTGCCCCTTGTACAAAGTGTCTCCTGTCTCTGATTAGGAAGTTATATCTCCATCATGACCAGATTTCTGTTCGTCCTGAGAGCCCAGAGAGTAATAATTATGGGGTCTTCTCAGCAAGTTTTAACCTTGTTTTCATCCATCTTCACTTTTCCTTTATCTTCATTTCTTTCCAAATAAAATGAAAAGAAATAAAGGAAGGAAAAAACAATGGAAATCCATCTTGACCATAATCAATGTAAGCTTGGAAAAATTCTCAATAAAACTCTACCTTCTATATGGTTTAAAGTTGACTCACATTATTATTATTATTATTAGGAGTAATTATGCTATAATTTTATTGTATTCAAAGGACTATCTTATGTTATTTCTACTTTTTATTAATTTTTAAATATTATGATGATTTTAGTGTAATTTTAACTTTTAAGGTAAACTAATATTTTCCTTAAGCATTTTAAGTAATTTATAAATTGTAGCAATTAAAAATAAACCTTAATCTATCACTATGCCACACACTAGTAGGCAAAGACATATATTTTTAATCCAGTATATAAATCACACTAATCACACATATACTCTGCTGCACCATGTTTAACAAAAATATAAATATATAATTGTAAAAGTATCATGAGTTTAAGTCTTTTAAATGTTGTTAATCTGCAATAATTGCAATTATTTGCAATTATTTTTTAATTGTTGCAATTATTCTTCAAATCATAGATACAATAATTGCAATAATTACAAAAATTATAATAATTTATATTTACTTGGCTGATTATGGTGAATATGCTATAAGTTGCTCAACATTTTATACAGATTTTAACATTGTACAATTAATAAGATATTAGTGCAGTATGACTGTGGGTTTCAATTCCAAAGCATTATTACGTATCTACTTTTCTTCCTTTGTACTTAAAAAAAAAATAAAAGACTATCATTCAAAGGGTTATCTTAATAAACCTTAGAAAATCCGATACTGCTAAATTCATGAACATTTTGTGATAAATACTTTTATGAAAAGAATGTATTAAAGAATTAAAGATTCATATCAGTTACTGATAAAAGAGAAACAAATGTCATTCACACAATATAGTTAATAAGAAAGCACAAATTTTATCTATGCAATAATCATTGCCAAAGTTTGTTTGTTTTTCTTCAAAGAAGATTCCACAATTCTTGCAGTTAGCAATGGTCATAGGGTTTCAAGTATTCTTTCCTTTGATCAGATATGGTAATATTTTCTCAGCTTTCTGAGAAATCCTGAAATAACTTTTAAGCTCAAAGATAATTATGGGAATTCATTATCTTTTCTTCTTTTCATTAAACTTTTTATTTGAATAAGAAATAGTAATAGGATGATAGCTTCATATACCCTTTTTTTTAATTTTTTATTGTTGGCTGTTCAAAACATTACATAGTTCTTGATATATCATATTTCACAATTTGATTCAAGTGGGTTATGAGCTCCCATTTTTACCCCATATACAGATTGCAGAATCACATCAGTTACACATCCATTGATTTACATATTGCCATACTAGTGTCTGTCATATACCCTTTTTTAAAGAGTCCTCTGTACAGGTGAAATTATTGAAGAAATTAAGCATCACTCAGACCTATATCCTTCTGATATTGCTTTACCTGTTGGAAGGCTCCATAATCCAAAACTCTACAGAATTTTAGTCTTAAAGTTTTGTTTTGTTTATACTTTTACTTTCCTTGTCTCTTACTTTTTTAGTTATTAAAAATATTCAAAAATCACTCTTTAATATTTGTTTATTTTAGAAGAGTTTATGTTAGAAGAGTTTATATTCAGGCATTCTTTGTAAATTTGGGGGTTTAACTAAAGATATAAATAAGAAATTATTACATACAAATTTATACATATATGTTTTAATGGAAGCAAAATATATCATTTTGCTTTTGGAAACATTGTCATATTTGTCAATAGTTTATAAGGAAATTTATTTTCTTGGTCGTGGTTGTTCTCTAAAACTCTAAGGAAATTTGCATTGCTATAATATATAGAATCTATTTTCAGAATTTGTTATACACTTTTACAGTTTAATTTATGGATCAATTATTTTGAGTGCTAATTAATAAAGTATTCACATGAAAACAATAACAAAAAAGAAATTAGGTGTGAATATACTCTTCCATTTATGGAGAGACAAAGAAAAAAATTAAGATAAATAATGTTTGTCTGAGAACTTAAATATTAAAATATACAAAAAAATTTAAAAAGGTCTTTTTAAAATTCTTCTAACCATAGTACATAAAACTATCATTAAAGATAATTTTATATGTGTGATGTTAAAGTCTTTGATCATATTTTTTGAATCTCTGAAAATTCTTAAATAGAAAACTAAAAATAATAATAAAATTGTTTCAAATAATAAAAAAAATTAGGCTGTTTGATTCTACATAAAAATGAATAAAAATGAGAACTTTTGAGTTAGATTGGGATTTAAAGTTTTTTCTGGCACTTGCTAGAGATGAACTTGTGCAACCACATAGAGATCAAAAAGTCAGTTTTCCATTTGTAAATGAATGATATTTTATGTAACTTGTACACCTTGGTGTGTCCACTTTGTGGGATATATAGATTGGTAGAGAAAATTCCCAGGAGACAGAGTAAAATGTAATTTCTGAAAGACAGTACACTCCCAGAAAAAAAGTTAAGTAGACATACCCAAATATTTTTTTATTAGAAAAATATATTTTCTTCGATTTTAATATTTGTAGACCGACCACCTTCATCTATCAAGGGGATATAAAAACTAAATGAATTATAATCCTTTATCCTTGTGTTTGGGTTCCCTGAATATAGACTCTGAGATGGTGAGTTGAGTACCTCATAGGGAATTGTCCTTAAGGAGTGATTTCAGGAGATACATATATGAGGAAGTGAAAAAGGCAGGTGAACAGAGGGAGGAGCAACTCCTCCATGTGATTGCAACTTATTCTCCAGGGAATTCTGGAGGTGTGATGGAATTTATTGTTGACCCAAACCAAGATTGTGGAGCTGATTGTTTTCTTGCTTTGGCGAGTCATAAGCCGGGGACTACCCTCATAACCCTGGAAAGCCAGATCTCTGTCATTGGGTACCATGCCCAGTGAAGCATCAAAGGCTGATGCTTTGTACCAAGAGGATAGGAGCACTGTCTGGGAAGAAAGGATTTAGGCAGAACTCCTCAGTAAGTACAATGACACACTCCTTGATTTTCTTGGATCCATTAGAATTTTGGAGTAATTTGTTCCACCTGGGAGAAGTCTCTCAGCACTGTGGCAGGTCTTATTCAAATCACAGAAGTTTCCAAGAAGAGTTTGAACTGTTCTTGTTTCCATTGCTTCTTACATGATTGGTTCATGAAGGTCACTGTACCAGCCTCTTTCTCCTAATAGCAGGATGCTCTGATCTCTAGGCTGTTCTAGAATCATCCTGCTTGTCCTGAAGCACTTGACCTGGATGAGGGTTTTGGAAACAGCTCCTAACTGTGTTCCTGGTGAATCTAGGTTGTGTTCTGTGCCTGGTGCCAAGTGCAGGGATATATGGGAGTCTGACAGATTTGTACCTTCCACATAGATGGGATTTGCTTTCTTGTCTTTTCCTCTAGAACCTCTCTTTACCTCTTCCTCTGCTTCCTACTTATTGGTCCTTTGTCAAGTCTGGGGTTCAATCTTTATCCAGTGTAGTGTCAAGAAATCAGTGACATGAAAGCCTAAAACTTCTGGATTTGAAGTTTTGTTTTTTTTCTTTGTTTTTAAACTTCTCTTTAGTTGAGAAAATTAATGCTATTGAGTAAATGGGTAGAAGGTGACAGGACAAAATGCGATGGGAAAAGTTTCGGGAGAGGAAGCATCACACTTAAAACATTATCAGTATTATCTCCCATATAACCTATAGAGTTACTTTTAGATTCAAATAATATAATACATTAAGGTGGTGGTTTGCTAGGACTAGTGATATTAGTATAGTAATAGTAATAGCAGTATTAGATTTCCTCTTTAAAATATAATACCAGCTGAAAAAATTAGACTTTAATAACTTTTTCTTTCTCTATAGTTGTGATACATGTTAAGTTGAAAACAAACTTATGAAAGCAAAAAGGAGCCATTCTCGGGGTTTAATCGCATGTAGTAATTTTTAAAAGACACTTTACCTTTAATACTAATGAATTCAGTGAATTTTTCTAAAGTAAAGTTTCCAAACTTTATTAATAAATTGAAGATTCAAATTAACACATTTTTAAATGTTCATGATGTACATAGAAAACCAATAACTTCCATGTCAAGTATAAAGAGGATCACATAAGAAATACATTTGGACCTCAATTGACTTAATCAAATTTCAAGTATTCTAGTGATGTACATTTTCTGATAATTCATCACTGAATGACTTACACATAGTTTTTCCCCAAGATTGCCATGAATTAGATGTTATAATATGAAAAATTATGCAAGTCACTTTATATTTTATTATTAATTGGGTGTTTCTCCAGCATTCAAGCCAGCCTCATTTGTTGGAATGGAATGCCACGGCTTAATGTATCTAATAATGTCTTCTAAAGGATGAAATTACTCACAAGGGAGAGTCTGAAGAGTAAGATCAATGAACTTATATTAGCGTAAATTATCACTGATTAATGAATGCAACACTGGGAACTGTCATTTATTTAGAATTTACACTTACTGCCACTTTTGCAAGTTTAAATAGGAAACACATGCCAAGTATTGAAAATATAAATAATATAAATTATAATAATCTAATATTTTTATCTAATAAATTATGGTTAAATTAGAAATTAAAGAATCTATATATAATATTAGATAAGAAACATTAAGTTTAATTAAATTTAAATAGGGAAAAATGTCTACATATGTTTCTTACATATTTTTCCCAGTATATAATCTGCTCCAAATTGTTGAAAAAATTACTGTTTTGGAGTTGACTAATAGCTCAGGAGAGCTTATTATAGTTCCTAAATTCTATTGTGCAGTTATCTCTGCTGAGAGAAATGAGTCAATATAAAAACATTTATTCTATTATTATTGAAAGTAATTAAATGGAGAAATAAATGGATGATATATTTATTACTACCTTCCATTTTCTTAGCATAGTAATAATAATAAATGACAATTATATCAAGGTAAACAGGAAAATCCTAAGACAAAAGAACATGTCTGGGTTCTCTTGACAAGGAATTCCACATCTAAGAAGCAATCTTTACTCACTGCTTCTTGTTCCTCTCTGATACCCACAGGTGCTGCTGATCCTGATTATGGAGGCTGGGGATCTTATAATGAGAGTATTTGAATGTGGTGGCATCATAGCAGACAAATGCCTTGAAAGTGACAAATATGGTCACTCTGTGACTGTTTTAGGATGATGAGAATTCCAGGTTCAATGGGCAGTGCCCAGGAGAGAATAACCAACTGACCAATAGACTCTATGGTTAGAAATCTGGATGTAGCTTAGAGATGACATTGACATTTTTCTTTGGTAATAATATTTTAATGCAAAATGTTCAAATGTTATACCCAGCTTACAAAATAAAAATAATTTTCCAAATAACAGAAAAAGATTAATTAAAAATTTTCAATTGCCAGAGCATAAAACAGCATGACATATAAGATTGAGAATGTGCGACATTAAGTTATATTCTTATTTTTAAACAAAACCTATATCCAATTTGAAGACTGAACCATCTTCCAAAAGCATATCTCAGTCTTTAAAAACTATAAGGGATCCTTGATATTGAAAACTAAAGATAGACAAACTTAAAAGATTAAAAAAAATTCAACTCCCAAATGAATTTTGACTTTGTCTTTTTGAAAGTAAAGACAAAACTTTCCCATGTTTGTATATTTAAAAGTTATCACATGAACTCTAACTGGTTGATATTTTTTACTTAGTTTATTAGGGAACTTTTAATGTCATCATGTAGGTGGAAAACAATACAGTATCAATATAAGAGTCAACAAGTACATAACGGTTATATTAGCTAATGACTATAAATTGGGATATTCACATAAACACAATTAAGACCTAAATTTTCTCATTAATATTTTGTTAAATTAAATTATTTTGAAGGAAAAAAGTTTTTTAACAGATTTTCTTTTAGTTTCATATAATTGCACAATGGAATCTATACCTCTCTTTATTAAATCAAATCATTAAAGCTCTTGAGTTCTAATGGCACACTTCATAGCAATGCAAATTATCATACATGTAGTTGTAAGAAATAGAATAATTCTGAGCACATCACTAATGTGAATGTATTTAGTAGTGTATATATGAAATGTCCTATGGAAATTTTACAAGTAAAACAATTGAATTTGAATGTTTATATAGTGTTTTAAAGTAACAGAATAATCTGAATGTATTGAAAATGAACTTTCTAAATTTATAAGTTTTTAAAATTATATAAATAATTAACATTCCTGATAGTTCTTAATGCATAATACTCAGTTTCTAATCCTATTTCTTTTTTTCTTCTATGACTTTGGAGAAACATTTTTAAAAGTATCTGATGCTTAGTTCAGTTACTTTTTTTGTTCTTTGGAAATAAATAGCTAGCATGAATTTTCTTAAATTTGTCTATATTAAATGCCTACTTTTGAAATACATAGGCAAGGTTTGATGTCCTGATCACTCTCATAACTCATTCAAAGCTGGGGGTGGTATTGGTGCATATAAAGCAATTTAAAAAAATGGAGCCTAAGGAAGTAGTAATTTACCTTTTATGATTACAGAAACCCATACTCATTTCATTTTCATTCTTTTTATATTTTAATTTATTTAGTACACTTGTCTCTCAAAATTAAAATTGGGTTTCCCATATCTTATTCCTGGGAATCTAGTGAGTTTAGCATTTTTACTCTAAAGAAAGGAGCATTGACTATCCATTCAATTTTGTCATTTGCTTACTTTTCTTCCATCATATGATCATATGTCCACCCACTGTGTTATTTCTCTGATGACTTTGAAATAATATTGTTTTCTCCATTAAAAGTGAGAGAAAGAAGGAGAGAGAAGTATAGAGTACCTGGCTTCAACTCACACTGTACTTAAATCTTCCTCTTTACCTGGTTATTACCTCTTTGCTTTCTCTCAGTTCTTCCACCATGCTTTAGATGAGATATATAAAGGAGACTGAGTATTCTCAGTAGGTAATGCCTATTTAAAATTTCATCCTCAACATGATTTTTTGTGCCTCTGAAATATAACCATTTCCTGCAATACATTAAGTTCCATTTAACAAATATCTGGTCTTCTACATAAAAGGCCTGAATCTAGAAAGAAAATAACATGGTAGACATTCTTGTTAAGTGGCTTACTTTTGGAATGGTATCTAGGGCTAGAAGAATGGAAAGGAGAGGCAGAGCACTAGGAATTTTGTAAAACCTATATGAGACTTCACTTTTATTTTGATATTACTTAATTATAACATGCCATTAAATATTTGGTTCTGTTATTGATACAATTCTACAAAGATAATCATCTAGATTAAAGGAGCTTCAATTCAACATAACCAATTTTATTTTCACTGAAACTGTCTGATTCAAGTGATCTCATACTTAATAAAAAGAAAACAAAATCCCTTCTGAGCTTTTTTTCATTTTAGACATTATGGTAAGTTTCTTCCCATAGACTCAGAAAATTCATTCAAATTATTATTTTTTTCTTAATAGTCCAATAGTTCAATAGTTTCTGTCCTTGAGAAGTCTTGAAATATCTTCTGCAAGGAAATAAAGTAGAATTTCTTCTTCTTTGCCAGGGATTAAATAGGACAGTCGTTTTGGGGGTAAATCTGTCTTTCCTGATGCCTTCCAAGGAAGAGTGGATGACTTAGAATTGTGGACAACCTTCTACCTTCCGTATTTATTTATTTCACTTCAGTCATAAAAGTTATTTATATTCCTTTTTCCTGATTTTCCTATGGCCTTTTGAAAGTCCTTGTCATTGTACCTGCTATTCCCTTTGGCTTAAATATTCTGACCCCTTCAGAGTGATCTGTGAATTCCCAACTTCTCTTTAGATATCAAGATGAAGGTAATTCACCCGTAGAACTCTCCTGTCTGTTTTTTTTTTTTTTTCCAATGTGTGTGTGTGTTTAAGAATTTCTCTTTTGTCTTCCATACAATTTACTAATTTTGGAGACATGTTCTGATGGTTTGTTTGGCAGCCTTTCACTCTCTTGCTTGCACAGTCTGCCTACTATATTACAGCCCTCTGAAAAAGGAAAAATCTTCCATTTATCTTTATATTCTTAGACCATGACATACTGCCTGCGAATGGGAGGTACTTCAAAAATACTGAGAAGTGAATGAGTAGTCAAATTACTTTACATCTCAATTTAGGTTCTTTAAGTTCTATTTCAGCACATTGTATGGAAAGTTATGTTCTTTGTGTCTTATAACCTGTTTAAAAGAAAGTATTTTTAGAAAGCAGTTTTTAAAAATCTAAACTTGCAGTTTTACTTGATCGCTTTTATAACAAGTCAACTTTAAAATAGATTGCATCATAAAATCAGTGAGAGCGTTTACCTGTAAGAAGTGGAAAAGCTGAGAATATTACAGGGTAGCTATAGAGTGGATGTCTTCTGATTAGTGAAAGCTTCTATGGTGATGCTCCACTGGGGGCAGGGGGTGGGGGGGATGCCCTGAGTTTATCTGGATCCTAACTGTATATAATAGTAGAGTTTTATGGCAATTCAAATGGACATTTTACATTGATGCTTAATTAATGGCTGTTTTCGTATTCTCAGTGAATATATAAAAAATAAAATTTAGAAAAAAAATCTACAAAGAAGCAGTGTGTGCTAGCTTTTCTCTAAGTAGTTTGTAGTTTCTTCCTCAAATAAGAAGTAACAATGGAAACAAAATATAAAGGACTACCTTTTATTATAGCCATAGTGTCATTTTATATATATTTTTGAGAAATGAGTACAAATAAATATTTTTGAAATATCAGCCAGGGTTAAATTTTAGAAATAAAATTAGGCATTCATTGAAAAGATTTTGGATTCTATGTATAAAGCATTAAAATACATTAAAACTAAATTCAAATGAATGAGATTAAATGGTATTAGATAAAATACTGATTTATAGTAATGGAAGATTTAATAGAGAGTAAATTTTTTATCATTTTCATTAGCCACGTGTAATTTTTTAATCCACATTATGTAGATAATTTATATAGTCCAGTATTCTCCAAATGTGAAGAACAAAGAAAATCAGTTCATAGAATAGTTTTAAATGTGTATGTTTAATAGATGTTTTATGGTGTTTATATTTTTTAAAAAGTGATGAGAATTGAGAGGATAATTGTTCTCCTAATCTACACAGTTAGTGCTCATCTCCTAGGAATCTATAAACATATACCAGGGAACAGTTGCACTTGTTGAACACATGCAGTTTTGTATTGAGTTAATATTAACTCAATAAACACTGATTGGGTTACATTGTTTTGGATGTGTGCCTTATTCACTATTACTACAATTTCCAATCACATTCATTGTCTCATGTTGTTGTCACCCAATCTCTCTAGTGTTATTTCCCATGTAAATTAAGTGGGAGGAAGCCAAGTGAACCCAGACCTGGATGACTTCACAATTCAAGTTTTCTACCATGCTGAAAAACTCAGTTTTGATAGGAAAGACAGTGGAATGAATTGGACATAACTTCCCTATGCTTATATAAATACAACACCAGGGAAACTCCACATCATGTAAAACTACAAGAATGGGATCCTAATTAGAATAAGTTATACTCCATGTATTTATAATATGTCAAAATGCACTCTACTGTCATGTGTATCTAGAAAGAACAAATTTTTAAAAACAAAGAAAGAAAGAAAAAAAAGGAACTCTGTTTTGGTACAATCTAGACAATACACTGTTTGGTTCTGTCATCAACATCCTTGTGAGCCAAAACCTATGTAAAATGAGGATAAACCACAAAACAATAAGGAAGAAAGGAAGGAGGAGGAAGAGTGGTACTGCAGAGAAAGTGCAAGTGAGCTTGTAAGAATACTCAGTGTTTTATAGAAGCCAGGTAGGCAAAGCCTAAAAGTGGAATTTGTATTACTTATCATCAGGGTGAGACACTCTAATCACAACAGAAGGTCATGAAGGGAAAAAGCTAAGTCACAAATGTAACATCCATAGAATTACCCTGGAGTTTCCATCTTTATATCAAAATGTTATAATTAAGCTTAATGAAAGATGAAAATTTGACCCTGCAATGTCAGTGAATAAAGAATACTATTGTTCTAATTAAAGTTTAAAAACCTATCTCCATATTGCACAGGTTCACATGAAACGTAAGAGCTCTAAAAAATAGAAAAAAAAATAGGAAGCATGATTATAGAACCATTTTTCCCTTCTTAAAAGTTGTATTCTATGTAAAATAGTCCCTGGAGATGCTCATAGGCATTACTAAAAGCAAAGTGAAGAGATGACCTCATGCCTTAACTGTAGAATTTCCCTTATGCTAGGTATTGTTTCCCAAATTTACTTTCCTATGGCAGGAGTTTGGTGAACACCACCACAAGACAGAAATTAGGAAATATTGTTCTAAAGGATAAGCAGGATGAGAAATAAGCTGGGGGTCAGTTTGCCAGTAAAATACTAAATGACAGGGAAAACTGAAGTACTATAATTGGAGGACTTCTGATTTCAACTCCCTTAACGTTAAATAAATGTTATGCCTGAGAACTTTAGTTTTATTAAAGAGCAATTGTTAGTATAGCTGATTTGTTGGAGAGAAATTTAAATGAGACTCAAATGTAATTATTGTAGGAATACAATTTCAAAGAAACTTTTGTGAAGTATAGGTTTGCTTATGTATCCTCCCAGGCTAAGGAGATATAATCAATATCTTTTTTTAAGGTGGAAAAACCTACAAAGTGATAGTGTTCATTTAGTCAGATCATAAAGATATTGGATTTCATGCTTTTTTATAAGCAAGAATGATATTATTTTAACTTCTGGAAACAAAAATCAATGAGAATTTATTAAATATACACTTGTATTATGATATTATGTCATTTTAAGGCAAAATATATATCTTTTGACAAATTTAAATATACTTAAATTTATTTAATTTAAATATATTGAAATAAAATTATTTTGTTTATTCACTATTTAGTAAGCAATGAATTAGGCACTGAGCAAACAGCTGTAAAACTGAAAAGGCTCCTATCCCATTAAGCTATCAGGAGTTATCACTTGCATTAGTCAGGTAACACTGAGACAAATTACCTGAGCTGATCAACTTAAAAGGAGGAGAGGTTTATTTTGGCTTATGTTTTCAGAGGTTTCAATCCCGGTTGCTTAGCTCTGTTGCCTGGGTGCCTGTAGCAGCACAGTACACACATCATGAAAATTACACATGACAGAGGAAGCCCATTCATCTCCTGGTGGCCAGATGTGAAAGGAGAGGGAAGAAGCTTGGGACTTTGATCCTAATATCTTCTTTAAGGCATGACCCCAGTGACCCCAGTGACCCCAGTGACCCAACTTCCTTCCACCAGTGTCCACCACTTACATGCACCACTAACCTCCAAAAGTGGAGGTAACCAAGTCCTCAAAACCTGGACCTTTGAAGGATACTTATACAAATCATAGCAGTAGCAATTACCAAATATTGTGTAAGTACCATTATAATTGCATACTTTGAGATAAAAAACAGCACTTTTAATATATGAAAATTATTAAGTTTAAAATTAAAGTAACTGAAGCTAACTGTAGCTGTGTTTTTATAATTGATTGTAGCTCTATTTTTCTTTTTTTGTGTGAAGAAGTTCCTTAGGATCAATTATCAAAAGTGAAAGTTTAAAACTAGAAAAGATTTGGATTACATAAATACATATCATGTGCTGAAATGTGCACACTTATGAGTGAATTATTGGGGTATCCAGCACCCCAGCAGAGCAATTCCTTCTAGGAGGTGTGAGTTTGCTGGGAAAATAAAAAGTCTGAAATAATCAGTAAAAAATAAAGACAAAGCCAGAGATTAGATTTAGGAAGCAGGACACCTGATGGGTCTTCAGGTCTTGATAGGAACTAAAACTGAACAACTGAAAAAGGCCTCAATTCTTTATTTAAGGTGAAGTACATCAAAGGCAGAGACAAGTTTGAGTGTGGGAGGAGTCTTGTTTGGTTACCCTTGGTAGGTGATGCCCATCTCTCGGAGGCAATGTTTGATCCTAAGGTTTGTGAGTTGACAGGGCACCAGTGTGATCTGGGATTTCTCCAAATGGGAAATTTCACCCAGGAGTTCCCAGAGATGGACATCATTACCCTAAGTACATGTATGAAGACACGAACTGTGTGACTCTACTTTGTGTACAACCAGAGACATGAAAAATTGTGCTCTATATATGTACTATGAATTGAAATGCATTCTGCTGTCACATATAACAATTTAGAATAAACAAATAAAGCAGCTTCCCTGCCTCTTCGTGGCTCAAACAAACCAAATCATATGGCTTCCAACAAATTATCATAATGCTAGCTGCTCTAACAAATAAGAACCAATCTTAGTAGCTTAAAAAAGGAGGCTTTCTTTCCTCGGTGTGGTAATAATCCAATGGAAGTGTTTCTGACAGAGGGATTTCCATCATGGACACAAATACCACCTATCATGGAACTTTTATGCATAAGTCATATGAATTCTCAACAACCTTCAGTTGATAGTTTAGGGAATGAAGCTTTAAAGGGGAGAAAATCATTCCCTTTCACATTCCATTGGTTAGAATCACATGGTTATTTACTCATACACCCACAAAGGATGGGATTTTAATTCTTGGTTCTGCATTAAAAAATAGAAGCAATAGCTGGGCAAGGTGGCACAAGTCTGTAATCTCAGCAATTTGGGAGGCTGAGGGAGGAGATCGAAAGTTCAAGGTCAGTGTCAGCAACTTAGCAAAGCCCTCAGCAACTTAGTGAGACTTTGTCTCTAAATAAAGGGTTGGGAATGTGGCTCAGTAGTTAAGTGCTCCTGTGTTCTCTCCCTAGTATTGAAAAGAGAAGGAGGAAGGAGGAAGTAAAGAAAATAAATACAAGCACAAATTTTGTGTGGACAGTGAGTAAGCCATTGGCCCCATAAAGTGTGTGCTTATCAAGCTAATTCTATGAAGGAGGATTTCTGCTTTTCCTTCCTGATAAGAGATAAATAACCTTAGAAAAAATAAACGGACTGATTGTCATTTTCCTTATGATATAAATCACCCCTCAATAAATGTATTGGCTGTCTCAATGAGGTATTCCTTCAGAACACTTACTGATTGCTTTATGCTGCATACACCATCTGGACAAACTATGGGATGTCCAGAATGGAAGCAAAACCACAAACCCCCTGCTTTCATACAGCATCCATTCTGGGGAGGGAGAAAAGTATTTAAAAAGGAATGAATTGTAGGGAAAAAAGTTAAGACTAATTCTTAACAAAAAAATTGTAAAGCATGACAGGAATGTTATAGGTTTAATTGTGTTACCCCAGTATTCCTGTGCTGAAATCACATCCTCAGCCCTATGTTGTATTTTAGTTACAGATAGGGTCTTACTATTGCTTAGCACCTCACTGCTGCTGAGGCTGGCTTTGAACTTGCAATCCTCCTGCCCTAGCCTCCCCAGCTACTGGGATTACAGGTGTGTACCTCCGTGCCTGGGTAATTATCTTTTTCTTTTAAATACCCATTCTGGGGCATCCTCTGTGGGCAGTCCTTCAAATATAATGCAGAGAAGTTTGGAGGGGTCTTACTTTTATATTGAGTATAAAGGGAAGGCTTCCTGGGATACGACAGGTAGGCTGAAATGGAGAAAAGGAAAGTGAGTGTCCATGGTGAGAGCATCAAGAAGATACCAGGCAGAGGACATGGCATATGCAGAGGCCAGAGCAGGAGACATCTGGAAGTCTATAGAAATAACCAGGATTTTTGTCTTCAATTATTGGTAGGAAAATTTAAACAATTATTAACCTCAAGATAGTGATTTTTAGTTAGTTAAGGTAAAAACAAGACTTAATAGGAACCTAACAACTTTTTTAAAAAAATTTCAACACATGCATTTATTTCTCATGATTTTTAAATTGAACATTTCATGTCTACACTGTAATCATCATTTTTCAACACTTACCAAGGTTTACAGATGAAATTATTTTGTATTTATTTTTGTTACAGAACTATATAAAAGAATTGAAACATGAGTAATGATAAATGGTAACCTATGAAATTTCAATTAAAATAAATAAAATTAAGGAAGTAAATACTTGAAATGAAAAGAATCAAACATAGTTTTTTATTTTAAAATAAGCATGGATATTTATTTATTTATTTATTTTTAACATTTCCATTTTTTAATTTTATAATTTTGTTTTTTTATCAGAAATTTATTAGTTGCTCAAAACATTACATTGATCTTGACATATCATATACCATACATTTGTTTCAAATGGGGTATGAATTCTTATTATTCCCACTTGTACAGATTGCAGGATCACATTGGTTATACAGCCACATTTATCCATCCTGCCATACTAGTGTCTGTTGTATTCTGCTGCCCTTCCTATCCCCTCCAATCCCCCCTCTTCTCCCCTTCCCTCCCCTCCCCTCCCTCTACCCCATGTACCATAACTCGTTTCTCTCTCTCTTATTTTTTTTCTCCCCTTCGCCTCACATCCTCTTATATGTATTTTTGTTTAACAATGCGGGTCTCCTTCCCTCTTCCGTGCAATTCCCCCTCTCTCTCCCATTCCCTCCCACCTCTCGTCCCTGTTTGTTGGTAATCTTCTTCTCAAGCATGGATATTTAGACATAAAATAAATTACAAGTATTTTACTCATACTGATTCTTTTGATTTTATTTTTTGCTTTGCATCATTTTCCTATGATGCTGATTTTAATTCATTTGTATTTCATAATTTTAAATTAAAAATTGTTCGTCAACTTGAAGTTATAGCTTATGTAGCTAACAAATTAATAATGGCATCATTGAGCATTTTGTTCTTCAAATTATTCATAAACAATAACACTACACGGGTTTTTGATATTTTACAAATGCATAGTAGTTTATGCAGTTTTTGTTTTAAATAATGAATAGCATGCAAGTAAACATCGAATGACTGGAATGAAATACCTTTCTCTTCTTATGACTTCCTGTGGTATTACCTTCCATAGAGAAGATGAGGTCATCTTTCAGTTCAGTTAGTTCTAGGAGAAGGATAAGAGAAAGGGTGTCTAAGGAGAACTACAATTATTATCTGAAAGCAGGGCCATATTTATGTTTTGTAATAGAGACATCGAACCAAAACTCATCCCCTAAAATGGAAAATTCAGATTCATAAAAGGCAATGACTTTTTATAAGCTCTGAGAATGAAGATCTCTAATGTTCCTGTAGCTTAAGGACCAAAAACCAAGATAAGTTTTCCTCAAACTCCTGTATATGTACACATTGCTCTTTTAATTGGAGCCAGGCAGAAACCAATTGCAGGCTTGGGTTTTTCACAATGTATAGTCATTAGACTTCCAACTGCCTGTTGTTGTATTACCTGAATCTAATCATCATGAAATATCAAACAAATCTAAACTGGGGAATATCCTGTAAGATAACTAGCTTCTATTTTTTAAACATGCAAAGGCCATGAAAGTAAAAGTCAGAGAGATTTGTTCAGGTTATAAGAGACTAGAAATAAGTGATAAATAAATGTAATACATAATCCTGAGCCACATTTTGTACTGTAGGTAAAAGAACACTATCAAGGACATTAGTAGAAAAGATAACAAAATTGAGATAGGGACTCTAAACTCTTTTATCAATGTTGTTGCAATTTGGGTCCATCAATAGCAAAAGCTTAGGTAGATAGTATAATATAGAAGCAGAATACTGATTAAGAATCAACAACTATAGATGGACTGGGAAGAGAAAACATTTATATATATATATATATATATATATATATATATATATGTATATATATACCTTCTCAACAGCACAGCCTTGGCCAATTCTATGGAGAGCTTATATGACCACAAATGACTCCCACTAGGTCAAAATGCCTCTTTTGTGATCAGTCATTGGATGTGGATTACCCCAGAAGGGGTGCTTTTACTCAAGCTTGCTCTGTATAGCTAAGGCAAACCCTGAACCAGTGGACATGTGGTAGACTGCTAACCAAATCACAGAAGGTGTGGCAGCAGCAGATTTTTTCCTCTTTGATGCTGGATCCATAGGATGCACCTCCATACCAACAATAGTATTCAATCTCTTTATTTTAATGTGTGTACTGAGATCCTGTGACACAACATCCTAATTAAGAAATACACACAATGACATGGCATTCAGGATATGTTTGAAATTAAAAGGTTAAACTACAACAACTAAAGAACTAGTGTCATTTTCAGGCTTCCTCAAACATGGTTTGAAAGTTTCCTCAAGGTGCTGTATTCTAAAGTTTCATTTCCAAAGAAGGAAAACTTGATGAAGGAGGAAAAAAAAAAGTGAACAAAAAGGCTGTATTATATCCCAACAATTCAATAAATCATGAAGCATTTTGTAGATAACACTACAATATTTTGTAGCAAGGACAAAGAACTTCATCAAGAAATTAAAACCTTGTCAGAGCAACAATCACCTCTGATAGGAAGGCTACAAAACAGTAAGTAACAAAGGAACTACAAAGATAGAAGGGAAGAAGGTGTCTCACAAAGGATAACTGGGAAAGGTGGCATTTGAAAATGGGGCAGATTTTTATATACCACTGAAGGCAGCACAGGTGATACAATTTGCACACACACACATTCACAATGGAAAACTCTCAATTCTATTTGCATACAAACTCAAATTAATTACATTTGTAAATATCTCCTAAAATGTGAATGTATATCTGAAGTAAAACATGTATGTCATATATGATGCAGATACATACTATATTTTTTTCCTTAAAGTACTTTGTAATTGTTCCATAATCAAATGTGATCCATTACTGATGTATAAAGATAAGTACATTATGTGTATAGAAATTTTGTGCCTATGATATAGAACCTAAAAAATATATTCTGAGTTTACTAGTTAAGAGAACAGATCTCGTCAGGTATGGTGGCACAGGCCTGTTACCACAGCAATTTGGAAGATTCAAGTCCTGCTTCATCTACTTAGCAAGGCCCCCCTTAGTAACTTAGTGAGACATTGTCTCAAAATTAAATAAATAAAATAAAAATAAAAAGGACTGAGTACATAGCTCAGTGTAAAGTGCCCCTGGGTTCAATCTCTAGTACCCAAAAGAAAACAAACAACAACAAGAACAACAAAACAGCACATATAAATAAATAAGTGTTTGATATCTTTACAAATGGAATAAAAGAGCTGAAAGACAGTTGTCAGTTTTTGGAAAGGAGGTTAATTTCCATTTGCCATTAATTCTTTGCATTGTCATTATAACAATTTCTCTTGTGGGAATGGTCTGGACTGTATTGAGGGTAGCAGGGACTGAATAAATTCAGAGAATTTCTTCTAGGCTTTGTCCCAGCCAATAAAAAACAAAACAACAACAACAAAAAAACCAAGAATTTGATTTCTTGATCTCATGTATTTTTTTTCTTCAGCTATAAAGAAAATTAAGTGGACTGTCTATCCCATTTCCCTCCTGGGTACAGGTTGCTATAATATTTGTGTTTGATAAAAGACTTTTTATCTTTCATAAGGACATAGTATCTAATTTATCAAACAATATATATTGCAATTCTCAGCTGAAACATATATCAAAGAATGAACAGTTTGAAATAAAATAAAATGATACAAAAGAGAAAAAAAACAGAGTGGCCTGGAGAGAAAAACATTGAAAAAAATGATTTATCCCAGGTATATATGTTGCTCAGTTGTTTACTCCCTAATATAAACATCCGTGGTACCCTAGTTT
The DNA here is from genome assembly GCF_021218885.2 of Marmota monax. Taxonomy (NCBI): domain Eukaryota; kingdom Metazoa; phylum Chordata; class Mammalia; order Rodentia; family Sciuridae; genus Marmota; species Marmota monax. The sequence goes on along the minus strand of NW_026694479.1, from coordinate 4,494,869 downwards.
TTCATCTTATTTTATGTCTGCAATAGATAAAAATCAGCTGAAGGAGATAATGATTTATTTTCTTTTAATAAGTATGTAATCAAATACTGACAATTTCCTGGTTACTATCACCATAAATACGAATGATTATAAACCAGATCATAGAAAATATATGGTTGCTGCATTCTGAGATCACTCTTATCAAAATGTAACTGATCTTCAAGATCATTAAATGATCAAGATTCAGTGCAAACAACTAGTAACATGAAATATAAACGATAGTGAGAAATCCTGATATCATTTTTTATTTGACCAGAAGGGTATTAATGAAGCTACTTCTCTCCAGTAAATAATAACCACCTAACTCCTATACTACTTGTATTTCTCATCTTTTTTTTTCCTTTTCTGAGTTTCCTTTTGCATTCAAAGTAGGTATGTGAGTGAGTGTGCGTGTGTGTTTGAGTGTGTGTGTGTGTGTATGTATATGTGTAGTGCTTGTGAGGGTCAGCCTGTGTTGGAAAAACAACAGAATATTTTTGTCTGAATCCCTTGATGGTCACTGTGCCTGCGAACAGGGAGATATGATCTTTTTTTTTTATTGGTTGTTCAAAACATTACAAAGCTCATGATATAACTAGCATTTCCATCTAGAGAGACATAGCATATAGAATGAAACTGTACCCATGGTCATGTATAGATATCAGTTCATAATTTATATATACATTAAATGTAAATGAAAATATGTATTTATATGTATTGCATACATACATATATGTTTTTTGGTCCTGGGGATTGAATCTAGGGCACTTAATCACTGGTACACCTCCCCAGCCCTTTATTTTGAGACAGAGTCTGGCTAAGTTGCTGAGGCTGGCTTTGAATTCACAATCCTCCTGCCTCAACCTCCAAGCCAACATGTCCAGTACATAAGATTTTTTTAAAAAACACTGACTTATCAATCTACTACCTAGCATCTTTTGTTTCGAGCTAACTCAGTATTTTAATGGATAGCAGTTTTCATTTAAAAAAATATCTTGTTCTTTGTGTGTATTCTCATTGAATAGCTGTGAACATGAAAAAGGCGTAGAGATTTTCATTTCATAGAGAGAATCATGTCCCACTTGAATCAAAGTGTGGAATATGATATGTCAAGAAATTTGTAATGTTTTGAACAACCCACAATAAAAAATTAAAAATAAAAAAAAAATAATGCTACTGTAAAAAAAAAAAAAGATGTAATTGTCAGTAAAGTGTACTGTCATTAATGCATTTGACAACCAAGGACTGAGATCCTCCCTGTGAAGGATATGATGCTAGATGATTGGGATATAGAGGAAAATCCTTTTTATGTGTGAAAATCCTCTTGGCATGCTAAAACTTGAACATCAACAACCTCATGTAAGGAAGAAAGCACCCAGTGCAAGAAGATGATGCTGTTTGCTGTTTAAGGGAAAAAAGAGGAAGGTAAGTTTATTATAGTGTTTAGCACATGGCAGACACTGTCCTATCTTGCTTTCTGAATGCTAACGTATTTTATTCACAAACGCAGGGCGATCAGAACTCCCATTGCCCAGTTTTCCTGAGGGGTAAATTGTGCCTTGGACACATTATACTATTGCCTCAAGTTCAAACAGCTACTTAGTGATAGACTCCAGTTCCTAAAATGGAAATCGTCGTTTTGTAGATGTTTGGTAATCTTAATTCAATGAATGAGAAAAATATAGTGGTATGTAGAGCTTCCCATAGGTTGGCAAGGACTGAATTCATTGACTAAGTTGCTGAGAGAACTGGAAAGGAAGATGAGACACAATGATTCTGGGGACAGAAGGATACACAGGGCACCAGAAAAGGAAGAAATAAAGATGATTCTAATGACCCAGTTTAGGAAAACTTGATTCTGTGATGCTACTAATGGAAAAATGACCAAAAAAAAATGAGCATGATTGGGAGAGAAACTGGCTTTTGTTCTTAATCCATTAAGTTTGAGGTTTAAATGAAGCAAGCACAAAGTTATAAAGGCCAACGTTAAATAAACATTTCTTTATTACTAAGAATATCCAGTATCAAATCTCTCATTAGTATTTGAGAGAAAATAAAATACACAGTAAAATATCATAAAAGGGAACTCACTAAATTGTTTTACTCCTATCTCCTCAGAGTGACTAGCTAGCAAGTGAAAAGAACTTTTAAAAAATTATATTACACTGTAAATATCTGCTGTGTTTTTAAACCAACCTGTCTATTTAAAAAATTGGTATTATTTCGAATAAACACTTCAGTGTCATTATTTCAGAGAATGCAAATGTCAGAAATTATCATCAGGTCTGAAGTTATTACCCTCTTCCAGGGCTTCATTAAGCAAATTTAAAATGAATAAAATTTTCTGTGATTAATAGCAACATTTATGGAATTTCTCAAGAAAACATTTGTGGTTTATTATTATTTATAGTGAAGTAAGCAAAAACTGCTTCTAGTTGTGTTTTGTGGGTTACAATATTATATTTGGATGCAAATAAAAATAGGACTATAAATTTAGCTTGTATAATATAATTTTACTAAGTATGTAGTTGTTAATATATTCAGTTATATTAGTTATTAACAGATGAGAAAATACAATGTTGATTTCATAGTTTAGAAGTGTGTACTTGATACCCAAATTTTCTTTTCCTCAATTACATAATTAGAATGGCATCAATTAAACAAGGTTATGTCCCATCTCATTTCCATATTTTGCACACTTTTTTCTGGAATATTTATAGACTAACAATAACACAGATGGAAATACTAGTCCTACAAGATACGTTAAGAAAGCATCTTGTTTATGTTTCTCTAGTTATAAGCCTTTACTTGTCATTAAACCATATGGAATAATGGGACTTTGCAGAATGGTAAGGAAGAAGCCAAGATTCCCAGTCCTACATGTTCTCCATGATGGTGTTTGGTGGTTTCCCTATATAAAGCACAGCCTTATAAATACTGATGATTGTCTGTATGGGATCTTTACAAACCAGTTTATATTTGATGAGATTATAGAAGCTATTTACAAGATTTTTCTCTTTTGTCTTTCTTTTCTTTTTTGGTACTAGGAATTGAACCCAGGTGCACACCCTAGGTGAGACACACCCTTTTTTTGGAGGCAGAATTTGGCCAAATTGCCTAGGCTGGCCTCAAATTTCTAATTCTTCAGCACCAGCCTCCCAAGTTGCTGGAATTATAAGCGTGTACCATTGTGCCCAGCTCTATTTATAGGATTTAACAACTGTGACTATGTAGAATATTTAACTTAGTTAAATATTAGGCATATTAGGTGATTTAGATATTGCTGAAAAATAGAAAAGCTTATATTATTTTGCAATTCTTTAGTAACTTTGCCACCCTTTTTTTTCCCCAGTTTAGGAAAATCTGATAAGGTCACTTCTAACAAGTTACTTGGGAACTGTCACTTGTTTCAGGAATTTTATATGGTAGTCTAATAATTGGATGTTTTAAAGTTTTAATGAAAAAAATTGTAATCCTTTGATATGTGAGCGTATATTCCAAAATGTAATGACTGCGACTATGTCATAATATTAAGCACATTGTAATTTGTATGCAATGATTAAACTCTTAATTATTGCATAGTTTAAGAACACATTTAAAAATAAGATTGCACCTATGTCAGGCATCATGGCACATGCCTGTAATCCCAGTGGTTTAGGAGGCTGACAGGAGAATCACGGGTTCAAAGACACCCTCAGCAAAAGCGAGGTGCTAAGCAACTCAGTGAGAGACTCTGTCTGTAAATAGAATACAAAATAAGGCTGGGGATGTGGCTCAGTGGTTGAATGCCCCTGAGTTCAATCCTCAGTACTTCCCCCGCAAATAAGACTGCACCTGCGTACATTCCTTTACAGGTGCCTTTGTTTCCGTAACTGCCATCTTATTTGACTTCTGCCATGCTCCTCAGGGGGCAATCTCTTTACAACTAACTCTACCACACTCAGTGCAAGCCCCATTTTCCTCTAGACCTAAATTAACTATGTGGTGTGAAAATAAGGAAAGACAGCTTTTCTAGGTTGAACTAAAAGCATCTTCAGGTTTCTCTTTATTTATGTACTCAACTTTAATTTTTCTGCCTTTTCCCCAGGATAGCTTATCAGAACCCAGAATTTCAAGGGTAATATATTTCACAAAGTATGGATTATTCATTATGAATAACATGATTTATGAGGATGTAACACAGTGCTTCAGGATGCCTGTATTTCTGTTTGGACCCTTCAAGCTCGCAGCACAGCTAGCAATTCCAGCACAGTGTCCACTTCCCTTTTGCTCAATATCCAATCTAAAATCCTGATCTTATGCAACCAAACTTCTGGAAAATTCCATATATACATACACAGGCTCATCTTTTAAGGGCAAACACCTATTTTTTTTTAGAATAAGGAAAGTTATATTTTACTATATATTTAAACATTTTATTTTCTTGAAGTCTTAAGCCAAGTGCCTCATTGTTGCTTTAGTTCTTCATAGCCAAAGGCCCAATGTAATTATTTATATTTTAGTACTCTCTCAAATATTAATTCAAGTAACCTTATAAGAAAAAAAGAAAGAAAAAGGAAAAAAGAACCTTTGCTCAGTCACTCCCTGACGTCTGTCTTAACTTCTTGAGTGGTCATCATCTTCATCGGTCATTTACTCACGCTGTCATGTAGTTGTTAATGTCTTCTCCTTACTATTTAAACATTTCATGAATCTGTTTGTAAAGGTAGCAAAATAGAATTAGAATTTGGGGCCCTAAGTATTTATTTTTAAATCTCGGTGTTCCTACCGATTCAGAAAAAGGGGAGAAACATACCTGCTTTCCTTCCTATAGTTCATCATTTATTCAGTGGGATAAATAGCATCCACTTCTTATGGGTGCTGTGAATTAGAAGTAATATACATAAATCACATAGCCCGGTGCTGGCAAATAGTGGCATTTAGTAAATGGTAGTTATAATAGTTATTGAGGTTGTTATTATGATTACCATATTTCTCATTATGCAAATAAATGCTCTTTGAAGACTGAGCCTGTCTTATATTTAGTTTATGTCCTCTACAACACCATAATACTCCTAACCACATGCTATGGAATGAATGAATATATGAATAGAATATTTTCAGAAACTCTTATAAATCTAGCAAGTGAATAACTGCAAGGTGAACATCACATTTTATTTTAAGTGGTTTCTCAATACCAGTCATCATTAGGATCAGTTCCCCTGAGGCCACTTGCTATTGACCATGACCCAAAGAGTTCACAAAGCTTGTAAAGTCTTTAAATTTATGAGATTTTGATGTCTTCCTGGTAAGTTTAATTTGCCAGAGTTTTTAAGAAAATGATCATTTATGTAGTTTGTTTCCTAGTTAGTTTTGATTACATAACACCTCCTAATGTGCTTAATATTTTTATGTGCTCAGATAATGTAAGCAGTATATTCATTATGATAGTTGAGGAATAATTTCATCAGACAACTGAGAAATGATTGCTTTTAGCCAGTCTCTACCAAAAATAATCATATTTCTAACTTATCTCCACATCTCCTTGAAGTTTTCCTTTATAGTTTAAAGAAGATGAAATTTGGCAAAGCACCAAGATAGTAATCATGCTATTTTTAACTGCCAGCCATCTGGAAGTAGTTCAGATTTTACCCCTTCATGCCTGTAGTTCTGAAAATGTCTTTAGAAAGTTGCCTTAGAAAATGTTGCAGACCTTCTCTCTTTAAATTATGGATCCCACTCAAGATCCCTTTTACAATTATTTGGATATCTCTCAAGTAGAAGGCAAACTATCAAAATTTTAAACACCTGTGGTTTAACATGACTGTGGTCAGATGTTGCTGCTCAGGCTCCCTTGTTGAAAGCAGACTGTGTTAGATTGGCATGGAAGAAGGATAGGTGGCCAGTAGTAACTTCTGTGAAGCAAAAAAAGAAAGCAGGATTGGACAGAGGGATAAGCTGGGCTGTGATTGGGTTAAAACAAAGCCTCTGCTGATCCTTTGAAGGGGCATCCTGAAGTAGAGATGCCCCTTCAAAGTTGTCCTAAATTGGGGGCTGATAGCAAACTTCTGTACTTCTCATTGATGAGTCAGTGGATGCAGGTTACTCTTGGAAAAGAAATAATGACCTAGAGAGAGGCAGCTCTTTCCAACTGAGGGTAATTTTAGGAAAGAGCTGGCTGGCCAACAACCTCCCACCTCACAGCAGGGGGAATATGTCCTTCCATCCTGAAGAGGAGTCCAACTGAATGTAGCACACAACTATGCTAGATTCCTCAAGGTATGTGGATAATTATGATGTAGCTTTACACGCCTTAGTTCATCTGTTTAAATTTTTTTAAGTATAAAAATATCTTAAAGCTTTTTGGTATTATTCATTATCTAATCAATTAGTGACATTGTAAACACCTATTTTATAAAAGTGTTACTTCATTACAAAAAATATATACAGTTTCTTTAGATATTGCATGATCCCTAAATTGTTCAGGTTATGGCCACTTCTCAGTTTGGCTGAACAACATTTTTATGTTTAAAGAGAGTTTGCTGTATGTTTAATGGATGTGATGTTGATTTTTCAGAAGAGATTTGAGCTCTTTCTCTAATCCTTTTGCCTCTTACTTCTATGCTGCAAAATTAGTCAGCCTTCTTATTTTCATAAAACCAACTTTGTCTCGTCTATCCCTTCTTTTTCAGTAAAAAATGTGTTTACTTCTCATTTATCTCAAAATTGAGTTAGTTGCTACCTGTCTATTGCTATGAAACAAACAACAGTGTTAGTGAGACTTCAAAGAAAATCAGGCATGTTAACTTTTGGATAAATTTTATTAACATTAATAAACTTAGAAGACTTAGGAAATTCTCTTTTTCATAATTGCCCCTAACATTGTATCGATGGAAAGAGGCGGGTGTTTGGAAGAACTTGCTAACTCTTCCGGGTCATGGTTTTAGTATAAAGGAACATTGCATTGTCTGTGTCCTGTCTTGCCACTTGCGTCACGGCAAAAATGAGGAGAGGCAGTGGATGCGTATAAATATGTTAAGTGAGAACAGGAGGCAAAGGGATCTTCTATATTAATATAAGTTGTTTTAAAGAAACTATTTGGTAAAATAGACTAATAAAACCTAATTTGTGTAATAAAATACACATGGAAGAGAAAAATAGGACTGTCTCTGTCTTGAATATCCTTCAGTTGTTTCAGAACTATTCTCTTTTAAATGAAACAAAATTATTGCCCTTTCATTGCTGCCTAAAAAGCTTTAAAATTATAAACAATATTGCAGCTGACTGAATCATTATCCTAATGGGATATTCATCAAAAGTCTATGAAGATTCACAATGAGAAGCTTTTATATATGGAATCCAAATGTTATGTACAATGGCAATTTAAACGCATGTGTTCTTTTCTCAAGAATTGGCCTGAAAACACAGAAGTCTTACTTTGATTAAAAAGAGCATTACTATGGGCCTGAAAAGTGATTGAAGTACAATATTCGGCATGATGAGCTGGGTTGCCTCTGATTTTGAATCTTCTCATTCTCCCCTCAACCACCCCCAGCACAGATGAATCAGCTCTCAATCTACTTCGGTTCTCTTTCCATTATTATTTTTTTTAACTTGGCAACTGATAAGTAACCCAGGAATCAGTTGGATTTGGCCTTTCAAATCATTGCTGTTTTTTGAAAAAGTATATTCTTAAGGTTATAAGCACCTGAAGCATAAAGCATCTGGTTTTAATGCTAAGTCACATTTTTTTCTTCAATTTTTCAGATCCTTTTTGTCAGATGCCATCCAAAGAAGTGCTACTGAAAGTAAAAATAAGCTTTACCACATAAGCCATGAAGTAAGTTTCAGTGGATGACTGTGTGAATTAAAACAAAAGATCAGCTTGTCAAATCAGACTCACACAAATCAGATATCACCCATTATCCAGCTTTACTAATAATTTCAAGGACAATTGATCAATATGATAAGCAGGGAAAGGAATGTGGCTGCTCATTTAGGCATGTTATTAGTTCTTAGGTTCTCTGGAATATAACAAATAGAGTTGAATATTAGGGCACAACTCAAGCCAATCAATTTTATTTTTATGTTTTATCATATCTGGAATAGGACAAAGTTTGCTAAGTAGGAAAAATAGAATTCTTAAATAAAATTAAAACTTCATTTTATCTCTCCTCCTCCTTCATTTTAATTCTCCTTCTCTTCCTTGTCCATTTTTTTTAGACAATTATTTGCTGTATCTTAAATTTGCAGCATGTAACCCCACTTATTCTAACTCATGGATGATATCTTTGAAATGTGGAAATAGAATGTGCTCATCATATCTGTGTGCCAGATTTATTTACATACTGGACATATTAAAAGTTGGTTTAAACTTGTAAAATACCTCATTGTCAATGTGTCTTATGTAATGTATGTTGCCATATTCAAGTATAGATCCGAAAGTCCACAAATGGTTATACTATATAATTTGTGGAGGTAAAAAGATTTACTTTATGAAGCCTTCATAATAGTTTGAATGTTTATAATAAAAATGCTTTTGCTTAGAAATAACAAACATACTTCTTTCTTTTAAAAAGATTTTAAATACAGATTTTTGTGACACAAACGATAAAATAATGATTATGTATGTATTTTCTCTATATGACATCAAGAGCTAATCTACTTAGTAGAGTTTTGTTTACCAAAATTATAAGGAGTATGTTTTATTACTGGATAATTATATATCCAAAAGCTTGTAATAACTTTGCTGCTGAAATGTTGAATCAAATTTTAATAATGGTTGGTGCAAAAAAATTCATAGTCAAATCCAACTTTCTAAGACTCAAGTAAGTAAATAGTACTAAAAATAATAAAGTCTCCTTTCATCTCCAAAAAAAAAAAAATTCATAGGAGACTGTGAAGTTGAATAAGAAGCAGACATTTTTATTTGGTAATTTTCTGAAAATAATTACAAGTTTTAATGTCCCCAAAACAGAATATTAATCAGATATGGATTAAAATGACCAAACCTGAGACCTATGTACAAATATTTCACATCTGTTTGCAGATTATAATGACTACAATTCATAGTGTGTTGACTGAAAATGCAGCTTGGGAACTCTGTACTTAGTCATAAACATAAATTAAACCAGTCTGGGCTCAGTGCCCAGGGGATCCAGTCAAGCAAACAAAACTGAGCAAAGAAATTTCTAAGATGAAGAGCTACAGACATGGATATAATTAAAGATGTATCAAATTATCTGACAATGTCTTTACCAATTTTGGAATGATTTATATAACCTGATTCAGTGATGTCGGATAGCTGGATAAAACCATGATCTGTTTGGTTGTAAGGATAGGATTAAATGATAACATTGAAAGGAATTTTCACATTAAGTGAAATATGTGGATTCACAAAATCAGTGGTCAGGATTCTTTTCTGGAGATGTAGGTTTCTGAATTAAAAAATCTGCCTCTTTTACAAACGCTGTTAGGCCTTTGGTTTTGTTCTTCCTCTCTTGTATTCTAACCCCAAAGTCCATTTTACCTCTGTGACTCTAGAAATTCAAACCTCCAAATGATTGATTTTCCTCTTTCGCTCCTTTAAGATGTGCATGCTTCCTCCACTGACTGTGAAAATGACTACAACTTGTTTCAACACTGAACATATTTTGAGATGGGGGCAGAAAGGGAAAGCATAGTCTTTACCTTTCTGCTCATCTGTTTCTGCACTGATGATTTAAGATAGGCAGGAAATACACTGATCAAGTCTAACTTTGGGTGACATCTGTTTCAGCACTAGTGGTCAATCCAGAGAGCTTGAAAAGCCCACCTCAGGGTAAAGCGTAATCACATGGACAATATATATATATATATATATATATATATATATATATATATATATAGTCAGGATTCAGGCAGTATGTTATATCTCTACATAGTCGAGGGTAGAATATGCTATTTAAATTTATTAGATTCAAAATATTTTCTAAAACTGGGAATAAAACCCACGGGCCTTATTCCAAATATAAGACATTTTCTTGAAAGGAAATTAAATACAAGTGGACATTTACAAAGTCATACAAATCATCTCTTATCTGTTCTAATACTAGTATAAATACTTACAAAACCCACCATCTTCATTATATAGCTGTGGAAACTGGGGCTTATAAGTATTAGGTGCTTTGCCTACAGTCATGTAATAGTTATTGTCAAATTCCTGATTTACAACCTATGTTTAGGGATTCCAAGTTCGGTACATTTACATTATGCTGTAATGGCTGGATGGAGCCAGAGTGCCTGAATTCAAATCTTGGCTCTACCATTTCTAACTAAATAACCTTACCAAGTTAATTTATACTTCACAGTCTTGGTTTTCTTATCTATAAAATAGGAATAATATATTTTCTACATAGGATGGTTATGAGGATAAGCTCAACTAATTTCAGAGCACTTACTTTGAAAAAAAACACTCAAAATTGACTAATGATATAGACTATAATCATAAATTTATAATTGTGTTAGATAAATTTCGCTCTATATACATTTTAGAATACACATCTTCAAAGGTATGCTTTATTTGGAAGTCCAGTAATAAAGATACCGTATAAAGTAGTTTGATATTTCAGAAAATGCAATTAATACATATGGTTAGGTGATATCTTTCTTAATAAGATGAGTTGTATACTCAGAATGACACTTACTATAAGTAGAATCTGCACAACGGTTCCACTAACCAGTGTTGGATCATGGCCAAATAAGCAGCATGCTTACTTTGGCGTTTCCCCTTACAAAGCAAGTGGCCTGATGGTAGTTGTAATTATTGTATTTGAACTATATAACAAGAAGGAAAATGTAATATCACAGCTAAAAATGTGAGGTTTTTTTTTTTCCCTCTGTAACATTTTATGACTTAATTTTAGTAGAATATTAGAACCCTATTGTGCTACTGCAATAAAAGCGCAATGGTAGATTTTTGAAAAAATATGGTACTGTGTAGAAGTGAGTGGATAAAAACAATTATCAGTTAAATGGGCAATTCTGTTATTTCAAAATTATATGAGATTATGGAATAATGTAATTGCTCCACTCTTTAGCTAAATTGAGAAATAATTGGGTGTTTATTAGTAAACTGTTGGATGTAGGATATTGAATTTTTTTAACCATGCATGGGAAAAGGAATATATTATGATTGGTGTGCAAAAATATATGTCATTTAGTTCCACTGACATTTAATTGCAGTACCAAGCAATTAACCAAAAATTTTGAAAAGAAGCATATATTATTCATAGTATAGAATTACATCCAGTTGGAATTTCGAGTCCCTGTTTCTATGTCTAATTATCAGTCATTTTCTGTTTCTTCAAAAAAATCACCTTTTATAATAATTTAGACAATAGATGCTTATTCCTAGACATTAAGGTTATTGTCACAATTTTCATAATTGTGAGCATTTTATGCCAGTGCATTCAATTAGTTAAAAATTTTTGCTTATAAGACTTCTTTATAAAGTTTTCATTTATGGTCCTTTGGGTTTTTAAAACATTTGGCAAAAATTTAGAGGGGTATAGGTTATATGATCCATAGTTATTTTGACCAGAAGAGACACTGCCTCTTTAGAAAAGCTTGCCAGGCTTTGTGTGAAAAATCATCCTGTAAACTCAGCTCACATTTGTGAATGATCTCTAGGAGCTTTTCTGAAGTTTTTTTTTTTTTTTTTTTTTTTTCCATTTTCCTAAAGTTTCATCTGTGTATTTCCCAATGTCATTGGTATTTGTAAAATACTTAGACTCACTGATTTGAGTTAGCATAGCTGGATTAATATAGCTCATGAGTTGAACAAGTCCCTGGGAAGTGTTATAGATGAGTCTCATATTGGGAACTGGCATGGTGGAATCCAGGTAAAATCACTGGTTTCTGGAAAGAGTCCATTGGTTTCCTGAAAAGACAAAAAGGGTTATCTTTGGTGTTCTCTTCTCCCAGCTGGACCAGAAGCTGCTCATCACAGCAAGCGAAGACTCTTAGTGAAAAAAATTCAATTCTGAATGTACTAAATAAGGAATTTCAGATTACTATTTAACTATAATAAGATTCATATTGCAATGTTTAGAATTCACTCTGCTGGACTAAGGAAGCAGAATTTAGAAAGGACACAGGTGCAGTTTGTTGAGAAAACCCAGTTGACTCATGTTACCGACTTTTCTGAGTCCTCTGTCTCTAAACCAATAAGGGCTAGAACTGATGAGGACTGCTGCTAGTGCTTCAGGCTTCAAATAATAATTTATTTTTTCTTACAAGTTTAAGTGTTGCTGACCTAGCCAAACCAGGGGGTCAATGTGGGAGAATACATATCCCAAAGGCTAGACAAGGAAGCATGAATATTTTGGGCAATTTCTATAGTCAATCTACAAAACTGTACTAATGTTGGAAGTGTTGAGAACTAAAGTAAGACAGCAAAAGCTGAATGTCAGGCCATGAACTTTTTATAGGACTGATCTTAGCAAGTCATCTAAGGATAGGAATTTAGGTCAGCTCTAATCAAAATTTCCAGTGTCTAATGCTGACAATAAATAAATTATCTGAAGGTTTCCTAAATGTAATACATATTTGTTTTAGTTGCCTTTAAAAACAGGGTTTTTTTTTAATGCATGTTTCAATTGGAATATTTCTATACACTTGTCCAAAGTCACTATTGTATTTTATTTCATAGTATTTTGTGCCAAAGCAAAACCTAAAAATTACTTTCTTAAGGCCTAATAATCTCAGATATAATATTAAAAAGAAAAGAAGGAGACTACATCTCATTATCTTCCTTTAAACTCTAAAACTTTTTGTGGAATAATGGAAATGTAATATAAGCTAGCTGACAAACATTGCCACATGCCATTTTTGAAGCACAGTCCTCAATGTTATTTTGCTTATAAGAGTAAACAAGAAAACCTGCTCAAATGTTGTCTAGTAAAAACTAGATAATGTCAGCTTTAAAAAAACAGCTCAAGTGAACCAAGAAAATTTTCTGCATTCAAAGTTAAATATAAAGAAAGTAAAAGTGCTTAAATCTTTTTAACTTACTGAAACTAACAAGAAGAGACTAATAAAAATATTTTTATATTATAATAAAATTTACTGGGGTAATGTGACATGTTATAAAGGGAGGCATGAACATTTGCAGCCATTTAATTGGACTATCTGCATATTTTCCTGAAATACAATAATTGTATATTACTATAGCAACAGACACATCTAATTTTTCTTTAGTCATTTCTTATTGCATTTATTTATATAAGCTGATAACCATAATAAGCAGTATCTAATACACCATTTGTACTTCACTGTCTCTTGGAATTAATTTTTTTAACCTTTGGCTATATATTAAGGGCATACTAAAATACATGCTATTTATATTCAAATTAAAATACATTTACAAGAAGAAAAGGGGAGACTGAAAAAATTAAAAGTGGAAACAAAATGAAAATTATAATAATGGGCAATACTAAAATTCCTAAGACATACAGGAAGAAGGAGTGACTTTTGGAAATAAACTTTAAAAATGTAAATGGATAAATTAATATGCAATTAAAATGAAAATGAGGCATGTATCACAAGCATACTGTGTGTCCCTGAATATTGGAGAGTGAGCAACTTTAAGATGGTAGTTCGGATGTATTTGCCCTTTGAAGTCCTTTTTGGTTTAATAGGCTCTAACTACCTCAATTTTAGTCACTACTATAGGAAAAACCTCTTCAGTAACCAGAGCCCTGGGGCTAAAAGAACTAGCATCCCCTTTAAGGACTCTTTCAGAACCTACTCCCTTGACCTCTTGTTTATAGATCTCACTTCTGGACCAACAGGGGAGAAGGAAGAAGTGAGAACAGGGCTGCAGTGGGGATCTGGGAAGAGGAATAGAAGAAACTAAGGAAGGGAAAAGAAAATGAAAGAAACAAACAGAAGGGATAGCAGCAGACAGCGTTATTACCATCAGATTCCATACTTTTCTATATAGGTGATGGGGAGCCTTCTGGAAAGAGCTTCAATGTTTTGTTTTTCTCTGCCATTAACTAGTTTTGCAATGTTCAGCACTCCAAGTACACCTTGGAGTACAACTTCCACACGTTGCTTCAATCTCACTCAGTAGCTGGTTCCCAGTAGTTGGTTTTCCCCAAGCCTCTCTAGCAGTCTGAGTCTGCACAAGGTAAGTCTTACATCTGGCAGAGGACTGTCCTAAGGGGGGCCCTTATGTGGAGTTCTGAAGGTGCTTCTTCACAGAACTCACTTTGTTGTAGCATTGTGCTCCACAAGTTACCCCCAGTCACAGAAGCCCCAATTTTGACCTCTTCATCTTCAATTCACTGAGACTTTTGTGCTTTTCTTGGGCTCACCTGCCTGAAACAAGACCTGGAAAGGGAATTCAGGCAAAAAGGCTCAGCAACAGTGGGCTTCATGATATTGTTCCGTTCCTTCTAGGATCACAGTCCTGTGCTGCATGTTCTCTATAATTTTCTAATTGGTTTTGGCAGGAGTGTTCATCTTGTACCAGTTACTCAGTCATGGCTAACTGCCTTATTTTAAATTAATATTTAGACACTTGAGATTACTCTATTTTAAAAGGATCAAAAAATTAGAGATTTCAGTCTTCCCTTTAATATTCCTATACATTGAAAGCAAATTAAATGCATTGTTTAAAATATATCGTTAATTGTAAATAAATGTAATTATCCTTCCTGCATATCCAAGGCAGTGTTCTTACATTCACTTTTTAAAAACGTATTTGTAATTCCATCATACAATTTATGTGACAATCACTTTTCCCACGGAAGTCAAAGCTAAAATGGAATAGTAATTCAATTAGTGAAATTTCCATATCTGTTTTCACTGTTTCCTATAAATTTCTCAAAGGGCTCATTATAGAAGCATTATCTCTGTCAGGGACCTAATTATTTGTCTTCATATTCTAAGCAATTTACCTTTCATCTTTAATTGTGGCTTCCTTGAACTTTTTCTTCTGTTGCATTCACTTCAGTTTTATGTAACTCATGTTAGGTCATGCCACTCCTCTGGATTTCCATTTTCAGGGTTTTTTTTGTGCTTTTTTTCATTGCTCCTTTACAATTAATATCGATCCCTTTTCACCTCTAGCATATTTATATCTCAAAAGTACATCTTGTTATTGAGCACCTCTTTAATTAGCTCAAGAATTTTCTTTCTGCCCTTCCTCATATTCAGGGGCATCTGGCTAAGAACCAGCTTTTTTTATATTTAAAATCAATTTTGCTTAGCATAATTCATATTTTACTTTAAAATTCTCACTACTTAGTCGCATAGAATCATAATATTTTGTGTAAGCATACTTGGCACTTTAGGATATATAATGTATACTGCCTGCCTCACCCTTTGGTCTTGAAATGGAATACTCAGCAGATCATTCAATCCCCAAACCCAGATATTAAACTCAATAAATCCCAACATGTAATTTTAGTAGTGGAAGTTGATTTGTCATAACTAATAATCCAAGACAGTTTGCCCCATTTGCTAAGTGAAATGGTTAAGTATAGGAATGCCTGCAATTTTCGGTTTCTTCTTTTCCTTCTCTTTCTTCTTCTTTTTCTTTAATATGACCTTTCCAATTTAGATACTACTTTCCTATTTTAATTTCCTTTATGTTCTTTCTTCTTCCCCTTCTCCTTTTTTCCCTTTTCCCCTTCCTTCCTTCCATTTTTCTAACTTAGAACATATAACCACTCCACAAAGAAATATTCCTCTTTTAAGTAATGTGGAAATTGATGTCTGAACACATTGCTGAGGTCATATACTAGCAATTGACACCTTAAAGAAACAACCCAGTAACATGACTGCTCCTTCTCTGCTCTTAACTAACAGTACAGATTATTAGCAAGTTAAAAATAACATGGAATGACTGTAAATCTGTCAAAATCCATCCAGGGCAATGATACTTCTTTATGAACTATTAGAGCTTATTTCTAATTTTCAGAACAGTCTATCAGTATTACAGTTTAAACATTATAATTAAAAATGTTGCAACAATACAAAATAAATGAGAAATGAAAGAAAATCTTGGGTTCTAATAGAAATAATATAAAATTAAGGATCCAGATCAACTTTCAATTTTTCCTTCATTTTGGCATTTTAATATTCCATCTAGTTACAGGAATCCGTGCTGTGATCATAAACGTTTCTTTATCAAAGAAAATCATGTTAAATATATGATAAAATAAGAAAATTTGTTTCACTAATACATCCATCTACTCATGCATCTGCGTATTCACCCACTCACTTTTAAACTTAATAAATATTTATTGGTCAACTGTTATTTGCTAAATACTGTATTGTGAAATAAGACCTGCGACAGTGAACATAACTGAAGCATTTTCTGCCTGCTCTTAATAAACTTTCAGTTTATCACATGAAAACTCTGTATAAGAGATGAGGGTTTCATCCACAGAGCAGTATGATTATACTCAACATCATCTTATTAAGTTCTTAGTAATTAATGTTCTCTCTACTTGACTTATTTTTAACCATAAAATCAAATATATATTTTCTAAGAATCCTCTGGATTTTGCACCATTTGATTAAGAAACCTAGTGATGGCAATGGTTTTCATTAATCACTGTTTCAAGTTACAATAGCAAGAATTTTGTTTTAACTGCATACTCTTAATTATTAAGATTGCTTATTCTTCTGGATATGAAAGGTATTTATGAATACATAGTAACCCTCTTACACTTCTCTTCTGTGAGAAACTGGAATGGGATTTTACATGAAATAAGTGGCTTTGGATTCTTGCTAAGGAGTTTTGTGTTCTTAAAAAGTTCTGAGAAGCCTCTGATAAGAGGTTTCAATGCAAATGTAATCATTTCTTAAGAAATCTAATGATAACAAAATATTCCTCCAATACGTTTATTTTGACATTGTGCTTCCACACTTGTTAACTCTATTGAATAAAATGAATATAACATTTTTATCAAAAACTTAAATATATGAGAATTGAGTCACTGAAAAATTTTAAAACAAAATGAATTTTAAAAGTAAGGCAAGGGGCTGGGGTTGTGGCTCAGCAGTAGAGGACTCATCGAGCACATGGAAAGCAGTGGGTTCGACCCTCAGCACCACATAAATAAATAAATAAATAAAACAGAGGTATTATGTCCAACTACAACTAAAACTATATATAATACATATTTGTATATATTATATATATGGCAAACATATTTCTACTGTAAAGTAGTATATTCTAAAATTCAAAAAAGCCTAGATGACTATCAGATAGCAAGAACATTACACAATATAACAATATTTAAAGTTATTATGATAATGGTTATATAATGATATTAAGAAAACAAATCTGAAAATGAGAAAAAAAAATGAGAATAGTGAGAATCCCTAACTTTTGTAGCTTCATTAAAAGAGAGAGTTGGGAAAAAAATGACTATATAAACAAGAAAATTTTAAATCCTAGGTGAGGAGTCAAGCAGCTTGTTCTCTAAAAGAGTTGGCCAATTGCAACACTGAAGGCTCTGGGGCTTGTGGTTTCTATTGCCCCTACACAGCTCTGCCATGGTAGCTCCCAAGCAGCCATACTCATGTACACAAATGTAGCTCCTGAGACCAAAACAACTAGACTGTGGTACAACAACACTTTATATCTGTGAAGGCACATTTGGCTTCATGGGCTATCTACTCATAGTCTAAATGATGGAAAGTCTTGGGGGATAAGAGACTATCAATGTTGTAATTTACATAATAGGTGTTAAAAAAAAAAGAAAGAAACTATACTTAAAAAGATGAGATATTAGAAAAATATTTACTATAATAAATACTGTACATACTATTAGTGTTAATACTAATAATATTATATTAATATTTCTCTATAAGTGCAGTGGATCATCCATGTTCATAAATTCCTAATCTGCAAATTCAACTATGAATCAGATATTTTTTAAAACTTGTCTGTATTGAACATAAACAAGATTATTTTTTGTGTCATTGTCTCCTAAAAATCTGACTTACTATTTACATAATATTTACATTGTATTTGGTATTTCAAGTAATCTAGATGTGATTTAAAGTAAATGAAACAATATATGTACATTATATCAAAATACTATGCCATTTTATACAAGGGGGTGGACATCTGTGAATTTTGGTGTCTGTGAGTGGACCTGGAATTAATCCCCTGTGGGTACCAAAGGATCACTGTACTTTTTGTTGCTTTTTTGTTAATAGGTCTCTAAGTGGTTTTCACATGTTATTAACATATACTTTTGTGGCTGTTGTTCATAAAAGAACATCTATTATATTACCTTTTTTCTCAATATTAGAATAGTATGTTTACAATCTCATTTTTTTCTTCAATAAAGTTTTAATATTTATAGACTCTTTTCCCCTCTGAGATAAAGCTAGGTGACCTTTTAACATCATTAATTTCAAATGAAATATTATTCCAAAAAGTCTATAAAGTTAACTACAATGGTCACTTTGAATTAACTATACCTATTTATCTCAGCTTTCATATACAGAAGTCTTCAAATAACTGAGTTTATTGACTTTCCTGTCAGAAAATTGATTTGTTTTTTAGATATGATTTAATTTCAAAAAACTCTGTATATGCAGAGGTGTCATTTTAGAGATTAATTATAAAATAATCATGTTTAATTCACATATTTTAATGCATACTGTTCTTATTGATTATCTAGTGTTTCCATCAAATATGTCAAAAGTCATTAGCGTTCCATTTCTAGTACAATTTTGGGGGAGTCAGATCTTTGTTTTACAAAAAAAAATATTTTCTTGAATTCTTTAATCTCATCTGCTGAAAACACAAAACTACATAAATGAAGCCTAAAACTGTTGCCTGACTTTAAAAGACAGCTAGAACTTATGTTGAATTGATTTCCTTACTCTTTTAAACCACTTCTAATGATCTGAACACTTGAGCCTTTTCTCCTGGTATTTCCTCTCTTCACTGTCTGACCTTTGAAACCCAATCATTCATGTCAGTGTAGATCTTCTCCAAGAATGCCTTCCAGATCCCTGGTAAGATATCATATTCTTTTATCTCTATGAGAAGTCAAGACTAATCCCTACAGGCTGAAATCCCTGAGAGGAAGGTGGTGGTCTGTAGAGAGATCCCACTCTGTCCTACAATACCATTATACATCATAGTCCCTGATCACCTCACCTTGTTCACCTAATTCTGAAACAGAAAGTCCCCATAATCCAATGCTTTCCCTTCCTGGAGTGCAACATCTAATGTAAGAGATTCCTAAATGCCTTAATATCTTATTTTTAAGGCTTGTTGTGTGTTGTCTGGTCATTTATTTTTGTTTGCCCAACAACTCCATATTGTCAAATATTATAGGTTTACAGACTGTAGATACCCAGGGTAAATTAGGAAATTTGCATATTAATGTGATTAAAACACAGCAGGGATTTGGGTCTGGCCCATCTCCCTTGGTATTCTAGCATTTGGCAGAGTTGATGGGCATTAATAATAAAAATCTCCTGGGGATGGAGAGAAACTGAGAAAATAAACACTGGCGAAGAAGCTCCAGTTGAAACACAAGCTGTCCAGAGGCCTTGTCTATTTTTTCTAGCTATAACTTAAGGCTTGCCTTCTTTTCTCCAGTGGGAATTTGAAGCAAGGCTGCTTCAGAAATAGGCCCTGCAAGGAGAAAGGAGCAAATTCTGAGACTCTGGTATGATTTTTCAAACCTTTGAGGGAGGGCCTAAGACCTACCAAGAACCACATCACAATCATGCCACTGGCTTTGACCAATGTATGAAGAACTGACCAGAGGTGGCCTTTTCAAATTACTAATGAATATTACAGGATTATTCAATGCTAACAAATTAGTTAATATACAATAAATATTATCCAACATGAATTTTTCTAACAAAACTTTCCTTACAGTAAATATCACAGAGTTATAGAAGCTCGGGGTTTTATAATCAATGAGCCCGTAGGTTATTCATATCAGATCATTCCCACATACTTTCTGTTTCCACATATATCTAGCTGGTTGTGCTTTTTTATATATGCAAAGTGGGCAATCCTCCAGTATTGATTCTGTATGTGATTAATCACATCAATCTTGGATACCCTATTTATCTGGTTATAGTTTAACTTATTTGAAAATTGAATAACCTTAATTTACTTATCCTGATTTAAAAACAAATCCCTGAAGTCAAGTGTTTCTTACTAATCTGGTAAAGTTTTAAGCCCAGAATGACAACTCAAGGTTCTACTAACACATACTTGCTGCAAAATATCAAGAACATTAAAACACATAAAAATAAAGTACTAACCTGTAGTTTGCTTCAGCATTATTTGTACTTTTCTCTGATCTCCTTCCTCCCCTTTTCTTCCAACCCAGTTTAGTTAGTGATGAATGCAAATGAGTACAGGTTACTTTTACTAACATGGAAGGTCCTGGGGAGTTGAGGCCATATATTATTCATTTTTTTTTTTTTTTTACTTTAAAGAACCCAGCTGAACTTGGTGGTCTTGCATCATTGATATCTGTTGGTTTCATGCATGTCTGAATGCATAAACTTTGGAACAAACACATTTTAAAAAAATGCATCATAAAATGGGCACAGGGGCACATGCCTGGAATCCCAGTGGCTCAGGAGGTTGAGACAGGAGGATCATGAGTTCAAAGACAGCCTCAATGATTTAGCCATAAAAAAACTTAACTATACAAAACTATTTAGCTATAAATAACTCTTGCCATAAACAATTTAGCAAGAACCTGTCTCCAAATACAAATATAAAAAGGGCTTGGGATATGGCTTAGTGGTTGAGTGCCCCTGCATTCAATGCCTGGTACGAAAATAAATAAGTAAATTAGTTAAATTGCATCATAAAATAAAAATGAAAACTTTCAGTAATCTATTAGTAAAAATGGGTAATTCTGTGCTGAAATTGGGTTCCAGAGATTCTAAATAAGGACACCAAACTGCTGAACTTTGAGATTGTGTTTTACTTACATTTTTATTACTCCGTATACTTATTATTACATTATATTGATTTTTATTTTCAGAATTTATTTTAAAATTTAAAAGATTTATCTGGATAGAAAATATAAATAAATTTACAGAATTAATGTAAAAATAACTATTTATATAGCTAATAATTAAAAATGAAATGTGCTGTTAAGGAAAACGTTCAAACATCTATAGTTAAAATCAGTTACAATAGATTGGACATCAGACACAAAGAGCATATTCTCTGTGCCTGAAGATTGTCATTGGTTGAAATAGTAAGGACCAAAAAAAAAAAGAGGAGTGAAGATAGAGATTTTTTTTTTTAAGTGTAAGTTAATTCCCCTCTCCCAGAGAGAAATAACATGATGAAACATAGGAAGCCACAAGTTTGACTCAGAGTATGCATAACTGAGGAGCTTGCAGGCAACTTGAGAGCAAAGCTGGCAATTATATTATCCATCCCCGTCTCCATTTCTAACTCTTTTTCTATGCATATACATTTCTTTCTATACATATTCCTGTTGAAGAAACTGTATCATTTTTATTGCTCAAATGAGGATTTATATGTCTGGTTGTTCAAAACAGGAATATGTTTCTTTGGGAAAATATTTCTGTCAGGCAGAATGTCAGCTTGGCAAATACTAAATTGTCTGATATTTGAATAAGACAGAATTTATCTCTATTACAATGTAGGGAGATTTTTATATTCTTAGATGCAGAACCTCCCCAAGGAGGAACCTATCTCATGGAGGCAATTCTTTAAGGCATAACTGGAAGAATATCAGATGACTTGGGGCAGTACTTTGTAAACTAGTGTTTTTACTGAGGATGTGTCCTGGCTAAAGGCAGACCCTGAATAGTTTCAATAATAGAAATGATTTTTTTTTGATGTATAAATCAAAGTTGAGAAATGTTGCAACCATCCAAGGAGATGAAATATATGGGGAACTTGGAGATTTCTTATGGGGTAATTTAATTAAATTTATGCTTTGTGGATAAGTGAAACGTCTTCCCTCTGATCCTAGGAAAATGTTGGTAAAAATACCATGTGTAATTAATGCTTTTTGTGATGCATTGTGCTGAGTACGTCGCAAGTTGGACTAAGAGGTCTAAGTCATGACAACTAGGTTATGGATATTTGAGTGACTGTTCCATTGTCCATGATGGACATATAATCTATAGACTGAGGCGGCAAGAAGTAAATTATATGGAAATGGTACAAAAAAAGGAAAAGAACTGGCTAAAAGATTAAGTAGAAACTGTTCATAGTCAAGATCAATTAGATAAGATTTTGAGACTGTAGGAAATTTGTGCAAGGTAAGCAAATGACTTCCTCCTCCCATTATTCAGACCTGTCATGCACTTACTTGTAACATTCAATAAAATAATTACATTGTTCAAACTCATATTAACGCTTTGGTACTAATGAAGATTTTGATACTATAGTACACTAAAGACCAGCATTAAATCTTAAGGAAACTCAACACTATGTTAGGTAAGGGTATGAGTCTGCTAAGGCTGTCACAACTGACTCAAGCTGCATTAAGAGCCACAGATGGGGTGGCCTAAACAGTAGAAATTAATTTTCTCATAGTTCTGGAGATTTGAATTTCATCTTGAAGGTGTTGGCAGGGTTGATTTCTGGTGAGGCATCTTTGTACCTTTCAGACAGCCACTTTCTCACTGTGTTCTCAAATGGCCGTTTTTCTCCCTCTGTACTTGCCTTCTGTTCCTAACAGAAGTCCCTGTTATCTCAGTTATCTTTTCCATTCTTATCAGGATACCAGTCTATGGGAGTCAGACCCCACCCTTATGAACTCATTTAGGCTTTATGATTTCATTTAAGTCCTAACTCTACATTCAGTCACTGTGGGGATTAGGATTTCAATATATGAATTTTGTGAGAACACAATTCATTCCAGAATATTCTACTCCCTACCTGCCAAACTTCACGCCCTTCTTTCATGAAGACACACCACCCACCCCCATCCCTATCTTCCACAGTCTTTTTCCATTCTTCACATGGCAGCTAGAGCCATCTATTTTAAACCAATCTTATCATGATAAATGGTCATTTTTTTTTTTCTGTGTTCTACAAACTAGTCTGAGCTTCTAAATGTGACTCCAGTCATGACTCCCTCCTGGGCCTCTTTTATTTACCACCATCCACTGTATGCATTTGTTCTCATACTGATTTGTTTCCTTTCCTCTTTATTCCTTCCTTCCTTCGTTTTTTCCTCCTTCCTTCCTTGGTTTTTCTTTCTTGTTCATTTATTTGTTACTGGATTATTTTCTTAGTTATTCATCAAGAGCGGTTTAGCAGAATTAAGTCATGCCTTGTCTAGGAAAGAAATCATTAAGCTCTAGTGTAGATTACATGTTTTCCATCAGTGCCCTTATAGAGAATGCCGGGCATGGCTTTGTCTTAATAGAAAATATTAAGTTGGTCTGTTCTTATGTTTATCTCCAACAATGATGTTCTCTGAGGTTAAGAAATTTCCAGTGTTCATCTCTTGTGATTCAGGAGACAAGGAAAGGACTAAACAGAGTGGGAAGTCAATTAATGGGGTGGAACTAAAGTTAAGTCATTAGAAAAAAAAAAAAATCCTGTTACCTATTGTTGCTAGTCTGTTCTAGCATATATAATGTCATATAATGAAAACAAAGTCATATATGACAATGAACATGTCATTTCTTAAGTATCAAAACACATCTCATTCTCATTTTACTTGATAAGGAGACTTGAATCTTTTGTAGGACATTTTTCTTTGTTTATATTCACAGTTATTTGCCAGTGTCGTCACTTTTCCAGAAATAGACCTGTATACTACATCATCATTCATGTTTACTGAGAGAACTTCATTTTAGTCTCTGGTTACAATGCCATCTAATAGTTCTTTACTAATAATCATGTCCCCTTCTTACCCATCATTCTAACTGTAAATAATGTCATCTTTAGTGGGTACAGACTAATTTTTCCACTGCCTAAGGCATAATTCCAAATACCTGATCAAAGAATTCAATATCCTCTTATGATTGGCTCTGATCTACCTGCCCACACATTTCTGACATAACATACCAGTTTCTACCACCTATTTCTTAGCACATCTTATACTTTTTCCCATCACTCTTCTTTTCTTGTGTGTTTTTTCAGCATGGATTTCTTTCCATTTTCATTATTAAAATCCTATCTTTCAAGTCTCAGGTGCCATAAAGTCTTCCAAGTAGCCCTTAACATATAGCTTTAGAGAATTGACATTAACTTCCTTTGAAAATTTATTATAATATCAGGGAAATATTTTCTCATTTCAGATGGTTATGTTTACATAACTCACTAAACTTTTACTTATTTTTGAACAGGAAAAACAACGCCTTATTAACTTTGGAGTTCCTTTTCAAACATTAGCACAAGCAGTGACAGGACTATGAAATTCAATTAATATTTAAAGTATGAATACTGGAGTTGAAAGGGATCATGTAGTTCAAATTTCTAATCTGGATAACTAGGCCCCATAAAACTAAATTTTTTAAAGTAATTGAAATATGAAGATAGAATCTGACAACTTATGTGCCAAGACTTCTCTTTACATGGTGTCTTTTGATTAATATTTGATATAATAGCTTCCTCTAGCAGAAGTTCTAGATTGGCAATAGAACTTTATACAACTATGTAAATATTTTACAACCATATAATTCAATATGGTATTCACTAGCTACATATAGGTCTTGAGTACTTGAAGTATAGCTAGTGGTATCATGATGATAAATCAGTACTTTCCTTGATTTTAGTTGATTCACATTTAATAGCCACACTCGGCTATTGGCTACTGTATTGAACAGTACAGTAAATTATATGAACATGGTCCCCAAGAAAAACACATTTGTTTTCTCTCAAGAAAGGAAATGTGCTAATGACCAAAACTTTGTGGTCAAGAGAGGAAAAAAATACTGTTATATTTACCTTTTGATTTTAAAGGATATTTTTCACAGTGAAGAAATGTATAACAACCTTTATTTGATGAAATATTGTTGCTGGACTCTTCTTTAGTATAGGGAAAATATTAGCTGTTAAAGATTGAATTGAAAATTTAAAAAAATTGGAGTTATGAAAGGTGAGGAATACTAGATAACACAGGAGAACTTATTCAGTTTAGTGCAATTGGGAGAGTATTCATTAATCAGGAATGTATCTAAAACAATGGAGGAAATTTCAAATATTAGAGAAACAAGTAGAAAAGAAAATCATGAGTGTTGGCTCTCAAAGTTCAATTTTGAATGGTCTTTAATACTGCCTTTGATAAATTATTCATTAATAGTGGTTCTGAACATATTATTCTGATATACTTTACACAGCTTGTACATTTTTAGGATTGGAGAAAAATCATGTGTATATTATTTCTATATGTATGAAAGAAATTAATAGTCAGCCCAACTATATTGATACTGATAAAAACACTTCATTGTAAAAAATATTATTCCTACAAACGAAAGAAGATATCATAAAAGTATCATATTTGCCTTCCTATTTATGCTGTTTCTTTTCAATTTTTAGCCTTTTTTGGTTTGATGGACTTTTACAGGCTTTATTATTTCTCTGACTTCCTAGGTAATTATTGGCAAAATGCTCTCAGCTAGCACAGTTCATTATAGGATTTTCTAGGATATTCTCTATTCAGGCAATGCAAAAAGAAAGCCATTTTTATTTCCAAGCATGTTCACAATGCTGGTTTACATTGACTATTTTTTTTTAGTGTCATGGAATTTGTTGGTTTTATAATTCTATTATTGAAGTGAAAAGTATTGGCATTCCAAACCAAAAATCCAAATCTCAATGAGGTGATTATTTTCCATTATATTAATGACATCTCATCCATAAAATTTGTGTCCTTTGAAAACATTCCACAAACATTTTAAAACTAATCTTAAAATTAGTAAACATGGGGGCTGGGGATATAGCTCAGTTGAAAGAGTGCTTGCCAAGAATGCACAAAGCCCTGGGTTCAATCCCCAGCGCCACCAAAAAAAAAAAAAAAAAAGTTAATAAACATGGTATCTAAATTTAATAAAAAGGAATGGATAATTTTGTTAACGATTATATTTTGAAGTTTCCCCAAATTGTAATATTCTAAAGAATTTTTCTTTAATAATTTATAAGAGCTGCTATAAAGAAAAAATGAGTTTGTTAATTAAAATTTTTTAAAAAGATTCAAATAAAAATTTGCCTGTATTATTTTTCAAAGAAGGTTAGCCAAAATTGTATCAATTTTAGTAATCCTGGACAAGTTTATTTTTCTCACTGGCCTAATTTTCTACAGGAAAATGACTCAATGATACCCAGTCCCAAGATATTAGTTAGGATAAATGAATTAATAATGAAAATCATTTAAAATAGTACCCAGTTGATAAGAACCACTTAGAGACATTAACCAAGATTATTACCTAATTAAACTAGATTCTTTTATGAAAGAAGCACATTTATAAATAAAGCAACATTTTCCAATATCAAACTAGTAAATAAAAATTCTGGATTAGAACCTAGCAATCTTGTAAATACCTTCAACACTTTCTAAAATTAAGTCAGGTATAGTGAATACACAAAGTAGAAAGCAGAAAATCTTCCTGAGAATGAAATCAGGGAAAGTTTTATAGAGACCCCTGCCAAAAAATAAAGAAAGAAATTCCAGAATGCTAGGAGGTATGTAGTAGGCAGGTACCCCAAACATTTACTGTGCCCTATGTAACTGCTAATGAATGGGATATGAGACCATTAATAAACAGTTAAATAGAATATGTTTTCTTAATAATACATGTTTTATAATAACCTCAATGATCAGTATCAAATTCATTAATCAGACCCCTCAGAGATCCATAGTACACCATAGCAATGTAAAGAGGTCTTGCTTTCTTCATCTATCCACTTCTTACTACAGTCCCAACAACTTTATTCAAGCCCTTATATCAAATTTCATCCTTCTACTCCCAAACAATGCCCATTGGCCATTCCTCAGTCCTAGGAGTAGATGCAGCAGCAATATTCTCTCAGAACTAAAAAGGGCTTCAAGCAAACCTTAGATGCTACCTCCGTTATGGGAGATTATGGTCTTGACATGAATGTGTGGTAAGCTCTGGATGGTCACAACCCAAAAGCCCTACTATATATTCCTTGCATTACAAGAAACTTTCAGGTGAAAGGAAAAAACAAAGCTCTCTAAAGGGCAGGGTCCAAGGTAGGGTCTCTGCTGCTTATTCTAAAATTGTCATGAAGTGGTATATAGAAGAATTTGGGGGATCTAGAAGTTATTCTAGATAGATTTTGGAAAAGGCTGAATGTAAAGGGAGAAAGACCATGAAGTCTTTGCAGTAATCCAGTATACAGAATTATGAAACTAGTAGTAGAGATAAGAGGAAGAGGTTGATGGAGTCTGGAGACTTTTAGGTGGTACTAAATCAAGAGGGAGAGGAATAAGTTGAATGTTGGGAATAAACCTGACCTGGGTTCTGTAGGGAGGGTGGTAATGGAAGTATTCCAGAATTCTCAGGTTATAAAACAGTCTGTAATTGAAGTCTAGAAGCATGATTTAGTAAAACAAAAACTAATTACTATTTTAATATTTTTCAAGCATTATTTGCTTGAGGAATATATTCTTAGGAGACATGTTTACTTATGTTTCTAGATAGGTATACCTAAAAGACATAAACACATACAATTTATTTTGTTATAGGTAGTTTTAAATTCCCTCAAAACATAGGCAGTTTTATTTATTCAAAACACCATTAGTTATAAGTTACTAGTTAGGGCTGGGGATGTAGTTCATAATAGAGCATTTGCATAGCACATGTGAGGCCCTGGGTTCAACTTCTAGCACCACAAAAATACAATAAATAAATAAATAAATTACATGATTAAATTCCCCTCATTTTCAAAGCTGGTGAGCTAAGAATCTTTTTCAATTCACTGAGTTTGTTGAATGTACTCCTGAACCCATATTGACCAATTAAAGTGTATGTGAAATTCATTCAAATTACAATACATTGAGTCTAATCAGGATTCTATGAAATCAAAATGAATTATCTTTAAACCAAGACTATGATCATGATAACTACTGAATTAGAAAGCAAATTTTTAATTATTTATGCAAATGTAATTACACCAGTTTAAGCAGAGGCTTGTCATAAATATTAGTCAAACAAAAGACAATTATTTGAATGGCATTACTTCTAATGAAACAACATAAACAGACAATACTAATTAGGAACTAAAATGCATATGCTGTGAACTTAATATAAAAATTTCAGTTACAATATTGTATTGTGTAACTTGATAAAGTAGAGTTTATTATTGCTGCCCTCATTAAAATAAACCCTCCTTTTAGCACTTACAATGTTGGACTCCTACAGATAACATTATAATAAGGGTATGATGCATTTTGATTGAGTTACCACAAGGGAGAAATTTAATTTAATTAAACTGGTCTTCATTAAAGTATTGCATTCAAGTGAAGTAATTATATGGCACATACAGTATGGAAAAAATGCCTGCTGTTTAAAAGGGAGAACACTCACTGTAGATGGGCCTTGATTTTATTAAGGAGCTCATTTCTCAATCTCTAACCTGTGACTTGAACATAATGATATAATAGAGTGACATGACTTCATGCTCTAGTTTTTAAAATAAACAGCATCTTATGTGTATAACTATATCGTTGTAGCATTTTAATATAAATATATGTACACATATACACATTTGTATATATACACATATGTAAAACTTATATGCAAATTAATCTTAATACCCAAATAATATTTAGAAAAATATATGCATGGGTTTATGTTCTTAGATATACACACCCATACAAGTTTCTTAGATATGTAAACTCCACGTACCTAACATCATTAGTAAACATACCTATTGTTATGGATTAGTTTAAAAACATAATGTTAAAACATTCAAAAATATTTATGGGTATATATGGGTGGGTAGATAAGTAGAGTTAATATATTAAGTTGTGGAAAAAAAATCGACAATGTTTATGACAGTCTACTGGCATCTCCACTGATTTGAAAATGTTTTTATGTAGATAAGAAAACATGCCTTTAGATGATAAAAAGTGTGCAGTACATGATAACTTCAATTACCACATTTCCTTTCAGTTCGTTAAAGATAACAAAAGAAAGCCTATAAAATTAATCATACTTCTAAATAAACCCTGGTTACTTAACTGGGCGTCTATACCCAACTCAGCTAAATATAAAATTTGTTTAACTTCTTTATCTCTCGGCTTCTGTCTTGGGTCATGCTATTATAACAAAGTACTGTAAACCAGGTTGCTTAATGAACAAGTGAATCTAGGAGACCAGAATGGCCAGATTCGTCTGGAGCTGCACAGTGAAGTCTGCTCTTGGTACCCTCAAAGGGCAGGCAGAGGGCTGGAATTCACTCAAGAGTCTCTTCAACAGAGTACTAATTCCATACACAAACATCTGTTGCAGCTTTATTGTCTATAAATGTCTCTTGTTTCTTCATCTCCCTTCCTAATCATTTCTTAGGGGTCTCCTTCCCTGGTTTTTCTCCAATTGTTGAAAGTCCTCCATATTGCGTCTTTGCCTGACATTTTTTTTTTAATTTATTAATACATTATAGAAATTAAGGGCTGAGTTTAAAGCTTAATTGGGTGATGTTGCACCAGTTTTGAAGTTTTGCTAAGTATATTGATCTACCCTGGGCGAGGAACAAATGTCTGGAACAGAGTGTTATATTTTCCCTTTCTATTCACTCCTGTTTCTGCTGTTCAATCCATGTGAATGATTCTCCAACCTATTCTTTTTTAATGAGGATCCAAACGTTTTATCCACCAGTCTTCTTGACCTCACTGCTTACATATTCAGTATCATCTTAAAGTAAACATATTTTAAATCAAGTCTGTAATCTCTGTCCTCTGCAAACATCACATAATCCCCTCTTGGATTCTTTTTTGGTTAATAATATCATTATTCACCTGGTAACTCAAACCAGAATCTTAGTTATCTCTGTTTACTTTCTAGTACTCAAATTGCATACCAAACCAGCCATCAAGTTGAATATCTTGTAGTTGTACATTCACGATTTGTTCTCCCTGCAAATTTCCATTTCCACGAAATGTACCTCATTCTAGACTTTGAATTGGTTGGCATCACCTGCTTCATGGGCATACAACCTGTACATAGGGCCTCACAAATAGTCAGGGTCTGCACTTGGGCTTAATGCCCTGAGATCACTGTATTAAAATTCATATTAATAATGTCACTTTTGAAATTGTGCTTTCTCAGTGAAATCTAAAGATATATTGGAAAATAGGCTGGGGAATTGGGGCCTTAGCTCGTGTGGTCCACTTCCCACTGCCTCCCTGTTTCCTTGGTATGGTTCCTTGGTATGCTGCCTCTGTATCCACTGGGAGTCTGAGTGACCCATTGGTGACAGAGGCTTGCTCCATGCATCTCAGAAAGGGCTTGGCAACAGACCTCTCTGGCCTTGGTTGGCAGAATTTAAGCATTTCGTGGCAGTTAAGCAGGGACAAGACTTGCCAGTCCTCTGTCCCTTGGCATTGCTGTTTGCTGGGCCTATAGGCCTTGAGGAGGGAGGCTTGACTTCTCCTGGGCTGGACATAGCTCAGGTCTAGAGGCTGCTGTGAGGGAAACTGGTCAGCAGTGGGACTAGACCCATCCAAGTGCAGATTAGGACTACCTTTGCTCAAGGGAGTGGACATTGATCAGCAGATAAAAATTACCATGTTAAAAAGAGACATAGAACATAACCCACTTGAATCAAATGTATGGAAGATGATATGTCATGAGCTTTGTAATGTTTTGAACAACCAATTAAAAAAATTAATTAAAATATATTAACTTTCAATTGAAAAAAAAAAGAGACATAGAAGAAAAAAAAAGATGCTGCGTGTATTTCTTTTCCATTTAACTCTTTTTTTCTGCATTTTCAGCAGAGTGCTCTGCATTTTCATTTTGCCTAGAGCCCTTGAGCCTCGAGATAAATTCCTTCCTCCTCTCCCTGATTCTGACCTGTCTGTTCTCTAGTCACCCTCACATAATCTACAGATCATTCCCCTGTTTAAAACCCATTTTTCACATCCAGTCTTGTTCAGGAGAAGTTTCAGAGACTTGAACATAATGCAGTAAGCTCATGGCACTATGCAATCTGACCTCCACCCACCCATCTGGAGATGTCTATCATCCTGCTGGCTGCAACAGATATCAGTATTTTCTCAAATCATTTGTGATTTCTATTTCATCCCATCCTTAGAATATTTTTATGCCTAGAGTTCTACCACTGTTCTAGAAGGCCCTCATTTCTAACTACTAAAATGCTCTGCTTTAGGTAGTGTTTTTTTTGTTTTTTTTTTTTTTAAATGCCACCTACTTACTCTGGGGAAGCATCCCAGCCTTCCCCACCCACGAAACATTTCTTTCTTACTTCTTTCTCTTATATTCCTTACCTTCTAAATACTGATTTCAGTATGGGTTTTATGTGTGTATTCTTCAATCCTCAAATACAGAATCCATATTATAATGATTTGTATATGCCCAGGCCAAAATAACTCCTTAAATGTAGTGAGAGTTGAAAATTGTTTCTTTGTTTCTAAATTGGTTATTCATTAACAGTTAATGTCATTTCATTGCCAAAGAAATGAAGTCCAAATTTTTATAGATCTAAAATGGCATCAATTATTAAAATCCTGATAAGACAAAAAATCGATTTTTAAAAAATTATGATGCTTGATTTCCATTTGATTAATCACAGTAAAATGGCTTTTTTGATTATCTTATTAAATTTTGTTTTGTTTCATGATATTATCTAATCAATTCCTTTCAAACACATATTTACTATTTATGAGATGCACATTTTAAGTTTCATTATGTTTTAGGGCACAAATCTTATATTTGATATAGCAACTATAACCTATCCTTTTTATGTGAAATATTTGGTTTTAATGTATTCATCAATACTGTATTTAAAAATATAATTCTTTTTAGTAACTAGAACTTTTGAATAAATTTATTTAATTCATAATGAATAAATTCATATTTTTAGTGTGAGATATATGTTTACAGAGATAGATTGCTAATTCAACTCCTGTTCGAGTTATTTAGAAAGTAACATTGATCCATAGGCATTTGTAACATTTCCTAAGAAACATGATGTAATATATTTGAGTTTTAAAAATGTTTATATATTTTGTACCAAGCCATGGTTGAAATGTCTGCTTTATCTCTTGTATGCTATACACATTGATTCAACTTTTCATACATGACATAAATATACATTTGAGGAGTTTCAAAAATGTTCATTCTAAATTTTCCTATTGCTTTTTTGTTTATGGCCGTTACAGTAAGGAGAGCAGAGTGCACACAGCACCCTGAATCTTTTGTACATATTCAAAGCCTGCTTCCTTCCAGCAGCATTCATTCCACAAGAGGCTTAAAAGCTTTTGTATTTACTAAAATGTTGTTCACTGCTCAATTTCTTAAGATAGAATAAGAAATCAAAATAAGAGCTATTTTTATTCACCACAAATTTTTCTGTGTTGCTGGCATATAGTAAATAGATGTTTTATAATATATTGCTAAATATTTCAAATAAAAATTAAAAAGCATTTTAAATGTGTAGATAGAAATAGAGGAAAATAATTGATAATAACCAAATTTTAAACTTTATGTGAAATTAACTTACAGTGTTACAAAATAGTTTAGCCAATAGAATCTCTTTTGAACCTTATAAAAATTGTCTGGCAGAGAGTTCAGTGTTGTTTTTTTCCTATTTTGCAGAGGAAGAAATTGAGGTTCAAGGAGTTTCTGTGGTTTGTTCAAACTTAACAAGTAAAGGGCTAATTCCAACCAAGGTCTTCTGATATAAGGTCCAGTTCTATTCCACATAATTTCATATCGCTAACAATGACCAGATATGTTTTATTCCTCCCCCTTTCTCTTCTAATTTGTTGGGTTAAAGTATTGGTGTTTCCTAAAATAAATAAGAGATTCTGAGAATAAACCTGAAGATATAATATATACTTAAGCTTTCTCCAAATATCAGGCTCATTTACATATAATTTACATATAAGGAGACTTCTTTAGGATTTTTTGAGAAGTACTTTGAAAGATTATTTCCCATGTACAGCTTAATTTTAGTTTCATTTGAAAATAGCTGCTTAGATCACATTATAAAAGTCATACTTACAGTTTCTCCGATGTTGATAAAAAACATCTATTTGTTTTGACCTAGCCTATGTGATTCACTGGTGGACTCATGTCTCTTCTCCAATCTCAACAATCTTCCTCATTTATAAAGTGAGTGTATGGGATCCTGCGATGGTATAAATGCAATTACATATATAGGTAGAAAAGCACAGTTCTTGACAAATAATAAATGTTCAATACACAATAGTCTAAAAATGCATCATTACTACAGCAGAAACTGATGTTGGAATCAAGTTATGACAAAAACTTCATAAGATGATACATAGTGGATCTTTTTTTAAATCTTTGATGCACACTTTTGTATTTTACTTTCATAGTTTTTAAAAATATAGAGATTAAAAATTGGCTTCTATATTTATTATATAATTATTTTTCCTGATATATGAGCCAAAATAGTCAAAAATTTACATGCTTTTGGAATTTAGTTTATTCTTTGAGAAAAGAGATCACCTATCTTACAGTGTTAATTTTTTATTAAATTATTTTTACAGGTCTTATATATTTATATCAGTTAACAGTCTTTTAGTATTTGAAAACAAATCAGCAGAATGAAGAATGATGTATTTATTAGATTTTTGTGAAATTAACATTATATTACTTGGTATTTAAACTTTTCATAGTATTTTAGTCATACTTAATAATTCATATTAATAAAATGAATATTCTTTTAGGATCTGATAGCTGATTCTACCACATTCTTCTTAAAAATATTTAATTATCTTCAATTCAAAGTATCATTCATTGCTATCTAATTAACTTTGTCTAATTAACTCTTAATTCTCTTATTACTATATATATATAGTATATATATATACTATGCCTTGAGAGAATTTGTTAAATTTTTGATACGTTAACACTGAAAGTGTGGGGCTGAGGTTGTAGCTCAGGGGTAGAGCTCTTGCCTCGTACTTGTGAGGCACTGAGTTCAATTCTCAGCATCATATAAAAAATAAAGAAAGAAAGGTATTGTGCCCATCTACAACTAAAAAAAAAAATTTAAAAAAACCTGAAAAGGTAGGGATGTTTTTGTAATGAATGAATAGCACTTATGTAGAATTATTTCTATTTTATCAAAAAATTAAAATTTTACATGACCCTTTATTCATATTTCAAAGTAGTGTCAACAACAGGAAGTATCCAGTTTGCTGGTCAGAAATTGCAAATAACAGAACTCCAGCAGAAATCAGTTTTACATATACTACATTGAGAGTGTACATGTTTTGTGATTATTTCTTTTTCAAAATCAGTCATTGAAAGATAGATTTAATCTATCAGCTGGGCTTACATGTTACTACTTCTTTCTTCCTTTCTGCCCATCTCTCTTTCTAACATATACAACTTCTGCAAGGGGAATAGAAAAAAAAAATCAAGGATATAGGGATCTTCTTTCCTGAAGTGTGATCTGCCATAGCTTTTTTTTTTTTTTTTTTTTTTTTTTTTTTGTAGTTTCCTCAAACTTATAACACATAAAAATGGAGAGTTCGCCCTGGTTCCCATATCCAACTATAAGTAAATAAATTTGCATTCCTTTTTCTCTTATTAATCTGTTAATTGTCAGTTCATTTCAGAACACTTTCAGAAGGCAAAGGGGAGTCTTTCCTTTCATCTATACTAACAAGTATGTTCCATTGATAACTTGTAGAGCAAGAGTCATCAATGTATGCATTTTATTGCTTCCAAAATTCTCTGAGTAGGAAATCTTTCTTTTTATTCAATCATCTTTCTTTTTATTCAACATAAACAGATCTTCCAAACTCAAAGTATTAAACTTCAGTGTTCATAATTTATGATTAACTGGATAGGTTACAATACCATTATCAATTATTTGTCTGAATTCTGCTAGCACAAATTAATTTGTTGGAGTTTTGATTTATGTTTGTTTTTTTTAATGAGGAATTGAATTTAAATAGATCATTAAAATAAATATAGAATAGAAAAGAATTCATATTTTTTTCCATATAATTCAAATGCACATTTTACACTACATCTGGCTTGTGGCTATTTTCTCTGATCATTTGGTAACTGTCAAAGAGTTACATTTGTAGTTCTCCATGAATGGCCAAGGATTATCCAAGATTTGGCAGATTGAGATTTCTCCATTCATTCTATGGTCTGCTTTCCTTTTTGTTCTTGCAACATAGGTTCCTTCTTGCTACTGTTCTCCATCTGTCTCCATGAGGCTGCTCTCTGACTTACGGGGGCTCTCAGCTTGTTGCTTCAATTAACTTTCCAATGGACCCCCTGGCAGCCTCTATGGTTTCCTGCTGGTATTTCCCATTTTCCTGCTGCTTTTTATCTCTATGTTTCCCTTTTCCCTGCCTGTTTATCAGTAGTCAGGTGGTTGAACTATTGTTTGGAGCACTATGGATTTCCTGCTGATTTTATCACTAATTCCCCACTGGTCTTTTGTTACACTTTTATTTCATTTTCTACCCAATTCTGTCTTCAGGATGCTGGCATTATTTTGTAAGACCCTGTACAAGAAGAGAAGTTTTTCCAAAATGCTTAATCGAGAAGCTATTTAGTTACTTTTTCTATTAGAATTGACCAAGGGTGAATTATATTTCCCACTAAGTCTACTGGGAAAAATATACTTACATGTGACAAGGTGATTATATAAATACACACCATCTAGTTGCTATGATGTTGGTGCTTCAATTCTAAAATATTCCCACAGTGACTTGTTAAACAACTATCTCCTTTCACAGACTTCACTTGGATAGGCTGAAGGTGGTTACCTGAAAGAGAATTGTATTACTTACTATTTACATTTTAAAAAGAAGGATCCTGCTGTTTCTTTGTCTGGTCTAGCAATCTTCTTTTATGTTTTCATTACTATAATGTCCTATTCTCAAGAGTGGTGTTCACAGCCTAGATATGAGCAAATTCTCCTCATTTTGATTTTTGTATTTTCCATGTTAGATGTCCCCTAGGAATTGAGAGGGACTCTGCTAGGACTGATGACACAATAGAGGCCAATATTCAGTTTCACATCAACTCTTGGGGTTGATTTCCTGGTATTAACACAAAACTTTCAAAGCCTAAAACATTTCTAAGGCATAAATGAAAACTCTTTTTCAGTCTTCTAAGAAAAAAAGTCATTTAAAAAGTTAGCTTAGAAAAACAACCTACCTTAAACTTATAATCTGCTAATGTATTCATCAAATATAACTTTTGGCCAGATGCACTAATTTATGTAATGTAAGGGAAATATAAGCAATTAAAGATAGTGCAATGTCACTGTAGGAGTTTAGGTGTATAGAATTTACATATAAAAATGAAATTGTACAAGTTTTAGAGTAGGCATTTTTATGTTTAAATCTTGACTTTGGCATGTTTTAGCAATATAATCTCAAGCAAGGTTATACTAATTAAATGTGGTTTAGAGCAGATCACTGGTTTTCAAAGTTTTCTATTTTTATTTTGTCTTCTTTACTTTTTATAGCATATATATTTATGTAAAATCCTGCATGATCTCAGTGTATTATTTTACAAAGAGAGTTAGAGCTAATCTGGTTGGAGGGAGGCTCAGAATTCTGAATGGTTTTTAATCAATTTCTTCTCCAGGGTTGTTCTGAGAAACTTTTATATTTGCCCAAGCTTCTGTAGAATATAATTTGGAAGTACCTGAACTAGATATCTTGTTTACTGAGCAACTATACTCAGCAAACAACACTATTGTCTATATCCTTTATCACTGTGTTTTGAAGTATGATTCTATCCATAAGAGCCAGGATCCATTATTTTAGCACACATTCTCCTACTTCCTCACTTAAGTGGAGAATAGTAATAATAAATCCTGCTCTGGTAGGTTTCCATTCCTTCTTCTTCTCAATCACTCTGCTCACGACCCAAGGAGACTTGGTTGTTTCAAGATCAATCACATCCTATGCATTAGCCCTGTCTAAAGCAGTCCCTCGGGTATATACCATTGCTCTCATTTCTTTCTCCCTCACTGGCCACTTACATTCAGTTTTTTTTTTTTTTTTTTTTTTTTTTAGTTCTGCTCATCTTCCTAACTTCTTGGTATTGAAGTGTCTTCCTGGGACCTCTTGTCCATGACCACATATATGACCTCCTCTGTGATGTCATTTAGGTTTATAGGTTTATACCATCTCTCAGATTTGCATCTCTAATGTACACTTCCTTCTGAACTCATATACACAACTCGACTTGAAATGTCAATTAGACATTTCAATTGTGATATCCTACACCAAAGTCTTGACTTTGCTTATCCAGAAAACTGATTCCATGTCAATGCTCCATCTTAGTAAATGACAAGTTAATCTAATTAGGTCCTGAGGCCAAAATCTTCAGTGTCACCCTAGCTTCCTGTCTTTCTCCAATGTCCCACATCCAATCAATCAGCAGATTGTCTTTGCTTTCATTTCAAACTATAGAATCCCTGTTCTCTCTAAATCCAACAAAATTCCCTTGCTCAACCTACCACAAAATTTTTATCTAAGTTATTTCAGTATTCTACTTGAAACATTTTCTGTTTTTCCTTTTGGCTACTACTATTGCTTAGACCACCAGCCAACCAGCCAGAACGAAAACTGTTAACATTTGAGATTTGGCACATCTTTAAAAGAAAGAAACACTGAAAGAAAGAAAGAAAATAGCTTCTTACTTCCCTCACAAAAAAAGCTCAAATTATTTTAATGAACTATTATAGGACTATATAATTTACCATCCAAACTAAGGCATTTCTCATAGTGGAATAGGAAACTGTTAATTCTCACTCCAGACAGCATGTGTAAGCAGCCACAGTTCCGACAAAATGGGATATGTTCTTCTCTTACCTGTAAGTTTCCACACATTCGACCCCATCCTCTGCAAAGTACTTGGCTTTATTTTCTTTCTCACTACCCTTTACACCCTTTATCTTACTTACATACTGCTCTTTTTCCACTTTTTAGAAGCTGCCAAATGTGCTCCTGCATTAGGGTTTTTTGCCCTTGAAGATCTGTTTGCTTTCAGTTTCCTTCTTTCACTATCTGAAGAGCTCACTCCTTAATGCGCTTAATGTGTCTTCTCACATGTCACCTAACCAGAGAGGTCATCCCAGACATCTATCCTTCACCCCTGGCCTGTTCTTACTCGTTTATTCTTTTATATATATATATATATATATATATTTTTTTTTTCCACACAGTTTATTACCATTTGATATATTTCAATAGATTTGTTTATTATTGTAGACTAAAAGTTAGACAAGTCCAGGGACTTTGTCTGTGTTAGTCTCTGCTGTGTTAAGGACCTAGAAGAGGTCCTAAAACAAAGATAGTACTCAAGTAATCTTGTCAAATTAATGAATAAAAAAATGTCTGCTCCATATGCCATCAGTTCTGATTTCCTAGTTTGTCTGGCATCGATCAGACCATAAAAAGTCAGCTCAGACAGCACAAATTCACATAATTCTCATCTAGGTATAGAAAGCCAATATAATTTTGTAAAGTAATAGATTTTGTTGTTTCCTTTTATTGATCAATATGTGTTTATATACACACATAAATACAAATACACACACATACATATGGATATTTTCCCTGAAATGTTCTTTGTATTACAGCTAGTTTTTCAGAGGATCATGCTTGTATATCACATCAGTTCATGTTTTTTTTTTATTATACATTAAAAAAAACATATAATCTAGTGTGCTCTCTCTGCTTCTCTTGCTCTATGATTTGTCAAATAATTCTGTGTCCAAAAATATTCATTAATTAATTGAATGAATTCATATTACACATTTGCTTCCCTGTTAGGAAAATCAATTTTAATTCAGAAAGATTATTTCATGAATGTGGAATTACAGCAAGAGAACTGAATAGTTTCCGTAGTCTGAAGGGAAGAGAAGGTCTAATTTCAAACTTAGATGAAACCTATTTCATTTCATTTCCCAACTCATGGCCTCAAAGCAATACTTTTCTCAGCCTATTAAGGAAATCTATTTTCATGGTCATCTTATGTTCTAGCAGACACTTTATCTTGGATACAATCAGGAAATCATATTTGTGATTTCCATTGTTTCATTATCATTCCTGGCTACACGTTAGCTTCTTATTTCACTTCATCTTTCTCTCTAAAGTATTTCATTGGTTTCTCCTTCTACCTTATATAATTGATTCTGCATTTATGACATATTGCCCAATTTTGTCCAATTTAAGTTCAATTTCATCCAATTTTGATTAGTTCTATGAATCAATTTTTTTTGCCACAGACCTATTAATATTTATTATTATCAAAAGCATATTCTTCCTGAATATATATTTTAATCCCATATTTCATTAACATTAATACGTAGGCTATTAGGAAACCTCAGTACAATATATTAGGTTTGGAACATTGGGATAAATTTTTCAAATACTGGAATTTCCAATTGGTTCAGCTTTGTTTATCTGGTAATAGTATAAACTATCTCATTCCTTCAGTAATTAAGTTGCTACTAGATTTAAAATTTATTTTAGCTGAGTTGCAAATAGTTTACAAGACCCCACACTCTGCACTGTGGTATATTAAGTTAAACCAAGCAAATAAATCAAGGAGAATTGTTGTAAGACTGTGTTCAAAAGCAAAGAGTTAAAAATACAGCAATATGTCAAACTCAGACCAACTATTTTGAACTGATTAAAATAATGGTATGTAAAACAAAACAACCCAAATTCCATTTATTCAAAAGAAAATATAATGTGAAAGTGTACATTAAATTGATCACACCAGATTGTGGTCAATTTTAATTTCCTTTTTATAACTCTTAAGTTGACTGACTTGTTTTACAATAAGAGTGTATTAATTTTACGATAAAATTTTTTCTCTCTCCTCCCCTGCAAAAAACAAAATAAAGAAATAAAACATCAAGCACCACATCCCAGTAATTGACTCTATCTCCTAAATATCTATTGATGTAATTTAGTCAATACAAATTCTTTCTGACATCCTCCTAACCAAACTCTTGGTCTTCCATTACGATCATCCCTAATCTGTTCCAATATCATAAATGGATTAAGATCTTATTACAAATGACCTCCAATTACTTTTACAATAGAGCTGCATTTTTTTTAACACTTGAAGGTTAACAAATATTTCTTCTCTCTCAGTATTACATGTTACATAAGGAATATCTCCCTGTGTTTGTACATTAATCTTTTCCTTCATAAATCAGCTGAGGGTCCTTTTCCTTACCACCATCCTTTTATCTATCCTAACATTTCTAAGTGACCTACAGGGATCCACTCTCTGCTGGTAGCAAGACTCTAGCACTGTATTATTGTACTTGATCTTCTTTTATATCTATGAATTAGATACAAAGGTCCATAAAGCTTTATCACCTATCAACATGTTTTTAACTGTAGAACATGCTCAATAAATAAATGATGAATGAATGTTGAGTGAATTAGTGTCCACTTTGCAGGAAGAAATTTAGGCAAGCACAGGTTCTAGCAAATGTATGTGTAAAGGTATGCCTAGCAAATATTAGAGTTATGCAAGATGATGTTTGGTTAATATGAAATTATCTTTTGTAATTCTGCAAATATACAAAATACGGGATTATTAATCTCATGAAAGCATGAAACAATCATAGACTATCCTTTTATAGTCAGAGAAGTTTGTGGAATCTAATTTGAACATTAGTATTAGTGTCAAGCTCAACATTTGGATTTCTATGAAAACTGATATATATATACACATGATACTTTTATTCTGTCTCAGATGTGTGTATATTATTATTGTAAATATATGAAAAATAATTATTAAATTAAAAACCAACCATTAACTTTTCAGAAAATTATTGTTTATGGAGGCATAAAAAATGGAATCATACAAATAGGTTTAAAACTTTTTTAATCATATTAAAGCTTTCTTACCATTAAAAACTCATCTCTTTTTAAAAGTACAGTAAGAGCCAACTTAAATATATTATTGATCGTAATTTAACTTTTTTGCTATTTGGGACTTGTCAATTTTCCATGTTTTTGCATATTATTATGTTTATTTCTTTTTGTTGTAGTATATTATTATTATTATTTTTACTTCCTAAATGGTATTATTGCCCAAGGACATGTAGTAGTTTTTGTATATCATTTGCAGGAAGGTCTGTCTACCTTTTTATTATGCTATTTCAAAATAATTCTCACTTCAGTGTAGCTGTTTTCTCTTACTTTTATTCCCGCAAAAACTGTGGTCAGTTCCTCTGGACTATCAGTGGTTTTATGTGCATTTATGAGGGTTACATGTAACTTATTCTCACTTTTGATCTGATTCATTAAGAGGAAGAATCTCATTTATGGATGTGGAAGAAAATAACACTTTCCCCATAGCAAACTTTTCCTCAAAAACAATCGGAAAATACGTTTGTAAAGAAAATGAGTGACAGGTCTACAATGTGTACTGGCAAGCCTAACAGCTCATATGCATATCAGATATTAGGCAGCTTTAGTTACATTGTTGACAGAGTACACCTGCTCATCTCAAGACACTGAACTATACAATGTACACTGACATAGCACTGAGAAGCAAATTACATACTGTTTTTGAAAGGTTTGTGATACCATGCTGGTAAACAAAAGACTGTCCTTATTACCACAGTGTCTAATATATCCTTTTAGAAGTGGTAAAATCCCAGGGGACAGGTAGTTTGAAGAATATGAACCCCAAGAAGCACACTCTAAGCCATAAAGCTCTTATCTGTCAATATCATACACGGTAAACATGTTAAAAAAGAGCATAATGGTGTGCTATTGTTATTGCTGAGGCATCAGTCTTCTTTATGTTTGCATCAGGGACTTGTTAAGGTGCAGAATGTTTTGCCCACTAAATGTCTATATAAGACAAGATTGTCAACTCAGCTGTAAACAGAGGGCACTCTTCCTAGAAAAATCTTTGAAATTGGCTTTATAACTGCAAATAGCGGAAAGGTTTCTCAATGCTTATTTTTAGTTGATAATTGTTTAAAAGTTTGAAAGCAAGTACAAATATAAATGTGATTTTTAAAAATCTTATAATGCTTACTTTAATATTTCATTGTTTCCTTCCATTTTTATTAAAACTGAATCTATACAAAACAATGCTTATAAAAGAACCAGTAACCACCCCTTCCCAATGGCTTCATAATATATACAGCAAGCTCTGGGGTTATTTTATAGCAGTGAATATTTGGTAGAATTTTTCTGGGATTAAGAAGAAGGTTCTTATTCTAGATCTATAGTGGAAAAGTTACTTTTCATAGTTTTGATAATTTATCCATTTTGGAACTTACATTAGGAGATTTGGGACTTTGATCCTATGTGCTATGGACCATAGCACATAGAACATAGAATCAAAGTCCCAAATCTCCTAATGTAAGTTCCAAAATGTTTGTGAACCCCCAAATTTGTATGTTGAAATCCTAACCTCCAAGGTAAAAGGATTAGGAGATGAGGACTTCTGAGGTGGTCAGGTCTTGAGGGTGGTACCCTCCTGGTTGGGATTATAGCACTTATAAAACAGACCCCAAAGAGCTAGCTCACCTTCCTACCATGAGAAGACATGGTGAGAAGGTGACATCTAGTTAGCATGCTGTCCCTAGGCCTGTATCTTCATCTTCATCTTCATCTTCCAGCCTCTTAGTACTATGAGAAATAAATTTCTGTTTTTTATAAGCTATGTATTTTATGATATTTTGTTGTATAAATCTGAGCAGACTAAAACAGTATTGCTGAGGGGTAAAAACAGGATAAGACCTTTGGTCATGATTAACCTGTGAAAAAGTGGGGAGTAAGGAAAGGAAAAAAGGATTAATAATATCAAATCTCTGTTTGTCAGCTTCATTGTTCCTTTCCCCAGTGCCTAATGCTCATGACTGGCTGCTTTGGGTACTGATGGCCTTTGCCCACAGAAACCACCAAATATGCTCTTGGTATTCCACGGCCATTTAGCTCTATGAAACAGCATAGCTGAACAGAATCTATGGTAAACCATAAGTGATGCTTCTAAATCTGTCTCTAAGTAAGACTCCAGATAAATTTTTTTTTAAATATTGTTAACCATAAGGCATTTGAATGTGGATGCCCTTGGACCTGTATTTTATTTCTTTTTTTTTTTAATTTTTTTTTAGTTGTCAATGGATCTTTGTTTTATTTATTTATATACGGTGCTGAGAATTGAACCCTGTGCCCCACACGTGCTAGACAAGTGCTCTGCCTCTGAGCCACAACCCCAGCCCCTGTATTTTATTTCTTAAGACTAAGAAAAAAGTAATTAAAATATAGTGGTACTGCTCAGGAACAATATTGTCATTTATGCGCTTATGAGTTCTAAATCTTCCATGTTAACACGGAAATCTTGCTGTTCTGGGCCAGATTAAAATTAAAGCTTTAAAACTTTTTAAAAAGCTACTTCAAAAACAAACCCATAATTACTTATCTCACAGAAAAAAATAATCATCATTCACAAAATGGAAATTCAGGGACAACTATCACATTATTTTAATACTCTGAAACTAATTTGAGTGTTTACTGGTGCTTCAGGAATAATTTAAATCCCTTATATAAATCACCATATTATGCCATCTGATCTTATTCATCAGATCGATACTCTATCTACACATTGTAGGTGGTGGTGGTAGTGGGGGTGGGGTACTAGGGATTAAACCAGAACCCAGGGGTACTCTATCACTAAGGTAAATCCTAGCTCATTTAATTAATTTATTTATTTTTATTTTGAGATAGAGCCTCACTGTGTCACTAAGGGTAGCCTCAAACTTGTGTACTTTCTCAGCCTCCTGAGTAGCTGGGATCACAAGTGTGTGACACCTCATCTGGAAGATCAGTACCCTTTAAAAATAAAAACAAACAAACAAAATCAGGTTGTTTATTTGCAAAGACAGGAGGAATATGAAAGTTCCATTGAAAAATATTTATATGTTAAGAGCAGTGTAAGTGCTTAATCAGAAATTGGACCTTTTTCTTTCTGTTTGGTTGTTCAGGACTTTTCAGGGCTGGATTGTACTTGTTACAGAAACAAAACATGCTGGGGGTTTTCTTCCTTTATTTTTTAAGTGAGAATAATTACAGGTTTCCTAAATCATAGGTATTATGTCTTTACACATTTAAATTATTGGAAATATTTTAGTTGTCATCACAAGGAGGTCTAACTCCTTTAAGCTGTCATGTGAAGAAGGGGACCAGCAATAGATGAAAACAGACCAAGCTAGAGCAAGACCTTT
This sequence comes from Marmota monax, assembly GCF_021218885.2. Lineage (NCBI taxonomy): Eukaryota > Metazoa > Chordata > Mammalia > Rodentia > Sciuridae > Marmota > Marmota monax. The sequence continues at coordinate 4,450,435 of NW_026694479.1, read as the reverse complement.
CCCCACCAATGACACTGAAAGATGTCTGAGATCCCCCACCCTAAACACACCCCATTTCTTTGCCATATTCCAGCACTATATGATTCAGACTTTGGGAAGAAACAGGAGGAGAGTGATCACAGTCCTAGACCAAATATCACCTTCTCTTACTCCAAGTGCAAAGGTGGAAATGAGGGTCAAAGGGCACATCAGGGTCCCTTCTACTTCAGATCACTAAGCTTCAGATGAAGGGTCTGTTAACTATAGGGGAAGGGACAGAATTGATACTGACGCTGAGGCTGAATTTTTAAATGGACCTAGTTTTAATAGTTGAAGGTGACAAAGTTATGACATCTAAGAGTTTGTTAAAACTGTTACTCCTTCATTTCTTGTCAAAATAGAAATTTCACGTGCAATTTGAAACCTTCTACAAATTTAAATGCTCATCAGTAGAACAGAACTGTAGTCAAATAGAAATACAGAGACTGAGCAGCAGCTGCTCTGCACTGGATTTTGTAGATGAGGAAGTATAGAAAGGTTGAACAAATTAACCAGGTATGCAAGCTTGAGTCAGAGCTGGTTCCAGGAGTCAGATGATCTGACTTGCAGTTCAGAGCTGACTATCTTTAAGAGGCTTCTGTAATGGGACTTGAGGAAGGTTGGCATTATGAATCTCAAAAGAAGAAAGTGGAGAAGCAATAAAAATAAATTTCACTTAAATTTTGTCCTAAAGCTTTAACAGGCATGTCCTTCCAAGCTCAGATAGGTTCTAAAATAGCATAAGTTCAAACCAGAAAGTGTTGGCTTGAAAATTTTCTTTGTGGCACTTTTTAATACGAGAACCTTAATTCTTGACTAATGTATTTCAACATATTCATATATTTTAAAATATCTAATATATGTAATATATACTAAATATACATTATTAATTATATGAACATAATTCAGCATACCTAAACATTCATTTATATAAATGAGTTTATATAAATGAAAATAATATATATATTTTCTTTGCTTTTAATAGAGAAAAACATAATTATTTAACAAGTTATGTGGTAGGTCCTGCTGAATTCCTTACATGAATAGTTGTAAATTACTTTGAGACAAAGAACATTTTGACCGATTTTCAGGTGAAATATCTGAGGCTTAGAAAGATAAAGACTTTTCTCAGGTCATAAAAATATGTGAGCAGAACTCAAATCTAAGTTACATTATTCTAGCTGCTTTGGGATTAACAAATACACTGCCACTCTTGGATGAAGTATTCTTTTAATTGTATGTGGAAACTACATGTTTAAAAAGGAATGTTTAAAAAGAATTTTTAACAATGACACAATAACTTTTTAAAAGGAATGTTTTTGTATTTTAAATGTATTCTTTCCTATGTCTATTTCATGTTTCTTTTTTCTTCTTGATCTTTCTCTGTGTTAAGAAAAAAATATGCTGACTATATTATCCTACTGAAATTGTAAGAGACGATCAGGCAATCAGCTCAAATTCCTATATTAAGATGTTAAGTCAAACACAAGGAAGAACTACATTTAATGCAGATATTAAGAGACATTGAAGAAATGATGGGGAATACTAACAAAAGTCAAATTTTTCTGATGAGAAGATTTAGGAATTGTTTTCCAGGTGGGTAAGGGGATACTGCACTGTCTTCACAGCCTCCTCTAGACCACAATTTCTGCTTTTCTTGTGACTGATTCCTATTAAGTTATTGCAGGATATTTATTACTAGGAACACAAGCAGTGTTTTGACTTGGAGCCATAATGAAAACCCAAAATTTGGCACTGTATATTCAGACATTACTTTAAACCTGGAAAATTACGACTTTAATTAAAGATTCAGCATACAGCCAGCAAGATAATAAATCTGTAATTGATTCTTTGGTGTGGATTACATTCTTATGACCTCAATGGTCACATCGTCTCTCTCAGCACTGCTAATGCCATTGATGCTTCTCACAGTTCCTCCCTCCTGACCTTCCACCTTGAGAGGTTTTCTTCTCTTCCCCTCTCTGGTCTCATATTGTTAAAGAGCTCAAAATTTCAGAATCAATGACATAAAAAATTAATCTCTACAGCAATATTAGGAAAACATATATAACTCTCAGATTAAAATGAAGGAAATAGATTGAATCACAGTTGAATGTAGTTTTACTGTTATTTATTATAGCATCTTTTTCAAAATACAACTCAGCATAAATAGATTTTTTTTGTTGTTTGATAATCTTAATGTAAGCAAAAAATGACGATTAAGAAAGGTAGGAATTTTAACTTTGCAATGAAAATGGAATTTGAACTCTTCTTAGTTAACAGTAAAGGTCTGAATTTACATTTTGGCATATGGGTTTCCTGTTTGCTATATTAACTAATGAACAATTCTTGCATGTCAAACCGTTGGAACACCTAAAGTATTTTTTCTCCCACTTTCCAATTTTCTAGCGCCTTCCCTGTGTCTGTTCTATTAAGATTGTGAGTAAATGTATTGTATAGATTTGGGGGAAAAGTGAATAGAAATCAGATAGAAGGAAATAAAGCCTTCATTTTTCTATGATAACATATATTAACATTTGAGAAAGTTAATAAAAAAGGGAGTGGAGCTAAAAAGTCAGAATTAAAAAGAAAATCCTAGGGAGTTTATCTCTAAAGCCAAGGCTGTCATTTCTCAAAAATTGCAACTTGGTGCAACTGGGATCTCAGAACAGTGGGTGCTCATACATTTACAATCCATGCTTCAGTGACCCGGTGTGATGGGATGACTGGAGGACAGAGAGACTGCCATATTTATTTCTGTTGAAAAGTAAACCCCCCCAAATGTCAATCTGAACTCTTATTCTCAAAAACTTATACTTGTTCCCAAGATTATTTTTTAAACAAAGTGTCAATATACTTAAACTGGCATCCAAATATCAAATTAACGTCTTACACATGCATGTAAACAATAAATAAAAATAAAAGTATCGTGAACATCATATTTTGTGATATGTGATGAATAAATGAATCTTTTACATTTTTTCCTTCAGTAATGAGTGTGGATAATAAATTCTGAAACACATCTTACACAGTGCTGCATATATTTATGAGAGGCCTTGAGGAGCCAAAGGTAATTAGTACAGGAAAAGAGGAATTATTTGATACTCAAGTATCAAAGAAAAATCATTCAGATACTCTATGCTTCAAAATGAGATGCCAAAGAATATGTGTCACTGAAGGAGTGAAGGAAATGTCATCTCAAAATATGCCAAATTGGTATATCAATTATGTCAAACTGAAGTTTGGCTTGAGAAACTAACTTTGAAAAGGGTTATTTGGCCTACAAATTATAAAGATTCTCCAATAGTTTCTACCCCTTTCATAGATTTCTTAGTAACATCCCTAGCATTTACTTCCCTGGTCCAGTTATCCATTTGTCCTCTCAATCCTACTGACAGGATTTCAAATACTTATTATACTTGATCTAAATTACAAAAATATTGTATTTTGGTCTTTCTTTGAAATTTACTCTTTTGTTAAGATCCCCCATGAACGTGTAAAATTGGTAAAAATCATGTAAATTTCTCTTAATAATCAGTTCTTACATTAATTTTGGATCCAGCCACAGAGCCCATATAAGAACTGGAGTGGGGGGCAGGTAGAGAGGTTCTCTCCCTCCCTTACATCAATTTGTAGAAGACATTCAGTCAGACATCTGGGCAAACACTAGTAATAAAGCAATGTAAAACATACTAATTGAAGACTGTTTTCTAACTAAAATTGTTTTCTCCAGTTAAAGTAGTGCAGCTTAACCCAACATTTTGTTTCTTACTTGTGTACAAAGTAATGGTGTGTTTTCTTTCCCCTCAAGTCACTGTCCTAAGGAGCTCATCATTTCTATCATTTGCTATTTAGGAAATGTGCCACATGGTTGCATTATGAGGGAAATAATGTTTATAACTTGATTATAATTCACTTTTAACTCTGAGAAGTAGTGTTGAAATTTGCCTGTGGCAACTTCAGAATACATTTGAAAGGCTCAACCTTATTTGAAGGAAGCATTTTGTTTATCTTCACATCCCCTCCAGGATACTGGGTTGATAACACCAGGGCCACCAGGCTGTCATCATGACAGTCATGACAGTCACCTTTTTTGCTTTAAACCTGAACAGCTGAAATCTTTCTTTATGGAAAGTAACTGTGCCAAAGCGCTTAATAAAATGTTTTCTTAGGAAAAACAAAAACACCTGTAAATTCATAATTTTTTCACGAGTCTCTTTCTTAGAGAGAATTTGTGGGTTTTTTTCAGCCCAAAACAAGCTACATACCTGGTATTTTTCCATCATAGTTACTTTAGTGTATTTAATTCACTATATTGCATTTAACATGCTACATGAATATACAGACTAAAATTGCATTTTGCACATTAAGATAAGAGTCATTTTTAATGAATTTTGAATACTGGCAAATGATATATCATTTAAGAACCAGTCTAAATCATATGATTTTCATTCCCATGCTGTGCATGTTAATGGGGTGGGGGCAAGCAGGATATTAGAATAGTTAATGAATAATATTTTAATGTTTTTAATGTTCACTCCTTTAAAATGGTCTATAAATTTTATCTTCATGAATAGGCAGGAAATACATTCTTCTAAGAGCTAAAAGGCAGTAGAATTTAAGAACTTAGTTTTTGGTTTCTGCAAGAAATTGTCATTGTAGGGTTGAGAAAATAACATTTGGGAATATGATCTACAATATGTCTATTTGTCCTTTTGTGATTTAGTTGAATACAACATCACTAAAAATTTTGCTCTTTCATTAAGCCACTTGTGACTACAGCCTGTTTTGAAAATAAAATGTATTGAATAAAAGCCCCAAACTGCAAAGAGATCAATTTCTTCACATAATCACTGAACTGATTAGTCCCTTATTGAAAACATAGAGATAAAATTTACCTCATCCAAGCAAAAAGGGACAGATTTCATCACCCCAGTATTCAATTGATTCAGAACCCTAGAATGTAACCATCTCTTCAATTAGCAGGGTGGCTAATGTTCAGACCTCTTGTTAATACCACAGTATTTAACCTTGTCACCACTTCCTCTTGTCCCAAGGCGAGTTTTCTACCACTACTGTACCAGGATTACAATTTCTTTTATGTCATTTGTATCAGGATTGTTTTGGTTATAAATAACAGAAATAATATCATGTCTTAAACACTGGGAGCTAATTTTTTTCACAGTATTTTTTTAGGAAGGTGGTTAGCCTTGGTTCAGTGTGTTGAAATATCATGGAATCCAGTCTATTTTTCCTCTCTTCTATCATTAATTACTAGGGCAAGTCCTTATGTTTGTTGCCTTATGATCCCTATATGGCTGTAGCATCTTCAAACACCCTTATTATATTTAAAAGCAGAAAGCTGTATTTATAGAGAAGAACAGTTAGCAGAGGTCAGGCTAAAGAAAAAAAAAATTCTAGAAGTGACCCATCACACTTCCTCTTTTGTCTCATTGGACAGAACTTGATCACATGAATTACTCTAAATTATAAGAGAGGCTGAGAAACTCTCTCTTTTTTTCCCCTGGAGTGAGAGGTAGGCAAGACCTAGGTCTGTTATGATTGGCTATGAACTTGACAATGGAGAATATGTATCAGGGAAGTCCAAATTAGATTTCCCATTGGTGCCTAGATCTTTTTTTTTTTTTTTTTTTTTTACTTTTTTACTCTTTCACTTCTCTTTTATTATGAAATATACAGGTAATTCTCAACCTTGCAGGGCATCTTAACTTACCCTAGACAAAACCATGATAAGTTGAATATGTCATAAATAAATAATTCACTTCACCTACCAAGCTATGGAACATCTCAGCTGTGCAGTAGACTGTACAATATTGGTTGTTTACACTCTTGATCCTGTGGCTGACATGGAGCTGATGCTTACAGTGCTGCCTTGCATCAGAAAAAAAGAATATCAATCATGGTGCATATTGTCACCCAGGGGAAAAAAAATTCAAAAAATCAAAGTATGCCTCCCATTGAATGAATATCACCTTTTTACCATTATGAAGTAAAAAAAAAATCATTGAGTGAAATGATCATAATCAGAGACCACCTATAAATCCATTATGTGTTTTATGTTTCATTAGACTGTTTGGGCAGGGAATGGCAATCCAGGCATGAGGAGGCATGGATGGTTCTTGGACAGCTATCTGTAAGCTAAAGAAATTTCACAGTATGAGGAGATTCCTAGGAGCAAGTCTATCTTAAAAGGTGTAGCTCCCTAATGTATCCAAGGGCAGAAGACAAAGACAGCTGGGAGGATGCAGAGCAGTCACTCTATACCACGCAGTCTCCTCTGTTACACAAAATCTTCTTAGATTGAAAATCTGTGCCATAAAACATTGTCTCAACTACTCTTTCCAAATCTTCATGTGCTCAGAGGGATAATCTTTTCCTTTGACATTATCCATCTATGAAAACTTCATTTCTTTGTTCAGATAAAATTGCTGAACAAAGTTTCTACTCTGCAAACCTAACTTTTCCTAAGACCCTGTAGTTTGCTGACCTTCAAAACATTCTCCTTGTCTTTTAAGAATTTCCCTTACTTACTTACTTAGAATTTTATAACCCACATTCTGCCACCTATAAATCTGTGCAGAGGACTTATCTAACATTGACCTAAAAATCTCCTGTCTGCTTTGTCAGCATTTCTTGCATATCTACCACACTCCATTACCCACTGGATGTCCCCCAAGGACTCCCAGTTAGATCAATCCCTTCCTAGTGGCTTTCCAAGACCTCAAGATCTGAACCCTTTGTGTTTCTGCAAAACCTTTTTACTCTCTTCCTTCCTATGTTTTGAGTCCTCCTGAATAAGATCATTCTTCCTTTCTCAGTACTTCTACACCAACCACCAAACTAATTTTCACTCTTGGTTCCTTAGAACATTCTATGGATTCCTTTTGACTCTCCTTCCACTCCATGTTGTTAGAAATGACAGTATTTCAGCAGGACAATGGATTTGTGGCTGTTAGAGGCCAACTTTTCCAGAACACACTTCTGGAACATTTACATGTATTACTCCATTCTATCCTCAGAACTGGAACTAGTCCTTAAAAATCTTTTCCACCTACTGGTTAAATGTTCTTAGAACTTGGGTAGGTCTGTGGTTTTAACTCAGCAACTTACACAACCTGGTCATGCAAGTGCTGCTCATGTTCTCAGCTCTTTCTCCATCAAAACCAAGTTTCATGATTATAAAGGCTAAGATCACAGTTTACCATGAAAAACAAAATCTGTTCACTTCTTTCTTTAGCTTCCTGCTGTAATCATCTTTACCTATGGTATTGCAGTAGCCATTTACTTGGGCTTTTCTCCTTCAAATTGTTTCACTCCAGTTCATCCCTACTTTTTAATTTCTTCTTGAAACACTGATCTGAACATGTTTTCGGCTACTCTAAATCTTTCCATCAGGTCCACTTTCCTATTATATTCATTCTCACTTTTTTACGTTCACAATTAAGTACTTACGGCTTTCTGCAAGTAAACCTATTCATTTCCCAGCCTCATCTTTCTGCCTTCTGCAGGTCTTCTATCTGTCTTGTTGTCTAAACCAATCTCTCCTCCTTTCATTCTCCTGCCTGTGTCCCTTGTTAAAAGGACAAAGGCTTAACATGCACCACCTGAAGCCTGTTCTTTTTAGAAGGCACACACTAGATGCAACATCTTTGTTTTCTTTTCATCCTAATGCAATGCACTCTGTTCTCTGCCTTGTCCCTTTTTGACAGCTAATGTCACTCATATGGCACTTTTCAAATTCTTTCTTTGGTACCAGGGATTGAACTCAGGGGCATTAGACCACTGAGCCACATCCCTAGCCCTATTTTGTATTTTATTTAAAGACAGGGTCTCACTGAGTTACTTAGTACCTTGCTTTTGCTGAGGCTGGCTTTTAACTCATGATATTCCTCTCTCAGTCTCCCAAGACACTGGGATTACAGGTGTTTTACCTTGGGGGTTTCAAATATCTTCTTGGGAAGGAATTATTGAAAGTATGCTTAATGTGGAAATCATTGTATTGTCTTTTAAACTACTTAATAATAGGGAAATAAATGTGCATTTCTGAATTTACATGTACCTTCTAATGAATAAATTCTGTTGAAAAAGTGTTAAACATTTAAAAATCCTTGATTAAAAATACCTTCACCAAATTAAGTTAATCAAACATAAGACCTCAAAGGTAAAATCAATCATTATGGGAAATATTACAATGTTACCAAAAATTAAAATTAATAGCAAGATGAGATTAAAATCACAAGAAATACTAAGTACAATATTTGCCATACTGTAACTTTGAGCAGTAAGGGTAATAACTGTCACATAATCTTATCTCTCACTTTTTAGACAGTTTCTCTAAGCTGTGCACTTAGTTGGCTAAGACATTTTAGAAGTTACCAAAAAAGAAAATCTACTACTTCTTGTGTCAAGTAACTCAAATACTTAATAACACTCAAATTGATATAATATTGCAAAAGAGCATGGACAGATTGGAGGCCAGGAGTAAAATATAGACCTTAATAGAAAATTATACCTTAAAAAATGAAATGTGATTCCAAATGTATGATTTGTTTTTTATATCAGTGGTTTTCAAAATGTGATTCTCGATGGAGCAGGAGCAGTATCAGCAGCACCTAAGAAAGAGTTAGAAATGGATCTTAACCAACTGAGTTAGCACCAGTGTGGGATACAGCATCCTGTGTGTGAATCAATCCCTCCAGGTAATTCTGATGCACACTGAAGTTCAAAAACCACTGACTTAGATAAGCACTGTAGTGTCCTTCTGCTTGTTTATAAATTCATCTCAAAATTATAAAGCATAATATATAATCAGTAAATACTAAGATGAAAATCCATTTTTCTTTCCAGAGAAAATTTGATTTTTCTCAACATGGTTTGGTAGCCACTGAATTGAGTGGTGTTAATGAAATTAACTTAAATTTATTTATCTAACTAATTAAGATGTATTCATGGAGTACCTTTCTATGACACATTCTATTTCCTACTTGCCCCATGCCTATCCCTAGTCTCAATAAATAGTGAGCTTCCAGAGACCCAGGAGTACATCCATTTTACTGATTACAGGTGTGCCACAGGAAGTGCCTATACACTCGATGAATTTTGAACACATAGGGTGAAGACAATCAGATATGAATAAGACAAATGGGTTTCCTGCCCCATGGAACTTACGTTCTAGTTAGTGAAACGTAGTGAAAACAAATAGCATAAAATTTTCTCACCGAAAAGGAGTAACTGGTGCCTTAAAAGAAAACAAACAGGCTTTAGATGTCTGGTCAGAGCAGGCCTCTCGAAGGAGTTGACATTTAAGCTCAGACGGAAAAGTGAAGAAACAGCCTGAAGAAGATCTGGAGGGAGGGAGAACTTTCCTGGCAGAGAGCGAAGGGGCCAAAGCTCTAAGCAGGGAGAAGACTTGGCATGGCTGTAAGGAACTGTCAGTGTATCTGGGCTTAATTAGTGAGCAGGAGATTGGCAGGAGATGAAGTTCCAGAGTTAGTAAAGGGTCAGAAAACTCAGCCTTCTGAGCTGTGGCAAAGAGTTGGCTGGGAAAAAAAAATGCAGTCTCTGTTTCAGGATCAAATGAATCTACAAGGTGATAGAACATAATTCACGCTTCTTCAGATTGTGATTTTTCTTAAAGCAAGAGTAGTTAAGAGCAAAAGGGGAAATCTAATTAATAGGTGATGAGCTTTTAACACAGAGAAAGGTAATTTACTGTCAGTTTTGCATTATAATTCTTTGAGTGTTTTATTATTGGTCAATATATGTCTGACTAAAAGCTGGGTTCTTCCCAGACCCTTGGTATATTTGTAACCTCAGAAGAATTTCAACATTTTGCGCATGAAAGTTCAAAAATGCCAGCTTTTACCATCTGCTCCTTAAGATGGACTATCGACCACCATGGAGAATTAGGATAAATCTGCCTAAAAATAGAGGATTATAAGGCAAAAACTACTGTTGGTCAAAGATCCTGTTCCTTTTGCCTCCCAAAGCTCCGAGTGACTCTGTGCACCAGTTAGGAGCTGGGTTTCATGGTCACTGAAGATGTACAGAGGCATAGAACATCTTTGTCAGTGATTCCTTCAGCGCTTAGCTAAGTTGCTACACTTGATGGTAGATGATTTACTGTTTTGAACTTGAAAGGAAGAAAACCAAAACTTCCCACTTTGCTTGTATAGTGACTTCATAATGGTACAATGTTGTCATTTTAAAAGGTCCAGTTGCTTTTCTTTTTAAGTATTAAACAAAACTATTTCCTTGGAATGCCCACAGAAATAAAACCAACATGTTTTACTTGTCCACAATATATATATACCTTCAGTTTCCTACTTAATATGGTTTTGTAAGCTTGTTATTTTATTCCAGAAAATACTCAGTCACAAGCTGTATGATGCTCCTTTTCATCCTTTTCACCGTTGGGGCATGGGTACAATGCTTTTGTTTGCTATATAATTAAATTGCATAAGTTCAATAACATGCATTTGCACACTAGCTCCTTATTGCTTGCCCCCTTTAAACAAAATCCTATATTATTTCTATACTTTAAAAATATGATCCTTTTTGAGAGCATAACACATTCTCCTTAATTGTGTTCTTGTCTGATTTTAGAAAATAAATTGATTTTCTGTTTTCAATAGCACAGATGGATTTTTTCCCCACATTTTTGCTTTTAACAGAAAGCAATGCTTGAATGCACTGATACTATGCAAAGTATCAGAGTCATAGTACAACTCAGGAAATATTTTTAAGTTAAATTTTTAGGGGTTAAATAGTATTTGATAAAAGTGACTCAGGTTTTGTGAATTCTGTATTTTTCAGCTTATTTTTTGGTGGGATGAAATATCAGTATAAGAAATATACACCTTTTTATAATAGCATTTGTTAGCATTTTTATATCTGAATCTTGTTTAGAAGTTTTCAAAGAAATAAAGACTCATTTGCTATTGACAAAAGACAAAGCTAGTCTCCTGGCAGTTTCCTGACTTTGTGATAATGTTTTTGATGTGCCTCATTAAAGGAATCAAATGCTCAGTTTTGTTACTAAAGTGTAGCATCAATCAATTCATATAAATTAAATGGTGCCTGATTAAAATAATAACCCTAGTAAAATAGGCATTGATAGTTTTTAAACATTCTGTACTATTTTGATAATAAAAGGATAGTAATATACTTTGGTTTCTCCCATCTAATCCCTTTTTAAAGGACATTTCAAACCTTATAATTCAGCAAGATGATACTCATTATAACGATAGACTATAGCTAAAACATCAAACAAGTAATCTAATTTCATCCAGTCGCTGTTTATTTGAAAGAAAATATAACTCAGCACTGTAAAAAGCAAGAGGTCAATTTTTATTATATGTTGATTAGTACTATGTAGATTTTTTTTTTGGCAACAGAGCTTCTTTAAATGTTTTTACATAACTGTGAGATGTCATGTCAACTCTAAAGAAATTAGCATTATTAAAAAATTACGTTGATTAATCATGTCAGCATAATTGAGTGTTTGCAAATATGATACTGTATGGATATTCTTCATACACTCTGGTGATATGAGTCAAAGAAGAAGGGCCCAATAAGAATGCAAATAATATATAAAGGATCTTATGATATAAAACTATATTAAAATGTATTCAAAATGACTAATGTTAAGCTCTGTACATAGTTGGTTTGCTTTACATCTAATTATTTTCTATTCAGTAATTTCATTTTCAGTTACATAGTAAATATTTAACAACAGAGAAAATTAACATTTCAAGTTTTAAACAATATGAAAAAGGATTAGCTCCAAATTATAAACTCTCTTATTTTTACCCCATACCATTTTTTTTAAATTCCCGCATCAGCTTGTACTATATACTCACTTAACAAAATTAATAAAGTAGATGAGGGAAACCAGTGGAAAAACTATAAGTAGAATTAAAGTTCACTAACCTAAAAATTGATATTTGAACCAAATAGAATTATTACCTTAAGATAGCAACAGCTTAAAATATCCTTTAAACAAAAGATGACTTTTCATTCATTTGGAACATGTAATGGCATGGATTTCTAATTTGTATTAGAAACGGTTAGTTAGTTAACAATTTATTACTAAAGTGTTTGCAAACCATTGCTGCTTTTAAATCACATTTATGTTATATACCCAGCATTGTATATCAATATTTAAATATATTTCATTTGTAACTTTCCCTTCATTTTTTTCCTTTATACCAAGCAGACAAATAATTTTCTGATTTGTAAATTCATAGTTATTTTGCTTAATGAAACATCAAGTATTTTCTGTTGTGAGTCTTGCAAAGCTGGTTTTTTAACCTGAAAACTCTTGATTTATATGATTCATATTCATATGAGACCAATCTGGGAAAAGCCAAGAAGTTGCAGATCATACAGATCAACCTTTCATTCTTTATCCCTGTACAAAATATAGTCTCCACTACCTGCGCTCTGGTCTGCCTTTTGACTGAGTATTATTTGAAAAAGAATTTTCAATAAGTAAGGTTGTCTTCTTTTGAATTCCTTCTCCCAGTTTTTCTGTGTCCAGATACAAAATAGTATCCTAGTAAGCATGTGAATTATATAAGAATTCCCCTGGATTGAGCCCAAATTGTTTCTGTGACCAAAACTTTACCATTACCAAATAATTCACCTTTCCCTGACAGCATGTGTTGCCCTGAGACATTTGTATACATATTCACTAATCTACCTGCAACCCTATTAATATTTATTTTTCTGATTTGCTTCAGCTCACCAGAATCTCATTCACATTTCCTTATTTGGATTTTTCTGGGGAAAACCTAGATTAAAAAGATAGACAATAATTTAAGTACATTTTAGTTTTTAATAAATATTTTTTAAAGTTTTATTTGTTCTTTTTAGTCATATATAACAGTAGAGTATATTTTGACATATTTATACAAACTTGAAGTATGTATTATTCTAATTCGGATCCCAGTCTTGTGGATGTACATGATGTAGAGAGTCAGTGTGGTGTATTCTTATAGGTACATAGGAAAGTCAAGTTGGATTCATTCTACTCTCTTTCCTATTCTTATCCACCCTTCCTCCCCTTCTGGAATTTCTAGCACAAGTTTTTATTCATCAGTATTTGAATGAAATAATTTGTATTTTGTCTTTGCCATGGTGCTAATGAAATGAACTTGAAAAAAACAATCACTCTCCAGAAGGAAATATTTTGTGTTCCCTTTTATCCTTTTCTTTGATTTTCTTTCTTTAGAAGTAATGTTATAGATAATATTTACTGGAGCCTGGAAACTCATAATATCTCCCCAAATAAGAACAGATACTTTTACTTTATCAGTACATAAACAGGACAACAGAAAGGTTCAGCAACTTGCAAAATATACTATAGCTAGTAAGTGGTAGAGACAGTGTGTAAGTACTGCTTTATCTAAAATATAAAATAAAAGCAGAATAGTTTCTCCTCTGAAGTATAAATTATAAATTAATTAAAGGTTGCCAATTTATTACAAATATATAAAATTCATATAACTTTCTGAGTTTTAGAACATTCCAAATCTGTTTAGGATTACTCCTCTGAATTTTCCAAAATGATATTTATGACCAGTTGGTCTTTTCTTTCTTCTTCTCCCTCACCTAATATGTAGTCAAAATCCTCTTTTTCTAAAAGCTTTCTTATTATTTACAAATCAACGTGGGTTGTTCTGTCATTGTTGTTGCTTGTTTGTTTTTTAGCTGAAAATCATGGCTAATTTCTCCATCTCAGAAAACTGAAAACGTACCACTCTGCTTTTGTCAGTAATGACATTAACATTGACTCAACTCACTTCTCTTTCCACCTAAAATGTTAGGAAAACCATCTGTGAAGGAGCAGTGTTGAGCATGACATTCATTAGAATGCAATTGACATTTTTGCTGAAAATAAAACTTTCTAAACTATATCTCAGCAATTTTCTGATAAGAGTACATATAAAGGCTTGAAGCGTTTTTATTGTTAGTTTAAGGGGAAGTGTGCTATTTGTGACTGTTGGGGAGTCATGATCTAGAAAGCCACATCAGATTGCTATTTTAACAGGATTAACTGGTCTCAAGGCTCCTAGAACTGGAAGAGGGTCACTTAGGAGGAAAACAGGCTTCATTAATATAACTCCTCCTAACACTGCGTAGAGAGAGAGTCTATTTTCCACAACCAGAGTTACAGCACATGATTTCTGTTGCATTATTCGATAAGTAGAATTTTAAAGGGTGTAATTATAATACCTTCACACATCATGGGATAGATGGAAATGAAAAATACCAAATAATACTCTGCTAATCTAAGATGCTTTATATCATTTCATTTGCATGCTATAAATATTGTTTCCTGAGAAGTGGTTTTAGAGCTGGCTGCTTTACTTCCTCAGTTTTTACATCTTTTATAGTAGCCAGCCCCATACATACACATTAACCTGTCCTACGAATCAGCTTAAAATATCTTTCCTCATTTTAGCTGGTATAACATGGATCAAAATAGAGGCATTCAGAGCATTGACTTAATATTGAAATTTTGCTAGAGTGCTTTCCGAGTCAGTAATTGCAACCTCTCCCTGAAGTATATGGTATTATATTGATCCCAGATTCATCACTCACAGCTAGCCAACCACTTGACTCTATTGACAATGGCAGTGGAATGTACAGCAGGTAGGAAGCATTAGAGTACTTACGGTTTCCCTCTGGTTTCACACTTAGCATTTTCTAATTTGATACTGCGAATGGCTGCTGAAATTGGGAGTAGGGGAGGGAGAAGAGTTGGGAGGATAGTTGTATGAAGAGATTTTCCTATGACAGTTTTTTTTTTAATTTGTTATCACCTCAGCCATATTAAAGTAAAATATTTCAAATTCTTTCCTCGATATTTATACATGTTAATGAACAGTGTTATACTGGACTATTCTGTTCTCATTTGGGGAGTAACAGTTGAGAACAAAACATGAAGAAATGAATGCTGGAAAAATCTTAAATATATTGATATGTATTATGTCTTCTCACCCCACTCTCCCATTTCTGCTTTCTCAGTGTGGACATCAGATATTCGCATGCCTTCTCTGAATTATTGCCTATTAATTGACAGGATACCTCTACAAAATTTTTGAGAAAGCTTTACTTTTGCACCATAGACAAAGGTATTTTTGATCTCCTATAATTCTGAGTTACAGGTAGGTAATAGGCCCCATTCCCTTCATCAGGAATTTGTTAAAAATAGTTTGTAGCATTTATTTGTACATGTATTCAACAAGTTCTCTGTGTTTAATGTGTTTGAATATCCATTGAACCTCATATGGGGATACAAAGAGGAATAACATGGGCTTCCCACCTAAATGAATTTATGAGCTAGTGGGGTGGTGAAAATTTCATATGCTGGTACTAAGAGGATAACATGATAGGTTCTCAGGATCAGAAAGATATATTTACATTATATTATATTGGCATAAAATACAAAGCATCTTATCTGTGGATTGTGGAAAAACTCCTCAGAAGACTCTTATTTCATAGCATGAAACCTCATCTCATCAAATCACAGAGAAATTCAGTTGGTACTGCTAAATTCCAAAGTTGACAAGCATCATATAAGGACACAGTTATCAAAAGTATGTCTTTGAGAATTAGAGAAATTGGAAATGGACCTTTTTTTAGAATAAAATTCAATGGAAATGACATCCTAATTAAAACAAGCAGTAATAATTTATAGGATTTGTAGATTACCTGAACTGTTATCCTTCTACCACTGCAAATAGACATTCCACCATTCTTATGCTGATAATAATGGCCTTTAATATATTTTAGTACTGACGTTGAGATTCAACTGAAATTCCTGGCTGATTTCTCTCAGGAAAGAAAGGGCTAAATATGAATTATGCCCAAACTACAATCATATTTTGGCACTATTTATTATCCAGATGGATAACAGTAAGCAACTCTATTCAACAGGTTAACTAATTTATTTGTCTAGGGGTACATTTTGCAGATAATTTATCCTGGCAAACCCACTGGGAAGCAATCTGCTCATGATTTTATATTCCACAAGAGTCATATTAAAGTCTTCTCATGCTAGGAGCAGATGACTGACAACTCAACCCCAGATTCTTCTAGGAAATGACACCTTTTTCTTCGCTTCCCCTCCCATCCTTCCCATGTCCTCTACTTCCTCCCTGTACTCTTTCTTCCTTCTTTCTTTCTATAAAACTAGGATTTGACATTCAAGCATGGAGTAAATCCAAACATATTTTGATAAACAAATTTATCCCTGTCTGTGGGTCACCTTATAATTCCTTCCACTAAATATTTTCCCTCCATTAAAAGTTTAAGTAGTTTTGGAATTACATGGACTTGCATTTAAGAGCTGACTTTGACTCATTAACAAAGACAATTTATATTAACTTTTTAACATCACTGAGACCAAAGTTCCTTAATCCAAACACAAAAGATAATAATTTGTACCTTATAAGGATCTTGTGGAATTGAAATAATAATACTGAAATTGACTTGCATGGTCAGGCCCATAAGAGACACCTGGTTAACTTTATAACTCTCACCTTCATTTGCAAAATTTGGTGCCTCATTTATTAAGAAAGAAGAACTATGTAACCCATTACATTTTTCTTTTCATCCTGTCAGAAAGAGAAATTTGTGTTTATGTCTCTTACATTTTATGGATTACAATTAACATTACAGTCATCTACCCTATCACATTTCATAATTTAGCTTTTATTTTATTCCTCACAATAATTCACTGTTTTCTGCCTCCTCTTGGAAATATTGAAATATTTAAATATTAAGAACAAATAAGAATAAATTCCTAGAGAGTTAGTTTCAATAAACACTTGTAATGAGTATAAACTCAGATACCTTTTAATTCTAAAATTCTATGGTTCTAATTTAAAAAATGGTTTACTTTGAGAGTGGTTATTATAATAATATTTCAAACACTGTAATATATACTCTCTCTGATGCTAGCTGAAAAATCAAGGGAGTGAATGATCCCTAGGATTCCAAAATCATTTAATGCTTCATCACTTCAAGGAGTTTGCCATATGGTTATGAGAGAAGCCACGTACAAATAAGAAAGTGAGCAATTCAAGTGCTTACTAATAATACAATGGATGCCATCATTATTTACCAAAAAAATGTGACAGAAAAACATTGCTAGGCCTTTTAGCGCAAAGAATCCATCACAGAAGAGAATATCCCTTTCCAAATTGTATTGCATGAAGAACTTTATTTCCACAAGGTACTCCATGAAAAAATATGAGAAAATTTTTTGATATTGCATAAATTAGAGGAATGTTTTCTTTTTTAAAATAAAAAAGGGCAAAATTTATTACTATGGGACTTTCCAGAACATGTAATCTATAAGGAACTTTTTCATGCTCATGTGAGCCTATAAACAAACTTTTTTTGAGTAGCACTTATTCACATCTCTTGATTCTAGTATAAAAAGTATTGATTAAAAATAGTAATTGGAGATAAGATTGGAAAAGTAGTTTGGGGACAGAATGCAGTTGGCCTTGAGTGGTAGATTTAGTAATCTGTGCATAAATCCTTCAGTACTGGATTCGGCAGTACCTGACAATATGGTCTCTGGAGTTAGACAGTTGGACTCCACCAAGCTAAACTACTTCCTGGAGGCTGATATCAAGAATGTTGCTGATTTGCCAACCCTGTTTTAAAATCTCACTGAATGTTAGTTTATTAGAAATTCTATTGAAAAACTGTTTTCAAAATTAAATGAGTTAATAGATGCAAAACTGCTATGATCAGAGCCTAACCAGAGCAAAAAACCTAAAAGCATTAAAAAACATTACAAATAGATAGTGATTAAACAATTTCCTGCAAAGAAATGTGTGTTCATTTTTCATTGTAAAATACCTAATGAAAACAATTTAGAGGAAGAAAAGTTTAGTTTGGGGTTCTTGATTTCAGAGGCTCAGTCCATAGTAAGCCAATTCCATTGCTCAGGTGCAGAGAAGAGGCTAAACATCATGGTAGAAGGGCATGGCAAAGGAAGCATATCTGGAAAGCATAAAGAGCAAAAAAAGGAGCAAAGGACAAAATGTAGTCCCCCAAGGGCATGCCCTTAATGACCTACTTCCTCCAGCCACCTTACCACCCAGTATCTCATTTCAAATTATTAAATCATGAAATGATTATCCATTAAATGGTTCAACCCACTGATTAGGTTATAGCTCTCTTAATCTAATCATTTCACTTCTGAATATTCCTGCATTGTCTCATGATCTTTTGGGGAACATCTCATATCCAAACAAGAACAAAATGTCATTATAAAAGAAATGTCTTAGCAAAGTTCATCTTTTATCAAAGAAGAAATCTTCAGTTCCAAATTTTGGTTGTAGTTATATAAAACAGGAAAAGTATGGAATTTCATATGGTAGATATGTTATGGACAACATCATTATAAATGGAAATAGTTTCTCAAAGTCCTGGAATCTAAATCTCTATTGAAAAATTTGGGTGTGAAACTGCTTTCAAACAACATAGTTTTATTTGATTAAATGGTAGCTAGTAAATATTTCCCCCCAAATACCTTGGGTGTATTGTTTGAATGTGGGGTGTGTGTATGTGTGTATGTTCCAAAAATTTTGGGGATACAGAATTTCTTACTATTCATTAACTAAGCTGCTTCACTTTGAGGGTTTTATTTTGGCTGTTCACTCTGTCATTTCTGTGGCATTTGTAATACCTTTTGATTTAATTGGAAATTGGAACTGACTTTTTAATGAAAGAAGTTTTCCAATAAGAGGATATTTTGAAAAAGTTAATTTTTATAATCCTTGGCATGTGAGAGCTATTTTTTCCTCCAGTGTGTGACATTAGTTTGAATACATTAAAATAGGCTGAATTTTATTAAATAGAATATTTTAGTTTAGGAGAACATAACCACTAAAAACAGTTATGAAAATTAATCATTTTTATTAGAAGATATTTTTTAGCATGCAACCCATATTTGCAGGCATATTAATAAGAGGAATATGAAAGATGTATATATAGAACATAGACTAAAAATAATAAAAATAGGAAGTAATGCCTAAATATTATTATTAGAATAATTGACAGTAAATTAAAAACTGTATAATTAAGTTAGATTGTATCAAAGATTATCTTATTTTATGTAAGGATCTATATTTCTTGATAATATTAAAAGACATCAATTTTATTTTAAGTACTCTGATCTAAATGATAATTAGCACAACAACAAAAAGATGCAAAATTGGTATTGGTATTGGAATTGTAAACAGTAAATAGTAATATTCAAATTTACTTTGTTATATTTTTTTGGTAATATCACTGAAAATAGAGAAATGAGTAGAATTGAAATCTTTCAGCTAATAAAATTCCCAAACCAGTGTTTGCTGATGTAAATGTACTATAAATGTGTCATTAATTCTATGTTTTAAGCTAATTTTTAATATTTGTATATTATATGATTTTAAAATATTTTTTTCCATGTTTTGATATTTCTTGAGTGATCCACTATGAAAAAGTTCTGAAATATACTTAAGGTTTGACTAGAACTAATTCACTGCTTTTAGAACTCTCAGGATGAAGGACTCTCTTTGATGAAATGATTGGCATCACTTAAGCTGGTGTGAAATAGACTAAAACGGGACAAAGTTATTTATTCTTATTCAACAATAGGTACTTTTAGTAAATCAAATTATTTCAAATGTAGGCAAGTAGGGGGAAAAATGTCTTTAGTGAACAAATACTGTTAACATGCCTAATTGGCCTAAGTTATCTTCAGAATTCTATATATCAGGAGGAAAAGAAGAGAAAAAATAAATAAAGGAAGGAAGACAGGTAAAATAAGAAAGAAAATAAATAAAATACCATTTTGTAAATAATTCTATCAAAAGGATAGAATATGTCACTTTTACTTTCGTTATTCTGTCTTGAGTCTTCATCTCATGATGCATCTTCATGACAGAAATTTGTCATAAATTATTTTTTTAGTGCATCTCAATCCAATGATTTGACATACTTTGTTTTCAGTGACTGAGAATTATTTCTCTGAGTTTTATTCTTAGAAATATACAAACTGACCAAAGAAATCAGCATTCAGCAAATTTCTCCTCAGACATCAAATATGCCCATGCAACTGAAGACAGGAAACAGCATGGCCTATTTGTGTAACCTTCACCCTGTATCCAAAATTTAAAGCATTTATGGGATGCTTAAGTAGTTATCCCAAAAGAACTATTTTGTGTTCTCATTTTGGCTGGAAAAGATGAGATAGGAGAGAGGGGAAAACATTGGAGAATAGGGATGCCTGAGTACTTTTGCTTTCTCCCTAAGACGTCCCATATATATTACCCCTTAGCATTATGCCACTTTAATCTCCTTTAGAGATAAATTTAAGGGTAATTGTCCTAATTTGGTCATGTGTGTCCAATTAGACAAATTATCTTAATTATTTTCCTTCTTTTTTTGGTGGGGCAGGTGATTGAACTCAGGGGAACTCTACCACTGAGCCACATCCCCAGCCCTATTTTGTATTTTATTTAGAGACAGGTTCTCACTGAGTTGCTTAGTGCCTCACTTTTGCTGAGGGGCTTTGAACTCTAATCCTGCCTCAGCTTCCCAAACCACTGGGATTACAGCTATGCATCACCACGCCAAGCCTTATTTTCCTGTTTTTGGCTTTCTTCTTTTTTTTTTTTCTACAAATGAAGTTGCATCATTCTGATCTCCCCATGTTATTAATGATGAGTGGTTTGGACATGCATATTGGCATACTAGAATTAATAAATTCTCTGCTAGATGGTGACCTCAAATTTAACATTATCCAGACAAGACATATTTATTATACCTGGACTCTTCTACCTTCATGCTTGTAAAAACTTAATTAATATTAAAGTGTGTGTGTGTATAGATATAGGATAGACATTCCCATTTCAAAAAATAGTAACAGGAACAAACGGAAGAAATAACAGGTCTCCTGTAAGTAAGTAGGGCTAACAACATTGAATCTTAAGGCTTAAGAATGATCTTCTTGCCGGGTGTGGTGGCTCATACCTGTAATCTCAGTGGCTTAAAAGGCTGAGGCAGGAGGATGGAGAACTCAAAGCCAGCCCCAGCAAAAGTGAGGCACTGTCTTTAATAAAATACAAAATAAGTCTGGGCATGTGGCCCAATGGTCAAGTGCACCTGAGAGCAATCCCAAGTACCACCCCCACCCAAAAAAAACCCCATGATTTTCTTTGTATCCTGCCTTCCAAACACACTAGTGCATAGATTGGGCCCTTTAGACTTCAGGCAGCCTCTTTCTGTGAAATCCTTGGAAGGAGCTCAGGCCTCACTTCCATGCACTGAATCACAGTCTGCAGATTTCCTAGGCTGGCAGTGCATGTTGACAAGTCTACTAGAGTTTGAGGTCTTGTGTGTGGCCTTGCTCTAATGATTCCATGAAGCTTTTTCCTACTAGGGTTTAATTGCCGAGGCTCTGACTCTACAGCATGTCTGCCTGGGCCTTGAGACGTTTTTTTGACATCTAAGCAGCACTATGAACACTACCAAAACTTACTGCTAGCACCCTCTGGGTGAGCCCTGAAGTCCTAGAGGTGCTCTGAGACTCTTCCTTTATACTGTTTTTCCCTCAAATCTTTAGTACTCTAGTCCTGTGATGGGAGAGGCAGTCCCCAAAGATCTTCAAAATGCCTTCAGGGTCATTCACCTACTGTCTTGATAAATAATATTTGATTTCCCTTCTGACCATACTAATCTCAAATGATTGCTTAGCCACACCTTGATTTTCTCTCCTGAGTTCAAGTTGGGTTTTATTGTTTGTTTGTTATTAATTATGTGACCAGGATGAGACTATTTCAAATGTTTACATTCTGCTTCTCTTTGGTTATAAATTCCATCTTAAAACCATTGCTTCTTTCTTTTTTATATTGCTATAGGAAGGCAAGAGAAGACATGCAACACCCTGAACACTTTGATAGTTAAGCTTTCTTACTGCCAAATATCCCAGTTCCTTGCACCTAAAATTTTCCCATAAAGTCTTACAAATAGGACATGATTCAGCCAAGTTCTTAACCATTTTATAACAAGAGTGACCTTTCCTTTGGCTTCCAGTTCCTTGTTCCCCATTTCTATTTGAGAACACATCAGAATGGCCTTTATGGTTAATATTCCTACTAACATTCTGTACACGGGCATTTAAGAAATCTCTAATAAGAATGAGGCTTTGTCTACAGCTTTTCTCTTCTGAACCCCCATGAGAATCATCCTTAATGGTCTGTTCCGATAGTATAGGCTTATTCCAGCATTCACTTCAAGGTGTTCCAGCCTCTACCTATTACCCAGTTCCAAAGACACAGTTTTAGGTATGTGTTATAGAAATGCTATACTTCTCCGACACTGATTTCTATCTTAGTCTGTGCTGCTATAACAAAATACCACAGACTCAGTAGTTTATAAAGGACAGAAATGCATTTCTCATAGCAAGAAAGGATAGAAAGTTCAATATCAAGAGGCGAGCATCTGTTGAGGACCCTCTTGCCGTGTTCTCACTTGGTGGAAGGCAGAGACAATGGGACAATTTCCTTAGTCAAGCACTTTTATAAGGGCACCTAACCCCATTCATGAGGGAGGAGCCCTCGTGACCTCATCACCTCTGAGAGGCCCTACCTCTTAATATTATCATGTTGGCAACTTTGGAGGGGTCCCATTCGAATCATAACAGGGCATTATGATCTCTTTTAGGTATCAGAGAAAATTTCTTAAATTTTTCTGAGCTGAATAGCCATTTCTAGCTAATAAGGCTGACATGTTCTCTTTATGAAAAAAAATCAGTCATCTTAGGCATCCTTAGAGCTGCTCTGTACACTTTATAAATGTCTAAAGCATGCATGGCTTTAGAGGGATTTTAAACTTGGTATCAGATTATCTGTTGTTTCAACCTCCTATTGAATCAAGTCATATCAGTGGCACTCAACTAGTGACTTTAGGGGGTTGCAGATACCCCATCATGAAAGGACCTCCTTGGAAAGTTGCCCTGAGCTTTGATGTGGCTCTGCCTTTGCTCCTAGTACTCAAGGCATCCTTAGCATGACATTTCTTTCCAGTCAATTGCCTCTTGTTTTCTAGCAAGGTAGTTGAATATGGTTCTATAACAACAATTTCTGGGTCTGATTCCTTTTGACTCC
The DNA here is from genome assembly GCF_021218885.2 of Marmota monax. Taxonomy (NCBI): domain Eukaryota; kingdom Metazoa; phylum Chordata; class Mammalia; order Rodentia; family Sciuridae; genus Marmota; species Marmota monax. The sequence continues at coordinate 4,427,213 of NW_026694479.1, read as the reverse complement.
TTCGTGCTCCATAAGTCACTCACCTTCTCTGTGTTTTAGTTTCATTATCTATAAGGAGGTTATAGTAGGAACTAAATGGGTTAGTGTTTTAAATAATTCTTAGCATACAGTGAGCCTTAAGTTAATGTCAGATCATTATTATTATTACTATGTAAGTCAGTGGGTCATGCCTGGGAGTGTAGCAATTAAGACAGTATTTCTTCCATATTTGTAAATGTCTCTCTTCTCAAAACATCTTCTTTTCTGGTTAATGATAACAGTTGTTCATAGATACAACACTAGGATGGTTGAAGCCTCTGGAAAGTCCCTATAAATAGCAACTATCTTCCCCTAAGGCTTCCAAACAGTGTGAGGAATTTAAAAAAAAGTGTGACAGATGGGGGCCAAAACACACTCATGACTAAAAGGAAGAGTCTGCCCCAGTGAAATACTGAATTCTTCTCCTTGCAGGAGAATTGCTTCTCCTAAAAAGTAAGGAGCTCAGGAGCAGCATAGAGTTCATTCTTCCCAAATCTTTTCATAGGACAATCTTCTACTTCCCCTATAGTAGAGTTATGGGGCAGAGGATAATTAACATTGTTCTGTTTGTCAAGATGACTACAGATGGAAAGAAGAAACGTCAGTCAAGAGTAGAAAAGAGCGAGAAGTGCTGGGGCCTGTAATCCCAGCAGCTCAGGAGACTAAAACAGGAGGATTGCAAGTTCAAAGCCAGCCTCAGCAATGGCGAGGTGCTAAGCAACTTAATGAGAACTTGTCTGTAAATAAAATATTTTTAAAAAGGGCTGTGGATGTGGCTAAGTGGTTGCTTATCATTGTGTTCAATCCCAGTACCAAAAAAGAGTAGAAAAAAAAATGTTCTCATTGACCAAGATCTAAGCTATGACAGAAAACTGCCCAATCACATTTTATTGTTGTTGTTGTTGGTTTTGGTGATGCAGGGGATTAAACTAAAGGCCTCACACATGCTCGGCAAGTTCTCTACCACAGACCAACATTCCACTTCTTGTCATAAAAATTCTTGTCCAGCTTCAACATTCCCAGAAGACATACCTTCATTTTGGGATGTCAACAAAAGTGTTTTTCACATTTTAGATAAAATATTGAACATTAAGTCATAAGTATACCAAGGCTCTAGGTCTCATAAAAGTCCATATGGAAATATGTGTCTTTCAATTCTTATGAAGAGAATTGATTTTAGGGCATTTCACAATTTATGTATGTCCTCTATAAATCTGAAATACTTTTCAGTTTTTACTCATGTTAGTTTATTGTGAGGAAAGCAAGTAGTAACCTAATCCTAGCTTATTTTTCTGTTCTTTCACAGTCTTTTCAAGACTTTCATGTTCTGCCCCTTGTCCTTAAGTGCTCTGAGGACCTCAAATGTCTGTTCTCTCTTTGAAGATGAGTGTGTTTCACCTTCCGCACAAAGAAAGTACATACTCGTAGTAAGCTGTAGTTCAAACATGAAATTTTAGGTGCTAGATTTCAAGTAAAGAAGAAAGTGTCTGATGTTCTTTCAGTAATAATCATTCCCTCCCAAATCAATAGTAAGTCAATACCCTTGAAAGGTGGGTTGGTATTTGTACTATTAACTTGAATACTTTCATTTTTTTCTTCATAAATGAACAATGTCTGCAAAGACTATGGATCTATATCTGACCACCAAGCTCCAATTGATAATAAGGACATTGATTTTGTGAGACCTCCTCATTAGTCTAAGAATGAGAAATCAATGCCTTCACTTATTGTATGATAAGAAAACAGACAACAAGAAATTTCTGTGAAGAGAGGAGAAATTCTCTGGCAGCTCTTCAAAATTATAGTGACTACACAAAAATCTGTACACATACTATAACATGAAGGTCAAGTACAAAAGTATGGATGAAATTTGTTGTCAAATATAAACCAAACTCTACCAAATGAAAGAGTATTAAACATTGCAGTTGTCCTCAGGCATAGTTAGAAGACTTACCTGTAAATACTACTTCAAACAACTTCTTGATATTCTGGTTTCTCCTCCTGATTATATGTGCATTGAGGCTGTGTGCATTTATTATTATCTCCATTGGTAGAAATCCTGGAATTTAGGGCATATGACTCCTGCTTCCATTTCCCTAGCATACAGCTAGATTGGTTGAGGCTGCTTAATCATAATATCTCAGGGGAAGATGGAAGGAATTAATAATTTTGAGCATCACTGGATTATGAGAAATACTAAAATACAATGGGTTGTTATTATTTTTTGTTATTATTTTTGAGGTTCAGAGCAAAGTTAAGTTGCTCACTTAATCACCACAACTGCCCAATGCTATCCTAGTCATGAGAATTCTGGTCTTCAGTAATTAAACAAGCTACATAGCAGTCTCAGGAATGTTCCCCTTGCTGTCTCCTCCACCTGGTATGATGTTCTTCAGTTTTCCCTTTGGGTTATTTCTTGTTAAGATCTGTTCCCAAATCCCACCATCCCATTGAGGCCTGCTTCATTACCCAATTTAGAATGGCAGCACTTCTCTCTGTTCTCTTTCCTTGAGTTTTATTGATTCTTCTTCTGTTTATCACCATAAAAGTTTTTAATTATTTTTTTCTATTTTTTTTCACCAAATAGAATACAGTAGGGTTTTGATTTTTACACTGATAAAAACAGCAGACATTTAACAAATAATTGTTACATGAATGAATTTAGATTGAATGAGCTGAATCACTTCAACCTTGGTAGAGCATTAGAAATGTTTATCACATTGTTTAAAATCAAAGAGTTATTAGTTGAACAATGAAATCATATATCAGGTTCTATCAATAATATTCCTCATTCCTTGCTTTTTAGATTGAATTTGTGTGTATTTTTCTCACTATGAATGTATCTATCAAATTGTTGAATCGTAGAAATATCTGTAGAATATATTCAGACATAGTGGTATATTCTTAAGAGAACAAAGCCACCCTCCAAGGCATAAGAAGTTTGTGGATTTTGTACTGACTTCTCAGTAGTTCGAATGAACATAAAAAAAAGCTTGACTGCATCTGAGTTAACATATTTAAACTGTTTTGTATTCTGACTTCCAATGTAGACTGGTAACAAGTTAATGATTTGTGTTTTAAACACTGTAGGAAGTTGGTTCCCACAACATCTGCAGAGGCTCATTGCCTTGGGGAAGACATAAACTTAAACCATATTAGTATATCCACATCACAAATGGTTTTAGACACGTCCTATCCCTTTTTTGATGTATAATGCTACACTCTCTCTCTCTCTCTCTCTCTCTCTCTCTCTCTCTTACAAATTCACAGACACACATATACACCACAAACATACACATAGAAAGAATAGTTGACCATATCAGGGTAAAGTGAACTTGCAATTCATCTTCTAGGTATAACTTAAATGACATTTTTCATGCTTTTTACCAAATGTGTTTGTGACAGTAAAGAATATAAAATAGTTGACTTTTTAACCAGTTAAAATATCTCTCCTGAATAGTTGCCCATAGCTAGAATAAAAGCTACACAACATTACGAAGTATTTTCAAACATTTATTTTACTGAAATAAAACTTCTTTAAAGATGTAGATGCAAAGCAGTTGTACACACAGTAACATCAGAGTGAAACGATAGGAAATACATCATTCTCTTACACTGAGAATAATTCTCTAGGGGGTTCTTAGCAAAAGGAAATCTTATACTAGTGTACGTTTAGAAATTTGGAAGGGAGTCAACAGCATAGGAACTTAAGTTTTTTTTTTAATGAAAACATTACATATTCTTAATTTTATTGGTCAATACTTTAAAATCGAAAAATTAATTTTTTCTTCTTTTACTGATTTACCTAGTTTTTAAAAAACAAACCTTTTTAGAAAATATTTTCTTTACCGCAATAGTATTTAATTTGCCCTGCAGTTTATAAAACAACTGGTTAATTAAAGTCTTTGGAAATAATTATTGGTTAGTAATATCAAACATTAATTATAGTAATATATTAGTCCATTTTTAACAGCTCTTAATCAGAAGTGAATAGAATTAATAAATTTCACAAATTCTGAGATTTGGGCAATATAGATAATGCTTTTGAAGCATCAGCTAATTCTTGGTCTGTTTTCATACTTGGTTTTCTGTTATAATTTGATGAATTCACTTAGTTGTATAGGATTGATGATTTCTTTTTCTTTAATTAACACGATAAACACAGTGAATTTTTAATATATTTCACTAGTGATTTACAACATAGAGACCCAAATGTGTTTTTCCCTTATTAGTTGCCCGTTTCTTTCTGTGTTATACTCTCCTTATTGCTTGTATATATTTTCCAAGCTGAATATTCAATTTTCAATTCCTTAAACATTTAACATGCACCCTCATGAAGACTGACAGCAAACTGCATCTGGTATAATATTTCTACATAATTAAAATAAATTTGTAGATTATTTTAAGAAAGCTATGACAATAAATACTAGCTTTATTATTGGAATAACCAAATGCTGGCAGAAAGCATCAAGTGATGCTCTATGGATTAACACTTTCAGAAACAACCTCTTCATGTGGTCTTTTGAGTCATTTCAATTCCAGTTTGTTTAATGATCCACTTATCATTTTGTAAAAGCAAATTTTAAATAGTGTTTAAATATTTCCTGAAATTCAGGCACAGAATTAAGAATAACCTTAGTGTGGAGGAGCAAACAATAAAGAGGTTGTTGCTGACCAATACCTAGAATTTTTCCTATGAAATAAAACATCTGAACATTGCAGTGAACCTGGAGATGAGATAATAGAGCCTTAAGCACAGGGGTATAGGTCAGGTGAGGAGTCCCAGTGGGTATCTGGGTGCTCCAGGGTGAAAATGTGGCCTTTCAAAATGTAATACAGATTGTTATAAGAGAAGGCAGAGAATAAACAACTGAATCAGATTGGCCTCATTGAGATTAGAAGGGCTGCTGAACTAATAAATGCACTCGAAAATTATTAAAAACAGGAGCAGATGGGATAGTTGGATCACGGAGACAAATGGCTGTATGGTTGATGTACAAAGAAGAGAAGAAAGGTCAGGCTAGGGAATCTCTGGAAATAATCTCAGGGTGGGAGTCTTTTGCACTGAGTTTTAGGTGACTTTGGGGCTGTAATTTTATAATTTAACAACAGACAACAATTGTGTGTGTGTGTGTGTGTGTGTGTGTGTTGTGTCATAGACCAAAGCAGTTAACATAAAAGAATTTTGGTTTTGACGGTTGGGGGAAGATAGAATAAGAGTGTTGTTGAATAGTGTGGGTTTACAGCAAACAAAGAAACAGTGGACAGAAGAGTCTACCTCCCAAGAATCGAGGCATATGAGCAGTGATTATGAAATAAATTGTATAAATTCTTATGCAGAAAAATTTGGGGATCTTAGATTATAAAAGCCAACCTAATCGGCTCTATTGTAATTATATCAATACCCTAAATAAGTTGAGATATACAATAGGAATGTGTCTCAAAGCTGACCATTTATTTTCTGATCACATGTGGCAGCCTGTAACAGACATGGGTGTGGGGTAAGGGCCAAGTCAGGTGCAATTAAAGAAAACTCATATCTCCCATTTCATTTCACTGTGTCACTACCCTGCCCATATAGTCATAATCACTCTGCAACACTCACTGATCTCTAGCTTTTTCCAAAAGTGTGTCAATATATGCCCTCTCCAGTTCATTTACTCCCAAATATGATCCCAGCCCCATTATAACCTGCACATTTTGACATTTCTTTCATATACTCTAGGAACACTTAAATTGAGCTATTCATTCTCCACCCTCCTCTGCTCCTGCCAAATATTTTTTTTTTAGACTTTGCTCAAATTCTGCCTCATCTGTGAAGCTTTGTCATCTCCAATGAGCATTCTTATTCTGTCAATGCAAGTATATGTATAACAAGCACCATGCTACTTCCAATTTATGCTGTCTGGTATCATTGTGTGTGATTCATGTGGGAATTATGTCTTCCTAACTAAAAGGTACAATTTTGATGGAAGGGACTGAGTTTTAGAAATCTTTTACACTCTCCTCTGCACCTGCCACATCATAGCCTAAAACCTATGTTGAGCATACAAATTCAGATTCTTATGCTTTCTACATTTTGGTGTGAAACAAAGGATAAAACACTAGGATAAATGGTTTATTGTCTTATTTTCCCATAGTTTCCCTAGAGATCTTAAAATGCTATAGTCTTTTAAAATAAGAAAAATACCAAGAAGCAGCTATTCTTGTCTTGGCTCTGTGATCCTCCAACGGTTCACTTAACCTGTCTGGAACTCAGTTCCCTCATCTGTCAAAGGAAGAAGTTGACCTCACCTTCTGTGATTCTATCATCATAAGTTGTTCTTATTTAGATATAAAGAGGACTGGAGCCCTTGCTAGGACCATAACTCGTTTTTCTTCAGTCATCTGCTTATCTCTATGTATTCATTGCATGTCTCCCATATTCCATATGCTGTGCTAACCTCTGGAATTAGAGTGGTGCTTAAGAGGCCAGACTCTAGTCCTCAAGGAAGGAACAGCAGATAAGTAAGAGACCGCATACAACATGGGGTAGAACATTGATGCTGAAGTGTGGTGTTTGCACTAGCAGCAGCAGTGTCATCCAGGAACTTTGAAATGCATGTTCTTAGGACCTTCCAAGACCTACTGTATTAGAGGGCCTAGGAGTGGGTTCCAGTAGTCTTTGTGTTAAGCCAGTCTCTCGTGCACAGTAGAGGTTGAGTACTCTTGTTGTAATGAATTGACACACAACACTGATGTTAAAAAACCTCTTCCTCTTACTGGCCACCCAAATGCAGAGAAGAGACTTAAAACTTCTGAAACTGATTTCCCTCCTTTGTGTCAAGTAGGAAAATTTTGAGGCTTTTTCTCTCTCCTGATAGTAAAATTGTATATTTCCAAAGCATGAAATACAATACCTGGTAAATATTTATATAATTTCTTGATAAAGAGTTTTCAATGAAGAAACTGATTCTATTACTTACTAAGTGTTCAGATATTAAAATTTCTTTTATACTTTTAAAATTTCAAATAAAATCAAAATCTGATATTATGGGATCAGAGCTTTTTTCCAGTTTTAACCTGTGTTATGATAATATATTGCTTTAAAACTGCAACTGGACTACTTATTGATTTTATTTGCTATACGAATTAATCTAGGTTCTATAAAAGAATTTAAACTATTTATTTCACATAGTTTATACAACATAAATGGCCCTATAGACCATACAGGACTATCTTACCTTCCCTTTATGATTACTCCTAATCATTTTAACTTTTATTAATATACAGTATGTGCACAAATAATAAATGTGAAGTTTAAAGAATTTTTGCAAACTAAGTTTACTTATGTAATGAATCAGCAGCGCTCCAACCAAAATAGAGAAAGTTCATTTCCCTTCACTATTCTTCCCTCTCCCCAATTCTCTACACCAAATATACCCACTATCCTGAGTTATATTGCCATAGGTTAGTTTTCTTTGTTCTAGTCTAATATAAATTGAATCATTCAGTTAGTATTTTTTGAGTTTTGCTCTGTTCACTCAATATTGCACTGGTGAGATTTATGCATGCATTTTACATGTAGCAATAATTCATTCACATTGCTGTATATTCCAAATCATTTCAATAAAGAATAAAAAGAAAATAAATGGAGAATTTACTCCAAGAATCATTCCACAAAAGAGAAGGCCAAAGGGAGAATTAAGAACATCTGAGCAAGTCCGTGACCCCAAATTCTGTGAATTTCTACTTTCATATTTTGCTTTGAATGGAGTGCTGTGTTCTACTTAGCCAGTATAGCCTCTCTGCTATTCCATTAGAGTCTATTCTTTTTAACAGTTTTAAATAAGGACAGTGCTCCAAATAAACAAGAATCCCATAAGTACAATACTTCAGAGATACCAACCTTTGAACATATCCTTGGCCAGCAAATCAAGCATTTTAAGTGAGATACTTGGAAATGGTTTCATAGGATGACAAATGATTAGCACCTTGGCAACAATAGTGAAGTATTGGTTCTTGCCCTAATTTAACTTGTCCCTTAAAAATTCGATGTGTGACTCGATGTTGGGAACCAGGATAGGGTGATAGAGATGGGAAGCCCTTTCCAAGAAACTGGTTCCAGGGCCCAGAATTTAAATTTGCTCCATTAACACCCACATAGCCATGTGTTCCCTCTCTCTCTTTGTGTTTCATTATAAGCCTTATAAATGATCATTACTGAAAAAGACATCTTGAGGCAAATTGCACAGAACATTTGAATACACTTTCTTCCTGTACAAATGTCCTAAGAATCAAATTTTAGTAACACCACTTAACTTTTGTGATATCTGTAAGGTAAATTTGGATTGTAGCAGCAGTTCCTTTATGTTAACGTTACTAGATAATGTTATGCCATTGCAATTTAAATTTAATCAGATGCATTCTCTTCAATTCAGAGCCAAATGTTTTGCATTTGGGTTTTTCTGTTGTCATATCAAATGTTAGCGGATGTTCCAGACTTCCCCGAGTTGCCAGGACAGAAATGTTTACAAATCAGCCTTATGGATGAGAATGATGTGTAACTCAGTTTAGTATATAATCAATGCATGTTCTAAATTATGTTATGATGTACCAGAAAAATAGCATTTGTTATTTAAAGTTATCTTATACCTGTATGAAATATATATTTTGTAGCTTATAATTAAATATAGGAAGAATTAGCAGTAAAAATTTTAATTCAAACATATTCAATATGGTTTAAGTTATTTATTATTTCACATTATGTATCCCCATAGATTTAGAAAATATTTTTGCATTTGTACAATTGTACTGTTGAAGAAAATCCAATTATAAATATCATAATAATTCATTTGCATATTTTAATTCTCCAGAAAAACAATAGCAAGTCACATCTCTCAAATCTTGGAAAAATTAAATAACCTCAATAGACAAAACTAAAAAGCAAACATACAAAACCATTGTTTGCTAAATGATCAAATGAAATATAAACATGTACATATTTATATCTATGTCCCGATATCAAAGAAATTTGCTATCATATTGATTTGACATCTGCCTTAGCCCTGAATTAACAATAATTATATTCAAGAAGGTGTAAAGGAAAAGGTGTAAAGGCACTGTAGTCATATGAAATTTGCTCAAAATCATAATCCTAAAGCCATTAAATTTCCTTATTGCAAAAATTCTGGATAGTCTTTTGGTTCACCATTGCCAATATGGTCATCACACACACACACACAGTTTTCTTGACCATTTGTCAGTGTACATTTTTTTAATTTTTTTAAGTCAAACACTGCTTTTTGCTATTTACACCTAACTTTAAGTATTTTAGGTTAACTTAATTTCATTTAAAAATAGAAATAATGATCTGTTTTTGCTTATGTAATTTTCAAAACATAAAACAACTGAAATAATTTTTAAGAATGATTACATAATAAAAAGATGAAAAATTAACAAAATAAATCATCCTTCAGCTGAAATGTTCAGAATACATTTTAGGCATTTCATATATCAATGTCTCGCAAATGTAATCAATGCCAATTTTTTTTTTCAGTTTATATATTTTTAGGACTTTTATTCTGAATTCTTGTTACAGATTTTCTAGTATCTAGCTTCTTTATTGGCCTCAGTTGTATTCTATGTTATTATTTCACCCTTGTCTTAGATTAACAACAAGAGGGAAATCTTGGAAATTTAAGAAGGGCACTAGAGGGAAAATTGATGTCTCCATAAAACATCCTGAAGTCTATCTGCTCTGCACTCACAGAGGGGTCATCCACCCAGTCAAACAACTAAATTCCCAGAGTTCTCTGAAACTGATTAACATCAATAATAACTAATGATCAAATGACTATTAATTATTAGGCATTTTTCTAAGCATGTGCTTTAGACCATTAAGCTAGTTGGTAGCAGAACTAATATTTAAATCCAGCTTTGTACCAACTTCTCTTATTAAGAAGGATTATTTGGAATATCACTAACATTATACTCCACCTGAAAAAGAAAACATACTCATTGTATTTTTTATAACAGTTTTCACACACACACACACACCAAAAAAAAAAAAAAAAAGAGAGAGAGAGAGACACTTTAGGCATTGTAGCCACCAAATGCTATCAAGAGATATTTGAAACTCTTGTATCTTCATCTGCCCTGCATCTTCCACAAGGAAAAACTGTTTTATTTATTTATTATTTGGTACTGGGGATGTAACCCAGGAGGTGCTTTACCATGAAGCGACATCTCCAGTAGCACAATCTGATAAAGACAAAGTGGAATCTGAGGTGTCCTTTTAATTTTTATCTTACTTATCTATTTATTTTTTGGTACCAGGGATTGAACTCGGGGGCACTTGACCATTGAGACACATCCCCAGCCCTATATTTGTATTTTATTTAGAAACAGGGTTTCACTGAGTTGCTTAGAGCTGGCTTTGAACTCGCTATCCTCTGTCTCAACTGAGATTATAGGCGTGCATTACCATGCCTGACTGTTTTAATTTTTATTTTGAAACCCATCTCGCTAAATTGCTTAGGGCCTCACTAAACTGCTGGGGCTACCCTCAAACGTTTGATCCTCCTGCCTCAGACTCCTAAGTCCCTGAGATTGCAGACATGCACCATCATGCCCAGATTAAAAAAAAATAAATTTTAAAAGATCTTTGATGTCATTTTACTAGTATCTGCAGTAGTGTGTTAGAATGATATTTTGATAATATTATCATAGATAGTTTGAATTTTAATATCAGGAGGAACATACTTCCTGATAATAAAATAACAAAAGAAATTATGAATATCTCCTATCACCATAGTTGTGAGTGAGTGTACAGGCATACACCTACAGTGGGACTGCATGTCCAGAGAATAGTAAAAAATCTTAGGTATATTTATGAATATTTAGGGAATAGATTGATTCATGATTGGGTTTTTCAATGATGAACTGCACTGATAACAGTGATTGGAATTATTTCACTTTTATCATAAACTATACCCAAATAATTTAATAAGGACTTTCCAGGTGGGGTGTCAATTAATGTCTCGAATGCATAGGGGAAAAGAAAGATATTTAAGTGAGAAGTCCATCTGCAGAGTGATTTTGACATCCTGATGGTCAGGCAGCATGCAAACAGTGGCAAATAACCATGAGGGAGGCCAAATTTAAAACCAAAAGAAATGGAAAAATCTGTGCTGATGTGGTGTTAGCACAATCTGATAAAGACAAAGTGGAATCAGAGGTGTCCTAGACATCATGATAAATGTAATAGAAACTATATTTTTACTTGACAAACAGGATTGGAAGTTAGGTGAGGTATGTGACAGCTGAGAAGGCAGTTTCTCTTAAATATCCACATGAATTTTTTAACATGATAAATTTTTAGCAAACATAATGAGTTTATTAGGTTCATTATAATTTTTAAGTACTGCTTATATTTCTACATGTTGATACAGATATGAGTATGATATGGATATATTTAAGTGCAAATATAAATAACATTCAAGTGTTTGTCAGAGCACAGGTGGTCTTTGGTTTTGACTTCATATTTGACACAGCATGTTCAGAAGTGTCTGCAAAGTAGATAAGTTTCTGAGTATAATTGTTTTTACACTGATGTACTCAGGGTCAATGTTACAGGAAAGAACTCAAGGTAAAAGCAACATGTACTCTGTGTGTTTATTTTTTTGTTTGTTTTGTTTTTAAATAATTAAATGTCTTTGCTAAATATTAACAAGAAGTATGATAAAAGCATTATTTCAAAGTTATGGGTTATTAATAGCTCTAGTCATAGTGATAGATAAGATTTATGAATTTTGTTTACCATCTATCTGGTAATGCAGTATACCACAAATTACCATCCTTATTATTACTTTTGTTCTTATAAGAAAAATCAGTATTAATAGTTAACACATGTTAAGACTTACTGGTTTTAGTCTTGGACTAAGTGCTTTATAAGTTCTCATATAACCTCACAACAAAGCTATGGAGGAAATTCTATGCATAGTTCCAAAAAATAGGACAACTAGTGAAGAAATTACAAAGCTTCAAGCCCACATCTCGCACATAACGCATTATGCTTATAAAGTTGGTATGATTTTTTGACTATACCAAAAAGTTTAACAATTTCATTGAAAATGAAATACTGAAAAAATGTAGGAGAAATATGTCTCCTAAGCCAGTACCTTAATATAATATTAGCAATAAGAAAGTACAGAAACAGAATTAATTCTTATAATTGAACTGTATTTTTTTTGTTCTAGCATAAACTATTACTGATTCTTCATAATCCCTGCTATTTCAGAAAACCAAGAATCCTCATTTCTCTTTCATTCTATCAGATTTCCTTTATTATAACAAGAAACAGAGGTTAAGATCACGGTCTCCAGGCATTTTCTGAGGGAAAAGGGGAAATCTTTCCAATTTATAGGAGCTTAAAAAAGAATTTGGTATATTCCCAAATTGAACAACCAAGCCCATTAAACTGAACATTTTACATAAGCTATGAAACTTTGCATTGTGATGGATTCTCATTATGTCTCAGCATGCAAACATTTCTTTTGTGCTATGCCAATTGCAGTAGTCTTGGAAATTTATGCATATAATGAATGGTAAAACTACAATAATAGGTCACTCACCTGAAAAGTGACTAAAAGTTATGCATATTCTGTGAGGAGATATACTTAAAATTTCTGTCAAGTCAAATCGGTCGATGTTTTGTTCTTCAATATAATGGAATTCATTTTTGCAGCACTTTTAAAGGTACACAAGTGTAACTATAGCAACATAAGTAATCACTTTGTTTCCTAAAGTGCATGTATTCCTGTAACTAGGCATAGGAATATTTCTTGAGATACATTGTGCTATGCATCTTAAATAAGGAACTAGTTTTCAGTCTCAATTTCACTCTCCTTAAATTAGAATATAACTATCATATTTTAATATGGAAAATTTTGTCAAATTACCATAGAGCAGTGAACAAATCTTCTATATTTGGATGTCTCTTCTTCCATTTTTTAATACTAAGTGAGCATATACTTTTATCTGTAAATAACTGAGTATGTAAAGTCACTGAGCATGCAGCTGCTAGTCCCAGGAGCTAGAGCCTGGATTTTTGTCACTTGGTATCTTTGTTCCAATGGAAAATATTTTTCATAAACAAAAATTCAAAATAGCATAAAAACTGCTTTGTTTATTGAAAAATGAAAGCAAAAGAAAACCCTGTGAAAAGTAGAATTTATAGCCTCAAGCAAGAACAATGCCGTAGAGATGATGAAGAGAGCAATTTTGGGTAGTACCCTCATTCCTGCTCCTTCAGCCAGACACCCTTTAGAACTGGAGATGTGTAATTTGAGCTTTGGAGAGACAGGACGGAGTAGGTGATATTTGTGTATTTTTGTGCCTTCTTTCTTTAAAATTACTCTAGTTGGTAACTAATTTTTAAAAGGGAGGTGGGATTATGGAGGATTTTGAATTAGTTATAATTCAAATTTGAATTAGCTGATAAGCATACATGGACATTTTATTTATTCAGCTCTCCAAAGACTTTATATATGCAATTTGAGTGTGAAGTACTTTTGTCCTCTGATTGATTTCATGACATTTATTTTTACTTCTGAGGACTGAGCCTAGGAACTCATGTTTACTAAGCCAGCTGTCTACCACTGAGCTACATTCCCAGCCTTCATGGAATATTTTGTTATGCATGGCAACAGAAATTCACTAGGAAATAATTTAAGAAGGAAAGAAGATGAGAGAAAGAGAAAGAGTGGGAAAGGGAGGGAGGAAGGCAGAGGAAAGAAGAAAGGAAGAAAGAATGTTCCAGGCCAGGGGAGACTAAGTCTTCCACACAAAAAGTGAAAATACATGCTGAAGGCAAACAGAGAGACCCTAGCTTTTATGGGAAATTCCCAGGTTCCACTTCGGTTCAGTTTTTCAAATGAGAGATCCAAGTAAACTCAATCCTGTTTGATGGGTTTTATGTAAATGAGAGCTACAACCATGCTCATTCCTGATTGGTTGAAATGTACCCATGAATATAGGTCATAGTTCCTTGAACATGTCCAGGTAGTGAGATGAGACTTTGGGGGGCCCTTTACCTTGCACTTGGGATGGAGACAATTCCAGGCGAGACCCTCAAAGATTAGCCTGTGATATTTCCAAGAATACAGAGAACATGTGTGACCCCAGCATCAACAAATGGTTATCAGATCCCATTATGAGTTTTGGGCAGTTAGCAGCTTGAGACCCCTCTTGAAGATTCAACTTTTCTTAAAGTTCCCAAGTGTAAACACCTTGAACATCTTCTATTCAGGCTGTTATCACTAATGAACTTTGTCTAGTTTCTCTTATTCTAAAAAATAAAGAAAAAAAAAGATTTTGAATTTAAAATGCCAACAATAATTATCAATATAATTGTGATCAATATAAAAGTATATGACAAATTATAACATGAAAGCAGAAAATATAAAAAACAGAGATCAAATTGAAGTTACCTCTCCACTAGTCCCTGTGTATCTTTTTTATTGCATATATTTGGTATTATTTCTTTAATAACTCTTCTTATTATAAAGTCCAAGATTTTTCTTGTCCAAATTTTGAAAATCTAGAAACATATTAAAAATTATTTCTCATAAACCAATTCACCATTCTTAAATAATAACTGATACCATCTTACTACTTTAAAGATCTGTTAGTCTGTTAGTCACAACTGTAACTACAACTACTAGAAAGGTTAAATTAGCAGAAGGATTGCAAGTTCAAGATCATCCTGGGAAATATAGTTAGAGCTTGTCTCAAAATACAATTAAAAGGATAGGGGATATGACTCAATAGTAAAGTGCATATCTAACATAAACAAGACTCTGGGTTCATTCCTCAGTATTTCAAAGTATTTATATATATATAAAATTCGAAAACATGTCTAGCCTTGTTCAATCTCATAAAAACTTCTACATTATCATACTTCATTTTCTGTTTGGGGTTATTCCATTATATTGACAGAATCTCCTAAAAGTCTTACTAAGCATCATTCTCACTTATACTTTAAAGCAATTAACAATTCATTCTGGATATTCAGCCAAAATTATTTTTTTACTTGTAGGTAGACACAACACCCTTATTTATTCATTTTTATTTTTATGTGGTATTGAGAATCAAACCCAGTGCCTCATATATGCTAGGCAAGTGCTCTACCATTGAGCCACAACCTCAGACCTGCAATTCATTTTTATTTGCAATTTTAGAATCTTGCAATATTTCATTCTACAAAATAGAAGGAGTCTTCTGATGGGCTGAGCAGAGGAGTTCAACTGCACAGGCAAAAATGGCTGAAGAAAGCATAAAAGGAGAACCAAACTCACATTAGTCGTTTCAAAGCTACTTTCCTTGTGAAGGTAAAACAGGGAGCCTCCTTATTGTGTTGACTTGGTTGGATGAAATCTCCTGTTTTTAGAAAAACTGGCTTGTTTCAAAGTTCAGTTTGCTCACATGACACTTAGTAAATCCATTATGCTTTGGTTTCATAATAAGAGAGGCTAGTGCAAGACAATGACCTCCCATAAGTTTTGTTTAACCAGTACCCAAACTCACTTTTAGTTGTATTCTATATAATATCGCACTCATTTTTATAGCAAGTTTTAGAGAATGTTTTTCTCTTTTTTATTCTCTTTGACTGTACTGTCTTTTACCCCACTCATTAACTTCCCTGGGAAAGAACCAGTTTGATACAGATTTCTGGCCACTTCTCAGCCTACAAAGGATCAGAGAACTTCATTGTCTATCATGCTTCCTTGTCTAGAATGGAATTATGAAAGAAAGAAAGAAAGAAAGAAAGAAAGAAAGAAAGAAAGAAAGAAAGAAAGAAAGAAAGGAAGGAAGGAAGGAAGAAAATATATATATATATATATAATTTCCATTCTTTCTTGCTTCCATCCTTTCACTAGCAACCACTTAAAATGTGTCTTCTTAACTGAACTAAGCATCAGAGGGTAAAATTTGTACATATCAGTTAAAACAAATTTGAAAAAAAGATTTATACCTGCACTGAGAGACCAAGTGTTAGTCTTCCAAAACTTATGCAGAAATTTACTGTTATTACCACTAATTTTAGAGAAAGATAAAGAAAATAACTAGTGTTGGCTAGGACAAGAAATGTATAAATATACACAAAAAGAAAAGGAATATTCCCTCTACTTTGCTGCTGAAAGACCTTATAAGATTGAATCCTCCTCATATTTTATAGTCTTTCCTCCCAGTGGGTAATTTTAATGTCTTATATATATGATTACTGCAAGGTAGCTTTGAACCTAAACTCCACTAAAGAGACTTGTTTACAGTGCTTTTGTGCCAAGTGGGGTGTGGGGAATTATCCATAGGTCTGGCTAGTTTTCACCAACCTAGAAATGTGTAACAAAACGCGTTCCCTCAGAGGGCACAAGTTTTGCCCCGTGAGGACTTCATTTTTCCAGTAGCTGCACCTGCCTGATTTGTGTTAGATGTGGTGATCATTGTAGAGAAGAGAAGGTCTATGGTATTAAAACTCCTGTGTGTTTTTTCAACCTAAGCCTTGCTTTTATTATCTTACTGGGTTTTCATGCCCCAGGTTTCACTTATGTCTCCATAAAAGACAATGTCAGAGACTGGGGTTTATGCAAGTGAAACTTAAAATTTCATGCAGGTAACTTATGAAAGTATATCCACTCCAGAAAAGAATATTGAATCTCAAAATTCCCTAATAATGTTGCTACTGAAAGAAATTTGCTCTTGGCTTTCAGAGTTTAGAAAATATAGCTGGAGATATCAATTTAATTTGAATGTCTACTATATGCAAAACATTACTCTAAGTTTTTCAGTATTCACAAATATTCATTTTATGGCCATTACTATATATTTTTTCTAGATTTTGCTTTGTTTTGGGCACTGTACTTATATGCAATAATTCGTTTATTCTCATGCTCCTAGTACTATTTGTGATAGACACCTTTATTAGTCATACTTACAAAAAGAAGACTGAAAAAGGTGAAATAACTTTCCAGGATCATAGCTTGTTTTATAAAAGGTGTTCAGTAAAGTGTGTATAGCCATTTAGTCTGTGTTTTTAACCTGCATACTGTTTTCTTGCCTTCAAGGTCTTAATCATTGGGTAGAAAGGGCAAGAGCAAAGAGAACAAACTGAAATATGCAATACAACAAATGCCATAAGAAATGAGAATAGAAAATGCAGTGAAAACTCTGATGTGGACTGTGAAAAACTCTGATGTGGAACTTGGTCTGAAGTAGGAGAGTCTGTGAAATACTCTAGAGAAATAAAGCAATCTTTTGAGCCTGACTTTGAGGTATGAATAGAATTTCCATAGCTCAAAAACATTGCTCTTGGTAGTGACATTATTTGAAGATAGGAAGGAAGGAGAGAGTGAAGCTCAAAGAGCATTGCAAACTGTGAGATTACCATGAACAAAGACTTTGGGGAGTACAAATTCTACATGACTCCTTCCAGGAATGATTAAGTAGGCTGGTGGGGTTGAGGAGGTAGTTAAGGCCATGCAAATATATTGTTGAATGCCTCTGGTGCACGGAATGCCAACTCAGAGCATAAACAATGTCCTTTGAAAGACTCTTCTGTGATTCATGTGATGTCTCTCAGTGATCACAGTGAAGATCATCAAAAGTAACTGACAAGGTTCTTACCTTTTGGAAACTCTTTTTCTTCCACTTTAGGGAATTCCCTGCTATAGAAAAGAGCTCAGGCAGAAAAATTGAAAGAATGAGAATAGTTCTAAGAACATAGGTAAAGATATTATGGAATAGGAGTCAGGCATTCCTACTACTAAAAAAAAATTTACTAATCTCAAGGATTATATACGATGTCAATTGTTTTCTATTTTGAATTTTCATTGCAAAATTTTAGAATGGAAAACTCATTTCTTCTCACGGATATTACTTCCTCCACTTTCATACTGTTTTCTGTAGCTACAATTATGGCCCTGTGCTTAGGACTAGAGGAGAATACCTATCTTTTAAACTACATTTAAAATATTAAACAAATGGAAGTGTGACTCATTTCACATGTTTACTTAGATCAAAAAATTGCATTCTATTATAAGAATAAAGATTACTTTCAAACAATCAATACCTATTCAAGAGCAGTTGAAACAACATTAGATAAATTTTTATAAACATCTAGCTATTCAGAACCTTAAAACATGGCCTAAAGTACAGATAATCTTGTAACTCTCCTTTGAATGTTTCTTATCATTTATTTTTAGTTTGCATATTTTTATTGCTTTTTCATTTGCTGAAAGAGAATAAAAGTTGCACTATCCAAAATAATGAAGAAGTAATTTACAGTGTATTATTTGTTAAATATGGAAATACTAAATATAAGCAGAATAATCAGAGTTATAATTTTGGATTTGAATTCTTTAGGTTTTAAGTTATATCCTTATCAACATTTTTAATATATACTCATGAAAAATTTTTAATATGTGAAAATATTTTGTTGGTAAGACTATAGTTATATATTGATTACATATTTTTTCTTTGAGAACTGAAAGAGTAAAATGCCATGAGTTTTTATTTCATTTATTTATGAGTTTTTTAAATACTCTATATAAACATAACATGCTCATCTCAAAGTCATTATTATATTTGAGCTCCTGTAGATGTACTCCTGATAATTTTTACCATTAAAAAATGTTGTCATTGGAAAAAAAAAACCATCATTAACATATTAGTACTTTAAGTATATTGATGTCCTTTAGGCAGTTTCCACTTCCTATTTTCCTTAGGAAAATGTATTATGAATCATCTAGTAAATTGAAATTACTAGAAGGCAGGAAGCTAATGGAGGTAAATGAACAAATGTAGATTTAGAATCTTTCTTGGATGTGCTCAAGAAGAGTAACCTCAGACAATTATTCTTAAAGTCTGGTTCCTGCTTATCTTTCACTCTCAGGTCTTACTCCTGTCAAAGAACAAAATTTTAACAAATTGGGTTTCAAAGATCTAATTGGCTTTTATTAGTGATTCATGAAACAGGCATCATCCAGGCTACAAAATAGACAGGAACACTGCTGTGTGTGGTAGAAGTCGGGTTGTGTAAGGCATCTTGGGCAAGGACAAGGAAACAGCCTAATAAAGCAACATTGGTCAACATCAGGTCACCTTCCTTGTATGGTTAAAGCAAAGGGGACTTCCTTATCATGACTGCTGAGATTGACTGAATCACTTTTGAATAGTTGCTGTGAATAGAATCCTGTTTTAATTTATTTCCCATAAAACTAGCTTGTTTAGGGAATTGGCTATCTCCCTCTTGATTTCTTAGAGGATCAGATCTGATAAGGAAACAGTTTACATTCCCTTTGGTGATGTGGGACCTTAGCATGAGTGACTCCATTTTGAGTTTGTCTGTTGAGGTCTAATGCAGGAGCTCAATCCAAACATCTGGGCTCCATAGTTTTTATTTCACTCTATTTTGCTCAATAGTTATTGTATACTTACTGTGTTACTTGTGGTTCTCTGAAAGATTTGATAAGTGAATTTTTACTCCATTATCCCATTTCTCAGCAGAACAGTCACTACATACACAGTTCTGCTAGAATGTGTCTCCCTAATAACTTACTATTCTTAATTGGCTGAATATTAGTCTCTCCCAGAAGTCTCTGAGCTCCTCAAAGAACTGGAGCTATCTTATGTCCACATATTTGTATCTCAGCCACTTTCTACAGAATCTTATATGCAGTAGAGGTTGTAGGCAAGTTTACTTAAAAATATTAAACAAAACATAACATGAAAGAAATCATGAACTTCAGTTTGGTAATGTCAAACCAATGATACTGGGTTTCCAAATGAACATATTTGAGAAACATGGCAAAATTCCAAATATGCATTAGTAGGGAGAAACATTTTTTAATGCGTTTTAGATTTCACCATGTAGGTGACTAGACTAGGAACTAGACCTGCTACATTTTTTTTTTTAATATTGGAAGGTAACTATTGCTGAGATGCTACTTGACTTTACTTAAATCACCTGTCTGAGCATAGCAACTGGATAGGTAGGGTTTGATGGATTGGTTTATTATGAGTAAATCGAGCATGGAAAAATCTAAATTGATCATTAAAGAGACAGAATCCTGAGCCATCCAAGCTGTGACTGTTTGAATTCAGTTCTGTAGCTATGGTCAAAATAAGAGGGGAAAAAAAGGATAGATTTTGCAAACATTTCAGAACCACATTTTCAACACATCTTTGTTCGAAAATAGTACATAAAGACATTTTCATTGACCAGATAAAAACCAAATGTGTGCAACTGACAGCATGCATTATCCTTTAAAACATATCCCTTTTCCTTTTCATTTTGTGTTTGTCATAAATCTGTTGTCAGGAGGAATTTTTTAAAAGTTGTTTCTGTTTTTATGTTAAACATTTCTCTTTATATGGTGAGCTCCTGCTCTGTACCCTTTACTCAGGAACTTTTCTACTTTTAGTCATATATCTCTTTTTACAAACTATATTGATGCTATTTTCGTTTTAGATTTACAACCCAATCTCTCCTTCCAGGGGATATATTTTGCTAAATGTAGCTCTGTTTTCATTGCTTGAACTAGATAGAAACTAGTTTATTTTCTTTTGCTTTTTTACTTAAATTGGATTAAATACATAATATTCATCTAGGCGTGAGGTCTGTTTTCTATGTATTAATGTGATAACCGAGTTGGTCCTTCCAAGGACCAGAGGCAATTAAGCTTTGGCAACAGGCCTTGGTCTTCTATATATTGATAAGAGGAAAAGTTAAGAATTACAAGTATCAGCACTGTTTGTTTCTGCTTCAAAGTTAACATTATCTTACTGCTTTACTTTTTTGACAGAGCACTGTGGTTTTAGTTTTAGAACATGAGAAAAGCATAGTTTAATTAAAAAATGAAATTAAAAGTAGTTGACACACTAACAGAATAACCACTGCTTCTATTTTGATGATGATATTTCCAGTATTTTGTATGAATAAATGTTTTTGTCTGATTTCTTTTGTTGGTTGCTCTTGGCTTCTTCTGTATATTTAGATTTAACCTACTCTTTTGATTTAAACTCTACACATTTTGATGACTGTCTAATATTGACTTATAATACAATGTAATATTACTTATTTAACCAATTTTCTACTTTTAAGAAAAACTTAAAAAAACTAAACAGGAAACTTTTCAATTTTTTTTTTCAATAATGTTAACAGCACTTCAAAATGAACAGTCTTGTCATTAAATTTTGAATAATGCCAAAAATATTTCCTAGAATTCATTATTTTTAGAATGAAATTTTACTGGGTATTCAGAAAAGATTTTCTCTATATACCCCAATACAGAATCCATTTTTTTTTCATTTATGTGTGTCTTATAAAGCTGACAATAAAGAAGGTCCTTAAGATCTTTTGAAGAATATTGTATGCAACTGGAAGATGCTGCAATTCAAAAGATCACTTCATCTGTTAGGAAATACTATAAACTTGAAACTACTAAGAGGACTATAAGCTGAGCATTCACATAACATTAGGCAAATAAATATGAAAAATCCACATAAAGGAGAAGTTCCTTTTAATTCCCTTTCCGACAATAGCCATAAAATACTAATATAAATGTTACTTATTTATGTACTTATTAAGACTGACAGCCTCGGCACCAACTAATTATGGTCTGTAGTCACAGGACATGTTTTATGCATGTCTTCTGAATTTAGAAAACTGTGAAACAGGTTTTGCACCTTAATGAAGGGTAGCTCTGTATCCTGCCAGCTTCTCTGGTTTGGACGACATGGAACTGTTCGCACACAGTGGCTGTATAAATCACCAGCTCTTTCTCATGTCTTAGTATGCTTTTCTCAAGAAACTCTCAATGATTCTATCTTTTAATGTCTTTAAAGGAGGCAATTCCTAGTTACATAAATGTGACATACAAGTGACGGAAATGAGATAATTTTCTTCCTATTCATAAATGGGGCAAATATATTTGTTGCTTAAATATAGTTATGTCAAAAATATTAAAAATATATTGAAATGGTGAAATGAAGTGTTAATTAGAAATTACAATAAGCTGTTGCCTTTCTTGCTCAATGTTATGATGGCTGGAAGGTCTAATTAACTCTTGGTTGCTGAGGCCCCATAGGCAAGATTGCTTGAGAGAGGATAAAACTCACTAAAGGAGGAGCTAAGACTCATTAGCTTTTAAACTGCTATTGAGACCTAATTCCTATTGAATAAGGGCATATTTATGATGAAGAGTAAAAATGTTTACCTTATGCCTATATTTAATTAGCCTAATAGTTTTTATATCAATGTTTTTCTAGGCAGAGAAATGACCAATAAAGCCTTACTCTTTATTCATTACCTTTAATTGTTTTCACTTATGATAAAAACAAGTCCCTTCCTTGCAAATGCCTTTTGCATTTGCATTTATTAAACAGTCACTGAACAGAATTTAAGGACTACAAAATATTCCAGTAAATTATAATCTTTAAATTTGTTCATCTATATACCTATCTTATAAAGGAACAAATAAGTTTCTTTTAGTGCTCATTGTAATCCTGTTTCTCTTTAAGGTAGCTATTTTTTTGCCTCACAAGTTAGTTTTTATTATTAAATCTGCACATTATGATAAACTCAAATTCTTTGCAAAGTTGGTACATAGAGCCAGGAGCCCATCTCTTTTGGCAGCACAACACCCATTTTAATAGAGTACTGTTTTCCATCTGGTCACGGGTATCAAAGGTTAATGGTGGAGATAATGCAGGGAGATAATGTACATAAGCAAGTTGGGCCAGTCTCTCTCAATAGCAAGGGATGGTAGGTATGGAGTACTTTCCTAGAAAGGCATTGCATTTCAATTTCTTAAGCTTAGTGCAGATCAAATAAATATACATTCATGTTTAATCTCTGTAGCAGTTGACATTTGCTAGGCTTTGCTTCCGTTCAATCAAAATTCCCAGGTTACCTTCACCTTGGCTTACTGATGTATCTTTGTTTTCTTTTAATTTGTCTCAGATACCTTGAGCACTGTCCACATTCATGTCCAGCATTTCCAAGTCTAACCACTTGTGGTAAAAATTGTCCTCATATTTCCATTTTGTTTGAAAAAGAAAATCCATTTATTCTTAGTAATCCCCTTTTGACCCTTGATATCCTTTATTGCCCATAAACTTGAAAGGTTTTACTACTTCTTTAATATAATTGTATTTAAGAAACCTTTTCAATATTATGTGAGAAATATTTTGTAAGATTGTGTCCAATGTAAAACTCTAGATCTTATTGTACATGTGGCTTTCTGAATTTTAAGGGAATCCTGTTAGCTTTGCTTAAATTTAAGTAGACATTTTTGGTATCTTTAAAAAACATAACCCACATTATCTTCATTTACTCTGGTAGTTGACCATTAAAAAATATCTTTAATTCAATATATATTAAATGCAGAGTTTACCTCTTTCTTTTGTTTTCTATAAGATACTTTCATTCTTTCTACACAACCATTTTGTATATCTTACGTCACCTGACAAATATTCCTAGATCTATATTGACACATACAGATCTCAAGAAACTTGAAAACACTCATGAAGGAAAAAATTAGTAAATCTTACTAAAAATGATTTATTTCCAATTCGAGCTTACATCTTAGTTACTATAGAATTCAAACGCGCATATTTCTAGAAAACAATTCTTTATTGCAAAACTCCAAAACTTGTTCCAAGTCAAAGGCATAAAATCTTATTTTCATGAGTCTATTGTGAAATAAGTGCTTGCTCAGGATCAAGAAAAGCACAGATTGACTAAGAAGGACAATTTCTGCAGATGATGTGGTGAATGTCTCTCAGCTCAATGATAACTGCTCTTTGCATTTCTAAGAGGGAATTACATTAAAATGAAACAAAAGAAACACAGAGTGTTCAGTTCACTGATGGCACTGTGAAAGTTTTTGTGGTCATACAGCTTTGGCATCCATATAATGGAGAATTTAAAAACTTGTGGGAGAAGCATCATTTTCTTGATGAGTTCCACATTTTGGTGGCTCTAAATACCATCTGACATTCAAGTATCGGTGCCACCTCATCTTTGCAGCTCTAGGAGGGAGGGAGCCAATATCTAGTTCGGAAGGTGATTATAGAAGCTTTAGGACCTGAAGTGAAGTTGCCTTAAACAGTGACAGTAGTTTCCAAGGGCTGCCTCTACATATTATTACACACTTTTCAGGACAAAAGTACAGAAATGTATTCTTCCAAGATTCTGGAGGGTAGAATTTCACTATAAAGGTTTTGTTAGGATTGATTCTTTTGTGGAGCCTTCGAGCATCCCTTCTGTGCCTTTCTCCTGGCTTCTAGGACTTCCCAGAAGACTTAGGCAATTCATTAATGCCAAGGAGATGTGAATCAGTCTCAACCTCCATCTTTACTTGACATTCTCCCATGTCTCCATTTTCCCAAATACCAGTTGTTTAATTAGGGGCCAGCTGACCGAGTGTGAGTGCAATTTGACTGCATCTGGAAAGACCCTGATTCCAAATGAGGTTGTATTCACAGATGCCCAGTGTTAGGACTTCAACATATTTTTCTCACAGGGATCTGATTCATTCAACAATAGCAATATTAAAGACTTTTTAGAAAATCAGTAGAGTCTCTCTGGCTAACACACCTGTGGGCAAATGGTACCAGGTAACAACTGTAGGTGAAAGAAAACCCAAACAAACCCAAAACAAAACAAAACAAACAACTTGCTGTCACTCATATTATTTTTCAAACTTGGGTCTTCAGAAAAGATTCTCATTGATTGATTTGAGGGAGCTGGTATGTAATGTTGAACCATGTGTAACTACTGTTTTACTGAAGCAAAAAAAAATTTGATGTTTAAAATTTCATATTATACAACATAATGGCAAAGCCATGAATCAGAAAAAAAATATTACATACTGAGAAAATAGTTATTCTTATGACCCCATATTGATATTTCTTGTGGCAATTAAATAGATCATTAAGCTATATGAGATCAATAGTTGTTTTTTAACATCCCCCACCCCCCCGCAATATTTAAATTATAGCTCAGGATGCAACTTGTTCTGATTAGATATTTTTAAGACTTATAAGCAAAGTTAAGTCACATATATTCAATAGCCACTTCAAAAATGATTTTGTTAGGCAATGTACTTTTGCCTCGCTGAGTCAGACTTGATGTGAATAGATACATTTTTATGCCATATTTTTACTTCATATTAACCAAGAGTAAACACAAAGTGAGTTGAAAGAATTTGAATCCTATATAAGCCTGTGAATTAACTCCAAACCTTTTTAGTGATAGGCTAGATATCATTCTATTTATTTACCCTGAGGATTTGCATGGTGATTTTTTTTCCTCTCTCAACATTTACCTAAATTGAGCAGCATCAAATTTATTTTTGATCGCTTTTCCAATTTTTCAAAGTAATTTATATTCTAATACTATTTTATAAGGTACTGGCTGGCCCAACAGCCATCCCCCTAGATTTGCATTGATATTGTTTTGGAATTTGTCATGTCATCTTATAGACTTGACTTGATTTGATTGAATTAATTTAATCTTAGATCTCACTACACTGCTGTTTCTAGGAACTTAAAATGTATCACCAAAAATATTTTCACGTACTAACTTGGGTTTTTTTGGGAGGATTCACTCATGAAAGAGTCAGTGTAGCTAAAATCTGTTTTTGAAAAATATTCCTTTGATGTCATTACTTTGTTTTATCAGTTTAGTGAACAAACCCTCATGCAAAATTCATTGAGAAGCGATTGACAAGATGGTAACTGAGTAAACTAAGAGTTACTCTGATATTCAGATTTGATTCTCGATTTTGATTGTACATTCTTTTGAGACTTGTTTAAAACTTCCCAAATAGATGTGACCTAGAAAAGAAAAGTAAAGCAAACAATAGAGACCTGGTACAAAAAGTCATGAATGAAATTCTGAAACTATTTGAACATGCATAAAAGTCAAACGTATTTTTAGCTAAAATAACAAAATATATCTTAAGTTTCTAATAAAAATTAAGACTATCAGTTACTCATCAATATTTGGATATTTCCCTTGGGGAAAAAAATCAGAAATAAACATGTTTTGTTTAGAAGCATGGTGATAATCTGCTGTTTACTCTGCATTAAATCAATTTATATCTTATTTCTCCTTCACTTGCATGTTCTGATAGCTTGAAATGCATTACCAGGAACAGGAGTTTCATTAGGAAGTGCCTGGAGATGACATACACTGATAATCATAAATAAGAGAAGCTTCGTGACTCTGATCTCATCAGGCTGCTGTGGACATATGCACCTTTAGCCACAGCTTTCATTTTTTCATTTTAATCTGATGCTCTATGCATGCTGAAAAGTATATGTTTAATTCTGTTCTCATTTTTTAAAAATTTGTTTGTGTACATTTTAAAGGAAATTTATTGGGCAGGGGCAAAACTGGTTTTCTGATGAAAAATTTAGACAATATCCATAGTTGAAGTCCATTTGAGTTAAAGGGCTTATTTGTGCATTTCTTCTAAAAAATTGGTAAAGCAGAGTACTTCTGACTTTTTTTCTCCCCAAGTTTGTACCTTCAGGTAAAGGGGCAGAGTAAAAGACAGTAGCTGTTGCTTATCTGCTATGTGTCTATATCAGGAACTACATACTCTTGAGTGATTTTCAAAGTACCATAAGTGAAAGACAGATTAAAGGGGAAATACTAAGACTAAATAACATACTTTTCACTCTCCAGGAAAAAAATAATCACACTTATCAATTTGATAGCAATAAGAGGCAATACCTTTGTAATATGAGAATGCCTACATGAACAATACTGAAAATCAAATTGACTAATAAATTGTTACTACAAAGGAAACAGCTATTATCATTAAGATAGAAGTACTTAATAGGACTACATGACATGTGAGACTGGATCAATCTGACAAAAAGCTATGGCTTGCTAGAGTCTGATGTTGCCATACCATGAGGGATGCATTTGCATGAAGAGTTTTTGTTCCAATCATGTCAAGATGTTGTCTACAACTGTTATTCAATAAAAATGCAAATACTATATACCTTATAAACATGAAATATATGTTTTAAATAACAGAATGACATTGTTTTGATAGTCTCTTAATACAAATGCCCTTGTATTTATAACGGGCATTCAAATATTTTACATTTTATTTCCCATTGCTTATTGAAAGACTTGTGGAATTAAATTATGCTTTACCATCAGCATTATCAAATAGATTATCAAATAGATGTATTGAGAGGATGATTTCAACCAGGAAACAGTTCATCACAGTACTTTCACAAATTTCTGTAGTGTCCAGAGTACTGTTTTAGCAAAATAGCTCTGTAACAACATTCTTGCTAACTGGGGACTTGGTTGGGTTTGAATTCTGAATCTACCCTTTACTTGTTGAATGATCTTAGACAATTCACTTAACTTCTCTAGGTCTATTTTTACTTATTTCTGAAATAGAGCTCAGTACTAAACCACTTTCAAGGGCTTTGTGAGATTTGAATGAGATTATGTAGGTTAGTATACAGTAGGCAATGAATAGATGTTACACAATGTCTTAGTTTTCTGGCCATCTAATAAACAAGATTGTGGAAACACTGAAGATGATTTTTTAATTTTTATGTTAGCACTAAAATGTAGTTTAAATACTGAATATAGTTGATAGTAAAATTAACCAGAAGAGTAAGGGTGGGGGGCTCATTAGAAATTAATTTATTTTCCCATCTCACCAAATTATTGTTTCTCATTTGCTCACCACATATTTGTAATTGATTAAATAGTTTTAGGAGCAATAGGGTAGTTTAGCATGAACTTGGAATTTTTGATATTTTGTGTAACATTTATAACTGCATTTTGTCTAATAATAATGATAAGTTAGAAACTAATATTTTGTCTATGTATGATATTAAAGTACTTACTTTACAGCATTTATTTATAGAAAATTTTTGCCTGGATATTTTCTACCTTTAAAGTTTGCTTTCAAAATTCAAACTATCCTTTAGGTGTTTATTTTATAACATGATGTTTTAACACTTTCCCAACTTCTACTCTCTCTATAAATTTTCAAGATAATTTCACGAATGATAAACATACATCATTCCCTCTAGTTTTTCTTCAGTGTGTTCTTATTTTCCTCTTCTCAGCCTAGCAAAGGCATATCCATTTTCATGAACTTATTCAAATTTCAACTCTCCTAACAGCATGTAATATTTCAGAACATTATCTCATTAGCTTGTGTGACATCTCTTCATGAATCTTTATATTCACCCATGTGCCTGACACCTTCCTATATATACAGTAAGAAGGCAACATATAAAATAATTTTCTTCTTGGTAGATAATGTGTTAAATACCCTATTGATAAATATGGTATATTGAATGTACATGGGGTAGAAGAGAGGTGGAAATCAAAAAAGGATAAATTATTTTCGTCTCAGTGATAATCATTGATCCTACATTTCCAAAAGGGAATTATAGAAAAGCATGAATGTTCTTTTGTTTTCATAAGCAATTGACTTGACATCAAACAATGTCCCCAATTAACATCATAATCTTTAACTTTTTATAAGGTGTCATATAATGTTTCTTATTGCATATGTTTCTTGAGGATAAAAAAACAGATGAATTTTTCATTCCTTCTTGTTTACATTTATAACTTTGAAAGAAATTTTTTTTTTACTAGCTTCATTATACCTTATTTGAAAAAGACAGTTGCAATGCCATCTGGTTGGATCACTTAGAACAATTTCTTTAAGTTGTTGATTTGAGAAGTGGAGAATCTCTCTGTCACTTCTTGAAAAGGTAGGAAATGGATATAATCCCTAAAAATGTAATAGTAAAGTTCCAGTCAGAAATTTAAGTTTGTGGCCCAGATTTTATTATTTTACCTTGGAAATACATAGTGCCCGAGGGGAAGACTAGCTAGCCTTCTAAATCTGTGATTGGATTACAAGCTTTTGTCTCACATGTACTAAAACATCCAGGCTAGTAACATGCAGTTTACTGCTGCAGATACAATGAAAAACAACCTGCTTTTTCATGTTAATTCCACCCTCTCTCCCCGCCCCGTATTTATAATCTATCTTGTTTAACTGAATGCATTTCTAAAAAGTATATCAATGCCTTTTGGAAATTATGAAGCACAAAAAATTAGATGGAGATATATATATATATATATATATATATATATATATATATATATATATATATCAGATAAATACACAGAAATGTGAATGCCTACAGCAGTTCATAAGATCTGCTAGATAAGGTCATCCAGGAGTTGTTGCTTACTGTTGTAACCTACCTTACAGTAAGGATTGTTGGAGCTATTGGTGTGTCTTCTATTTGTATATTTTATAGGTTCTATATCATGAAGAACCTTTAAAAATATTAATGGCAATAACAAACTAGCAATGCCAAAGGCATACCCTGTTGCAAAAGTTTCCTTGATTATAAATTTGAGGAATATCAATAATATTTGGATACCCAAGAAGCTGTTCAATTGCCTTTCAAGTTCCATTTTGGTAGGGATGATCAGTACTCTAATGCCTTCAAATAGTTTTGTTCCCATTTTCTTCTGTCAGCACCTCCTTGAAGACAGCACTTTAGTATAGCCCAAAGAAGCTATTTAAAATTGAAAAGAGTATCATTTTTTGTTAAAAGCATAAAAGCTGTCAGAATCAAGTTTTATCAGCTTTCTTAAGATAAATACAAAATTAATAAATAAATGAGATTAAAATTAATATCTAATGTTTTGACCTGCTATTTTATATAATCTTCATGATAAAATTATAAAATTGGTATATTTTGAATTTGTGTTGTAAGAAATAGTAGTAGTGTATGGCAATATGTAAATCAATGGATGTGTAACTGATGTGATTCTGCAATCTGTATATGGGGTAAAAATGGGAGTTCATAACCCACTTGAATCAAAGTGTGAAATATGATATATCAAGAAACATGTAATGTTTTGAACAACCAACAATAAAAAATTTAAAAAAAAGAAATAGTAGTAGTGATAATATAAATGTCATGACCTAGAAATTTAGATAGGTAAATAAATAAATACATAGAATAAATATGTTGATGAATATACTTTAAACACGTAATATCTTCAAAATAATAAGTATATTTATTCATATATCTTTTCTCTATTTCCTTATATCACTCGTTATGGAAAACATGGTTTTTCTATGAAATTCTAGTTACATTTTATATATAAACTTTTAATGTTATAATTTTCAAAGTATTGTTAATGAGCAAAGATTATGAAAAAACTGTAAACTATCATTGAGAAAATTGTAGTTAAGAATGAAAGGTATTTCACAGGTGTATTTTATTTATTTTTGTTTTATTTCTATGGGAATCAATAGTGACAGGGAAGCAGTGAGTTTCTAACATCTCAATTACACATAGTTACTTCATAAAGTTGTTGATCATCTCACTGGCTTAAGAGCCATCAGATAAAAGCACAGGGAATTTCAGTCCTTTCTGAGCTATACTGACTTCTATTCCCTTTGCCCCACTGCTGGGATTCTAATCTGGTTGCTTTTGTTATCCTCTAATGAAAAATCCTTAATTGCTCTTCTTTGCCAATAGAAAAAACTCAAAATTTCTGAATATGCCTCATACATCCATGAAGATCTAGTTCTTTCTTATATCAAAGTTATACTTCTTGACCATTTTCTGGCCACTGTGTATTCTAACCAAGCTAATTTACATTTTCACCCAACAAATGAATCACACTCTCTTGCCTCTAGACTTTTGCAAAAGCTCTTTTTAGTCATATTAGGGGAATTATTTGTTCTATGTCAGCACCTCCTTGAAGACAGCACTTTAGTATAGCCCAAAGAAGTCTAGAATACATTTAGAATTGAAAAGAGTCTCATTTTTTGTTAATATTTTAGTCATATTAGGGGAATTATTTGTTCTATGAAGTATGAGTTAATTTAATGTATGATTATGTTATGATTAGAAATTATTAATAAATACTGTAAAATATTACATTGTCTATATAAACTTTAAAATATTAACTTACTATGGTTTTTCACAAAATGTGAAAAAATACCTAAATGTGGTATTTTATGCAACTATTGCTCTTGAGATATTAATGTACTTATAGTTATGAAGAAAAACGAATCACAAATGTGATTCAGGATGAATTTTGATTTTATATTTAGTGTTCAAAATCCTCAGATGCAGAATGGAGTGGTTCTGCATATTTTACAGAATTTGATGTTTCAAGAAATTTTGAGGACTCTAGAGTATTTAGTTGCTCTAATTACTATAAGAAGTCTTTGTCTTAGTTTAATAGTCCAATTTTAGAAATTTATGGAAATGCTCTATAAAAAGCAAAACAGCAACAGGAAAAAATAGTTTAATAGGAATGGGGTATGACTAGAATTGTGGTTTTTAGAATAATACATTAGGTTTATAATTAATTATGGATGAAATGTCTGGTCCATATTTTTCCACATCATCTACAGCACAGCATCCCTCATGCCAAAATTGATTATGGAAGTATCACCTCTTCTGTCATAACTGTCTGGACCAAGAAGAATATGATACCTGCAGAACAGCAATTAGCATCAGAAATCAATCATTCTGAGGCTGTGTTTTCTAGGGTTCATCTAGGAAAAAAAAATCCTCCAATTGACTCTAGTTATGGGGCATGTGTATATATATGTCAGGGGTGCACACATACATTCCCACTAAAGCTGATATATATCTGTGGTCTATTGAATTGAAAAACTGACATTTTCTGCTTGTGTTTGAAAGCAGAGCAAATCAGTCTAATTAGACCCCTGTAAATAGAAGTTTGGCATCCTGATGACACAGTGGAAAACATTTAGGTTTAGAGTATTTTTTAAGGTTAACAATTCACATTAGCTTAAATGTATTTATTATCTGATTGACTACTTAATGCAAGCTTACTATGGTTGTTTTCATTGTGTTCTTTAAATATTATGTAGTTATGCTTAAAAAATATACTTCACATTTTTTATCCTCAAATAATAGATATGTATTTTGTTAAACAAAACATCAAAAAAAAAAAAAGCTTAAAAGAGTTCCATATATATATCAGGGGTTTCTTGGATGCTACTATAGTTACTGTTTTCATTAATGTAGTAGTTAAATAAAATATATGAGAATTTTCCTAAAATATAATTTAGATATATAAAATAATAATGTTAATATAATTTCTTTGAGTTTATATATGACTCAAAGAGAGGAAAATTATAATTTGTACAAGTGAGCTCTTTGATAATTGATCATGGTTTGCTGCAATCATGCATAATTTGCATATGCCTAATTTGTGTAAAAATTAGGAGTATTTATTCTTCATTAATTCTAAGACACAAAAAAAAGTAACAGGTTTCGAGAAAATCTTTCTTTGCCATGACTTTAATACTTAAAATTAAATTCTTCACAATCATTTTTTTCTTCTGACAAGAATCAGCTGCATTTATAGGTTCATAATGATAATTGTGAATGATGATAGTAGGCATTGAAGAAATTTGCACAGATGAAATATCACCACAAATGCATTTCCAGCTTCTAAACCTACAGAATATTTAACACTTATCAAACAAAAGCCCTGTTCACTAAGAACCCATAATCTGGAAGAAGGTAGACAAGATAGTACATTGTCTTCACTCTAAGCTGTCATGTGTCCTAGGCATCATACAAATCAACTGGCCCAGAACATCTGAAGCAGCAGAGGTCCCTTCTGGATCAGAGTCAGAGAAAAGCTTGTGGAGGGGGTAGTTGGATTTTAGCCATAATGGTTCCTGCTATATCCATGATCCATGTTCTACAAAAGCATTCCTTGGCATAACACCCAGTTGATGACTATAAGAGATGTTATATTTTATTGTACAAAGGCTTCCTCTACAACCTGTGAGCATCAGGAGAAAAAAAAAATCCCATGTTTCTTCCTCTTTATTTCCAAGACAAGAATTGGCACATTAACATGCAACCAACATTTGATTTGTTTGTTTATGTGCTTAACAATATATGTTTTGTAGAATTATCTTTTGTGGGTTTGTTTGTTTGTTTGTTTTTTGTATTTTTGCACAAGATTTATCTCTTGGCAGTGCTGCCTGTGCTTTAACATCGTGAAGGCACTGGTGGAGCCTACTACTTTAGTAATTCCTTAACAATTGGTTGATTATATATTGTATTTAAAAACACAATTTTCATTACGATTTTATGGATAGAACAATTCACATGTGAACAGACTAATTTCTTAAAGACAAGTAATCAAAAACATTATGACAGGCTTCTCCAAAGTTCAAAGTATACTTTAAAGAAAGTACTGTTTCCCATCTGTTTTTGTGATGTGATATGCTAAAGTGCCTTTTAACCTTCAGTGGCTATAAGTACAGACATAATTAATGAGCACTTGCTATTTTAATCATGAAATTAAAATGACTGTTATTTACAGTTTACTGATTAAGCTTTGGTATATAAAATCATTCAGGAATATTTTAGGAATAGGCCCAAATATGAACCTGGGTCTGAAACACCAGAAATCAACTTGTCCAGTTTGGGTTTAGTTTTCTACACACTGGTATTGGTTTGTGATTCCTGCTGCAGTAAACTACCCCATACTTAATGACTTAAACAAGACAAATTCTTTACAATATAGTTCTGAGTCAGAAAACTAAAATGGGTTGAGGGGGCTGTGTTCTTTCTGGAGACTCTAGAGGAGAAAAAGTCTGTTTCTTGCCTATAGGTCATTCATTGGTTGGTGACCTTGCACCACTTTTACTTTTTCTTCTATATTCATGTCTCCTTTTCTAACTAAACCTCCTGCCTCCCTCTAACAAGAATCCTTGTTATTACAATGGGTGGTCCTACCCATAAAATTCAAATCAATCTTCCCATCACCAGATCCTTATTATTCATACCTTTCAAGTTGTTTAAGCCATGTAAGTAGCATATTCTTTTTTTTTTAATTTTTTATTGTTGGTTGTTCAAAACATTACATAGTTCTTGATATATCATATTTCACACTTTGATTCAAGTGGGTTATGAACTCCCATTTTTACCCCGTATACAGATTGCAGAATCATATCAGTTACACATCCATTGATTTATATGTTGCCATACTCTTAGATTGCATGAATTAGAACGTGGATCTTTTTGAGTGGCCATTCTGTACCATACAAATTGATTGCTTTTGTGGTTAATAGATATATTTCAGAAAGGGATTTCTTTGTAGTAAAAGTAACTTTATGGTCTTTTCTGTTAACATTTCAACTCTGAGGTTATCTCATGGAAAGGGAAATATTAGTAAAAGAGGTAAGAATGGGACCAATGTTCCTTATATAGGAAAATCATAGCATCAAGGGTGTCTATTTTTATTTGGAAGAGAATGATAAAATTCACTCCAGTTAGATCTTTATTTAGTTATATTTATTGTTACTTCATAAACTCCTTTTAGAAAAGCCATTTATGAAATCCCACTTTTTTTTTTTCAGATCAAGCTGGAAGGAGAGAGTTTTCAAATTGTACTTTGCTATTTCTTTCCTGTGGTTTACAAAAGTCATATTTACTAGGACCAAACTGATTTGAAAAGGAATACATAGAACAAAGTTATTAGCAATGCCTATAATCAGTAGATTTCCTCATAATTTATTTCTATATATGTTTAGTAAACTTTATGTATTTGTAAGTTCAAACTATTTAATTGATGATATGAACTAATACATCCCTTCTGTGTGTCGCTGATTTTTATGTGACCACTTTCATTAGTGTCAAATCTTTAAGACTTTTTAATTCACTGTGTGTAGTAAAAGGGTCTCCTCTTACAAGAATTTTTTTCCCAGTTTTCATCACCATCTTTATGATTAAAAGAAAAACACTTAAGATAATCTTTAGATATCTCACTTGTCTTTTAGCTTCAAGAATAAAATAAAAATTATCCTACTGTGTTTAGTTTATTCAAAAATCACTGAATGAATACTTTAAAATAAATTACTTCTGTAAACATTTTTTTTAACCATAAACATTTACTTTCTGTGATGGTCAAGATATTTTCTCAGGTTATTTATTATATATAATAAAAACTTTTCAAGGAAAAATCCTCCACTCTTTCCCAAACTAAGGTTAAATTCATACTGCATACATTGAAAATGCATGCTTCATTTTATTACTCTTGTCATTAATGTTGAGTGTTTCCTTCAAATTTTAAAATACTTTTGGGAGAACTCATTGACATGATCATATTGTGCTAGAAATATAGGAAGAACATTTTCAAAGAAAAAGGATGTATTTTTGAAATACCTGGAATTTGCCTTAATCAAGATGTGAAATGTGTTCCTCTTGATCCTTTTAAATTGTTTCTATGACATTTGCCACAGTGGTCATTAAATTAGATAGTAATAGCCCAATGTGTATTTGGATCCTTTCCGTTTTGTAGAAATAAAAAAAAAATTGTGTTGGCTACTTTTCTGCTTTATGAGCCTCTGCAGGAACAAATGTGCTCATAAAATGTACATTAAGAGTTCTCCAATTATATTCCTATTTCCTTTAGTATCCCAGCCTCTTAATAAGCTTTTTCAGGAGTTTCTCGTCTATATTCATTTAATTTCTTCAACATTCCTCATAAGCTTTCATCATGATTTAAATGAAATCCTTTTACAAGGTGCAATAGAATTTTAACCAAGTGCATTCACTGAGTATAATTTCTTACAGGGACTTATTTCTGCTTATTGGAAGAAAAAAACACTGCATTAAAGATCTTCACTTTTCTCGCTTTTTTAAGAAAATAATATATTAAAGAAACATCCGCATACTAACAGACACACATACAGATATATCCAAGTATATATTTTAATCATGAGATAATACATTCTCAAGATACATATCAAGTCCATCTCTCTCTGA
The DNA here is from genome assembly GCF_021218885.2 of Marmota monax. Classification (NCBI taxonomy): domain Eukaryota; kingdom Metazoa; phylum Chordata; class Mammalia; order Rodentia; family Sciuridae; genus Marmota; species Marmota monax. The sequence continues at coordinate 4,391,291 of NW_026694479.1, read as the reverse complement.
TATATTACTCAGACTAGCCATTTATATAACTTAAGCTAGGTGAGGGCTGGCCCAGCATTATAATTCTGATCTCTTTAATTCTGGTTAAATGTATTTATGGTAAACTATGCTTTCCTTTTGTCAACAGAAAGCATAATTTCCTTTGTTCAATGTGTACAGTGAGCAATAGAGATTACAACCTGAAAGTACCTGGTAAATTGGGACTAGAGGATGCACCAACTTTTTCTGGTGCAGAAGTTTGCACTCCATCATGCTTGGGTCAAAGACTTGACCCCACTTGGATTGTCACTCTGGCTTGTCACTTGCCTAGCACGTTGACAGTGTATGCCTGTATAAATTATGAGGGCAGCTGAATGTGGTTTTAAAATATATGTGTCATTGTTTTACTTGCCATTGCTAGATAATGCAGAAGTGAAGGACATGTTAAATTGATACATATTAAATTAATCATTGCTATATTTCCATATCTTGCCTTCATTTTTAATTCCTCTAATTCTTATGCATTTTTTTCCAGAGATATGATCATTTCAAGGTGTGGATTTGATTCTTGGGCCTGTCTTTTACCAATGCTCATGACATTTCCTCAATCTCTTCTTACACTCGCTTCCTTGGGAGACTTTACTTTTTTATTTATGTATTTATTTGTGTATTTTTGTTTTATAGTAGACCTTTTTAGTTGCTAGTTTCATTTTAGTATATATGAATTTTAAGTTGAAGTTTCAATATTAAACTTTTCTATTATTGGTAAAAAGCATATAACAGTTAACCTAACAAATGCTCAACAATTCATTAGTTGAGGAATCAGGACTAATGAAATAACACAAGGTTCCTCACACAGTGTAATAGTTGAAATCAGATGGGGGGAAATAATCTCATGTTTGCTACATAGAAATAGCCATGTGATATTGAGAAAGTGACTCAGCTGTTAGTAATTTTCATTTTCTCTTCTACAATGGAGACAATAATCTTTAAAAAGTATTATAAAAATTGATGAGACAATTTCATCATCATAAGGGGCTTAACAATGATTCTGGAACACATGATACCTTCATTACAAAGTGAATATGAGTTTTTATTAATTCATTTAAAAAAAAAATTAAAAGAAATGCAATGAGCCAGGCAGGATAGCCTGCATGGTGGCTCATGCTTGTAATCCCAGGGGCTCAGGAGGTTGAGGCAGGAGGATCGCGAGTTCAAAGCTAACCTTAGCAACTTAGTGAGAAGCTAAGCAACTTAGTGAGACCCTGTCTCTAAATGAAATACAAAATAGGGCTTGAGATGTAGCAGATGTAGCTCAGTGCCCCTGAGTTCAATCCCAGGTACCAAAAAAAAAAAAAGAATAAAAAAAAATTCAAGGAGGTCTGAGAATTCAGATATTAAAGAGAGTTAAAAATCCAAACTGAACAAATGTTTTACAGAAAAAAGTCTTAACTCATTCCATCTAAAAAATCTTCAAAGTTCACCATTTCCAGAAAACATTAACCCTTTCTCTAAAGAAGCTAATAACAATTTTTCCATCTTTTATATATCTACTTCACTTTCATATATTTTCTTAGTTATCAAAGATGCTTCTCCTTAAGTAGTGAGATGTGAAATTTGTGTTTGTAAGGGTTATGAGATATTTTAAAAATAATGACCATTCCTCTAGGGCTTTCTATCTCTTGGATCTAGGCTTTACAATTTTCAAAGTGTTATCATATATGTAAGTTATTTATTTCCATATGAATCTGTTTAGTACCTATCTTTCTCCCACATGTCAGTTGCAAGATGGTAGGAATGGGTAAGTTTTATTCACCGTTATATCTCCATTGACTAGGACTATTGACTAAAGCATTGCAGAAGTTCAATTAATAGACATTGAATTAATTAATTAATATTGGCCATTTTTAGTATTAACTAATCATTTATGGACATTTTAAAGAGAAGTGAACAAGCATTAACCTTCTGGAATACTCTAAATAAAACAAAACATCAATCCAAAACAATCCTTGAGATTTCATTTTCAACACATTGTTAACTGTTTAATTGTATCTCCTTCTGAAATAAAAATTGTGACATTTATTAATCCTAGTAAAGAATTTAACTCAATTAGTAAGCATTCAATAAACATTATTACTAGTCATTGAGTGATTGTGTTCTAAATATATCTTAAAGAGTTTCTGCAAACCATTAAGTTTTTAAAATTATTTACAGTTTCTATCAAAACAAGAGTTGAAAAAGAAAACAGATTGGTCTTTTATCATAAAGAAGTAAACAGCCAAATTTCATGTATGTCTAATATGTTAATTATGATATAGACAACTTTTTAAAATATAGAAGATATTTCAACTTTGTTTATTAATAAGTATTCTATGTTACTTCTCATTTATGAGGTATATCATTATTATAGAATTTACATGGAAACAACCATCAATAATGGTGAATTTAGATGCATCTCAATTGAGTTAATTAAAATGACAGCAGAATTTCATTTATGATCTGCTATAAATGAGCTGCAAATACTGAGCTTGAACATGTTACTTTTTAAAGTGCTTAGTATACAACACAACAGAAATTGTAGTAATTAATACTTTAAAAAAACACTAAAAGAGGTAACCATCTGTTCTAGTTAGGGGTGTTAATGTACAGTAAATGTTTCTTTATTTAAAATAACAACAGCTGGCAATACAGTAGTTATTTCTTGGACTATACTTTTAAATGAAGATTAACTGGACCCAATAAATTTAACATAGCTGGACTACAGTTACAGAACTTTTAAATGTGTTGGAAATAATGAACCATGTACAAATTTCCATCTTTATTTGGAATTGCTTTACAGTTTTCATGTATATGATTCACTTGATGACTTCAAATCAAGTTATAAATATACTAAGCTGAGGTATATTTTTAAAACAAAAATTACTAATTAAGAACCTTTAGGAAGGCTGGGGTTGTGGCTCAGTGCAGAATGTTTGCCTCCCACATGTGAAGCCCTGGGTTCAAACCTCAGTACCACATAAAAATAAATTTAAAAAATAAAGATATTGTGTCTATCTAAAAAATAAAGAAAACCTTTAGGAAAGTGATACCAAATTTAATTTATGAAAAATACTTCTTCACACATTTCAAAGATTATCAATAATATTTAAGAATATTAACTATAAACTTTTATATTTATCAAAGTTTTTTTCTGTTAGGGATTATCTTTTTGTAATGCAAAGTGAATAGGTCATTTTGAAAAAAAATGTGTGTATGCCATTAAAATATCTTCTGTATTAAAATGAAATCAATTTTCATCACAATATGTAATGAATTCAAGGTTATTTTGCAATTTAATGTTAACTATGATAGAATGTAAGATAATTCAATGACCTTGTTAAAAATAACTAAAATATGAACATCATTTTTAAATGAAAACACCATTTTATCATTTAAAATACTACATATGCTGACATTTATAACCATTCTTATCGAGAAAGATTTATTGTTCTTTTATGTCACTCTCATTAACTTATATATAACTTAACTAAAATGTAACAGAATTCTCAGAATTTCACAAATGTAATTTACAGAACAGAAAAGATAAGACAATGCTCAATATCTCATTGAAATGAATCATCATTGGTAACTGTACTTCTCCTCTCAGCTTTTAGTCTGTTTTCTCCCTAATGTACTTACGGATGATAGCTACATAATTTGAAGCAAATTCTGTTCTAACAATTACATATACTCCTGTACATCCTGACAAACTAGGTTCAGACTGAATGGAGTAAGAAACTGTATACAAGTAAAACTCACTCACGAGGGAATGTGAATGTTTGGATAGGACATGTTTGCTACAATTAGCTTGGAAGAAATTTGCAGAGATAGGAAGAGTAGAGAATGAAGTCCATGCCATGTAATTCTCCATCTTATATATTCAGTACAGTTCCCTCGTTCATGTCACAATGCCAGGGTAAAAAAAAGAAGTTGAATAAGTACAATGCTTCACAGAGAAACAGACAACAAATGGCACCTGTTTCTATTACTTCAATGGATGTTTTACTAATATTACAATCACTTATGCTAATATTAACTTTGTCTCTACTAAATTACCATTTGATAAACTATGCAGTCATTTTTTTGCCAAATGGAGACAAGAAAATTAACTTTTTTTTGGTGGTGGGGGGGAGTTTTCTCACTGTATTGCCCAGGCTGGCCCTGAACCCTAGGCAAAAGTGATCCTTCTGCCCTAGCCTCCTAAATAGCTCGGCATACAAAACCATGCCACTGAGCCTGGCCCTGACCCAGAAATTAGAAACAATTCAGAGTGCTTCTGGGTGGGACTCTGTCAGATTTCTCTCATGCTTCTTTGGCAGCATAATTTCATTTATTCATTCAATAAACATTCACTGGCAGATACTGTTTTAAGTGATCTAAGATGACAATATAAACAAGAAAAGATTTTTGCCTAAACTAGGCTTTGGGATCCACATCTACAATATTTTGTATAACATTAAGTAAGGTGCGTGTGACAGTTTGGATACTCACAAGATGGAGTGTTTTTTGCCTAGGGAGGTCAGTGAATTCCATTTGAACTCTGGAGCATGGAACAGAGGTTTGATACTGAAATGTAGAGACCAGACATTCTTAGTGGAGTCAACAGTAAGGGTAAAATCACGATGAGAAAGATGAGGGAATCCAGTGACAAGGGCACTCATTGACAAAAGAAATGTCCTTGCTTTCCTCTTTCCCTATTTTTAAATACCTTCATTCAAAAAGCCCTTTATAGTTATTTTGCCTATGCAAGGGCTCCGGAACAAACCCTACTGGTGCTGCTTAGGCTCAGGTGTACACATGGTGTGCTAGAAATTGGGACTTCTGACATTGAACAGCAGGTCTACCATAATGAGGGTCTGAAGTTCTTTGTGTTAGTTTTCCACTTCTGAATGATTAGAATGCTAACTTGCTTTCAGGAATAGAGGAAATATTAATAAAAAGGTACAAGCAATTTGGGGGAAAAAGGTTGTGCGTATGATTAAAATTTAGAAAAGAGAATTATCCCTTCATACTGCTTTTATAAGTGATCTTCAGCTATTTAATTTATTCATAGGTTCCCTTGTTGCAGAGTTCACTGAGGTAAGCATTAATTTCTAAAGGTGCAATTTATTTAGTGATGGCAAAGATACAAATAATAATCCTGTCAGTGATTCAGAGAGGAAAATAGATACTTTGAGACAAGGCATGCAATTCTCATGCTTGCAAAGAAAAATATTGCCATAATATATAAAAAGCAGAGCGCTTAATTTCTAAATTATTTTCTAATTCTTGACATTCACTAAGTATACATTAGCTAAGTAATTGTTTGGCATCATCATGGACAATCTTGATTCTCTTCTGGTTTTGTATCCCATGGATATAATCCAAGGATAATTTGAAATCAGTTGGAGATCCACATATATAGAGAAATGTGCTTCTTGCATTGATCACAGTGAAAAGAATTGATTCTTACTACCTAAGGAAAAAAAATACCCCAAAAGTTCAAGCTGAGCTGTAAGATTTATTGGTTTATAAAGGAACTTCCAACAAAGAGCTCCAAAAAACATAGAATGATAATGTGCTTCCAAGAGAGAGAGAGAAGCTCATAAATATTTAAGGAAAAAAAGTTGCCTATATTTTGTAATAGAAACATATTTTAGTTATGATTAGTTTTGTTTAATTTTGTCTTAGTTTTAATGAGCAATACAGGTTACAAATATCTGTACATGTTTTGTTGGAAAAAGTGAATGACCCACAGTTTCCAATGCTTCACTCTAGAGTAGAAGATAGCAAACTATGATCCACTGGCCAAATGTGGCCACTGTTTGCTTTTGTATGGCCCCCAGCCAAGAATGGGTTTTGCATTTGTAAATGGTGGTAAAAGAGAAGAGAAATATTTTGTGACTTGTGAAAATTATATGAAATTCACATTTTGTGTCCATAAATAAAATTATGGTGGCAAACAGAAGCACTCTCTGGTGTTCCTATACTTTCAAAAGCTGCATTTGTGCTACCACAGCAAACTTGGTGCAGAGATAACAAGCTATAAATCCTACAAATTGACTGCATGGCCCTTGACAGAAAAAGGTTGTCAATCTTTGCTTTAGAGTAAAGGCACTATATTCAATGATACTCCAAATGGCACAGAATTCACAATGCACTAACTTTTATGTATCCTCATCTGACAAGTTTCAGTTAATGAATAGGGAATAAAATCATCATGAAAGCAAACAAGAAAAATACAGTTTTCTTTCACTTTTGCTAAAAAACACATATCTATTTTTTTTTGAGTTTGAAAGTCATTGGCTTACAGTTATGAAAACAGTTTTCTGCGAGTGGGCAAGACCAGCATATGGATTTATAAAAGAATGGGAAATAGAAATTCAGCAAAAGGAGAAATAAGAAACAGCTAGCAGATGGCTTCCAGTAACAGCAGTAAGGAGAGTCGAGCAGAGAGTTGTATGCCATCACCCCTCTCCCACTGTTATAATCTGAAAGTCAACTATCATATACTTCAAATATCAGAGTTGTGATTCACAACTCTGAAGTAGCTGTTGTATCCTTTATAAACAGAGAATAAAAATAAAACAAGTTCACCTCTAAGTAACAGGTCTAAATCTTCAGATAATAGATTTACTTTATCCCAAACTGAAATGCAATGAAGTTGCCACAGAGGGGACAAACATAGTTTCCACACTGAATGCAAAGTTGAGAACAGAAGTCCCTAAGAACAGAGTGGCCACACAGAATCCTGTGGAACAGGACTGTGGCCCTTCGAGGCTAAGTGACTGAAAGTACACCTGGGTAAATTAGAGTGATGTTCTCCATGAATCTCCTCAGATAAATTATATTATTTAGGTAATACAATTAAGGGAAAATTGTCATGTTAATTTCCTGTAGTAGAGATTTTTGTTTTCTGAAAAACTGAAATGATATTTTCCTATAGTTTTCTTCTATGCTCAATATGAAGAGAAAATTTACTCTTTCAGAGGACAGTTATAAACACATATGCTAAAATTTTTAAATGGTTATTTATTAAATATTTTTAATTTCTGATATGTCCTTTTCTCTCATCTAAGAAACAAAAGGGATTGGTGTAAGAAGGCAAAACATCTTCCCAATTACTTTTAGTTTAAAATTTTTCCCTGGAAAATATGCTTTTCAAATACTCTGTCTTCTGTCAATCTTCACATTCGGGAGCTACTTGAAAAATCTAATTCTCTGCTTATTAAGCATTTGGTGTAGTGTTTAGCTTGTAGGAATATACATCCCCTTTTTTCACATTCATGCTTTTCTGAGCACACAATATATTTTATTGCTGCACATTAGAGAATCATGTCTTATCTTCTACTACAGTGGAAAATACCTTGGAGAGCAATTTCATAGCTTTATCTCCATTCCTGGAAATTTTGTGACTGCCTCTTTGTAACCTGGGTTTATCTGAACAACTTTTTAAAAATATTTTTCAGGGGCATCATCATCTATGAGAGCTGTCAACAACCACACAAAACAAGCAAATAGAAAAAAATGTTAAAGAAAAGTTATATGCTGTATTGTATCATTATCAAATCCGCATTATATTTGCTGTGCATTTGCAGTATTTCCCTCTTCTACCATCTTCTACTTGTTTTGTATATTTTTGTTAACAACTCAAAGCAGAGTTAAGGAAGCAGGAAGTATGGTATTTATTGTATTTCCACAATGGCAGTATGGAAGACTTCCTGAAAGGAATCTGTTTAGAGCCATTGATTGTATAAGAAGGTGTAAGAAGAGAAATTCATGGAAAGGCATAATTCTTCTATTTTTACTTTTACATTTTTAAGAACTGTTTACAATTTTTACTAAAAGTGTCTTTGTGCTCGCTTCAGGAAGTAGTGTGTGAAGTAATTTAATTGACTTTTTTTAAAAATTATGCTTAAAGAGCAAGGTCAGTGTTTTCTCTTAGAATTTGATTATTTTGGAGGTGGGGTACATACAGAGTAGATGGTGAATGCTCTCCTAGGAAAGCTAAATTCTCTTTCTGGGACATTTCCACACATTACTCCATGTGCACTGTTGAAAACATCATTGTGTTGAGATACTTTGAAAGCATAAATTAGAGCTATTTTATGGTGATGTATCATTTAATTCTTTCCTAGATATAGTTATGTTTTTGTATTTAGGAATTTGGTTCATGTGGTCTACTATAACTTAGATCATAGGGTTTACTATTTACTGTGTCTTCTAAAGTAACTAATACTTTCCATTAACGTACAAGGATCACACCATATAATTCTTTAGTGTGTCCTCTAGGCTAAGCATGGAAAAATATATTTCAGAGTGATGTGCAAAGGTTCAGTTAAATAACTACACCAATAATGATGTTATGGCATTATGTAATTATTGTTTACTTCTTACCTGACACTAGCGCTATGCCACTTTGCTCAGAATTCTCCCACTTGATCTGGAGACTAAACAACCTATCACACTAGGCATCAAATTATAAGTTTAGATATCAGAATAATGAACACATGTGGAACCAAGATGCTGCCTAAATAATAGCACATTCTCTATATTTAAAGCTACTGTGTTCTCCCAGGGCACATCCTTCCAAGTTCCATAAATCATACCTTAAATATGATAATTAATAGTTTAAATTTATGTGTAGTTTTAGCTCATATATATGTATCCATCAAAACATACTATATTATTTCACTATGTAAAGATTATACATCTTGTTTTTTGTTTTTGTTTTTCCTTTAACCTTTTAGTATGATCATTAGTATTGATTTGTCAACACATTTAAAATCTACCTACTTAAAATATTGGGGGAACTTTTGAAAATATACCATGATATCTTTCAAAAACAATGGTAAAGAAAATTTTCAGGCAAAATATCTGAGATTCATCAACAACTGAATTATTATAGAGAAGTTTTTAAAAACTATCTATGATATAAAAGTATGAATACTCAGAAAAACATTGATGATCAGAAGAGAAATAAAAAATTTCAAATGAATAATGACAACAAATTAATAAAGGTGAATTAATTATCCACATACTGACATTTCCTGTAGAATTGGAATTTTTATAGATTTCCAATGACAAGCCTAAAACAACACAAAAATTTAAAGAAAACTAATAAAAATATATTAACCAAAGAAAGCTTTGTTGTATGTGCTAAACTCAGACCAAAAAAAAGAGAAAAAAAATCATTAAGTTCAAATAGCAATAATACATGATGAAGCACCTACTGCACTGAGGTATACACTAGTTATAACAATCTAATATCATGTTTTAGACTTACAAAGACTACAAAATGAGCTACATTCAAGGAGAAATTTATAAATATTTTGCTAGTCCTATAGTCTACAAAATGTTGCTTAATCAGACAGAAAATAAAGTTATAGATGATTTAAAGCACAATAAGCTTTGTTGATCATTTATAAAAATTTGTTGTCAACAATTGAAGAATAGATATTTTTTGCAAGCGCACAAGAAATGTTTACCAAAATTGCTCCCTTATTAAGCTACAAAGCAATTCTCGACAAATATCCAAGAAATAGTATTCAGATATATTCTGTTATTCTCTTTTCAGACATCAATAAAAAAATAATTTCACATATCAATTCATTTTAAAATTTAAAAATATATTTTTAATAACTCTTAGACAAAGCTCTAACACCATTTAACAATATGGCATTACTACCATTACTAAATAGACTCAAACATATTATCACAATAGTAATAATAAAATATTTAGCACTTTTAAAATATGTATTAATATAGGATATATATATATGTATATATATATATGTATATATTATATAATTATATATATATAATTAATAGTCCCAGATCAGATTGTCTATTATATGCCTAGCATTGCCAGATATATAGAAGTAATCAAAAGGAAAAAATTCAAATCTCATATAATTTATATTCTAATGAGAAGTTCCAATCAATAAATTAACACATGTCAGATGACAAAATGTGCTTTAGAGAAGAATCAAATTATGTTAGGGGAAGGAGGGTCCTGGGGAATTTTTCTTTCTGTGATTGTTTGTTTTCACAGAAGGTCTTGAGGGCTTGTGTGTTACTCAGCTTTTCATTGCTGTGACCAAAATACCCAATAAAAACAACTTAGAGGAATGAAAGTTTAGTTTGGCTCATGGTCCATGATGAGCCAAGTCCATTATTCTGAGCCCAAGGTAAGGCAGCACATCATGATGGAATTGCATATTGGAGGAGTGCTGCTCTGTTTGTGGCATTCAGGAAGCAGAGAAGGGGACAGGCGGACAGGCCTCAGGGAAGAATAATCCTTCCATGGAATGGCTATCTCCTCTAACCACACCCCACCTGCATACAGTTAGCACTCAGTAATTCCATTCAAATTAGGATGAACTGATGAGGTAACAAGCTCTTATAAGCTAGTCATTTAACTCTGAATATTCCTGTATTAAAACAAGAGCTATTGGTGATAACTCATATCCAAATCATAACATTTCTTCCCCTGACCTGCAGAAGTTCATACTCATCACAAAAAGCAAAATGCATTTAGTTCACCTCAAAGAATCCCATAGTCTTAACAACTTCCGCATCGGCCAAAAGTCTAAGTCTGAATCTTAAGGAAAAATTATTGCTGTGAGACACTGTAAATATCAAAAGTGAGTTACATACATCAAATTTACAGTAGTACAGAGCATACATTATTATTACCAAAGGGCAGAATGGGGCATAGAAGGACAGGATGGGCCAAAGTCAGACCAAAATCCATCTGGCAAACGGATCCTGTAACTCTACCAGTAACTCCTCATATAGTGTCTAGGTCCCATGATTGCATGATATGCTCTCTAATGGGCTTGGGTAGCCCTACTTCTTTGGACTTGCTGGTTGTAGTACCCATGCACTGTCATTTATTTTGGCTATCTATGCAGCCCCCATCTTCTTCCCCCACAACAGTTCACATTACTGGCATCTCTAAATTCCTGGGATCTCCATTCCAGCTCCAGCTTTTCCTTCACAGAATTAATGCACCACTCTCTCTGGAGTAGCCTGAAGGAATAGCAACCCTGCTACAACACTTTACCAAACCTCCATGATACATTAACTTTAGCATTGTGCATTGCTGCAGAACCAGAGCCATGTAGATACTAACAAGACCTACTGCTAGCTCATACCAAAACTGAGCATGCTGGAACCATGGCTACAGTGGCCTCTGAGTCCCTGGGTGGCTGAATTCTTTGAAACAACCTCCTAAACCCCTCTATGTAAGCAGAAAATGCCCAGTATCTCTTCTTAATGGAATTTTCCCTTCTGTACTCTTGAACAGCCCTCAGGTATGGTCTTGCAAATCCTTGAGATGTCCTTGAGGCATCTTTCCTATTGTCTCTGTAACATACTTAGCATCTCTTTAGTGATTGCAATCTCTTTAACCAGCACACCTTTCTTGGTTCCAGTTTCACATGCACTTTTCTGGTCCAATGATAAGTTTTAAAAAACCTTTACTTCTACTTTCTTTTCCTGATTATCAAAACAAACCTGGCTAAAAATTGTTGGCAAATTCTGTGTTTCTTCCTGTCTGTGTCTTTCATGGCTGAATGCTGGGCTGCCTTGAAATTTCTTCTACTAGATTAGTTCATTACCTTTAAATTCAACCTCACACAAAATCTCCAGACGTTGACAAGTTCTTTGGCAGGATATAAGGGAAGCAGTATTTAGTCCAATTCCCAGCACAACTCTCATTTCCCTCTGAAACCTCATGAGCTTAGTCCACATTTCTATCAGTATTCTGTCTTCTGAGCTTACACATAATCATCCATTAATCTCCATTTACAATATTTTAATGATTCTCTAGCCTGCATATCCAAACTTTTCCAAATTCCTCCCCTGCATCAGCCCCAGAGTTTTCTGAACCACACGGTCAGGTTAATCACAGTAACAAGCCTCATTCTTGGTACCAATTTCTGTGTTAGCTTTTCATTGTTCTGACCTGCCGCAGTCCGGCTGCAGCAAACTAACCAGGGGGTGACAAGCAACTTGTGTACATTGATGCAGCAGGAGTGGGAGTCTTTATTGTAGGACAGGAGGGGTATATATACATTACACACAGCTTATCTTAATTAACATAAACTAGATACAGCAGTCAACCAATAAGGAATCTCCACACTTAATGGCTCGCTGGTGCCACCTCACAAACCACTCCCTCTGGCAAAATGCCAGGCACCATCCCGACTTGTTTACAGACCTTAACACTGACTAAAATACCAGACAGGCACAACTTTGATGAGGGAAAGTTTATTTTGCCTCAAAGTTCAGCAGTGAAGTCCATAGTCAGCTGAGTCCATTTGCTCTGGGCCCAAGGGAAGGCAGAACATCATGTTAGAAGGGCATAATGAAGGGAGATTGCTCCATTCATGACAGCCAGGAAGTCTGAAAGAACAACACTTCAAAGCATGCTCCAAGTGCCCACCTTCTCCAGCCATGCCCTACCTGCCTAGAGTTAACCACTTACTTAGTCCATTTAAACTATAATGGACTGATTTGATTACAGTTCTCACAATTCATTCTACTTGAATATTTCTGCATTAACATAGGGGTTTCTGTGGAACACTTCATATCCAAACTATAATAGCTTGATGACATGATGACATGTGAGCAGGGAACTGAACAATATGATGAGGCAGACTATAAGGATACCTGGAAAAAATATAGCACCTTCATTACTCCTACTTAATTATATGGAAGATAAAAATTTTCACATTTTATAAAGTGAAAGTGATCACACAAAAATACAAACACACATTTTCAGTCAAAATAGTCGCCCCATTGCAACTTAGGTCAGAGAAGAATTGTGAACATGTAAGACAGTTAAGCCACAGAGTTAAACAATAACATACAGTTTTGCCAAATGTTTTTATTTTTAACTTTTTGTACCATAAGATTTATTTACAGAGTGGGAAACAGCCTAGATTTGTGCTCAGGTCTTTCATCCTGTTTATATAAAACCACTAATGTCACCATGGGAGCCTTACCCTTATGATCTGATCTAATCCTAATTACCCCCTGTGGACCTCACTTCAAAATACCATTAACATGTATTTGGAAATTATGAGTCCAGTCCATTTTTGAAAGACACATTTAAACCATAGCACTGCTGGAACAGATAAATTGAAAATCTGTGGGGCTTAATACAATAGAAATTTGTTTTTTATTCTCCTAAATTACTGTTAGTGGAGGTATTGATGGTGATGGTTTGCTTCATGAATCTAGGATGATGAAGGACCCATCCTATTTCAAGTTTAGTATCCACCTTGAAGAGAAAATTTGTGATAGTACCTGACGAATTTTAGTGATCCATGCCTACAATTATAGATATCACTTTCACATACAGCTTACTGGTTAGAACATAGTTGCTAATCAACTAAGTGTAAGAGAGTGTATAATAAAATCTAGTTATGTGTTGAAGAGGAAATGTAAACCAGCTTGGTCAAAAGTTAGTCTGTGTCACAGAATGGACACAATGCTAAAAGATACATGTGGGCACCACTACTTGATGGATCCAATAATGGATTAAGTCATGCCTAAAGCCAGTGTAGCTCTAAGCTATTAAGCTATTCTAATAAATTATATTTTTTAATCTAAGACAATTGATATGAATTGGCTTTAGCATATTTCAGTTACTTGAAATATAAAAATTATTAATGACATAAATGGTAATATAACATCTGATAATAATAAGTTATTAATAAATTTTTGTAGAATAAATTAATACATGCATTCTCCTACCTCCTTACATAGGAGAAATTATATTTTCCTGGAATGTAAAATTAAATATTTTAATTCATTGTTTATTCCATATGCCAGAATTACTATAATTTTTATAGAAGTAAGAAGTGCATATTTTGATAAAGCTCTAATTGGATAGTGGTTTTCCATTGATTATTAGTTAACTCAAAATTTGGAAAGGAAAAGAAATATTTCATCATTGTATCAAATTCCAGGGAAGCAGGTCATAGGTGTTGGATCTAAATAGGTGGGACATGATTCAAGTTATTCTATACATGCATTTCTAGTACAGAAAGGGAAAATTATAATTCAAAGAAACTTTTAGAATCTATATGAATCTTGAATAAATTCACTAATTGAATTCGTATCATTGAATATTAATATTTATTGTCTTAATGAATATTCAATCTGTACATGGAAATATTGAAATAGTGTGCTAAACCTGAATGATGAATGAGTTGTTATCTGGAAAGTTATGTGAACATACATATCAATGGGAAATGGGTCAAGATAATGCTGTTAATTCAAGAATCCCAAAAGCACAAGAAAAACATTTTTTTAAATATTTTTGTGGTTTATAGCGATTATAGCTCCTACAGGTAAACTCCACCCAAAGTAAAGAACATTGTTATAAATTTAATGGTAATTGGAAATTTGTGCATGGAGGAAAATAAATGTAGTGACTGGATCTCCCAGAAGTTGCTTCAGGGATTCAGTGAAATATAACTGAGTCTGTTATCCAATTGCTGAGAAACCAAATTCAACCAGCCCTTAGCTTTTCATCACCACACCATTAAGATTGATAGTAATCTATTACTTCAGCTGTATTAAAATGCAGAAAATTTTCCCTGGTTTAATCATTAAGAACAAAGATGTGCAATGTCAAGTGTTTTGTTGCTCATTATAGGAAACCCTTAAATCTTCATCTGGCACCAGTCTTTGAAATGCACTAACTTAAAGGGGTGAATGCTAGAGAAAGGGCATGTTTCAGAACGAGGTAATCTTGCCCTTTTAATCCTACTGCTACTGATTAATTGAAAGAACTGTGATCATGTGTCATCTACCAACTGCAAGGAGGTGCAGGCTCATTATCATGAATGGACTGAAGTAATCACCTCACTTGTACGAGTCTTACACTTGATATAACATGTCATGTAAAAATGCTTTGTAGAGTGGGTATTTAATAGATTGTAGTTGTTATTCAAATAATTCTGTCATTAGAGGGAAGTTCAGAGATGCCGTAGGTAGTGGTTTGTTTTTGTTGAGGTTCCTTCAAAGATTTCCTCTGTTCAGAATGCTAAGATGCAAGGATCTAATTCTACCTACACTTCACTGAAGGAATTGATCCCACTTGCCTGGCATAATTGAATGGCTCAGAATGATACACTTTGAGAAAACAAGATGATTGGCTCTTGAGTCTTATCATATATTTTGCTCTTTGAACACAAAGATAAAATGTAGATACAATTACTTATTCACTGCTATCTTCCCCTATCTCAATGGAAGAGTAAAATTACATGAGGTTTTGTTAAATAAAAATATTACTTTCGAAATTTGTATCTTGTCTCATATAATCCCTTCTTAAGGTCCTAGAAAACTTTGTCAAGTACATTCAATTACTTTCCCACACTCAGCAATCCTTACTTGAACTTTATTTATGAGGTGTTCTTAATGTCAATTCTACAATAGAAGAAAAGCATGGATAGTCAATTCAAGAATTAAAAATGGAAGGCAATTTCTTTATCCTTTTTAAAGGATATTCTAAAGAATAAAAAATGGAAATGGAATATTAATCACTCTAACATTAGGAATAATTAGGAAAATAATTGCAAAGATCAGTAAAATAGTAATGATTTTCTACCCTCCTTTACTCTTCCATATTTTGAGTATCCATCTTTCACACTAACCATTTTAAACAGCCTGTCAAGTTGCAACTGAAACTATAAATTTCTTAGTATATATTCTATACTTAGCATAATTTTGTGCTAGGCTTCAAGTTACCATTTCAATTACAATGCAAATGGACATATACATGCAATTTTAATTAAATGCATTACTCTTCTTTGCCTAGTGCATAGTCATGGTTCCACTCTTCTATTTGCATTCTGTTGCATTCATGAACCAATATTTGCAATTATAGTGAATGAGAAATTGTGATTTGGCCCATAGAAGCTGGCTTCCTTTCATGTGCTTTTTCCACTGTTAAACCCTGAATGATGTCATCATTTCTGTTTCTATAATTTACATTTTTATCATTACTTGTAAGCAATTCCAAATATAATATACTTTTTGGATTAAAGAGACTCCATGATTCTTTCATAGTTATACACATCAAGTTTTTCACACTACTGATTTTTACATTGTCTGTCATTGGAAGGAGGTATATATGCTTTCTGCAAAAATCCATATTTTATGATATATTTAAATTTTTTTCAATCTGTCTAGTTCAATTCTCCCTTTCCCAGTCTGAAGAACACTACATTACCATCTAAACAATCACAATTTCAGGTTGAAGGTTGAGGAAATTTTAATACCTCCGTTTCCTCTCAAGTTTATGGCATTTAAAACCATGTATAAATTCTTTTGCTATTGAGAAAATCATTTTATTTTCTCCATTATTTAACTTTAGCTTCTAACCTAAATTTTGAAAAATAAGAGGGGTGGCAGTGGATAATGGCTATAATCTCCTAAAATGACTATTCAAGGTACCATAGTTAATCAGTACCTAAGCCAGATTCTGAGATAAAGCTCAGACTTTGCTAAACTGTTTTGTTTTTTTTTCTCTATACAGAGTTTTTAAGGTTCTACAGTTGAGTTATTTTAAGCAGTGAAATAAAGTTGTGTATTTTCTTTGTTACCTGAGAAAATAATAATGCTTTGAACTTGTTACTTACATATAAGAGCCGTGGTGGGTGGCATTGTGTTGTCAATATTCTAGAATAGGTGCTGAAAATTCTCCACAGAAAGAGCTCTGTGAGGGGGAGTTACTGGGAAAGTAGATAATTCCTGCAAGCAAAAATTCTTGTATTTAATGTAATTTTATCATACTTAGACAATATATGCATATCATCTGTTACATCTCACCATAATTGCAGAACGCATAAAGCCCAATCACTGAATTTTAGAGAATAGCTTATTGTTAAATGTTATCTAATCCAACATAAATCCTACTTTTTGATTTTTACTATAATGATCAAGTCATTTAATATCTTCTTGTATCCTCTATTGATCATGTGAAAATAACAGCATTTCTCACCTCTCTAATGTAGGCAATTTAATAAATTATTAATATTTATTGAGTATTTTAAACTACTGCTTTAAAACGTGTACACTAATAGATAATGGTATGTGAGAAAAAGAGAAAGCTTCAAGGATGACCTCACCTGTGTTACAGTGTTGACCTCTGCACAAACTCAGATAATGGCTGATGGTTTTTCCCACGAAACCATCGTTAATATATGTTTCTCCATCCCACTGCTCCTAACAATCTCCCTTGCTTTTCAAGGAAACCCATCAATATGCTTTAGAGGCACTTCATCATTATCCCTTGTACTCTTTGTGAATAGTCAGTAGGAATATATTTCAGGGCTTCTAGGGCTGTATTCATTTCCTACTTTCCTTTTAAATTGTCTCTTGCAGTTAAATAGAAGGAAATAAGCTAGCTAAGTGCTCAGGTTACGTGTACTTAATCAAAAGTAAAATTTTACCAAACTCTTGATTATCCAGCCTCTGTAGGGGGAAATTCAGAGACATGATGACCAATTAGAGATTATCAATATTCATATATCATGTGTGTGCATAATGATTTTAATGTATATTATGCATACTTTATTTTAGTGAGAAATTTACATTTTCATCAAATATAATTTAATTTTATAGTACAGGGGATCAAATCCAGGGCCTCATGCATGCCAAGCAAGCACAGTACCCATCCAGTGATATCCCCAGCCCATTATCACATACAATTTTAAGTTTAAAGAAAAGTTTGTATAGTTAATTCCCATGTAAGGTCTATACCAGAAAAATATAAACATATACATATATAAAATTTTGGATCTGCAAAGAATATTGTTCAATATGTAGAGTGAGGTAGTATCAGATGATACCAGATCTCAAAGGCATTCACTTAAATAACAAAATATTACGGTTATCTGTACTGAGGTATAAATGTGTGCATACCTAAAATAATCAATAGTATACTTTATATCATTAATGATTTATTGAATGCTTCCCATAAACTAATCACTATGCTAAAAATTCGGCATATACAGATCAATGGGAAGCTATTCTCTCAAAAGGAGTAACCAACATGTAAATAATATAAACTAAATGATCACATTCTGGAAGAGAGCTACTGAAGCACACATGAATCAGGATAGGAATCATAGAAATGATGAGCCGTGAAATGAATCATGCAGAATGGATAGTTTTCCGTGTAAATAAGAGAAAGGGGAACTTTTAGAACAAAGAAGGAAAATTTAAAATATAATACATGGTATACTCCAAAAATAGCAAGATGTTCTGTTTAATTTGGTGGGAAATGAGGGAGAGTTAATAGAGTGAGTAAGCAAATAATAAAACTTGAAAAGAGAAAATGGTATCAGATAAAGGAAAACTGAATGTCATGATAAGAATTTTGGACTTCCAGAAAATGAAGAGACATCAGGGTATTTTAAGTTGTAGTGTTTATTCTCAAAAAGATGTAGGGAGAAGTGAAGAGAATTTGCCTTTAAGGGGTCGTTTGATAATATCTAGGGACAGTTTGGATTGTCAATGGAGGGTATGCTACTGGCATCTAATGTTTAGAAGTCAGGGGTATCACCAAGCATCCACAATGCACAGGACAGCTCCCACAATAAATGCTCTAAAATGCTAATAGTGTTGCTATTAAGAAACTCTAATAAAGCCAGTGAGGTAATTTTACAAAGAAAAGTTTGCAGTGTATTGCCAATTGAGACGTCATTGCATCTCAAGTAGAAAACAATGAAAGCCAGAAATAAGGCACTGAAAGAACCTAAGAAGAGACACATGGACATGTGCTTAAAAAATAATAATTTGTCTTGTTTGCAGCATATTGAATACAGTATTTGAGATATAAAAACACTCAAAACTGACTGTAAACTTTCAAATTATCCACAGATACCCAGAGTCAACCAGTGTCAAAAGTCTATATTTATGATATGCTAAAGTTGAGATTTCAGTGGGTTCATTACATGATTCTATATGGTAAAATAGACATAAAGATCTGGAACTCTGGAAAATAGTACATTGATTCAATCAAACATTAAACATTTATTTAGAGCTTTAATCCAGGCATATGGAATAAGGTATACACTAAAAAAGACATAACAGTTGCCCTCATTGAACTTCATCACACTCTTCAGTCAGGAAGATGGACAAATGAAATTATAAATATATTGGTAATATATGTCATCTTGCCTTAGAAATTAATAATGAGCTTTTAAAATATTAATATGAGATGACAATGGTGGGGTTAAGTAGAAAATCTCATACACTAACTGTGAGTATTATTTAGTATAAAATCTTAAAATGATAATTTATCAATGTGTTTAAGACCTTCGTCTTTTGACTAAGCCATTTAAATTCTAGGAAATAATGAGATGTCTGTCCCTGTTTTGTGAAGGGATATGGATCACAGCATTATTTTAAAAAGTGAATAGTTAGAAGCCATGTATGTGTATGTATACACACACACACACACACATATGTATATATATATATATATATATGCTGTATTGTGAAATTGCTATAATTTCATGACAGTTAACTCTTAGCAGATATTCATAATTAGTCATCAGAACTATAGTAATAAATACATTAGTATTTAGAAGAATGGTCAATGGTATAGGGAATTGGTCATTGGTGAAGGCTTAATAGAAAAAATATTATTCCAGTTAAGCCTATCTTAGAGACACAAGTATATATATATTATGCATATGCAATAAGAATTAAAATGATTATCTGAAAGTGACAGGTTAAGAACTAAGGCAATTCTCTTTTTTTCTGTTTCATATAAAAATATTGTAAGCATAAAAAAAATTAGAGCTAGGGAACAAAAAAGACTTTCATGTAAAGTTATGGTGTTTGATTGAGATGTCATTGCATCTCAAGTAGAAAACAATGAAAGCCAGAATTAAGACACAAAAAGAACCTAAGAAGAGACACTGATGAAACTCAGGTATCTCTGCTTCTGCAGGTAGGTGGGTGCCTTCATAAGCTGTAGGCCTCTGCACCTGAAAAAGCCAGGTTCTACTCCACTAAAATTGAGTAATACACTACAAATCTACTGGCAGGCTATGCCCTCAGTATTGCAGGTGATCCTAGCAGCTCACCACCAATTTCTTCTTTCTGAGTCCTAGTCTTGTGAATTGTAGGAATGAAATCCACAAACAATGATGAGTGCCTATAAAAACAGGATTTATTCAAGTGTAATAGCAACAGAATTTTCACAGGGTAGAAGGAGGACCAAGAGGGGTTGTCTTTTGAGTGTGCTAGTCTAGGGGGTTATGTAGTACCTGGGTCAATGCTGTTGGTCAAAATTTATGCTAATCAAGATTTTGAAAAGTACTAATGCTACTGGTTATTGTTGAAATCCCATTCACATCTGCCTCACTTTTGTTTTCCCACTGCTCATGGGAAAATGGGAGGTTGAAGGCCTCATGGATGCTCAGTGGTTTGGAGCTGTGGTGTTGTATAGAGCAGCTTTGGCAGCAGGCATCTGTACCAAGGCCTGGACTGGCCTGCATGGTAACAGCTTGTCTGACTCAGGATCACTTTGCCTCAGGTCCCTGTTTGAGATAGCTGTGTTTGCCACCTGAGCTTCAGCCTGCCTAGGTCTCCACTCCTACTCTCCTCCACTGCATCTCTATGGGAATTAGTGGGCTGTGCAGCTTGATAGCTGAGGAGCCATATCACTGTAGAAGCCACCAGAAACAGCTGAGAGATTTTTAAGTGAAAGAAAATAATATCACAAATACACAAAAGATCAGACTCATATTTTTGTTTAATTTTAGAGCTAAATCTAATTATTTTTCTAGTGTACATGTATATAAATATCTGTGAGTGCTGTGTAAATTAGTTTCTTTTTACATCCATATACAGTTAATTTTCTTTCTTTTATTGAGACTGAATTCTCCCAGACGTTTCAGGTTAACAATATGTGAGCTTAAACATGGGTACAGAATGAAATAGAAAATAACAAATTTTAGAGGACAAAGGGTAGGCATAAAAGAGCAAACTAATATTGGGAAAAGCAAAGAGAAGCACTAAGATTACAACTGGTTTATTTGTTAGGTCTAAAATAAATAGGCTCACCATACCTAAAACACAGGTTGCTTTAAGTACATACACATTTTGGAAAAAAAAAACACATAAAATCAACTGACTAATTTTCCTCTAAATGCAAAGATCGTTATACTTAATTGGAAAACCAACACTTCCTTCTAGTCATGCAGTTTCTACCATATCCCTTGCCTGCCTGTTGAGATGACCAATTTTATCTTTTCTCATAAAATCTCATAAATCCTCCCATTCCTCTCTTCAATGTTCCCTTCTCTCACACTTAGTGGAGAAATGGAAGTCACTGGACAGCAATTTCCTTATGGTTTGCTGCAACTACCAACTTACATCTGTGCCAACCCTCTTTATCTTACAGTTAAAATTCCTCGCAAGTATTCTGTACCCCATTTCCCCAACCTTATTCAAAAAATTTTCTCTATTATGTGTCTCTTAACTTGTCTTAAAAGCATTTTCTACACGTGTTCCTCCTTGTTCCCTCTCATTACCTCCTTTAACCCCTCCGCACAAATTCTGGCCCCAATAATCCACTGATAGTTCTTTCATCAGGACCAACAATAGATTCTCATTATTCTGTGCTTCCTTGTTATATTTTCATAAATTTCCTGGGAGGTTTCCCCACAGGTGTTTGATTTCTCTTTCTGGAAGCACTCCCATAGTACAACATCATCTTTTGACTTTGCTGACTTGGGTGGCCACTTGAATTAGAGTCCTTTCCTGTCTTTCCTCTACTCATCCTTTTCAGTTTGAAATACTTCAGGGTATGACTTAACCATGATATCCTTATCATCTCAAGCTATAATGTTGCTTGGGCTTTATCTTTACCCAGGGGAGCCCCATAGCGTGGTGGTAGGGACTGGATCAATTATCCAAGGTTTTAGGTTATCACCTACTTGTTCACAACTTTTTATTTTACGATGCTGACCACAAGACTTCCTCTTTTGGTTTTTAAGTATACATATGCATCTGAGTTTCCTTGGATGTCTCCTGGGCATCTCAAATATAGCAAGCCCATGCCTGAACATTTAAAACACTTGAACAGTAGTACAAATCAATAACCAAGAAATTATTTTGAACCCCCCTTTTAATAATCATTTACATCAAATTCAAGTCTGTAATTTCCACCTCTAAAATATCTTCCACCCAGCTACGTTCCTCTAACATTACTAACAATACTATGCCAATGTCATTTTTCTGCCCGAACTCTAAAAATGTCATACTAACCAATCTTAATATTCCAATAGGATTTTTCTCACTCTTGGCCTAACCTGAGTTTTGTTATCTGGTCAGAAATTAGAATCACATTTGAAATCAATTAATTAGATCACATTGTTCTTTTGCTTAATTCCTTCTTTGGGGGCTGGGGATATAGCCCAGTTGGTAGAGTGCTTGCTTTGCATGTACAAGGTCCTGGGTTCACTCCCCAGCACCACAAAAAACAAACAAACAAGCAAAAACTTCCATACTCCTTCTCTGGCTTCCTACTAAACTTAATATGTTATAAAATCTGTTTCCCTAGTTTTAAAGGCCCTGAATGGATCCCTAACCCACCTCTCTAACTTCATTTTGGTTTCCAGTTCCCTCCCTCCCAACCTTATAGCATTAGCCTCCTGGTGCAAATAGAAAGTTTCTCCTCCCTCAAGGGTATTAGATTTACTGTTCTTTCATGAGCCTACAATGTTTTTTTTTTCTTACATCATTGCTTTCTGTTCTACACTTTGCTTTTTCTATCAATATTATCTCCTTACAATTGTCCTTCTTAACCATTCTACATATGAGGCATTTGTTTTCATCCCATCAGACTGTTCATTTTTTAATCTTTCATAGAAAATCATATTGTGTATTTATTTATTGGTTTATTAGTTTACTGGCATTTTTATGCCCCTCTAAAATATTATTTAGATTGTAGAAGGAATATTGTTTAGTGAAAAAACGTATGTGTGTTTCTCAGAATAGTATCTAACACCAAGAAGGTATTATTGATCTTTGCCTAATAAACAATTAATGAGAAGGCATCAGTAAAATAACTGAATAGGACATATTAGAACATCAGGAGGTATATGCTGAATTTGATAATATTATCTTTATTAGACCATATGGAACAGGTTTCTCCTGGCATCTGCTACATAAATAGGGATATGAATTCTAATTATCCAAATCCTAGAAAGCTATAACAGACTTGAAGTGTTTTCAAACATTAGATTAACCTGGGACACTTTCTTCTATATGAACTCACATTGCAAATAATTGTATTTGTATTTTAATGATGAAATTATAACCAATAGTCGTGAAAGCAGTGATGATTTTAGCAGTTTCTTATGGAGAGAGCTGGGCTCCTTTCTCTGTGATTTAACATCAAGTTCTTTGCATTGAGAGCTTACTTGCAGTATGTCTTCTGGTAGCAGCTGTGGCTGTGGTTTGCAGGGGCAACTGCTGTTCGTATTTCTGTCTCTTGACTTTAGAAGCTATACTCTGTCTTTGTTGCCATTGAATGATGGCCACTTAGATTACTGCATGCTACATGATGCTGCCATCTCCTAGCAGTAAATAGCATATGCTGTCTTGTTTAAGGTTGTATTTCAACATTATGTTTCCCCTTCATGTGTTAGATGAACTTACTTTTGCTCCTGACACTACACTCCTTGAGTTATAAGAGTTTTAGAAGTGTAATAATACTGATGATGAAGATGGTGATGAAAGTAATGATGAATTTGATGGTTTCAGTGCTGATGATAATGACAGTGAAAAATGAAGAATGACTTAGATTCTCTATCCATCTTCACCTTGGATTTGATTCTGCTTGGATGATTTAAATTAGCACCTGCTTAATTAGTCAAAGTAAGATATAGAGATGCCTCTTTATTCCATTATGGATATATTTTAAAGAAGGATCAGGACACATCTGGCTCTTGAATTCTGGCTTTCTTTAGTCATCAGCTCATCTCTAAGGGGCTTAGTAATTTATTATGCTTTCACTGCTTTCCAATGGGCCATAAAAAAGAAAGTGGTTTTACTTGAAAAGAACACATTTTTATTCACTAATTGTGAATTAAATGTTATACTATGACTAGAATTGACATAATGTGCTAAATGCTTGTACAACAATTATAATATCCAGTGTTTCTTTAGTTTTTAATTATGCAAGTTAATGAGTTGCCAATATGGAAGCTATGTATTTTAGGTTTTTTTATTTGCAGTATTACAAAAGGTGCTTGATTCTTTTTTCCCCAACTGAAATTTTCTTATTATGTACTATAATTTTAAAAGTTCATGTTTTTCTAAAAATAAGATTCTTACCAAACTCTAAATTGTAAGGTAAATAAAAATCATTACACATATTTTTCCATTTAGTTTGTGCTTTTCTAAAAAAAAATCAATTATATAACATTGGTTCATCCTTGCTTCATTGCACATTCTCATCACAGAAAAGGATCTATCAATTTATTTATTCATTAATAATATATTGAGCAGTCATGAACCCTATGCCCATCCAGATAACTTGCATTGACTTTATATTCTTTCCAATTGCCACTTTCCCTTTTTCATTTAAGAAATTTCATAGTATTTTGTATCAGGAGAAGTCACATAGCTTTCACTAAATTTAATTCCAGAAATTTATAAATTTCTTAAAAATGTAAGTTCAAAATATAAATGTTGATTAATAAAAGAAAAAAGAAACAGTAATTGAAAGCATTAGAAGTTGCTTTGTTTTTTGGTAATTTGGGTAAGTCTCAATTGTCATTTTGTCCTTAGTGTATCAGTCATGGCCAGTGACATTTTCTGCTTGCATCTGAAAGATGCACAGAAATAAAGACAATTACTAAACTTACTTCATGACTTACAGTATAATATATTTAATTTGTGGGCTTAACATTTGGGGTCCTGAAAATATATGGTTACAAATTGTTTTGTGTGGGTACTCTACATGAAGATCATACCTTTATAGTACTATGCACATTGCATATGATAATTATTATTTTAGACTGCTGGGTTTCATGTAAATAGCTATTCTTACCATTTGTGGATATATAATTCTCTTAATATTTCAAATATGAGTTGCCTCTGAGGTTTTCAAAATTTATCATATATTCAAAAATTATCATTTGTTTAAGTGAATTAATTATATGATCTTTTGAATAATGTAACAGGACTCAGAAAAAAAAAACAAATGTCCACTATTAGAATCCTTTGCATTTTAAAAGATAAAACATGTTCATTATGATATTTTTAATGGCTTTGACTAAAATGCTGCTTTGGGATTAATGATAGAATAAGAATAAAATAATATGGTGTCATAGATATAATCATAGAAGTTTTATTTTTGAAGACTGGGAAAGATGGAATGACTTTTTCAAGATCACAAAACAAATTAGTAAGAACCAAAGTTGGGAAATAGAGTGTCTTATTTGAGTCATAAAACATTTAAGTTGGGAAGGAATTTCAGAAATCTTCCATTTGTGATCCTTCCAAAATTCCTTACCTTTACTTCTCAGGAATAAGATTAGTAAGAGTCAATGAAAAGAACATGTATAATGGCATAAATAAATAAATAAATAAATAAGAAAAGAACAAAGATCTTAAAATAAGATGGACCTCAGATTGCATACCAACCCTGACACTTATTATGTGCCCTTGAACATGTTTCTAAATGTCTCCACTCAGAATATCTGTTTCATTAGTAAAACAGATTTTGTGACTCAGAGATAATAAAAGATAATGATATAAGACCACTGTCTTAGTCTACACTACAATTAAAAAGCTCATCCTTTTCTGAAAATTGGATTCTTACCAAACTGAAAATTGTAAGCTAAATAAAAATCATTGTACATATTTTTCCATTTGGAAATATCTAGAATTTGGAGATTTATTTTTTCAATAAATGCTTTTTTTCTTTCTTTTTCCAAGGCAGTGTGACTACATTTTCAGGCAGTCTTTCCAGCTAGGAGATGGAATCAACAGTCAGATGTAGATGGAAGAAGAGATGAAAGGAAGTTGGCCTAAAGTATAGGAATGATTCATATTGTTCCCAACATTCTCAAAATGTGTGTTAAAAAAATAAATGGAAGCTTATGATTTCGCAAAAACTCATTAGTAGAAGTGATTTTTACAAAGAACAACAGCAAAGTTTGTTGAAAAGACAAGATAACAGAAAGGGATTAATTGAAACAGAGGAGACTACTAATTCATAATCCCATTCACTTACCTAATTCTAAACCCTACTGTCCTCGTATAACAAGCAGTTTAATTGCCTGCTCTTTATAGAAGAAAGATCCTCTGTCTACATAACAAAAATAATTATTACATTATGATTAACATTATAATCAGAATCTTTGAATTTCATATATTTTTGTATACTTCCCCTACTCCAACGTAATATTACATTTATGCTGAGAAATATAAGAAAATAGCATTTATAATTCTGTGTAAAATAGAATATTCTGCAATTTATTTTCTTTTTTTTTTTCATTTGCATTTGAGGCCACTCCGTTGAGTATTTTGAAGTACCTACAAAATGCTAGTTCCTGAAATTCTCTTAACACTAATGGCACAGCCAGCCATGAAGTGCAACCCTGATGATTACCTGAAAGGCATGTGTTCCTGAGAGCCCTGCTCTCCATCCAAGAGTCAATGGATACTTGTTCTTGGAACCGTACTTATTGAAAGAGTTTTATGATGAAATATAGCAATGCTACATTTTACAGTGTTCAACACCAATTGGAAATAGAGGTTGCCTATAAACTGTTAAAAACATGCATGTAAAATCCATGACCCTATTTTTTTGCTGCTTCAAAATCAAACCATGCCAAGATCTGCTCACTTCTCTATATAGCCTGGATAACTGACTGTTCTATATGAAACTCTTACTCACTTCTTTCAGTTGAAGATAAAAATTAAACAAACAAATTTATCAGGCATTTGAAGATTCCCAGGACTGAAAGCATTAAATGTTTTAAGAAAAATTTCCAACAGAAAAGGTTTCTTTTTCTAATTTTCAAGGCATCATCAGACAAACTATCATACATCTAGACTGCCCACATAGTGCTAGTCACCCAAGAGAGCTGAATTAATTTAATCAATCCAGGTAATCATGAGAATGTTTTGTCTACACAATGAATCCAAACATTTGTGCATTTGAACATATGAATGTTGCTAAAATATCTGGAGAATCAATTGAATTTTTGCAGTGTTGACAAGAATGTATTTTCCAATTTGATACAGACACACATTGTCAGATTTATCTAGTCTTTCTATAATTAATTTAATTATTTGTTATTACTTCATACTTCTTGGCAGTCTAAGAATTGTACATTTCTTTCCTAACATAATTGATTTGAATAAACTATTGATCAACAAGCTTGATGAGATATAGAGTCAGAAGAGTCATATCAGATATGTTTTAGTATACAAAATAGGGAAAAATATCCAATTGATTAAATCAAGAAATATTCAGGCCAAGCTGGGGTTGTAGCTCAGTGGTAGAGCACTTACTTGGCACATGTGAGGCCCTGGGTTTCATCCTCAACACCACATAAAAATAAATAAATAAAATAAAGGTGATGTGTCCACCTACAACTAAAAAATATTTTTTTAAAAAAGAAATATTCAGGCCAAATGCTATTTATGTAACTCATTAGAGCATGCTGTTCGATAAGACAACTACACAATAACTCATTCCCTTCTTCCAACCACTATCTTAAGTGTGATGCACATTCTGTCCTGTACAGTACACATTCAGGAATATTTCTAGTTTTGCACAGACCAGGAAAATACTGATAGTCCAAAGTACGTAATTACTTCCTTCTAATAATAGTTTGCTCTGTTATATTTTTATTTCACTTGTGTCTTATAGTGAAAACCTGTCTAAATGCTTTCCTAAATAAATCTTTGAAAATTAATAGATGACAAAGAGACATTCTTGACTGGTATAAAGACCCAGTGATGACTCTGAGTTAAATACTGAGTTTTATCCCAGGACAGATGACATGTTCCATCCTTATATTTTCAGGTGTTTTGCTCTTTCTGAAGGAATGTGAGTGGTGGCTGGCTTCTGGCCCACACCACAGACCTGGCGAACATATTGGGCAAATAAGGCAATCATTAATCAAGACCTTCACATGCCCAAGTCTCACGGATGGAGAATTTCCATTTACCCTTCTAGAGACCTCTGCCATATGCTATGTGGAAAAGTGTGTCTCCTCTAGACTCTTATCCCTCACATTTAAAGGTAGCATTACCATTGTCAAAATAATCCATGCTAGTTATTTTGTTCTGGGTAGCAGGTAACCAACCACCCTGGTTTGCCTAGGGGAGTATGATTTACTGGATTCAGGAATTTCATTATGAAAATTGGGAAATTACACCAGCAAAAACACATGTGTCACCTGAAGGGTGCTATAGGTTCACTTCTTTTAATATGTTTGGTAATTCTTAATTGGTTAGTAGATTTTTTTTATTTTGTTGTTGTTGTTGATCCTAAGTATATTTAGTTTTATCACATGCGTATACTCTTAATTTTTAAAATTTGTTATTTAATTATTAAAATAGCTGACAAAGAAATTTCATTAAAAAAAAAAAGATTCCTAAAAAAAAAAAGTCCTTTTGTTGTTCAGAAGAATGTCTCCTTTTGATGTTATCATCCCTGTCAGTTATACCAGCTAAGGATGAAAGGTTTCCTAATCTTATCTCTGGAAAGAAAAAACAAACAAACAAACAAAAAACCCTTTTCCTTCCATACAAGCAGCCTTCCATGCCATTAACTTTGACTTCTTGAACAAAATAGAAGAGCCAGTCAGAAGCCATAGGAGAAGCTATGACCTATACTTGAACACTTAGGCTATGAACAACTTGACTTTATTACCTCCTGTTCAGAATGAGTAGGAGCCTCTTTGTTCTATCATACTCTGATACTTACTAGATTGAAAATTTCCAACATGCAATGTCTTCTGTAGCAGAAAGCATTGCCAATGCAAGAAACAGACAGACAGAAGTTGCTGACATATGCCTAGAATTAGAAGGTCTAATTACCCAATCCTTAATCACTTCATGTTTTCACAAAAGCTGTCTAAAATCCCCAATGATTGGTTACAATGTTAAAATCTTTTTAAAACCAAATTTTCCTTACTTCTCACATATAAGTAGACTTAAATATTGGAAACAAAATTTAAAAATTGATTCCCCTACAGAAAGTATTGAGATTTTTTGGCATAAATATAATAATGCTTACCCCTGTATACACAAGACAAATCAGAAATAAACAACAACAATAACGACAACAACAACAAAAAAAACAAGTTAAATGATGGTAAATATTTCATTTCTAAACATTTAAGATATGTGTGTATAGAACAATGCCATTTCCCAATTTAGACCTTCCTGGTAAGCTCTCTACCAAAAGGCTTGTTTTAGAGCCATTACGTTACAGGCAGGATGAATGGCAGGAATCATAAGTCTTCTCTGTTTTCTTGGTAGTTCCTTCAACTTTGAATAAAGTAGGTCAGGGTGAACATTCTATTTTGCATCTTTTGGTTCATCTGAGATAAAAATCTACAAATGTTTTTTTTTAATTTTACACCCCTTCTTGGTTGAATATAAAATATTGCTCAATATAAAAGTATTTATAATTTTCACTGTTGTTAGACATCTTTGTCATCATAAACTATTTGCCAGAGCTGAGTTTGGTGGGATCATGATGGTAAAAAGGATGACTATAAGAGAATACAATGAAGTAGTATCCCTATCCCCAAGATATTTATTCTCCTTGAGAAAGTACATGTACATATACAACAAAAAATACTCTTACAGTTTAGTAAGCTGCCAGGTGAGTGGCTAGTGAGTGATAATGTAATTTGGGAAGATGAACACTCACTGAAGAACATGATGTTTAGGGAAGACATATGGAGGAACAGTGGTAAATTAACATGGTCTGTCAGGCCTTTCTCTACATTTAATGAGAAATGCCATTATAGAGAAAAGAAAGTTGAATATAGTTACAAAGGTAGAGAAAGTATAAGGTTGGCAAGACTTTAGAAAAATATGCTGATGCCTAATGAAATGGTGAATTTTAAGAGTTTGCTTAACAATTTGAATTTTGTAAAGCAATATAAATTTGATAGAAGACAGGAAGAGTATGTTCTTCAGTGTAGATAAGAGGGAAATAAACAACATAAAGTGGTCTGCCTCAGCATTTAAGATGTATATTTTCATAAGATGTGATACTTATAAGGAAATTTGAACATTTTATTGATTTTTGTAGTTTAGGTTAAGAGGAAATTGCGATGTCATGTTTAGTATTGCACAGTGCCTTGTGCCTGTAATCCCAGCTAACTGGGAGGGTGAGACAGGAAGATCACAATTACAAGGCCCTGGGCAACTTAGGGAGAATCTGACTTAAAATAAAAACTAAAAAATTCTGGGGATGTAGCTCTGTGGTAGCTATATCTATGGGTTCCATCCATAGTACCATCCCACCCACCCAGATATATCCATTTCATAAAAATACATACAAAAAATATTCAAAATACAAAATTATAAAAAAGACCTAATAATTGTAAAACACAAAATATCACAGAACTAATCAAGTGGACCAAGAAATATAGTGAATATATACTAACTTAAATTCTAAAATAATTCTATTGAGCTATAATATACATAGCATGAAACTTGTCAATGTTAAGTTTGTGATTTATGAGTTGAATAAACTTATGCAGCTATTCACTCAATTCAAATTTAGAATCGCTTCAGCCCACTAGTCTCCCCTTCTGACCATTTGTAGCTAATTCTCACACCTACCTTTTGCTTTTTGGTCTTCCCAATTTTGTTGACTCTGGAAAATAAATGGAATCAGATAATATAAATTTTGGTGGCAAATGAAGAACATTTATTTATTTTTCCTCTTTGTTAGTCATCTTTCCATTACTATAGCAAAATCCCTGAGACAATGAACTTTAAAATAGGAAAGGTTTATTTTGGCTCACAGGTTTGGAGGTTTGAAGCCATTGTCTGTTTTCCCATTGCTTTTTCACATGCAGCATGACAGTACATCATGGTGGGAGTACCTGGTGGAGAAAGATGTTCATCAAAAAGCGACCAGGAAACAAAATGTGTGCAAAACATAAAGTAGTCCAGTAGACCAGGAAACAAAATTTGTGCAAAACATAAAGTAGTCCCAACATCTCCTTCAAGGGAATGCGTCCAAAAAATGGATTTCCACCCAACAGGGCCTACCTCTTAAAGATTTTATATTTCCCAATAGTACCACAAATGGGGACTGTGCCTTTAATATATGGGCTTTTCAGGGACATTAAACCAAACCATAGTACTCTTTTATGTATTGGTTCTTTCATGAATATTCATTCTGCAACCCAAGATGGCAGAGCAGCAACCTTTGTGGTTATAGAGGGACCAGGAAGTAAGACCCACTATGAAAGCACACTAATTTTTGCGTGTATTTTTAAAAGAAACCTAGATGTTTCTTTTACTTATTAGCTGTTTCATCTGAATTTTACTTATGAGTGGTTTGACTGTTTTAAATATTATTTTTGAGTGAGCCACAATATTTATGTTATACCAAAGAAATAAAAATTCCATACATACCTTTTTAAATTTTTTAATTGATATGTAATATTTGTACATATATAAGGTACACAGTTTGATAATTTGACACATGTATACAATGTGAAATGATCATTTCAGAGTAATCAACAACATTTCCATCTTCTCAACCATTTATCATTTCTCTGTGTTGGGAAAGTTTGAACTCTCCTATTCATTTTGAAGTATATAATAAATTGTTGTAAGCTATTATTACCCTACTGAATGCTTGTCTTTTAATATAGCCTGTGTTCATGGGAGATCAGAATTTCTCAAAGGAATGACAATATTTAAAAAAATTTCATTATTGCATAATATTTATTTTTGTACAAGATATAAGTGCTATTTGCATTTGGCAGAATTTAATTAATTTTTCAAGATTTAGGTACACATTGGTTTCCAAAATTTGTAAAGAATATAGCAGAGAAAAGTGGTTCCATCAATCCTTGATAATACAATGAATTAATGAACTTTGGCTGTGAGCTTCCACAGAGTTTTATATATTTTAAACCCTGCATTTCAAGTAATTCTTCACAAACACCCATGGTTGGTATATAGATTTTTGTGTATCTTCATATACTTATTCAACATTTCAAAATCATTCCAACATAAAAGAAAGAAAGAAAAGAAAAGAAAAGAACAATTCAGTTTTGAGAAAATTATAACTTGTATGTTTAATTTTGAATTATTTGATTCTAATTAAAGTCAGATTCTTAGTTTTGTATTTCTTCATTTTCATATTATTTATTCATTTTTGGTCCCATTTTTATGTTGGGAGTGTTTGGATTTTTCATTTTATAATCTTTATAATTCTTTACATAGGTAAGGTAATCCAATTAATATCTTTGTTGCAAATTTGTTCCCAGAGTACCATTTGCCTTTATGTAATGGTTATTAATTACATTTTCAATGTCATTGACTTTTTTTCTTGATGATTTATTTCCATTTTTTTTTCCTGCTTAAAGAGATTTGGGCATAGTTTGTAGTCAAATGTTCAAATTAATGGTAAGAAAATTAAATGAGTAATTTCTTTAAAAATCTGTTTTATTTTTCACCCCTACATCTCTAACGTAAAGGTACAATTTCATTACCTATCAGTCTTTTAAAGGTTATTAAAATAGGCAAGAAATCAAATGATTTACTAAATACAATATGACAGGGTCATCCTTCATGACATCAGTGCATAACTCATGTTTCTTTGAGAATATGTACACTAGTGAATATTCAACTAGTCTTCTTTAAACAGGAAAATAAATACTGAGACTTTACATCATAAGTCTTGACAATTTTAACTAAAGAAACCAGTTCCGTCCTTTTATTCTCCCTCTATTGGGAAGTGGCAAGTACATTAATCTGTAGCCTTCATCCTTGCCAAACATATTTAATAGCATTCTCAAACGCAGATGGAAGCAAATATTTGATGTGAAATCAAAATTTTAAGTTTCCTCAACTGAGAAATTCATGTTCTTCATTCTGTGGTATAAATACATGTGGCCAGCCTGCCTCCCATTCCTCTGCTTTAAAGCAAGAGACATTTAACCTGGACTTGGAGATTAAGCTCCAGTGTGCAATTTTGATCTCAGTCTTGCATTAGGGAAGAGGAAGCAACAATAACGATAATCTTAATAGTAATCAGAATAAAAAACAAATACAAAAAAGAATACTGTATACTGATAATGTTTTTTTTTTCTATCTACAAGGTTCTTTACTGAACACTGGGCACATATTTTGTTGTTATCATTCCTCAACACAAGTGATTCCACCCTTCTAGAAATAAAGAATTGAATGTAAATAAATTATATAAGGTTATGAAATAGCATGTTAAACTCAAGTCTTCTGGCTCTGCCTCCAGCCTAAACCTTGGAAGCAGTAGAAGATACCAACCAGATTTCCTGTGGCTGTTGGTGCCCCAGTTGCTCAGCACCAGTGAATGTCATACACCTGGCTCTATGACAGAGTCAGTCTATAATAATGTTTTATTCCCTATATTTCTGTCCTGACCAATGTCTTAGTTTCTAGGTCCTTATCAAGATGTTTTTATGTGACTGAGTGCTCAGTGCTCAATAGGCACCCTGTTGCTAAAACTCTATTTACAAACTTTGTCTCTATCAATACTTGGCTCTTTGAATGGTAAACAATCTCTATCTGCATTGTTTTAAGTGCACAAAACAATTTAATTTTTTTTTTCTATCAGTTTTCTATTCTTCAGCTAATCTAGGGCATTCTCTTTTTTCTTCCATAAAGACACATGAAATATTTAAAATATTTTTTAAAAGATTGCTTTGTCAGTGTTTCTTTCTTTTTTTTTTGTTTTTCCTTCCTTCCTTGTTTCCTCCTTTCTCCCTTTATTCTACCTTGCCTTCCTTCCTTCTATTATCACTCTTTCTTTTTTTCCCCTAATTCTCAAGAAATAGAATATTTCCTCACAAATTGCTGTAAATATTGAATAATTCACTAAAATACCATTGGGACTAGATATCAGTTTAAGGAATTATTCACATGTGACTAAACATGCTTTCTAGGTTATTCTAACCACAGCCAACGCCTCCAACTATTTTTAGAGAATATCGTTCATACAGAGAATAAGAAATACAGTGAAAGACAATTTTCTGCCTATGAAAAGAATATAATTCCCATTAATTCCTTTCAGTAAAGCATAAAAAGATCATTAACCAAGCAAAACAATTGTCCAGCTCCCTTATCTAACTGTCTTGAGCTGAATGAATTACTTATAACTTAGTTCTGTATTTCAATATGGATAAATGTCTATTAGGAACTTACGTACATTCATAAAAACAGTGTTATGAAATTCCAAATTAATTCTTTACTATTGTCAGATTTTTACTGTCCTCAGGAATCTTGTCATGAAATATAAATTAATTTTAGTTGGATGTGATACACTTCTACCTATCTTTTTTAGCTTGTCGAAAATGTACAGCTGTTATAATTGATCTTACCTAATTGAATCCTCCATTGAGTGTAGACCTTTCTAATCTAATTTAGATTATAAACCCAGTTAGTCTTCAGGGATTTTATAGACCTCATTACATTCTTTCACACATTTTACTCCTCTTCCATTTCTTCTCTAGAGACATGTAGTCAATCAATGCTATCATAAAAAAAAAGAAGAAAGAGAGAAAGAAAAGAAAAGAAAAAAAAATGATATCAGGTATTTGATCCATCTGGTCTTTCACACATGTTCCTCTACCTGCAGTGTTTTCTATGAATGAGTTTATAACTTGCCTGTTCTATTCCATATTTTATCTCATCTTGACCTTACCCAACTAAGGTCTAGTGACTTAGATTCTCTCTTAGAAACATGATTATTTACCAATGCATTTCAAAGACGGTATTCCTGTACTGATGAAATACTGAAGATTTGTAATAATTACCCTAGAATACTTCTTCCATCTTTTCCTTCTCTTACTTAAATATAAAATATAAATTGTGACAATCTTCTTTTAATTTTGAAGTGGCTTCATCTACTGTGATTATTCAACTGATATTCATTATTTACTCAATGTCTAAATATGTAAGAAATACATAAGATTTTAACATCCTATGTTAAAGATGGATTTGAGTGAGGACATTATATTAATTAACTGGGACTCATGGTCCATTTAATTAGGTTAAACTTCCTTCAGCAAATACTTTTTGTTCATTCTCACTTACATACCATTTTTTAATATAAAACCTGTTTTTATGAAGTTCACACTCAAGTATTGGGGAAAACCAATTATATAAGTGGCTTCATAGAAGTATAAATGTGGTATGGACCATAAAAGAGGTGAATAGAGTTATAAAATAACAGCATGTCTTCTCTTTATCCAGTGTTCTTTACTGCTCATCTTGGGCTCTGGTACCAAAGAATCAGAGTCACATGTGATCCTAGTTGCAATGTGTGTCTCTGGCAGTCCTCATCTGTACCCCATTCTGGATTTAAGCCAGACTATTTGCATGTCCTTATCCTCAAAATAAGTCAACTTATTCCTTGTGCAGACATTGCTAACCATATGCTTTTATATCAGCATTAAGTACAGAATTCTTCTCTGGAAGTCTTGGTAGAATAATTTAGGCCAAAGCAGTTGCTGTTAAATCAAGAGTTTACCATCTTGAGAAAGACAATGACTTGTGACCCTGTAGAATCATGAGCTATTGCTTATTCACTGCCAGCACTGTCTTCTCCTTGAATTCCCTATCAGTGTCATGCTGACTTTGGAAATTTGGACAACAGGAGGTAGGGTTTATGAGGCAGGCCAGCTGGCTTTGAAGAGCCAGATGCTCTAAAATACTTCCATGCCTCTTAAGGCATGGCTGGTAAAGCTGCAACTCAGGAGGGCTGCCAGCCACATGTGGATGATGAATAAAGCACAACTCAAAGAGATTCTGAAGGAGTGTCAGTTTCAAATATCATATTGAGGTCATAATAAAAATGATAATGATAACAAATGGGATCACTGACAGAGCCTTATTCTGTCTAGCATTACATTTATTTTACATCAATCTCACAGCAACCTACAAGGCAGAGAGACTAGGCAACTGTATTTTACAGCTGAAGAAACTGGGCCTCGATGAGGTTAAGTAATTTTCTCCAATGACACGGTGAGAATTAAATCTTAAATCCAGACCAGGCTAACTCTAGAACCAAGGACCCCAGTACCTCTGTCATATTGCATAGAGCAATTGAAAATTTCCAAGAGTCCTCTATTCACTAAAGCCAGATTTTAAAATGTGTGACTAAATACTGTTTTAAACATTTAAAATCATTCCAAAGACTGTCTTTCAAGATTAATTGAAGAACGAATCCTTTGAAAGTACTGTTTAGGGAGGAAAGGGTAGTGCATTAAAATAAAATCAACAATCCCAATAATTTCACTTGAACTTAAAAATGTGATTCTATTTTTTTCATCTTATTGCAGTTGATCTACTATTTAAGACTAATATTTAAAAATTATCCAATATTGAACTAGACTGCTTTTGCTCACAATATTTATAACACTAAATGTATGGGCTTTTTACCACCAACAAATACTCCAACTCTCTTGATACCTGTAATTCAATAACAATTCTGACACTACCCAGAGTTAACAGAGACCCACAGATTAAGGGCTTACTCTTACAAGACTGCCCCCATTTCAGATGTCATTTGCAAGTCCAGGTCACCCATACTTTGGTTGAAAGGATTCCCATGCCCTCCTGCTGAGGTTCAATAATTTGATAGAATCACTCAGAATTTAGGAAAGTACATTACTTATTAACATTAGGATATTATAAAAGATACAACTCCACAATCGCCAAATCACAGAGATGAATAGGGCAAGCTATGGAGGAAGAGAATGCATAAAACATCCGTGTCCTTTCTGAGTGCAACACCCCTCTAGCACCTTAACATATTTACAAACCAAAAATCTCTCTGAACTTCAAACCCTGAAGTCCAGAGAGCTTTTGGTTTTGTAAACATATACATTTCAATATGTAGGTAATATTGATTAATTTTCAGACCATTGGTGATTAACTCATTATCTTTTTTAAAAAATGTTTATTTTTTAAAAAAATAGGTAGACACAATATCTTTATTTTATTTTATGTGGTGCTGAGGATCGAACCCAGTCCCATGCATGCTAGGTGAGCACTCTACCTCTGAGCCACAACTCAAGCCCTTATCTCATTATCTTGACCCCTTTCCTGCCTGGAGATTGGGGATGGGACTGAAAGTTCCAATTGTCTAATCATGCTTTGGTCTTTTTGATGAACAGTCCCCATCTTGAAGCTATGAGCCATCCATTAATGCCTGAAAGCATATTCGTCACTCTAGAGATTCCAAGCATGTAAGAGGTGTGATAAGATTCTAAGATGTGTGATAAGATTCTAAGATATGTGACAAGAACCAGAAACCAAATATACATTTTTATTATATCACATAAACTCAAAACTTGATGGATATGTGGATTCAAATAGTTATCATTTAAAGGTATATAAGAATTCAGTCACTAATAAAGCTCATGAAGCCATATTGCTTGCTATATGTAATATAAATATTTAGCTTTCTTTTTTGAAGCATAGCAAAGGGAAAGGAAATCAATATTAATTTTATCTTCTTTACAATATTGATTTTAATTAAACAGATAATTATTAAACACCTCTTTTTTAGGCAAGGTACTGAGGACACAAAGATAGATATATTACATCTTTTCTATTAAATGAAGAAAATAGAGAAGGAAACAGAGCAACAAGCCCTATGTCAAGGCTAACCCTGTCTACAGGGATCCATGGCACTCAGTGACAGCTTGGAGGAAGAATAGCGGTAGTGAAATAGAAAGATGAGAAAATCTTCTAGAGGGCACCTATTTCAAAACATATGGTAGTGACTGAAGAAATTTGGGGTGACAAAACTCCAGGCATATGAAAAGATTGTTTATGAGAATATATATATATATACAGTGCCTTCTAAAAACTTCAGAATAGCTAAGATAAAAGTTTAAAAGTTTTAGAGTGGAAGGGAAATTGGTTAAATTTGAAGAGAGAATGGTAGACTGCTACAGACTGCATGCAGCATTGTATATCATGCTAAGAAGTTTTAATTTTATCCTATGAAAATGAAAACTCACTGAAGAATTTTAAACAAGGAAGAACATGATCAGATTTGTAATTTGGAAAGATGATCTCTGGTGATAGACAGCCTCAGTCTAGAGACATGCTGGAAGGAAGCCAGCCCAAAGAAAGATAGACAGTTGAGTGCTCCTTAGTAATACAAGGGAAAGTAAGGGGGGCTGGGGCTAAGATCAAGGCAGTGGGGATGGAGCAGGAATGATATATTTACAACTGTTTAACAGGTAGAATTGTGGAGTTGGCATGTAAATATATTGGGAAAGTGAAGTGGTAGAAACACATATCAGAAGATTCATATCAGAAGAGTTCCTGGTGGGGCCAACTCTCTTGAAGTTGGTGCTGTTTTTCAAGACTGGCTCAGAAAAGGACAAATATGTTGGTCCTTTTCAGAAATGATTAATTCAGCTAGGGGAAGTTGAAAAAGCTTCCAGTGGGAAATTCAAGTGCTGCTGTCTAGGGACCAAAGAAGACACATTTTGGCTGAGAATTTGATGAGTTCAAAACTGCTTAACAATAGGTACATGAATAGATAATTCTATTAAGTTACTAATTAGCTTAAATGGAAGTACCAATGTCCTTCAAACACCCTTTGATTAATGTCTGTTTGTTGAGCAACATAAGGGTGGGAGAGGAAAGTTTGGGGGGAATTCACAATGAGATATAAATAGAATTGAATTGTAAAAGGTTAATGGATGGGGCTAGAAATTATACAAAGAAAATAATCTTTCTTAAATTTTTAAGAAAATTACCAGGAACTTATCTGCTCATGTATGTATCACTCTTGAAACACACATTTGTATGGAATGTGGTATGGTGGTAGAGTTTTACCAGGTTTAAATTAGAGGATGCTTGGGATCAAAACCTGACTCTAAATATAAGATCTTTGTGACTTTAGACAATTTAATTACATTCTCTATGCTTTAGTTAATGCATGTGTAAAATGAAGGCAGTAACACCTACTGCAAAGGGCAAATGTGTACATTGCTAGATGTGTATAAGGTACTTAGAGGGGCACAAATGGCACAAAGTAAAGACTAAAGTTCTACTTTAGAAGGTTTGAGCACAGATCATTGCAACACAACTGTATGTGGCTGCATTTGTTAACACACTGGTCAGATGTGTTCAGCACTAGAGAGCTCATGTGCTCCTGTCCTATAAATATTTTAAAAATCAATCAAATTTTCTATATATAAAATGTTTAAAAGAATAAAGGATGCTTTCCTGATTTCATGGAAAACACTGATGCTCTTAATTTAATGGGAAAAATGTTAAAAAGTGAGAAAATTTATCTTGAGTACAATAGATTATATATCAAATGTTGTTTTAGAAAAGAAATTTAAAATAACTCCCTAGAACAATGTAGTTGTTGGTCAATTTTTTAAGTCTATTTTACTTGTACCATGAGATTTTTCTGTGTATAGTAATCAAAATACTTTTAGAAAAAATATCTAAACAATATACTCTATGGAAAGACTTTACTTTTTTTATACTTATTTTGACTATGTGTTTCCTAGAAAACTAGGTAAATGGAAATCCAATTTTCTTCCACTTAGTTTTAAGCTCCATGCTTTCAAAGCTGGCTCTGCACACATCAGCAACATAAAGCAGGGCAAAGGTAACATTCAAACAGGGCATCATGTCTGGTTAGAGTTAAAGGTTACTGACCTTCACATTTTCTTGAACTAATGGGGAGAACACTGCATGTTTTCTTTCCACATCAAACAATATTATATCCCCAAACCAAATGGAGAATGGACCATTTGATACAGCCTGAAATATTAGAAACTTGTATGTAGCCATTAGTCTTCAAAAACATGACATCTCAACCTATGCAATTTTACTCTAGAGAATCAACTCACTTATAGATTCATGAAAGTATTCTAGTAATCAGTAAAACACTACATAACTTAAAAAGGCAATTTAATCTGTGCCCTTTACAGAAAAAAATGCTTATCATCTCTCACCAAAATACAAATTCTGATAGTCTTTTATTAAATTATTTGAAATATATTCTTTAAAATTTTTTTTTGTTGTAGTTGTACACAATACCTTTATTTATTTATTTATTTATTTTTATGTGGTGCTGTGGATCAAACCCAGCACCTTACACATGCTAGGCCAGCACTCTACTGCTGAGCCACAACCCCAGCCCCTTGAAATATATTCTTATAAAATATTATTTAACACATATATAATTATATATTATCTTGCAGAGAATTGATTTCTACTTGAAAGAATAGTGATCTGTATCCTAATTTGGAAAGTATATTTTAGTGCAATTAAGAAAATGTATTTCCTCAAGAAGTTCAAATCTAGCAAAGGAATGGGAAAATATAGATAGATAGGTAGAAAGAGAGAGAGAGAGATACAAGTTTTTCCATAATTGAGTATGTTATACTACTTACAGCATTAGAAGACAGTATTTCACAGAGGCAATATTCATGGGCTTAGAAGTCAAAGAAGATTCTCAAAAAAATTTTTTTATTTATTTATTTGCGTGTGTTTTGACAACTCAGTGAAGTTAGTTAAGCCTCAATCTCCTCACCTATAAAACTTGGTTATGGTAAGGTTTAGATGAGATATTATAGACAAATCACAGAACACAATATCTGTACATGATTACTTGCTCAGTAAAAATCTCTCATTATTTCTATAGGTTAAAGCTCTCTTGGGCACTAGAAATCATTACTGACACATAAAATACTTGTGGGTGATGCATATACCAAATATGCATTGACTTTATGCTTATAAATGAAGTGATTGACTGAGCCCCAGAATAAAACTTTGCTTATGAGTTTGTTGAAATTAAACATTGAAATCAGAAAAGCCAGCCAATATTTAGAGACTATTTTAAAAGATTTCAGTTCAAGAGAGAAAGTTAATGGGTAAAAGATATTCTATATTTGTATAAATATTTCTTCCTCAGTGTAAATGTAGGAGAGTTTCCATTGCTGACAATCATTTCCAAGTAGAATCATGCATTGCGTAGAGCTACTAAATAGAAGACAAATTAACTGGAAGAGTACCTTTAACCAGAACAATCAGGTACTTGTAGCCTGAAGAGTCATTTGGGAAATATTCACTAATATAATTTTTTCTCTTTTGACCTCAAATAGAAGGTCAGTCATGAATCCTAATTCCTAGAATTTAGCATCAGTGATTCACATTTCCCTTCTGCTGGGGAAGAGGACTCTTTATGGGGACCCATGACAACTAAACAGGGACAAGCAACAGCTTTGTTCTAATCTCCAGTGGAGAAGTGATGATTGATGGCTCTCAGAGGATGAGTGACACAGCAGCAAGCAGAAAGGACAGCAGGGAAAGAAAGGACACCAGAAAAACAGGAAGCAGGCTCTGGCTCCACTCAGTAGTATAGTACATACATTATAAGTATCATTCATTAAAAAGGATAGGAAAGAAGAAACACATTAGAAAGAATCTGCAAAGAAAGGACTTAGAAAACTTGGTGGTGCTCTGGACTCAAATGATGAAAAGAAAAATAAATAAATAAATAAAGTTACATGTGACTCAAACTTTCTAGACATCACCAATAAATCTAGTGGCTGTTTTTTGGGGTGAGCGATGGGTGTGATATGAAAATACTGGGGAAAAGTTTGAGTTCAAACCAGTTCCAACAAGATAAATGCACTGTATTAAGCTGGGAAAAAAAAAAAACTTTGGATAAAAAGCAAGTACTGGAGACTTAAATGGAGTCTCCTGCAATATACAAGCAAAGATGGAAGTCAGTTGCATGAGTGACTGCCCCAATTTAAATGAGTGAATTAGAAAAATGAGAGTGAATGACTGTCAGGTACCCATTTTTCTGAAAATCAGGTTGCATCCATTTCTCATGCAATTTCAATGCACTCCTAAGCGGCAGAGCAGTGTGCTAGAATCAAGCTCGAGAAGATTTAAACTGTCACATAAGGGGAATGAAGAGTTTACAGGACTATTAAACATTTAAACAAATTACCAAGAAATAAGTATGCATTTGGAATGAACCTAAGCTAAGTCACATCTTTGTCATCTACCTGTATTGGTTCCACTTACAGCATGTATGGACATTACAAAAAGTAGCCTCCTCCTTTTAACCAAACTAACTAGCACATTCTCCTATTTGGATAGGGATGAGAATGGCCGTTTCTGACAGAGGGAGCTGTAAATAATGGGTTTCGCTGTTGATTTGTTAAAACTGTCTAAGGAGGCAGTGGCAAGTAGACCTGTAGCACACTTCGCTTCGGCGGCAGAATTCCTAGCACTCTCACCTTTTGTGGGCTGGTGTTTAATGATGCTTTGTGTTTATGAGACATCTTAACCTTGGTTATTTTTAACTGTGAAAAACCTAGATCATATTATGTATAAGAAATATTGACTGGGAATCAAATTTATGGAGAGAAATATCACCCTTTGGGTTGAAAAATTGACCACTACTAGAATATAATTTCTGAAAACGCAGCCTGAGGGCAATTCACTAGAGGGTGATTTTTCAGTGCAGTAGGCAAGTTTTTTCAGGATTCTGACAGTCAGTCTCTCTCTCTCTCTCTCTCTCTCTCTCTCTCTCTCTCTCTCTCTCCCTCTTTCTCCTTCTTTCTTTCTCCCTCTCTTTTAACCTCCAAGGCACATTTAAAAAAAAAAAAAACTAAATATGTTCTAACTCCATTACTTCTTAAGGCATCTTCTTTAATTTACATAGTCATATGGCCTCTCCCAGAAAACACTGTTAGGCATTATTTAAAAATGGTTGATTTTCAAAACAATATAAACCTCTGAAATTTAAGTTTAATCAATAATGAGACACCATGAACTACATTGTACACATCTTAATTGGCTTCTTAATTAAACTCCCAGTTTCTAGGTTGTTTGTTTGTTTGTTTGTTTTTTCCCTGAAAGATCCAACCACTGCTGTCAGGTTTTTCTTTCTAACACATGGCATTGACCATGCCATCCAGCTCCAAAACCTGCAGCGTTTTCCTACTGCTTTTTGAGTAAAGTAGAAAAAAATTTAGGCTGGTATTCAAAGAAGCTCCAATCCCATTCCTATGTGCATTTGCTAATTATTCCCCTTACACAATACGCTAGTCACCCTCTC
This sequence comes from Marmota monax, assembly GCF_021218885.2. Lineage (NCBI taxonomy): Eukaryota > Metazoa > Chordata > Mammalia > Rodentia > Sciuridae > Marmota > Marmota monax. The sequence goes on along the minus strand of NW_026694479.1, from coordinate 4,347,922 downwards.
TGGGCATTTGCTTATTGTGATGACATTAATATTAGATTTTATAGCAAAGTAACCGAAGGTGAAATATAACATAAGTTCCCTTTTAATTTTAAACAGCATGTAAGATTTTTAATGTTGCAGTCATTCTCTTTAGATCATTAAGATACATTAAGTTACACATGCTTTTATGGAAAAAGAAAATAAGAGGGAGAGGGAGACGGGGAAGAACAGAGAGACAGAGAGGAAGAAGGGAGGGGGGAAGATGGAGAATCTATATCTTCTGTTGCTAGTAAAGTAATTATGCTATAAATCCAATCAAGTAAGAAGCTTTGGGGACATAGATTTCATTCCACAATTGTACATTTCTCTTTTCCTTTGGGCCACTTTGGAATAACAACATATTGGGATGTTAAATATTAATGTTTCACATATAAATGTTATTCCTTTGCTGTATTAAATTATTAAATCTATTAAATTAATGTTAAAAGTCCATATCTTATGAGACGATGCAGATTGTAGTAACTACCAATACCCCAAACTAACACAAAACAAAAATTGTTTCCGCATGGAGTCAAACAGTGTTCTCTCTGTTATATTTAAATGTTAAAATATATATTAAAATGTTGCTGGCAATGGTGGCCCACACCTGTAATTCCAGGTGTCTCAGGAAACTGAGGTAGGAGGAAACCGAGTTCAAAGCCAGCCTCAGCAACTTAGCCAAGTCCTAAGCAACTTAGTAAGACTGTGGGTGTTACTGTTCCATCATTATGAGGTGTAGAGATTAATTCAATAGTTTCTAGCTATTTGTTTGTGTTCAGGAGAAAGCCTACATGGGGCCATTTTTTTTTATTTGAATATTTTGATTAAGTTATTTGTAAGATATTTTTGTTCATACAATAATATTTTATTTGTCCATATTTAACTTTACCAATTATGTGATTTTCTCAGGATTGTCCCTAACACAGGTGTCATTCAATCCTCTATTGGGTTAAAGAGGTCTCAGTTTTCTGATCTGAATAATGGCAAACATAATACCATCAAATTCTAATACAAAGAATGAAATTTAGATGGTTTCTATTATTACTTGACATTATCTTGTAAAATATTTCCTCCAGTGGACCTTTATTTCACTATCTATATTGAATTTTTCTCATAATTTTGATTGTCAAAAGTAATAATTCAAGGTAAATATTAAGCAATATGATTTTAAATATTATAATTTCCTAGTAATTCTTTATTTAAAAAAGAAAGAATCCAGCACATCAGCATCTATGGATGTTCAAAATGACAAAACATTTTATTGTGATTATTTTTATCAAACTTCCCACCTCTCAGAAATTGTAGTTTTGCACAGTCTACAATATTCTCTGAGAGACACTGGGTTCTGAAACCCAACACTGACAGGTCCCTAAATTATCATTTTTCAAATGATGGTACAAATGACAGCACATACAGTGGAAAACATACTTTGAATGTTGATATTTTTCTGAATTATTTGATATTTTCCTGATACTCTTTCCTGATGCTGGACAGAAGCAGTGACCCCCGACTTACAGTCAGCCACAAGATCATGAAGGGAATCACCTGATTCTTTGCAGTACATTGCATTGCTGAACAATGACATTTGGTAGGTTAGGTGTAGTGAAAGCATTTTTGACCTGTGATATTTTCAACTTATGATAGGTTTACCAGGACAATGTAAGCCAAGGACCATCTGTATAACTACATCCTACCATCTCTGTGTATGTTTATTTAAATATTAAAAGTCAACTTCAATATTCAACTTTTGCTATTTCCTTTGAAAAACTTTTCCTCCCCACCCACTAGCTTAGGTCTCCCTACTACATGATCTCAGAGCACTGAGTTCAAGAGGGATTGAAGCAAATCTCCCCAGTCTCTCCTGCTACACTCTTAGGTTCCTGAATGGGCTCTGAGTCTCTCATCTCTGAGCCTCTCTTCAAGAACAATGCCCACTTCCATTGTCAGTGTTCACCACTCATTGCTCAACAAATTATTCATAAATCTTGCCATTCCTGCTGCTGAATAAATGTATACTTATGTAATAAATTAAGACAATCATTATGGAATTAAGACAGATAATACTAATGTTTTTGTATAAGAAAATCTGTATGCTGCAATTTATTCAATTTTGTTTACAATTTCTTACTTACAGACTCTAGGAGGTTCCTGTTTTCTATATCAATCTCTTTCTTGGTAAGAACCATGACTTCTCAAACTAAAAACACACCCATATCATTCTTCTAGCTACCAAATATATTTATCCCCATTCTTCCTCTATTGATAACCAAATAACCAAATTTATCTCCTCATATCCCAGGAGTTTATCTGTTATTGCCACCTACGAACTACTCATTAACAGCTCACAACACTCCTTCCTGTCTTCTTCCAGTTATTTTCACTCCTAATCCAGAAGCCCAGGACACATTCTTTACGGTTTATCTTTGTTGGTGTCTCTTTAAGTTTATCCTTTCTCTTAACTTTTATTATGCTTCTACCATCTAGTCAGAAACATTGAGTTATTTTGCTCTAATTCTTCATTAAATGCCTATTCTACCACTTCCTTCCTGAACAGAATAAACAGGATGTGTATATATTATAGTTATAAAAGGGGGTTTATGAAATTGGCTACATAATCAAAATCCCACAATGGTTGTCTGTATAAGAGAGCCAAGAAGCTGGAAACTCACAACAAGAGGGACCAAAAATATGGCCCAGTGCAAGACTGAGGCCTAGAATCTCCCTAGGGAGTCTGTGGTAAGAGTCACTTTGGAAGACTTAAGAAACTGGAGTCTGATGTCCATGGGTGATGGCAGCAGTCATAGACACACCTGCTCATGAAGAAACAAAATGGCAGCCATTGTAGCTTCCTCCTTCTTCTGTTTGTTGTTCTACCCACATCAGAGCAAGTCCTCCTCAGATTGCTGTCCTGCGTGCCAGTTGTCTGGAAACACCCTATCAGATACATCTAGGTGTCTCTTAATCCGAGGCATTTCCTCAAGTCTCTTAATCCAGTCAAGTTGACAATCCAGAATAACCATCAAAATACATACGTGATGTTGGAAAAGTTACTTGCCTCTCTGAACCTATATTTTCTTATCTGTAAACTGGGGATAATGTAATAACACCAACTTTAATGAAATCATATATGTACAGAATTTAGTGTATGCATGGAATATGATAAGCACTCAGTAACAATAAATACATGTTGTCATGTACATGTAGCTCGTGTGGTGGACACATGACTAATTGAACATTTTGCCATGAGAATCCCATGACTGAAAGAAAGAGATTCCATGGCGTGATGAACAAGACTCCCCCCACCATAGAATTGCTATGAATAAGTAATCTCGTGTTTTAGAATTTTTGAAATGCATAAGTATTTTTGAAATTATTTTTCAAAGTACAGTTTCTGCATGATAATAGGTTCTTTTCTCCTTCTGTGCCACCCTTAAAAAGGGATAAAAATATATAAAGAACTATTTTGAGTAATATATATGGTTACATATAAGATTGTTTATATCTTATATTGATTGTTAGGTTTGAATGGTTTATAGATATTTGAATAGGCCCATTTAATAAGAAAATTAATGTCTATTGCCTATGTATTTATTAATTCATATAAAATATTTTTAAAATATCTGCCATGTCTTTGACACATGCTGCTTGGCAAACAAGGCTACCTCTTGAGAGGTACAAATAACTTTGAAATTTATCTATAGCTTGCCACAAAAAAATAATAAACCCTCTATGCTAAAAATTTTCCTCCATACTATATAATTTTCAAAAATACCACTGTGGATTAAAGTGTGCAGATATATCCAAATAATGCCAGTAAGTTATGAATTAGAGGAAACATTGACAATTTTTTCTTATTTACAAATTTGATTTTCAACAATATATTTAGATCTATAGTTTGACATAAAAATACCCTTAATTTTCTCATCATTCTGGTAGAACTACTCTAATATTCATCTACATTATGTTATGTCTAATAAAAGCACTTTCTGAATTTGACAGGAAAAAGATTGATTTTAAGTATAAATTCAGACCATAAATGAGTTCACATGAGTTAAACTGACAGTCCAGCTTGGCAGAAGTCAGAATGTATGAACTGAAGATACATAAATGTATGTGTGCAACCAGAAAAAGAAAAAAAAAACAGGCTTGTATAATTTGTGCTTCTATTATTCCTGAGTGCTGCTCTGCAAGAATGAGACATGGTTTCTCTGAATGTATAGCTGCTCTTTCTAAGATGCATGTTCACAATCTATGTTTGTTGTTGTTACATAGATGTGTAACTATAGCCCTTAATCTATGAAGCACATGTACGTTTAAAATAAGTCTCCAAATGTTATGATACAAACAAGAAACATATTGTTATTTCAATCACTATTACATTGTTTATAAGGTTGCTGGATCGGAGAGGGAGGTTTTAAAGGCATTCATAATTTCTATGTATTTCTCTTAGTTCTAGCCCAATATATGTTGAATATAACAAAAGGAATTTTCCAAGGTTGAAACTTATGCTTTTCAAACATACATCTCTCAAATCAGCTTAAGATGTAACTGTGCAACCCAGTTTTATTTTTTTTCATCCATTTGCATTTTTAGATGTGTTTCTCTCCCGGCCAGGTTATTAGAGTTGGCGGCTGCATGGTATAGATAGTGAACCTGCTGTATGTAGGTGTCTTCACGGAAATCACCTGGGGCCGAGAGTTCTGCTTTTCTTACCTTATCATATTTGGAACACAGATTTGCTCTGCTTCTCATATTTTGGCATCTGTGAATCACCATCATGTTGTCATATTCGCAGTTACAAAGTAGCCTATGGGAAAGGAGCCAACTACTTGAGGCACTTGCAATGAAAAAAAAAATCTGATTTCAGCATTATTCATTGGAAATGCTATTTGTGAAAGCATTTACTTCGGTTTTTGAAATGCTGGCAGGAACATTAATAGGCAATGCATAGTCCTGCTTTTAGAAGAAATATTCCTATGTACTGAACAGTGAAGGAACCCGTAATTACTGAAAATCATGGGTAAAATAGCCACCTTAGGAACCCAGAAATGAGTACTTATCCATCATGTACTTTGATTTAGTCCCCAGTATCTTCTAATTAAATGGACAATGGGCAAGTCATATCAGTATAGGTGACTTATGATAACTCTCTCAATCATATCAGTCTCTTGTAATTTTATCTTGCATAAACAGGAGTATAAATGGGAAAAAATTAAATTTTGAAATCAAATCTATTAACAAAAATAAACTCCAAGTGTATCCTAAAAATCATTAGATAAATTTATAATAACAAAAGGCTTATTAAGAAGTTTCAAATTAGGGCTGGGGCTGTAGATCAGTGGTATTTGCCTCGCATGTGTGAGGTGCTGGGTTTGAGCCTCAGCACCACATAAAAAAATAAATTTAATAAACAAGATATTGTGTGTCCATCTGCAACTAAAAAAATTTAAGAAAAATAAGTTTTAAATTAAAATCTATCATAAGTATAAGCAAATATGCTAAAATGGTTTAAAATATTATATTATTTATTTTAGCTTGACCCATTCAGTAGAGGCTTGTCAGAAAGTTTTAGGTCCCCATTTTTCTGCACATATCACTTAGATTTTTATATATTTTTTTGAATTAAAGAGTGACTCCTTTTTAAACCTTCAAGGAAATAGGGCACACCCACACAAACTAAGATTATTTTCTGTTTGTTTTTAGCTTCACTCTACATCTAACTACATTTAGGTCATGCTGTCTCAACTCAAACACTGTATTGACTTTATAAATCTTTTTCAAAAGTTTTCCACTAGTAATTTAATACAAGGTTTGTTGTTATCTCTGAAGGATTTATGGTGACAAGATGGTAGAGCTAAGGCAAATACAAGAAAAGCCATTCATTTGCAAAGAAGCGTGGAGATATTTCCTTAAGTCAGCATTTATTGTTTTATGGAATACTCACTTGCATGGTCTGTTTTGAAAAGGAAATATCAAAGGACTGTAGTCCAGTAACTTTGGTAATTCTGTGCATTCAAGTGCTACTAAGGGCCATAATGAGCATTAGTATCTAAAATAATTATGAATTCCTTCAATTAAACACTTTTATAAAATACAAAAGTATTTTTATGTATTTTTATATGTATTTGGCCCTAGAATTATTTTTTATAAGTTATAGCACCATAGGGAGCACATTTTATTTAGAAAATCTACCTAGAATGAGGGAACTCAACAGGACTGTTAATAAAGATCAAAGTGTCTTTCAAAGCAAAGGATCAATGAGTTAGATCCTTATCCTAAAACCACCAACTTGTTTCCTTTTGTCCAAATTCTATTCTGAAAAAAATGAATCCCTTTGATAATCTATATTTTCATCATTTAGAACCCCTACCTATTTTACTAATGGGAATGATGTCAGTCAGTCTTTGTTGCAGTCACATTTCCAAATTTTCACAAGGGAGTCACCTGAGTTTTCAGTTTTTCAGAAGGAGGTACCAGGCAAGAATAAGTGATTTATGGGACATGTAAACAGTTTGGCAGAAATACACCCATATTAAATTGCATAATCTTTTGAAATATGACAAAGATTAATGTCTCTAATATAAAAAGAGTTTCTACAAATGAATATGAAATAAGCCAAGAGTATAGCAAAAAAATATAAAAGCACAGAGTATAAGTAGACAATTTCCACAAAAGATAATACTAGTAGTCTACATATAAAAAGAAGTTTGCCTTCATTAGTGAACATGAATTACAAATTAGGGCAATCAGGAAATAGTGCTTTTTAAAAAAAAATCCATCAGATGGCCAATATAAAAGAGCATGCAAATCTACAGGTGATAAAAAATTAGGAAAAGTGGTACTATGAATTATAAAATTTTTTAATTATAATCTGTCAATCCCTAATAAAACAATAGGTTATATACCTTCTGATATAGCACATTCAACTCTGAAGGAACATTGTGTGTGTGTGTGTGTCTGTAAATTTATGAACTCCTCTGTAACTGAATTCTTCAACCTCTCACCTCCTGCCTTCTCCCCCTCATACACAGTCCCACCTGCTTGTCTCTGTTCTTTTACATAAAGTACCTGCCAGTTCAGCCATAATGGAGATGCAAATCTGGATTGGCTGTTGCTTTGAGTGACACTGGAGATGAGATTTTACTGCGATTGCTGCCAAGTTGCAAGTGCCACCAATCCATGTACACAGAGTACCCCAAAGTTCCCTCTCCTCACTATCCTTGTACCATGTTTTAATTTAGATGCCTGTGGCTTGAGGGGAGATAAGACAAAGTTCCCTCTGCCCCTTCCTGATTTGGTCTTTACTTGTCCAGGAAAACATTACCATACCTGGTTGAAACTTGGGTACTATATAAGTGTTTTGAAAATGCAGCTTGTTTATGACACATACTGCTCTCCAAATGCTCACAGGAGCTGCATGTCTGTCAAGAGAGTTTGTCTCTCAATGTCAGTATCATAACATGCCGAGATGAGTTGACTGGCCTCAATTCCTTCCATTCTCATGATAACTTCCCTCTCCAAATGCTTTATTGTTTTCTGCCATCTGGCTTGGATCTGCCACAATGCAGGCACCAGACATGTTTGTATAGCTTTACAATTCAATGGTAGGAAAGTGAGCAGGTAGAAGCTCTGTGTCCATAATCCTTTGCTCCCTGGACATTGCTCTACCTCTTGTGCAAATTCACAGGAGATTAATTTCCAGTCTCACCTCCATCTGAACCCTAGTGACCAAACTGGAAGAAAGCTAATCATATTGAGGGAAGACTTATAACCAACCAACTCTTGTCTATTGCCAGACCCTTGTCTAAGCAATGTCTTGGTGAAGTGATTCATGATTATAGAAATTTTCACACTGAGACTCTTATGACTTCTTTAGACAAAGATCAGGAAGTGATTGTGATTCTGCCCTTGTTTATCTAATCAAAGTGTCAAGTGAGCCACACATCTTCACTCTCTTCTGATGACCAGTTTCTTCTGCAGTCCACCTTGCTCATCAGGTTTGATTCCTGCCAAATTGTGTTCTTCACTGGCTCCTCTTCCTCTGCTTAGTTTCTAATTTAGAGTCCCCTGGAGTGAGCCTTCTATTTTTTTAAATATTTCCATAGGTGAGCTCATCCATATTCCTGGTGCTAATTCCCATCTTTATTTATTCATTTAAATATATTTCTATATCCCAGTTGTTCTCAGCCTGGAACAATTTTGTCCTCTGCCTTCATCCCCATTTAGCAATGTCTGGAGTCATTTTTGTTTGTTTGGGGGATATGCTACCATCCATTTGAAGGAGGAAAAGGAAGCCATGAAACGTCCTATAATGCCCACATGCATGAGACAGCACCCAAAACAAAGGAATATCTGAGCCTAACAGCCAGCAGTACTGAAGTTGAGAAACACTGCAGGCTGGACATGATGCCCTGTTCTAGACTGATCACATACAGTGTTACCACTTACATGCCTATGTGCGCCTCACACTTGTTAGGGATAAACTAAAATACAAATCCTTTGTCTCTTCCTCAATTACATTTTTTCCTTTCTCAATCCTAGCACAGTCTATTTTGCTTCCCTGAAATCCAGGAGTTATACTTAACTCCTATCTTCTCACACTTGCATATCCATTCAATCCGAAAAATTAATGAATTTTACCTCCATAATTAATTGTGGTGTCATCTATTTTTCTCCACTTCTGTCCCCCCTTGACCTCTTGCCTGAACTACTGCATAGCCTTTTACCTGCTCTTCTGACTCTCACCTTTAACACCTGCCTTTCACTCAGGTGGCCCCTGAGGATTTACCTGAAAAACATAAATTGGATCATATTACCCCTTCTCTCATATCCTGTTGTCAACCCTTTGCACTTAGAAAACGGTACTTGGCGTGTCCAAATCTGGCCCCAAGCCCATCCTGGAGACCTTATTCTCAAGCCTTCCCACTAAGAGCGGGATTTTCCTCACAGGTTTCAAGGATATTTTTCTCCTTTCAAGCTCTCACTCTTGTGCTTTCCTTCTTTCTGGAATGCTCTGCTGCCAGGTCTTCCCAGATTGACTGCCTCCTGTCATTCATTTTTATCTGAGATCAAGTGTCACATCTTCTGAGTGCACTTTCATAGCCACACACAATGAAATGGTGTCTGTCACCCACCAGCACTATCATGTCATCCTATTTGGTTGCATTCACAGCACCCAGGGCTGCTTTTTATTTGGTTGTCATTCTCAAGATGACAGAAGGAAGGCCAGTGATGACATCTTCCTCTGCTTCTCCTTATTCAACAAATATCAGTTAAATTAATGGTGGCTTTTAGCAATCCAAATAATTAGAAATGATGTGTCTGCCATTTGAAACATTGGTACTGTATCTGGGCCCAGAGGCAATCATTCTAAAGGTGAATTAAAAATATATTGGAAAATAGCAATCTTGTATGGATCTACTCAACATACTTGGAAGTTCTTCCAGAAGTTGCCCTTTTGAGCAAAAAGTACAAGATTTCCTCCATGCATGTCTCTCCTCTTGGAAACCTCTCATAGAATAAAACCTTATATTACCTAATACTTCAAATATTCCTTTTTAATTTCCAACTAGATTACAAATTGCTTAAGATTGAAGATTCTTGTTTATCTTTTCACCACTTATAGCATAGTTCAGGACTTCAAAGAGCCAAAGCCTTTCTGTATAGCACACATCCTTAAATTTTCTGCATATGCTGGGTGCAGTGGTACATGCCTGTGATCCCAGCAATTCAGAAGGTTGAGGCAGGAGGATCATGAGTTCAAAGTGAGCCTCAGCAATTTGGTGAGGTCCTAAGCAACTCAATGAGACCCTGTCTCTAAATAAAATATAAAATAGGGCTGGGGAATTTGCTCCCTATAGCCCCCCCAAAAAAATAATCTGCATATAGTCGCTAATATCTATTTGTTACTTTTATTCTTATGATCTGAATTTTTGCTGTATTCTGGATAATTAAAGTATTATGACCTTGCATGTTTAGCAAAACCTAAGTTTACATAAAAAATGTTACTTGATACTTCTGTAGAGAAGATCAGAAACAGATTCACTGAAATCATTATAAATCTAACACATATTGAAGGTTAATTATGTGCCAGTGTTTTAAAAGCTTTATATATTCTAACTCACATAATCCTCACACTAGCTTTATAAGATAGTGGCTATAATTTCCCTCCTTTTATATTTTAAGAAAGCACAACAGAAAGAGATAGGCAGTTCATCAAAGATCACACTATGGTGAGCACTGATATGTTTTAAATCCCAGCAATGTGACTTTCCAGACAGTACTTTTAACATCTAGCTATTTGCTTTTGATAAACACTATGCAAATGATTTTAAGGGCCTTTATACCATTAAAGTAACAAAATCCTTTCTATCTAAATACAACTTTTTAAAATTCCACAAGCTGCCATATACCCTACACAATTAAATGTGTCCCAACCCTTCACTAATTTCAGTGATAAATAATATTTCTGCTTTGTGGTGTGCATGACAAATTCTTTCTTTTTATCCTCTAGGAAAACACAAGAATTTAAATGAATACTCTAACAAATCTCTGCATTCTACAGTGGGGGGAAGGTGAAAAATCAGGAAAATAAATTACTCAGACAATATATTTTGGCAGTGTAAAGGTCCATTTCTAGCAAGGAGCAAAATAGACATTATACGACATGCTTTTGTTTGAGATAATCTTTTAATTTTGGTGATGATTAACAATCCAAATAAATCAATATGAACACAATTTAAGAATAAAAAGATAGCAAAAAAAGCCCTTTAATTGTCTTTTCTATCAAAAGGAATACATTTGTTATTTATAACTACAAAGAACCATGCTAATTTTCAGAAAAGACTTAAGATTCAATATATTCAGCAGCAATGGATTCACATAACAACCATGAACTGCACAAATAAAAATCTACATTAAAAGAACATTAGAGGCCAGACTAAAACAGAGAGAAATGAAAAACTTGAAAGTGAATGTCTTTCTAGGTAACCAATTCAACTTCAAGGGCCATCTGTTCTCTTTTAATGCCTCGCATCCACTGTCCTCTACCAATGTAGTCGTGGTCATGGTTTCTGGTCCCCTAATTAAGTAAAATCAATGTGGAATGGTAGGGCAGGGCCACATAACCACTTGCACTTCGTATTTTGACAAGGTATTTGCTTGTCAATGATTAAGTTTCAAAAGAATTCTTCACCAAGATGAGTTAATATGGTTTCTTTATAGATTTCTGCCTTAAAAAAAAACAAAAATAACTAAACCATAACTTCATCATTACCTATTTCAGGTAATGAAAAGGATAGATATCATCACTGCTTTACAAAGGCAGTAACTGTGGTATAAAGGCAAAAATATAATAAGGTACAAAGTCAGTTCTGTAAGAAAGGAGGTTGAAGTCAAGTAAGTTGGAGTAAAATCCTTCTTCTACCACATGGTAGGTGTACTACCTTGAGGCAGCAAGCCTAATATCTTTGGGTTAATTTCATCAATTATAAAATGAGAGTAGTGTATTATATCAAAGTGTTGAGCCAGTTATTGAGTTTTTTTTTTTTGCTGACCTTCAAAAATCTAAAGCTTAAAAGTATGAAAACAAATTCATCTCTTTCCCTTGTTTTATACTCCTCTTATTTTTCTTATGATCATTAATTTGGCAAATTGTTCTTTACTCCTTCAAGCCAAACTCAGAAAAATATTCTACAATTCTCCCTTCTCAGATCATTCCAACCATATATCAATTATGTTTTTTAAATACTTTGGGAATCATTCCCTTTCTTTGTATTCATATTGCCATTCTGTCAGCTTAATACTTTTATATTCCAGTTATGGATTAGTGCAAAATTTTCTTTACAATTCTGTTTACCTATGTCTGTTTCCACCATATTGCTAACCTGAAATATTATATCAGGTTTCATTTAAAAATCCTTTATGTTTTTTAAGTTAAAAATGGTGAAACATCTTAACAAAACATAATGATATGGACACGTTAGTATTATATTCTTTATTGTCTTTATCTTTAGGCTTCCACCAAATTAGCCAAAGATTACTATCTGGCAACATTTCCCCATGTCTTTGGCCTATTGTGTACATTTTCCACTGACTAAAACCAACTCTTTAAAAATCACACTTTCACTTCAACCCCCAAAGGAAAAAAATAATTTCCTTGCACATCCAATAGTGCATGTCCAACACACACAGACACACACACACACACATACACACTTATAAAAGGAGATGAACACAACTAGAATACTAAGCATTTAATAAGGAAGACATCCCACTTCAATGACCCTAATATCCATATACTCAGTTTTTTATTTTCTTACTTTTCCATCTGTAGAGAAACATCATTTGAATGCTGTGCCTCTGCAGGGAATGGTCGTTTACTGATTTTTTGTGTTTTTTTTTTTTTTCCATTCCAATTGTGTTCATGACTAACACTCAAATATTCTCAGAGGTCTTTTGCTGATTTGGTTGTCTAGGGGTACAAAGCTCTTTAAGGTGCTGACACCACTTCTATTCTACTGTTCTTTTATTTAGACCATCAATAATCCATTCTCTACTGTCCTGATATCTAGACCATCATCAAGTGCATTTTTGTGTAGGGGTAAATATTAACTGCTGATATACTTAGTTGGAAATAAGCTGAAGAATGTGAATGTGTTGATGGAGAAAGAGAAATTGTTAGAGGTTGGGAAATATCATCCCTGGCTTACCAAGAAAGGAGCCCAGATATCAATTAATTGATGGCTTTGGTTTAGGCTGTGGTCCAGCTGTTCATACCATTATTAGTTTGTGGCATGCTGTTTTGATTTTCCTTGGAGATGTTTAGGGCATTTTTTATTATAGTTATTTAGTGCAGAGAAAGAGCAATAAAGATATTTCACTTTAACTTTGTTTGTATGACATGTTATGTGAGTAACCATAAGCTTTCAAAGCTTATCAGCTGCTTGAATATTGTCCTCTTAAAGTTGGGCAGCTTCAAGTTTAAATGATAACTTTTCCTCCGCAGAGTGGTAAACCATATGCACTGGTTTGCTCAGACCAGTCCTGGATCACATTTATTGTACTAACATCCCATCTGCTTCCTGCCTTCTTTTATGTCTCAAAAGTCTCCCGGTTTGGACAATGAATATTATGTTTTCTCTATCAATACTGGACCTAAGCAGAGGTCAAAACTTTTGTCTACAATGCTTGAAAAGGAAAAACTGAGCAAAAGACAATTACTAGCTTGCAGAAGAGACACAGTTTAGGATTTGAAAAAAAGAAATATGTGAGATATAAAAGTTGGGTCAAAAGTTATAAGAAGGCATTTTCATGGTTCTTGTTTGCTGAGGGTCCCAAGCCTGAGATGGGAAAGAGGAAGGTTAATTTCAGGAATAAAAGACAGGCCAGTGCTCCTTGGTATAATGGGTGATAAGAGTGCTGGGAGAAATTAATCTAAAGAATTCAGCAATGTCCTCAACAACAAATATTGCAGGCAACATCAAGGATGTTCAAGTTCATTTTATGAGCAATAAAAAAAGTCAAAATACTGGAACTAGATTATATCTGCTTCTTATAAAAATGAGAAATATTGTAATATCTATGTGGATAATAGATTAGGGTTGAGATTGGGTGCATGAACAATAAGAAAATTATGTAGACCTCTTAATAAGCTAAATGATAACAATTATTTAAGGCTGTGGAAATTTAGCCATAATGCTGGTAGTAGAGGAAAGTAAGCTGTTTATTTGCTTTTTTCAATAACTCTTTTTTTTTCAAGAATGAACAGGACTAAAACTTGAGAATATTTTTTTTTTGGTTCTGATTGCTTCTGTTAAATCAAAGAGATATTTAGAACCATCTATAGACTGATAAATATTTACATTAATTGTTTCATTGACTCTTAATCAGTTTTTTGCTTGGTTGCTGAGAGGACACTATCTGGAAGGGAATTTGGCCTGAAGTTTGCACAGGGTAAACTAATGCATGTTGAGAGAACTGTGCACCAGGAGCAAAAGGTCAGCAAGCAGCAGAGGTGATACAAAGGAGCCAGGAGAATCACAGGATGGTCATTCCATCCATCTCTGAGCACACCCCCCCTTTCTAAATCTTATTAGACAGTCAGTCTAGGACTTAGAGTGAGAAGCAATTTTGCTGTCCTAACAATTTAACACTCAAGTGAACTCAGATGAATTTACAAGAAAACCTACCTCCGTTTACAAATTAGAATCTGAATGATATCAAGTTTGCAAGAATTTGGATCTTACTTGCTCTGAAGATAAAATAAAACTAGGTTAAATTAAAAAGCAACTCTATAAACAACAACAAAACAGAATGGCAGCATTTGTGATATATGTAGGCAGTTGAAAAATTGCACATGTGTAGTTTTACATATGCAAACAAGTAGCCTTCCTAAAGAAATTATACTAGATATTTTTTGGTTTTGATTTCTGAGAACAACAATTCAAATTTTATGGAAAGAAAGCATCAACTCTTTCTCTTCCCAGTTCCCCAGCGTATCACTCCTTTGCCTCTGATTAAGATTGAATAGTGTGTTCATTCAGCAGTTTGTATGAGGCACAGTGTTTGGTGCATATTACCTAGATCTGTGACTGTACCTATGTCATTGCAGTGAGAGTTGTGAGGTATTGTAAATAAAAATCTCTCTGACTTTAATGCAGTTCTGTGAAAAGTATATAAAAAAGTCAAATAACTAATGAACTACTTGAAAAGAGTGCATTTGATATTAATAACTTCTACCTGGTGGTATTTTATTTTTATTTTGTAGAAATGAAATCCTCAACATCTAACCCTTAGAGTTTCTGATATGGTTGTCAATTCGCATGCTTCTCATTATTCTCAGTGAGTGGATTATGCTCAAATATACACCCATGACCTGGATAATGTGCCCTGTAATTTCTGTTTTTGCTCTCAGACATGAAACTCATTAGCTTTTGTGGTTTCAGTGCACATGAATTGAACAGAAATGCATTTAATTATACAACTAAGGAGGTGATTTTCATTTTGGGGAGAAAAGAAAGTAAATGAGACCAGGAAAGATTTTTTTTCCCTTTAAGTTGGCCTGTAATTATGATAAATATAACAATGCATCATTCTTCATAATATTTACTGAATAACAATAAATATGTTTTATTTTAACAGGCCATTTGCCTCCAGAAGCATGTTTTCCTTTTAAAAGGTAAGTGCCTTTTAAGACATATTTTATAAAATTATCATAGTTTCTGATTTATAGCTTTGAAGAGCTTATTAATTTTAAAGCCGTGAGTCTGACAGCTGTGTTGTTCAAAGGCGAGGATATATAGTATTAATTATCTTAAGCCCCAGATTATCGTTCATGGTGCTGACATTACGTATAAAGGACAGACAGGCACATTTTTCTATTTTAGTAAGAATAATTAATTAACCTGGTGATTTTAAAAAGAAATATCCATTGAAGTAAGATACAGAGAACATAGCTCAGTTTGATTGCATTTGTTTCAGTTATGGATTATTTGGATAATTTTCATGGAAATTACCAGCAAGGCCCCAGTTTTGTGTTGTGTTTTCTTTATTATTTGGTTGCCTCGAATCAGAGGAATACCTGAGGCATTTCAAAAGTTAAAAGTTGTTGTCTCTTCAGATTATTACTTACCGAGGTGGCTGTATATTCTTTACTTGCGTATATATCTGTCTTTTCAAATTGAGTAATAGATTGGTTTCAACCTTGAGGTGATTTGTAACGTTTACTCAACTTAGTATTTAAATTCCCAAGAAGTTCATCAGTTTTTATGAGAGTGTTTTTGACTGTATTATGTACCAAGAAATAACCAAATTATGGGTTTCCGCAACTTTCCTTTCCCTTGTTGAAACATGAGGGGGCCATCACTGTGCCTGGCACAGAGTGTTTGTTGTTCTAAAAAGCCATGGTGATGTCTTCAGAAGACACCCTTCAACAGCTTTCCTGGGAAACACCAATCTTTGTGACTGCTCTCATTTCCAACTCTTACTGGTTATATTTGTTGAAGGAATACCACCACTTTTTTATTTTTATACCCATGGATCCTGTAGCAAGAAAGACTCATTGTCCTGAGAGCCTTGGAACCCTGTTTTGGTTGTAATAACAGAGCAACCCTATGTGTAATAATGTTGATAAGATCAGTGTATTCATAACTTATAATGCTTTCCACCTAATTGCTGTTCACATACATGGTCATATTTCCTTGACCAGGTAATGTTGGTATGTTAGCATGGTGTATAATAATATGCTAACCATCACATCAAGTTATATAGTTAGCAAAGATGTACAGTTTTCTGGCACTTGGAAATTTCAAATCAACACTGTTGCTTCTAAGATCTCTGTACTGTTATAGCAGAGGACAATAAAACTATTTTGTAAGTGACCGAGAGGTATTTTTAAAAGCACAAACCAGATTTTTGCCATGTCATACTGTATTAGCTATGGGAGAATTACAACAGAGTTCTTTTTTTTACTCTTTGATTATGTAAATATATGACTAGCAGTTATGACAGCTAGTGTTCAGACTACATTGCACAAGAAAAATCAAGGAAAGTAAAAATTTAATTATCCATTTCCCAACTTATTCCCCCTATATACTAATGATGTAATGAATATTCATTCTTAAAGGAAAGAAGGGAAATGAAGAAACACTTTTAGCATCTTTTCAACAGTCTTGCAAAATAGATATTAGTATGGTCAATTTGAAAACTGATGAAAATGTCTCCAAGAGATTAAATAACTTATCTAGGGTCATATATCAATGTATTTTGCTAAACTCTATACAAAGATGCTAAATCCTGCTGATGGTGTCCATGTATACACCCAGAAGATTGACCTATAGGCATTTTATGAACACAGCCAACTCTCATTTTAGTAACTCTTTATGTATCTTAAATGCTTCTTTCCTTTCTGTTTTTTCTTCAGTGTCTCTACTCAGACTATCTGGGATCCAGAGACCTATGAACTTGAAGCCTTTGAAACTTGAAATCTAGCATCTGTTAATCTTCATCTAGGAATGCATCTCCCCCTTGTAATCCTTTCTCTTTAAATTCTGCTGTTTAGTTAAATAGTTAAATAGCGGAAAATGGCTCGGAATTTTTCCTGAGTAATATTTACATTTTTAAAAATTAATTAATTTATGTATTTATTCTAATTTGTTTATATAGGACAGCAGAATGCATTTCAATTTATTGTACACATACAGAGCACAATTTTTCATGTCTGGTTGTACACAAAGTAGAGTTATACCATTCGTGTCTTCATACATGTACTTAGGGTAGGGTAATGATGCCCATCTCCTTCCACAGTCTTTCCTACTCTCTCACCCCTCCTTTTTGCCCTATCTAAAGTTTCCTCCCATGCCTCCCCGACCTCATCCCCATTATGGATCAGCATCCTCATATCAGAGAAAACATTCTGCATTGTTTGGGATTGGATTACTTCACTTAGTATAATCATATTCTCCAACCTCATCTGTTTACTAGCAAATGCCATGATTTTATTCTATTTTAATACTGAGTGATATTTCACTGTGTATATATACCACAGTTTCTTTATCCACTGGGCGTCTAAGTTGGTAACTTACCCCAAATGCAAGGAAATGCGATGATCACTTTGGCATTGGGAATAATTTGAGGCCCAATGTCTTTCCCGGGTGTCCCTATAAAAGTAGGGTTGCTTCTTTTTCACACTTCCTATAAAACTTCTACATGCATATAGGACTTCACATTCATATTCTCTTCTCTTCTCCACCTCTCTATTACTACAGAGAAAAACATTTCAAACAGGCAGAGATTGATACACAGTCTTCTGAAAATTCTAAACATATTATCAATTTTAAATCTCCTCTATGTTTTCCAACTTTTATTTTACTTTATTTTCATTTCCTTTGAAACTTTAAGAATAGGTTTGGCTTTTAATCCTGTTTTACTTATCATAAATTTTCTTACATCTTAGTCAAACAATTCTGTTCAGGTTGAAACGAATAATTTTTTCTGTATTTCTGAATAGGACAACAGAAAGGGATGACTTGGCCAAAGCAAACATGAGGTTAATTCTAGGACTTCTGTTACTCAATCCAGCCCAAGTACACCAACAGTATTCTAAAATGTGAAAGAAAATTATGTGTTATTTTCTTTCTGATGATTTATTCTTACATATGGAAATATGACAGAGAAAAACCAAACAAAATGTACTGCACGTGGTAATGTGACTCAGCAATTCAATATGCCAGACTCTCACCAGGCTACTTGCCAGGATAAACTTAGTGTTGACAGGGAGCTGTTTTTTGGTTTTTTTTTTTTAAGCAAAATTATAGAAATGAATAGTTTAAAGTGAATGATATTAATACCTTTATTTTGTTTGAGTTTTTTTTTTTTTTTTAATGTGGTGCTGGAGATTGAACCCAGTGCCTCATGCATGCTAGGCAAGCACTCTACCCCTGAGCCACAACCCCAGCCCAAGGTAATTTTTTTTTTTAATTTTCTGCTTGAATTATGCAATGTATATATGACATTGATAAAGTTCATTAGAAAATCCTACATGCCACATTTTGCTCTGTCACAGATAACTAATTCTGGTGACTAAGAAAAAAAGATGGTGGATTCTCCTGAGAACATCTTAATTGGCCTTTAAAGGTCAAACTAAATGCTTTAATAATAAAGAATTAAAAATCATTGATATTTGTTGATTTTACTTCAAGATTTATACAGATTTATTTTCTATTAATACAGAAAATTTCTCTAAATTCTAGTGTTTTCAGAAAATACCTTGCTTTATCTCAGTTCTGTCATTTGCATTAGTGTAAATGTCTAGTAATGGCCTGATTCTATTTTAGCCAAACCAACTAATACTACATACCATAAACAATTTATTTCCCAATCAGAAAATGGATGTTAGTTTTTGTTTGCTTGGTTTTTTAAAAAATTTTTTTATTAGTTGCTCAAAACATTACAATGATCTTGACATATCATACATTTGATTCAAATGGGGTACGTAAACTTGTTTTTCCACGTGTACAGATTGCAGGATCACATTGGTTGTTTGCTTTTTTTTTAACAATAATCCTGTCTTAATTCTGATAAGTTTGCATAGTGATGTTAAAATGATCATAAAAGTTGGATCATCCTTGAAGTAACTGTCCCTGCAATCAGCTTAGATAGGCTTTTAGATTAAAGTTGGACAGGAATGTCTGTGCTGAGGATTGTAGGTGTATGCAAAAATTTAAAATGTAACACTTAAGAATAAATTTCATTTTTGTTATCATGTAGTTTTTCAGAGAAGCCTGAGAAACCACAAAGTTCTTCTTCTTTTTTTTTTTTTTTTTTACATCTAGGATACCCTTTTTACACACATTCTCTAAAAACTACATCATGTTTGTTCCTTTGCCATATTGCAATGATCCACATATTTTCTCTTTGTCTGATAATTTCTTCCAGTCATTTCCACCAAACCTGAAGGGATCTGAAACACACTACTTGGTTTCCTCTTTTTCACTTCTGAATCAAGGTCTATGTTCCTTTAATGTAAACCTTACAACTTGTGGCATATTTTCACTGGCAGTTTGGTTATCTGCATATCTATGAGTCCTAAGTTTACATTAATTTTAGGTGAGCATTTAAAGCACAGAAATTTATCTATAATGTTGGTGTTTTAATAAATTTTATTTTTATAGAATAAAGTTTGATATCATTTTATTTTTTCTACATATTGTCACACATTCACTTTTATTAACTTACCTTAAAGTAAATGCAGGTTTGCCTCACCCAACTTTAGGGAATGGCTCAGAGGACAGCATATGCTACCTTTCCCTCCTCAGAATTCCCAAGAATTAATTTCATTTAAGCAAATACAACCATGACAAAATCTTCATACTGAAAATCAGTACCATATTACATCTCAAATTATACGATGAACAAGAACAAGCTTCTTTTTCCACAATGAAATGTTTACTGTAGAAACAGCACAAAAAGCAGCTATTGACCTATGCTGAATTTAAAGAAGAAGAAAAAAAAATTCTATATTTCAGTCACAACACTGCCTGAGATAACTACCTCTGACATTTCAGTGTATTCTATGAGACTATTTTTTATGCATTTATTTATGCATAATATATATGATTGCACCTGGGCAGGTACTTTCCAATTCCATTTCTTAAATAGATACTTGGTCATCCTAGTCTCTCTCCTAAGAGGCATCAAGGTCTCCCATACCTTCTGGCTTCTTTCAGGTCAAGGGGAGATAAGGCCTGGAAGATTAGCAGGAAAGAAGAGTGAGATCAGGGGTTTACTTCTTGCTCCTGCTGAGGTCAGCTTAATCTGTGTCTTTTTACAAGTTCTCAAATCCTCTCCAAGCACACTCCTAACCAACTCTGCTGGTCCCAAGAACTACTCCTTCCTTTGTCTCTGCCATTCTATGGGGTAGAAAGAATTCCCCTTCAGAACCACCATTCAGAGTTTTCTGAATGTCCCATCTTTACCTTTATTAACAGTTCCTTTCTTTAACTCTGAGAATTATCCTAACTTGAGGGAGGTGCCAACAGTTTTCAGTCATGACATTGATTCATACTGTACTTTACAGAGAGGCTGAGCATCACTTATCCAAAATGCTTGGGAATAGAATTGTTTTAGAATTTGGAATTTTTTAAATGGGGTTATTTGCAAATATATAGAGACCTATCTGGGAAATAGGTCCCAAATCTAAATATGAAATTCATTTATGTTTCACATGCACCTTATGCACATATTACAAAGTAAATTTTACACAATATTATTAGTGGGCTTGTGTTTGAACTGGGACCAATCACATGAAGTCAGGTGTAGAATTTTCTACTTGTCATATAAGCACTCAAAAGGCTTCTGAATTTGGAGAATTTCAGATTTTAGGTTGTTGATTAGGGATACTGAAGCTGTAAATGGTTTTATTGCTAGCTTTTGATTCTTCTCTACTGTATGTCTTGAATATCATTACAGTTCTTCAGTATTACTTTACTGGATTCTAACAGCTTTATGCTACATATGTACCACAGTGAGACATTTACCTTGTCTTTTATTTTTCTCTATTAGTGGCAATGCCATAAGGAGCACCTTTGTAGATGTGTGCATCCTTTTTATTCTCTTTGGATGAATTCCCAGAATTGAACTAATAGAATTAGTTTCCAACATATATTTTATTATTAGTGCTGCAGATTTTTAATCGAAGAAATACCTTCTATCAGTCTTCAGCTGTGTCATTTTTATATTCCCTCAAATGGTTCAGTGGTTACTTTGAAGTCCTACTGGGTGATAATAGGGGAACCCGGATCTACGGACTATGGGATTTCCTCAACATATGTTCTAAGTCTTCTTCTGATAGAAGATTATCAATCTCCTATTGTTTATTGGCCAAACAAGGGTTCTTTCTGACTGCTTTAGAAATCAGGCCATGTTGATCCAAGTCATAGAATTATCAGAGGCTCTTCAAGGTGTGTAAGACAATCTGCTGAAAACTCTTTAATATGCATCTATCACTGTTTCACTCCTACCTTTTAACTCCATCCCTATTTAAAATGCAAAGACCATCTCTCTTTAATTGTCCCCTCTTCCTTTCTTGTCCCATGGAGTTATGACTACAGGTTGATTTCTCAACCTTTGAACTCAGAGTTTTTTTTTTACCTCCTTGGCTTCTATTAACCCCTTACTTGTACCTTATCAGCCTATCTGTGTCTCCACAGTGACCTAAAGCCTAGCAAGCTGTCATAGTTTGGATATAAGGTGTCCTCAAAAGTCCCTGGGTTGATGCAGGAATGTTTGGAGGTGAAATGATTAGATTATGAGAGCTGTAACCTAGCTATCTATCCTACTTTGAATAGACTGGGAGGTACCCATAGGCAGAGAGGGTGTAACTGGAGGAGGTGCATCACTGGGGGCATGACCTGAAGATATTCATCTTTCTGTCACTCCTTCCCCCTCCCCCCCCTCTCTTTACTTCCTGAGGGCCATGTCCCCAGTAGTTTCCCTCCACCTTGGCCCTCCACTATGTTGTTCTGCCTCACCATGGACCCAGAGCAAAAGACTTGGCTGACTCTGAGCTAAACCTTAAACTGAGCTCCCCAAAATCTCCCCTTCTCTTTGTTGTCCTTGTTGGGTATTTTGGTTGCAGCAATGCAAGGCTGACTAAAACATAAGGCAAGGACCACAATAGACTTCTGAAGGGAAATCAGGCAGAAAATAGATTTTCTTTCACCAATGTAGCTTGTTACTCCTAAAAAGAAAAAGAGGAGCTGGGAGAATTTAACCAGTCCAAGAGCATCTGGGGACAAAACTATAAACCACATTCAAATATGCACAGAATTAGCAAACAATGCCCCTTAGCAACTTGACATTCACTTAAGAGTTACAGAATTCCCTTTGACCTTTTTTTCCTTTTTTACCTACCCAATATATGTCTGTCTGGCCATTGGGGCCATGTTTTTTTTCAACCATATAAACATCTATCTCATACTCTCATAGAACCAAAGCAGTTGAAATAAACGGCAAATAAAGCAAAAATTCAGACCTTTTCTTTTTGTTAACTGGAATTGTGAATTTCATACAATTCAAACACTGCATTTGCAACTATAATAATGACCTAGGTGATACAAAATTGTCACCAGAGTTATCTGCATGTTTCTACAACTTGGCTAAGAGCCCAGAAAGAATAGATTTACAGAATAAAAATCTGGAGTGTTTTATAAATATTATAAATACTATTCTCACTGAGGAAAATGTGTGTTTGGAGGCAACAGTTTTTACAAGGGAAAAGTAAAATATTCATGTACATCATTTTCTTGAAAATATTCTTCCATTCTTTCTCACTCTGATTAACTAAAAGGAAATTAATCACATTCCTGGAAAAAAGGAAATACTATTAAATAATTAAAATGACTTTTGTAATTTTCAATGTGGTTGTTTTTCTAATTTGATTTCCCCATTAACTAGACATCCTCAGACCTATCCTTAGGGTTCCATGAATTCTCCATAAAATTTTTAGGGATAAGGGTGTGTATATCTACTAGTTTGTTTTTTATATTAGTCTCTAAAAAATGGTGATATATGAATCTTAATGAGATTCTGATTAACCACATAATATAATTGTATGTATACAGTTTCTAATTATACTACTATTGTTTATTTAAAAACATAACTGGAAAGAGAAAAAGAATGAGAGACAGAGACAGAAAGAAATAATGTGTTAATGTTAGATTAGTAAAGGTTTAGAATTTTTTGGCCATTTATGGTCAAGTATTTCAGTAACCACAATTTCATTGTAGTTAAAATACAGAAAATTATTCTGAGAATTAAATCATTACATGGCAAATAGCAGTACAATTTATAGAATTTATAAAAACTACACTGTAAAATTCAGTCATGTAGTCACATTGCAATTCAGTTTCTTCTGAATGACATCAGTATGAATGAAGCATTAAGCCTGTTGTTTTTTCATTGTATTGGTGTCATGATTTTATATATAAATTCTGAGTTTTTAGTTGTGTAAAAGGTAATTTTCTCTTTATACATAGATAAGTAATATTGAACTAAATCAATTTTAATGTAAACTAATATATATGAGAAAATTTTATCATAGGGGATATTCATTACTAAATTTTTAGAAAATTTTAATTGTGATTATTCTTCTACTATCTAGGAAAAGAATTGTATTTATTTCTGAACCATACCTTTCTTCAACCACTAGTTCTCTCATGAATTCAGTTAATCATGAAATGTGGAAATGAAATGGTAATTCTAATTCCTCAAAAGTAGATCAGGAATTTCTATAGAAAGTGTGGACTTTGGTTATGTTATATAAAAATACTTCTTAACAAAACATAAATCTTAACTTCAATGTCCAGAAATTCAGTCAGTACTTTAGCAAAAGCATAAGAAAACAAATGAACAAGTTTGCCTCTTCACAGTGAGTTATGAAGAATTTAGAAAATGCTTCCATTTCTAAACAAGTTGAGATGACAGCTTATCAAGGTGTAAAAAGCTCTTACATTCATTGCTGAAAGACATGTTTGAGAATTTCTGGTCCTTCCTGGCCTCTGGTTGTACTGGAGGAAAACATCTGTAGGGAACACAGATAATTATTAGTAAATGTTGCACATGATTCTTCACTTTTCATTTCATACCTCAGTAGTGCAATATATTTCAAATCACATTTGTTGTCTGCCAATCTTCTTACCATCTTTCTTGACATTGTTTAAATAATCTCTCCAAACATTTTTTTGTCCCTTGCTCAACAACATGCCATTATTTTTATGTACAGAGATTTCACTTTGGCATTTGAGGCCTCTTCTCTTGCATTAGTCTTTTCAAATTTCCCCCTATTCCACCACAGAACCCATTGAGTACAGTCTCCAGAGAGCAGACTGTACTCAATGAGTCTAAAACATGGCTTGCTCATTTCAGCCTGTCTTCCATGCATATTCCCCTTTGTAGTCTCTAAATATACTTCACCCCTCTGAACCCATACTTCAGATAATATATGGAAGGCTAATTTTTATTCCTTATATTTAGAAGTATTCTCAATATTCCTATAATTAGATAATAGTCTTCCTAGGTTGGAATTCCATTTCATATTGTACTTCATATGATTTCAGGCCTATTATTGTACTCAGTAACTTTTTGCTGAATTAATGTCTTTGGTTTCAATTTTAGATTTAATATGTTAAATCTATGAAATGATTCAATATGTGTATTAGTCATATGCCATGTAATAATATTTTGAAATATACCACTGATTCTACATAAAAATAAGGCAAATAAATAAAACAACAACAAAATATTTTGGCCAGAAGTAAGGAAAAGAAAGTTCTCTGAGTATTAGGTACATACTACCCACATTTTAAAAGAATATCTGTATTGCTATTATGTAAGTGGCACGTTTCAGATTCTGAAAACTACTAATCCCTAATTTATCTAATCCTCAAGTTTATCCTAAGTATAAAAATGTAAAGTGAGTAAAATATATTTTACAAAACTAAAAATGCATGATTATGTATTACAAATAAAACAACTTCTTGAATGCTATTTATCCTTCTTTAAAACAGGGAATTTATCATTTGTAAGTATAGATCAAGATAATCTTGTGCTTATTATATAAAACACATATAAAAATTCTGATATAATATTCTCTTTGACAAAAAAAAAGAGGAAAACTTCCATTGTTCCTTGAAATTTATTCAGGTTGTACCCAATGTATTATTTGAAAATGTGGGAAATGTCAGACAAATTCAGATCTGTGATCCAGTCACTGACTTGGTCCAGAATATTGTCTTTGATGGTAGTGTAAAAGAAATTTTATAGGAGACTATGATTGTGTACGATGATGTTGTCAACCTTTAAAACTCAGAGAGCTTTATTCCTCCCCCAAAGCCATTGTGATCTCAGCTGCACTGACATTGATTTGCCTGGTATTGAACATGCAAGGCAGATTGTATAATACTGTATACACTCTCTGTGTGCTCCATTTTTGAATACACAGTTTTAGCTTTCCATAAGCAGCCAGGGATGCAGGAACCACAGAAATTGTACTACTAAATGATAGTCTAACTCAATGAGATCAATTTTGTTTAGACATAGGACAGAACAAAGTTTGAATGCAGTTAGTTCAGAAGCATTTAAAGAATGACAGTGGGAAATTATTTTTTAAAATACAAAATTTCAAGAAAGCTTTTCAGAATTAATTTTAAAATAGCATTTTAAACAGATCATTCACATAGAAGTCGATATACATTCAGGGGATATTAGTCTTTGTAATTAGATTGAGTCCCACAAAATCTAAACCTTCATCAACATTCTTACAATTCAGCCATAGACTAATTAACATGTATTTATTTGTTTTGACACATTAGGGACTGTTTCAATTCATTTAAGCAACAAAATGCACATTCTAAATTTCTCTCTGTTCTTCAAGAGAATCTGAAGATAAAAGTGCTATTTAATTAGGCTCTGACCTTTATAATGCCACCTCTAAACAAAATCCTGATTAGTAAAATACAATGGAAGTGCCTTTAGGGGAGGAACAATGAATATTTATTTAGGAACTGGCTTTTAGCCATTTTTTCTGTACCCTGAAGGCATAAATATTATATACCAAAACATTTCAATTTTTATGTACTTATGATTTTTTTCCCACACATTTGTGAGCAGCAGATCATCGGTGAGACACTTTCTAGAACTCATTTGTCAAAAGGTTCACTTGTGGTTGGAAATTATAACAGGCATTTCTATTCAATCATAAAATGTTAAATAGGTATAAATTCTGGTTAACGATCTTAAATTAAACAGTTAAAAAACAGAAGAGAGCATGCTAATTATCTCATTCTCCTAAATTTTGAGTAAGTGCTTTTTAAGAAATGGGGGGGAAGAGTAAAAATGAAAGTAACTTGTATCCCTGAAGTCACTCTTTGAGACAGAGTGTTGAAAGCTGGCATGCAGGATTTTTTTAGAACGTTCTCTCTGTTGTCATTATGTTTTCCTGTGGAGAATGTGTTTGCCACACCTCTCAGTGGAATCACTATAATTGAATGAGCAGGTAAGTTGAATTATGGATGTTGAAGCCACATCTTGCTAAAGGGAACCAAAGCCCTAACATCTCCTTGAACAGAACACTAGGGCTGCTGCAGTGTGATCAAATTCCATTTTGCCCATTTTTAAGTGATTTTTGACTGCACTGGGATATCTGCAGGAATCACTTCTCTAGATCACTTGGGAGAAATGAAGGGAAGCTTGAGAGATATTAAATGTTCATTACTTTCACCTTTATGATATTTAATTACTAATTGTGTATAATACTCATTCCTGTTTATGAACTTAACATTTTTATTAAAAACATTATGTGCTCATATAAACAGGGATTGAATATTTATGTTATTATTTGTTGTTTTTTAATGTTGTACGTAAGTTGAAAATTCATAAACAATTTTGATTGGTATTGAGGTGTGTCAGGATTAGATAAAAGTACTCTTTTTTACTTTGAAGTTGTGTTTTCAAGTGTATTTTATGACACATAATTCAGTCTACTTAATATATTTATTTGGGAATATCTTTTCCTACAAGATAGGCCTCAACTCTCAAACCTCTATACCAACTAGCTTGCTTATTCTTGTCAAATACACGATCAATATTGGTTGAATGAATAAGCAATTATTGCCAATTAGAATTCACTACCAACATAAACCATGGGCTTACACAGTCTGTAATAATTCCTTAAATTAACTAGACCTTAATGATATACATCAACATTTTCAGAAAAGCTGTTTATGGGGATGTGAATAAAGCATGGGCAGTACATACAATATTGGTATAAAGTAATTCATTGTTTAAGAAAATGGGAGTTACAAATAGATTGTTAGGAAATGAGAAGAAAGAAATGGGGGGGGGGGGGAATCTTTGTGGCATTTTGTGAGCCATTTGACTGAAGTCAGAAAGTTCTACCCAAGGGAGAGGACAGGGCATCCTAGCCCAGCAGGTATGGCTTGACAAGAAGGCAGATTAAAGAGTGGTGAAGGAAACCATCAACAAGTATAGATTGGCTGTCTACTGTGTGCAAGTCATAGTGCAAGGGAGAAGGAAGATAAATATTTAAGATGGGAGAGGATAGTCATAACCCTTCAGGAATGTAAAATTGACAGAGAACGGCAAGATAGGAGAAAACTCACCAACATTTGTGAAAAGTACAATGTTTGAAAGTCACTGCTGAGAGATTTGGATAATAGAAATCCCAGGAAGCCACAGGCTTGTGAGCAATATATTATATGAGATAATGGATATGGAAATGCTTTGTAAACTGCAAGGTGCTGTAAAAGTGTGAGATGTAATCATTATGTGGCTCACTAGAAAGAAGTCTACAATTTTCTGGCAAGCCCTTTTGGAATGATGTATGAGTTAGCCCTAGGAGATAGAGGTTATAGATCCAACCCACCAGTTGGATAATGGCAGGTTAAGCTGATCTGAGATAACAGAGGAAGCAGGAGACAGGGGTTATTAGCAAGAATTTACATTTTCTTCTTCTTAGGCCTTGAGAGTTTCTAATATACATATTGCTAATACAAGAGTTTATACATTTGTCATAATTCAAATGACTTATTTACAAACGATGTTCTTCCAGTCATTGGTATAAATGGTAGATCTCTCAGCCTGTCTATAGAGCTGTGTTAACTTTGTATATATAAATCATAATATCCGCATGTAAATCAAGAGCACTCAGCAAGTTCTCTTGGAAATTGTTTAGTAAAAATATTTCAAGAATACATAACTTATATATATTATAAATTATTTGCTTGTATTTTATACTAATATATTGTGTACCTTTAAAATATTCATAAAAGTCCAAAAGGATGAGACTAAAGAATAAATGTAAAATTCTACTTTTCTATTTTTTCTATTGATTTAATTTTAATTTTTATTTTTATAATAGCTTTTTGAAGTTGTAATCCACATACCATAAAAATGGTGTACAACTCACTGTTTTTTGTTCACAAAGTTGTATAACTATTACCACTAATTCCAGAAAAGTTTTATTTATTTATTCTACTCCAAGGATCCTCTTGTGTATATAGAATTCTGTTTTTATATCACTATGACAAGTGTTGGTTTATATGGTATTATAGCATACAACCAAAATTGGTAATAATAAAGGCATGGCCATTAGAACACCCATATCCATTTCTTGCTTGAGATGCCCCAGACACATTTCTTTCTGTATCATTCTTGAAAAGCAGACCCTCTCTAGTTGAACATTCTTATCAGTTTGGTGAGGACATGGAGACTCCTCCAAATTTTACACAGTTTTGTGCTTTTAGGCAGATCCTCTAACAAGGTGGGCTTTGGGGACATACAGATAAAAAGGGAGTGGAGGTCAGTGAACTTTTTAAGAGTTAACAGGGGTCACTGTACTTTGTAGGACACCCTTAGTCTATTTAGGAAATACCACTTCTAGATAACTAAACAAAGCATTAAGTTTTATTTTACATGGGCAACGTCTTAGCATAACATTTGAAATTTAGATTTTGCACTTTAGTAGCTTAGTTCCTTAATTTTTCAGTTACCCCCTTTATGAAAGAAGTTATCAAAGCAACTGGGCTTGCTGGGCTCTGTGGTACACTCCTGTAATCCCAGTGGCTTGGTAGTCTGAGGCAGGAGAATCAGGAGCTCAAAGCCAGTCTCAGCAAAAGAGAGGCACTAAGCAACTCAGTAAGACTCTATCTATCTCTTTAAAAAGTACAAAATAGGACTGGAATTTGGCTCAGTGTCCCAGTGCCCCTGTGTTCAATCCCCACTACCCTGGAAAAAAAAAAAAACAGTCCTATTTACATGTTAGTAAACCTAATACCACCTCTCAATATTTTAGATGGTTCATACTATACTTGGGCTTCCAATTCATACTTCTGAAGTAGCCCCTAGCTTGTAAGCACAATTTAAAATATACCAATATTGTTAATAAGCTAGTGATTCAAGCATGCATTTAAACGGCATATTCCTGACTGATTATATCTCTACTCCATTCCAACAGTGGAGACATGGAGCATTGTTTATTTCTAGGTGCCTCATAAGGAGCATCATTTTAAATTTTGAACAATATTCAGAAGTTGGGGAAACCAGAGTAGGAATACCTATTATTGGCAACAAATGAGACTTCTTTCCAGGGAGTGTGAAGCCAAAGTGTCAATAATAAGTACTATGAGAGAGAAAGCAAACTGCCAGGGAGACCCAGGTATAGGTATTAATCCTGTGAAGCAGGAAATTGAGAAGTATGGCAGCTGATATGGCGAAATGTCCATTCTAGGTGACTAGCTTCAGGGTCATAAAACAGAAGTTATCATTTCTTTATGGGTCAAGTTATGTTCTTAGGATAACTGGGGTAGTGAAACAGAATATCATGCCAGGACTTGCTGTGACAGAAAAGTAAGAATCAAGTTGCTGACAATTTCTCGACCTCATCTCTATGATATAGATAACAACCATTCCTCCCAAATAGAAGCCAGTCCCATGTTCTCAGAGTAGGCAATGCCCAAGGGAGCCCACTGAGTTCTCTATACATCCCATGTAACCTGTACTCCTCACCACGTGCACGCTCACTTCCCAGTGTATTTTGTTCCTCTCAAACTGAACTCTTGGCAGCTTGCTTTTTCATCCCTTGCTTTTATCTTTTTCCCCCAGTATTTTATAAGTATATAAAAATGCAAACACATTAAGAGTCTCCCAGAAAACTGTTCAAGAATACAATTAGGAAACAGCTTCAGGATCTTTTCCTGCTTCTTGTTCTATAAAACAAAGTCCTCTCAGGTTCCACATTGTTACAACTTTCATCATGGTCCCCTCAAAACATATTCTGCTTAGAAGAAAAAGACCTATAGTAGTGGTCCCATGTTTCTTCAAATGCCCTGCTGCTGGAAGTTTAAATATAACTCAAAAAACTATAATTTTTAGATCTTAACTCTATCGATCTCATGACTTTACTGCTAGAACCAAATGAATCAATTGTAACCATCAAACTATTCCAGGCATCAAACAAGTAACCCTAGGAAACACAAAATATAGCAGGAATAAATGACAGGCAATGCATGTTTTATAGCCCATCATTTAATGCTTTAACTACAGTATGCACTCATTTAAAGATATTGCTTTGCTCTAGCAAACAATAAAAGCAACTGAGTATTTATTTCATTGTTGCCAAATGCAATGATCCCATCACAGTGATTTAAGGAGATGGAATTGTAGCCCCTAACTGGCAGGGTTTATTTTTTTAGACACTTGAAAAGTGGTCAATATTGTTGCCATGAAAGCATCATTACTAACTAGCTGGGAAAATAAAAACAATTATGGAGGGAGTGACTAATCATGTGTGGGAAATAGTAAATTTGGAGTATATCATATTTGTTGTAGGGGATAAGAATGAGACCTACCCACATAATTTGTAAATACGGGAAATAAGATTTTCTTATTAGTTATTTAATAATAATTCATTTGGTTATTTATTGCTACTTACAAGAATCCCAAGGCATAGAATGCCAGCTAGAAGTTCTGTCTTCATAAATCATAGCCATGTTATCTCAAATATACATCCTAAATTTCCAGGTGATTTTTTTTTTTTTTGTACATTGGAAAGATGGGATGTCACAGTCAGGGTTAAAGATCTGGGACGGGTTTCCTGAGATCTCCTGGATGTGGTCCATGAGAGCAGTATTTTCCTCAGCCCACCCTCAGATTCAACAGGTTTATATATTTAGTCATTCTCTCCAGTGATTCAAGAAAAGCATTGAGCCTACTCTATGTGCCAAGCACAGTGTTAAGTTCAATTTCCTGCTTCAGGGAATGCATCTGCCTTGTTCCAGCGCCCTCAGGCTCTCCTACCTAAAAACCCTTTTGTGATCTGGAGGGTTAGAACACCTGCTACCAGGCCCACCTACTCCTTTCTCCTTTTCTTTTTGTACAATGCCAACTTTGAAGCTGGACCCTGACTATGCATTGTGACAAAGTCTGCATCAGGAACTAGGATAGATTATTATATTTCAAGAACATTGGATGTAGGTTTTGGGAGAATTTCAGTTAAAAAAAAGAAAGGTCTTTGGAGTTCTCTTTATCATATAGTAAAAAAGAAGAAAAAGCATGTCAAATACTACAGACTGCTGTGAGCTTTGTCAGCAAAAATACAAGATTAACTTTTCCCCTTAGATACAAGGATGTCATATGTTATTTGGCCAACATAATTAATCTAATTCTTTTCTAATAACACTGATATGTTACCAAAGTAATGCAAAGAGATTAAACCCACTTGTCCTCCTCCTGGAACCTTAAATGTATCTCTATGGTAACAAATCTATGCTGGCACCAACAGCACATAAAGCCAATTAAGATAAATAATGAGAGATCAGTGTGCACAGATCACTCTAGCATAAACTTTTTAGGAAGTTATGGGTATCACTGGGTTACAAACTGGGTTTCAAACTTAAAATAGTTTGAAACATAAACCTGTTTGATGTATTTAAACAATTGTGATTACACTGTGGAAAATATGCTATTCAAACCTACATTTTATAAATATATTCTTCGCAAGGAGATTTTCATCCTTTGTCACATTTTAAAAATGTATCCATGTTGTCCTAAAAATTATCAACTAAGGTAGACATTTTTTTTCTAGATTATAAAAAATGTTTTTCAACTTCCTCATGTCATTAGTTATTAATATAAATTAACACACACACACACACACACACATATATATAGGTTTCTTTATTTCTGCTTAAATATATAATGATCTCTTGCTCATCAAAAATATACTTTTGTTACTTTTTATTAAAAGTATGTCAGCTGAGGTTAGAAATTTGGAAGAAAGTTGTCATAGTTTATTTTCAAGAATCACCTACTTTAGGTAATTATATTAAATTAACATATACGTAGCAACCTGTTTTTGTATTAGGGCTCAATACCAACAACAAAATCTCTCTTGGTTTTTGTGCTGTCTTGCATGTATAGATCAATTGTCCACTTAACATATTTTTATTCTTTTCAAATTGTCTATTCTGTTCTATGACATTCATGGATTCTAGATTCCATGGTAGCCCTGAGAGAACTAGTAAAAACACTTCCATCAGAAATTTGTCCCACGTAGTCTACTTCAATATCCATTTCTAGAACCAACCAAAGAACATTGAAAGATAAATTTGGGGGAGAAGTGAAACACTTATTTTATCTGAAAGAGGTATAGATTATAATATTACATGAATGATTTTTTAGGTAATTCAGATACAGAGGTGAGCTTTTTGAATATTGATATTGATCTTAGCAGCAAACAATTAAATTCATAATAGTAAACTCAGTTTCAAGATTTGTTAAGCATATCTGATAAAAATCAGGGGATGTTTTGCATACATTAATGAAGATAATCACAAAAATCAGATACCTTTGGAAGTTTCTCCTATTAGAAGTTGTCTAAAACACAAACAAATCTCCCTGTAGCTAGCTTCTCACTTACACTGAAATATTGAGATATAGTCATGGGAATGTCCCTTTTGAGCCAGCTCAGGCTGAAAAGGCTTGTCAACCTTTTGTTCCATTCAGCTACCACCAACTGATTGGAATGTCACCGAAGTGAGAAACTAAATGCCACCCTCACTTCACATCTTGCCTGTTAAGTTACCCTGCCATGTCAAGACTTTAAACTTTCTATTGTCTTTCATAATTATGATCCCATATGCCTTGAATAATGGAACTTAGCTATACTTAGTCTGTTCCATTGTTACATACAGTCTCTCTAGGTGAACACAGAATCCCACATGTGCTTTCACAAGAGATATTTGTTGAGTGCTTTTTACTGTGAGGAATTATACTAAGTGTTTTAAACGCTATTTCATTCAATCCTCATAGAAGCTATGAGGTAAACATTATCATTGTCCCCACTTACATGAAAAAAATTGAGACTTAAAGTTATGTAACTGGCTAAGGTTATAAGTAGATTTCAGACAGGAGATTCTAACCATGGCTATCTGCAGCTAAAGTCCACCTGCCATAAATAAAACCATTGTTTATTTTATTTTGTATGTTTCAATTATAATAATTGATATAAATATAGTACAAAAATTAGGCTTCTCCATAATAACTTCCATATAATAGCTTATATTCTGACCTCAGTTTCTTCACCTATAAAATGAGATTCTACTAACTAGTTATGTAGGATTATTATTTTTACAACAGACCCTGGGAGAGTCCATGTAAAATCACATTGACTGAGAGACAATGAAATTGTCAAATATCTCAAAAGAAGTACAACTTAAGCACTGAGATTGCAGTTCATAGTAAAGTTCATGCTCAGTGTACGTGAGTCCCTTGGTTCAATCCTCAATACCACACACACATTAAAAAGCAGAATTTAATAAGTAAATGTAGAGAAAGTATTATACACCTCTCAGGAAAAGAGGAAGGAAAAAAACTCAGAAATGAAGAGATTTATTATAGGATTCCAAGGATCTAAAGAGACTGCACAAAGCTTAAGGTAAAAAATCCTAAGTCAATAGGAAAAAAAAACACATTAATGGCATATGATTAAAAATAAATCTAACCAACTAACCATGCTATTAAAATTGCCTATTCACTTTATATTTCAAATTTTAAATTTTATTTTTATTTTTCTGTCCTAAATTTGTGACTTATCTGGGACTTTGTATTTTTTTAAGCACTCTTTATAATTCATTGTTTATGAGCAAAACTTTTAAAGCTACAATTTTATTATCAGAGACAAGATTTCAGAATAGTGTAATCTATTAACTTATCTATTTATCTTATTTCATTTTAATCAGGAAAGGTGTTTGTAAGATTGAAAATAGTGCACTGCAAACTGTACCCTATAATAAGAGTGTAGAGAAATTCCTATATCCTTTGGATGTATTTTTTTCCCTATTTCTACCCAGTTTTTTTTTTTTTGTGTGTATACATATGTACACACACATATGCATAATACAGAGTATATATATTTATATGTATTTACATATATTTATAGATATTTATATGTGTGTGTATGCATACACATGAATATATTACTCATCAATAAATCTTGCTGCTACCTTCAACTAAGTATAAGATCTCAGGAAAATAATTTAAGCTATTAACTTCAGTTTCACATTTCATGAAATTAAAATATTAAATTAGAATTTCAGTATCATTAGAATTTCTGTATAATTATTTTGTTTCCTTTTCTTTTAAGTCCCTAAGTGTCTATCACTAGAGAGAGAGAGAGAGAGAGAGAGAGAGAGAGAGAGAAAAGAAAAAGAAAAACAGTAATATTATGAACATTGAATAGTTTCTGGAAAATTTTGAATAAATAAAAATAAATAAATAATTGAGAATAGAAAAGAGTTTGCAAGAGAGGTCACAGTTTGAATTGCTCTGGATTGTTTTTCACAAGTGGTTCTGTTTTGTTTCTCATGGTTCTTCTGAGAGCAGTGAGAGTTATGGACCCACTTAGGCTTTTCTCTGCAAATCACAGAGCAGGGAGAAGAATTAGGAAAATAGGCTCATCTTTTTTTTTTTTTTTAAGTGCCATCTGGTGAAGAATCATTCCAACTGAAGACAAAATCATATAAGTCAAAGTAAATTTCAACAGGGTTGAAACTAAATGATGGTCATGAGATTCAAAAGCCAAGTACACAAAAATGATCACAAACTGTCTCTGTCTTTGAGGACTTTGCAGACACGTGGAAAATGAAACAGTAAAAAACTATGAAAAAAGGAAAGAGAAGAAAAATAAGACTGTCTTATGATTAAACATTTACATCAAGATTAAAATATAACTTTTTAATTGTATTTTCAGAATTTCTAGAGTATTTAGGCTTACAGATATTCAGATTTCAATAAAATTAAAATATTAGTTCTCAGACTTTAATTGTGCACTAAAAATCACCTGGATGCTGTGTTAAAACACAGACTGTTGCCCACCAGTCCCAGAATTTCTGACTCTGTGGCTTATGGAAAAAGTCTGAGAATGTCTAGTTCTAACAATTTCCCAATTAATGGTATTGAAAACACAGTTTGGAACCACTGCTCAAAAATTTTTCTCAAATGGGAAGTGCAGAAGTTGTTGAATCATATATAGAAGTATCACAATAACTTATAGTAACTTCAGTCAATTAAAAATTTATTTCCCATTGGAGTATTGATTTATATCATACTGACCAAGTACTGTATTAGCCTCTCTCTTACCATGTATACTGCTTTATTGTTGTTTGGTTTTGTTTTTGTGGTCCTGGGGATTGAACCCTGGAGTTCTTTATCACTAGTAAGTTTCTATGTCTCACAAACCCAACCCTCTGTTTTTTATTTTGAGGCAGGTTCTCACTAAGTTGTTTATGGCTTTGATAAATTTCTGAGGCTGGCTTTGAATTTGCAATCCTCTTGCCTCAGCCTCCCAAGTCGCTGGGATTACAGGTATGAGCCATCATGCCTGGCTATATATTGCTTTTTAAGATGTTAAATATGCAGTTGTCTTCAACACAGGGAAAATAGGGCATTCTTATAGACCAAAGGCAGGGTAAGTAAAAATTCTCCTGATCCTGGTTAGTTTTTTAACAAAGTAAAAACATTTCAAAAGGTGTCACTAATTATGGAATATATTCTAATAGTGACTGACTCAATTCAACTTTTGAAACATGTTTCCT
Organism: Marmota monax; assembly: GCF_021218885.2. Taxonomy (NCBI): domain Eukaryota; kingdom Metazoa; phylum Chordata; class Mammalia; order Rodentia; family Sciuridae; genus Marmota; species Marmota monax. The sequence goes on along the minus strand of NW_026694479.1, from coordinate 4,311,737 downwards.
CAATTCTTCTTTATTACCACTGCCCTAGTCTTTGGCAACATATGTCCTTTGAAATTAACTGAATTGAATACTTATGGAAAAAGGGCCCAAGACTAGCTCTCCTTTTGTTTTGTCACTCTCTTTAAAACTGACAATTAAATGTGGGAAGCATTGCAAAGGATCCTACTATATGACTATCACTTTCTAATATTATTTTTATTCAATAATAGTATTCCCTCCTTCTATAAACACTATAGTATGCTCCTTCTATAAACACTATAGTTACTTGGAATTCACAGATGAGTGAATGATTCTTTTTTTAGAAGGAATTCAGTGATAATGGATGAGTTGATAGTAAACAGATCAGAGCATACAAAATGCAGCTTTTTCTAGTAAAGACACACAGAGGACTGGGATTGCTCAAGGGGGATAGTGATGCTCTACCTGTGGAAAACAGAGAGACTTCAACAGAAATCATATTTGAGCAGGCTTTTAAAAATTAATAGAAAAGGAGAATTCCAGATCAAGAGAGAGAAAGGATCCTCCAGAGAGGTAGAAATGCATCCTTATTTAGCGATTACCAAAACAAAAACAAAAACAAAAAACTATCCTAAGCACCAAATTAATTTTGTAGACTTATTTGCCCAAAATAATGTGTAGCAACAATATACAGCTATTTATTATTTATTTTATTATTAGCATTCCATTTTTAAAAGAATAAAACAAATATGCAAGAAATTATGTGGGTTATTAAATATTGTGGCAAAGGCCATCATACACATTTGCCAAAATATTTGAAGGAAGAGTAGGCATGGTGGTTCACACCTGTAATCCCAACATTTTGGGAGATTGAGGCAAGAGGATAGCAAGTTCAAATCCAGCCTCATCATCTTAGAAAAACCTTGTCTCAAAATAAAAATTAAAAAAAAAAAAATTAAAAGAGCCAAGGATGTGGTTCAGTGGTTAAAAACCCCTGGGTTTAATCCCTGTTACCAAAAAAGATTTGAAGCAAAAGGAAGATTTTATTTTATTTAAAAAGAAAGACATCAGACAAAAGCCTCCCTAGAGGAGGTGAGTCTTCAGTTAGTTCTCAGGGGACATTTGGGGTTGAGGATTCAAGTCTTAAAGGGGAGAGAGCAGGATGAATAGAAACAACGCAGATTTGCAAGAAAATAACATGACTGAGAGCACTTTCTGATCCTGATCTGCTTTAGAATATCACTGCTGGGAAAATAATAGTGTATTTAAAATGCAGTTTTTCTTTATATGCATTGAACCTGGATAATTTTGTTTTAGAATTTTGGTTTTTAAAGGGCAATTCTCACTATAGTTTTTTTTTTATTTTTTATTTTGGACATTTCTATTTTCAAACTATATAAGATTCATGATTTTGGCAAGGAAGAATGATTTCTACTCCAACTCCTGTTAGTGTTTTTTAAACTGTTTAAAAAAAAAAAACTAGTAAGTTTTTATGTCTCACAAACCAAAATAATAAGTTCATTTTAAAAAGCTGTCTGAAAATATCCTGAATAACGGCAAAGGAATTTTTTATACATGTTCCAAAAGGGTTTTTAAATGCCTTTCATCTTGGGAATCCTGTGACTGGCTTACTTTCTTTTCTTTCTTTAATCAGTAAAGGCAAATCAGCTAGTCATAGGGCGTGATGGAAATTGGAACTGAGCTCCAGGAAAGGCAAGCCTATTCCTGCTAGGTGCCCAAAAGTCAAGGTCAATACAATAATTCCTGACAAAGAGATGAATGCCTCTGCTGATCCCCTTTATGTTATCCAGACCTATCTTCCCTGCACTAACACATAATTGGAAGTTTATTATACTTACTATCTACTCTGAAAGTCCCTGTCTCCTAAAAACAAGGGCTATTTTTAAGTGAAAATAATTACTAAAATGGAATTTATATTTGTTGTTTCACTTTGCTGTTCAAAGAGAATTTTCCCATCTCCCAATCTACTTTGAAGATGCCAATAAAGTCAGCAAGTTATATTCTCTTCCTGAATTACTTTCTAATTAATTGTATTTTAGATTTACTACCTGTCTTTCCTTCTCTCAGTTTAAAGTCCTTTCTTTATATTTGCTTCTGATGTAATCCATATGAGTCAAGAAGCCAAGTGGTGCCAAGACGGGGAAAAAAAAAAAAACAACACCAATTAGGATGAAGTGTTCATGCCTTGAAGAAAGCTATGTGTTAGCAGAGGGATAGTTAGGAAGCTCACTTCATAGCTCTTATGTGAAAAAAAAAGGAGCTAAAGTGAGTTATTATCATTTAAAGAGTCCAGCAGTCCGATTAACTGCCAGCATAAATAGTATTAGACATAATACTACTTTTATGTGTCACTAGATTAATAGGATGACATAAAACCTTATTTATCAGTGTGTGCTTAAGGAACACATATACATATTATATGAATAAGGGGTGAATTGATTTGAGAAGAGTAAGTTCATTTTAAAAACTGTCATGGAAAGATCGTGAATAATGGCTAAAAAAAAAAAAAGAGTTTTGTATACGAAGGTATACATCAGTACATGCTACCCTCTTACCCAGAGAAACACTGTATTCCTAGACTGATAAGCCAGGAGCCAGAAATTGTTTTGAGTGGGATCTCTCTGATTACCAATTTTAAATTTGAGGACCTTCATTTTAATGAGCTTAACTACCTTAATCTACCTGGAAAATCTAGTTTAGTAAATATCAGGAACCAAACATTCTTATTGCCTGAAATTCATCCATGAAATATACAGTAAGTTTCTAATTTGTGTTAGGTATGTATGCAGTGATCAGTAAAACTGTCTTGCCTTTTGTCTTCATGGGGTTTTTGGTCCAGTGGAATATGATCATTATGAGTAATTCCAGTTAATAATACTAAACATAATATCAGAGGAAACATTCAGTTTGGCTTGCCTCCTTCTTAAGGGAAGATAAAAACGACTTTCTGAACAATGAAAATTCTCCCTTGAGGACTGATAGTATTCTATTGTCATCTCCTTGGAGGGTGGAGAACAGGATGAAGAGGTTCTAAACACAAATAGAATTCACAAATCTTCTGTAAATGGTGAAGTATGTTTTTGGATTAGAGTTCCAGACTTCTTTCTGTGATAGTTTGAAGAGGACATTCTGGAAATTATCATACCCTTCTACTCTTTACATACAATGTAGGGTTTGATCAGTCCTTTATGAGTTTCAGCAAATATTTACTGAGTGTTTATTCTGTTTCAGACAACTAGGGAGATCACAGATTTTTGGAAGATTTTCAATAACATATTTTGAAATATATAAGATCCCTGGAAATGTTTCATTTGGCTAGAAAAGCCAAATTATTAAAATATTGTGTTCTCAAAGCAATCTGTTAGTAATCATGTTTTCCCAAGGTGCTTGCTTCTCTCGTTTTTAAATGGCCATGAAGCATAGCATTGGTTATGAGCTCATTCATAATTTATTATATGAAGGTCACATGCATTTTAAGACGCATTAATTTAAATTAAAACATTAGTTGTAAATTTGGATCTTTTTCTAAATAAACAATCATTAATATTTTAAACAGATAATATTAATCTAATATCTAAGAAAGCGTAGCTTCCAAAGATTTGTAGAAATATACTCACCTCATATGGAGGTATATACTATACTCACATGCCAATAAAATTAAAAATATTTGTTTAAATATGAGACTTTTTTAACAATTTACTTTTTAAAAATACATATACCTTTATTTTATTTATTTTTATGTGGTGCTGAGGTTAGAATGCAGGGCCTCACATGTGCTAGACGAGTGCTCTACTGCTGAGCCATAACCCCAGCCCCTAAATGTAAGACATATTTTAAAGCCTTGTTTCCATATCTACATACTTTCACAGATTGTATGATATATTACATTTGCTTAACTATCTGAAAATTGTTTAAATGTTAATTTAATCTACTTTTCTTGTGTGTAGTAACATTTAAGAGATTTAAAGATCTTTCGGGCATCAAAGTTTTTACACACTGATGAAAGTCATGGTTTGGGACTTAGTAAAGGGTGAGTTCCCATCACTTATACATTTGAAATGTTAAAGCTTTATTTTGAATGTACTCAGGCATATTAAAAATAAAATGGATGCTTTTATGTTTCATACATAGCCAAGGAGATTTACTCAAAATCATTTTGAATTCTCCCCAAATCTGAGGAGAAACATTTTGAGCACTTGTATTTCTAAAAGACACACTTGAAATAAACAAACAAAATGCTTTTCAGCAAAAATAAATAATGAAAATAAAATAAAATAACAACAACAACATCAAAAGCCTAGATGATGATTGTGAAATATGGCAATATTGGTTCATTTTTATTATTAAAGTGATGACTCAAAATTTGTTTTACTTTTCCTGAAATAATCCAGAGAGAGTTAAAAACAATTCCTTTAAACATAATTACTCCTCTACCAATAAAAAAGTAATTAAGAAATACTATGAAAAGCTTTATGCAATGGACATCTTTTATCCTGTTGTAGACATTTATTAACAAAAAATCATGCATTAAACTCTGCTGACATCTTTGATGTGTCTCTAGTCTTTAATTATTTGTCAGCATACTGAGCTAAATATAGGCTACTTTTACTTTTGTTAAAAAAAATTAATGTCATCTTTCTCAAAACATGACAAGATGGTTAACAGAAGGGATAGGGTGGATACAATATTTGCTTATCAGAAAAGGACTAAGAATCTATATTGGTGCATCTGACAGCAGTAAGTGAAGATTTCCAAATAAGCAAGCAAGCTACGTGGAAAGATATCTGATCAAAAATACCACAATTTTTATTAGTGAGAATAACAATGCAGGACTGGGGGCATAGCTCAATGATAGAGCACTTGCTAGCATACAGGAGTCCCTGGGTTAGATCTACTACAACCACACACACACACACACACATGCACATTAAACACTATATATTATATACACACACATATGTTCACACACACAGATATATGTAGTTAAGAATAACAATGGAAAGAAATAATTGCATCCTCATGATTTAGCTATATAAAATAAATCTTAACACACCCGATTTATGTCTAAAGAAAGAAAGAAAAATAAAGACATGTTCTTATGGTAATGTTACAAGATTTCAATTACAACAGAAAATTTCAACGTATATTTAAGGGGGGAGCAAGAAAAGGATCTCTTCTTTCAGTTAACTGGCTATGTTATAAATTCTTGGGCACATTTATATATTTATATATCCATATGATTGGCAATGCTTACACAGAGGAAATGAATATAAAGCAAAATGTACAGGGTTCATCAGGTCTTAAAAGACCCTGCCAGATTCTTGACCTCATTTCTTATAACTGTCTACTTGATCTTGGTCAACCACATGGCCACCATTCAGATGCAAAATTCTACCCTTCCCTGGCTCAGGATTTTCATAACTGCTTTGGTTCTTTCTTAAGCTCTTCACATAAACCTTCCCTTGGAATTGGGCTTCAGTTCCACATCACTGGGAAAACTTTCCAATCCTGTCCCCTTTGATTAACTCCAACTCCAATAGTTGCTTGCTAGCCCAGTGGATCACCCAGTCTACCTCATTCACAGTACTCCCAGCTATCTGAGCTCATATGGTACTGATTTTTATGTATTTGTTGGCTGTCTTGCCATATAAGCATGTAAGTACCAAGAGAAACAGCACTTTGCCTAGTTGACCTCTGTATTTCTAGTGCGTGCCTAGAAAATTGTTCTGCCTGGTTTTAAATAAGGAGGCAAGAGATACTTTTAAATAAATCAACAGTTTGTCAATTCTCTGGTTGATCCACAATAATATATTAATCTCAAGTAAATTAAGTGGGGAAAAGATGGAGGAGTAACCTAAATGAATACTACATACCCTTAGATTTGGTTTTCACCAGAAACTACTCCCTGTGTATTCATGTAGAGCTGATCCAAGTGACAGCACCTGACTCTGGCCTTGTTTTAATTTACTTTGATGGAAATCTGTCTGAGAGGCACTGAAGATGGGTGTGCTGTGGATAGTTACTTCCATGCACCAAGCAATAAAACAGTGGGATTGGCAAATCTGGACAGAAGTAACATAAAACCTTTTGGTCTGAGCAGCCTGTTTGTAATTCTAATGATTTTCTGTGTTAGATGACTTCTGAGAAGTTTACAGTCATCCATCTCAAGTCAAAAACTACACTTACAGGGATCAATGATACATTATAGACATGCCTTTTGGCACTGGATGAATATTCATTTGCAAAAACCTACAGCCTAAAAGGTCATCAAACAACATTTTTTAAAACTTTCAAAAATGCATTACTGTGTCTATGATAAGCGTGCGCCAAGATGTATTGTGCTAAACGAATATAATGCCCATATTTTAAAGATGTGTTGGATATTCATTCACATGAATGTTTTATTCCTTTTACAAAAAAAAAAAAAAAAAAAACAACTGGAAGTTCATTTTATTTCATGGCTTTATGTAAACATGTTACATAGAGATACACAGAATGCTTTCCTGAATCAGATGATGATAGTTCTTCATATGTGAAGAGAGAGGAAATACCTCCCCTTCTCTTGACCCCTTTATCTTCACCTACACTTGTCCTTCATGCCAAAGTCTTTCCTTGTGTTTAGATGGCAGCAGCTTGCTTTGCAAAATGAAAAATTATAATACAATTGAAGGCACAGCTGTGGGGCCAAGGAAATGCTGTATTTTATAGTCCAGCAATCTCACATGGGTGTACTCACAAGGGTATTATTAGGCAGTTTTCCCTACTGCAGCAATAGTGGGTCAGACTCTGAGCCAGAGAGCAGACAGTCCCCAATAGGCTGATTTCCCTATTGCTTACTGAGGTTCCAAATCCCAACTATAAATGAGCTAAGTCAGAGGTTCAGAAGAGATAGTTCATGAACCTATGAAGATACATGTCAAGAATGAGAATGTGCAAAGCAAGATTTTTATAAAATTAAATTTATGAAATCTCCTTCGTTTTAGGATTTTTATTTTTTATACTACTTTGTGTTACAAAGTTTGACATTTTATGATATGATGGCATTAGGAAGTCATAGAAGTGTAACTGTGGTTTTAAAATGTATTAATTGTCTCCCCATATATCAAAAATGAACACTGTCCTTTCATCCTCCAATGGCATTGTAAATTATATTGATTCATCCAATTCCAAAATGGGGAGACTGCTGATTTAGAATTCACTCTTTAACCTTATAAAATATGTATATCATTTTGTTTTTAAAATAACTTTTTTAGCCTACTTCCCCATAGCTATTTTTCACGTCACCTCTCCCACCTTTATGATAAAGAAGCCCAGGTTGAGTATTTTCATATATCCGACCAAAAAAGCTACTTCTTATGCATGGCTCACACATATATGCAGGGTCTTATTTTCTAAGGAGTGAGCATGCCTTGTTTAATTTCATTACATTTTATTGATACAGTTTCAGTTTCAACTGCCAGAGAGAATGTGGCATTTGGAAATTCTGGTCTATGAATCATCCCAAGTACAGAAAGAATGCATACATTGCTTAATGAGTTTTTTAGGACTTGGCATTTTTGTCCCCAAATTAATCTGTTGGTACATGCAAGGTAATAGTATAAGAGTCATTTGTATCTTCATTTCCAAATTGAAATGAGATGATAACAAGTCTGTACTTACCATAAACGACATCAGTGTGATTGATGCAACTCAGTTTTCAACACTTACAGGTGACCTGACATGCTTATTGCCCTCTGTCTGAGGCAATATCCACACACTACCTGCTCCTGCCCACAAACCCAATCACTGACCATGGCCTTCCTTGTGAAGCACAAGCATTTCACTTTGTGATTTTTGTCCTCAGATTGTGCAATTTGAACTTCTTGAGGTCAGGGAACATCTTTTCTCATGTTGATATTCTCATTACTTGACAAAGATCCTGGCATGATCTTTGATAGAGACAATGAATATGCAAAGAAATAATTACAAATTCTTTCCTGAGTCCTAGCTTTCTCACCAACTCTCCAGCTCCAAGTGTTTTGGTGGCTCTTGGGAGCTGAGTGTTTCAGGGTCAGATGCGCACTTTTATGAGAACAGCTTGCTTATAGTGATGTTAAAGAATGAAGACTGTGATTTGTTTCACATCTAAACAGAGAATGCTTTCACAAAAAAATTACAAAGTTTGTGTTCATATAGCACCTAAAAATAAGTGCATCACTCAAAGAAAGTGGACTTTGCTATTAGGATTGTACTGAAACATTTATGCATAATTAAAAATTCCAATAAAGGCATCATTTAGAGCCATTCTTCAATGATTGGGTAGATTTGATTTGAAGAGAAATTGTAAATTGCGCTACTTAAGATGAAAATGAAATAATTCTGAGTCTGGGTATTTTGCATTATCTATTGAAATGTTTCTTTTCTAAAAATATCTGTTTTTATATATTCTCCCGAATTGCTATCTTTTCAGAAGTCATCTTATCAACAAATGTGTTTTCACAAAGCATAGCACTTTATGAGATTTGAATGAAGAAAGATAACACATTTATAAAAGCAATACATAGTAGTTGGAATACAAATTCTACCAGGCAGATATTTGTCATTAGTAACAACAGCTCATGGTTAAATGTGGCATAAATAAGTGTCAAAAGGGATCATTATAGAACTAAAATTAAGAATGTAGGCTTAGTGGAATCCAAGTATATTTTCCTCAGACAGTGAAACAATTAATTATCACATGAGTTATAAAAGAGGAAAGGAAAAAGGAAAGAAAATACTATTTATTGAGTTACTACTACATGCCATGCCAGGTATTTATACATCATAAATTTTATCTTTTATACTTCCAATACACTCCCAAATAGTTAATTCTCCGCAAAGGAAACTGGTGCTCAGGAATTTTATATAACTTTCTCAAGATTAAAGGTAGTAAGTGAAAGAACCAGAATTTATCTGACACTACATTTTATTTTTTTTTAATTTTTTATTGTTGGCTGTTCAAAACATTACATAGTTCTTGATATATCATATTTCACAATTTGATTCAAGTGGGTTATGAGCTCCCATTTTTACCCCATATACAGATTGCAGAATCACATCAGTTACACATCCATTGATTTACATATTGCCATACTAGTGTCTGTTGTGTTCTGCTGCCTTTCCTATCCTCTACTATCCCCCCTCCCCTCCCCTCCCCTCCCCTCTTCTCTCTCTGCCCCCTCTACTGACGTTCATTTGTCCCCCTTGTATTATTTTTCCCTTTCCCCTCACTTCCTCTTGTATGTACTTTTGTATAACTCTGAGGGTCTCCTTCCATTTCCATGCAATTTCCCTTCTCTCTCCCTTTCCCTCCCACCTCTCATCCCTGTTTAATGTTAATCTTCTTCTCATGCTTTTCGACCCTACTCTGTTCTTAGTTACTCTCCTTATATCAAAGAAGACACTTGGCATTTATTTTTTAGGGATTGGCTAGCTTCACTTAGCATAATCTGCTCTAATGCCATCCATTTCCCTGTAAATTCTATGATTTTGTCATTTTTTAATGCAGAGTAATACTCCATTGTGTATAAATGCCACGTTTTTTTTATCCATTCATCTATTGAAGGGCATCTAGGTTGGTTCCACAGTCTTGCTATTGTGAATTGTGCTGCTATGAACATCGATGTAGCAGTGTCCCTGTAGCATGCTCTTTTTAGGTCTTTAGGGAATAGACCGAGAAGGGGAATAGCTGGGTCAAATGGTGGCTCCATTCCCAGCTTTCCAAGAAATCTCCATACTGCTTTCTAAATTGGCTGCACCAATTTGCAGTCCCACCAGCAATGTACAAGTGTACCCTTTTCCCCACATCCTCGCCAGCACTTGTTGTTGTTTGACTTCATAATGGCTGCCAATCTAACTGGAGTGAGATGGTATCTTAGGGTGGTTTTGATTTGCATTTCTCTGACTGCTAGAGATGGTGAGCATTTTTTCATGTACTTGTTGATTGATTGTATGTCCTCCTCTGAGAAGTGTCTGTTCAGGTCTTTGGCCCATTTGTTGATTGGGTTGTTTGTTCTCTTATTGTCTAATTTTTTGAGTTCTTTGTATACTCTGGATATTAGGGCTCTATCTGAAGTGTGAGGAGTAAAGATTTGTTCCCAGGATGTAGGCTCTCTATTTACCTCTCTTATTGTTTCTTTTGCTGAGAAAAAACTTTTTAGTTTGAGTAAGTCCCATTTGTTGATTCTAGTTATTAACTTTTGTGCTATGGGTGTCCTATTGAGGAATTTGGAGCCCGACCCCACAGTATGTAGATCGTAGCCAACTTTTTCTTCTATCAGACGGCGTGTCTCTGATTTGATATCAAGCTCCTTGATCCATTTTGAATTAATTTTTGTGCATGGCGAGAGAAAGGGATTCAGTTTCATTTTGTTGCATATGGATTTCCAGTTTTCCCAGCACCATTTGTTGAAGATGCTATCCTTCCTCCATTGCATGCTTTTAGCCCCTTTATCAAATATAAGGTAGTTGTAGTTTTGTGGATTGGTTTCTGTATCCTCTATTCTGTACCATTGGTCCACCCGCCTGTTTTGGTACCAGTACCATGCTGTTTTTGTTACTATTGCTCTGTAGTATACTTTGAAGTCTGGTATCACTATACCGCCTGATTCACACTTCCTGCTTAGCATTGTTTTTGCTATTCTGGGTCTTTTATTTTTCCATATGAATTTCATGATTGCTTTCTCTATTTCTACAAGAAATGCCGTTGGGATTTTGATTGGCATTGCATTAAACCTATAGAGAACTCTTGGTAATATCGCCATTTTGATGATGTTAGTTCTGCCTATCCATGAACAGGGTATATTTTTCCATCTTCTAAGATCTTCTTCTATTTCTCTGTTTAGGGTTCTGTAGTTTTCATTGTATAAGTCTTTCACCTCTTTTGTTAGGTTGATTCCCAAGTATTTTATTTTTTTTGAAGATATTGTGAATGGAGTGGTTGTCCTCATTTCCATTTCAGAGGATTTGTCGCTGATATACAGGAATGCCTTTGATTTATGCATGTTGATTTTATATCCTGCCACTTTGCTGAATTCATTTATTAGCTCTAATAGTTTCTTTGTAGACCCTTTTGGGTCTGCTAGATATAGAATCATGTCATCTGCAAATAGTGATAATTTAAGTTCTTCTTTTCCTATTTTTATGCCTTTAATTTCTTTCGTCTGTCTAATTGCTCTGGCCAGTGTTTCGAGAACTATGTTGAACAGAAGTGGTGAGAGAGGGCATCCCTGTCTTGTTCCAGATTTTAGAGGGAATGCCTTCAATTTTTCTCCATTCAGAATGATGCTAGCCTGAGGCTTAGCATAGATTGCTTTTACAATATTGAGGTATGTTCCTGTTATCCCTAGTTTTTCTAGAGTTTTGAACATAAAGGGATGCTGTACTTTGTCGAATGCTTTTTCCGCATCTATCGAGATGATCATATGGTTCTTATTTTTAAGTCTATTGATGTGGTGAATAACATTTATTGATTTCCGTATATTGAACCAGCCTTGCATCCCAGGGATGAATCCTACTTGATCATGGTGCACAATTTTTTTGATATGTTTTTGTATCCGATTCGCCAGAATTTTATTGAGGATTTTTGCATCTAGGTTCATTAGAGATATTGGTCTGTAGTTTTCTTTCTTTGAAGTGTCTTTGTCTGGTTTAGGTATCAGGGTGATGTTGGCCTCGTAGAATGAATTTGGAAGTTCTCCCTCTTTTTCTATTTCCTGAAGTAGCTTGAAAAGTATTGGAATTAGTTCTTTAAAGGTTTTGTAAAACTCTGCTGTATACCCATCCGGTCCTGGGCTTTTCTTAGTTGGTAGTCTTTTGATGGTTTCTTCTATTTCCTCAATTGATCTTGGTCTGTTTAGGTTGTCTATATCCTCCTGACTCAATCTGGGCAGATCATATGACTTAAGAAATTTATTGATGCCTTCACTATCTTCTAATTTATTGGAGTATAAGGATTCAAAATAATTTTTGATTATCTTCTGTATATCTGAAGTGTCTGTTGTGATATTACCTTTTTCATCCTGTATGCTAGTAATTTGAGTTCTCTCTCTTCTTCTCTTCGCTAGCATGGCTAAGGGTCTGTCGATTTTGTTTATTTTTTCAAAGAACCAACTTTTAGTTTTGTCAATTTTTTCAATTGTTTCTTTTGTTTCGATTTCATTAATTTCAGCTCTGATTTTAATTATTTCTTGCATTCTACTTCTTTTGCTGTTGTTTTGCTCTTCTTTTTCTAGGATTTTGAGATGAAGTATGAGATCATTTATTTGTTGGTTTTTTCTTTTTTTAAGGAATGAACGCCAAGCAATGAATTTTCCTCTTAGAACTGCTTTCAATGTGTCCCATAGATTCGATATGTTGTGTGTGTGTTTTCATTAATCTCTAAGAATTTTTTAATTTCCTCCTTGATGTCTTCTATAACCCATTGATCATTCAGTAACCTATTGTTCATTCTCCAAGTGATGTATTCTTTTTCCTTCCTTCTTTTATCATTGATTTTCAGTTCCATTCCATTATGATCAGATAGGATGCATGGTATTATCTCTACTCCTTTATATTGTCTAAGAGTTGCCCTGTGACATAATATATGATCTATTTTTGAGAAGGATCCATGTGCTGCTGAGAAAAAGGTGTAACTGCTTGATGTTGGGTGGTATATTCTATATATGTCAATTAAGTCTAGGTTATTAATTGTGTTATTGAGTTCTATAGTTTCCTTATTCAACTTTTGTTTGGAAGATCTGTCCAGTGGCGAGAGAGGTGTGGTGAAGTCTCCCATGATTATTGTATGGTGGTCTATTAGACTCTTGAACTTGAGAAGAGTTTGTTTGATGAACATAGCTGCACCATTGTTTGGGGCATATATATTTATGATTGTTATGTCTTGTTGGTGTATGGTTCCCTTAAGCAGTATGTAGTGTCCCTCTTTATCCCTTTTGATTAACTTGGGCTTGAAATCTATTTTATTTGATATGAGTATGGACACTCCTGCTTGTTTCCGAAGTCCATATGAGTGATATGATTTTTCCCAACCTTTCACCTTCAGCCTATGTATGTCTTTTCCTATCAAATGCGTCTCCTGTAGGCAGCATATTGTTGGGTCTTGTTTTGTGATCCATTCTACTAGCCTGTGTCTCTTGATTGGTGAGTTTAAGCCATTAACATTTAGGGTTATTATTGAGATATGGGTTGTTCTTCCAGCCATATTTGTTTATTTATGTTACTAAACATGGTTTGTTTTCCTCTTTGATTATTTTTCCCCCCTTTACTCTCCTACCTCCCACTGTTGGTTTTCATTGTTATTTTCCATTTCTTCTTCCTGTAATGTTTTGCCAAGGATGTTTAGAAGAGATGGTTTTCTAGCTGCAAATTCTTTTAACTTTTGTTAATCGTGGAAGGTTTTAAATTCATCTTCCATCCTGAAGCTTAATTTCGCTGGAAACACAATTCTTGGTTGGAACCCATTTTCTTTCAGTGTTTGAAATATGTTATTCCAGGATCTTCTAGCTTTCAGATTCTGTGTTGAAAGATCAGCTGTTATCCTGATTGGCTTACCCCTAAATGTGATCTGCTTCCTTTCTCTTGTAGCGTTTAAAATTCTCTCCTTATTCTGTATGTTGGGCATCTTCATTATAATGTGTCTAGGTGTGGGTCTCTTATGATTTTGCACATTCGGCGTCCTGTAGGCTTCTAGGATTTGGGATTCTGTCTCATTCTTCAAGTCTGGGAAGTTTTCTCGTATTATTTCATTGAATAGATTGCTCATTCCTTTGGTTTGAAACTCTGTCCTTTCCTGTATCCCAATGACTCTTAAATTTGGTCTCTTGATGTTATCCCATATTTCTTGGATGTTCTGCTCATGGTTTCTTAAGAGTCTTGCTGAGCTGTCTATGTTCTTTTCAAGTTGAAATACTTTATCTTCATTGTCTGATGTTCTATCTTCTAAGTGTTCTACTCTGCTGGTAGTATTCTCAATTGAGTTTTTAAGTTGGTTTATTGCTTCCTGCATTTCTAGGATTTCTGTTTGTTTGTTTTTTATAACCTCTATCTCCCTGTATAGTTGATCTTTTGCTTCTTGGATTTGTTTATGTAATTCATTGTTGAAGTGATCTTTCATTGTCTGATTTTGCTGTCTGATGTCTTCCTTGAGACTCCAGATCATCTAAAGCATGTATATCCTGAATTCTTTATCTGACATTCCATCTGCTGCAGCTATTACCTCTTCTAACGTTGAGTTGACCTGCATTGCTTGTGGTCCTTTCTTTCCTTGTCTCTTCATACTGTTCGCATTCCTTTCTACTTGTTGAAACTGTTGTGCTATTGAATTTTCCCCCTATATATTTATATTGGTCTTGTATAGTTGCAAAGTCTCCCTCACAGGCGCAGGCAGCGGCTCTGCCCCTCCTCCAATTGGGGCAATGTGCCTACCACGCCGGCAGGCCGCTGGGCCTGCTTTGCCGGTCGGTAGCAGGTCCGCCTACCTTGTAGGCGCGGGTGGCGGCTCTTTCCCTCTGCGGGAGGCTAGGCTTATTCTGTCGGTGGTCGCAGTTCTGCCTACTTTGCGGGCGCAGGCAGTGGCACTGCCCCTCTGCAGGCCTCTGGGGCTGTTCTCCCAGTGGGTCGCAGGTCCGCCTACCTTGCAGGTGTGGGGGGGAGGCGGCTCTACCCTTCCTCAGGCCACTGGACCTGTTCTGTCGGTTGCAGGTCTGGCCTGTTCTGATGGTGGTCACAGTTCCGTCTACCTTGCAGGCGCGGGGGGGAGGGGGCGGCTCTGCCTCTCAGCAGGCCACTGCTCCTCTTCTGCCAGTGGGTTGCAGGCCCGCCTTCCTTGCAGGAGTGATTGGAAGCTCTGCCCCTCCGCGGGCCACTGGGCCTTTTCTGTGGGTGGTCACAGTTCCGCCTACCTGGCAGGCGCGGGTGGTGGGGGGCGGCTCTGCCCCTCAGCAGGCCGCTGGGCCTGCTCTGTGGGTGGTCACAGTTCTGTCTACCTTGCCGGTGCAGGGGGAGGGGGCGAATCTGCCTCTCAGCAGGCCGCTGCTCCTCTTCTGCTGGTGGGTCGCAGGCCCGCCTACCTTGCAGGAGTGACACTACTTTTTATAATCTTTCCACTTTTTCGTGATGCGCTGAGCAACTGATACTAGGAGCATTGCCACAATCTAAGGGTGAAGCTATGATTTAAAGATAGCCTTCATTAAGCATTGAGAATAGAGCAAAATGCTTTGTCAGAAGAAGCCAGCTTGAATTAAAATCAACAATGATAACATATGTGCAATGAGGAATTCATTTGTGTTGAAAGTGTCTCAAACTTAGGAGATGCTTCAGACAGAAGGTAACCAGGGAAAAGTCAATGAACTTGACCAGTGGTAGAGCTTTGAATCCTTGGTAATTTTTACATCTTTTTTGTTTGTGTATTTATTTATATATTTTTTGGTGCTGGAGATTGAACCCAGAGCCTCACCTATGCTAAGCAAATACTCTACCACTGAGCCACATCTCCAGGCCTGTCAATCCTTGGTGATTTTTTTTTAAGAAAGCAGTTTTGTGGCACAGGGTTAAGTGAGTACTAAATATTATAGTATGTGGATAAGAATAGCCATTCTGTTTGAGGTTTTATCACATGCCAGACATTACCAAGAGCTTGAATCTCACACTGTGCATTCTTTAGACTCTGAATTGTCAGGACCATTGTAGAAATGAAAATGAAAAAACAAGTCAATGAGATTAAAAAAAAATTACCCGAAGGCATCCAGCTATTAAGTGTCAAAACTGTGATTCACCTACAGGTGTCCATATCCAAATATTTTCAACAACATCATCTTTGCCAGTCTAGGAAATTATGAATACAATTCGGAAGAACTAAAAGAGAGGTAACCTAAGTAATGGAAAGATATGCTGGTAAGAAGTAGGGAGAAGGAGAAGGCCATAGGTGAAGGAATTCATGTGAGGGAGGAGAGGGTTGATTCATTTTCCCAGAGTTCAGGAATGAAGTAGAGACCAGTGGATGTTCAACACAAAGCAGAAGCTGCCCCTGGAGACAGCAAAGAGCAACCTGTCTAACCTACATGCCCCTATCCTTCTTTCTTTACTGCTAGGACAGGTCTTTTATAGCTGTCATGCATTGCTTGTCTGACCCTGTCACTGATGCTACCCCTGACAGAAAGTCACTCACCATCCACACTATCTTGTTAATGTCAGTTTCAACTGCACCTGATATTTCTATACAGGCTGCCCCTGACTGTGGAAAAATGTTGGCTGATTTACAAAAACTAAATAAAATGCACAGAGGGGGAAAATCATTACATTAGAACCTCTTCTTTCCCTGGTGAGTCATAAATAAAGGAAAATTTTCTCACCTAGCATATCTGAGTTTTAATCTCCTAATTGTTCAACAGGAAAATTCACTAAAGGAGAGGTATGCAGACACTGACCTGAGAGAAGACGTTTAAGGGCACTTCTCTTTTTGACACAATAAATTCTGTACTGTGCAGTCAAGTGAGGTTCTGAAGCAGAATATGGGCAACTTGGTGGGACAGGTATTCTCTGGCAGAAACTCTGGATATACTTTAATAGGACTCTATAGAGCCATGTTTCTCAAAATTGAATGTGTAAATGAATCATCTGTACATCTCATATAATGCAGATTCTGATTGAGTGATTCTGGGAGAAATGTTTGAGATTTTGCATTTATAATAGATCTGTAGATGAAGTAAAGCTGTGGCCCTCAGAGAATGCTTTGATGTGCAAGGTTTGGAGAAGATTGCCCCATTGCGTTTCCCTTAATGGTCCATTTCTATGTAGTTCCATGGGAGTAGCCTCCACTAGCTCTATCTTAAGCCAGCTTTAACACCTCTGCCTCTTGGATGCAAGGTGCTCATCCAGAGCTGATCATTTGCATCTCTTCACCACTCTGTGTTCAATGACCCCATGTGCTTGCTTGATAATGATGGGTGGGAGTATTTACCTTATGGAAATTGGCAATTCCCACCCATCAAAACTTTTGCAGGAAAGAGCTTCCTCTCTCTCACTATTTTGTGCATATTGGCAACCAACCCAATGATATAAATTGAAAATGTGTTTTCTTCTAATGCATTTATATTATGCCACAAGATGTTAACTTATAAGTATTTGTATTTGTAGGATGAAAGCTCTAGGCTGTTCAGTAGGCTATGTTCTCTGAAGTGCTTTGTCTGAAGTAAACTGAAGGAAGGGCCATGACTTCATAATATAAGATGGATCATGATGTGCCTAAGAAGACATTGAATTAGTAGTAGCAGAGCAGAATTTGGACCTCTTCTTGAAGAGGCCTTCTTGTACTTGGGCCTCTGTTTCTTTATATGCCCAATAAGGACATTTGACACATTTAATTTATTTTTCTCAAAACATGGCAAACATATAGTCACAATGTAAATGATATTTTTAATGAGAAAAGGTATACTGAGATAAAAATAGCCAACCTATCGACATGTATGTGGATTCGAAATCACTTAGCAAGTTGGAGAGAATAATGAGACTTGGCTCAACTGTTCTTATTTCTTTACGGTTGTGCCAATATGCATAAAATTTAAAATAAAATCAATGTGTGTATTTGTTTATAGAGAGAAAAAGAAAAGGAATGACAGGAAAAGAAAAAGAAGGGAGGTAATCACTTGCTAGGCAAAGAAGCTTGCAACAAAGACTTGCTGAAACTAACTCAAAACTAAATGGCATAGCAGTTGATGTCAAGGGACTGAGAGGCACAGCAATCACAGATGGTGTGCAAAGCAGCATAAATCCCTGGAGATCTTGTAGGACCTGCTTTGGAATGGAAAAATGAACTTTACTGAATGTTTCCCTCTCTCTCTGCCCTCTTTCTGTTTGAATAAATGTGCTTAGGTGCAGTGAAATTATTCCAAGACTGGTAACAGAGGGTAGAGGGATGAAAAATGAAGAGGACCATTGTTAATTAATAAATGGATAATATGCTCTGAAGGTTGACTGTGCATGTGTGATACACATGAGGGAAAATAGCAAGACCACAGGAAAATTTGGAAGGGTTTAAAGTAAGTCTTCTTAAAAATGAGTTCATTATCGTGATTACCTCCTTATTATTCACCTTATCAACAAAGAGCATAAAATTCAATTTGAATATATTAATAGGGGATTGAGCAAAAATTCGAAGTCTTTATCAGTTAGCTCAACCAACTGAATATATATTGAGCTTACATGGATCATTCTGTCTATAAACAGCAATTCACAAGGCTAACATTTGTCTATCAGTTTCAATAGAGACAATAAACATCATGGAAAATATCTTAACTGCCTAGCACAAGTAACAAACACTACAGAATTGGGATTTGCTGTCAGTTATTTTTCTTTAGCAATCGCTATAGTAATACATATGATTTCACAGCATTAGTGAAAGCAGAAAAGTGTAATAAAATGAAAAGTGGTGATGTTTAATCTGGGTTCTAACATGAACTTGTCATAAGAGACATTGACAAGTCATACATTACCTGGGCTGCTATCTCTTAACACGTAAAATAAGTATATTTTTATTCAAGGTCTCTATTATGCTAAGATTACCTAACACTATTATTATTCTCTAATATAAAGTGAAAAAAAAAACCCTTTCATAATAACATAACATTGGTCTGAGGATACCTACAAAGAGGAGTGCTGTATAATATAATCCAACCTTCCACCAGCTCTAGATCAGGCAGAGTATCTGACTATGCACTGTGGTAATGATAGAAAAGGCGAAAGTGACAAGTAGGAGATATAGCAAGTGACTCACTGTAGCCCAGGAAATGAGAGAAATGCTGGTCAGCGATTTTTCACAGACCAGTGTTAACAAACAAAGCTCACTCTATATTGAAGAAAATACTGCCAGGCTGAAACTCGCCACATAACCTCGATTGATTCTCCGTCATTGAAACATGATTACGCTTTGTCTATGAATCCGGAAACCTATATTCATATGCTAATTATTGAGTAACAAAATATGCTAATAAAATACTAGAATGTGAATCAGAACAGTACTTTTCAATTTTGCTTCCTTGGGGGATATTCCTTAAGATCTGAAAATATTTTTGGTTGTGATGAATGGGAGGATGGGACTGGTATCTGGTGGATGGAGGCAAAGGATGGTGTTGATCATCCCACAATGCTTAAGGCAGCTTCCTGTGATAAAGAACCACTCTTCTAAAGACCTCAGTAGTGCCAAGCCAAGAAACTCTCAAGTAGGAGAACTTTCTCCCAAACCACCTGACCCAATGTTCTACTTGAAAGGATTGAGCTCTTTTTAATTCCACAGCACAAGTAGGGCAACAATAAGGTACTGAAACATCACCCAGGGAGGGGTAATGAAATGACACCCTGAACCTAGTCTCTTAGCTCCCAGTTCAGTGTTCTTCCCTATAGTCCTGCTCAATGTGGTCAACAGGGAAGGACATTAGAACAACTGTAAAGATTTTTAAAAACAACATCTGATTCTCTGTTCTTTCTTTGCCACTTGACACTACTGAGTTGTGCAATTAGAATCTTTCCCAGGATAGGAAACCACGTTTCTGCATTTTTTAAACTCCCATATTAATTCACAGAAGCATTTGAGCCCTGGATTAGGCTAAACACTTTCTGTGCACCAAGAATTTTTCATGACACTGGATAGAAGCAATAAATATGTAGAGTAGGATGAGAGTTTCAAAGAGTTTCTTTAATTATGCCCCTACAAAAGTTTCAAAATATGGACTCATGAAACAGTAAGTCCTGTGACATAATTATGTTTTATTTGTTCTTTTTAGGATACATGATAGTAGAGTGCATTTTGACATATTAAACATGCATGGAGTATAACTTATTCTAATTAGGATCCCATTTTTGCAGTTGAACATCATGTGGAGTTTCACTGGTCATGTGTTCATATGTGAACATAAGAAAGTTATGCCTGATTCATTAACTATTTAATAATTTAAAAAATGTTAAAAAGTAAAATCAATTAAAAAATAAATTAAAATATTTTGAATATCTGAATGTCTAGCTGAGAGGCTAAAAGAAAACTGGGAGAAATGTTTAAGGTGGCCAATTGTAAGAATATTTAACTTATAACCATAATCTTTATTTTATTCCCTGGCCCCTTAATTAACAGAAAATAACATGCTCTCTTGTCATATTGTTTATAAGTTAATATTAAGACTAAACCAAATGAAAGTAATGGGGGAACGTACTGCTTTGTTTCAATATTACTGCTTTTGCCCCAGTTCTTTTGCAGAGACTGTAATGAACTGCCTGCTTTGAGAATCGCTGATTTAGCGGATGGGGGGTAAGAATATTCCATGCCAGGCTAAATAATGTGCAGTTGGCAGTTACTGTATTATTCTTGCAACCTCCCTGTGTGTTTGCAGATTGCCCCTGCTAAGTAGAAAGGGTGCTGAAAGCAAATTGTGTGGTGATTTTTGATGAGTGCACAAACCCTAGAGGCACACAAGTGAATTTCTTTGGGAATTCTTGTTGTCCAGTGTTTGCAGACTCAAAGATATTCACATTTTCTAAGAACACTGATAACATGCATGTATTATAAGATCAGCATAAAACTTGAGTGGGTGAGAAATTCAGATGGTTCAATCTCCTAATAGTTACCCCAGGTTTGTATCCAAGGCAACACCAACATTTCTTACATTTACTTTTGTAATGTGAGAGTGAAAGATTCCTTCCACCCGAAAGTGAAAATTAAAAAGAATGTATTTTAGTTATACAAATATATACTTAAAGTACCTGAATCCCATAAAAAAATAAAACTCCTTAACTATTTATCAATACAAACTTCAGTCATGAAATGCAGACAAATCAAGCTGTATTTAGAGTAAGACAAAATTATGTTCATGTTAATTTTAATTTTTTAGAGTTCTTTGAGGTTTACTTTAAAAAGTAGATTTAAGGTCCAAAGAAAGTCATGTGTTTATACGTGGTGGTTATGATGATCGCTTATCTATAAGGTAGGAGCCCATGAATCAGTGATTCTCAAACCTGTCAGGGAGGAGAATCAGCTGGGTGATTTTACAAAACACGCGTGCCTCTAGCTTTAGTTCCAAGATTTCGGGGTAATTGGTATGTTGTGCTCCCAGTCAGGAGAATTTTTTTCAAAACCCTCTCCAGGTGATTATAATGTGCAGCTGGGGTTGAAAGTCATTTGTGAACAGAAACTTTTCTAGCTCTAGTATTTTACAGTTATCATGAAGCTGTTAATGGAATGCAAGCTTTCTGCTCTATTAACGATCTTCTGCCAGCCATTCAGGGAAAAAAATCGGCCTCTGCTTCAATAAGTGTCATCTGTATGGACCAACTTTAAAAAACATTATCTCTTAATTAGATTCTAACCTCTGTCGTTTCATTTCCCTGTGCAACTGGCAATGAATAAAGGGCAAGGGAAGAAGAAAAGTCATGTGGGTGACTAAAAATTCAAGGGTTAAAACTACATAAATCTTTACCTGTGGGTCAATATTTTGATAAGTGGTAAGCAGTATTAAAGAAGGATTTACAAATAAAGATTGTTTGAAGTAGTTGTTTATACTTGGTCTTGGAGAATGTGGTATAAATGTTGTTTAAGCTGTTTTAAGCCCTCTGTGTGGTGAGGAATGCTTCAGCTGCATGTTTTATGATCCTAGGCTGAATACATTTTAAATTCAAATATATACAGGCTAGAAAACTCTTCATTTCTTTTATCATCAATACATTGTAATCAATATGGAAACCCCAGTGGACAAAGTAATCATAAGATCAACCCTCGAAGGATTTTAATGAAGAACCCACCCAAGATGTGACCCAAAATTCTTATGTGTATTTATTTACACACACACACACACACACACACACAGGCAAACATGGATCTCCATGAGAGTGCACACTTGATTTACAAGTCTCATCATTGGTTTTTTCTGTTATTTATGTTACAAACATATTGGTTTACTGTTTATTAACAAATTGCTTATTTTTACTACTCTAATGAGAATAATTATTTTTGGTCTAAAGGGAATAATATGGATGCAAAGAGCTCAACTTTAAAAGTGTCAGTGGTGTTTGTATGACAGGTAATGAGGCAATTTGGCAGAACATCAGAAACTAATTGAGCTCAGCTCACATCAATGAGGCTTGTTCAGCTGAGGCTGTGCTTCCCAAAAAGAACAGTGGAATTAAATGAGACAATGTGACATGTACAATTTTAATTGGAAGCTCTAATTTAAAATATTTAAAAGCATGTTTAAAATAATTTGTGAATCCATACAGATGCATCCTTCCCCAACTAATTAAGAATATTCAGTGGGTCATATAATGTCTGAATGTCAAAAATATGAATTATTGAAGTCCCTGCACATATAAGTATACCTGCACCTTTAGGCAAGACCAAATTTAGTTTAACAGAGGGAAGAGGGAAAGAAACAACCCTCAAGACTGCAGAAGGGTAGGTGATTTTTAGCATGATATTTTTAAAGCCATTGAAATATCACACATATTTTGAAAAAAAATGAAATTTTGTTTTACTGTATTTTGACATAAATCATCCAGATGAAACAAAATGTAATTTAGAGGTGTTTTGGGGCACTGCTATTTTGATATATGTATTCTTTTTATTTGTTTTGTTTGGTTCTGGATCTACATGATAAGCCATGATTTTAAAGACAGTCTTAAATAACCCTGAAATTCTTATGGTTTCTAATGGTGCTTAAAATCTATGATCACTGATCAATTAGCAATTACTTGCTATGCTGATTTTAAACAATTAAGGGTAAAATTGATAAATTTCAATTTTACTTTTTCATGAATTAGTAAAAAATAAAAAAAATAAATCACTGTTGAAAAAAAAAAACTTGTAAAACTGATCCCTGCTAACTGAAAGTGTAACAGAAAAATCACAATATATTAATGACTTACAATAGCACTAAAACAACTTTACTGAAATTGTAGCAATGTAACACAAGTTACTCCAGCAGGTTTAAAGAGATTTATTAAAGAGAATATTATAAATTGAAGTGTTTAGTCACATTTTTCATTCATTAGTAAATGATATTGACAATGAATTATTAGAGAACAAGGTGTTTTGCCATGGTTTTGTTATTTACTTTTTTATTACTATGGGCTTCCAACTGTTAACTATGTAATGGATCAGTTTCTAAAGCACTAAAAATAGAGGACTTTTTAGAAAGGGAGAAATGCTTAATGAGATAAATGGAAAATTCTCAGGAAAAAAAAATATGTAAGAAAGTGAAATATAATAAAAGAAGCAGAGCTGGGGTGGATGAGAAAAGGCAATGACTAGAAGTGATTTCATTTTTACTGGGGTCTAGAAAAGTGAATTAAGAAGACTAAAACATACTGGGAGAAAAATAGGACCTAATAACATGAAAACAGACAATTTTAAGTGAAACATTTATCTCAAAGCTGGTATATTCTTGCTCTTAAAACTGCAACAACTTGGAACATTATTTTGTACAGTATATATTATCCAGGGCCTTTCATTTATCTGGCAGAATTGCAGAAGGAAGCCAAAACTGAGGAAAAAATGGCATCTTCAAGGAAAAATAGAATGGAAATTTAATTGATTATAAACATACATACTTACACGTATCATACAAAATTCCTACACCAGAGAGACATTGGGTATGCCCACATGCAGTGGACTACATACATATTGCACATATACCTTCCCCATGTACACACAGACATACATATATATGGCTACCTCAGTCATGCCTGAATGTTCTGAAGGAAGGTCACACTGACTCCATTTTTTTTTTAAGTCAGAGTTTCTACATGGTACCAAAAGATGTTATTACTCTACTGATTTAATCTTTATTCTTGATATAAATATAAGAGCTACACTCAGATATAATCCTTTATATTCTATTGTGAACAGATGTGAAAACTTCCCCATTTTATTTCTTAATGAAACACAGCTTAATGTTCCCTCATCCCTGAAAGAAAATGATTAATCCCTCCCCCCAGGTTTATATTGTCTTGCCAGGTAAGAAACATAAAGACCAGGCAGCATTAGTACCAACGTGGCTTTGTCATGATGTTTTACAGTTAGCCCAGATTTACATAATTTTGAAAACAAATAGATTGAAACTCAGGAAAAACTTTCCTCGATTTAAAAAAAATAATGCTTCTTTTATAGCTCAAATGTTTTTCATATAACCAAAATTCCATCAGAGAATCATTACCTTTGTCAATCATCTATAGTGTTACCTGTTGTAAAAGCAAACTCAAAGAATAGCTCTTTTATTTTGTGAATAAGCTTCTAGTGTTCTTCAGTCATCTTTATAAATAATTATTATTGCGTATACCAGTACTCATTTAAAAATGATTTATACTTAATCAGCATGTAACAATCCAAGGATTCAGAGGATGTAAATAAATGCTGGAAGTGAACCCCCAAGCATATGGACCATTGGTCTATTAAGTTCTGATTCTTTTTGAAAAATCACATATGGTCCCCTAAGACAAAGAAATCCCATCATCATTCTATTACTATATAAATTCTTAGAAACTGTAGGACTCTCAATTTGACAATACCTTAGTACATTCTCTGTTCTTTCTGTGTACACATGCAATGTCTACTTTTACAGATATTATGATATTTCAAAATACTAGCCTTTTGGGTTTTGTGATTCAAACTGTTTCAAGAAAGAGAAAGAAAATGTATATAGTGTTTTATTGGTAAATTTTGTTTTGTTGTAAACATTTCTATATATTTCAATGTTTTATCCATAACTGTGCATTGAAAGAGGTTAAACATAATTCCTTTCTATGCTAAAGGGAATGCACTTCTAGGTACATGGAGAGGAAAAAAATATCATAATTGAAAAATTCTCACAAAATTATTTCCTTATGTAGTTCTAGAATTAACCTCCCATTCCTTAGAAGAATCATGTAAGGTGAATTAGCAATAGTATCTATTTCCTGCAATTATAATTATGTGATACCTTATATTTCATGCCTCTTAACAAGTTAGGGAACTAAGTGGTTAAATTTCATAAAGTAAAAATAAATATAGCAAATTTTATCTTGGGTTTTGACACTCCTCAAAACTTTCCTTCTATCTCTTACTTAACACCTCTGCCTAGGCTCAGTATTGCCAATTACATTATTAACTCCTAACATGGCTTGTGTTTTCAGTTTTTCAAAAGATCTAAAGATAGGCAATTGACAGATGAGATGGTTGTTAATATATTTATAAACAGGTGAGATCAGTAAAGAGCAAACAAAACATATCAGTCAAAATCAAACATCAAATTTTTATGTGAAATATTCTTTTTCTAACATGTCAGGCTATTTTCTAACATGTCAGGCTATTCACAATTTTGTGATGTGAATAGATATTGTTACAATCTGTTATAACCTCAGCAGATATGCTTAGTGTTTCCTTATTTTGACATTCAAACTACTAGTTTGATTATTCCAAATTGAAGACAAATGTGCTCTTTTAAATGAACAAAACGAATTTAAAGTTTAGCTTTTAGCCAAAAAATTTTCAGGAACCAATGGGAAACGAGTTTAGTTAGCATTTAGTTGTAGGATACAATGGTTAAAGCTGAAGTGATTTAGAAATATAATTAAGGTATTTTAACTATATTTGCCTGATTTCATTGTAAAGTCTCAAAAACTTGTGGTGCCTAGCTGCAGATTTATATCAGTATATAAATGTAACTGCAGCTTGGCAAACACTAACTTTTCCAGAAAAGTCATCTTGTGTTAGAGACTATAAAGTGTGTCCAGTGAAAGATGATTTGTGTCAGCTAAAACTGTAGCCTCGAGTTACACTTGGTGTGTTATTACTTTAATCTAGTTATTGCAGCCTTGAAGTGTATCTTAGCAAGTCCAGGGAAGAATGTCAAAAACACAACCCAGCCTGATTATTAAGAATTTCTAGGAATAACCAAAACCAAAGCCAAAAAATAATAAAGCAACCACCACCACCACCATCAACAACAACAAAAATCCCCACTGACATGTATTTTTCATTTGGTTATTTATTTGGGGACATGTAAATTCATTCTCTCTCTCTCTCTCTCTCTCTCTCTCTCTCTCTCTCTCTCTCTCTCTCTCTCTTTTAAAAAATATTTCTTTAGTTGTTGATGGACCTTTATTTTACTTATTTTTAATTTGTTCTGAGAATCCAAACCCAGTGCCTCACACATGCTAGGCAAATGCTTTTCCACTGTGCCATAACCCAGCCCTAAATTCCTATTTAAGATATAATATTCCCTAATATAACAGAATATTTAGAGTTTAACTTAGTGTAATACAGCCTTCATGATGAAGCCTGTGAGGATTTATTCTAAGTGATAGTATAAAAACTAAAAATGTAAACTCAAATGCACCCTTAAATACTGAAATGAGAAGATATATAATGCTATTCTAATGACTTATGCTGTGTATTACTAAATATAAAACAACTTTAATCATCACAAATGCTAGTCCATGTATAATTGCAGATAATTATAAGAAAATATCATAAATGCATTAATATCAAAGGCATATCATGGGTTAATACTAAATCATAAATATTTGAGTGAAAAACAAATTATAAGTCTGGTATTATTTAAAGATGGATATTTCAACAACAACTTGTGAGTTTTCAGCAATAAATCATGAGTTTTCTTGACAAAAGAAGACAGTCAGAATTTTTAGCTTTTTATATAAAAAACTTATAAAATGTACTCATTGAAAAATAATTCACAAAAATAGTAAAATCTTATTTGATGTTTGAATTATAAACAGCATAATGTTTGCTATTTGTGTTCTATTTTTGTTCAAGATACTGAAATATCTTTAGTTTTATTTCACAAAGTGATATTTGCTAGGTTATTTCATAATATTTGAGTTGAATTCTTAAATTTGGAAATTAACTCACTATATTGAAACTGCTCATCAAAATTACCAAAAGAATAAACCAGTTTGCATACTCAAATTCATTACTGTAATATTATATTAATAATTCCATTCTATTTATATACACTGATATAATATTTTATATTATAAGGCAAATTAAACACTTTCATAAGAAATACAAAATTAAATATACTATTGGTTAGTATGAAAATAAAAGTCAAATGTGACTTTATTGACTCTGATAAGCAATTTATTAACTACTTATATTAATTGTACCAAGTTAGAGATACAATTAAATATAGTAATTTTATCAGTCTGAGATTATAGTATGATGATATTTCAATCAGGCATGAATAGAAGCAACGCTTATGGAATCATGATTATATAAATATATTGTGAACATAGACTTACTGTGAAATATTAAACATTTAACAAATAATTCTTTATATAGGACAAATTAAACAATTAATAAATAAGATAAAAAGTCCATGTAAATTCATTGATATCTAAAAATAAATTGTGATCATTCTTTCTTTCTTTCTTCATGAATAAAAGGGAAATCATTTATATTTTGAATTGATATGGTTAATTAATAATTTCAATACAAATTTTGTTTCAAATACTGGAGTGTCAAGTGAGTGTCTCTTTTGTGTTCATTCATCCAAGTTTCCAGGATAGCCACATAGGCAACATAAAGACATTCTTATATAATATTTGCTTAAACTAATTAGACCACATGAACAGATAACATGGAAGCACCTTGAAGTTGACTGTAAAACACTTTAAAATTGCTTTCTGAAATTGAAGAAACTAGAAATTCAGTCATTCAACAGAAAATTTCCCAAACCCTCCCTAGTAAATATACAATGTATGCAAGTGATATGGTGGTAAGAATTTTTTTTCAGTGCAATACTGTATGGACTATTAATTGAATTTGGATTAGATTTATAATTTTAAAAACCTGTTTCAGTTTCAAATATTGTGTCAGAAATTTAAATTCTGTTAAAAATAAAATAAAATGTTTGAAAGGATTCTAATTTATTTTATCATATTGCATGTTTTAATTATCTGCATGTCTGTGAGAAAGTAAAGGAAAAACAGTATGTCTATTTGAAAAATCCCACATGGTACTTTTTAGTTTTATTGTTATATTTAGCATGATGAGTGAATAACACTTTCAGTTAGATTAAGAAAAGAAATTTTCAGTAATAAATATGTTTGTGAGCAATAGAATGACAGAATAATCTTATACATCACTGCCTACACATTTTTAGTTAATTTCTTCTCACTCCTTCTATTATAGTAATCAAAAAATTTTAAAAGCTTACCTATCAACATCCCCAGGAAGGGTTCATTACGTATTTGGCATTAGGAAGTCCATATTTTATTTGTAGCAAGTATTCTGAGATACTATAACCTGAGGGGAGACACCTGGTGGGGTTAATTAGATTGCATCTGGCAAACAAAGGATAAAAGTTGCAGCAGCTGTTATAATCTGGATGACTTCAATTGTATTGAGAGAGTGCAGCACAAGATTCCTGACCCTGAGAAACAATGAAGAGCTCTTTAAAAGAGTTAGAGTGGGCTGGGATTGTGGCTCAGTAGTAGAGCACTTACCTCATTTGTGTGAGGCACTGGGTTTGATCCTCAGCAACATATAAAAAAATAAGCAAACAAATAAAATAAAGGCATTGAATCCATCTACAGCTAAAAAAAATTTTTTTTTTAAATTTAGAGTACTGAAGGATGTTTGAAAATAGTTTTGTGAGGTTGCATCCTACCTGAGTGGATGGGAGCCAGAATGAAGTAGTGAGCATTTGAAAACTATGTCTACATTGGAGTTCTTATTATTCTGGTGATTTAAATAAGTTCAAAACCCAAGTAAGAATTTAAAGAGGTCTAATTCGCTTGGTTGCCCATCAACCTCAATTGTTCTGTGTGTGTATTATTATTTCATTTTGCATATGTTGATGCAAGGATAGAAATTTCAATGTTATATACATGTGACTATTTGATGCCAGAATCTATATATATACATTTTATAAAGATCTGGAGTAGTTTGCAGTATTGGGGGAGTTCAGGGTAGATGATGCCGAAAGTTTTAATTTGGGTTTTCATTTTTAAAACAGATGATTTTGTGTATATCCTGCATAATTATAAAATGCCCAAATGGTTCTTCTTCCACTGTGCCATTCTTCACTCTTGCCCTTCGCCAAAACTTGATTTGTGTTCAAGTGTGAGTTCTTGTTCAAATCAAATGAATCTGTTGAGATGAGCATTGTGATCTAGTTTGTTGTTGCTATTATTACTTTGTCTTTAAGTAGAAATGTATCAATCATTTGGGCTGAGAAGTTCTGATGTATTGAATGAGAAACCATCATCATCATCAAAATTACCTTTTCTTTTCCTGTCTCTCTTTTATGCACATACTCTCATATACCTAAGGTGAAAGACTGCTGTCTATAGAATCTTGTTGACATGTGAGTCATTTCTAAAACTGAAAATGTTCATCTAAAATCATTTTTTCTATATATGCAGTTGGAATACCACCCAAAGAAACCCTTACATATATGACTCAACATTTACCTAATTAAATTCATGACTAAATTATGCCATATGTTATTGCTACAGATTAGTCATATGTAGATCAGATTATCACTTGTTCTGCCTTCTAATTTATTTCCCCTGCAAAAAAACACTTAAAATTAATTTTGTAGAAGCAAAGTTAATTTAAGAGATGGAGTGTTTCCATCACTGCAAAACTTGATACAAGGCAAAGAACTCTGGTTCAGCCCTGTTTAAAAAACTTTCTGCAATAATGGGAATATTCTCTTGCCCTGACCAATAATATGGTAGACACTTATCACAGGTGGCTGTTGAGCACTTGAAATGTAGCAAGGGTGACTGGAGCACAAAAAATGTTTATTTTAATTTGATGTTCATTAATTAGAGTTTAAGTAGACAAGTGTGGTTAGTGTCTATCATACTGTCAGGGACCTAATTCTTGACCTGAACTAGACGTGGATACAGGCACCCTATGTAACAGAATCACAAAGGAAGTCAGAATATCATTGTTTCTTTCATGTTTGCATGTCTTCTGATTTATTTCCATTCTCCATTCCTTGAAAACAGGAGCAATGCCTTATCATGTTTTATGCATTCAAAAAATAATTTCTAAATTGAATTTAAGGAGTTATATAAAAAAGAGAATGTGAGGAGGACAATGTGTTGTATGGATAATAATGAGTGTAGAGAGAGGCAAATGAAGGAAAAGGAGAATAATTCAGAACAATAGGAAGAAAGGTTTTAAAGGCCAGGGGTTTTTCAGAGTTGTTTCTTTATCACAAAGGAAGAGAAATTACATCCTGCTTATGGCTTTATAATAGAAGAAAGGAGCAGGATTTTGCATAGTGGAGAGATTTAACTTTGGGACCAGTGTCAGCTACAGTAGAAAACTGCAGCTATACCAAAACAGCAGATCAGGGGGATTCTCAGAACAGGGCTCTGATTCTTCCTGCTGCTCTTCTTAGCCAGACACACCTCCTGAAAAGCCCAGGCTAGTTCCTCTGGCTTTAGAAACTGTGTCTAGTTGACAGACAAGGAAGGGATGTTTTAGTCAGCTTTTTCACTGCTGGGACTAAAAAAATCCAACCACAACAATTTTAAAGGAGAAAAAGGTTATTTAAAGGTTCATGGTTTCTGAGGTCTTAGTCCATAGAAGACCAGCTCCATTCCTGGGGGCTTGAGGTGAGGCAGAACAGTGTGGCAGAGAGATGCAGCTCACATGGTGATCATAGAGCAGAGAAAAAGATCTCCACTTGCCAGATACAAATATATACCCCAAAGCCATGCTCCGAATTCCCTCCTTCTTCAGCTACACTCTGTTACTTCGATTATCACTCAGTTGATCCCTGTCAGAGGATTAATCCACTGATTGAGTTAAGACTCTCACAACCCAATCATTTCTCCTCTGAAACTTCTTGCATTGTCTCACACGCAAGCTTTGGGGGGACACCTCATATCCAAACCATAACAAAAGGCTAACACATTGGGGTAATATTGAGGAGACAAAAGCTAGTATAATTGAGATAATGAGTAGCTATGATGATGATGATGATGTTGATGATGAAGGTGATTGTGATAATTTTTACAAGTTGGAAGTTATGCTTTACAAATTAAAGAAAAAAAAAAGAAGGAAATTATACCAAACAGTGTAGCACATGCCTATAATCCCAGCAACTTGGGAGACTGAGGTAGGAGGAATTCAAGTTTGAAGCCAGCCTGGGCAATTTAGCAAGACCTTGCCTCAAAATAAAACAAAACAAACAAACGAAAGTAGAAAGGCTGGGAATGTAGCTGAGTAGGAAAGCATCCCTGGGTTCAATCCCCACTGCCAATTAAAAAATTAAATAAATAAAATTAAATAAATAAAAAATAAAACCTAAGACAGTTTGAGCAGCTATTTCTGCCAATCAGTATGTTAAGTCTTTTACAAGAATTAGTTCTTGTCTCCCACAAAATAATCCAATATGTAGAAATTACGAACCAACCAATGCCCAGTCTATGGGCACAGCTAACATTCTGTTTTGATTTCTTAGGAAAAGAGATTGATTCATATTCCCAAAATACACAGCAAAATCATAGATTTCACTGTATGTAGGAATAGTTTCTGAATTTGAGAAATAAACTAAAGGGTATGATTTTCCAAATAATCATTTCTTTAAGAAATATTTTGGGTATAGTAACCCATGCTATATCATTTGGCTTGATCCTGTCAATCTTCTGTTGAAATTGCTTCATTTCCAATCACAGCTTTGACGTGTCCACAGAATCTTCTGGGACTATGCACACATTTGAAAAGGCAAGTTTGTCATTAAACTGTAGGGAACTGTCATTATTTCTCAAATTTGCTTCAAAAAAATGTTTTGATCTTCTTCATTGCTAAATCTGGAAAGCATATTAAAATGAAGATTGATTTGTTTCATGAAAGGTATATTAAATTTTAAAAAATTTTGAAATAAAATATAAATTAGAAATATTCTGCCTCTGTTCAATCATGTAGGACAAATGTCCATTACCTCAGAAGAGTAGAGATCACAAGACATTCAGGAAATTACAGGGTTAATACATCACAAATGCAGACTGTCTCTCCACTGTCAGAGAAGATCATTACTTAATTAAACAACTGAACCAAAAGTTGGATTTTTTTTCATATATTTCAATAGCAAGCCTATTACTGAAAAGTTGTTATAAAATAATTTGAGTGTCATGACTATTCTAAGAAATACCTTTGAGATCATCCCCTCTGCTTTTTTTTTTTTTCTTTTTTAAGAGATGTGGAAGTTGAGGCTTAAAGAGTTTGAGAAGTCACAGACAAGAGCTAGAATGGCTAGAGTCAGAACCCAAACCAAGTGGTCCAGATTGGCTGGAGGGGTGCTTCTGCTCTCCACTGGAATAATACATATTTCCTGAAACATTACTCACGTGTTTTTTCTCTTCTATGGAATACTATTTCCTTAAATAGTGTTGAGAGAGAGAGAGAGAGAGAGAGAAAATTCTCAAGATTTCTGATCATCTAATTATTTCTAAAACATATAACATTACAACTCATCACATTTCAATATTTAAAATTTAAATGTATTTTTATTTTCAAAAACAATTTTAAACACTGTACTATAATAGTACTAACATTTTGTGATACCTTTCACAAAATTTAATTAGAATATCAGTGTGGATATAACCTCTAATTTGAAAGCATGTTTAAAGTTTGGCCATTTTGATGACTGAAAAATATAATGATATTTTATTAAACATATAAATTATTTGCACTTTTGATATTCTGCTTTTGAAGTTT
Organism: Marmota monax; assembly: GCF_021218885.2. Lineage (NCBI taxonomy): Eukaryota > Metazoa > Chordata > Mammalia > Rodentia > Sciuridae > Marmota > Marmota monax. The sequence continues at coordinate 4,279,027 of NW_026694479.1, read as the reverse complement.
TTCATGTAATCTGTATTCAGTTGCCCTAATTTAAGTGGGATTTACTGGGGTAAAAGAATAACTTTTTATTTTACACATTATTGTGAAAATAATTAGAATAATTCTCTTCCTATAATCAGAATTTAGCACAAGGTAATATATTGTAAGCCATCCAATTATGCTGTTTAGTAGAGAATTTTGCCCATTAACATGATATACTGCCATTTATTTTCTGCTTGGGCAGCTGCGTAACCTCTGCAGAAGCTTCAATATCTAACTTGCCTAGTAAAGATGAGGATCATTTGTGAATAATATATGAGGTAAATAGTTGCTGAGCCTGGCACAAAATTGGCACTCCCTTACTGGGACTTATTATTATTAATATTGCTGCTGTTGTTGTTATATCAAGGTGAAAATTTCAAATATATTTAACGAGTTTTTGTTCATTCCCAAATTCACGTATGCTCTTTTTCCTAAGACAGAGAGATCAATCAGCAATCTCCAGAATTTAGAAAGACAGGATGGAGAGGAAATGCAGAAATCAATAACTGATTGAGTCTTCCATAATAACTCTTATTTCCTACTTTGGAGATAATTTCCTTTGAAAGTTAGATTTTTTTTTCATTGCAAGAGCTAGAGTCTTAAGGCAGGTATTCCCAAAGCATTTCTTTGTAGGTAACTGAAAGAGTGGGACCTAGATTTTTATTATAAGGTACAGAATGGAAAGTGTGTGCACTCCACTCTATGGTGTAGGCAATTGCCTATTTTGCAGGAAATGACAGTACTAAATTAAAAAAATGCTTCCTGTGGAAGGGGAAAACCTGGAGATATGGAAAGGAGATACTGAGATAGTCTGTAAGGCTTCCGCTGAATCCCCTGGAGAGTGCATGTAAGCCTAAGTCAGGGTAAGATCAAGAACCAAGGTTAAGGCAGACATCTGAGTTTTTGAGTCTATTTACTTGGTTCTTGGGTACAAAGCAGAAGGATAATATAGTTTCAAATACTTGGAGGAAAAAAAAAAACACTTCTGATATCCTGCCAGAGTGGTCTTCCACTTAGTTTTGGATTAGAGTAAAATAATCTTCACACAATTGGATGAGATGATCATGTATTATTTTTCAGTTTTTTTTTCATGTGTGAGATTGAAACCAGGGCCTTGTGCATACTAATGGTGCTCTATCACTGAACAACATCCCCATCCCACCTCCTGTATACTTTTTAAATGACATTTAAAAATAGATTAAAACATGAAATGCTTTTCCAGTGATTTTGCACTATTCCCTGTATGTGTTAAGCTCGTACTGGTTCAATTCAGGAGTGGTATTAATTGGGAAGAGAATTAAGTACCACTTTACATCCCTTGGCAGAGTGTATGTTGAACTAAGTGATTAAGTACCACTTTATGGCCTATGGCAGAGTACGTGTTTTCACAGATAAAAAGTGCAAACAGATTACTTGGTTTAATGATATAGTCAATACAGATTTTCCAGCAGTCAATATGTAAGATACAGGAGGATGCATTTCCTGCCCACAAGAAACTCACTGTCTGGCAAGGAAGAAAGATACATGAATGCAAACTTCAATGCAAGTAATATGATTTATAACAGATTTAAGTGTGAAATGCTACAGGAGTATAGGAAAGCAATTATTTCCTCTGCCTGGGAAAGAAAAGAACCAACCCAAGGGAAGTAACTTTTCAAATAAGGTTTGAAGATGTGATATGTGATATCATAGACTTGGCAAAGTTTTAAATGTGATTTCACTGTGTATTTAAAGTCTGTCATTGGGAAGACATGAAGGGGTTTGAATTCTGAAGACATCAATTTTAAAGGTTCTCTTTAAAACAGGAGTATAGCTCAAGAACTCCTCTTGTCCTCAATTTCCAGGAATTGTTTTGGGACCCACAGAGGAGGTAGGCTCTTAAACTCATGCATGAAATCATTTCAAAAGACAGATGACATACATATCAAGAGTGATTCTGGAGCCAGACACAGTGGTGCACTCCTGTAATCCCAGTGGCTCGGGAGGCTGAAGCAGGAAGATCTCAAGTTCAAAGCCAGCCTCAGCAAAAGTGAGGTGCTAAGCAACTCAGTGAGACCCTGTCTCTCAATGAAATACAAAATAGGGCTGGGGCTGGGGCTCAGTGGCTGAGTGCTCCTGAGTTCAATCCCTAGTACAAAAAATAAAAAAGTGATTCTCGAATACATTGTGAAAACAGGGAGAACAATACTAAAACAATGAAATATAGGCTTGTAAAGAGATTAAATTATGCAGTATAAAATAAAGAGAGGGCATAGGAAACAAGATTTACATAAAAAACTGAGTAAAATACTACAGATTTCTTTTTGTTGTTGTATGTTTGGAATTTTACCTTTTATATCATGTGACAATATTGTTTCCATCATGAGGAGATGAATACCTTCACCAAAACTCAGTAAACTGCCCCTACATTAAGAATAGAAGAAAGGTATTCCCCAAACCAGGGCAACATTCTTACAGACTTGACATTGGTAAAAATTTGAAGTTACATGTGTCTAAATGTAACATAAACATTCCATTAATATGTTAAATGCAGTAAAAGCAACAGTGGGTTTTCCATGATAATGTTGCCATTTTGGTGTTCATGGAATGATTATTAACATGTCTCCATGAATGTGACATTAGGCTAACAATATATTCAAATACATGGAAAATATCAGATACTTTATTAAAATAAAAACCAAAATCATTATATAAATAAGATAAATCACATCCTAAATACATAGTAGAATGTATATATAAAGTTTCTATCCTAAAGAATTAAAAACTGTCTTATTGCAATATCAATTATAGCAAAATTGCAAAGTAATCTATTTATCCAGAGTAAATGGAAAGGGGTGGACGGACCGGGCAGCCAGGAGGATTGACAGTTGTCAATGATCTGTGCAGAGTGCCATTTGAGTATCGCAGTTGCTCAAAGGGTAGAGGGACATTGGGTTTCTGCCAAAGTATGCAACTATCATGGGAATACGGTGATCTGTAAACCAACCTCCTCTGTCCAACTGGTTCAGTAAGACTAAGGAAAGATTGACACATGAGGATGTGAGGCTGTATCTATAAGAGCCATGGAAACCATTCTACTGGTGTCTGAGCAGTTGGGACTACCAAAGCTGCGTGGTTTATGAAAACTTTTTGACAAGCTCTAGTCAAGATTCCTTGATTCCTTGGTAAATGAATAGCTTCTTTCTTTTACCTGCAGCGCAAAGTAATGCCAGATAGACCTGACCTGACTGAAGGAACATATACTACAATACGGAAACATTGCAATTCATTAGAGCACATCTATTTTCTAGTCCTTTTTAAAAAGAAAAAAACACTAGGGAAATAGTTAGTCTAGAAACTTTATCTTCAATAAGTCAGTTTCACCATTATATCTAGAAAGATGCAAGTTTAAGGTTTTAAGACCCAGTTGAATTAACTACCTGTCACTGAAAATTCTATCAAGGCCCAGTCCATCATTTATTCTCTAATGCAATAAAGAAATATATTAGTGCTATAAACACTTGTCATATGAGCCATTTTAGTCTCCATACTATAGGCATTGTCAAAACAGTGGATGTCGGTTAGCATCATGATGATGCATTTGACAGAGAATCACAACAGAAATGATCCATTTGTCTCTTCATGGGAAGGTCCTGCAGATCCTAGTGTAATCCAGCAGTTCCTAGGCAGTGAACCAGCAGGGTTTTGAAGAAACCCAGGAGGCCAAAAGCTACTGGTTGATTTTTCTGCTTACTGCTTCTAATTCTGGATTTGTGCTGTCAACATAAGTCTGATAAAATCTTCTTGGGCTCTAAAGAACAGTCTTCTCCTGCAGAGGAATTTTATGCAATGTGCAGGAACTGGCCTTTTCAGTGGTAGGTAGCATTTAGTCAGATGTATTCTTTATAATTACACACAACTGCAATGGGAAGCTGCCAAGAGCTTTATATTTTTATAAATTTTCTCTGAAGAAACTGTCTTATGACTACATGGATATGAGTCACATTTTGACCAAAACCAATATGGGATGTAATGTAGAACTCAAAGAGTCTGACTTCTAAAATCTGTGATTTTTTTTTTTGTATGAAAAAAAAAAGATGAGAATCAATGACTTTCAAGCTTTAAGAAATAAACATAAAAAAATCTTATGAAATAGTTCTCCTTAAAGAAATTTTAAATTTTCATTAAAAATGACCCCATAAACTGTTTTTATACATTCTTATATATAATGGGATTTTTCAAAACAATGTTCTTAAGTAAATACAAGTCAGTGTTTTCTAAGAGCATTATCCTGTGTTCGATTCTCATAAATTAGATTCTGACACTCTATAGGCTGATTTTACAAGACCTAGTAAATTCAGGACTTTATCTTTTAAGTTATCTGCAAGATGTACTTCTTTGAAAGCACATATGCAGTAATACAGGCATATTGTAGGGCAATTTAAGTCTGGAGAAGTAGTTTAGTTATATCACTTTACTGACATCATTTCAGTCATTATCTGGACTCATAGAAGTTTTTAGATATGAAAAGAAAAGGAGTCTGTGATCAAGTCAGAACTCCATCATTTTAGAAGTGGTAAAATTAGTGCTTCTGCAATGATTTGCCAAGGCCACACACAGAGCTGTCTAAGGATCTAAATCCAGATCGTCGGTCTCCAGGTTCCCTGTCCTTTGCTCTCGAATTTATAAATAGATAGTTCCTGTCATGAAAATAGTGGAGTACTTTCACAAAATTATGTATTCAACAAAATAAAAGTTCTTAATTTAGGAACTTAATTTATCTTTGTTAAATATCCTCTTGTCAGTTACTGCCTGTCACTCCATCTGCCAAGATCTTTTTCAATCCTAATATTCTCATCCAATGCATTAATTGACTTGGTGCTTAGAGACACTAAGCTGTTATATTTATCTTCCTTTTTTATCTTTTAGGCATAATTATTGTTACTTTCCTAAGATACTGGCAATTATAGCAGCAGACACAACAACAGAGATGAATTCTCTTTTTTTTTTTTAATTTTTTATTGTTGGTTGTTCAAAACATTACAAATTTCTTAGAGATGAATTCTTGTTTTCTAGATTTCTACTCTCTGAACATTATCCCTATTTACTAAACCACCTGCTTAATGGTTCACTTAACCTCATCTCCCTATTAAAATAGATATTTAAAGTTAGAATACTGTCTAAGAAACAGCTCCCTGTTTGAGGGAAATAAAGCATGTTTGTATTGACATTCACATATTATTAGAATGAGAAGTTGACCCAGAATTATTGTTTATCAGAAATGTTACATAAGGAATAATTGAAACAAAGATGGGTCACCTTTGAATTGTATTTTTTTTTCATGTAAACAAGCTATTCAGAGACACATAGAGTTGCAGAAGTGTTGATTTTGAATTTATGGCTTATAATGCACATAAATTATCTCAAGGTTTTAATAATTCCAAGTTAAAGAGAAAAAATGCTATAAGAGGAAATATAATTTGAAAGTGACCATATTCTACTCAGAAAAATGATCTAAATAATGCACTTCAAATGACTCTGTACATTTGAATGCATGCAAAAAGTGAAAAGCTCAAGTATTTGTCCACGCTGAAGGAACACCTGTACTATGCCCTTGGTAAATGCTTCAGTTAACAACCATCCACTCAGAGTGAAGCCAAATAGCTTCCTCATTTAGGGTCAGCCTCTATCAATTGGTAATTGTTGCTAGTCCTCTACTGAGAAGGACTTTGTGCCTGCACTAGAGTTAAAGGAAAGGATGCTATGATTATTGCAAATGACATCAAGAAATACAAGAAAAATACGAGATGTGAAGTCTAATGTTGTCATTGGTCTTTTCCTTAACCACCAGAATGCACAGGGGCAGGGACACAGAGTCAAGACACAGACACCGGGAACTCGTGAGAGCAGGCAAGTGGCAGACCTCCAGCAAACTCCTTTAATATGGAAGAGGTTACAACTGATATAGGGTGTATCCTCCAATCATACATAAGCAAGCAGGTTACCTAACATTTAGAAACCAATCATCTTATGATTAATCTAACCACACTATGAGGAAGCTCTAGATATTGCTATGTAATGGAAGGCTGTCTGGAAGGATCATTGTCCCTATGAAAGGGGGCCTTATGAGTTGGGGGAATCATGCCCTGAAGCCTTTGTCTCTTGGTTCCCTGGCAATGCTGACATCAATCACTGAGGATGTGGTTTTGCTCAAATTGTTCACTAGTGCAAAGTGTCCCATCCTGCAAGTGTGCCTGTCAGGCCTGTATGAACGTAGGTTGTCCTAGCACTCTGAGCTACTCATAGCTGCTAGCTGCAAGCCAAAAGTTACTCCCACAATCTAATAGGTATCTGAAACTCAATGCAGCCAGCTCCTGACTCCTGTTTCTCCCTGATCTCACCTCACACCAAAACTCAGACCCTGCAGATTTCTCTATCACCTATTGGGTCATCCTGTTAACTCTAACTAAAAATAAAATACTTCCCACCACTTTGTGCTACATAGACAAAACTATGATCATCTCTTACCAGGATTAACAGAATAGCATCCTGACTAGTCTCCATGTTTCCCTTTTTCTTTGTTCTAAAGTCCATTTTGAATAGAGCAGCCAAAGGGATTTGTAGAAAATTATTAGACCATGGCCTTATTAGACTTTGTCATTTCTATACTCAAGCACTCTTGGTGGCTACCATTTCCATTAAAGTAAAAGGCAAATGTCCATTTGATGGTACATGGGTCCTTTCATGATTTACCAGCCTCCTCCACCATCTCAGCTCTCTTTTCTTTATCTGCTCTCAACTTGCTGTCTTTAAAGCCTTTTTCCTGGTAATTCTCTTCACCTGCTGACATCTTCTCTGTTGTATTTACATAATTATCTCCTCACTTCCTTCCAGTCATTGATCAAATGTCTTTTTCTCAATAAAATCTTCCTTGGCAATTCTATTAAAAATTACAGTTACATTCTCATTCTTTTCCCCTAATCTACTGATCTCCTTTAGCTTATTCTGTTTTTCATAAAACTAATTTCTTTCCAAAATGCTAATACAATTTATTGTTTATTGTGTTTATTAAATGTTGTCTTCCTCTATCCAGACTGCAAGCAACAAAAGGGTATTCTCTTTTTTGTTGATATACAGTTGTTTGAAAACATTTAACAAAATGTTTCTAAGAAACATGTACAAAACTTCTTTTGAGGAAAACAATTATATGTTTTTAAAAATATAACTGATATTTATTTTTGAAAATATGAGTGGAAATGAATTGAGTGATAACATTCAGCTGTGAGGAACAGGAAACACTTAGAATCTTCCTGACACAAAAAAAGGTAATGCTTCTCATATGGGAGTATGGGGTGAGCAGACATGCATCATGCATGAGAGGATGCTCCCATCTAGCTCTTTCGAGGACACCACTGCCTGTCATTCAGTCAGGAGCACAATAAACTACCATTGAGCACACAGGTACTGCATGGTGCAGTGGAGCACACCTATAATCGAAGTGACTTGGGAGGAGCCTCAGCAACTTAGTGAGGCCCTAAGCAACTTAGCAAGACCTGTATCAAAAGAAATAAATAAATTAAAAAAAAAGGGTTGGGGATATGGCTCAATGGTTAAGGGCCCCTGGATTCAATCCCTAGTACCAAAAAAGAGCAAATATTCACTAAATAAATTAGACCTTCAAACCCAGACTAATGCTAAGAAGGTATTTTCTAGTTTCTCCAAAATTCAGTAAGATAGTATGTAACATATCTCAGGAATTTATTAACTATTTCTGCCAAGAATTTACCATCATTGGTGGAGATTCCTAGAGAGCAGCACACATGCTCTCAATTGTTAAGGCATTAAACTTTTTAAGAGTATATCAGATAACAAGTTAAGTAGCAAATCACTAAAATATTCATGTCGACCTTAGGAAAATTAGAGAGGGGTTAAGCATATTCAGGGCACCATCTATCCTATACCTGGCCAGATTGAGCAAAGTTAATAAGTAACAGGCTTTTAATTTTCAAAAACTTACCCCATATTGAGCACTTTCTTTTTTTCTAGAGGTGTTCAGTATCTAGTGGCTAAAACACAAGGTGAAGTTAGTTATATTTCTTTCTCATCACTTACCAATTATACAACTATCTGCAAGTTGACTCATTCACCATGAATCTCTATTTCCTCACTTGTAAAATGGAATTTATCATCTAATTCTTATTTAAAAATGAAGATGAGATGAGAAAAAAAATAAGCATTCATAGTATAGTCCCGGACCATAATAAATATTTATTTGAAAATAGCTATTTTCTGGAAGAAATTAAGCCTTTTAGATAAGATTCACAGTCTCAAAGACAATTTATTATATTATCTCCTTTTAATGACTCAATATTACTGTGTGTTGGAGTTTGCCTAAATCTGTTGACTTTAACAGTCTTTGTGCCTCCAAGTCAATTACTTGAGGTAATTTAAAATATATTGAATTAAGTTATGCAAAAGATATTAAAATAGAAACATACAGTATTACATGAAATTCTTTTCAGTGATAAAGTTACAGGATCAAAAGCAGAGTCATGAGACCTGTGGTAACCAACATGATACATAATTTTCTAAATAAGCATTCAGAAGCTCTTAAATTATTGTGTTTTGAAAGTAAACACATTACAATGATTTTCTGCACCGCTTTTTAAAGAAAAGAAATGAATACTCATTTAAGAATGTGAACTTTCCAAATATGTTTGTGAAATTGGAGAACTTCAGAAACTATTGGTTAAGAGGAACAGTTCCCTAAACCCATCTGTAGCCTGTTGAAGGGGGAAATGAAACAGACAAGCCATTGTCATACCATTTGGGGACCAGCATAGCTGTGATTATCAAGCAAGTGAGGAAGTTCAGTCCTGAGTTTGTGTCATTAATTCAGTGAGTGAATTGCATGTAATTTCTTTTAACAATGAAGGTAGCCTTTGGCTTGGTTATCATGTAAAAGAGTGGCACATGAGGTATTCTGTTAGAAAGGATGATAGACAGTGCTGTCATCTTCCCCTACCCTCAAGCCCCTCTTACTCAGAGGAACTGCAATAAGCAAAGAAGCCCTAGGCAGGCCTTTTCTTTATAGTCATTTCTACTCCTGTTCTTAAGGTAAAATAAACACATCAGAAAGGAAAATGTGAGTGTAGCAAACCATGTTAGTGGAAACTTTCTGGTTCCTGATAACAGACACTTCCCAAAACCATTAATACTACATTTTTAAAAATTCTTTCTTACTTTTTCCTGTCAACAGTAGTGACAAAATGAGAATTAAGAAAGATCCTAATAGTGTAGATGTCTTAATAAAAGCAAAATAATTCACATTATTATGATGTTTCAATTTTAATATATTGAAAAGCTTGTTTATTTTCTACCTGCCAAATTAGAATTCTTTAATTTGTTTGGTAACTTCTAGAACACCCATTGTGGTTTTTAAAAGATAACTTTCATAAAAAGAAAATTTATTATGTACTAATATTTTGATTAAGTTTCAAAACATACAGAACCTTAAAGTTTTCAACTTAATATCAGAACATGTGAAAATCAAAGCTATAGGTAAACTTTGAGACAAAATTATTATTAGAATTTTATTATCAGAAGGGTATGTTTATAAATACAGAATTAGTAGGACAAAAGCAAGGAATCTGTTGTTTCCATGATGAAAAATGACACAGACACAAATGTTTTTTTCAAAATGCTATCAAACATTATTGGCTTCATCATTAGCATTGAACAGAAAGTAGAATGGCTCATTTATGTGACTATTGGTTTCCTTTATTAATAAAATAAAATTGTCCTATTGGTAATTGCTTCATGTAAATCTAGAAATCCGAGTTCTCTTGAAAAATTATACAAAGCAACATTGTACTTAGCATTTTTATATTTAATCTCTCTATATATGAGACAACAAAATGTGTTAGTTAATTGAATGTTTTCTATTTTATCTTTAGTCATTTTTAAAGTTTTGGGTAGAATGGGCACCCAACCACCCAATGAGCTAGACCCACAGCCCTTTTTGTTTTGTATCTCTCCAGAGTAGCTAGGATTACAGGCATGCACTACTGTGCCCAGAAGTCATTTGCTTTTTATTTCGTCCCTTCAACAAATATGTATTCACTGTCTATCAGAAACCAGGTTTTCTTCTAGGCACTAAGGATATTGAAGAGAGGGAGATAGAGAAAGAGGTGGGGGTGAGAGGAAACAAAACAAAAGAGAAGATTTCTTTTGCTGGACGTGTTTGTACATCCCTTAATCCCAGCAGCTCTGGAGGCTGAGGCAGGATGATATCAAGTTCAAAGCCAGCCTCAGCAACTTAGCAAGGCCCTAAGCAACTTGATGAGACCCTGTCTCAAATAAAACATACAAAGCGCTGGGGATGTGGTTCAGTGGTTAAGTGCTCCTGGGTTCAATCCCTAGCACTCCCCAAAAAAATGTTTTGGTAAAATGTTCATTCTAGTAGAAAAAATAAATAGCAAAAAAAAATAGTATAAATAAATAATAAGACTAAGTTATTAGTGAAGGAAAGAAAGATAAATTTGTTCAAAGAGATAGAAACATGTTAGGGATGCCTTTTAGAGAGGAAAATTGGAGAATTTCTCTCTGAGAAATTATATGAATGATGTTAAAGGAATAGCTATGGGGAAATATGAAAGAAGGTCCCCGAGAAAGAGGGAGAAAGTGAAATACCTGCTGTTTAGAGAAACTGTAGCACAAGGTGGGGTCAAGAGGCTTTCCAGACACCAGTTCACATAGAATCTTGTACCTTATGGTAATGTTTTGAATTTATTTTTCTTATGGTGATGAGAAGCCACTGGAAGATAAAAGACATGTGAGTGACTTAACATGACTCTAAAAATACAGTTTTATTGCCACCTATTGAATAGTTTGGTTAGAAATGTGGGTTTCAAAGCACTGACATAGGGGAGGGAGTATTTTTTGAATGAAAAGAGCTCATGATGCCTAATGATATGGTGATGGTAGTCAGGGCAGTATTTAGGAAAGATTGAAAGCTAAAATGCTTACTGATGGGTTCAGTGTTGAGGGTGAAGAAAAGTCAGGACTAAGGAACAAACTCCTAGTTTTTTAGTGAGAACAATCGAATGCAAGGAAGAAGCTCTTAACTAGAAGGTAGTGAGGACAGAAGGCTGAGGGATGAAGGGTGTTTTTAACCTGTTCAATTGAAATGCCTGTTAAACATCAGAGTGTATAATCGAGGTATTATTCAAGACAGGCACTGATAGAAATATGTGAAATCAATTGGGGACAAGAGATATGATGCTGTGTATATAAATAAGATAACATACTTCTTTGCATTACATCTTAAAAAGGTCTATTACTACTTTCAAATTTTTTTCTAATTGTGCCACATTAGTTCATATTTTGTGATGAGATTTAGTGCTATTGATGTGTATGATATTTTTCTTGTAAAGTGAAAATCTGTGATTATTAGTAAATATAAAGCTACATAGATGATAGTTTCAGATGAACTATTAGTGAGTTGTTGGTAGAACTGTCAGAAAATAGGAATGATTAGGGGGTAACAGGTTATGTGCAGAAGATTTTTTGGTTCCTTCTCATTAATTTATGTGAGTATATTTGTGTTGAATTTCTTAGATATTTGATCATTTTTCATTCTTACAAATTTTCTAAAATTCTTTAGCAATCAGTTTTAAAAGGAATTTTGTTGTTGAACTTGCAGTCAATTCATTAAAGCAAACACAATGCATGAAGGTAGAGGGGATTTTCTTGCAAGAAATAAGTATTTTGAGTAAATGTTGCCAGTGTGGGCTAAATGCATGCAAGTATATTTTAGGGTGTATTGCTTCATGATCAAAAATAGCTATGTCAGAACTTAGCTGAAACTAGGAAACAGTCAAGAAATACTTCTTCATGTTTCTTCTGAGCAATGCTGGACTAGACTTACTATTGTCTGAGTTCTTTCACAACTCTGTAGAGGCAGAAGTTAATTTGTAAGTTTTTGTGCAGTGGAGATGGAGATAATTTTATCAGATGGAACAGATAACCCCAAATGTTACAATTTATGCCCTTCTTGGACATCAACACCTTTTATATATAACCCAGACACTTTATACCAACATTGCCTATAAATGCCTAGTTTCTTAAATGCTCTTTTGACCAGTTTTAACATACCAAGTTCCATCAATAATTTAGTTGCATAAAAATTAAACACTGTTTCCTCTAATAGTCATATAAGAGTTCTGATTTTGTCTTTTTGAAAAATTTTATTTTAACTGCTTATAGACATCGGAAAATTTTCCTCCTGAAAAATATTGTAAAACATAATACCTAGTTTCATTATATGTTTGAAAACACCTTTCATCCCTTAGTCCTGACTTCTCATTATATGTTTGAAAACATGTTTTTGGTAATGACTTGTAATTATTCTTTCCTATACAAAATATTTAATACACTAATATAACAATTTAATGATGGAAAAATGCTAAAGCATTTCAAGATAATAAATAGGTTCAACACTGTACCCCAAATAAAAACATGCTTAAATTTGTATGCTTCATTTTGAAGGTAAGCCCTGCAAACATTATAAGTTGTAGAAAATTTCTTTTCCAAAGTTACTTCAAAAACATGACTGGAAACATACCTGACAAAGTATATATGTGGTAAACTTTTATAATTAATATAAAATACATAGAAAATTGTTTCGTGAATGACTGAATTATTTACTTGTCCTTTTTGAATATTCTCTCTGCACTAAATATTTAAAAATAGTTCAGGTAAGAAAATAATTTCCCTTCATGGTCCCCTCCTTCCCATGTCTTTTACCTGAGTTTATGCTGCTTTATATTCTTCTAGAAAACTTTATAGAGCTTTGTTGTTTGTTAGATTCTGAATTACTCTTAGACTCAATTTTCATCCAGATATAATGGGATCAGAACAAATTATTTAATGTCCAAAATGACAATATGAATAATATTCATTCTTAAAGAGGGGTATAAATGTTTTATAAGAGAAATGAGGCAAGAAGAATGAAAGGTGAAAAGATTGCAGATAGTTTGCAATTAAAACTCTGAGATCATATGTTAGCTGTATTCAAATCTGGTGTTGCCCCTGTCTTGAAATACTGTCCCTGCAAAGCCTCAGGGAAACTAGAACAGGTCATTGGGCAAAGTGTTTGCTCCCAGGGGCATCACAGGTGTGAGAGGGTTTCATGGGGCAAACTATCTTATTGTCTTGTCAATTATGTGATAATTAGGAGTCCCAGAAAATGGAGAAAGTGTCTGACAGGGGAATGTTTGTAAGCACTAAAGAATATGTGTTCAAGGGCTGGGTTGTGGCTCAGAGGTAGAGCACTCGCCTACCATGTGTGAGACACTGAGTCCGATCCTCAGCACCACATAAAAATAAAATAAAGATATGTATCCACGTGTAACTAAAAAGTAAATATTAAAAAAAGAATATGTGTTCAGTATAACTGTTGCTATAGAAACTCTATAGTCCAAAGAGAGCAAAATGTGTATGAGGAAAAAAAGAATCCAAGATAGGCTGGGCACAGTAGCCAGCCCAAAAGATCACTCTGAGATCTGAGGCAATGCTGAGGAGCTCTTAGAGCACAAGTTATATTTTTAGGAAGTGTAGTACATCTATATATTCATTCATAGAGGATTCATTTATTGAAGGTCAAGTACCATAGGCAAAGGCCTGTTTTAGAACCCGTCAAAAATAATGGAACACAAGAGCATATCTACAGTAAGTTTCTCCTTACAATATTCATTATTATTATGGCTAGCCTTTATTGCATACCTGCAATATGCCATGTACTTTGCAAGGTACTTTACATTATTTATCACATTTAATTTTATGGATGAGAAAAATGAAGACTCCAAGAGGTTAAGTAACTTGAACAAGCTGTTATAGTCCACAAATGGCAGATCCATCTTATTTCAAAATCTTGATCTTTACATTATGCCAATTCCCTTGTAATGAGAAAAGGTCTCTGTATGTGTGCATGCACGAGAGAGAGAGAGAGAGAGAGAGAGAGAGAGAGAGAAAGAGAGAGAGAGAGAAACTGTAAAAAGCTGTTGTTAAGACTTTGCAAAATATTCTATGTTTGAAAGTTTTGCACACAGTTTCCTGGAAATTCGTAGAAGAAAACTTATGTTTAGGTAGAAAGATTAGTAAATATTACTTGACAATTAAGGTATTATCTAAACCTGGATAACATATAGGTGTTCAATTTTCTGAACCAGAAACCAGAGTAATTCAGAAGAAGAAAAAAAAAAAAACTAGCTCAGAGACAAGACATGTTTGGGAAATGCCATGCAGCCCAATTTGATTGAGAGTGGGTGTGTGTTAAGGAGGAATTGGAAATAGGTTGTGGCTCATCCTGGAGAGTCTTTAATAAGTGCTAAGGGAGAAGGAGTGAAAGTGAGGTAGAAGGAGAAAAATTATTGCAGAATTACAAAAAGAAATGAACATGAATGGTACAGGCATATAAAGAAAGTGGCTTATCCAAATCATGAAGTAAAACTATAAGAAACTGTCTACTGGTACAATAAAGGATAGATATGAGACTTCCAGTTTGGAGGACTGGAAAAATAGTGATGCAATGAGAAGCAATGAGAAGAAAACAAGAAGGAACTACTTCAAGAGCCTATAGAGCTTGCTCTAGTGCATGCCATAGTTTTATCTATGGATATATTTCTAACTTGTGAGTTGTACAAGGACAGAAGCTGTGTCATGCTTAGCTTTGGATCCTCCAGGAGAGCAGAGCATCTGGCTCATACTGGATTCATTATCCAAGGATGACAGAGCTAGACTGAGGCCCAGGAGTTCAACTTCCTGTAGGATATTCATTCATTCGAGTGTGTGTGTGTGTGTGTGCACGTGGAGAAATACTACATGAAATTTGAAATTCATGACTGGTTCTTGGAAGAGAAATAGAAGTGTAGGTGTATATTTTGGAGTCAAACACATAGAGTTATAGCCGAAATTCTAAAGGCAGTAGATGAGCATGAAGTAGAGCAAGGCAGAAGAAGAAAAGGGATAAAAATGAAAAGCAGAACCCTAGAGCATGTCCATTGGTTTTGGGATGAGATAAAGGTGAGGGGATAAAATCTAACACCATAGAAGATCCTAAATGAACTCTTCAGTGAGAAGAGAGCAAGTAGAATGTAGTCCAACAGCAACCCATCATAGGAGAATTTTAGATACTATAGCTGGTGCCATCCTGTGGACTTTCAAAAGGTATTTGTTTGGATAACCACAAGGTCATTACTCACTACTGAAAAGTCTTCAAAACCCTTAAAATGCAAAGGGTTAAGGAGTAAGTGGAAACTTTTAAAAGACATACTTTATCTTACTTTCAGTGGTAAAAATCAGACACATTAGAACGGTGGCACGGCGTGTATGGTTGGTATAAAGATGAGAAATTACAGGGTTCAATGATAGGTTGATTTTCACCTTATTCATTTGGTGGGAGAAACTGTTTCACCTCATTGATTTTTCAGTGCTAAACAAGTCATGTTCGCCTGTTCATTAGAGATTGCTTCATTTCTTTTCAATTCGCTTTTTTTTTTTTCCATCAGTTTGGCAGTTCTATGTGTTAGGGCTCTGCTGCATAGCAAGTGTAATTCCCAACTATTGATGGATGTGACATACCCACTCTGAAATATGAAAGAGTACAAAATGCAACATCATCACAAGGAACACAGATGCAAATTCACTGGAGTAGACTGAATGGTTATTTGGTTTCACTATATTTATCAAAGCCCTTATAGAATAGTTCTCATGTCAAGATATGAAATAACAATAAATATTAAGGAAATAAAGATCTATACAAGCATTTATTTGAATACAATAAAAAAATAAGTACAAATCCCTTAGCTTACTCTTAACAAATTTTATTGGGCATGTATATTCTACTTTATTACAGAACTATAAAACAGCTCAAGAAAAATTAAGTGAGCTAATTCTGCACTATTTACTAAAGGAAACTTCTCATCAAATTCATTGGGAGGTTTTCCTGGGAAAATAGTAAATAATCATGTTGGTTTTTTTCCCCCATAGAATATTCACACTGTAGTACAGAAAGTAGTTTTTCAGTGTTTAAGTGCTAGTGTATTTCTGCATGAAAAGTCACCCCTTTCATAACTCTGTATTACGGCCACAACTGCTATGTAACTTATGGTGTGAATTATGGCTTCAACCTACTGCTATTAACTCCACTTGAGGGATCAGAGTGTTATGATCAACTAGCTTTTTTATTATTATTATCCAAAGAATTGTAGTCAGTATATGATTTTGGCAGAAATGTGCCATCAGAGACAAACTAGTATATCAAATGTACTCCTGGGGCAGAAATAAATTCCTTACTCAAACCTAAGAGAAATATTGTGTGTCATAACTTAAGTACATGATTGGGGAATGTAAAGAAAGCTTTTTATCCATGCCTGGGTCTTATCCCAATTAACTGACAAGCAAAGATTTAGGAAATAAACTGAACTCCATTATTAAGCCCTATCAGGACACAATTAGCAATCAAATAAAGAAAATGAGTTAAAATTAACTTTTGCCCAATTTTAGCAGTATTTATTTTCTCATTCTTTAGTCTTTAGTAAAATTGCATTCTCTCATGATGCAAAAATCAAATTGTCTGACTTGTGTAACCAGTTATGGTTCTATGCAAAAATAACCCATGATGTTTTATGGTAGTGGTGAGCCTGAATAACTTATTTATCATCTGTACCATCTGGAACCATGCAAGGGAGACAACGATGGATAGAACATAAGTGAAAAAAATAATTTTTCTCTCTGTGATCAAGAGTTAAAATGTGTTTACGAGAAGGTAACTCTCATACATGAAGTACAGAATATTATCACAATCTTATGTGTATAATGCTGTAAAATTAAACACAGATTTTATTCAATATACATGTACACCCACATATAATGTCTGAATTTTGGAGGGACAAAGTACAGTTCAGAAAGTATTTTTCTTGGTCTAATAGACTGGAATTACTAAAGTGTTTTTCCTACTCTAAAACATCACTCAACACAGTATTTCTAAAATACATATACTAAGCAGGTCTTTAACAGACACCAAATGAATGTCCCTTAATTCAGCTCAATTCTGACACTACCTGGAATTAATATCAGATTCCATAGGTTAAAGGCTGAGTGACATAAGTATCTTCCAGTTCAGATACCAATTATAAGCCAAGGTTATGACCTACAGCTCTGATTGATAAGCTATCAATTCAGGTTCCCATGATCCCTTCTTTGGGTTTGATTAATATGTTAGAACAGCTCACAGAACTCAGGGGAATACCACTTATGTTTACTTACTTATGATCATCAAATATATTGTAAAGTATACAAGTAAACAGCCAACAGAATAGGTGCAACTGGCAAGACACGTGAAAAGAGGTGAGGAGTTCCCAGGCTGATGAACTCTACAAACACAGTCCTTTGTGATTTTTATGGAGGGTTCATTATCTAGGCACAATTAATTAAATCTTTGGTCATTGGTGATCAACTTATCTTTAGTCTGTCTGGTAGGGTTCAAAGTACAATTCATCTAATTAAGTCTTTCTAGGGACCAGAACCTATGCTGAAGCTATTTAAGGACCCCTAGCTACCAGCCATCTCATTTACATACAGGAGACATTCTTATCACTGCCAAAGTTCAAAGAATTTTAGGAACCATGTGGCAAAAAATTGGGGCAGAGTTTAAATTTATGTATTTTTATGATGTCACAATTTCACATGGGTCAAATGACATAATGCTTTTAGTTGGATTATTCAAAAGGTATTAATTAAAGTTGTGACTTTCCCCTAATGCTTCTTAATTCATAGGAAAAACAAATCTTTCCTTCAGAGTCCTGTTTAGATCAGATGACCTGGATAGTTATTATTTGAAGCATGCTACTTGCCAAGAAAGAAGATAAACAGTACCTTTGGAATGCAATTCAAACTACATCTGGTGTTACATGACTTAAATCTTGAATATGTGAAGATAATTTTTTCTCCAAAACAAATTTTGTGAAATATCCACTTTGGTAAATCTGGGTAAATATATCAGGACACTCCTCCATAATTTAGGTACAAGGGTTAGATGTGACTGAAATATTGTTTGAGTTGTTTTGATAATTTTTTGTTCTATGCAAGTTACTAATCTTGTATAAGCATGGACCCTTCTTCCTCTGGCTGACAGTCATTTTTGATGGTGGTAGGATTTTGTTCCTGTATTTTCTCCCCACCTATTTATTTTATCAGCTATTTACTAAAAACCCACAATGAGCCATTTACAAATCTCAGTGTTGAGAATGTTGACAAAAATCAAACTGGTCCTACCACTCGGGGACTCAAAGTCTAGGGGGCACTACTTATAAACAACAATTGAAGCACTGTGTTGCATGCAGTACAAGGGGCCTGAGCCTGCATCTCCAGAGCCTAGAAGATCCAGGAAAGCTTTACAGAAGAGATGCTATTTGGTTGGCTCTTAGAGGCTAAGTGGATATGGGCCTAAAGTCAGAGAAATGGAATAATGGGAATGACAGACTACGAGAACAATACACAAATGAGGAAATGTCTCCAAAGGTAGAAATGTTAGCTCTATTGAGAAAAGAAAATACATCTGTGGAAAATGGAGGTGACCTTGATATGATGGCATAATTGAGAAATGAGCAGAATCTTAAAATTTCTTCTATATCATGCTTAGAGTTAGAACCTTATTCTTCATCTGGAAACTCTTGAGATTTTAAGCAAGGGAATGGTATGAAAGAGAGTGTTTTTAGACAGATCATTCGGAGTAGCAAGATGCAGGCACCTAAATTAGTGTTGAGAATTTTGTAATGCTGGCAACTAGTCAGAAATTAGCCAAGATAATCAATTAAATTCCCATGTGAAGTCTTGTTTGGGGGAGGGTATTTTGTTATTTTTCCTTTGTTGGTTGTTTTTTTGTTGTTGTTGTTTTTTAATCTGGTGGTATTTGACCATCTAGCCAAACAAGGAGACTCTGGAGGAAGACTAAAGATAAAGATGGGAGTTTTCCTTATTACCTAATTCAGTTTGTTACCCCATAATACATTTTATGCATTAATCACATTCCTGATTTCTTTTTTTCCACCCTTTCTAGTTTTCCTTGATTACTTCTCCTATTCCAGTTGACACACACACACACACACACACACACACACACACACACACACATATATATATATATATATATATATATATATATCTCAAATGGATCTTTTATTTATTTACTTATTTATCTATATGTGGTGCTGAGGATCAAATCCAGGGCTTCACATTTTCCAGGCAACAAGTACTCTACCACTGAACTACAACTCCAGCCCCTCTAGTTTATTTCTATTTCCTATTTTAGTTTGCTGTGATCTACGTACTTAGGAGCTTCTGTAACCCCTTTTCTCAAATAACATGGAAACAAATTTTGCCTTCATCAAAGCAAAAAAAAACAACCAACCAACAAACAAAAGCTTACTTATAGATTCACTTTTGTCTTTGAGTCCATTGGTGAGTTTATACCCATAGAAAAGAATAAACGTAAGTCAAGGCTTTTATTTCCTCTCTAAAATATAATAGAAGTTAAGAATGGAAAAAAAAATTAGTCTTTATCTTTCTTTTGATTTTCTTAAATTATAACATGTATTGATTACTACTCCTTTACATTTTAAACCCTCTTATTCACAAATGATGATAGGATTCACTCAAGCAAATATCTTCAGAAATATATCAGTTGTCCAAATTATTACTTTATCATGATTATCAAAATTTCTATTATATGACTGTTGATTTTTACATTCTCTTTCCAAAACACTGTAAACTCATTGAAAATAAAGTCCCATCTGCCCCTGAAAGATAAAACCAATGTGTGATTTCTTTTGCCAATTCATTTCCCCATTTTATGTTAATTATGCATATTTTGCCTACTGAAATTGACATGTCTCTGATTAACCTGACATTGACCTCTTTTTGCATAGTCTTTGGATTTATTTAGAATGTTTTGTGTAATGTGCCTTGGGTGAAAAAGGATTGAATGAGTTGCAGGAATGCATATGTTTCATTGCCAGCAGCTAAAATATACAACAAACTTGCAGGAAGAATTCTATATCCTAAACTCTGAAAGAGAATTTGGTCAGTCATCAGCAGTGTTTCATAAAGCCAGGTGTAGAAATCCTTCTGGAGTTGCTAAATAACATGAATCTTCCCTTTACATCCCACTATATTTGTTGAAAAGAAAAAATTAAATTGCAAGGAATATATTATCCTTGAGCAATGCAAATGATTTAATGTACAATATAAAAATTTAATGAGATGATTGATTCCTACATGAACTATGAAAACCCATGGCAATTGATTTCAAGGCAAAAAAGACATAGGAAAAATTTTTTTAAATGCCTCTAGGTTTTGTTTTGTAGCCATAACACCTTCATATTGAGGATGTTCAGATTTGTAAAAAAAAAAAATATCAATCTCTTCTCATGTTTAAAAATTTACAGCTTCTGTAAATTTTGATTACAGAATTAGATACAGAATGAAATTAGGGCACAATGGTTGCACCACAGTGTTCAGTATAAAAGATCCCAGGAAGATCTTATGAACTAGTTTGTTATTAAAATTCAAAAATATTTATAATTAGAAAACATCTTGTTAAAGTAATGAACTAAATTATGGAACTTCCATTTCCCAATTTGAATATCAGACTGGATGTTTCCATTACAGTGTCATTTTTTTTCCTTTGGCAAGAGAATTAAAATAATAAATTATATATTATGGACAGCAGTTTGTTGTAGCAAAGAGTATGGCTTTAGAGTTAAAGAGACTCAAGTGTGATCTTTAGGCTACTACTCTTACTGGGCCATCTTTGGTAGTTGATTTACCCCCTTTAAATTTTATTTTCTTCAACTGTACAAAAAAAAAAAGATAACAGTATCTTATCCATAGGGTTATTAGGAAAAATGAGTATTGTCTTTATATTATTTAACTAAAGGAAAACATAGTAAATGGCTGCTGCCATCATCATCAAGATCCATATCATGAAGTTGCTAAAAGGACCATCATCTAGGAATTTCTTATCTACATTATTAAATTGAATTACCTAATATTGAATCAAAGTAAGAAGAAGAAGCAAGATTAAATAGCATAAGAATTATGTCAAGGGCAGTATAGATACAAATCTTGTCTACATTCTTTAAGGAAGTGCCATGAAAATCTCATCAGTTAAAAACAAAGCCCAATCTGTTTTCTGATTTTTTGAAATTTCAATGAATTTCATAATTGTCAATCCAATCATGCCTACAGATAAAACATCACTTTCGGGGTAATGTATTTTAATTGCTATCGAAGCTCTGTCTTGACAATATAACTATGCCTGAATTGAGCTGTTTTATTTGCTTTCAAATATTTCCCCCTACATAGATATATGTGTGGTAAGATACATGTGGAAAGTACATCCCAAATAAACAAATTTAGGCTAGTTTTCAGACATATAACTGTGAAATGAAGTCCTTTCTTTCACTTCCCCACTGAATGTATCCTCTATTAAAAAATAAACAAATCACAATATAAATAAAACAATCACCAGAAAAGCAACATTCAACAGATATAAGCAAGTACTTTGATGAACAAAATCAGTTTCCATATTTAGAAACTAAATCTCTTTGTAATTATGAAACATACCACTTTTTCTCTTCCTCAAGGATTATTTTTAGTCCTATGCAATTTAAAGGAAATACAGAAGAAAAATTAATAAAGTAGATGTGTATGTGTTTGTGTAATTTTTAGATTGAGTTTACCACGTGATGAAGCAAACAAGTTAAAAAAGTAAGTAATAGTTTCTAATTTTGGAAAAAAGGCTTACATTTGGTAGGAGGAGTAATCTTTGTTGTTTTGTAAGGAAAGACCTGGTATCCCAACCATCCTGTTCTTCCTCCCACTCATATTGCATAATAATATTGGGGCAGTTAAAATTAGTGCAGAATCACTTGAGCAACCTTGCAAATAATCCCTCTGCTCCATCTGTGCAGGTCAATGAAATGATATTACTGTGGAAGTGTTAGCCTCAGGTCCAATGACCAGAGCAGAGCTGGATGCACAAGACAAGGCCTTGAAGTTATGTGGCTCACATTGCATTTTTGCTCTACCATTGACTATGTGGTGAACATGGTCTTTGCAGTTAATTTTTCTTCCTCTTTTTTTCTTATCAGTATAATGGAGTGTTTTAGTCAACTTTTGTGTTACTGTGACCAAAGAACCTGATAAGAGGAACTTAGGGGAGAAGAAGTTTATTTTCATTCATGATTTCAGAAGTTCATTCCATGGTCAGCCAACATCTTTGCTCTGAGCCAAGATGTTTGCTCTGAGGCATAACATCATTGAGAAATGGTGTGGTAAAGGAAAATAGTTCATGAAATGGTAACCAGGAAGGAGAGCACTGACTTCATTCACCAAGGACAAAATATAAACCCCAAAGGCACTCACACCCTGGTGACCTACTTCCTCCAGTCAAACCCTATCTGCCTATGATTACCACCCAGTTAATCCATGTCATTGGGTTAAGCCACTGGATATGTCACACCTCTCATAATATAATCATTTAAGCTCTGAAAAATCTTGCATTGTCCTACCCATGAATTTTGCATAAACTCATATCTAAACCATAACATGGAATAAGAGTAAGTACATTTATCATGGAATTATTATATGGGTTATTGAGTTAATCACATGTAGGTACCTGGAACATGCTGTGATACATATATAGTAAGTACTCAGTAAGTTAACATTTTTTATGATTGGGTATACAAGGAGATCTGAAATTGAGGGATCCAAGTAAAGATTGTAAGGCTATCCACATACTTGACTAATCCCCAACCCAGGAAGGACTGAGGCTGTTCTAGACCTGATGCTATACATGTTCATTAACTCATCTATGACTGGGAGTGGAGGAAAATGTGGTAGCTTGATTGTCATGCTAAAAGTACTAGAATTATATCAACCTATTAATTCAAGTAGCTACAGGAGGAAGAAGCATAACATGTGTACCCTTAAGTGTTAGAGTAGGGCTAGGGTTCAATTTCACTTCTTGGAACTTTGCATACCAGTCACTCAACACAGGGAACACAGTGAAGGTGTTTTCTACAACATTTGTTGAATCTGACAGTGAGGACATGCCTGTTTATCCCTTAGTGCATGATTTTGCAAAATTCAATCTTCATTTTCACTATTAGATTACACAGGAAACATCTTTCCACTGTTTCAATTATTTCCCTTATGTCATGTTTGAAAAGGCATTATGTTACCCTCTCTTCTAAGGTGAACTAAGGTTTGAGAACCAATGTCGGTAAATAGTGTTGAAAAAATATTTCCTGTTTTCAGACACATTCTCATAAAAGAAGGAAAGAAGGAAATGATGGAGTGGGGATTTTCCAGGACACAATGAAGTTGGTATTAAAAATGGCCCATATTTCAAAATGGGAATACAAAAACATCAGAAGAAAACCCTGAGCTTTAAAGCACAAAAGATGTTTCTAACCCATTTATGTTCTTCCAATGTTGCTGATTGAAAGTTCCCCAAATAAGTGTATTTTTTTTTCCAAAACTAAGTCCTCCAGTAAACAAGGGCCAAATACAATCTTGGAAGATGCAGAAAAACTTACTTCTAGAAGAGTATTTCCAACCAGACCTCTAGTACAAAGGAAGACAATATGTCACTGGTTGTCTGCCTTTTATTGGAGAACCAGTTTGTGCAAATCCTATATAGTGACCCCATGTGGTAGGTTGAAATGCAAAACACTTGGAGAAAAAGATGTCCTTTGAAATAAGGTAGTTTGTTGGGAATGAGTTTACAAGAGGATTGCAAAAGATTATTGACTTTTATGAGTTTCCTTCCTTCCTTCCTTCCTTCCTTCCTTCCTTCCTTCCTTTCTTTCTTTCTTTTTAGTTGTAGATGAACAGCCTACCTTTATTTTATTTATTTTTATGTGGTGCTGAGGACCAAACCAGTACCTCACATATGCTAGGCAAGCACTGTGTCACTGATCTTCAATCTAGCCCAGTTTTCTTTATTTTTAGAAGTTTTTTTTTCCCTTATTCTCCTCCTAGTTCACCAATACACACAGATTCCAGGAATTCAAGAAAGCAATTCTCCTTACCAGATGGCACTCTGAAAATTCATTAAAATAAATTAAAACCTCACAACCAGTGACAAAAAGTTTGGAGGACCAATACTAGAAAGAAGACTAGAAGAGTGACACTTAGATCTAAGCCTTAAAATGGTAGTTTTAATTTTGTAAAGTGATTCCAATTTTTTTCATGGAAGTTGACATATTTCCTTTATGTTATAGGAAGAGAGGTTTTTAAATATAAAATGACTGATGTGTGAAGTTTCATCCTTGGATCTTCTATTAATAATGACACAAGGGTAATCATTTAGGTTACTTATTGTAAATTGTTCATTAATCATAAGTTCAGCCATGTTAATGTTTCAAATGTTAGATTCCAATGCTAACCTCTCCTGGCTAAATGAATTTACTGTGTCAATTTTTGAACATCACATCAATAAATTCAATAAGCTCCATTTTCACCTCTGGAGCCAATGTGATGCGAGTCCATCCAAGTCATAGCTGACAAGCTGTGTTTTTCAAGAAACAACTCACACATTGAATTAATGGCATAAACTCAAAGTCAGAACTGAAATTCTTTATATGCTGGCTGCTTTAGTTAGCTTTCCTTCTCTATGACAAAATAATTGATAAAAATAGCTTAACAAAGGAAAGATTTATTTTGACTCACAGTTTCAGAGGTTTCACTCCATCAATACTTGACTCTGTTAAGTCTAGGCCTGTGGTAAGCCATACAACATGGCAGGGAGGGCAGGGTGTAGCAAAGTTTCTCACCTCATGGCCATCAGGAAACAAAGAGAAGTAAAGGAGAGCAAGATTTAGTCCCCAAGGTCACACATTCAAGGATCCACTCCCTTCAACTAGTTCCCACCTCCTGTGGTTTTCACCATTTCCCAATAGTCCCATTAAGCCATGAATCCACTGATGGACATATCCATTGATGAGGTTAGAGCCCTCATGATCCAGTCACTTGCCAAAAGCTACACCTCTGAACACTGCTTCACTGGGATGAAGCTATCAATGCATGAACTTTTGGGGTACATTCCAGATCCAAGCCATAACAGAAGCTGTTCACATATGATAATAATGGCCTATTTGGCTCAGTTCTTCTCTAGAACTTGTTCTCCTTAACCCTCTTATATAAATGGGTTTAGGAAACTGTTTCCATTACTAATAGTTTGAAGAGTTCCAGTTCACAAAGATATTCCGAAGTTTCACTTCCTTAAGTGTATATCAATTTCCACTCTTTAAAAAGTAGAGCAGAAAATAATCATGTTAATGTATTTACTTTCAAAAGTCAGAAGAATTCAGAAATTCTTATTTAGAAAATGGAGTGCCACGTTGTTTACCACAGTTCACATTTTTCTGATTTTTATTCATCCTGTCATTTAGTTTATCACTGCAGATAATTTTACTTGATGTGGTTTATGTGCCTTGGCCAGCTCACCTACTTCTTTTCCATAGAAGCTGAATATGGTACTCAAATTAATTTGAGGCCAATAATATTCCTATCAGTCCTGCCTCTGTTTCCTATAGGGATTTTTTTTGTTTTATTCCTACCTTCAAATTCTGGTCTCTATATATCTTATTAGTAAAAACTGCTTTATCTTTTTTTACATGTTTAAATTATAGTCATTGTCCCTCTAGTGTCAGATATTTTCCAATCTCATTTATTTTTGGTGGAGAAATAATGGAATGAATGCAGGACAATATCAATTCATTAAATCATTTAAGAAGCATTTTCTCAACATGCTATGACTATTACATTTGTGATGGAGGATTTCAGGAGATGATGAAGGCTAAGTACAGTCTTGAAAGTTAATATACAATGCATATCCAAAATATAAAAAATATCACTAATGATCAAAAGATAATTTTGTATGAAAAAAAATTCCAGTAGCAACTAGAGCTGTTAACTGAAAAGGTCATGAAAGACATTTTAGTATTAGAGGGCATAAAATTTATTTTGAATGATTACATAATAAGAAGCCATGAGATATGATAATGACATATAGACTAGGTGAGTAGTGTATGCAGAGATCAGGAAAATAACATGAGCATACCCCTCACCTCATATTTAAGTAGCATATGTGAGAGGAGAACACTTTAAAAGCACTGGTGTTAGAGGACTATGAATCACATACTAAAGAGAGTATAAGTAACTATGAGATCATTGCAATTTTTTTCAATGAATGAAGCTGAAAGTATTAACACTGCTTTAGGTATAATGTACAGGCTCAGCTGTCTACATTCACTTGTGGACTCTTTCAACACGAGGATACTATTGCATGCATCTATGGATTTCCTATGATGTTGAGTAAATATTTGCTTAATGAGTAGAAGAAAAACAACAGTAGTGCTTATTTGGATGTATTTGCAGAAAAGATAGATTAGAAGATGAGCCTTACTTAAGTCAAGAAGGCATCATAGCTCACTCAAAGGGACTGTAGGAGAAGAGACCCTGGTAGTTATGAAAACAAATGCTAATTTCTTAAGAATTTGATGGATACTGATCTAAATAGAATGTTATAGAAGGCTAGAATTTCCTCTTGGTCATGTAAGATTTCAAACTGAAAGAGCAGAAGAATGAATGAATCAAAAGTCAGACAACTTTAAGTGACTCACAGGATTATCTAGCATTTTTTATCATCATTTCTAAAATTAATGCAAATTATGGAAAACCTTAGTTAATAGTTCAGAATTTATTCAGATTTTTCAAGTATTAACTAATGTTAATGAAGAAATCCAATTTACTAAAGGTAAATGTCTCACAATTCTGTTGTCTTCTCATACAATTGTGTTGAATTCCTACATTCCAAAGATGAACATCACATATAATTTTATCAACTATGTACCTATGAAAAAATTTCAAAAATAATCACTATTTTATATTGATATTGTCCTACTTAGTGTATAAAATATTTCACATTTTATCTAAAATATTGCTGTATGTCCTGGTTTTCCCCTTCCCAATAATTTTTTGCCACTGTAAACTTTGGAATATAATAAACCCTGTATAATTATTTAAATATAAAGTATAAACCCTGTATAATCATTTAAATATAAATCTTTTTCCTAATTCCAGTGCTGAAAAATATGTGTATACTTAACACAACTTAAAGTATGTTATTTTCTTCACATTTAAAACATAAGAATTTAGCATTGTCTGCTGAGATTTAATGTGTTTGGATTGAATTCACACTTGCCGTCTACATTATAAAAGCTTTTCCAAAGATACTGTGGGAACAACTGTTATTTCCTGTTGTCATACTGGCTTTTTAATAGTGATAGTTTAATATTAATGCTTCTGTGACTTGACTGGGAACATTAGTCAAACCAAGTGCAAATGACATTCCCCTAAGATGCTGAATCTGCCTCCATCTTGTTTATCTATTTTCCCCCAGTTATTGTTGAAAATGAGAGTTACCTATATTATTTCATCTGGTGAAAAAAAAAATATCATTCCAGCATATCACAATACATTTCTGTAATGTGACCTTCAGACTCAGATTGCTTTTCTTTGAAAGCATACATTTCTTTGATTATTTTTCTTATTGCCAAAATTAACTTTACAGACTAAAATTAAGAAAAGACCTCCTTAATTTGAAGTGGATGGAATTCACTTTCAGAACCCCAAGGAGCCTCATGTTCTAGAAGAGATCATTGTGGTCTAGGCTCCTTCTTTCTTAAAGGGGCCTAAGAAAAGCATCTTCCTAGGTGGCAAACACCAGAATTACAATGTGCTTTCTCCTGCCCCAGGAAGTTGTGTACCTGCGGTATACATAGTTTTAAGCTTTTGTTTTCAAAATGAGAAACTTATTTTCCAGGCTAAATATTAACAAATATTCTTAGAAACCTATGGTTCAAAGGACATTCTAATGTTAAAAAACAAAAACAAAAACAAAAAACAGTGTTCTTTCAGTTTCTGCAACATGTAAGAGATCCTAAGTCTCTACTCAATGTTCAGCATCATCAAATGCCATCAGATTAATCATCTTGAAATAAGTTCATTTTTACAACATCCCTTTGTGGACACTTAACATCTATTATGCATGGTGAAAATAAAAGTTATAAAACATCATGGTAGTGAAATAAAAACTTGTTTCCTAAAATCAAAGGTCACATACACACACACACACACACACACACACACACACACATAACGTCACATCACATAACATCATATCATGTTGATTTCACTCATATTTTGGGGGTCTGGGGTCTTTCTTTTGCTCTCCATAAGTGATTCATTCATTATGGTATATTCAAACCTAATTGATTCCTAGTCCCTTCTTTTCTTCCTCTCCTTCCCATGTATGTGTCCAGATAGACACCTCACCTAACTAACTGCATCCTCAATAAAACTAGTCTTTCTCTTTAAGTTCTGCTAAGTAATAGTCTGTTTGCTTGGGCCACTATAACAAAATGCTCTAGACTATGCAGTTTAAACAAAATATATATATATATTTTCATAGTTACGAAGGCTGGGAAGTCAAGATAAAAGTTGTCAGTTCATTGGGTTCCTGGCATGGCCATTCTTTGTTTCTTGCAGATAACCATCTTTTTTCTGTGTCCTCACATGGTTGACAGGAAGAGAGTAATAATCCCGTTATGAGGTATCTACCTTCATGATTTGATCACTTCCAAAGATCCAAGCACATGGAATGTTAGGGCTCTAACATCTACATTTTATATATACACAGATCAGTCCACCTATGAGTACTGATTTCTCTAGAATTAATATAAATCATATAAGCAATTCATTAATGATGTAGTGCTGCTGGGAACATTCCTTCATAATCACTTGCCATTCTTATATGCCTTCATTCTCTTAATAGGATTAAAATTCTAACAATTAATGATAGTTTTCATTTTACCATCTCGTTTACCATCAGATCTCATTTAGTATATGCCTGCAATCCCTTCCCCCAAAGAGTGATTAATGTGGTCAGTTCAAAGAGTGTATCAAAGGTGGGAGAGCAACAAGCATGTCATGGAACCAACCTTCCTTCTCATCTGAAGCTAAAGTCTATACATGTCCCTGGAATTTCATTCTTACTTTTAAAAACTCATTAAATATGTGTCCCTTTTCATTCATTAGTTTATTTATACAACAAATCTATTTTGAGAACTGTACTAAGAACTGTATTGATTGTTGGGGATAAAAATGAGTAGGACAAAGTCCTTCCTTCAAAGAGGTCATATTTCATTCAGCAAGAATGCATAAGTATATCATTGTTAGACCATACAATTTTCACATTCATAATTATGTATAAATTCTAAGAATTTAAAATCAGTTTATTTTATATTTGTTTACCTTTGTTTTATTTTGTGGATTTATCTAGAAGTTTTGAATCTTTTATTTGTACAACAATGGGTGGCCCAAGGATTAATTTTACTTGGTTATTATGAAGTTTAAGGTATAATATAATCTATATTTTGACCCTAGGGACATTATTTAGCTCTAGTGTAGGATTACAATGCTTCCAAAGATATGTAAGAAAAATCATTCCTGTAGTAAATAATAGCAGGAGGATATTATACTTAAATAAATATTTATTATATTACCATTATAGGAAGCCATAAGGACCCCAGATCAAAGGGCTGCTCCTCTGTTATGTCTGTGGCATTAACTATGTGAATATTAAGACCAAACATACAAAACAGTTTGGCTCTCTCAGCATTTAGGCTGTCTCAGACATGTTTAAAAAATCACAAATGTTTAGACTTTCAAAATTCTATCTTCTATGCTTCAAAAGGATGATAGGGTGTTTTCCTCCACTGTTTGTACAGATGAGTGGGTATGACCAAGAAATGCATCTGCGCTATGACCTAACCTTCTTGTTGCTTTCTTCAAGGATTTATGCTGGCCATTAAAGAAAATAGCTTTTGTTGATATCTCAGAGACAACTTAAAAAAATTAATTTCATTTATTCATGTTGTAAAAGAACGCACTATTACAGTTTGCCAAAAGTAACTGAATAGATAAGTAAATACAAAAACATGGATGACAGTGAGAGTAGTGTAGATTTTGTTGACAATAGCAATATGAGAAACAGCTATTCTGTAATAACATATGAAAATGTAAAGTTGGAAGTTTAAGCTAGGAAACTGTCCAAGTTTATGCAAAAAAGTGAAGAGTTAAGCAGGACCCAAATTTTGCTCTCTCTGACCTCAAATAGAAGTGTTAAGCAAGAAAGAGAATGAACACAGGGAAGATGAGAATCCTGGCTTCCCCATGCCTAAATAGAACTGGTTTGACCTAGTACTTCCTCTGTTTTCTTTATTTCCTGCTCTCACTTCCTCTCCAACTGGTCTGTCTAATCACAAGTAGTATCAGGAAGTTATGCATGCTTGTAATGGGGGATCCAGGAATCACTCCTGCTAATTCTTTAAAAATACAAATACAGAAATCCTTGAGGAAACATAAATGGATGGGGAAAACATCTTGGTTCAAATACCAAGATGATCTTTATACCTATTCATGCTTCCTGCATAACATTGACCTTAACAAGTTGAGCACACACTCATAGTTGTGAGTATACACACGTGCACATATGTATCTACATAATTTAGTTTGGGATTGAATGAGTTGTTGAATATTTCAATGTAATTTTGGAAAAACTTTACTTATATTGAAAAAAATGTGTGTTAAGTTATTTAGATTGAGTTGGAAAGATGTTTAAAATAAACTAACACAGTGCATAATTTATCCTCAAACCCCCATTGCCTAGTGAAGTGCCTGGCAAATATTTTGGCTTCGGTAAATGTTTGCTGAACTGAATTAAGAGTGCTAAACTGACATTTCTTACTTAGTTTACAAAATCTGAATCAAGGGCTCTTAACTATTTAAAATGTATGGCCTAATACTTCATTTCCATTGAGTAATTTACATTTTAACTGCCAAATTAATTGATGCTGTGATGTTGCCTAAGAACTTAACATTCTTTCACTGAAGGATTATTTATGTTGGTATTTTTCCCATCCTACTATTCTTTAAGAAACAGGGTGAGGTAGAATTTCAGATGACAAGTACCTTTCTGCAGTGACATAAGGTTGTTGTCTAGTGTGAAGGTTTAATTTATTTCAAGCCAGAGTTCCATCAATGCGTCAGATTTTCAAGTAGCAACAAATGATTCATATTGTTGGTACTGGTAGTTTATAAAAGTACAAGTCGTCATTTAACTCTCGTAAATAAAACCGAGCATTTTTTTCTTCTTACTCCAGTTTATAAGTACTTGTTCTGAAAACACCACTCTGCAGAGCTAACATGCCTTACTATTCTTTCCACTCTTCTCTTACGTTAAGACCATTTATGGCAACTGCAGCCAAAGATTCAAAAATGATAACTATTTGTTTCTCTGTTTGAGTAGACTGACTGCCAAGGTGGATGGCTGGCACTTCATAGTTCTGCCATGTCATATTTGAATTTGTGCTTCCTGGTATTTCTGGTGCCTCCTCTGTTTACTGTCACCCCTCAGCTCAGCCCAGAATGCTTGCTAGGGTATTACACTGTCCTCTCTAGTTCAGACACATCAAGTGCAGAGCTTCTGAGTTACAGCACATACTGCTTAAGGCCTGGAAGAGTGGGTTTGTTATGAATAGGCATTGATCATTCTGGCATGTCGTTTGAGGTTGCATTTGCTTTAAATACAATTCTGATTTCTTCTCAAAAATCCAAAGAGCTACTCAGAATGTCTATGGCATGTTCTGAATTTACCCCTGCTGGCATCTCAGATCTGTGATATTTCCTCAGGAAAGGAAAAATGAATAAAGAAGTTGTGAATACTATTCAACTTTAGGAGGAGGATGTGAATAAGAGTGGACACTGCAGGTTGAAATTTTGTATGGTTGAGTTACTGGAAAGCTCTTCTGGGAAATAAGTTAACTCATTGTGAAGCCTTTGCTTAGACAATACCTTTCATTTCAGCCTCCAAATTTCTAGGACCTTCCAAAATGTATCACCTTCTTTCTTCCCCCTTTTCTTATTATCATAATATAATCATGGAGATGGGAAACATTTAGATTTATGATATAAAATTTATTTATTTTATTTTTTTTGATATAAAATTTAGACAAAACTTTTTTCATCCAAGATTTCAGTTTGATCTAGAAGTGATATCTCATTCACATGAATTTATGACCCATTTGTCAAAGAGTAGACAATACCCTTTGTATATAGTTTTGTGATGTTTTATCAAATGGTGCCAATTTCGTTTCTGTGATTGACATTGTCAGTTGAAATGTGAGAATATCCTGGTTATTAGATAAGAGAAATGTTCATATTGCATAAATAGTGTGTCATTATATGAGGACTTATCAAAGAGAAAATACTTTTAACCATTGATATTATTAGTATTATGACTTCTACTATAAAATAAGACTGTTTTTATTCAAAGTAATATTCCATGAAATGCAATATTTTATTGATTGATATGAATACATTAAAATTGAAAATTCAAGACAAGACTTTACCTTAAGAATGAAGAATACATAGGCTCCAATAGCATGCAGTTTTTAAATCTCTTTTGCATCGTGACCAGTGAGATTTCAGCTTCTACTTAAGAGCTATAATTTGTTCATAATCTAGATTGTATTATTTTGACATTATATACTATTTGACATAATTTTACATGCAGAGCCATAAAGTTTACTGTCTTAATTTCTCCAGGCAAAATTACTAATAAATCAAACACAACTATATTTGAAACAATAAAATGTGGTGTTTATGTCATTAAAATACATTGCCTTCCTAATTAAGAATACTTTATAAGTGGCTATTTTGCAAATAGTTGGTATTTTTATTTGTTCCATAGTAAACTTCGTCTGTAAAATATTTATATATTATATATATGTATATTTCATTTTCAAAGAATAGCAAGAAGTATGTGTACTTTTTTCAAGTGTAAAGAGCACAAATTGTTATGTTTGTAAAATGCCTCCATAGTGTTTCAAAATCATATGTGAGAATAGGCTAAAAATAATAATAATAAATATGGCTGGATTAAGTCACTAAATAAATTCATACTACAAATTACTTTCAAAAGAGCTAGGAAATTAACTGCTTCCTGCTCCATATCCATGGACAGAAGTCTTTAAAAAGTGTGAGACATTTTACATAGAATTGGCAGACTCTAAAATCTTATCTAGAGTTACAGAGCAATATGCTAGCCAGTAGAGGCTAGTCCAGAGGTACATCAAGAATTCTAGTCCAATAATAAGGATGATGTAACTGCAAATGTGAAATAATGTTAAAACATTTTTTAAAACAAGTCCATCAACTAGGAATCAAAGATGGCTGCTGTAGCAATGATCTCAAAATAACAGTGATTTAAACAAGTTGGAAATTCATTTTTTTCCTCCTGTGACAATCCAAGTGTAAGCAGTTCAGTGCTACTACAGTGGCTGTTTTGTCAGGGACCTGGGTTCCTGCTATTCTG
Source organism: Marmota monax (assembly GCF_021218885.2). Lineage (NCBI taxonomy): Eukaryota > Metazoa > Chordata > Mammalia > Rodentia > Sciuridae > Marmota > Marmota monax. The sequence continues at coordinate 4,245,459 of NW_026694479.1, read as the reverse complement.
TTGCTCAGTTATCCTCAGCATGCATTTCTAATCATAGGTTTCTAAGATTACTACTCTCATAATTACCATCCCTTTGTATTACAGATAGCACTAAGGTAGAGGAATGAAAGTCATGCCCTTTCCCTATAAAAATAGGGTCTGAAATTACAAATTTACTTCTGCTTGTATACCATTATCCTCCTTATTTATATATACATGCCTACTTGTAAGAAAGACTGTGAAAGGCAGAGTTTCAATGGTCAGTCAAGAGCCCAACTAAAATCCCTGCAATTCCAGTTTTAAAGAAAGAAGGCCAATAATGGATATTGAAGAAACAGCATACTTTTTGTCATGTTAGATCAGTCATATTTATTAATAATTATCATAATTATTTTAGTGTAAACTTGAAAAACTAGTGTTTTCTTTTTATGTCTATGCCTAGACATCTATATAGAATACTTGTCTTCAGTTTCACCTTACCTGGTTAAGTTCTATGCAAACTTTAGAATTTTCCTAGGTAGTAAGTCCTTAAGAAACTATCACTGATACTCAAAAATGGCTTAATCCACCATATTTCCACAATACCAGTGCATGTCTATTTGGTTGCAGTTAAAATAACATATTTCAATTGTTTCCTCCATACCTTTACCATCTGCTACTCCTAAGATCCTTCAGGCAAGGACTGAAGGATATATTCTCAGACCAAGACCCTGTATATTATATACACTCCTATGCTTTTTAAATGAGCAAATGAGTGAATACATAAACAAGGTTTCTCTTAGGTATTGCAGAGTGTTCAGTTCAGTGCAGTGCAATCTCAGCATAAAAAATATATCTGCCTCAGGTTTTTATTTTCAGAACCAAAGGCTAGTATTCTGTCATTAGTGAACATGTTTCATTCTTGACACTTGGTATGGGATGCGCCATATATTCCTCAGAAATGTTCAACAAAAAATTCAAAGATGGTGACAAACTTTCAATGGCTGGGTACAGAGGTATGCATCTATGCCAGTTTTGCACTGCATACCTCCAGGAGGTGCCATTCACAGGGACTGTAATGTCATAAGCTGACAACTTGTACAAATAGAGAGGCCCTAATCATGTAAACATATTTAACTTTCTTATAAAGAGAACAATTCTTATAAATTAAACATTCTTTAATTAGGTTTTAAAAAATACTGTAAGGTATTAAGTATAACACTGTGAGAAATCAAATGTCTAAGATAATGAGTGTAATTTATAATTTTTCTTTGCAAATCTACTTAATGTGTCAGTTATTGTTGATGAGGAGATATTTAGACAGAGATATGGGGTTATATGAAAGAGAAAGAACACTGATCTGATCTTATCGGAGTGAACACGGAGCGCGGGGCGGCCGAGTCCCGGCTCCCGGAACCGTCCCGGAACCGCCCTGGCTCCGGGCTGCGGAGCCTGCGGAGGCTGCTTCTTGGACCCTGCTAATATCAGAGCAAACACGAAACACCAAGAAGCCGAATTCCAGCTCCCGGAACTGAGCCCGCGGGGACTGCTTCTTGGAGCTTACACTTGTAGGAGCTTACACCGAGCACAGAGCGGCCGAGTTCCGGCTCCCGGAACCGTCCCGGAACCGCCCTGGCTCAGGGCTGCGGAGCCCGCGGAGGCTGCTTCTTGGACCCTGCTACTATCAGAGCATACACCAAACACTAAGCGGCCGAATTCCGGCTCCCGGAACTGAGCCCGCGGGGGCTGCTTCTTGGAGCCTACACTTATAGGAGCTTACACCGAGCACGGAGCGGCCGAGTTCCGGCTCCCGGAACTTCCCTGGACCGGGGCTAGGAGCCCGCGGAAACTGCGTCTCGGTCCGGGTCCTGCTGAGGGCAGGTCAGGACTCACCCATTGCTTGGGTTGCCTGGCAAGGGGAACGAAATGCTGCCATTCGCATAGGATACCAACATGGCAGAGATCTGATGTCAGCAGAAAGCGGTGGAGGAGAGATCTTCATCAATACCAGCGGTGACATAAGCAGTTGGTCTCCTGGTAAGGGGGGTGAGGCTCAGTCACCCGAGTCTCCTCAATTTGTCCTCGAGCCAGAGGGAAGGAGCCGGGCCGCCGCCAGCCCCCGGAGCAGGCCCAGCGGCTCGCCAGCGTGGTGACCGCGTGACCCCAATTGGAGAGGGGGCGGAGCGGAGCCGCCACCCACACCCGCCAGGTGGGCAGACCCACGACCCAGTAGTACATGGGCGTGGTAGGAGGGGCAGGGCAGAGCCGCCCTTCGCGCTTGCAAGGTAAACAGACCTGTGACAGCCTGGCGGGTCAGGCCCAGTGGCCTGCCAGTGTGGTACACACGTCACCCCAACTCGAGTAGGGGCAGAGCAGATCCTTATCCCACGCCCGGATCAGGCCCTGCCGGTGTGGTGGTCACGTGACCCCAATTGGAGTGGGGGTGGAGCGGAACCGCCACCCGTGCCCGCAGGGTGAGCAGACCAGTGATCAACCTGCAGATCAGGCCCAGGGGTCCGCAGGCGTGGTAGGAGGGGCAGGGCAGATCCGCCGCCCGCGCCTTCAAGGTAGGCAGACCTACAACAGACCGGCGGATCAGGCCCAGGAGCCTGCCGGCGGGGTACAAACACCACCCTAATTGGAGTAGTGACAGAGCAGAGTCGCCTCCCTTGCCAGGAACAGACCCAGCATCCTGCAGGCGGGGTAGTCACGACACCCCAATTGGAGTAGGGGCAAAGCAGAGCCTCCACCCGTGCCCGAAAGGTGGGCAGATCTGCGACCGACCAGCAGGACAGGCCCAGTGGCCTGCTGGTACGACAGACACGTCACCCCAATTGGAGTAGGGGCAGAACAGAGCCGCCACCAGCTCCCAGAACAGGCCCAGTGACCTGCCGGCGTGGTAGCCACGACACCCCAATTGGAATAAGGAGAGAGCAGAGCCGCCGCCCGCACCTGCAGGAAAGATACGCAAGCAGTATGAAAAGACAAGGAAAAAAAGGACCACAAGCAATGCAGGTCAACGCAACTTTAGAAGAGGTAACAGCTGCAGCAGATGGAATGTCAGATAAAGAATTCAGGATATACATGCTTCAGATGATCTGGAGTATCAAGGAAGACATTAAACAGCAAAATCAGACAATGAAAGATCACTTCGACAACGAATTACGCAAACAAATCCAGGAAGCAAAGGATCAACTATACAGGGAGATAGAGGTTATAAAAAACAAGCAATCAGAAATCCTAGAAATGCAGGAAGCAATAAACCAACTTAAAAACTCAATGGAGAATACTACCAACAGAGTAGAACACTTAGAAGATAGAACATCAGACAATGAAGACAAAGTATTTCAACTGGAAAAGAACATAGACAGCTCAGCAAGACTGTTAAGAAACCATGAGCAGAACATCCAAGAAATATGGGATAACATTAAGAGACCAAACTTAAGAGTCATTGGGATACAGGAAGGTACAGAGCTCCAAACCAAAGGAATGAGCAGTCTATTCCATGAAATAATACAAGAAAACTTCCCAGACTTGAAGAATGAGACAGAATCCCAAATCCTAGAAGCCTACAGGACGCCGAATGTGCAAAATCATAAGAGATCCACACCTAGACACATTATAATGAAGATGCCCAACATACAGAATAAGGAGAGAATTTTAAAAGCTACAAGAGAAAGGAAGCAGATTACATTTAGGGGCAAGCCAATCAGGATAACAGCTGATCTTTCAACACAGACTCTGAAAGCTAGAAGATCCTGGAATAACATATTTCAAACACTGAAAGATAATGGGTTCCAACCAAGAATGGTGTATCCAGCGAAATTAAGCTTCAGGATGGAGAATGAAATTAAAACCTTCCACGATAAACAAAAGTTTAAAGAATTCGCAGCTAGAAAACCATCTCTTCAAAACATCCTAGCCAAAGTATTACAGGAAGAGGAAATGGAAAATAACAATGAAAACCAACAGTGGGAGGTAGGACAGTAAAGGGGGGGGGAAACAATCAAAGAGGAAAACAAACAATGTTTAGTAACAGAAATAAACAAATATGGCTGGAAGAACAACCCATATCTCAATAATAACCCTAAATGTTAATGGCTTAAACTCACCAATTAAAAGACACAGGCTAGTAGAATGGATCACAAAACAAGACCCAACAATATGCTGCCTACAGGAGACGCATTTGATAGGGAAAGACATACATAGGCTGAAGGTGAAAGGTTGGGAAAAATCATATCACTCATATGGACTTCGGAAACAAGCAGGCGTGTCCATACTCATATCAAATAAAATAGATTTCAAGCCAAAGTTAATCAAAAGAGATAAAGAGGGACACTACATACTGCTTAAGGGAACCATACACCAACAAGACATAACAATCATAAATATTTATGCCCCAAACAATGGTGCAGCTATGTTCGTCAAACAAACTCTTCTCAAGTTCAAGAGTCTAATAGACCACCACACCATAATCATGGGAGACTTCAACACACCTCTCTCGCCACTGGACAGATCTTCCAAACAAAAGTTGAATAAGGAAACTATAGAACTCAATAACACTATTAATAACCTAGACCTAATTGACATATATAGAGTATACCACCCAACATCAAGCAGTTACACTTTTTTCTCAGCAGCACATGGATCCTTCTCAAAAATAGATCATATATTATGTCACAGGGCAACTCTTAGACAATATAAAGGAGTAGAGATATTACCATGCATCTTATCTGATCATAATGGAATGAAACTGAAAATCAACGATAAAAGAAGGAAGGAAAAAGCATACATCAATTGGAGAATGAACAATAGGTTACTGAATGATCAATGGGTTATAGAAGACATCAAGGAGGAAATTAAAAAATTCTTAGAGATAAATGAAAACACAGACACAACATATCGGAATCTATGGGACACATTGAAAGCAGTTCTAAGAGGAAAATTCATTGCTTGGAGTTCATTCCTTAAAAAAAGAAAAAACCAACAAATAAATGATCTCATACTTCATCTCAAAATCCTTGAAAAAGAAGAGCAAAACAACAGCAAAAGAAGTAGAAGGCAAGAAATAATTAAAATCAGAGCTGAAATTAATGAAATCGAAACAAAAGAAACAATTGAAAAAATTGACAAAACTAAAAGTTGGTTCTTTGAAAAAATAAACAAAATCGACAGACCCTTAGCGATGCTAGTGAAGAGAAGAAGAGAGAGAACTCAAATTACTAGCATACGGGATGAAAAAGGCAATATCACAACAGACACTTCAGAAATACAGAAGATAATCAAAAACTATTTTGAATCCTTATACTCCAATAAATTAGAAGATAGTGAAGGCATAGATAAATTTCTTAAGTCATATGATCTGCCCAGATTGAGTCAGGAGGATATAGAAAACCTAAACAGACCAATATCAATTGAGGAGATAGAAGAAACCATCAAAAGACTACCAACTAAGAAAAGCCCAGGTCCCGATGGGTATACAGCAGAATTTTACAAAACCTTTAAAGAAGAACTAATACCAATACTTTTCAAGCTACTTCAGGAAATAGAAAAGGAGGGAGAACTTCCAAATTCATTCTATGAGGCCAACATCACCCTGATACCTAAACCAGACAAAGACACTTCAAAGAAAGAAAACTACAGACCAATATCTCTAATGAACCTAGATGCAAAAATCCTCAATAAAATTCTGGCGAATCGGATACAAAAACATATCAAAAAAATTGTACACCATGATCAAGTAGGATTCATCCCTGGGATGCAAGGCTGGTTCAATATACGGAAATCAATAAATGTTATTCACCACATCAATAGACTTAAAAATAAGAACCATATGATCATCTCGATAGATGCGGAAAAAGCATTTGACAAAGTACAGCATCCCTTTATGTTCAAAACTCTAGAAAAACTAGGGATAACAGGAACATACCTCAATATTGTAAAAGCAATCTATGCTAAGCCTCAGGCTAGCATTATTCTGAATGGAGAAAAACTGAAGGCATTCCCTCTAAAATCTGGAACAAGACAGGGATGCCCTCTCTCTCCACTTCTCTTCAACATAGTTCTCGAAACACTGGCCAGAGCAATTAGACAGACGAAAGAAATTAAAGGCATAAAAATAGGAAAAGAAGAAATTAAATTATCACTATTTGCAGATGATATGATTCTATATCTAGCAGACCCAAAAGGCTCTACAAAGAAACTATTAGAGCTAATAAATGAATTCAGCAAAGTGGCAGGATTTAAAATCAACACGCATAAATCAAAGGCATTCCTGTATATCAGCGACAAATCCTCTGAAATGGAAATGAGGACAACCACTCCATTCAAAATATCTTCAAAAAAAATAAAATACTTGGGAATCAACCTAACAAAAGAGGTGAAAGACTTATACAATGAAAACTACAGAACCCTAAAGAGAGAAATAGAAGAAGATCTTAGAAGATGGAAAAATATACCCTGTTCATGGATAGGCAGAACTAACATCATCAAAATGGCGATATTACCAAAAGTTCTCTATAGGTTTAATGCAATGCCAATCAAAATCCCAATGGCATTTCTTGTAGAAATAGAGAAAGCAATCATGAAATTCATATGGAAAAATAAAAGACCCAGAATAGCAAAAACAATGCTAAGCAAGAAGTGTGAATCAGGCGGTATAGCGATACCAGACTTCAAACTATACTACAGAGCAATAGTAACAAAAACAGCATGGTACTGGTACCAAAACAGGCGTGTGGACCAATGGTACAGAATAGAGGACACAGAAACCAATCCACAAAACTACAACTATCTTATATTTGATAAAGGGGCTAAAAGCATGCAATGGAGGAAGGATAGCATCTTCAACAAATGGTGCTGGGAAAACTGGAAATCCATATGCAACAAAATGAAACTGAATCCCTTTCTCTCGCCATGCACAAAAGTGAATTCAAAATGGATCAAGGAACTTGATATCAAATCAGAGACGCGCCGTCTGATAGAAGAAAAAGTTGGCTACGATCTACAGTCGGTGGGGTCGGGCTCCAAATTCCTCAATAGGACACCCATAGCACAAAAGTTAATAACTAGAATCAACAAATGGGACTTACTCAAACTAAGAAGTTTTTTCTCAGCAAAAGAAACAATAAGAGAGGTAAATAGGGAGCCTACATCCTGGGAACAAATCTTTACTCCTCACACTTCAGATAGAGCCCTAATATCCAGAGTATACAAAGAACTCAAAAAATTAGACAATAAGAGAACAAACAACCCAATCAACAAATGGGCCAAGGACCTGAACAGACACTTCACAGAGGAGGACATACAGTCAATCAACAAGTACATGAAAAAATGCTCAACATCTCTAGCTGTCAGAGAAATGCAAATCAAAACCACCCTAAGATACCATCTCACTCCAGTAAGATTGGCAGCCATTAGGAAGTCAAACAACAACAAGTGCTGGCGAGGATGTGGGGAAAAGGGTACACTTGTACATTGCTGGTGGGACTGCAGATTGGTGCAGCCAATTTGGAAAGCAGTATGGAGATTTCTTGGAAAGCTGGGAATGGAGCCACCATTTGACCCAGCTATTCCCCTTCTTGGTCTATTCCCTAAAGACCTAAAAAGAGCATGCTACAGGGACACTGCTACATCGATGTTCATAGCAGCACAGTTCACAATAGCAAGACTGTGGAACCAACCTAGATGCCCTTCAATAGACGAATGGATAAAAAAAATGTGGCATTTATACACAATGGAGTATTACTCTGCATTAAAAAATGACAAAATCATAGAATTTACAGGGAAATGGATGGCATTAGAGCAGATTATGCTAAGTGAAGCTAGCCAATCCCTAAAAAACAAATGCCAAATGTCTTCTTTGATATAAGGAGAGTAACTAAGATCAGAGTAGGGAAGAAGAGCAGGAGAAGAAGATTAACATTTAACAGGGATGAGAGGTGGGAGGGAAAGGGAGAGAGAAGGTAAATTGCACGGTAATGGAAGGAGACCCTCAGGGTTATACAGTGGAGGGGGTAGAGAGAGAGAAGGGGAGGGGAGGGGAGAGGTGGGGAGGGGGGAGGGTGGATGATGGGAAAGGCAGCGGAGCACAACAGACACTAGTATGGCAATTTGTAAATCAATGGATGTGTAACTGATGTGAATCTGCAATCTGTGTATGGGGTGAAGGTGGGAGTTCATAACCCACTAGAATCAAAGTGTGGAATATGATATGTCAAGAAATTTGTAATGTTTTGAACAACCCACAATAAAAAATTAAAAAAAAAAAAAAAAAAAAAAAAAAAAAAAAAAGAAAGAACACTGATTGCAACAATTCTCAAGTGCAAAAATAACGAGTTAAAATGTAATTTCTGAAAACACAAGTTGAAGTACAGTGGATAAAAATCTAATCACAATCCTTAATATATATGTATATATAAAATTAATTGACCCCTGGAGAGTATTTTATTTACTTCATCTCATTTTACTATTAATCTAGATTGGATTTTTTTCCTGCCTTGAGATATTTAAAATTTAATCAAGAGCATATTAAATATATGTGAATAAAAGTATATCATAGTCTGTTTATAATTGGGTATATTTAACACTTTGATACTGAAAATTCTACTTTTTGGTAAGTTCTTTTTAAAGGTTAACAAATAAACAGTATTTTTAATTCTCAAAATAGAATAATCTGTAATATGTATCAGTTTTTTTTAAACAGACAAACCAGCAAATTGGTTATAACTTTGGCTTTAAGTTATTATAATCACCAAGAATAGTACTTGGCCTATAGTATCCAACAAAAGCTAATTTTTATTTTTAAGTATTATGTTTGTTACATTACTGTATCCCAAAATTCAGACATTAGAAAAATAAAATAATGTTCTGGAACAACACTCTTTGATAGAACTTTCTGTGATAATGGAAATGTATAAATCTCTACTGTCCAGTGTAACAACCACTATGACTTGTGACTATCCAGCACTTAGTTGTGACTAATGCACCTGAATAATTAAATTTACAACTGAATTTAAGTAATTGAATGTAAAGTTGAGCAGTCTCATGTAGTAAATGGCTACCACTGGACAATACAAATCTAAATAATCCTATAAAAGCTTCTTTAAAAGTTATCCTTAGTAGCCCAGTGTGGTAGCACACTTCTGTAATCTCAGCAGCTCAGGAGTCTAAGGCAGGAGGACCACGAGTTCAAAGCCAGGCTCAGCGACTTAGCAATGCCATAAGCAACTTAGTAAGACCTGGTCTCAAAATGAAAACTAAAAGGGCTGGGGATGTGACTCAGTGGTTAAACACACCTAATTTTCAATGCCCTGGTACCAAAAAAAAAAAAAAAAAAGTTATCCTTTGTATTTAGCATAAGAATTCACCATTTTGCATGCGTTCATAAGACTATTAGTGTCTAATAAATACCTTTGAATTTGTGTTTAGAAAAGATTAAGTGATATAATTTTGTAAATTATAGCATTTTTTAAAAAAAACAAAACTACCATTAGGTTATTTTCTATTGAATTTTAAAAGCTACTCTAACATAAGGATTCTGCTTTTTAAAAATTCCATCATAATAAACATGATAAAAAAATAATGCCAGGTACAGAAGCATATTTTGAATAATTAATAGTTTATATTATGCCAGTAAACTCTGATTCATACTATTGTGAAATTCCAGGTTTTTGAGTGGGGAAAAAAATCTACCTGAGGATAAGTCTTTAAGGAAACACTCACGTTTATTGATTTATAAAATACTGTATTTAGATGAAACAAATTACTTTTTCATGGTGGTGAAACAGTAACTTACTGCTTTTAAATTAGATTCAAAGTGATTTTTCTCTATAGAAATGTCTTATTTAAAAAGAGTTAGAAATATCAGGCAGATTAGATTAAAATCTAAAGCGTTAAATGATTAGCAGATAGCATCTGGCAACCAACTCAGGTACTATGTCTTATTGCTTTCTGAGATAGAGATACGATCAAATGAAAAGCAAATGGGAAAAAAGCAAAATGTACATTAGGTTCTTGGTTTACCAAAAAAAAAAAAAAAAATGCTGTCTGCAATCAGTTACAGTTGACTGCAATAAAAATTAGTTTCCAGGGATCAAAGGAAACGAAAGGCTGACCAGGACAACCAGAATATCCCACAGTGTGTTAAATATTTATTACTGTGCCACTCTGCCCAAAACAATCTGAATCCTGGCATATTTCCACAAAAATAGCTCATCAGTAATTAATTTGGCATGTCATTTTGCATAAAATTAATGATTAATATTAGTCTTCGTGCATTATATTGAACTTTTTTTCACAACGGGATTCTGTCTCCATCCCTTAAAAAACAGAATAGAACAGTCATTTTATGTTTTGTTCTCAAACTGGGCCCATATATTAAAAAGAAAGACAAAAAAGCATTGCAGTCTCCATGAAGGCGACATCAAAGTTTATAGACCCCATTTATTTGAGGTTTTTCAAGGTCACTGCATTTTTTCCCTTCCACTGCTTGATATTATGAGTACTATAATATGAATGGATCTTTCAGCCAGTCCCCGAGCTTTAATGAACTATTAAGGCATGTTCATGAGATTTTCTTTTCAATGGGTCTCTCTCAAAGTTTTAACAGGTTCTAAATGGAGCCTCTGCAAAATGCATCATTTTGCATAGGCCATTTTCCTGGTCTTTTGAAATTAATCCTTTTCCTAAGTAAGGACGATATTGTAAGTGAAAAGAAAATAGCTACACTGAGTGATCTTGCCTTCTGAAATACCTCACCCTGTCCCATCTTTTATAAATTTTAGCAAAATCACTATAATAAGTCCCATATGCCTTATGGAGTTTGAATGAACAAAATGTTTTATTTAATGTGGTTATTTGAAGTTAAACTAGTTTACCTAAATAAAAACAGGCTCAGCAAATTGTTCACATCTCTTGGTGATACTTCCTTTCAAATCTTTGCTCCAACTGTGAGCAGAAGTTGATTTCTCCCTCTTCCTTCCTCCTTCTTTCTCTCTCTCCACTTCCCCAAACATAACTTTTGGAGAATGCTATTTTTGAAAAAATATATTTTATGTAGTCTTATTTTTCCCCCTAAAGGCATGAGGTTAAGTATCAACCAAAGGTCAATACCCACGTGTTTGTTCTGTCCCTCTTCTTCCAAGATGTTGCCCCAGGTCCTATCATCTTGTAGTATCAGGTCATAATTTTTGCTATCCCATTTCTTTCCCTCTCCTTCGATTTCTCTGTTCTGAAATGCTATCCAGTTAGAGACAAGCTGGTTGGAAGGTAGAGAAATATTAATAGTACAACTATGAATGCCACCTACGTTTCTAATTGTGTTTCTGCATGACTACTATATGCCCTTTATTTAATATCCGGACCTGGTACTGAACGAAGCACTTAGAATGTTTTTATCTCCTTTGTATCTCACAGTATCCTCATAAAATATCTATTACTGTCCCCCCATACTAATTGAGGAAACTAGGGCCCAATTAGGGGAAATCACTTGCTTAAGGTTATGCAGCAATGGAGAAAGCCAAGATTCAAGTTCACCAGCATTAAACTCTACATACGTTTGTGTATTTGTATCTGTTTGTGGATGGTGCATTTACTAATAACCTTGTTATCCTCATTCTGTATATAATGCAATACCATTTTGTTCTCTGATATCTAATACAAAATTTAATTTCAAGTTTGTGCTAACATATCATTCTTTTTGTCATTGTTTTCCATAAAACTATGATAATATTAGCTGTCTTCTTGACAGGAAAATTTTTACTAATTGTTTCCCAGTTGAATTCTGGCCATTTCTCCCAAAGCCAGACTTCTTTCATTTGCTTATGTTACATGACAATGATGCTTCTGCCCCAGCCTGCTACTAAAACTGCTACTAAAACTAAAACTGTCAATCTTTGCCATAATCCTGTGGCTCTTCTTTTCCCTTCCACTTGCTTTCTCTGTCCCTTAGTTAGACTGTGTTGCCTTTCTAACTTCTGTCTTTTAGATCTGCACTCTCTGTTCTTTCCAAGGAGATGGGACATTTGATGTTCATGTATACTAGCCGTCTCAAGACATTTTGAAATAATAAGACCTAAATAAACTGATGCCTACAATACAAAGAGGGAGCAGGTAGAGTGTCAGAGGGACCCTTTACTCTCCTGCTTAAAAAATATGTTTTAGAAAATGTCTCTGGTAATTTGATGGGATTACTATTAATAAATTTTAGATGTTTTAATGGTAAGGTGTTTATATTTTTAAGAGTCTTTTGGAATGCATACTGTAAGTAATCTAGTGGAAAGAAGAAGGAAATATAAATGAAAGAGAACAAGATTGGCCAAGAGTGATATATTATTCACTCTGAGTGATGAGTACATGGGGGCTTATTACTGTTCTTTCTACTTTAATATATGCTTGAAATATTTGATAATAATTTTAAAAATCTCTTTAAAAGGAAGTGCATAAAATGTTTCTTTTGTTTTAACCTGTTATGTAGAGGATCCTTTCTGAAACTTACTCTTCCAACCCTTTCAAATGAACATTTTCTTCTTTTAATGTAAGGGAGGGAGGCATAGTGTTTGGGATTTGGGGTGCATCACTTGATCAAAGTCCAAAAGTCATGTCAATAAAAATCTCTGAAAATGATTTTGGTTATTTTCTTAAATATATTAGAAGCCTGGAAGGCTTATGTAAAACCTTGCTTCTATACTTTATCAGAGTTTTTTTTAATTTTCTTTTTTTCATTACTCCTATAAAAAAGATGTTGGTAACTAGATGCAGTTGCATATGCCTGTAAGCCCTGTGGCTTGGGAGGCTAAGGCAGTAGGATTGAGAGTTCAAAGCCAGCCTTAGCAATGGCAAGGCACTAAGCAACTCAGTAAGATCCTGTCTCTAAATAAAATGCAAAATAGGGCTGGAGATGTGGCTCAGTGGTCAAGTGCCCATGAGTTCAAGTGCCCCGGTACCTTAAAAAAATGATATTGGTGGTGATGATAACAACACATAAATATTCTATGTAATTTATACTTAGAGGACTTACATCCTCTTTATACCAACTCAATGAGGAAGGTGTTATCACTATCTCTGTTTCACAGGTGGAGAAACTATAGCATGGAGAAGTAACTGCTTTGGCCACATAGTCCTCAAGTGACAGAACTAGGCTTGGAATCCAGGATGTCAATCACTTTTCACCCAAGTGACCCCCACCACATATTTCCTCATAGAGTGTGTCAATGTAATAATTTTTTCAAACTATTTTTAGGTTATCAAATCTTCTTTAAACAATTAACAGATTCAGCACCCCACACTTTGGCTTTCTCACTTCTGGAATGTCTGTCTTCTTGAACTGGCTACACTACCATGCACCCTCCCTGAGACTCCAACTTTCCCACAATGCGGGATGCTAGTCACTGATCTTGCAGTGCTTCTGATCTCCGCCTTCTGCAGGAGGCAGGTGGGCAGAGCAAAATTCAAAGATGCACTCACTGATCTTCCACACACCAGCAGACTCATTTGAATGGCTCTCTGCTCCTGGCTGGACCCACGTGCTTCGGGATCAGACCAAGAGATCTGAGGCACTGCAGGAGGAGCCCGACAATGCAGGACCCCATGAGTCCTGCTTCTACTCTAAGAAGTTTCCGCAGTACAGTACTATCCCCATGGTCCTGTAACTTGTAAGGGCAGCTTTTATAATATTACTGGACTTCCCATGCCTAACTCGACTGCACCTGAAATGGAATCAGTATGACACAGAATGTTAGTTTGGTTAATTTGTTAAACAAGTTGTAGCATCCTTTAACTGGCAACTAGTTAATGCCTTAGGAACTTTCTTTACTTTTTAACATGTTTATATATTCTATGCCTGATGCCAGTAAATTAAGTTACAAGTTAAAATTAACCACGAATATAAATGATCTGCTGGGCAGTAAGCTACATACCAGGTAATTAAAGTCAAATGGAAGAGTTTGCAGTTTAGAACACTGCCACAGAATATTTTACGGGAAGTATATGTTGAATGACAACATTTAAACAAGTGAAACTTTTGGAAATTAGGCAAATATAAATAATTAAGGAATAGGCTTCCGTCTGCCAATAATGACAACTAAATGAAAACTTTTTTTTTTTTTTGTAAATGAGAAGTCAAGTTTTGCTCTTTGGAATAAACATCATCAGATCATTCATTCATTTTGTCCACAAACTCGAGTACCTACTATCTAAACCCATTCTAATGGTTGTAGACACCGTTTCCCTCACAGTTTTCCAGTACAAAAGAAAAGGCACAAATGACCATGGCCTATACAAGTGATAATATAAGAATACTATGAAATATTTTGGAACCACCTCTGCAAATATTAAAGTGAAGCCTACAGTTTAAGGGCTCAGATCCACATTCACTGTTGACAGATGCTTTCTTTGTATTCACACAATACCAATGAAAAGGAAAGAACTTTTAGAAATGTAGAATAAGTGGATACTGTTTAATTTTTAAGATTAAAGAGTAATTAGAAAAATCTTAGTCATAATAGGTACATGTTCTTATCTTGTTGGGTTGCAAACTTATATTTTCCTGTTGTGACTCTTGGAGCTACTACTTACCCAGGTCTGTTGGAAAGCAGATTAAACCCTTCAACCCCCGTTTTTCCTCCTTTTTTTTTTTTGACAATATGTGTATATTTTCCAAGTAACCATTGGAAAACACACACACACACACACACACACATCAATCAGCTGGATAATTTTGCTTCTCAGCATCTGGTATAAACAACTCTCCTCCTCCTCTACCCCCACACTGATTGACTGATTGTTTTGCCTTTATATAAAAGCCCATATGAGTCAGATTTTCCCTTGTGAATTTCATTTACTGGTAATGTCAAGTACAAATCCTTATTAGACCACAGTGATGCACTGTGTAAACCTCTTTAATCACCTAATTGTTTTGCCGGGAGAAACAACTCTAGTCGGAAGAATAAAATTCCTTTAGTGATTATAGCCCTACCCTCTAGGCTTCTAGATTAAGAAACATCAGAAAAATGAAGACTCTGAACTCCTTCAGAGTACCAATTTATTATCAGATCTTAACTCCTTTATTTTATTTTTCTTGTTTTGCAGAAGAACTTTTATCTTTTTGAACTGTGTATGATTAATTATAACACAATACATTAAGAAAGCATTTTTTTCCCTGAGTAAGCTATATTTCAGAGGGGTTTTGTGATATATAGATAAGCTTATCTTGACATACGGAATGATTTAGAAACAGAGACAGCAGAGCCGCTCAGGAAAAATGTTCTTCATGGCTTAATAGTAAGCTCACCAATATTTGTCAAGAGAGAAAACTGAGGCTACCTTCAAACTGTATATTTCTTTTCCTTTTTTAAGCTGTATAACAAAAGATTTTATTTTTGCAGCATTTGATATAATATTTCTGGGTTTAATACCTTAAGGACTTTTTTTTAAGACCTGGGTCATGAAATGCCATACCAGTGAGATAGCATAAAGCAATCAATGTTTCAATTGCATAAAATTTGCCCAATGGTGGTTGCAAAGGAGGTGGGGCAGTGAATCAAGCTTTATTTAACTTATTTGTTCATACTATAAGAAAATAAATCAAACACAATTGAGATTTTTCTAAGACTGTTTAAATTAAGAACAGAGAAAATATTTCTGATATCTAAAAGGGTTAATATAAAACACTAGAAATCACCATTTGTCTTGGAAAAGGTAAAATGACAGAACTAAGGGAAGTAATGAGAAATATAGTGGCCATGAGACTTTGAATATGCAAATGCTACAAAAGAATTATATGATGTTAAATTGCTATTACAGCAGTAAAAGGAGAGATATGGTGCATCTATGTTCTGATTCAGCAAATTCTTGGTCTGAGGCTTGCAGATTATGTATCATTTGCAGAGATACATCCTGCCTAGAAGCCCTGTGTGAACTTGGTCTTGTCCCTTCTCCTGCTGCCCGTCCCATTTAATGCAGCAGAAGCTGTTCATTCAGGGGCACTCCCAACTGTGTCGATCTCTTGCTCTCAATGCCATTCTTTATTGATTCATTGTTAAAGGGCTTTTGCAGCTTTTAAGCCAAGGCCACCTTTGGTTACTGAAGGTGTGCAACATTTAAATTCAGTAAAAGTGTGGAAAGAAATTAGGTTCCAATAAACCCTTCCTCCAATACCAAGGTGCATGTACACTAATTATTATTAGCATTGGCTCCCCAGAACATGATGGCATAAAGGAAAGGGGAAAAGGGAGAGATTGCTTACAGAATGATGATTTGACCTGAAAAGGCCTAGGATATTTAGGGAGTCATGAATACAGGTAGAAGACTTTAGAAGAAGCACCATCAACAATAAATGGAGAGTTTTATTGCTTCATATCTGCATAACTCAAAGTTCTTCCCATAGTGATTTTTAACTTTGCGGAAACCCCTTGAGTGAAGCAGTGGTTAGATACTCAGTGATCTGAGCAAGAGGTCGAAAGAACCAATGGTGACATTTTGAAGTTGTTTAGTTGCCATTTTTTGAGGACCAACTCTGTGTTTTATAACTCCATAGTTGTTCACACTCAGTATTTTAACCAAAGCTCATTGTTATCTGTAACTCTCTCTCTTCATTGTTGACATATTGAAAATTGTTTATACAGATTTCTTGGCCACTATATTGGGCAATGATTCCTGAGTTAGTCAGCTTTCCATGATTATAATGAAGTGACTGAGATAATTAACCCAGATAATTAGAGAAAAGGTTTATTTTGGTTCAGTTTTGAAGGCTCCAGTCCATGATCAATTGACACTGATACTCTGAGCCAGCACACCATGGTGGGTCATGTCA
The DNA here is from genome assembly GCF_021218885.2 of Marmota monax. Taxonomy (NCBI): domain Eukaryota; kingdom Metazoa; phylum Chordata; class Mammalia; order Rodentia; family Sciuridae; genus Marmota; species Marmota monax. The sequence goes on along the minus strand of NW_026694479.1, from coordinate 4,228,691 downwards.
CAGAGCAAAACCATTCACTTCATGGATAGGATGCAAAACAAAAAGGAAGAAGTGGAGTCAGGACATATTCTTAATGACTCAAAGACCTTCCACTAAATCCCACATCTTAAAGGTTCCATTATCTCCTAATAGCGCCACCCTGGGGGGAATAAAATCTTTAAAACATGGCATTTGGATAGGGCAGAGGGGTGGGAGGGAAAGGGTGGGGGCAGGGGATTAACAATGATGGTGGAATATGATGGACATCATTATCCAAAATACATATATGAAGACATGAATTGGTGTCAACATACTGTATATACAGATATGAAAATTGTGTTCTATAAGTGTAATAAGAATTGTGATGTATTCTGCAATCAGGTATTTAAAAAATAAAAGAAATTTTTAAAAATGGGCATTTGGGACATTCAACATCTAAAACTATAGCAGATTCCAAGGCAGTCTATAGAGATTATTAGTTAGAAAATCAGGTGAAAACAATTAGATTACAAACAGGTCAAAAAAGTAAGCTTAAAGGAACTAAGCTTCATTTTGGTTCTCTTTGTTACAAGGGATCAGGACAGATAGGAAATCTTTAGCACAGTGCTTGCAGAGCCAGTTAACTGCAGTATATGCCATCCCTGTCCTTGGTGACCCTAGTGTTCCTGGTCTCTGGAGAGCCTTTGTGGAATAGAAAGACTAAAATATGTTTAAGTTGATTTCAAAACAAAAGCTATAATACTCATTGTATGTAAGTGATATTTCTAATGTGATATTAAACCAAGAAAAAATAGACCATAACAACTTATTTGCAACCTCTTTGTTTGAACATATTAGGCCTTTTGTGTAGACTTGTTTATCTATAATATATTTTGCTTAATTTTTAAAACACATGACCTCTTTTTTACATATAACTGGCATATGAAGAAAAACTTACAGTGATAATACCTTGGTTTCTTGAGTTCTTAGACCTTTAGCAAATCACAAACTTTCTTAGTCTCAGTTTCCTCAACTGTAAAACAGCATAAAGAACCCTTGCTCTGGGGTAAAACTTAAGCATGAAAATGTACATAGACGTTTGGACATGATAAAGCACTATATTACCAAAAAGTATTGATAAAGCGACTAAGAGAACTTCTAAAGCTAGATAATTTTATTCCTAAGATAGCCAAAAAAAAAAAAAAAGCAGGAGAAATGTAAACAACATCATGTATAAAGAATGATCACATCACCAGGATGACAATAAAAATTTGTAAAGGGAGAGCAGGTACTGTAATCCAGGATGTAAGCAAAGCCGACAGTCAAAGGGAAGTCATCCCTGATCCCCTTCAACGCCTGTCTAGGATGTGTTACCAGATTTTCTCCTTTGTATATTCTTGCACTTATCAAGCTTGCCATTACTCAGCCAGTCTGTCTTTCTCTAGGTCTATGCTGTGTCTGCCTTGATTTCAATTTTATTCCAAATGCCTAGCATGCTGGATGACACATTGTAAGTGCTCAGTACTATTTGCTAAATAAATGAGTATTGAATAAGTTAAGAAATGCACAATTGTAACAGAGAACAAAATACTAATTTTACAAGTTCATTAACCTGCCCAAAGACTGTTGAATAAAATTTAAGGTTTGCTATAAATTTCAAATACTGATAACAACTAGTCACTGATGATTTAAAAAACCACACGTAAAATTTAATGTTCAAAAATTTAAAGAAATTCAAAAATTTATTAGACTAATACAACTTTAGTCTCTGATTTTAAAATGTAAGGGAAATTCTAACACATACTTCAGCAGCTAATGCTAAGTCATCCTGTAAATGATATTCACAATCTCCGTCTAAAGAAAACATGGAACATGTGCCACCATTTGGTGAGATTATGGAGTTGCAAATAATTATTGCTAATTTCCACATCAAAATATAGTGGAGAAGTTCTTTGCCTAGTGTGAGAATTTATAGTGTTTGAAATTAGAAATAATGCTTATAGTTTTAAACTATGTCATACATTATACATAAAATATAAGATAAAAATAAATCTATGAATTTAATATGGGTCACATTTCAAATTTTAAGAGGTTTAACAGTTTGGGTAAAAATGGAAAGAGAAATTCTTTTGTGCCTGATCATGAAGGATTGATTGTATTATATGTTATTTTCTAACTAGTGTAAATAGGGCTGAAGAGATTCATAGCTATGAAGTATCATTGCTTGTCAAAGTAGAAAGGACCTAAGAGGCCTCACTTTTTTCATGTATGAGGCATGGTTTTCAGCTATTGAAACCAGATCTTCTTGTGTGGGTCATAAGGTTGCTGTGGGCTGGGCGTGGTGGTGCACACCTGTAATCTCAGCAGCTTGAGAGGCTGAGGCAGCAGGATTGCATTTCAAAACCAGCCTCAGCGATTTAGCAAAGAACCAAGGAATTCAGCAAGACTCTATATCTAAATAAAATACAAAAAAAAAAGGAGGGGCTGTGAATGTGTCTCAGTGGTTACATGCCCCTGGGTTCAATCCCCAGTGCCTAAAAAACTAAATAAATACAATAAAATAATTATGAAATTATTTCTAAAAGAGGAGCTCCCCAAATCAATTGGGCAAGGACGGTATTCCAAGAATAAGTGTTTTTCCCTTCTGAGGGCACACCATCATTGGACAAAGAGGTCAAGGTTACTTCAAAATAAGTTCTGTGAAGATATAGCCTCACCAAATATCTTTTTTTTTTTTTGCAAAATTCTTAAATTCTTCCCTACAGTCCCCTGCAGATTTCTTGCTATGCTGCCAGCTCTCATTGAGTCTTATTTGCGGATATATGTGCCAGGGGACGCTGCCCTCCACAGATGGGCTTCCAGGGAAAGCCCAGCAGCATCAGCTCCAAGGGACCACAAAGAAAAATGTGATGGGATGGCAGAACTTGAATTCCACCTACTTTTTGGCATCTTCTTCTATCTGATTTCTTTGTCATGTGTTAACTTAGGCACAGCTACTGCTACATTTCAAATTGTTCTGGCAAGAGTAAATTTGAAAAACTACGTGTTCCCATTAATTTTATCTTATTCTTACATTCTTTTTTGTTTGTTTTCTGTTTTTTAAATTCATATTTTAAATAAACACACACACACAGGCACCTATGCGCACAAACACACACACACACACATACACACACACAGACACCTTAAAGTCCTGTTCAAAAAATTTAGAGGAATGCTAAAATTTTGATATATATCTTTTAAGGTAAAATTTATTTCTGTAACATAAGTTACTGAACAATACAGCTAAGTTACTGAACAATTCTGATATATGGAATATAATTCAATACTCCTGAATAAATCAATTCTATGTGTTACATTGATGTAATAAATAAGCCCCATGTTAGGAAAGACGGATTAGAATTGTGCTGAACAATGAATAGATTCTTAACTAATTTGGACACAGTTTTGAAAACTATCATATAAAATTAGCAGTCTAATTAATTGAGTTCTATAGAACTAAATAATCCTTTTGTCACTAAATAAAGTTGTTCAGTTTTGTGAAAATATACCTTAATTTTTACCTGCAGAATACGTAATAATCTCACATATGCCATTCAGTTAATAATAAAAATAAATATTCTATACAATTCAGGAAAAATAATCTCTCCTATTATTACTGTCTAGAAGTCATAGTCAAACTATGCAGAGATAAGTGTGTGCTGAAGATAGATACTAAATAGATTTTTTTAATCTTAAGATAAATCAATTATTTTTAAAACAAATTTGGGGTGTTTTTGGCTATATATGCAATTAATTTAATAAGTTCCATTTGAACTTCATTGGTTTTATAGAACACATACAAGCATATCTTACTGAGCAACTTACATAATTTCCATAAATTAAAACAATAGTCTATGATTATTTTAAAAAATAAAAATTATATGCTATGATTATTTCAAAAAATAAAATTTTATGCTATGATTATTTAAAAAAATAAAAATATGCCTTTGTACTTTTGTTTGATCCCCAAAATGTTACTTTGTTATTTTTAGCACTGATTAATATTGCTTAATAGTCCCCAGTATAAAGGATTCAAGAGCTGAAATGATAGCGCTGTTTTTGTTTTCCTTTATGTATGCTGTTTGCAAAAAATGCAGCTGGATTTGATGTTTGGTACCCAGGTTTCATGTGAATTTTGTAAACCATCTGCACTGTGATTCCATAGGATTGGCAGGCTAAAGCCTCTGAAGATTTCACCTTCAGAGAAAGGTTGTATGCAGTTTCTTTGTTGTTGTGTATTATATTTTGAGATGAAAATGCTCTGGTATGAACCGGGTGATATTTTTCTAGTGTTTGAATGTTTGGTCAGTACTGGCCTAGTATAGCAATGAGGAAAGTAAAATTGGAAGAAAAACAACTCTGTGGAAAGAGCAAAATAAAACAGTCAAATAAAAATAAAATTAAGACTGGATTTCGAACTCCATGTATCATAGGAAATTTTATTAGAAACAAGGTTTCTATGTGGATTTTAAGCCCATTAAATATAAACAGCAGTAAATATAAACCTCATCTGAACCACTTTAGCAACTCTCTAGCTCTTAATAACATGTGTATTTTAAAATTATTTTTAAAACTTTCAGAGTATTAATTAAATTATGATTGCAACAAACATCTGACTAGTCAAGTAAACCAATAAAAGGAACTTTAACACAATTATAAAATACATTATGAAATAAATGGTTTATATCTAGGTGTTGGCCACAGATCTCAGAAATATATGTATGTTCTTTATCTTAAATTATTTTGCTTTTTTATTCCCCCCTTGCATCAGTGTATATTAGGTTCACCAAAAAAAAAAAAACAAAACAAAAAAACATCTCTTTCTTTTTGGCTGATTTTGCTTCTTTTGGAAAATAAGCACCTGGATTAATAAATCACCCAAAACTATTCATTGTGCATTCCCTGTTGTTTTCTTACAAAAAAATCCAAAGAATTAGCAAAAATTGGTGTCACCATTTGTTTTAGAATGGATAGCTTCGAATAGTTACTTTTATTGTAGAGCGGACCATAAATTAATGACATTTGAAATTTTACTAGCTAAGTGTAATAATGGTTTGTTTATCATCAAAAGTCAATTGGGAGTGGGGGCTGGGAGCTGCTGGGAGTTTGAAGACTGTTTTAGCGCTTAACTGCTAAAAGCACTTCATACTTTAGGTTATTTCTCCTAACTCATGCTCATTTTTTAAGTATGAGATAGGGATGGAAGAAAAGGTAAAGCATGCACAATCTACATTTTAAGGCTGCAAATGGCACAACAAAGTGGATGTACTAATATGGATTTGAACACTTTCCAGGTGTGACTGTGCCAAGAAAAGCACCTGGATTTATTTTGTTCTCTTTTGGATTAAATTTCAATATTGCAAACACAAGGTGCTTGAAATTCCAAACTACCTTATCTCCACTGCCATTTGCCTCTTAAGAAGCAAGGAATAGCCCAACAACAGTTGTAAATCAGTTTACTAGATCCCCTTGAAACTCAGCTCCTGTTTTATTTCCCCTTATCATTTTCCAAGGAAAAATCATAGAGTCTGTAGAGCTGGCAGTGAATAAGGTAACCCTGGCACGCCGAGTGGTATTTGCTTTATGCCATGAATTTTCTCCTTGTTTCTGCTATGTAACCGATATATGAAAATGTCCAAGGGTGGGACTGATTGTTCCCATTTGTAGGTGGACACAGCAAAGAGAGCAACTCAGCTCACAGCTAGTATAGAAAAAGACAGGTCAAACCTGGTTTGCAAATAGATGAATATTTTTTCTCCCCTTACTTTTTTTTTTAAATTTTTTTTTCCTTTGCTGGCTAATGGCTCCCTCCAACCACCAATATTTTTGTCCTTTCATCTTAGACTATGCTATAAACTACAAAGAAATTGTTAACAGCTAATATATCAGACTTATGGTATTTGGCCAACTATTCTGCATCATTGTGGTTATAACATTGACCCTGGGACCAAACAGTGCAAGAAGGTGTTGAGAAAGTACCTGGTAGGTATATTTCATAATATGACATGCTATTTTTCACAGATTATTAGTAATATTGCTTAGATCATATAACCATGGACACATCTTTACATGTAAAGTGAAGATTTAAGAAAATCATCGCAATAATTTCAACCTAAAGTACAACTCCGTATTATATATTCTGGTATTCTAATATGGTTAGATAATTGATGATAGGCTATTACACATATTATGGTATACTTTATTGAGAGTTCAAATTTTAAAACCCACATAAAGTTTTTCTCTAATTAACCATATATGAATCATACAAGTTATGGCTTTCGGAAGATTCAAAGTCATAGATATGTTTGCTTGAAATATTTAGTAAATATATTTTTACTTGAATTCTCTTAACAGTTTCTTGTCCCATATAAAGTGAAATAGATAAAATTTACCTACTTCTGACAGAGCAATTATTTACCTTCATTTCTCTAGCAATATTTAATATTTTGAAAATCTGAATAAATTGTGAAAAAAAGGCAAATATTAATCTTGATGATATGTCTATGACTTCCTAAAGTCCCTTTGAATGTGAAAATCGTATTGAAATGAATCAAGTGCTATCAATTAGTGCTGCATGTAAGGAAAAGACCCATAAACTTCTGTATATCTCACAAGTTTAATGAGACCAAGACTTTGTTTCCATGAATTTGAAATAAAAACTATTTGCAAGGCACATGGGCACAATTTTCTCTTCTACTTGACTCTGGAGATTCTTTCAGCATTTTACTGCTTTGAAGTATTTTTTTTTTCGGGTCTCTATCTTGGTTGGCACAGAATCAAAGTTATTTAGGAAGAAAAAAGAATATACATCAAATATCAGAATTACCACTCAGAAAACATCATCTGCCACAGTGTGTAGTGGAGCTTTTCATGTTTGTTTTCTGGTCAAGATATACTGCATATTGTTCAGACTTCATGCTGATAAGTACAGACACACGATTAGAGCAAATTTGCCTTTAATCAGCCATGGGTATTTGGGTACATCTTGGAACGTTCAATCATATGATAGAGTTTTGTACATTTTATTATTTTGGATAGCTTATAAAATGGAGCAACAAGGATAAAAAACAGGGATCTGCTGTTTGGCTGTTCCACAACATCTTTATCATTTATCATTTATTGTTTTTGAGTGTAAATTATAAGAATCATTGACTCTCCATTTAAAAACTTTTTGTTCCATTTGAAATTAAAATTTAATAGAATCAAAAAGCTTGTTCCCAGTTTAATTTTTTCAATATTACGTTTACAATTTCAAATATTCATTGAAATAATTTTTCATTTATTTTTATAAAGTGTTTTGAATAGCAGGTGGTAATTAATAATATATTAAGCTTTTTCTCAAAAAATTCAGAGTGTATACTAAATTGTCAGGCAATTATTTAATACTGCTTTTATATTTGTTATTTATTTATTTACTGACTTACTTCATTTTAAAAGAGAGCATTTGTAAACTGTAGCCTTCCTCTAGGTCTGTGACATTTAGAAGGATCTTGGATTAAGTCATAATGATTACTGAGGGAAAGAATGCTATCTTAAAATGCATGAGTGATAAATGTCCAAATTGGTACTGTGAAGGCGTTTGAAGGTTTAAATCTCCTTCTACTAAAGCCACCATTTAAAGTTTGCAGAAAATTGCTCTCTTCTCTCCTTTAATTGCATTATTTAAGTTGAATATTGTCGCTACTAAATAAAGCACAAGTAATAAAATCATTTTCATTTATTATGCAAAGTCCTCTTCAAACAAATTATGGGGACTACAGAGAAGTCAGGCATTCTTCATTGAATCAAATAAAAAATGAAGCATCTAGACAGATTCGTGAACACAAGAGAATTTTAATTTAGTTAAGACAAATAGCAGTGCATGATGAAAAGAGGAAAAAGGCAGTCAGTATGCTTATAGGATCGTTGTTTTCTTTTCATACTTTACATTCAGGCTTTGTATATTATAAAAATCTCAAGACAAATATTTTTTTCTGAAAAAATATATCAAGCAATGGAAAATTACTTCCTTGGTGTAAAGGTATATGACTATAGTCAACATTCCTTTATCCTTTCAAAAGTAATAAGTGTTCCTCCATTTTAATACCTTTGTAAAGTACAGCATATTGCTGTTTCTTCAATTTATTCAATTTAGTAATATTTTTTTTAATAGAAATCATTATAAAATGCACTTACTGGGCTGGGGCTGTAGCTTAGTGGCAAAGAGCTTGCCTAGCAGGGTTAGGCACTGGGTTCAATCCTCTGCATCATATAAAAATAAACAAATAAAATAAAGGCATTGTGTCCACCCATAACTATAAAAAAAAAAGTTTAAATGCAATTACTTTTTTAATTGGCAAACTAAATTAGTTTAAATATTATAAGAATTAGACAAGATGGGCTTAATTAGACCATTTTAATAATTTGATTTTATGTGGACTTCCAATGTTATTTAATATAAATTGATGAATTCTACTTAAATATTAGAATACTGTATAGTGTTTGAAGCAGTCCTACTCATAAGTGAAGTTTTGTTGATATTTTCCACATGCCTGGGCATATTTATTTTTTTCTAGGAGGTCTTAGGGAAGAAATTGAACATGTTATTTGCATTCTCAAACTGCTGGTGGCTTTTTAAAAATGCTATCACTTTTTAAGAAAAGGAATGTATAACTTCCATAGATTCAGCAGCTTTCCCATCAATAAGATAAGAATAATAAAGTAAAAAAATGTGTGTGAAAATGTTACAAGTTATGAGACAATTTTTCAATGTTGATTGATAGCATTACGATTATTTTTAATTTTAAGTAATAGCTATAGTATTTAATATTACCAGGATTATTTGAATTTAAAAAAAAAAGTTTCCTCTGTCAGTATCCATGACATATAATGCAGATGTAACAAGAAATTAGGGAACAACATGATCAACAGATGACAAATGTCAATCAAATAGTCAATGGAATAGTTTCCAAGTCAACATTCAGTGTAAATTTCAAGACTTAAAATATAAGGGAACTTTAGGATTTTGCTAATATATTCTATTACCTGAGTAAATGACAGCTTTTTTTTTTGTCATCAACACAGAAACATAGTGTTTGAATATCATGTGTGCCTTTTTTCTTTTTCTCAATATTTGCTTTTTTGTCATTTGCAATCCAGTTCATTCTATAAGATTTCACAAATAATTCAGAACTAAATAAAAATTGTACATAGGGACTGAGATCAATAAACAGAGAGCTTAAACAGTTGAAATAAATCCTGTGGATGATAAACATTATCTTAAAATCTCAGTTGGTATTCTAATATTTGATTAAAAATAAATGTATTACAACTTAGAGTAGCAATTGATTGTGACTGATCAGCCTGGTTTATTCTGTGCCTCTAACTCCACCATTTTACAAAATGCTTTTCTTTAGAGGCTAAAACAAAATTTAAAAAAAAATAATACTAATTTCTGTGAACAGACAAAATGTTTTTTGAGGTCAATTTTTTAAATAACTTATATTGTTTTAAAAGCAGTAATGACATATGATTGACAAAATTATCCTTCTTTTGCGGAGTGTTTCACAAAACAAGCATTGTGCTTACCTACGTGGTTTTCTGTTCCATAATTAAAATAATAAATGCCATTGAAGGCAATAGCAATCTCAGACTGAAAGCAAGAATTTTAAAAATATTTTAGAATCATGAAAATATTTAAGTTGTAAACAACCTATTAAACCAAATAAATGATAAATATTCCAATGAAAAAAATTGTTGCTACCAATAATTGCCAACAAGTTTAAAGCCACGGCTAGTAAATAGGCCACAGGACAGGGCTTTTCCCCAAATAGCAGTCTCCATTTCCTATCCCTGTGCCTGCCTTTCCCTCTTCCTCTCTTTTTTTCCTCTGGATCCGACAGTGTCTATATCTCTGTGAGCCCTGTAATCTGTCTTTCTCCCATGTGTCAGCAGCCCTCAGAGGAAAACAAATTCCTGACTTTGGGCTTGGAGTAAATCATAGAAACGAATTTGTGCATGTCCAAATGGGATTTTGACACCAACTGTATCACCACAAAATTGAGACATACACATCACCACTGGGCCATCGAGTATAACAAAATCCAGACACAATTTTGAAGTGGGTAAAAATGTTCCCTGTTCCTCTTCAGTAACACTTCCTTCCTTTGGCAGACACCGCTCTTAGGCACTGTAGGCATCTTTTGAACTGGGTGTTTTCTGTTGCATAGAAGAGCATTCATTGCCACTGAACAACAAAGAACATAGACCTCTTTCACAAATTATGAAATGGAATTTTAAAGAAAACCCCATGGGGAAAAAACTTCCTTAATGCAAAGGGTTGTTAGCTATGAGGGGAATTTCTAATTTTGATTTGGGTTTTAATGTGGTGAAAACACTTTTCTTCACTCATTTCAAATCCTAGCATGGGCAACGGTGGCCACCACCTTGTCCTTCTCCTCCTCTTGCTCCCCCTCCTCTTCTTTCTCTTCCTCTTTTCTTTAATCAATACCTGCTTTCATGATAGCCTTTATAATTTATTCTTCGAAACTGCTTATTGAGCAATAGAGCTTCCTTGTGAATTTAATCTGAGTATAAGTATATAATTATTATATCTAAAGCATAATTTTGTTGTATTGTATAGTTGGTGGATTCGAAACCAATATCTATGAAGTTCTTTCCTTCTCTTTTCCTGTTTGAAAAACATGTTCCATAAGAGAGATATTTTATGCTTGGCTTTTGTTATCTTTTGTGAAACTGGCAGCAAAGAACAGTTTATATACAGTAACTTTTAAATAGATTATTGGAAACATTTTAAAATATCCTGAGTGACTCATTATATTTGTGAATTTCTTTCTTTTAATATCTGCATTAAAGAAACTTTTAAAACTTTGATATTGGGCTGGAGTTATGGCTCAGTGCTAGAGCACTTTCCTGGCATGTGTGAGGCACTGGGCTTGATCCTCAGCACCACTTTAAAAAAATAATAAATAAATAAAGTATTGTATCTATCTATAACTTAAAAAAATGTTTCAAAAACATATAAGACTTATATGCCAAATATAGGGATTATTGAAAGAAATGATTTCTACACAATGAAAAAGCACTTAAGTGCTCTAAAAATATAACACTTCTGTGTTTATGTTTTAGTATGTTGCCTTTTTAAGTCTCTCAAGTTAAAATGGGAAAGATTTTTTTAATTGGGATTCATCTATTTATACTGATGTAAAACTATAACAATATTTAGTTAAAATAATGTTCATTATTTCTTGAAAATTGACGGAACCAATTCTTAAAAATTTCTTTGAAGATGTATATATGTGCAAAAAGTGGGGTGGTTTTTATACATGACATCCCAAGCTTCTGTTCACTTAACTATATATAATGAATAGTATTGTCATGAGCTCTAAGTGACATGCCACATAGAAAGCTTAAAGTTCAGATCCAAAAAATTATGCTGCTCTGAGTATGTCTTTTCTCAATAGAAATGAAATGGCATAACCTCTCTCTTACTGGTCTATATCTCCTCTAACACTGAGTGAAACCCTGACATGATCCTAGAGAAAAAGACACCACACCACTTCCGTTAATGACAAGTCCTATTGTGTATACACAGGAAATTAGATACTTCCATATTTTAGTTAGGGTTACTGGTATGTAGCAATAGGATTGAAGAGTGTCACATGCTTGTGCCAGAGCAAAGTCCTGCCATTAGCTAGCAAATTTTCAGGAGTGAGGAAGTTACAGTGATTGAATCAAAGGTTGTAAATCTGAGCCTCATGGGATAGAGTTAAGGTTTTTTTAATTAATTAATTAATTATACCAGAGATTAAACCCAGAGGAGCTTAACCACAGGGCAACATCTCTATCCTTTTTTTATATTTTATTGAGAGACAGGATTTCGCTAAATTGCTTATGGTCTCACTATGTTGCTGAGGCTGGCCTTGAACCCATGATCGTCTGGCCTCAGCCTCCCAAGCCATTAGGATTACAAGCATGGCCACTGTGCATGGCTAGTTGTTTTTATTTAAACTCTAAAATGAAGACAATGACAGCACTCGCCTCCTAAATTTTCCTGAGAACTGGATAAATTTACAGACACACATACATGTAGCCCACACTCCTACATTTATGCACTTACAACAGTATCTGATGCATAATGGCAAATCTGGAGAACTGAGTTAGCTAGTTTCAGTCATTGGTCAGTATATAGGAACATTAACTCTTGGTCATGGTCCGCTGTGACAGAGGAATGTGTAATAGATCATTTAAAAAGAAAACTGGTTGAGCTCTGTGAATGTGTTAGGCATTACTTTGCTTATGCTAATCCAAAGAATAAAACATAAAATATCTCAATATAAGTCTATTCTGGGGTCATGGATCAGAGCTTGAGTATATTTTTCCTTTATGAAAATGAGTTTATTATTATTGCTCTTCACAATCACTTCATGACTAGAAATCAACACATGTCTGAGTAAACCCATTCTGAATTTGGGCAGAAGGAGGCAAATTCAATCTGTATTTACAAATGCGGAATCAAGTGATTATTGTTGATGGGACACTTATCTAGAATTGTGGTAGGAATGGGTTACAAAACTGATTAAGATATGTTCCCTCATCTTAGGAAGCTTACATCCTAATGGGCTTCATAATATAACACACAGGGGAACAAAGCACAACATATGATATTAAAAACTCACCTATTATTTGAAATAGCATAGACATAATTTTGTACTCTGGTGAAAAGATGTTTCATGAAGGAGGCAGGATTTGATATTCTCATTGAAGATGAGGAAGATGAAAATGGAGAAAAAGGAGGAGGTCCAGAAATAATTGAGGGTATAGAGAAAATATTGAAAGTAAAGGCACAGCTAACATAAGCAGCAGGGAAGCCTGCATTGGGAAATTATGAGTTTACAGAAAGGATATGCAATGAGTTGGGTAAACTGAAAACTGCAAGGCACCATCTCCACCAGACTGACATTTCTTTCCACATCACCTTAAAGTTCAGGGGTCTTCGAACCACTCATATTTTACACCACCTGACTGCAAATTCAGGGTTCCTGCTACTCCCCTCAGGTTTGGTAATTTGACTAGGAAGACTCATGAAACTCCCTGAAGGCTGTTGTATGCATGATCACATTTATTATAGGAAAAGAATACAAATTAGAAGAAGCCAAACAAATATGCATAGCCAACATGTAGGAGGAATCCATACTTGATATTTTCAGTCATCCAGCCTCACGGTGTCTTGATGTCATTACCTCCTCCCTGCCAGGAGCTATGGCAATGAACATAGAGCACTGCCAACCAGGGAAGCTTACTCAAGCCACTGGTGTCCACAAGTTTTCCTAGGGATCTATTACATGCTGCTTACCTGCCTGATTTGGGGTTCCCAGTACTTCCTGGAGATTTAGTTAAAACCTTTAGTCTCCAGTTTCTCCAAAGATTAGAGTCAAATAGATGACTATCCTGTGGTCAGAGTCTCCAAGCAAATAAAAAAAAAATTAATATCAAGCAACACATTCTAGGAGCCTAGAGATCATCTCCTGATCATTGAAGACAAATGCTACACTGCATTCCAGGTACAATTGATTCTTTATTGTATAGGATGGCATAGCCATTTCAGATCAAAGCAGGTGGTACTGTGGAAAGCACAGTAATTTATTGAAATTGAGGCAGGCATAATAGAGGCAATCTTTTAGCAAGCTGATTGTATTATTGGTATGTGGAGTGGAAAAAAGAAAAGTGAAATCTTCTTGCAATAACATAGGTCTAATGAAATAAGGATCTAAAAAGGGAACATGTCATGAATCTGTGATATTAACTCTGCTTCCCATTGTACCTAAAGCATCTAGCACAATGCCTGGCACATGACCAATAAATACATTAGCAAAAGAGTACCTTGTTTGAATACTAAACAGATGTGAATTCATTGTATAATCTGGGAGTGTGAGGAGAATTGTGTCATGGAAAGACTTCCAGAAGGTTTGTAAATGGAATTTAGAATGGGGCATAATTCCATATATGTTGAGTTGGAGATAATGAGCAATTCTCTTATAAATGTTATTCAACCCATTGAGACTGCAGAATTTAAACATAGCCAGAAGATCAATAAAGACATATGTTGCTTGAGTGATAAGTATATGGTTATCGTATTGGGAGTCTTAAATGCAAAATATTCTTCAAATATCTGAATGTTTCAGAATAAAATTGGGTCACACTTGAACCATAGTTTATTTTTTTAACCAGGTATTTAGATTATATTTTTTTCTAATTTGTTCATAGGAAAGTCAACATCTCCTCCATATATCATAAGATTGAGTTATTTGAAAACACATCAATCTGTGTACCAACAGGAACTAGCCACACATGCTCCCTTACCATTGTTGTACCATCTGTTGCAGGTTGTGGGGAATTAGCTCTCAAGTAAGAGAATAGAAATTATGATTTCCTTATACTATTATAGGACAGGCAGTGGTTGGTTCATCTGGACTCCATTATACAATGTCATTCCATTGCCAGCTTCCACAGGGTGAGCACATGGCCAGTCTCTTAGATAGGACAGGGACAAGGGTCCACCACGTACTTCTGGGTGAGCTTTTGTTTTTCTAATATAGTATCATTTCCCTCCTTCTTCTACCTTCTTCTTGTTGAAATGCAGCCACTCCAAAGTCCTGAAAAAAAAGAAAGAATTTATAAGGCTTTGGTGCTGACATTGAACTAGTGAATGAGCCAGAACTAGCTACTGCCTAACTTCAGACTATCCACTGCATAAACAATGGAGGTCTGCATTCTCAAGATATCTTTTTCTTTCTTTTTTTTCATAGCCATGTACTGAATTTTAACCTATCCAACTCAGATCCCTCATTAGTAAAATGTAGCTGATCTCAATAGCACGTGGATAAGAATGTAGCAATAAGAAGTGGGTTATATTTATGAATACAGCTTAACACGTTGTAAAGTACTATACAAATGTGAGTTGTTACTGCTCATCAAATTATGGGTGTCTTCTCTCCACAATCCAATGTTAAAGCTTGATATAAATGGTTATGTGGGGAATGAGCTTTCTGAAAGAGAAAGGAATGATTGTTAATGAATTATTAACAGAAATTGTCTTCTGTGACTATAAGCCTCCATCTGCCCACTAGGGTGCAATGTTCTTGGATGCAACCCAAGAATACATAAGAGGAGGTTATCATAATCTTGTTTCTTCCACCTTCAGATGTTCTGTCATAGAAGTACTACTGGAAGTTCTGTGGGAGGAAAAGAACAATGTGTAGATCAGTAGCTAAAAGGGAGGTTTTTAGAAGAAAGTATGCAAAAGGTGAAACCATGTCTTTTTTAAATTTGATATCAGAAGAGGTGCCACAATTACAAATTCATACATTTAGTTTCTCTAAGTCAGATAACAATATAAACACAAATATTTTCCTTACTTCATTTAAGGCAGACAAACTATAATAAGATTATGAAGTACAGAGTTCATTTGCTAGGCCAAGGCAATTACTGAAGAATACAGTTAATCCAAAAGGTACAAGTCATTACAGACAACATGTAGATGTTTACTTTCTTCACAAATGAATGGGCAAAAATGGAGTTACAAGTTGCAATCTCTCATTTAATTGTCATGGAATTCCACATAGAATGAACTATTCTGAGTGAGCCTCCTTCTGCTCATGAATCTAGATTATAAACTCCAAGTACTCAGGCAGGTAGTTGCTTATTGAATCCCATACGGTGCATTGACTAGGACACTGAAAAGGAGCTCCTGACTGCACCCTGACCTCGGATGCTATTCTAGATTCCTTTATAGGAGGTAAAAGTAAACCTTGTTGCAGTCATGATTGCAGTCTGTTGTCGACCACCATCAGGAATTATGGTACAGAACAGAGACTGGGGTGAGGTGAATGAGATGCAAAATTAAGAGGGCATTCTTATGTCCAAGGCAAGTTTCTCATTGACCTTACCCTGGTTCTCACTTCAATGAAGTAAAATAACTTTAATTTCATTTTTTATTGATTTTTTTTAAAAAATGACAGCAGAATGCATTACAATTCTTATTACACATATACATCACAATATTTCATATCTCTGGTTGTATATAAAATATGCTAATACCAGAGAAAAATGTAAATCTCTGTATTCCTCCACCATATGGCTCAATGTTCACCAGTGTGGGAGATTCCTTAATGCCAATAAAATGGTCAGTCTGCCTCTTTCATTCTTTGGATCTGAACATCTATGGAAACTGGAGGATGCCAACCCATTCTCCATTCCTGGAAACTCTCAGGCATGCTGTATAGTGATACAGGATGAGTGTCATGAGCTCAATGATCCTCACTTCCCAAGTCCTTCCTGCTAATTACTGCCATGTGCAGGTTTCAAAAATATGCTTTCTGCATATCTCAGTCCAAATTCATATTGGCATGGACGTTAGAGGTCATCCAGCAACAGTGAAACTGCCAGTGTTTACTCCCTACCATGCTTGGTAATATTGTCTTACAGTATCAGTGTTGTCATGCATTGTCACTATTGTTAATTATTGTAATATTGTCAATGTTTCCATATGATTTCAGTTTTCCAAAGAATTAGCTATCCTACCACAGTCCACAAATTTTGGACTTAAGTGCCTAATATTTTAGTGGGGTGGCTGGTTCCCTTTGATAAAGAAGTTGATAAGGATAAGTATCACTTTAAAATGTTTTATTTCATTAATATTACTTGTAATAGTATTAATAATTATTTGTCTATCAGAAAATCACTTTTTAGCACCTTCTCTGGACCAGGAAGTATGCTACTGTGAGTGATATAAGAGTTAACAACACAGACTTGGGCTCTTCTCCAACAGAGTTTCTAAAGAAGGAGAAAACACAGATTTGAACAATTACAACATTATAAAGGCAATGAAGAGGTATAGAATATGACATTTTCTGCATGATTGGAATAACGGTTCTAGTTCTTTGGATCAGGGATGACTTCTCCAGGGCAAGTGAGGTTTAACTTTACTAGGGAAGTGATTTAAAAGCACTTGATGTTTGAGAAAAGGAAATGAGATGGAGCAGCAAGAACTAAATCCACGAGGTGGCAAAGTGTTTGGGATGTTTCATGAAATAAAAATAAGAACAGTGTGAAGTGTTGAAATGGGAGCAGAAAATTGGCTTAGATGTCGCCAGGCAGATAAGCAGGAGTCAGATCAGACAAGGTCTAGCAGAACAGATAAAGGAATTTGGAGTTTTTTCCTTAGGCACAAAAAAAAAAAAGTGATCTTAGAGGGTCAAGTGGCAATAGGAGATTTGTGTTTTAAATAAAATCCTTCTAACTGTAAAGATTGGAGTAGAGGTGACTTAAGACAATTGGTTAGGAGGCTGTTTTAAAAGACAATGCAAGACTTAATAGGCATCACAAGAGAGCTTTGGTGGTTGGCAATGTTCAAATAATACAGAGATATCAAGACAGTACAATTAGCAAGATTTGGTAATTGATTGGATGAGGTCAGGGAAAGAATGTTTACAGTGATACCCAGATTCCTGAGCAAGTGAATACCGAGCCATGACCTTTTACTAAGATTGTTTCTGATGTGGCCAGATGACAATAAATCTCCTCCTGGGAAACAGTTAACATTCTGTGTACAAATCCAAATGTTGCTCAGATTTGGTGGTCCTCTCAGGAGTATTCTGAAGGTCCCAACCACAATGGAGAGTTTATTAGTTCAGAAAATCTGACCTGAAATTTGGGAGACTTTACAAAAAGAAAACACTCTTGAGGTCAAATGGAAATTTCAGAACATCTGATCCAACACACACATAGTGTTTGGAAGGAGGATGTAGTCGTTGTAAACTCATGACCCATTGCCCCTAGTTTGGTGCTTCCTGAACTTTCAGTGAATACTATTAAAAGATATGGAGTCCCTCCATGTCCCCGTCTGTCTTCCTTCCTCACAGTGCATCTTCTTCTTCGTCCTTGTTCAAGGGCGATTCATTCTGGTATAAATGACATATATGCCCACATGTGTTTGGCTACTTCCCGATTCTTTTATATGACCTTGAGAGCTTTAATTTTAAATATTTGTCTACCATTCAAAGTACCACACAAAATATATGTGTTCCCTTTGATAAAGAAGTTTATAAGAATGAGTTTTACTTTCAAATGTTTTATTTTAGTAATAGTATTTGCAATAGCATTAATAAATACTTGTCCATTAGAAAATGGACACACAAAAAATGTGTTGTTGGTGACACTTCTCACCTCATTGAAATACCACAATCTATTTTTGCTGATCCCTACTTGCTCCTTTACATGAGTCACCTATGTAAGTCTGTCTTCCATTATATTTCATAAATCCTGTTATATAGGAAGACTATGTTCCTCAAATATGTTGTCTGTAATATCTGATGTATGTAAAGCACTGATATAATGCCACATAGATTATGAACACAAATCATTAATATTAGTTTGAAATTGCTTAAATGATACAATGGTACTAATGATAAAAAATGTGTATTAATCAGTATCCAATTCCAAAAGGCGTAAAGAGAGCTGTTCTCACCTACCCTGCAAATTGACTTCCACTGACAGGTCACCCACACGCATTTAGAAGAGCTAGCCACCTTTCCATACTCCAAAGGGTGACATAGCTGAAGAATTTTCTCTTCTGTGCACTCTCTTTTGGGACCCATTAATTCTCTTCAAGTAATAGAATCACTTTTATAAGTTCTGAAACCAGAACTCCACTCTACTGTATATTTGATCTATTTTTCTCAGTCTATCTCTGTGCTTATATGTTCTAGTCTCCACTAAGACTGTTCTAATAATTAGTCCAGGCTTACAAAATATATTTATATGATATAGATTAGGTGAGTCCTCTACCTAATCTATCTAACACTTTCTAACAATATTGATCTGACTAATCCCCAACACTAGAGAATTGAGAAATTGTTTTCAAAAGGTTACATTTTGACTTTCTTTCACAGATTCGTAATCAACCCAGAGGAAGATATTTGTCTCAGACTTTGAAGCCAAGGGGTAAAGCTAGACAGCTCTAAATTTCTGCAGAAATGTTATTGTAAATATTCCCAGTGCCTCTATTTTCTTACTTACAACTAACTCTAAGCCCACTCCCTGCATTGCATGTTTCTGTGATTGTACTTAATACACATATATTAAAAGAAAATAGGAAAAAAATGAGTTCATTGTGACATCTCCATAGAAACCTTAAAATGTTCGTGATATGATTTCTCATCTCAAAAACTTTGGGTTCTTTCTTATAATTAATAAACCAAATGTTATATAACTGACTCTCTGCTCAAGCAAAAATTAACTTGGCAGTCATTTTCTTTCAACAATCTAGAACACTGCATTAGTAAGACCTGTTCAGACAGAGGCATTTAACTGACTCTAACAATAACATTGCATGCCATACAATGTCTGTAAAAGAAGTAGTATCTAAGACCAATGTGGTTTTATCATAATTACAGTGTACTGGGATCTGCATCACCTACATCTTATTTGATTCATTTCCAAATCAGTTCACAGCAAAAGCAGCAGATGTATTATATAGAAGTGTTATTTTATGTGCTCATGTACATAGACACTATTTCTTTGCTGGATCAGTAGTGTTATGGATTATTGGTTTGATGGTGTTTTTACAGTGAAGAAAAAATGGAATATTTTTTAAAAATTTTATGATCTTCTCCAGATAGTCACCAACGCATTTTGAACAGTTCTATGAATGTTCAGTACAAATAATATATGGTGTAAATATTTCACATGTTGAAAATACAGCATATTGAAATATCAGTTCCTTAAGCAATGAAAAAAATTAGATTTAAATATAAATCAATCACTTAGTTAGTGTCAAGAAGGTATTCTGATAACAATGTACCCAAAAGCCAAGAGTTATTTAGTGATAACAGTTAGTAAAAAACATGGTGCTCCCACTGCCCATTGTGGGCACCCCCACCCCTGTCATTACTTTGCCATCACATCTTACCATGTAATGAAGGAAACAATACTATTATTACTTGCTCATGAAGGGTCTGCTTTTTGATTTCTCTCGTAATTTATCTTCAGTTGAACTGATATTGATTTCTTGAGGAAAATTGCATAATCTCCAAGGACATTTTTAAAGGATTAATCTTAGTTTGTGCTTTATTTTTTCCCCCACTGGTTTATTCTTCACAGTGATTTATCTACCTAATAACATTATAGATAAAAACCTGGTCTTTCAATTTATTTCTTCAAGAGCTGTTCATGTTTGAGCACGCTTTGTCCTTAATTGCCTGGGGATTTTTAGATGGCCTTGTCTTTAGTGGTCTGAAACAAGTTGCAATATAAGTAATTAAGGCACTGAGCAACAGAAGTCTACAAATTGCTGTTTTGCCTCCACGTGTGATATTTAACTAATTGCTCATTGCTGTGAAAAACCTTTAACTTCATAGATGTCATGACTTTAAAGTGAATAAACATTGCTTTTATATTTATTAAAATAATGTAGCGTATAGTGACTACCAAAGCTTCCAAACACTTGAAAATACCATCCTCTGCTAAATGCAGTGAAGTTTAATTCCAGATTTTTGAGATTATCAACCATTCTTTAGAAAACTGTAAAAATACATTTGACTTCACAGAGGCTATAGGATGCGAGGCAAATTAAGTTGCCAGGGAGTAAGAGAATTGGACCCTAGACCATTCCTGCCTAACTATACTACCTTTATTTCTTTGGTCTTTTTCTTTAATAAAATTAGGGATTACATTAAGTGACCATAAATGGACTCTTCAGAATGTCTTCATAGAATAAAGGACATTTACCTGGAATGAAATGAATGCTGGTATCATTCAGATATTATAATCATAATATGTACAGTGCTACTTGGGAGAAGTTTCTTGAAAAAATATTAAGTAGAGGTTTCCTTTGCCTTTGACTATTAATACATTGGTAAAGCCTTTTCCTGAACTTGAATATTAAACAAGTATTCACAGTCAGTCTGAAAAATGCTGCTGAGTTGTACAATTTTATTTGGTTTAGAATGAAGAATGGTCTTTGTGTCTACTTAAAACATATTCAGGAAGTGGGATGAATGAACTTGTGGTTCTTAAGTTCACATCGGGCACTGTGAATTCTGTACTAGCTATTTATTTTTTATTGCGGTTATTTCCCTAGAAATTTTGTTTACAGTTTTTCTCCCCCCTATGGTTTGGTGCCTGCTGTAATAACAATGACCCAAGAAACAAATCCACAATAAGTAAATAGCAATGGTTCTTTTAACACTCTCTCAAAGAAGAACTTGATGCCTCGCAAGATATTTTCTTCTTCCTCGGGCCTTTAAAATAACCTTAAACTTCAGACACAATCTGGCATCATCGCTGCCTGTAATAGAGATGTCAATATTGGAAGGCACTCCTTTCAACAGTTTGTATCCTGGATTGATCACAAGTTGGATGATTTTATTCCTAGAAGGCTGACAGATGAAGGCAGGGGAGGCGCAGTTGAAACCTCTGTAAGGATTTTTATGTGTATGTGTGCGTAGTTTTGGGGGAGTTTTGTTTCCAACTAAGAAAAGAAAACAGATTTGAATCTTATGCAGACATTATAAAAGAGAGACTGCTTTAAAGCAGTAAGAAATAACAATATTTTTATTCAAAGACACTTGAAGCTTGTTTTCATCCATAGCTGCCTGGGGTGCTGAGTTTGCTGAGCTTGTCTGCAGACCCCTAAAGTTTTCATCAATGAGAATCCTGAAGCCTAGGAGAAAGAATACATAAGAGAAGAGAGATAACTGCTCTTATTAGGCCTCTTCAGCCATCTGGTATAGAATTCTTTTTTTATTTTTATGAAAGAAACATTTGTTTGTGAGACTGCCTCTGACTTTTGTCATCCATCTTTACTGGAAGGCTGATTCTTGAGACCACTAGGTGGCAGTGTAGTCACACACTTATGGTTATTCATGTGCCTGCTTCTAAATAGGACTTCAGGCTTCAGTGTTTCTAAGCACCTCTTGCATCCTAATACATATGTCTTATCATTCAAAGGTCAAGCATATCTGAACTTAAATGATTTACTCTGTACATCAAGCTCTGTAAAATTTCCACTTATGTTTGCTTTTATTTTCAGTGAAAACACTTGAGCAAATTTTCAAAAGAATATTACACGTACTATGTACTTCTTCAACTAATTATATTTTTATTTAAAATGCTCAACATAAAAACATTTTATGACAACATGCAAAATAAAAACCATGAGATTCTATCATTTAAAAATGTATTCTAAAGTCACAAATAAGCTTCAATCTGTCTCTTGAAAATTTGTTTTAAAGGAGGAAACAAGCATTATTTATAATTATAATTTAAATCCTGAAGTACGATCAAGGACATTGCTGTGTGGATTATCTGATGTATTCATTTCAAATATTTTCTGCAATAGACTTACCAGAACTAATTATGTTTAGAAGAATGCATTTTACATGATTGTACTGTTACTATGATTTGAAACAATTCAGGTAGATCATTATAGAGCCTTCTTTAGAAACAGCTGAGTTTCTTAGGAACTGAGTTAGTTCTCTTGGATTCCTAGAGAATGTTCTGTAAAGAACATGGTAGCATTTCATTTCATAAATTTTTGGCAGACTTCCATGTCCCAGGCTGTCTTTATCACCTTCTTTAACACACCAAAGTGCAGTATTTGCAATTCAGAGGGAAAAAAATCAATAAAATTATTTCCTGTTTCTCATCTCTTTCCTTGTACTAAAATAAAAATACATTCAGAGCCTAGTAGGTAAACATGGTATCTGACAATGTTTCTGCATTTTCCAAATCTAAACTGTTTAATTAATCTGACTACCTGTGCAGTCTCATTCTGATACTTTGTAGAGAAGCTGATCTGGAGACACTAGTGGAAAGACACATTGCTCCTCCAGTTACACAAGCAAGAGCAAATAACAGATCTTCCAGTTTCTTTTTTAAGAGTGACCCCAAATCTGCCACCTTTTCCTTGTCACTTACATACCTCATTACCATGGAATTCTGCCATTCTGTGGGATCTGGCAATGTATTCTGTCCTGTTTCCTCTGAAACTCCCTTGGATGGAAGGAGTATAGAAAAAGACAGTGGGAAAAGCTAGATGTTATTTATTTGGGGCACACTAGAATATTTTTTAGACCACAGATAGGTAAACAGTGATAGGCTACTCAAGTTTTATAATGGGGTAAAAGAAGGTGTTAAACCTAGAAAAATACAGTTTTTCCTGAATCTCTCTTCACAACATCAATTTTCAAGGATTCATAAGTCTCCGATTTCCTTTTCATCTCCTCTACTTTGTTTGTTTTCTTACACATTTCCTTTTCTTTACAGATGGGGAGTGGGAATATGGATAGAAAAGACGCATCACATATCCCCATAGGAAGTTTTCTTTGGTGTTCAGGGGCCAGGCTTCCTCTATGCTCACAGTGCCCCCTGGTGGCTCTGTGAAATATGCTCTGAAATCTAAGGCTCTATGGCTAATGTACATTATGACCTGTTTTAATCCTTTTTGATCTGATTACTTTGGAGATAGGCTTCATGAGAACATCTTTTATATTTATATGAATAATCAGATTAATTTATAAGCTTTTTCATCAAGCACTCTTAGGCATATCAGGGACCAGAGAAAACGTGAAAGAGGCAAGAGTCTCTGGCAAACATTTTTCCACTCCCCAGCTACCATCTGGGTTGCAGGGGATTAGACATGGTCACTTTGGTTCTTACTTTTTTGTGAGGCTCTTACTAGACTTGTAAGGGTGTTAAAAAAAATAAAATAAAAAGCAATGCATAAACCAGGATGTATAATTTATTCCCAGAGAACAATTTAGTTCTTGGGGTATTCTAGCATGCAACATAGAGGAACACATAGATTTTCTTTCATCTCCATATTTCATTACTCTGGTCATTTAAATTTAATGCCCAAACAATTGACTTTTGAATATTTAAATTCCCCCAAATTGAATGACATGACCACCCTCTCGCTTGTCACATTTTGGCTTTTCCTAAAGACTTTCATTATTTATCTACATTGATTGGATGGCCTTTGCCATCTATTTGCTAGGCTTTAAAAGATTTAAGTCTTCCATAGCCATAATCTGGCTGCATTCTTCCACAAATTAATTAGTATTATTGGTCTCCTGTCATTTATTTATGAATTGTGCTTCCTTTACTTTTGCACCTGTTCAAACTAACTTCAAGCCTGTGTTGTACTAATAAAATATAAAGATTGGTCTTTACTAAACAACCTAAAGAAAAATGCACTAATATTTTGTAACCCAAATTTAATGTATTTTTATAATTTCTATCAAGATAGATGTTTGCTTTACGACCATTGAGAATATTGTTAGCACTAGTTACTACGTAAAAACACAGAGAAAAGTTTGTGAGTATACTAATGCAATGTAAAGTTGATTAAAATGAAAGTAATTTTCTATTTTTTTCTGGCTAAAAACAAAAGAAAGCTTTTTCACAGCTTTGAATGGCCTTAATTGTCTCAGTTTGCTTCAGGGTTTCACAGTACCAAAATTATCACTGAACTACTTTAAATTCCCCGATTTTACAAGGAGAAGTGATAAAAGTCTATTTGTTGGGACCTAAAATAAGTATAGTTAGAATACTGAAAAAATACATACTGTGATTCCTTCATGTAGGAAATCAGAAATTGGAAGTGCAGTAAGTCTAAAGAGATTTGTAAAGGTGTCTGGGAGAAGTGTGGATGCATGAATTTCTAAATAGTTTTCCAGAAATTACTAAGTCAGTGACTTCTTGCTGTGCTCAGGTATGGAGGTGCATTTTTACTAATCGTTAAATTTAACTTTGAGGTCCACCTGTGTCTCTAGAACCATGTCTTTATCTTCCAGAATGTGGTACAGATCTCAAATTAATTAAGAACAGCACATCTCTTAAAATAAGGCTGTTTTTTAAATGAAATGCTTATATCCAAGTGTATCTTGTGAATCACTAATTCTATTCACTTATAGAAATGCAAAATTAAAATATTTGTTTCTTTTGCACATGATGCTGTTAAAACATTGCTGCTACAGTGAAATCTGCGCTTTAGGAGCCTGCAACACATGGTGAACCTTAATCATAGACCCAGTGAGCAAGGCATTATATCAAGTACACAGTAACCCATATGTAAAACATAAAATAGCATGAATATTTTGCTGAATTCTAGCTTGAGATAGCATATGCTGCCAAATACTAGGTAAAGTTTCTGTTTCTAGTGTAAAATTTTGTCTCTAAGTGTTTTGGCTCATCAAACTCTGAGACTCTTTCCTTCCATCATTCATTTTTCCCATTCTTCTTTTCTTTTATCCCCCTGCCCAAGACTAGACCTCTTAAACTCTGGTGTGTTAAAGAGTTAATACTACCACACCAGGATAGGCTTGTTTTTATAGTAACTTATTAACGTAGTTCATGGCTAAGAACTGTGGATATGGAATAAGACCGTTTTGATGGGGCTTAAAGGAAAATTCAATTGCCAGAATCTAGTGACCCAGAGAGCATGGGAGGACTTTTGGCAGAACAAAACTGGGAGTACCTAGTCCTCAGGGGATGGCATAGTATTATTAGTAATAATGAAGAAAGAAGGGACCTACTTTGGACTCTTTCCATCTGTTTCACAAGGTTCCTGTTGATTAGAATAAGAACAAATGCACTACATGATTGACGGCAGGTCTGGGAAACCCAAAGATTAATTTCTGCCTCACTTCTGCATCCCCTCCATTACCTCTAATTTCAAGATGACCTTATTTGGACTCCTTATACTGTCTTTAATTCTGGCCCAGAATTATTCAAATTTACCTTAATTTAATGTTACTTATGATTACTTTCAAAGAAAAGGGAAGATCAATCACAGATCTTAAAAAAATCAATATATTTAGATACGTATTTGCATTAGCCATATTTATATCAAGTGCAATGAAGCACAGTGAATTTAAGTGACTCGACCAATAGCACTCGGCCAGAACCAAGGCTTCTTGTTCCTCTGCACAGTTATTTCCAAAGCACAAAGGTGGCTTGTCAATATAAGACTATGTCTTATTCATTTATGATTTATCTGTCTGGATTACCTGTACTAGGAACTCCTCAGCTCAGAAAGTTGCAACATTTCATTCACTACACTGCATAATGGTGACCTTAGGGAATTCAAGTTCACTTGCTAGAATTATAGCACATACATTTTAGATACTGGTGAAATACTCCTACAAGTATTCATTCTACTTTCTGTTTGGGAACAGTTTATTCATCAAATACTATATACTATTCAGCAAGCAAAAATAATACTAAGAAATAGCTCCTTGAGAGTGTGTGGTGGGGGAAAGGAAGGATCAACTGTAGTAATTTATTGTCTCTGTTAGTTCTACTTTTCAAGATTTCCAAAGCAGGCAGAACTTCCGAACGGTCGCAGACTGGAGCACTCCAGACGACCCCAGTGGGGGACGGGAACGCGGGGACGCGGGGCCCTGCGGCGCCGGGGAGCAGAGACTATGTAAAAGAAAAAGCCTGGGCAGAAGCTGGGTCAGCAAGAATGTCACTCCTTATATTGGTGTCTATTTTCTTATCTGCAGCATTTGTTATGTTTTTGGTATATAAAAATTTTCCTCAGCTTAGTGATGTTCTGGACTTGGTGCCTCATTCTGCTATATGCTCTCCTATTTGGTTGGAAGACCAGTTGTGTACAAATACCTAACAGAGAAAGCAGTAAAATGGTCACAGCAGGTGTTGCACCCCCCTCTTTTGTAGCAATTAAAGCAGGAACAACACTGTACCAGCTTACAACTGCAGGGGAAGCTGTTTCCTGGAACTCAGTATTTATTTTGATGATTTTAGCTGTTCTTTCTATTCTGCCAGCCATCTTCCAAAAAAAACTAAAGCAAAAATTTGAGTGAAAAATCATCTGGGTTTGGGTTTGCTTTCATCATTATCATCATCATCATCATCACCATCATTATCATCTCAGGATTAGCAGGTGCATCCATTTATGTTTCTAAATCACCTCTTCAGTAATTGAAACGAGGAATTTGTAAAATAATATTTCCTATCAGACATAAAATAAATGCATATAAGTGTCAAGGTAAAAGAGGAAAGTAAAAATGGAAATTGATATACTATGAAAAGTACTGTCATCAATAGTTATTATACACATAAATTATTGTACCAAGGGTACCTATAGGTAGATACTATAATAATAGCATGGTAGGAATTCTTGGTATAACTGATTCATTCAAGTTAATATTTTTCTCATATCTAATGATTAAAATAGATAGTGGTGCAATTCTTGGTAATATTAGCCTTCTTTCAGAGCTTAAGCTGGATAACTAAAGTTTCAAAGAGATTTGTTTTTTCTCTTTTTGCCTTTGATGTAATGAATTTGTTTAGAGGTTGTATCCTCATAGACCACTGAATATAGAAAGGATATCAAGTTACCTATTTTGTTAATATTATTTATATTTCTCTTATAGACTTTTATCATGGATTAGTCTGGTAATTTAGATTCTGGCCAGTCTGTTTTCATCCTTTTTTTTCTACCTTTTACAATGTTTGCACCGTCATATAAAAAATGAGAATTACATGATAACTATCATATTGGAGTTGATAATTTATATTCAGATAATATTTTGTTACAGTGTCTCTTTAATATCTCTGAAGCTTATAGTTTTTAGACATTAGAATAATTATTTTGTATTTTGAAACAAACAATGGCAGCATGGCACTAGTGGTTAAATGTTGTTTATTTGTTCTAATGACTGTAAAATTTACCTCATTTATTTATTAGTCTGGTCATTAATTATTACGTAATTATCCCTTTTATGCATGATACACCTAGAAGAATGCCTTGTTTTCCTGTGATGGCTTTTTTTGTTTGGGACTGTTTTTGATTAATGCAGTTTCCCAATTTAGAGTTTTTACTTTTCTAACTCAAAAAAGTAACTTCTCATGTGGTAACTATTGTACTTAAATAGTTCTGGAAAAACTAAACCACTTTTTGCTGCTTGATTAATGGTAATGCCCTTGGTTCCTTGTATCCAGGACACAGCCATTCTAAAGTACTGTGTCAGTTTTAGCTTCATCAAGACTGTCATTATGTTGAAAAGTGTTTTAGCTGTGTTAAAAATCCTTTTATGTTTTCATTGTGAGAAGATCATCCTTAAAGTTTCTACTACATGATGTGGACTGATTTATTTTTTTCTATCACAGTATTAACAAATGGATGTATTGTAAATACAAAGAAAATATATTGGTTAATATAGTAAGTCTTATGTCACTTGGCCTTTTGTGCAGAATTATTTATTATTATTTCTAGCAATGTTTTCTTTCTTGTTGACCAGAGTCTGAATGATAAACTTTTGTTATTTTTTACAAATCAATTAAAACATAGCCTTTTGGGACAAAGTTCACTAAATATTACCATATAAAATGTAATTGAGCAAATTTTTATCAGACTTTTAAAAATAAAAGTAAGAGCTTGGACTCGGGAGAAGCCCATTTACTCTGGTATGTGCACATTGTACTTACTCTATTATCAGAGTGTTTTCTCCATGTTTATTATATACCCTTTCGCTTTGCTATTTATTTTTCCTGTTAGAAAACTATAGCTGTCAATTTAGATGGTGGTATATTTTCTTCTCCTAAGAGAATTGCCAGTTTTTCCAGGTTCCTCATCAGAGACTTCATCGGGCTAAACCCCAAATATACTTGGTGGCCTGTATTCATGGAGTCACAGACTTGGCCTAAGTCCAAATGTAAATTCAAGCTTCAGCCATCTACCCCAACACTTTTTTTTTTTTTTTTTGGTGCTGGGGTTTGAACTCAGGACCTTGCACATGCTAAGCATGTACTTTTACCATTGAGCCATAACCCCAGCCCCTTTGGTCACATCTGAAAGACCATTATGTAGTAGTGGCCACAAGAGAGCAAGCATCTGCAATGGAAGGTGAGTGAATTAAATAAATAGAAAGTTGACATACTAAGACACTAAGGCTATTATCTTCTTAATTAATGGTCTTTCTCTAGAGCTCTGTTACTTTGAGTGTCATATATCTAAGATACTTAATAAATGCAAACTAAAATGTAATAATAATAATAATAAAATAAATTGTACTGGAGAAAAAAAAAAGATTTCCAAAGCACAGAAAGTCTAGCTAAAACTAAGTAAAAACAGAGATACAAGGCTGGCACAGTGGTGCATGCCTGTAATCCCAGGGCCTCAGGAGGCTGAGGTAGGAGGATCCTGAGTCAAAGCCAACAGTGAGGCACTAAACAACTCAATAAAGACCCTGAGTTGTTGTCTAAATAAAGTACAAAATGGGACTGGGGATATGGATCAGTGGATGAGTGCCCCTGAGTTCAATCCCTGGTCCCTACAAAACAAAAACAGAAACATTGCAACTCTGATAGTATCTTCCTGAAGATCTTCAAACTGGAAGCAAAGTACAATTTAACTTTTGCCAAGTTGTATTTTCAGAGATTTTTTCCCCTAAACTTCTGCAGGCATTTTTATCTTATTTTATTACATAATGAGCATTGTTTAGTCTCAAGGTTAATTGGTAACTTTGTATAATATTTGTGTTAGTTTCTCTAATCCCATTTGCTGCAAAAATCTGTTAAGTGGGTGAAGACAAGAGTGCACCAACAATGAGCAGATGAAATGTATTGTTTATGGAAATAAATCAACAATTAGATAACGACTTTTAAAATTTCTCAAAAAATTACACTTTTGGAAAGGCATGAAAAAAGATGCTTCCTCTTAAAACAAACCTTGAGTCAGATAATAGGTCATTCTTGCTCTGATAGAAACCTTCAGCTTAGGATTCTAAAGCCTTTAGGGTGTTGTCTTGTGTTTCTGGACCATACAGAGACTTTTCCTGACTGAATCTCTGGATGGTTTTCTGGAGTCCAGAGGTAGGAATCAGACAAAGAAAAGCAGTCCAAAGCTGCAAATGGTTAAAGAGAAGAAAAGTCCCCCTGGAACTCAGTCCTTTAACTCCAATCCAAAGACTGAAAGTTGTACCTGGGAACTTCGGGGCACGTTTCTCCATTTCACCCTTAAATGCAGCATGCTCACCTCAGTCTAAGGAGGTGTGGAATTTTTTCCTCTAGTGTTATGGTGCTTACCCACAAAGAACCAGAGTACCAAGTAAGTTCCAATATCTTAGGTATTTCCGGGAAACGTCCAATATTGTCTCTGTTAGTCATGGTTAATGCTCATATGACTTGGAAGATTAAACATTTATCATTATCTTGTTTAATGAATATTTTATCTTGTGTGAGAATATGGCATATTTACATAAGAAAAACAGATAAAATACATATTTATTTGCATTATGTTACTCTCTTCAGTATTATTTGGTGATCAGAAATAATCCAGTTACTTTCCGAAGCATCTGATAAATTAATGTCATTTTCATTTTGGACAAATCTAATTCAATAAAATTTACATTATATGCACCTACCTTGTCAAGTGCTAAAGTAAATATGTTTTTTCACAAAAAATATTATTTCTTCACCTCTACCTATGGTGTCCACTGATACACAATTAATTAGCCTAGCATAAGAATTTCAAGGGTGACAAAATGTCATTTATATAATAAATGTTACTTTCCTATTCAGTTTCACGGATTTCTTATCAATAATTTAGAAAGAATTAATAATATATTTATAGCACATGCTAGAAGTAGGATAAAATTATTTATAAATGCTTAATAAATGTTTGATAATGCTTTTGCCATCCATGTTATAAATGATAAATAGGTGACTATAGATACCTTGTTAAAAATTAATGTCCAGTGGTTATGGTTATTCTGTAACGGCTTGAAAAAAGTTATTAAAAGAGTGAATTAACATTGTGCGTACATTCTATAAACCAATTATGGCAAAATATGTAAGCTTTGAAGTCGTTTGTAGGAATTGTTGGGTTATTATAGCTAATGATATTTATTCAGTAGTAGTAATTTACTGTGCATAATACCAAGTACACTAAGATTCTGTTTCTCTTAGACCTAAATTCCAGATCAATCTTTGCCAAACTTTGATTGGCTATGTCCTCGGACATCACAATTTCAAGAAAATTGCTTGTAAGTCATTTATTTTCAGATATAAACTTGAAATTGTACTTTTAGTTAAGGAGGAAATAGATTATAGTGTATAACTACAGTTTCCTAACGTTTTTATTTCAGAATCATCACCTCCTATTGATCTTTGGTGAGAAATGTGGAGTCCCGAGTAAGAAGGGGGCCTCATACAGATTAGGGAATCAACTCTAGGCAATCATTAGGATGACACATATGTCATTCAGTTCTCTCTTGCATTCCAGAAAACAGGTGGAGCTAAGTTAGGGAGCTAGCGTATATAATGTGGAGAAGCAGCCCCTGAACAATCCAAATTGCTTATATGTATAATGACATCTGTGAGCATGTGCATGATGCTTCATAAAACTCATCCCATCACTTTTGTTAAAACTATATCCTTATCTACATCCACATCTGATAAAGTTATATTCTTACTTAACTTTCTCAATGGCCCCCTGTTATTTTCAGAATGTTTAAGCTAATTTGCATTTTAATACCATGAGGGTGACAGGATTCCAGATTGAAAGTTTCAATTTAGGGGTCAAAGTTACATCAGAGAGAAAGGGAAAAAAGGGGAGAGGAAATCTCATCAAAATGGAGGAAAGATCAGTAGAGCAGACGAAGAGGTTTGAGGAGGAGGAAGAAGGGACAGGGAAAGTGAAGAACCCTGGAATGAAACTGACTGAACTTTCATATGTGTGTGCATGCATGTGTCACAGTGGTCCTGGCTTAGGTTGTATTTACAGAACACTAATTTTAAAAAGAAAGAGAGTAAACTGTAAATGGATTGACGTGGGATCAGTGGAGGGAGGAGCTGGGGTTGGGGGGAATGCTGGAGATTATATTTTGAAGTCAATTTTGTGCAGTGCTTTTGTGATTATTTCAGGGTATATTCTGTTGTATTCACTAAAAAGAGTTTTAAAAAATAAAAATAAGGATGAATGCATTCATATTTTAAAATATATATATATATACAAAATACAAAGAGTGAGGAGATAGGTCACAATGCAAATATATTTGGAGAGAGAGAGATGCCTTGGGAGTCCTCCTGGCTCAATTCAGGAGGAAGAGTAGGTCTGCCACCCCCTCAATTCAAGTCTCCTACAAGAGGCTTTAAAGAGACCACTTTGGAGGATGTGCTGTGTCCACTTATCTGGTTTAAAGATGAAAGGTCATAGCCATTGGCCTAACAGAGTGCAGAATGAGGAGGAGTCACTGGATCCATCATCATGTCAAAGGTATATGAATTCTAGGGGAAAATGTGAAGCCATCAAAAAGAAAGTTTATTGGGTTATTCTAAAAGGACCTTTCTGAAAGAATGTTGGGCAAAGGGTAAGTGGCTCCTAAAAGAGTCTGTGTGGGGAGCAGGAGGAGCCAAATATGAGTGATTCAGGAAGCTTTCTTGAAAGAGGCAGCTTTAGGCAGCTACAGACATTCATTTCTTTTCACCCTGTGAACTCAGGATTTAGGTAACCAAGAATACTCACTGTATCTTGCAGGGGGAAGTGCTGTGGGAAATTATTAATGTACACTTTCTATCCACAGTGCTGCACTGACAATGCACAAAGAAAGAAAGATGTAAACCCAGCCTCAGCGCTGTTAGGTTTATTAGAGTAATAAGAACAATTCAAAAACTTAATAGCTATACAGAAATGGACATGGGGTCGGGACATAGCTCAGTGATAGAGCATTTGCTTAGCATGGTTAAGGCCTGAAGTTCCATCCTCAGTACTGCAAAAATATAAATACACATACACACACAAATTATATAGAAATAGATGTAAGTGTAGAATGATAAAAAAATATTTTAAAAAATGATGTAACTGGAGAGCATTTAAAGGATTAGAACCAGGTAAGGAAGAGCAACTTTTCCATAGACAAAAAGAAGTAGATAATAAATATTGATGGAGAAGATAAAGATTTAACGTGGAAAAGTAAAATATTCAAGGAAGGACATTATATGCTGCACAGATTAACCCAGGTTATGAGAAAATGAGTCATTTGTGAAATGCAAATTAGATATGCTTTTTTGATGCAAAAGCTGAGAGACTAACATATAAGAAATTTAAGAGATTCCAGAGTGAACTAAAAACTGTAAAAGATAAGCAATGGCTTTCATCTCCCCTGTATCCACATGTCATGGATCATCTGAGCTATTTATTTCATACATACACCAAAATGCCTTTGTTCCATTAATAGTATTTAAATTTCTGTCTCTTTAATTAATCATAAGCTTTTTGAGAGTAGAAACTTGCTGCAATTCGTTGCCTGATCAGAAGGCACCAAGCATTGAGCTGAGTACCTAGCAGGCATTCAGTAATTATTTGTGGATTTCAGGATTAGTCACAACATCAGGCAAAGACAGTTACTTCTGCTTCTTTACTTAGCTGTATTGGAGGCAGTTGCAGTAATTTATTCAGGCAGGTCAGGCCAGGACTCTGGCAGACCATGAAAATGGAAATGAAGAGACTGACTTGAGAAATATGGAGAAAAGCATCAGGAGAATTTAGTGACAGACTGGATAGAATATGACAGAAATTCAGGTGCCATTTTGGAAAATGCCAAAAGCATTGTTGAGGGCAAAATCACCTAAGCAGATGCCCTTATGCAATCAGGCAATGCCATGGAAGATCTAGTTATCACAGAAGGCTTTTTCTCTGTCTCCTTCCTGGCTTGCAAATACTGTCAAGCTACATTAGCACCAAAAGGAGTTAGATTGCAATGACCTTTACTAATCCACCACATTTATGTTTGTACTTTTCTAGCAATAAAGGTAACATTACAGTTATTAATGTCAGCATTTTCTTTGGAAACAGTGGTGAACTCATTAAGAACACTGCCAGGTGTTGCCAACCCCAGGTGTGAACCTAGTGGTTAGTGAGATGTAAATAACTCTTTATGGAAAATTTGCAGTCTAACGAATTAGCAAGCCTCACACAAAGCCAAACTAGCTTCCTGTGATTAGCTTCATTACTCCACTAGCTGCTTTCGTGCAGGTCAAAGAAAAAAGTGGCATATGCCCCTCCTTTTAGCATATAAATCAGATTAGTATCTACCTCATTGCCCACTGTTTCCAAGGAGAGCTGTCAGCCTTTCCACAAAAACTATGAAAAGATCCACACTGAAGTGCATCTCAGGTCTCTGGTATGATTTCGTTCCCTTTCTCTGAGAGGCATGCTGTTAGCAGTGATATTCTGTCCAACTACAAAGATACAGCTTCTATATTACTTGCTATTTAGGAGAATGTCATCTGCTGGTGGAGGTAAAGAGGAACAATACTTTTGGGTTCTTGTTCAACAGCTGCTCAGTGGTTAGCAGCTGTTTCAAGGTCCCTTTCCTGGTTTAGATGCTGTTTTTCATTTCTCTTCCTATAATCTCTGAAACAAATGTCAACATGATTAAGATACCAAATAAGAATGAGAGATAGACAGACAGACTGAGAGAGGGAGATAAGCATTTGGGCATCTTCAAGTCCAGATGAGGAAATCTGCTACTGTGACTGTTTTGTTTGTACTTGATGCAGTCTTTAAATGTGAGCAGACACTTGAAGCACTTGAAAGGTTTATGTATTCCCATGAATGTCACTATAACAGTAATGACAAAGGAAATGTCTTTATGTGCCATGACAACAGTATTAACTATGTGATAATCTAGAAACATATTTGATCAATGTAGTTTACACATGATAACTTTTAAAACTGCCATTTTTACCTTTTTGCTTTAACCTGAATTGACTGCATATTTTTACATATTTGATGCCCCTTTAACTCATACAGGTACTAAAGGATGATTTCAGTGAAATAGGGTAGTATTGTGGAATTCAACCACCTTGCTATAAGGTGTTAGACAAGGTATTTAACCTCTCAGGAAAAACAGAGGCAATAATTCCAACCTAGTGAGTAATAAATGAAACATTATGTTATTTATCTATCAGTTCATATTAAGTAGAGTATGTGTTCATAAATTCTGGTGTCCTACTGTTTCAAGAAAATAGCAATCAATGTAACAGTGTGCTTATTTTGGGTCTTCAGTAAATACACTTCATTTAAGATAATTATGTTGTTGTTGATATTCATCTGTAAATATCCATCATGCCAAGTGTATTACTTGCCCAATATTCTCACCTTCAATAATAGTCTCAGAAATCACTCACATTTAGGAAGAAGACTAACTCTGCACCACACAGGAGTGCCCTGCTGCCATAACATCAGGACACACCATAAGCCCTATGAAAAGTGTTTAGCAAAGGAGAAATAAGATGAACTTAGAATATGTGTCTACAGGGGCTAGGCTTGTGGTTTAGGGGTAGAGTGCTCACCTAGCACGTCCGAGGCCCTGGGTTTGATCCTCAGCAACATATAAAAATAAATAAAATAAAGGTATTGTGTCCAACTATAACTAAAAAAATAAAATATTAAAAAGAATATGTGTCTACCAAGCTCTGCCCAGTAGACTCAGTGAAACATTTAGCAGTGTTGTATCATTTTGGATCTGAATTTCCCCCACGGCCTATGTTTTACAGGAATGGTGGTACCATTGGGAAGTGGTGGAACCTTTAAGAAATGTGGTCAAGTGGAGAGTCTTTAGGCCTTTTGTACCTCCAAGGAGGATAGTGGGATCCCAGCTCCTTCTTTCTCTGTTTAGATTTCTTGGTCATGCACAGTTTTACACCATTAAGTGCTCCTGCCACACATATGTGCATATATTGTATTCTTTTTTAATATTTATTTTTTTAGTTATAGGTGGGCACAATATCTTTATTTTATTATTTTATTTTTATGTGATTCTGAGGGTCAAACCCAGTGCCTCATGCATGCTAGGCGAGCACTCTACCACTGAGCCCCAGCCCCAGCCCATATATATTGTATTGTATTCTTAGTGTATGCTCCACACTGTGTTAACAGTTATTTATAAAAGTGAAGTGAAAGGTATTTCTTAATCCCAGGGAGCACACTGGGTAAGGTAGAATGAAGGATAACTTGTGTGTAGTGGAAAGGATCTGGTGTTAAGAGTTGTCTTAGCACATTTTGTGTTGACATAACAGAATATCTAAGTATGGGGATTTTATGAAGAAAGGGAGTTTATTTAGCTCACATTTCCAAAGGTTAGAAATCCAAGACCAGGTAGTCATGTCTGTCTGGCATATGGTAAGGGCTTTGTGCTACTCCACACATGCTGGAAAAGAGAGATGGTTAGCGGAGAATTAGAGAACAGGTAAAACACAATGAGTAGCCTGATTCTATAACAGTCTCACAAGAACTCAGCCATCTGCACAAAAACTAACACAGTTTAAAGACAACTAATGCATCTCTTGAGACAAATATTAACCCATTCATGGAAACAGCCCTCATGACCTAATTATCCCTTAAAAATCTCATACCCCAGCACCTTTAAAGTAGCAATAAAATTTAATCATGAGTTATGGCAATGATAAACCACATTCAAACTGGAGCAAGAGTGAAAGAACTTGGATTTTAATCTTAGTCATATATATATATATATATATATATATATATATATATATATATATGTTTGAATTTGAGGAAAATAAAACTATTTTTAAGGTTCGGTTTTCTCATCTGTATTATTAGATTATAATAATAATAAAACAGGTTTTGACTTTTATCATATTGCAAATAAAATTTTAGTGAATGTGAAGAGAAGATTTTTATAAACTGAAAGAATATATTCTCTAGATTTAGCCATGTGAAGGAAGGCTTTTTTTTTTTTAATCATATTGTATCCATCTCTCAGGCCAGTACATTTAGTGGAAATTCAACATTGAGAGAATGGTAGGATGAAGAAGCTAGGATCATTTTAAGCACAATTACTGAAATAAGCTTAACAAGAAGTTCTCATTGATGGGTAACTTATAGTATCTTCTCTGCTGACTATAAACAAAAATTTAGAAGGAATTAAAATGGCAGCTACAGATTAGTTTTAGAAAAATTTATGAAGTTCTCTTAATCTGGTCCTGGAAAGAAGTAGTGTTAATTATTTTTAAATTTACAAAATAGCTAGATAAAAGTTTGCCATATGCCATCATTAGTTCATTCAATTCTTTTAAAAATTCTGAAAAATAGGTAATTTACTATCCCTACTATATAGAAAGGAAGTAAAGGCATAAACCAGTTTGGTCCCTTGCCTATGGTAACCCAGACAATGGACCATCACAGTCTGTTTCCTTCCTTGCAACATTCTGCCATTCTGCCTGTCTTGACAGAATGTGATGGATTGTTTTATATAATGGACACTTGGGGGAGCAACAAAGTAAAACAAGGATTAAAAAATAATATTTAAAAAAATCATTCTGAAAGGAAACATGGAAAGTGCTACTACCATTGAGAAAACCCAAGAATTAGGATTTACAGTAGTGATTAGACTTTTGAGCACAGCATTGTGGTCCATGCCTACAATCCCAGTGACATGTAAGGCAGGAGGATCATTAGCAAGTAAATTTTAGTATAGAATACATGTTCTTTACGATCTAGTTTCTATTATTACATCTTCAACTGTATGCTGCCTCCATGCATGACTTATCCTCCTCCATGACTTATCCATACTATCAATGTTTTCTAGGATATATTTTGTCTCCCTCACCTATCTTTCTCTATACTCACTGTTCTATCTGTACCCTTGACCTAGCCCCAGCCTCACACTTCTCCTGAGGTGCAGCTCACACTCCACTTTGGTAATGGTCTCCCACACAATTGGACAATTTCTCCTTTGTCTCAATAGCACTTTTTGAGAACTCTGTTAGAACTATCATGTCATATTGCATAAAGACCAGACTTGTCATTAAAAGATTTGTTTCCTTGACAAAATAAGTAGTCTTGAAAAAAGAAAGGATGCCATTTTCATTGTAGAGGATGAAAGCATCTGAATTCCAATTGAGCTATTGTGATTTTCAATAATATGGAAGATGATAATGTCTTAAAAATTTTTCAGTCTTTCTTCATTCAATGCCATGGCTCTAGTTTTAAAGAAAAAAGTGTTAGCTAGAGGACTGCTTCTACTTGGATACACTTTAATAAAATATTCTTAGCAATAAAGCTAGTATTTATTGACCACTTACCAAGTGTTAAGCAGATGCAAAGCACTTTTTCTGGAAAATTATAGGCAATAACAATATTATTATTGCTAAACCTACCTAAGGAAATCAAATAAAATCCAAAACTCACCTACTTGGTAGAGTATGGAGCCAGGATCCAAACCCAGTCTAATCCCAGAAATTAAGCTCATTATCAATTTGCTATAGGGTCCCCAATTCTATCTTTCCTTTTAAAATAACTACAAAAGGGGGGAATAGCCTTGGTGTGGAGTGCTAATCTGTATTAGGACTGAAAAAATGGTCTACGTTTGTCAATGGGTTGGTTGTTACTTAATGTGGGTAGGAACAGAATGTAGTTGGTGCTGTGGGAAGAGAAACCTATAAAGATGAAGGTAAAAAACAGCAGGTGAAGGAGTCAGCCAATGAAGAAAGCATGTGGGTAGAAAGGATAGAGGGGCCCTTCCAACCCTGTTCTGCAAAACTGTGGAAATACTGCTACAGCAGAAGCATATTTCCATCATGCTCAATGAACAAGAAGGGAAACACAAGTGGTTTGTGGGAGGCCTGTGGATATATACTCTTAGCACTTCATTTACATTATATTAAGAGAGAAACTAAATACATCTATTGTTTTCAACAAATATTCTGGTTTTAAACATTATAAACAAAGTACTTCAGTAAACAGGAGCTGACTTACCCCAATCTATTAAATAAGGGCCGCTGGAGGCAATATAATTAGATAAAGAGTCTAGCAATATCTTAGGCCTCTGCTCTTCTAATTCCCACATGGAATAATTCTTCAGAAGCTGTTCTTCTGTTTGCTCAGATCAAAGGTAGCTACACTACAGGGATATTGTACTTGGTAATTGTGGAACTAGGGGACAGAGGTAGGGAGTCACTTGATCTCATGGCAGTTTACCCATGGTACAGTAGCAGGTTAATCTCTAAGACTAAGATGCAGGGATTTAATCAAGAGAGCACAGAGGTTTCCTTCGCAGGCATATGTAGCAAAACAGGGAGTTTCTGATTGTAAGGAGCGTATATTGAAGTTCCATGTTTCCATGGCCATAAAAGGCAGAGCCATACACTGAAATACCTTCCTAGGAGGGACATCTCAGTTTTCAAGTTTTATTTACCTCACACCAACTTGCATATAAGTGACAGCTATGGTTTTACATAAAACAATTAGTTTAAAGGCCATTCTGGAAAAATAAAAAGCAGTTTTGGAAACATGTTCATAAATCTTTCTCTTCCATATGTATCAGAAGGAAACA
This sequence comes from Marmota monax, assembly GCF_021218885.2. Taxonomy (NCBI): domain Eukaryota; kingdom Metazoa; phylum Chordata; class Mammalia; order Rodentia; family Sciuridae; genus Marmota; species Marmota monax. Next base: position 4,189,299 of record NW_026694479.1, on the reverse strand, counting down.
GTGCAGTAAGAAAAAAAAAATAGTCCTGTTAGTTCAAGTTGCAAGGTCAGCAATTGCCAGGTCTTAACGGATTTTTTTAAACATCTTTATGATGATACCCATCTCTCATCCTCTGCTTCAGTAGTGGAGATATATGGCCATTATTAACCAAACAGACAGGGTCCCAGGGCTCTAAATTTGCGTTAGAGTCCATATCCCACTGTCCTTAGTACTTCGAGATCACCAGCATTTTAATTCAGTATTTGCATTTCATTCCTTGTGATGAAGAAACATGAGACCTTGAGTAGGTTCCACAATGTTCATAGTGTATTTTACTTTGTCCCACACTGGCCCCTCTGGGTGTTCACCTCTCTGATGTGAAATTGTCTACCTGGTGATATACGGTGTAGTGGGGACAAAAGAGGAAGACTGGTTTGGATCAAATAGGAAAATATGGTTTCTAGAGATGGCATTCATATTTATCTTCTAATCAGAAACTGTGAGGACTGGGGAAAAGTGATTGATGGAAATGATGCACATTATGTTTATTACTAAAGAAAACTTTAAGGGCTGAGGATGGTGGAGTGTTTGCCTTTCATGTGTGAGGCCCTGGATTCAATCTCCAGTACTACAAAGATAAAGAAATAACTAAAAATGGAAAAGTTTATTGTATTTTTACTTATAATAGTTGTTTTTTTTTTTGAAGCAAGTCTAATTATATAAATTACTTTAAAATAAGCATAAAAGGTAGAGTATATCAAAATAAGTGATTCAATTAGATTTCATTTATTTGTAAGATAATCCTATTAAAACAGCAATTTATATAATCTCTAAATATTCAAGGAATATAATAATTACTCTATATAATTAACATTTCAAATCATTTTATGTGAAATAAAATGGACTGTTGACAAGAAACAAATAAATACTTCTTCATGACTGCGATGCTATTATTTAGCATTTTAAAGCAAATTGTATAACCCTTCCAGGAATCTACTATCTAAGTAAGATAACATATAAAAGTAAGATGTTTGCTCAGAATGTTGTCTTTGTTCCTTCAGTCCCTGGGATATTATTTAGGACATAATTGCTGCTGTGAGTAATTTTTCATAAATAGTATATGATGTATTCTATAGTGTAGAGATGGAATTCGTGTTTAAATATGCAGAAAGATAGACTAGAACGCAATGTTTGTTTCCAATTTGTTCTTTTTCAGCACAGCAGGGCACTAATAATAGGGCAGGGAAAGGATACAATGACTTTTCAAGGTAGCTTCCAACTTTCCTTTTCTACTTTCTATAATATGAGGTGGCGAGTCAATTGAAACACAAAGAAATCATTTTGAAACGAAAAAGAATGTGTCTATTCCAAACTTTCATATATTTGAAGCAGACATCTTTTATGACCTATTCTGTCTTTTTGGCAAGTCATTACTACAATTGAGCTAATTTTCCTATCTGTGATCTTTAGTATTGTAATAGACTACTAGGGACTGCCAGATAATTCTTAGTTGTCCTCAGGTTAATTGTGCAGGAAAGGCATAGTAGAAGAGTGTGCCAGGTTGGGTTTGATAGAGTTGTTTCTCCCAATTATTATTTTAAAGTGACTCCATTGTATGACCTTGGACAAGATAAGAAATTTCTTTAGCTACCCTCATGTGTAAATTATAGCCAGAGATTATGCTAAGGACACAGGGACTTCATGAAACTTATAATCTAGTTAGGGAGATTGCAAATATATGCATATTGTACATATATATATATATGTGTGTGTGTATATATATATAAATGTATAAATGTATGTATATGTTTATAAACATATAAAATTGGTCTTTTATAAAAAAAATATATGACATATAAATATAAAATATATAAATTTAAATATGACTGTTATAAGTTGTCATTGTTGCCCTAAAATAAACTTGCTGTTCTGGGAGAAAATTCAAAGGGTGGATCTATTTTAGAATACGTGCTTTAGGAAGGTATCGATTAGGAACATGTAAATGCAGAGAGATCCAAAACCATCTGATCAACGTCTCTTTGGAGCTTGTTGCAAGATTGGTAGGATGAGATAGCAGTGGAGGCCATTAAAACTTAAAGTGAAATATAAATGTACAATGTTGTGAGTCTTCAAGAGGGAATGGGAGAATGGTTTTTCTCCTCCACTTCTCAGAGCATTATGTAAAGATGACCAACCTTAGTTCACTGCTAGGAGAGCAACCAGAATAGATGACTCAGAAAGTGACTCTAATTTCAAGAACCTTGCTTGATTTGGCACTATATGATGCCACCTAAAGCCTAGCTCCATTATTCTAGTTTATAAAATCATTTGGTTTAATGTTACTTTTTAATATAGTAAAATCCATTATAATATAAATGCATGCAATTTTTCATATTCCTGAATTTTATCATAGGGTTATTTAAGTTTTTAAAGATTTAATAAACACTAATGTAGAAAGCCAAGCTGTAGCACAAAAACATTTTTCTCTAACAGCAGGGCCCATTTAATTTAATCTTGGAATACATGATTTATCCTTAAAGAGAGATACTGTTAGAAAAAAATGAAAAACATTGTTCATGGCCATATGTTATTGTAAAACAGCATATTTGAATATTTTAAAGACACTAAATTTGGTCCAAATTGAAGTAGGCTTTTTTCTTTTGTTGACACTATGAAACATATGCTGGGAATATGAGCCATAATTAAGCAGTAAGAGACAACAGGGTGTGTGTTGTGTTGGGAATGTGCCATGTACTGGGTGTGTATTGTGTAAGGCCAAAGAGAGAGAAGCCCATAGCCACCACCGTGGTGGCACAGTTCCAATCCAGCATCTGAGCATATGCCTTGCAGCATGCTTCTGCCTTATTAACATGCCCTTATTATGAATAGTGCTACTTTATGGTATAAGAACATTGCAAACCTTTAATACTTGTGGCCAAACTCAGAAGAATGCAAATTCTACTTGGAGACCTTTCTTTCCTTTGATAATGTTAACGGGTTTGCTTTCCTATATTTTAAAGACATACTTCAGTTGGCAGGTGTAGCTTCTCTGCTGAATGTCCAAGTAGGCTACTGGAAAGTATAGAGGTGATTTGAACCCAACAGGGAAGTGCTAGCTCAGAGTTAAAACTTGAACACTCCAGCACAATTGAAAACCGAAGTAATTTGTTTTGCTTCTCCAATTTCAGGTAATAGGTTTGACCCTCTGAAGTTCTTAAATAAGACAAACACACATCTTGTTCCAAGGATCTCTTGAGCTTTAAAAAATGGTACATAAAGGAAAAGAGCAGAACCAATTTAAAATTTACTGTTTTCTTGTTACACTTAAGAATGTGTATTCAGAAATGGGCAGAAAGTGATTTGCCTTTTACTTTAATTAATATTGTGGTTTTCATTTTAATTTAATTATTTGATATTAATTTTAACTTTGTCTTTCCATCTGCTTCTTTAAAAATGCACTCTGGCAAGGGATACCTTAAGAGGTAGAAAACATTATTCAGTGTCAAGGCAGTATTACTCAGAAAGAGTGGACCTGTGTACGTTGACTACCTAAATTCTGACCAGGAAAGACAGTGTGTAGAACCCAGCACACTTAATTTGATAAAACTAGATCTGGTTTAGGTTATGGAAAGAAAAAAGAAAAAATTTGTGTATTTCTCTTTTTTGGGGGAAGACAGCAATTAAGACAATATTTGTGGCTGTGTACGGTAATCAAAATGCCAATACAAATGAATAATAGTACTGATATTACTTGGCCTGAGAAAAGTTAAAGAATTATAAACTTCTTATTAAACTTGTTGAATTTTGGGAATCTTTTATAAAAAGAGAAGGAAAAAAAACAGAAAAATATCAAAATCTGAGAACTATATTTCAGTGTTAAATTTCCTAAATTTATGCTTTTTATAACACATCTCTTAAAATAGTTTATAATTAAAACATGATATATATGCATAATATAATGCATGTAAACTATTTGTAACATAGAACATGTACACAGTTGAAAAAAACAGTAAAATATAATTCTTATTGTCAGGAAGCTTAAAATGTAGTAAATAGGATTAGAAAATGCATAGGGGATTATAATAAAAGGAGAAAGTAGGTCAAATGCCATAAGAAATTATGTCAGAAATTCAGAGGGAAAATTCTACTCTGTATTGGGACAGTGGGGAGGAGATCTCTTCAGGGAGTGGTACTTGAGTTTGTATTTCTGGTGTAGATGGGTTATAAGTAAGTACAGAAGAGTCAATTAAGGCATAGATATTCAACAGCTTTGGATGGAGTAAGAGCACCATGAACTGGAGAGGGATAGAGGTCCAGTTTTCTTGGAAGTAGATGAGACAATAAGAGAGACAAAATGCTTTTGCTCACCAAATTTGCAGGTGGGAGATACAGTGCCTACACAGTTGGCTTCAATAGACACATAATCAGAATAATGGGAAACCTGAATTTGTGGTCTATACAGTCCACTACTTTTTTCATACTGTGAATGAACTTGAAAGACAGATTGAAGAAATGCTTTATTTTAGCCCAATGGAAAACATATCAATTTGTCTAATAAGTATGAAGGATTCTTCAAGGTAGGCTGAGAGAAGAACGTAGAGAAGATTCTTTGAATAATTGTATGTAGGAAGGATTGCCCATTTCTGTCTGATTAAGTCAACAAAGCAATCAAATATATTTATGGGGACAGAAATTCAGTAGAACAATAAATGAGGTATTTGGTGGTGCACTTTTTATGTAGCATGTGAAACAGTGCAATGTACTTCTCAGACCTAAGAAATCAATGATAGAGTCTACCAGAGAATCTTAATTTTCTCACATTTGGAGAAAAGCTCCCACACATTCATAAGCTGTCTCCTTCTCTCTCTCAAATGTAGCTCATGATCTTGAGAAAAATAAAATATACATCAAAAGATATAAAGATATTATCAGAGAGACATGGGGAAATAGAGAGATATGAAGATATTTTTATTCTTAGATATCCTTACTTGTCATTTTAAACTAAGACAAAATGAAGACTAGTCCTTAGTCGAGGGAATAAAATTGGTAACAAATTTAAAAACATATAAAGCCAAACAAAATCTGGAATGTTATATTTTGGACTTGAACAAAATTAATAAGCACATTTGGCATATGAGGACATCATAAACTTCATGCAAAAGGTTCCTTTAGAGAAATGCACCTTCCGACAATAGCATCCACGTCGCAGCTATCTTGAATAACAGTACTGATCAATGAAAATGGTGCTTTGGAAATATATCCTTTAGGTCAGAGCCTGTGAAGCCAGGTTCCTTTATTTCTCTCTCGTGGCAAAACTTATATGATTACTTTGCTCCTTTTTCCCCTGCTGTGTGGCTTCAACCTGAAGAGAAGCAGTTGCAAATGACCAGAAATGCAAGACTCTTTTTCTCTCTTTATAGCATGGTGGGTATGACTGGAGGGAATTCTTTGTAGAAGACACCAGAACAGGAGCTCTATGGTTTTTATGGTAGGAAACAACCAGAAAAATGAGCAGATAACTAAGGATGCAAATAAAGGTGAAATTAAATTCATGGGAATAAGCTGAAAAAGGAGAGATCACTTTTTGCAAAAGAGTTACTTTGGGCAAGCAAATAAGAAGTAAGTCTATCGTCATGGAAATGTCATTCCTGTATCACATTTGCTTTTATTCTCCTAAGAGCAGACTGGAAAATAAAATTTTCTCCAGAAAATAAGGGAAATTTGTTCATTCCTTTATTCACTGTAATTGAGCCTGGAAATTTGAACACTGCTTAGATGGAAAATGCCACAGAAAACAAAATACTGGTTGAGTTCAAGTACCAGATGTGATGCATTTGCTAAGCAAAATACACCTTTCAAATATACTTGAAAATATAAACAGGGAGATAGGAATAGTTCATAACATTTCTTTATTTTTATATTATTTCAGGTTTGCATAAGTTTACCAAAGACATGTGAGGAATTTTATTTAGACTCTTAAATATAAATTTATTTGGAGAGGATTAAAACTATTGTATTTTATAACTATCAAGGTTTAGGGACATTTTGATGATTGCAAAGGTAATTCCATGAAATTCTTTGTTAATACTGGACCTTGAGTTGTAGAAGTGCATGTTGGGAAAAATGTGGAAAAGACCAGTTGATACAATGAGAAAGTTTTTCCAACAGTATTGGAAATAATAATGCTAACTATTGCTTGTTAGGGGTTACTGGGTGCCTGGCATTCTGCTAATGCTTTATATTCATCATTCACTGTGCATAAGCTTAAATTTATGATTGTATTTTTATTTTTTAAATCTGGTAGTCCTCCTCACATTAGGAATGAGAAAGTCAAGGTGAAAGATCTTTCCCAAAATTACAGAGTTGCTAAGAAGTGAGACAGAAGTTGGAAATAAGATCTTTTAATTTTTTTTTCTATTTCAGAGCCTATAGTTTAACTTCTGTGCTGTAATTTAGCAGGCTCTAATGAAACAATTCAAAAGTTCAATATGCTGAAAGACTTAATGACAAAAATGATGGGCAGAATTTATCTCATTGACAATGACAGGCTAATACTATTACAATGAAGAAAAGTGTACTTCAGTCTTCTTTGAATTTAGACTTGACATATTTATTGTTTCTTCCTAGAAGGATGGGTTTCCCTTCAACTTGATTTGAATAGACACTGAATAAGCACAGCTGCTTTATCTTTTAACTTTGGCACAAACAGGAATGCATGAAAAGTTCCAAATGAGAATGAACAGAAATTCTTTGGAGAGAAATAGAGCAACAGAATACAGTTCCACTACTAGTGAAGAGACACATTCTTACCATAAACTCCACCAGACTTAATGCCATCTAGGAATAAAGAAATGAATTAGTGATCAACCAGTTATTCATTAAGTGCCCACATGTGCACTGGCAACAGGGAATCAAAAGGGTAGTAATAAAATCTGATGCTTGCCCACACCAAATTCAAGAGAGACACACAAGCAAGATGACACGTGGCATTAGGTAGCCCAGATGGATAAGGAGATGGCCTTTAGAGCCACTGTCTGGATCTCATTTCCTGTTCTTCTATTTACTAGCACTATATCTCTTCAATCAATTTCCTCATCTCTAAAATGGGGATAATAATAACAACAACAAGAGCAGCATTCAGCAACAATAAGAGTTTCTATTAGGAAATATAATTTTAAAACTTGGCCAATGCAGAAACTATACCATAAAGATGGAAGAGATAGAAAGCAGTTTTAACATTGGGATAACCATGAAACAAGAATGAGATATGCATCACAGGTAATCTGCTCAGAAAATTGCAAAGAAATTTCACCTTTTGCAGACTAAAACAGATACAACCAGTTACATCCATTTTCTTAAGGTAAATGATAACAAGTCCTCAAGTAAGAGGACTTGAGAGCACCATTTGTCATATGCAGTTCATCCTACCTTCACCTGGCTATTAGGAGACCATGTGTATTAGTTAATTGGCTTTTTCTAAGAAGAAAATAAACTTCTCATCTCTATGACAGAGGGCAGTTTTGCAACTTGAGCAGGGTGGCTATTAAAGTTATCTCCTACCCTCCCACAGAAACTGGGAGATGATTTTGGGAGGGCTCTCTTCCTTGATAGATATACCATAGATAAATGGTTCCACAGTGCTTCAGGAAAACATTCCTGGATCCTAAAGCAGGGATAAGTCTTTTTTCATTATAGAAGCTTTACATACATTTCAATGTGACAGAGGAAGAACTTGCTGTCACAAATTCTCTAAAGTAAATGTATTACAAATGGATAGGAGCAAGATGGTGCCGGTGAGTATCTTCCTGTGTTTTCAACAGGAAGAATTAAATCTCTTATTTTTAATTTGTTTTCAACAGGAAGAATTAAACCTCTTATTTTTAATTTGTATTTACCAAATATGGAAGATCTTTGAATCAGTGACTAGGATATCAAAATCACTGTAAAATATTTCTATTATTACTATTTTCCTTGATTATAATGACTGGCCATTAATTTTTATATATGTAAAATAAGGTACCCCAAGGACAAGGGCATTGGGCTTGGGGTCAATCAGTAAATGTTAGAGAGAAAATGGAGCTGTAAATTGGAGTGGAAGTGATTGTTGGATATCTGCATAGTGGAGAGAAGCATGTTACAGAAGTAAGGATAAAATTTTTAAACATATAAGAAAACATTAACACCTTCCCTAAGGTTAGATTCAGAGAATATAAATCAATGGATCTGGTCGCAGGGAAAGGCTATGTTTGGAAATAGTGAGAAAGAGGATGTTGGGACATTTTACTCTGATATATTTGCAGAAATCTTCTAGAATGAAATTTATATTTGATGAAATGGAAAAGTATTGTAGGGGAAGTGACAAAGGGGTAATGTGCTAAAAGTAGGGTTTTTTAAATATGCTAAGCACATAGTGGAATGCTTATAAAATGAATTTCATGAAAGCAAGATGATCAGCTGGTATATGTTAAGTAGCATGTGTTACTAAGGTGGTGGTAGAAGAAGTGGAAGAATAGAATACCTTCATGTTGGGATAGAGGAACCAAAGTCAGAAGGACAGAAAAATGTTGAGAGCCACAGCCGAGTCGAGTCGGAATGGACCCTGGCATTTTGCCAGAAGTAATGGTTGAGAGGTGAGCCATTAAGATGATAATTAAGTTAAGCTGTGTATAATTGCTGTGACTGGATGATGCTGGATTGAAACAGGCTGTGTATTCAATTGTATATAGACCCCTGCTGTCCGCCTCTGAGCCTGCTACTTTGGAGTTCTTGAAGGGATTCCTGGGGAGTTCTCCTTGGTTGGTGAAGTTCCGGTGGAGGGAGTTCTGGTTGATGTGTCGTGTCCCTGAGAGGGCCGCATGGGTGCATTCCGGGGAGTTCAGAAATAAAGTTTGTTCCTGCTTGAGTGGCTCCTGATTTGTGCCCAGCCAGATTGCGGCAGAAAAATGTTCTGCCTAGAAATTTTAAAGAGTAATGGCTTTAGAAAAATAAATAAATAGCAAGGAGGGTCTTCAGGACACTTCATCTATTCAAAATGTGAAGCTGAAAATGAAAAGAGAAGAACTGAATGAAAAGCTACAAAAAGAAAAGCAAAAACTACTATTAAGGGACAATTTTTATGTTAGGTTAAGTGATAGGAATAAATATTAACTTATGGAATAAAATATATATCCACAAGTGATTCCCAGGGGGGCCATTAGTCAAAGATTCTTCAACTTGTTCACAGATAAGCCCTCTTCTAAAACTGTCATGTAAGAGGTTAGATACCATCTTTGAAATTAAGATGGTGACAGTGAGGAACAGTAGGCTCATGACTGAAGAATGCATAGTGTTAACTCACACTGGGAAGCCGTCATCACTTCACAGACAAGCATTTGTCAGTCACTATTTTATGCAAGGTCAAGCCTTTGGTCTGGTGTTGATCTCCACAAAAGCTACTGAACTGAACTGTAGTGTCACAGTTCTTTAGGAAGCATGCCAATCTCTGCAAAATCAGAGGGAATTTTAGGGGAGCAAAGGTGGTTTGGTAGAGCTTCCCAAGCAACACCAAGGGCAACATGAACTTAGAATGGGTTAAAGCCACATGGCTATTAACATTTCTCCAAAATAATTTGGCAGAATGAAAGTAAAATAGAAGAAAGTGGAGAGGGTGTTAATATCAATGGAATTCGTAAGGAAAACTCAAATAGAATGTCAATAGAAGGAGAAGTTTGTTTTGAAAAACTTATTATATGGCTCCCACCCCATTCAACTTTCTATTTGCAATTTAAGGGAAATTCTCTAGTCACTCTTCCCAGCAATAATTGTAGGTATCTCATTAAGTGACATCTAAATTGCATTGTATGAATATTTTATAAGGCAATTTTGTTCATCTAATCATCATATTGAGAAGGGAAGAATTGGTTTATTTCTGATATCCACACTATTTGTTGTTGTTTAAGGGAAGTTTTCCCTTCCCTTGCAGATCTGACTTTCTTCTCCCAAGGACAAGCATGCTTTATTCAAAAATATCTGGCTATGGGAAATGGCTAATTCAGTACTGGTTCCTAGCAATGATATCTCAGTGGAATATTCTCTTTTTATGTTGTCAAAAGTTTTTCTTTCTATCATAGGGGGAAAAAAAATAACATGACCGGCCAAAGTGCCATAGGCTTTGGCAAATCATCCATCCTATATAGAAAAGTTCAATCTCTTTAAATTTTTATAAGGATCTGTCCTCCTTGCTAAGAAGAGTAAGAGTCTCCAAGAATAATGAATATGGTCAATATTCAAGGTACATTTCTTTTCCAGTTTTTAATAACCCTTTTGCCCTTTCATTACTTCCCTCTGTTTGGAGACAGTAATGTAATTTAATATCTATGAATATCTATGAATCAGAAAGAAACAAATCAAGGCAAAGACAGAAGAAGAAATTTTGTTTCTGACAGTATTGAGATGAATTAAATAGGAAACAGAGTAAAAAACTTACTTGTTTTTTTTCAAAAAGTACTATCTTTTTAACCCTACTAAAAGTAAAGTTTCTTCAGTTACAAATTACTGATATAGTACAATATTTTAAATAAACACCTAAAATTTTTCTGAAAGGGATTTTTTCCCCTAAGTTTATTAAAAAAAAGAGACATTTTCCTTGGTGATTATGAGGGCTTGAATTGTGATTTATAATTATTTTAAGCTTTTGGTGAACTATTTTTATCACTTTAGGAATTAAAGAAAAAAAAAAGAATAGTCCCATTTACTCAGTTGGTTTCAACTCATTGAATAATATTCCTTCCTAAATCAATCTTTTCAGAGAAATGTTAAGAATTATAGCATGCAGCTGAGAAAGCCAAGAATGGTGAGAGGTTTAGGTCAACACAACTCTCATGTTCATCAAGAAGAAAAGAATCTGGGACAAACTGAACAATCAGATAAAATATGGGTAGGGCCAGCAAGAAAAACCTATGTTATTCAAACCCAGAGCACAGAGAAGTGATTGCACAGTACAGGTAAGCAAGTTCAGGAAAAATCATAAATAAGATTAATGGCTTCAACTAAACCAGATTGTGATGTATAACGCCAGAAGTAATTATTAAGACAAAGATATTTTCCATAGAATGCCCACAATGTTTAAATGAGTATGTTTAAAGCTTTTAATTCCTTTTAACAAAGTACAAAGATGGTCCCTTTTGATGAATACAGTACAAAGGAATTTTCAAACATACATTAGCTTATAGGACATTAGATCTTATGACTATAAGCTTTGAAATTTTATGAAAATATGCATATAGATTAAATATTAAACATGCATTTTATATAACATAAGCATTTTATTTGCTATATTTTTTTCTTTCTCAGTCTTTTATTTATTTAGGTATAAATGTATTTATTTGTTTTTAGAATATCACTCCTAACAAATGACCACATGAAAGGAAGTTATTCAATTTGTGCGAAAACTTGCTTTTTTATTAGCAATTATTTTTAGGCTAAAAATGCTTGACTTTCTATTTTCTTAGTTGGAGAAGATAGACTGAGTCAACCGATTTATATCATCTTGAATGTCTAAGAAGTACTGGAAGAATAAAATAGGATCTATGTCTCTAAATGAGTATCTAAAGTATAGTTTGATCTGATAGGTATCTGATAATTATTTTGTTGGATAACTCATATTTGTAGAGTGTTTCCACATGAAACAAGCAGTCCAACTATATTTGATACAAAATGTAGCAATCCTACATTGTTTGTTTGAGTGTGTATAAGTTCACAAGAAAAGAAAATAGATGGAATATAGAGAAAGCAAGAGGTAATATACTGGATTCCAATCACTTAAGAGTCAAATGATGCATAGAAGTATATACACCAACATACCTGCTGAATTCCCACTCATTAGAGGTATGAAACTTGATTGATGTCATCTCTCTGAATAAAGGGTCAAATAATTTTGTAAAGAGAATGTTTTCAGAAACTCATAACCCTGTCATTAGAAATATTCTTCCCTAAAATATGATTTTGCTTCTCACAGATATTTATTGCACAGTATGTAGGACATTCAACCAGAAGTTGAGAATCAAAAAAGTGTCATTTCATGCCACCAAAATGTTTACAAGTTCAATTTTATGATTATTGATAGGACTTATATTGAGGGAAAAGATATTAGAGATATCTTTTAAATAATAAATATCTTTGAATAAATAGAACTTAGAACTATCATGATTCAGTGATCCCATGTTAGAGTCTGTAAACAAGTCAGGATGGCGCCTGGCATTTTGCCAGAGGGAGTGGTTTGTGAAGTAACGCCAGCAAGCCATTAAGTGTGGAGATTCCTTATTGGTTGACTGTTGTATCTAGTTTATGTTAATTAAGATAAGCTGTGTGGAATGTATAAATACCTCTGTTGTCCTACAATAAATGGCTCCCACTCCTGCTGTATCAATCTACACAAGTTCCTCGTCACCCCCCCCCCCCCCGTTATTTTGCTGCAGTGGGACTGCGGCAATCCCACAAGTGGTGTATATGCAAAATTTTATTTTAGGTATATTTGAGCTGTAAAGCAATGGCAAATATATAGGTTAAGCAGAAGTTAAAGTCTCGTGCTCATTTAGATAGAAGTAGTCCATGATAGCAGAGAAAAAAAAATGCCCAAGAAAGATGTAGGGGCTGCCCCTTTCTAAAGCAGTGGGATGACTGATAGCTAGTGAAAGAAGAAAGAATCTATTAGGTAATCTCTCAGGGAAATCAAAAGCTGAGAATATATTAAAAAATAATTCCTGCTGCCCTCCACATTGGCTGTCTCTATAATGCCACCATCTACCTCCAATCTATTGGTAAACATTTTCATTTGAACCAGGAATCCTCTTTAGATTATATATCATCCTACAGTGGATACCTTCAAGCTCATACTAGGTTCATTTCTGTTACCTTCCAAGGGTACTGAGGAAAACTACTCTGTTCTCAGAGGCATATGAATCACTCCACTAATGTTACAGAAAATTATTGTTAAAACTCAGGTAGAAAATCTGAGAAAATACTGTCACTCAGGCGTAACTGAGTTTGAGTACTTGTTATTGTGATGTACTGTGTTTAAGTGCCTACTAAGCCATACAGGAAATGTTAACACTTGTCATTTATATAATTTGACATTTCCCAACACAAAGACAAAATTGACAGATGGTATATTTAGAGTTTTAAAAGGTAATGATATATTCTGAGTACATATGGATAAACAAGAATATATGTTATATATAAACAAAAATAAATACTGAGAAACATATTAAACTAAAAATATATGGTTAAAAGAAACCTTAGAGGCTTGATTGATAGTTGTATGTAGTAGATTTTGAAGTAACTTTTGTACTTACAAGAGTTTCAGTAGAAATGTTTTTGTGACTTAAAGAACTATTAATCTTCATCGGTTTTAATTTACTTCATTATACCTGAGGATTTATGGCAAAGAACACAAGAAAAACAGATATTTCTTATAGTAAAAACCCTATTTTTTTTCTATATCAATTCACTTCAGATTTACCTATAGATTTAACTCCATTCATCACAATAACACAAATTTTACAAACCATAATTCAGGAAATAGGCTGCATTATCTTTATCTTTTATTCACTTTATTTTCCTAGTTCATGACTTGCCCTACCATATTAGAGTTATGATCAAATTTTTCATCTCAACATTTATGAAAAATCAATAGCAGGAACTCAGATAGACAGAATTTAAATTGGTGTCCAGAGAAATCCTCCAAGGCCTTCCTCTCTCTACAGAAGAAACTAAAGTTGTGACTCCAGAGAGTTTCTACCATTTACTGGCCAATTTTCAATGAAGTAATTCTAGTCATAAATCTTAGTAGGGAAACACTATTATTGGATATTATAGGTATTCCATTAATTGAGAGGAATGTTGGGTCTGGGATGAGTCTCTACTTACCCAAGGACCTTCTTACTATCCTGTGTTTGGGTAAACTCAGCTATTAGAGAGAGAGAGAGGGAGAGAGAAAAAGAGAAAAAAAATTCACTGATTTAACTCTGCCCATTGCAATTGGGATTTCCAAATGCTAAGTGCTAATGAATCATTTAAAAGTATGCTATTTCCTCATTCCTCTGGGTTGCCAAGCTTTTGTGTCTCTGCTAGAAACATCAAGGTCACTTGAAGGTCAGGCTGAGAATAAACCACATGATGTAAATATCTGTGGTTGGGTTATGTTCCATGAGCAATCCTGTGGTCTCTTGTATTTCAATGCTTTGAAAATGTTCATTTAGAGACTAGAAAAGCAAATTGCTTTGTTTTAGTTGATCCAATGTCTTCTGAAAGATTAAAATACCACTGGTTAGGCAGAATCAATAGTAAAAATAAAAGAAAATTATAATGTTTATAATCATTTTAGTTATGGCTATTAAGTTCTAGAAACCCGAACATAGAAAATTTCATAAATTAACCTTGAAATAATAATTTGAGTTGACAAATTATATAATTAATAAGATATCTCATGTCAAAGTATTCTAAAATTCTATGTAATTCTGACACATTTTCCATTTTTCATAGGCATGCAATTTTTTATAGAAATTCATTATTTGATGGGACACAAATCAAAAATTAAGAAAATGAAAATGCCAATCTGAGTCCCAAATTAAAGAATCTTTCCTTTTCCTATGATAGATGAGTCAGTCGAGGATAAGAGATGAAAGATACTTGAAACGTCCCTTGATATATAATTCTTTTTGAATTGCATCATTCCAATGTGTTTATGTGCCTTTCCTGTCACATTATGAGATATAATACAGCTCTAGAAAGATTGGCAATAAAGAAACATTAAGTACTAGAAATTAATTTCCTCAATGGTTCCTAAAAAATTTCATTAGCCTAGAGGGTTAATTTTACAGTTTTAGTGCAATCATTATTTATCATCTCTTGGTTTACGGGGGAAGAATTAGAGTTATTAGCTATTAAATTATCCATGAAAATCTGACACTCCTCTAGACCAAACAAACCCTGGGGCTTGCTGATTTTCCCAGTGTGAAACATCTGTGGCTTCAACTAGAAAGAACTTAACATTGTCTAATTAGATTTCCAAAATTTATAAGGTTCAAATACTCTGTTATTAGAAACCTGAAAATTAGCACAAAAGTTTAAATTCTCACTTATTAAAGTTTACTTAAAACATCCTAATAGTAACCATATTTTTATATCAGGAGATTGGGTTCTAATGCATTCAAAAACAACCAAGAAATACCTAGATATCTAAGACCAATCTTAGAACTCTCTCTGTAAAATATATACAATATTTTCTTTAAAATATTAGAAATAATAGATTGGATTGTACTGGAGAAATTTTAAACCCAACATTTACTCCAAATCATTGAATTGAATGTATAGATATACTTGCTAAAGATATTGACTTGTCTCTGATTCTTGATTTCTGAGGAATAGAAGACAAACAACTGTTTAAAAATTGTTAATTTTACTAACTCCTTGCACCTGTTTCTCTTTTGCATTTTTACTATGGAAATTTCTCAAAAGAAATAGAGGAGTTGTTAATGATACTGTGCTCTACATTTCATATTATTTTTGGGATATTCTCCAAAGCAAACCAACAGAATTGTCTCTCAGATAGAGGAGACAGTGAGATTCAAATGCTTTTGTGTTTTACAGCGTGAAGGGCATGTTCAGTGAGAAAGATCTGGAATGTCCACTCTTGTTCCAGAATGTTAAACAAGGCAGCAGAGTATTTTCTGCCAACTATGCTGCTACCCATCATTTAACCCTACATTTTCAGGAATTTATCTCATCCAAGTTGGCTGCAGGGGTTATGTTGATAACAGAACCCTGCTGCCACTATATGTGAGGGGGCTCCAAATAACTAAAACTAGACATACTGCCAAACAGAACATGCAGCTTTCTCCTCAGGAGTGGAACATGTTTTCCTTCCTAACTTGAAATAGATATTATGTCTTATTCTTATGAATTTGAAAGATATGTTGAATTAGCTCACCATTCAATACACAGACTGCCCCAGTTATTTAAATTATGAAATATAAATTCAAGAAAAATGAATTTTGTAGATAGTAAATAGTAATAATAGTAGATTTACAGATTCTTAAGTTGGTCTTGGACAAAAAAGGAAGATAATTTGTCCTTAGCATTAATTTTATTCAAATACCACTTTAAATCTTTCCTTTTTTGTTTTCAATAATTTTGGTATTATTCAAAAAAAGTGAATATAAAGATGTAGCAAATATTCAAATCAATATACAATATTTGTTAAAATGATTTAAAACCTTTATTCTACAATAATAAGATAAACAAAAGGAATGAATAAATAAAAGAGGAACCTAAATGCCTATAAGAATCTTTTCCTTTATCAAGTGGAATAAATAAGTAAAGTGGAAAGATGATCAAATTGTTTGTTAAGCCACTAGTAAAGAGTAAGAAATGTATGATCATTGATAACTGCCCTGTGGGAATCTTCAGTCAAGGAGACTGATATCATCAAACAAAATAGTGCCACAAAATGAGTGCTACTGAGAGGCAAAAATGATAACTGCTATACATCTGATAAGTGGTTAATATTCACAATATATAATAACCTCGAAAATATCAAAAATAAACAAATAATCTGATTGAAAAATGGGCCATAGAACTAAATAGATGTTATTCAAAGGAAGACATACAAATGCCTAATAGGCATATAAAAAATATGCTCAGTATCACTAATCATCAGGAAAGGGCAACTCAAAATCATAGTAAGGTATCATCTCACTCTAGTAAAAATGGCTATTATCAAAAAGACTAAAGATAGCAAATGCTGGAGAGGATATGGAGAAAAGGCAATCCTTGCATGCTGTTGGTGGGAATGTTACTGAAAGCAGCCTATATGGAAAACAGAATGAAGGTTCCTCAAAAAATCAAAAATAGAACTTAGAACTATCATATGATTCAGTGATCCCACAAATGGTGTATATGCAAAGGAAATGGAATTAGTTTATCAAAGGGATATCTGCACTCCCGTATTTATTGCAGCACTAGTCATGATAACAACCTAAGTGGCCATAAACTGATGAGTGGGTAAAAAAACAAAACAAACAAATAAACAACAACAACAACAAAAAAAAAACAAAAACCATGGTGCACATACACAATGGAGAATGCAATCCTATCATTTCAAACAAATTAGATGGAATTGGAGATATTATCATTATTCATCAGTTGAGATATTCCTGGCACAGGAAGATAAGTACTGTGTGATCTCACTCTGATGTAGAATATCAAAAGTTGACTTCGTAGAAGTGAATGGTAGACTTGTGATGACCACAGTCCATAGAGAGCAGTGGGGAGAGAGACATGGGGAAATGTTTATCAACAGGTAGTAAGTTTCAGTGTGAGAAATGGAAAGTTCAGTGGTCCATTTTCAGAATATAGTATTTGGCTTTAATTGGGAAGTAAGAGCCAACTATAACTAATTTAATTATAGTTCTTTCCTTTGCCCTCCCCATTTTAAAATTAGCTAATCACATATATTGTAAACCCGAGCTCCTCCAATCAGGGTAAGGGAGAGTGCTGTATTAGGAATGAGAGCAGGCAGATCATCCACCCTGCTGTGCTTGATAGTCAGGTTCAGTAGCATGCCCTTCTGGCAGAAGTAAAGTTCTCTTTGCCCATCAACATTGGATTTCTTGTGGCACCTCAGTATTTTTGGCAACAGTGAAAAAGGGATAAGAAGTATTGGTGTGCTATTGCACAGTATAGATAAAAAGTATATACCGTATATATCAAAAAATCTAGAAAAGATTTTGACTGTTTCCACTATAGGGAATGATAAATGTTTGAGGAGGTGAATTTGTCAATCCAATTTAAAAATTATACAGTGTATATGTGTGTTGAAATATCACATGAAATCCCACTAAATGTATGATTTTTATATATTATGTATTTGTTAAAAATAAATTTAAAAAAACAACTACAATAAGAATTTTTAGGAGGGAATAATCAATGTGAGCTCCTACAAAAAATAAATTGAAAGAAAATATAAAACATGAAAAATTTGATGGACAAAGTGAGCCAGGCAAGTTCTTCCTGGACAAGGTAACAAACATGGAGGAAAGACATTCAAAGAAAAGAAGCCATAGTTGTTACAGTAGTGGGTCAATGTAACTGAAGTGGGCAGTTCGGTTTTCTTGTAATCCTCATATTCCCTCTTGCACTGTCAGTATGTACATTTATTCCTTATATCTTTGTGAAAATTAAATCTCCACTACCTATATTACTCTGTTTAGGCTGCCAACAGCACAACATAGATTGGATGACTTAACCAAGTGATATTTACTTGATTTACTTTCTCAGTTCTGGAGACAAGTCCAAGATTGAGGTGTTTGTACAGTAGAAGTCTCCTGAGCCTCTATTCTCTTCCTGGTTTGCAGACAAGTGCTTCTAGCTTTGTTCTCACATGGGTAATCACGTGGGTAATCACATGGGTTTGCTTTTGTGTCTGTACATCTCTGAGGTCACTTTCTCTTACAGGGACTATAGTCTTATTGTTAGGGACCCTCCCTTATGACTTGGTTAACCACAATTACCTCCTTAAAGACTTTATTTCCAAAAGCATTGCCTTAGGGCTTAGGTATTCAACATAGGAATTTGTAAAAGACAGAATTCAGAGCGTAACACTATCTTTGCTATTTTGCCTTCAATTTCCCAAGGTTGGGTTAGACTGTGATCTCACAAGAAGAAAAATAATCTCACTACCTTATCATGGACTCTCTGCCACTTGTGGTTTTCCAGACTTGCAGTGAGACATAGAATAGTGAATCTGAGGAAAGGAAGGGCTAATGTGCTTGGAAAGGATTTAATTAATTAAAGGAGAAATCTCTGAAAGTGTGGAATTAAAAAAAAAAATTCTCCAGTGAAAATATAGTTATCAGTAACATTAGGATTTTTAAAAGCATATAATCTGTTTGTAGAGTTTCACTCTAGGTTACTGTTTCAAACGGCTCACTAATCAGAAGAGAAACTATGGTGAGTTTGGCTTATAAACTTATTCTATATTCCTGACATGGAGAGGAATATCCAGAATTTATAAATTTCAATACATGAAACAAAGCTTTACTTTTAACCCATACATTTTTAATAAAGCTTTCTTCTGATAGTTCTAAAAAGCCAAAAACTTTTTGAAAAAAAGAATAAAACATAATGATTTTTAGACTTCACCAACGAAATCTGTAATAGAAAAATGTTTCAGATCTCTGACTATAACAGGAAGTATAATACAATTCTAGATATTAAAATCAGTTTTCACATGCACAATTGGAAAGGTTGTATCCATTTCAAATATTATGTGAAAAAAGAAATGTGTCATACAATTGTCTCATTCTTCTAAAGACATGAACTATTTAAAGATTCAAAATATGCTGAAATTAATCGAGACTATTCTTTGGATTTTAAACTATTCTTTGGATTTTAAATTAACTCCTAATCATACAATAGGGGCATTTATTTCTTTGTCATCTGGAATTGATGAGGCTGTTAGATGCTAATTTCAGGGTGTCACTAGCAACCATTTTGGGAGTAAAGATTGATTTGAATAACAGTGGGTTTTCCTTGCGGTAAAGTAGAAATACAATTAGAGGAAGAAGCTCATAATTTATCTCAGCTTTATGTAAAAATATTATCAAGAAAAGAATAAGAGCAACTAACAAATGCTAAAATGTGCCAAGAATTCTCAATTTGTCAGGTTTAAACAAGGATTGGAATCAAATCCTCTTTGTGTTAGTTTTTTTTCTTCAAAATGTTAGTAAAAACACTGGTATAGATAAATTTAGATTGAGATATTATATCTAGAGTTGGTTAAGTCGAAATCTAAGAACACACTTGATAGTGCTGCTTAAACATACAGCTATTTGGAACTTAGATCATTGAAAAATATAGTGATGGTTTTCCAGAAGCTTCAATATTGCCATTACTATATGATAAAAAAAATTAGACAGCTAATATTAGCTATTCTTCAGGGTGAAAATTCATCTTTATAAACATAAAAATTGCATGAAGATATTTCTTTGCCTTGTAATATGATTGGTAAAAGTGGAAGTAAGAACTTTCTCTTCAATAGATGCAAATTCAGAGCAGAATATTTAGCTAAAATGTATTTGTTTTATGATTTATACTAGAATCTTTGTCCTTAAATTAGGTTTGGATATTTAAGTTTTGTAATGATTCTTTATGCAATATTATTTTTTTAAACCAAAATCCATATATTAAAAGCTATACATAGTGCCATTTTTTGCCTATAGTTTGCTTATAAGCAAATTTTGTCCAATGATTCATCTTTGTTTTTAACAGCATAATTCTATAAACCTAAGATGAATTCCTATCTAATTTATATAATGTGTAGTATTACTGGAATTAAGGGCCGTGTGCTCATATTCAAGAAAGGGGAATTGGTAGAAAGGAGTCATATTTATCCAAGGGCTGGCATTTTTTAAAATAAAGGGGTTATTAGCCTCAAAGATCCATTTTAGGGAAGAAATTTAGGGGTTGTTGTAAGTGGTATTATTAGTAATTATTCGGAGGCAGATTGTCTTTAAATGCAAGCATGTATTCGATCACTCCAATCATTAAATATAAACAATTACTATGAAAAGAGTTGGGTGTGCCAGAGCACCCCAACTAGCATTCAATGAACACTAATTAAACACTATAAGCAAATCACACAATCCTAGGGCAACCATGGAGCAAAACTCTTCATTGTGGCAGGACAAGCAATTTAAATACAGTTCCAAGTTGGTGGTGTATGTTGGTGATTGGTTACACCACTGAAAGTCAATGTCCAGTGAGGTGATGAAATTGCAACTGGGCATATTCTTTGGGCATGTCCATCAAGCTATGCTCCCCTGTTAATTGTAAACCAGTCATTGCTAAGCATGCCTATGGCCAATGCCCCTTACAGCTCTTTATCAATTGCAAACAGATACGACTAAGCAGTTCAATGGCTACTATTTCTTATGGCCAGCAATTTAATGAATCCCAGCATGTCTATGGCAGATTCTCCTTACAGAGGTGAAAAGTGCTTTTATAGGTGGGGAAAGGCTTTACTAGGAGACAATAAGCAGGAAGGCTACCTACTGAGCATAGTCTTATACAGATCATGTATCTTTTTGTTTTGTTTTTTTTTCCCTCTTCCCAGAAAATTGCAATGAATCTTGACTTCCTGTGCCTGGTTCCTATATTTTCTTAAAACTGACAACTTATGTTCTGCAAGTTGAACCTCATAGTGATTTATATGCATCTAAGGAAGTCTGTTACAAAGATCAACAGGTCTTCCACTTTCTGTAAATGCAAAGATGTTTAGTTACTTTTTTATCTGTTTAGGTGGAGCTTATCTTTGGACTTTGGAATGTTGGGCAAAAGGGAGGGGAAGCCAAAGAATTAGGTAGGCAAAAGCCTTTCCAAAGAAAAAAAGGAATAACTGCCAAGGACAACTCTAAAGGATTAAAACTTGTGAAAGTATTAAACCATAAAATAATTGACAAAAGTGCAGTGGCACATGCCTATAATCCCAGCACCTCTGGAGGCTGAGTCAGGAGGATTCAAAGCCTCAGCGATGGCAAGGTGCTAAGCAACTCAGTGAGACCCTGTCTCTAAATAAAATACAAAATAGGGCTGGGGGGTGTGACTCAGTGGTCTAGTGCCCCTGAGTTCAATCCTTAACACACACACACATACACACACACACACACATACACAAAATCCAAAAATCTCAAAGATTCAGAGCTCCTATACCATTTTTAACAAAGGGTCATAAAATGTGGGCAGGGACTAGGAGATGTATGGGAGAAATTAATGATTGTAATTTTCTTTTGGCAAACTCAGCTCAGTTCCATATTTATCTCTGGATGTGCTCCTCCTGGTACTGGGGGATGCCCTTCACTTAGGTAGATAGGAGAAGGGCAGAGAGCTCTTCATGTATCTACTTTTCCTCAATTGACTTTAGATTAAAAAAATCCTGATGCCAACATAACATATTTTGAGGTGGCATATTCTGATCCCTTTCAAATGCATTTTATTTCTTTTAATGAATGAATGGGTAAGATATTGCTTGCTGGCTTATATCTTGATTTAATACTAAAAAAAAAAAGATTCTTTATCAGAGTCATTTAAAAAACTTTCATCTACAAACTTATTAATTGTTGTTGTCAGGGTGTCCAGTTGGGATCTAGGTCCCTGAGGTTCTTGAACAAAGAATTGAATAACACACACACACACACACACACACGTAATTGGCAAAGTACAAATTTATTGCAGTTGAAGTTGCAAGTAGAACTCTGTTAGGTAGAGCCAAGTGGAAAGAGCAAGATAGAGGAGCCAAGGCCCTGGCCTCTGGAAATCAGTGTCTTAAATGCTGAGCTGTGAGGTGTTCTCTTCCCTATAGGGACCTGACTGAAGAACTTTCCCTATTTTCTTCTTTTGGTTGCTTTATGATACCCGATTAGAGTATGGTTCAATTTTCCCCCACTGGTTAATTTAGAAACCTAATTAGAATACTGCCCACTTTACCCCCATTGGTCATTTTTAAATACTTAAACTGTGGGAGGAGTTGTCATGGTGATAAGTCCTCAGTAGCTGGGGTTGTCATGCCACTTTACCAAGGTAAACAGGGACATGATTTATCTCCCTGTCTTGTCCTCCAGCAGCATCCTTCTTATACCTGGCCTCCACCATCTTGGTGTCCCTAAACTCTATTGACACAATAACCTAAGAAATATAGTACAATTTTATGTCTGAAAATTAAGACATATTTTTAATTAAGGGGAATATTGATGTTTATTTTGTTTCTGTTTTTGCTTTTGTTTTGTATTTTTATTTCGTGATACTGGGGATTGAACTTGGGGACACTCAACCACTGAGCCCCATCCCCAGTCCTGTTTCGTATTTTATTTAGAGACAAGGTCTCAGAGTTGCTTAGTGCTTCACTATTGCTGAGGCTGGCTTTGAACTCGTGATCCTCCTACCTCAGCCTCCCAAGCTGCTGGGATTACAGGCTTTTTAAAATTATGATTTTATTTTTTAACTTTAGTTTCAATGTACTAAATATTAAGTTACTATTTAGTACATTGTTACAATAAAACAAATTTCTATGAGAGTAACTGAAGGGAAAGCAAGGAATGAGAGATGGATAAGCTAGAAATGAAAGACAGAGACCAGGCAGAGATACACAGGAGAGTTTATTTGTCAGAGCTGACAAAAAAGGCCATATCTCTATAGAGGAGAGAAACAAAACAGGCTTGGGTTCCAGGACTTTTATGGGGCAGACTCAGGAATCAGAGTTGTTAGGCGTTGGTTTGGTATGAGGGAATGGTGAGCCTTTCTCAGATATGCCCTTGGGCGGGAAAGTGAAACTTTTTCCTTAAAATGGCAGCTGTCATTTAAGATGGTCCTCTAGATGCTAAGCAAGGACCTTATAGTAGCTAGAATTCAGGCAAAAGTGTCAGAATCCCAAGACTTAAGCAATCCACTTAAGGCAACTGAGCATCAGTTTTCTTACAAAAAAAATGCAGACAATTTTTGATAATGCTGACAATTTTTATAACAGCAAGAAATATAAAACTTCCTTTTGTATTTCAGAAATTCTTTCAGTGTAATGGTCAGATTTTAAGGGATAATCTGTGCTTTAGTCTTTTTTTAATATTAATAAAACTCAATAAATTATATTTTGTTTAAATTTTCATAGATCATCCACCACATATATACACATAGTATAAAACTGTTAGATATAATTTCTTTTAAACTTTCCATGTGTCTGAAATATTATTTCCCTTTGATATACTAATATTGAATAGTTTTTATTCTTTATATCTTTTTTTTTTTTGGTATTAAGGATTGAACTCAGGGGCAATCGAACACTGAGTCACATCCCCAGCACTATTTTGTACTTTATTTAGAGACAGGGTCTAACTGTGTTACTTAGCACCTTGTCATTGTTGAGGCTGACTTTGAACTCAGGAACCTCCTGTCTCAGCTTCCTGAGCTGCTGGGATTACAGGCATGCCCCACTGTGCCTGACTATATAATCATATTTTAAAATAAACACTTTAAAAAATATATATAAATAAATTGAAGTTTTGCCCTTCAAATGATGCTGTTCTGAGAATGTGCATGCAAAGCACAATCTGGGAGAAATTACTTGTAAAACTTACATCTGACAGAGATTTAAGTTTTATCTAGAACTCATCATCCAATATGGCAGCCACCAGCCACATGTGATTATTGAGCTCCCGACAGGTACCTTCTCTGAAGTAAAAAGTGCTGCAAGTATGAAATACACACTAAATTTTAGAGTCTTAACAAAACATTTACATAGTTCATTGTTATGGTTTATAATTATTACATGTTGAAATGATCATATATTTATATATTTGGCTAAGTAAAATTTATTAATAAAGTTATCTTTTAAAAAGAGATAAACATTTTATTTCTTGAAAATCCCATACTGATTATTAACTAGACTGAAGTTCTACTAACATAGACCTTTACCCTAAAAATACTAATATATGCATGTCTGTTTAATATTAGGCATAATGAATCAGAAGAAAAGAACTATTCACCACTTAACATAATGTATGAAAAATTCAATAGAGTATTTGGATTAGCATAGTTCTTTACTCTTTTTTCATACTTGAACTAAAATATTATATATATATATATATGTATATATATATAATGTATATATATACACACATGTGTGTATGTTTGTGTATATGTATAATTTGTATTATATCCATATAATGAAAATTAACATTCAGTTAATCTATTTTTACCTAAATATCTAGAAATAAAATATAGTTGCTATGAAGCAGGTCATTCTTTGAGAATCAGCACATTAATCTTGTTTATTTTTTCTTACTAAATACATGACAGCTAATATATAAAAACAAAGTGACTTTAAAGGATGAAAATTATTTTATGTTTACGAAATATGCTTGGGTAACAATGCATTTCAAATATTCGACTTTATGAATTTCTTTTGTGTTAGCACCTATCTGAATAAATTAATGTACTATTCATGTGAATCTTGCATGTATTTTCATTACTGTTTTAATATTCCTTTGAAATGCTGCCATTTCTTTAAGAAGAAATTAATTAATATTGAATGGGTTTGTTCTTATTTTTCTAAATTGTTCTCCATAAAATTTGGCACTAGAGATTTCACTTTAGCTATGAAGTAATTAAAATCAGACCTTGCATTTTTTTTTTCTACATAGTATTATGGATCAAATGAAGAAGTCTCTTCCATGCTCAACACCATTAGTCATTATTCATCTATAAATAAAAACAACACACAAATTGTATATTTGTGTTTTGCCCACCATTTAAGAAAAGCAACCCCAGCCTCTTTTGTATTGAATGTTTTCTGTCTTGGATTTCTAGCCAGAGGGGTAAAACACAGCAAGAAATTTTGCATACATGGCAAACTGAACTTCTTCTAGTAGCCAGTCCCCAGGTCAAAATGCAATTCCATCAGTGCCCCAGATACTACCCCAATCTCTGTTCTCTCCTTGGAATAGGGCCTGGTCCTGAGTCCTTATTGAATGGATTATTTTATCTATTTTGATGCATCTTATAAATGGAATCATTCACAATTAAACAGGTTGTATCTAGATTTCATCATTCACTTTTTTTGTGAGAGTCTCCATTTTTTTTTTATCTTGTAGATGGACACAATACCTTTATTTATTTATTTATTTATTTATTTATTTATTTATTTATTTTATTAGATTCTGAGGCTTGAACCCAGTGTCTCACACATGCTAGGCAAGTGCTCTACCACTGAGCTACAACCCCAGCCCTCATCCATATTTTTGGTTGCTGAAAGACAGTTGAGTTGTTTTCAGTTTGAAGTTATTGCACATAGTAATACTATAAAGATCCAAGTTGACAACTTTCGGTGAGCATGCATGCACATTGCTCTCGGCTGTATTTATTAGCTGTAGAATTGCTGGATCACAGAATATCCATGTGTTTAGCTTTACTAAATTTGGTCCAAAATTTTCTGAAACTCTTCCACTCTTTTATAATTCCAGCAAAATGTATGAAGTTCTAGTTGTTTCCATATCATTGACAAAGTATTGATAATTTTTTAACAATATTTATTTAAAACTTTCTACTTTTATAGTATTTAGTTTGCATATCCCATGAAAGTGAGCACATTTTCATGTTTATTGGCCATTCTCTTCTGTAAAATGTCAATTCAAGTATTGTGCTCATTTTTTCCATTGAACTGTCAGTCTTTTTCTTATTGATTTGTATGATTTCTTTCTGTAATCTGGATATGAATATAATTATATGTTCCTAAATTATGGCTTGTAATAGAAGTTAATAATTACATTTAGTCATCTTATTTTTTTTTTCCTTTTAGCATTGGAGTTTTTAAAAACTATCTTAAAAATCTTTAACTATGCCAAACTCACAAAGATATTCTCAAATGATGATGGAATGAGACTTGATTATAAAATGAAATTATAAGAACATTATGATGAAGAACCAGTGCCTGGGGAAAAGTTAATTTTCCCCTCCCCACAGTTAGCTTCTCTCCAGAGAACCTAATTAACCAGGGGTCCCTATCTATTGGATTGTAAATAGCTTCTTCTCTATGTCTCTCTCTCTTGAAATGTAAATATCCCATGGTAGGCTTTGAAGGACAGACAGGTGCCTATAAAAGGAGTTGTTTCTTAAACTTTTGTAATTTTCTGAACTCTGTAGGAAAGTAGCTTCTGAATCACTCAATTGCTATGCCAATTAACCACTCTCTAAACTATAACCTCATAGGCTAAATTCTTAGAAATACAGCTCCTAGGGAGATAAACTCAAGTCATCTTGAGTTACTGCTGCCTAAGGTGAAGGCCACTTCGCAATAACACTTGCAAGTGTTTTACTGTCTTTGTTCTACACCTGTGAACTACTTATTGTAAATTTCCTGTGCGTGGTCTTTGGTCATGGTCATATAGGCTAAGAATTCAAACCTACTGATGTTGTCATGGTTAACAAATGATGTCAGGGCTGGAGATACAGCTCAGTTTGTAGATTGCATGGCTTGCATGCACAAGGCCCTTGTTTCAATCCCCACCAAAAAAAAAAAAAAGAGAGAGAGAGAGAGAGACAAGAAATGATGTCAAATTTCCTATAAAAGCCCCATGTAAACCTCCGCTTGGGGCCCAGAAATTCAGAGCACTAGATCATCTGCATCCACTAGCGTAAATAGGTATAAATAAACCTGAGTTTTCCAACCCTCAGAGTGGTGCTCAGTCTCTTGCTGAGTGCAAATACTTTGAGAATATTTAATTATTTATTATTTAATATTTAAATATTTACTATTTTACCTGTAATATTTACATGCATGATCTTCCTGAAATTGATTTTCGGTTTCTTATTAGTATGCAATTCTCTTAACACTATTTATAGTACATACTACTATTTTTTTTAACTACATCAAGTTTTCTTCATCGTGAATCAGATCACTGAATGTATGTGGGTATGTTTTAGATTCTCTACTCTGATAGTCAAGGTGATACCAGTGGTTATTGGTGATAAGTTCTGCTCCCTCACATGTTGAAGTTTGAACACTAGAGAAGCAAGCTGAGGCAAGCATATAAGGTGGGGTTTATTTAAAAAGGGGTAACACAGACTTCTCCTGGCAGGGAGAAGGGGGCCATAGCTGGTTTCCTGGTATCCCAAGAAGCAAGGCATTCTGCCTTTTTTATATGTCCTAGGCTTCCTTTGTTCTCCTGCTCTCTTCCTCTGATCTTTTTCTTTCCTGGTTAGTGACTAGGCCTAGGAAATGCTTGATGGGTTGGCCAAAAGGTGGGAAACAGGTGGGCTGAAGAGGGAAGGGCAGGATGGTGCAGCCCTGGACCCATTAATTAACAACCTTATAGCTCCCTGTAGGGAGGGGCAATTCTTGGGACAGGTTACCTTAGCAACAGGTTGGAGCAGGGGCAGGTTTTTGATAAGGATGGAGGAAGGGCTCTGAAGGAATTAACATTTCAATTCCTTAGGGAACAGTCTCCTACTTGCTGTACTCACCCAAAATTGGCCTGCTTGATGCAACCAGACTCTATACTGACTTATCTATACTGACTGCCTAATTCTGTCTTCAAAAGTCTTTTAATATACCATCAACATAGTTTCTTAATAGAAATTTTGTTATATTAAATCTTGATAGATAGTATTAAATTACTGCAGTTTTGTTTTGCTTTCATGATTTTAATCAATTTTGAGTTAATTTTTGTAAATGGTATATTATGAGGGACTGCTTTCATTGTTTTGTTTTTGTATATTTAGTTTTCCCAACATTATTTACTGAAGACATCTTTCTTCCTTCATTGTGTATTTGTGAGGTCCTTGTAAAGGATTAGTGGACCATGTATGCATGGATGTATTTCTAAGGTCTCTCTTCTGTTCCATTGACCCATCCATCTTGTCTTATGCCTGTACCACTCTGGTGAGATTTTTTTTTTTTTTTAACTTCGTAACATAGTTTGAAATTAAGTGTGGTTCTTCCAGTTTTCTTCAACTTTTTCAAAATTGTTTTGGTTATTCAGGAATATTTGTGGTTGGTTCTATGTAAATTTGAAAGGTTTATTTTTTATTATTTATCTATTATTGTGACAAATACTATTGAAATTTTGATAAAGTTAAAATAAACCCCACTAGTCATGATGTGTTGGCCATTTTATATTTCTGAATGTGATTTCAGTTTTGTCAAGAATTTTGTCATCTATGTCATGAGATAAATAACTTTCTTATAGTGCCATTTTGGGTTTCATAAAAGGAATATTTTAGTTGCATAGAAATTGGATTTGTTTTATTTCTTTTTTCTCCTTCTTTTCTTCTTTTTATTTTTAAATTTCTCTCTCTCTCTCTCTCTCTCTCTCTCTCTCTCTCTCTCTCTCTCTCCCCCTCTGTGTGTGTGTGTGTGTGTGTGTGTGTGTTCATTCTATGTAAAAGTTTGTTTAGTATGGCATTAATTCTTCCTAATAATACAAATAATCTTCTTGGAAGCCTTTCTGGTTTGATGCTTTCTTTGTTGGGGCATTTTAAATGAACAATTCAGTTTCTTTAAGGCTATAGAACTACTATTTAGGTTTTTAATTTATTCTCCTGGCAGGTATGTTACATTGGATGCTTCCATGACTTTCCCAATTTCATAGTGATTGTTGAATTTATTGACAGAAAGTTGGTCATATAATTCTTTTTTTCCCTAACACCATTACTTGCTTTTCTTTCTCCTTGCTTTTTTCTAAACTAAATCTGTTAAACTTTATAATGTTCAAATAGAAGAATTTAGATGGTTAATGTTTTATATTGCCTTTTAAAATGCTCTATCAAACTCCCAAATTTATTTATTTTTCTTTCTTTTACATAATTTTAGCTTCATTTATGATATAATACTACCTGCTTAAGGAGGAAGTGCAGGTTATTAATTTTAAATATTTCTTCTTTACTAATATAAACATTTAAACTTATAGCTTTAAATGCTTTTTGATATTAAGAAATCAACAAGAATATAAAGAAAAAGTATAAAGAAATGCTTTAAGTATCTCATAAATTTAATATTAAATGTTTTAACAGTTTGAAATATTCTTAATATTTCTAATTCAAATCATATTTAGAGGTGTAATGCTTAATTTTTACATAAATGGATTTTTCCATTTATCTCTGTTATTGGCTTCTAGGCTAACAATTCTCTGTGATCAAATAATCTATTTGGAATAATATCAATCATAAAATTTATTGAGACTTTTTTGTATGTTTAAGCATTTGTTCATTAAAAAAAATGTTCTAGGCACTTTTGAAATAAATGTGAATCCTGTTCTTATTAGGTAAAATATTCAACTTACTTCAATTTGTCCAAGTTTATTAATTGTGTTGTTCAAATTTTATTATTATTAAATATTTTATGGTCATTTTGTTATTGACAGATATATGATAAAATTTCTAACTCTGTGGGATTTTGTCTATCTCTTATTCTTCTCAATCAATTTTTACTTAACATTATCTTGAATCTATGTTACTAGATACATAAAGATTTATAGCCAGGTGTATTCTTGGTACATGAGCTCTTTTATTCATTACAAAAAGTCCCTCTTTATCGTTGGTAAATTTCTTGCCCTAAATTCTGTTTTGTCTGATATTAGTATAGCTATGGAAACTGTATTTTGATTAATACTTTTATAATATTTGCCTTCTTATTATATTGTTTTAAATCTTTTATTTATTCATCTTGCATTTAAATAAGTGGTTTGTATGTAGTATTTACTTGTTTTTTTTTTTTAAATCTAATATTCTTAGTGATTTCCTTGAAATAGTCTATTTGTCTTTATTCCATTTAGTTACTTTGATGTCATATATATATATATCTATTTGCAATCTTATTAATAAGAATATATTTATTCAAGCATTTATTTATTATTATATTATTTTCTTTTTTTAACATAGTTACATACAGTTGTTCTATACTTTTTGTGTCTACCTTAGAATTTATAAGATGCATTATTTACATATTACAGTTTAATAAAAAAAACTTTTATAGATATTCCATACAGCTTGAACCTTAGGAGCTTTTAATTCTATTAATACTCTATATGTTTGCATTCTCACTATCATGCATTTTACTTTGACATATAATTTAAATTTCATAAGAGGTATAAGTATTCCTGTATATAGTTAATATTCATCTATATTTAATTATGTTTTTAGTATCTTAATTGTTCTTACATTCTTTTTCTATTTTTTAAATTTGGTTTTGTATTAATTTATTTGTTTTTTTTCTCATTAAGGTTTATTTTTTTCTAAATTAAGATGAGTTTTAGTTTTCTTTTAGTGTATGTCTGTAAGATATAAATTCCTTTGGTCTTGATTGTTCTGGAACCAAAATTTTTTATTTCTTCTTCAATTTTTACATATCTCCCCTGGATATTAACTACCAGTTACTGTCTTTTACACCTCAAAGGTGCAATTTTATTGTTTTCTGGCTTCCATAATTAATTTGAGAAATCAGCTGTCAGTTTTATCATTGTTCCTTTGAGAAGAACATGTCGGTTTTTTTTCTTGTTTTGTTTCACGATTTTTTTTCTCCTTCATATATATCCTTTATTTATAGATGTGTGTGTGTGTGTCTGCATGTGCAACTATTCTAATTAGGGTTTGCTGAGCTTATGAACATACAAAATGAAGCCTTTCATGAGTTTGAAAATTTGTTATTCCATATGTATTTTAATATTTGCTTTTAATCCCCTATATCCTACTTTTTTATGAATTTAATTATAAGAACATTACAATTTTTTTTTCCTGTATAAGTTCTTATTCTTTACCTTCCCAGCTCATGTTTATTTGTTTGTATATTTTGTTATACTGTTTACCTAGCCTTGAGTTATGCCACGGTTTGGATATGGGTTGAGTGTGTCCCCCAGAGGATCATGTTCTTGGAGTTTGGCTCCCAGTGTGAAAGTGCTGGGAGGTGGTAAGAATCTTAAGAGGTGGTACCTAGTGAAAAGTGTTTATGTCATTGAGGGCACTTCCCTTGGAAGGGATTAAAGTAGTTCTCCTGGGATTTACTTTACTTCCTGAGAAGAGAAGCTTCTTATAAAAAGAGAAAGTCCATTCCCTAAATCTTTCTGACCTCCTGTCTCCCCACATCTGTTCTCCTTTGTACCTGCTCCAGCTATTGTCCTGCCATCTACCTTAAGGATTTCATTAGAGGCTACACAAATAAGACCACCAGATCTTGAACTTTAAGCCTCCAAAATTGTGAACTACATAAAAATTTCTTTATAAAATGCTCAGCCTTAGGTATTTTGTTATATCAAGAGGCACCTACGGCAAGATCATTAATTCTGTTTTATGATTTTATGGAGTCTAATATTAAACCTATCCAATGAATTCATAAAATATTGATACCATATTATTCAGTTCCAAATTTTTTAAATTTCTTTTCTAAATTAGAATTCTTTGAAATTTTTTATCCTATGAGCTACTTTAAAAATGTTATTATGTTCTCTTCAACATATTACCAAGCTTTAATTAAGAGTATTATCATAGTCTTTTCTTATATGATATTTCTTACTAAAGAATACAGATCTTCCTTTCCCATGTTCCAGTCTTTCTCCTCATGTTCTGTTTTTTTTATAATAAAAAAACTCTCATGTTTGGGCTGGGAATATAACTCAGTTGGTAGAGGGCTTGCCTTGCATGCAAAAGGCCCTGGGTTCAAACCCCACCCAGCATCACACACACAAAAAGAACTCTCATGTTTGAGGGGAGGCATTCTTTATGCTTGATATAGGTCCTTGTCCACCTCTCTCTGCAAGTCTTCATTTAACAAGTATCATAAGATTTATGGGGGTTTTCTTTCTGCATTTTGGAAGATTTCAACCTCGCTTCTCAGTTGACACATAGCACCAGGTATTAGAAAATTTCCTGTACAGGGCAGTGATCGTATATCTGAATGTCAAGTTTTCAACTTGTGCCATTTGTTGTGTATAAACAACTGTGCTAGTTCTGTGCTAGACAGAAGCTTTTCTGGTTTCTATGTGTTCTAGGTTTCTTCTGAGTAGTATAATTTTAGCATCCACCCCAAATCAGCATATTGCCTCAAGGAAGGTTAACTACTAAAAAAAATTCTCCTCACCGCAGAAATGCCTTCTTTCCTGGAATTTTAGTTCATTTAATGTTATTGCTTCCACAGATGCTAAAGCTTTTCACTGTATGACATTACTTCATCCATGTTTTTTGTAAGTCATTTTTCTTCAGTGACTTCCTATATTTTACACACAGAATTAACATTAGAATATTTAATTATATATTTTCAATGTTGTGATAA
The DNA here is from genome assembly GCF_021218885.2 of Marmota monax. Classification (NCBI taxonomy): domain Eukaryota; kingdom Metazoa; phylum Chordata; class Mammalia; order Rodentia; family Sciuridae; genus Marmota; species Marmota monax. The sequence continues at coordinate 4,156,478 of NW_026694479.1, read as the reverse complement.
TAAAAAACATGCATTCAACATGTTTCTGTATCCAAACTAAATGTTGAATTTTCATTGATTACACCTAAACACTCGTTATAAATAAGACGAAACATTTTAAATGGATATTTCTAGGATTGCTGTGTGTACAGAGAAAAGCATCTGTAGTCTGTTAGAGCCAGTCTGTTACAGTCCCTGATGATCTTTACCCCTTGATAGTCACACCCTTGTATAATCTTTGTTCTTGAATATGGACCGGATTAAGTGAATTTCTTTTGGTAAATATAATGTGGCTGACAAGATGGATATCAGCTGGAGTACAGGTTGAAAGAAGACGCGGGCATTCACCCCAAGCATCCTTCATTGCTTTCTTGCTTGCTTCCTTGCGGAGTTGTTGTGAGAAGCCCTTGGGAAAATCCCATGTGGCAAGGAACTGATGTCTGTGGCAAACAGCCAGCGAGGACCTGAGCCTAGCCAACAGCCATGTGAGGGAGCTTGATAGTGAATTGTCCCCAAATGAGCCTTGAGAGGACGGTATCCCTGGCCAACAACTTGATTGCAGCCTTTTGAGAGACCAAGAGCCAGAGGCACTTGGCTAATCCATTCTTAGATGCTTTAACTCACAAAAAAAAAAAAAAAACATGAGATAATAAATGTTTGGTGTTTTAAACTGCTGAGTTCTGGAATAATTTTGCTACTCAAAATTGCTAGCTAATAGAGTTTGGCTTTTATGTAAATACCAAGACAATGTTTCTTCATTATACATGTGTGATTAATCGTTGGTACCTCCACAGCAACTTCAGTTTCCTTATCTAAATTTAAAAAAAAAAGGTTATTTGTACCATAACAATAAAGGAAGATTAAAAATATATTTATTATATATATATCGGATATATACAATTGGATATACTGAATATATGTGTGTGTGTGTGTGTGTGTATAAAATTATCTGGATTGAACCCAGAGTTGCTTAACCACTGAACCACATCCCTAGTTACCCCCTTCTTTCAAGTTATTTTATTTTGAGACAAGGTCTTACTAAGTTGCTTAGGACTCGATAAGTAGCTTAGGTTGGCTTCAAATTGTGATTCTCCAGCCTCAGCCACCTGAGCTGCTGAGATTACAGGTGTGCTTCCAGCCTGAGAGGGAAAAATCTTTCAGAAAAAAATGCTAATTTATTTGCATGCAGTTTTTCAAGGGAGTTTAGACTTGGAATTCTTTGCTGTTAATAAAAATTCCAATCAAATGTGTTCTTAAAGGAAAAGAAACCAAAATATAAAGATTACAAATTTGCTAATTTTACTGTTTTATAAAGTGCAAAACTGGGATTTAAAAAACTAGGTAACATACTTGCAAATATCATCATGTATCTTCAGGTACCATAATTGTGTTAGAAATGAACTTGTTTTTATGAGAGAATAAGTAATATAGGAAATTACTCAGCTCCAAGAATCATCATTTAACTATAATGCACCAATAAAAAATGTGGGGAAGAAAAAAATAATCTTCATTTATTTTGGTGCTCTAAAGTAAAGATGCTGCTCTTTGTTGTTGGCATTGTCATTGTTCATCTCAGGACAAAATGTAAGTGTGTGTGTGTGTGTGTGTGTGTGAGTGTGAGTGAGTGTAGTATGTGATTTGCTCATGGTACATGAAACTTAAAGCCTTAACTATCTAAACAAGACAATTTCCCTGACATAAGATCATCTTTTCTCTTCCTGTAAGAAAGTTTCTCTTGTCAAATGTCCTCTATTCAGTTTGAAAAACACCCATTCTTACTCCTAAAGATATCTTCACCATTTTTGAACACATTTTTTAGCCTATCCAAATTATTTTCTTGTTTATAACTGCAGTTTCCACTAACTCATCAGTAGCCCTTGTCCTCATCCGAAGTTAGATTTTGAAATTATTGTTCTCCCCAAATATTTACTCTGCTCTCCATAATGTCATATCTTTCTATTTTCTATTACAGAAATTTAAATATTTCCTACTGGTTTCAACACGACTTTGATGTTTAACAAGTTTAAAGACTTTTATTTGTCTTCAGTATGTCTAAATACTTGGCATATGAAGGCGGGAAAGACAGCATTTGTTATTTCGTTGAGAGATGGTAACCTTGATGATCAAGGAACTGCTTTGAAAGTTGGTGCTGAAGGGAGAATAAGAAAATACATAAAGAATCATTCCGATTTATAGAAAAAGGTCAAATCAATTGATAAATTGAACTATGCTGAAAGGGATGAAATGCTTGTTCCGAGAAAATCTATAACATCAAATTCAGGTAAAAGGACCAAGTAAAACACAAAACGTGCTGTTTAAAAAAGGAGGCTCATTTTATAAGGGACATGGAGAGATTTCTAGAGCTCAGAGGGGCTACTTAGGAAATTCGAAGCACAGAAACTAAGGAATTGAGCATGTGCTGGTGTTTTTTAGCAGTTCCAGAGTTCAGCCTGGAGCTAAATAGTTGGGGTTGAAACCCTGAGAGAGAAAATTTCTCTAAGGAACCTAGAGAATAATAAATAGATAGTTTCCCTGAAGGTGGTAGCAAGAAAAACTGGCAGAAAAAGACCCCCAGGCTTGGTGCAAGGGAATAAATCTGTAAATGGAAGAGAGTAAAATGGATTGGTCCCAAGATAAACAGGATAAATGTTTTAAAATGTGCCAAGATATCTAGGCAATGTGATATTTTTATCTACCATGTAGCTTCCTTGAATACAGTGTTCTAGAATCATAATTTCAAAGATAATTCTGTACTCCTCCCTTTTCTGTGCTACCTAGGTACAGGGATATTCTCAAACCCATCCATAAGACCCTGTTTTAATGTGCATAACACACGGGGAAATATAGATATTTACAAGAATGCTTCTTCTGTTGCTGAACAACTGAAATAATTAGCTAATTCTTCACTCTTTTGGGCCCCTATTTTCTGTCAATGATCGTTATCTGTTAGCTAACTTATGAGACAACACAAAATTTTTATGAGAGCTTCCAAATATGTGAATTTTTTTTTGCAGCCATTCTTTTTATCCGTGAAAATATCTGTGTTCATTAACTATTTATGTGACATGGTTTTCGGATCCTCATCATTATAATTGCCTTCGTCCTAGTAGCCTTCAGCTGTCAGTTAATTTAAAATATTTCAGGTGGATTTTTTTTTAATGGCATTTCACCTCGTATGTGAAAGATGTTTAATCATGTTATTGGAGGAACAAGAAATGAATAACTAAGCAAAAAGGAAGCAATGTCTCAAGTCCATGCTGACCAGTGAAAATATTAATATTTGACTTACATCTGTAGCTAGAAACCCACATTTCTATTTATTGAAATGAAAGCTAACTTTAGCTTTTGTTCATGCTTATTTATTTTTATATTTTTCTCTAAACAGTTTTTGTATCACTGCTGGTACATCCTGTATGCTAAAATGTAATCAGATTTTTTTTTTTTCCTTTTCAACATGAACCATGGCAATCTTGGACCTCCTTTGTTTATATTTGTTGAACGGATTTTTTTGACTTCAATTTAAAACTTAGGGATTACTCATTTCAATTCCATTTTGTAAGCTTCAGTCTAGTGTTACAAGGGAAATCATTTCAAATCCTGATTTTTATATTTGTAAAACATATTTCTGTGACCTCCAAGTCATCCATTTAAAATATTGCTTGCATATTACTATATTATAGAATATAGGGGAAATATCTTAAATTACACCACTAGAAATATGCATACAAGATAACATCACTCCACTAATGATAATTTGTTTAGTGAGTAGTGAATCTTACAGAATTATGCCATCACCTAATGTACAGCTTTACATTTTATCTGTACTATTATAATTAGTCACTGTCAAAAAGCTAAGCAGAAATCACAATTATCTGTAGCTTTCCCCTTACAAATAAACCAATCAATCAATAGCACCCTTCACATAATTAATGTTAGTTTTATATCTCTTTATTGAAGGCTAGTGGATATCATTTTTATTTTGCATGTTTAAAGTTTTCATTTTTCAACTCTTTTTCACTGTTCTGTAGTTTCTTATAAATTTTTCAAATTTTCATGTATGTAAATCCATACTAATATCTCTGGGAAGTTTACTTATAATTGTTTGCTTCTTGTGATAGCGATTATTTTATATTTGTTTCCATTTGTGACTATAAGATCATAGCATTTGCTTTCTCTACATTTATGAGGTTAATTCACTGAAGGCTAAAATCTGGAATTTATTAAAAATTATTAGAATCAATGTTTGCATCTCTGGACCTATGTAGGCCATATTTATTGCAAGGACCATTTTCTTTTGCTAGGAGAGAAAAAGATAAAGGGACATACAATAGATTTATCTTTCCAGGAACAATCCTCAGTGATTGTTTTCTGACTATGGATAGAAGGGATATTTCTAAGGAAAAAGAAAAAGAAAAACCACATAATTCTCTAAGCATTGAAAGGAAGAATCATTTGTCCTTACTATTTAAAGAACTAACACTCAGCAGGAGTTTATTTTGAAAATCAGTCATTTCTTTATGCTTTTCTGTAAGTAATGTCTTTCCTTTATTTCAAAAATTTGTAGATGGCCAAAACAATGAATTTTTTCTAAAATACTGTCTTTGAGCCTTCGTAACTTCGGTGATCACCTCAAATTTATGTGAATGAACAAATAGTGAATTCTGTGCTTCTTAGGCAAACTTTACTTTTTTTTCACTAGCTTTATTGTCTTACAATGATGCAAAAATTATTTGTACACCCCTGAATTTCATTATAGCCCACAAAAAAAGAGAAAAACACAGAACCCACAAATTTTGCTAAATAACAAACAGAAGTCACATTTTAGTCATCTTAAAATAGGAAGATGAAAAGTGAATTCCTTTTTAGGGTTTTGTTTTCCTTCTGATAATATATTAGAGCATCACTATTGGTTAACATACCTTAGGGAAGAGCCAACTGTGAAGCTGTTCTGAGCACAATTCTAAATACCACTGTACAGTTTCCATTTATTATTTTCCTGCTGTGATTAGATAATTAGTAAGGTACTTGGCGTTTAGGTGAATTTTCATTAGAAAAGCAGTAGAATTAAATTTAAATGGCAAAAGTGCCACTTCTTTCTTCTCTTCTTTAATGTGTTGATTTCTTCATGCCAGTCTTCAAGGATGAGCACAGCATGGGCTCTCACATAATTTAACCTTTATTCCTTATAATTAAATCTAAACATACACTGAAATCAAAGCTACCTAGCTATTTTAAGTGTACTTCTAACAATTAAAAATGAACACAATCAATTTTAATAAAACTAAAAAGGATACCCATTGTTATTTGTTAATCCAGTGTGTGCTAATAAGTGAGCAACCATTTGGAAGGGAAGCACAAATTTGTCTCTCACTCAGAGTTATAATTGGTTTCTGTGAGACAAGCATGCTTTTTCCTTTAAATTAATTATGTCAATAAAATGGTATTTAGTCAATACTCTATCTACTATTAGTTCTATGCAAAGTAGGAGATGGAAGTTTGTTTCTTTTGAATGCCTCTTTGGAAGAAACTTGTCTTTGGGTTAGGGAGATAGTGCATATGCAGGAAAAACAAATGAGAGAAAGAAAAGAGGACCAAATTTAATGTATAGATATTTCATGGTAGTGGATTAAAGGAAGGGATTAACAAAGAGTAGAACTGACACAGAGAGATGCTTAATAAATTTATGTGAATGGTTCAATCAGCGAATGAGTTCTGTAAAAGAAAATTAGTGATGATTAAAATCGCAAGAAAATAGACATAGTCTAGGAAGGGCTGAAGACGGAATAATACAATGATTGAGAAATGAAGATATGGATATCTTTCTGAGCAGAGAGACTACTATGCCAGATTTGAAGGAGAATCAAGAACAATGTTCAGGACAGGGACAGGTAGGAAGACAGGTAGGAAGACAGGTATCAGCCCATAGGGTTGATCTGGGACACAGAGGCAGAAATAGTTACATAAATTATTATGCAGTACACACATTGTGTCATTTTTTTTAATGCTACTGAATTTTTGCTAATGTTGTTTCTAGATAGATTTTGTATTTGAATATAATATAGTCTAGGTCAGACTGAAGGTGAAAGAATATACAATTTTGTTTTGGGTTTCTCTATTATCTCTTTAAACTACTTCTGCTTTGACACTAATGAAGTAAAAATATGTGAAGACACCAGACTATCATTACAGCACATTTTCAGTGAACATGAGAAATGTATATTTTTATATCTCTATAGTTAAAACAACTGAAAAATATAGTAAGATTGTAGGTCGTACATATTTTTAAATTAAGCCATCCAAACTTCCTGATATTTTAAATAATACAGATATTAAAATTAGAAAATTTCTATATAATTTCATAACACTTAAATTAAAATCCCTTAATACCACAAAAAAAAAATAGAAAGAGGACATATTTCTAGTTGTATGCTCACTTTCATAAATCCCCAGATAATGCAATTCTTCAAACAAATTTTCATGAAGCATTGTCACAAATTTTAAAACCTAGGTGCTTCATTTATCTTCTTAAATATTCTATCTAGAAAATTTTAAAAATTCTCCCCTAAATAAACTCTATAAAACATTATGGCACATTCTTACTATTTTAAAAGGAACCAAAATTTGGGGATTAGCAACTATATTTGAGTTTTTTCTTTCAAGCTACCTCAAGACAGGCATTGTGCACATAATGATTACAAGAAAACAATCAAGCTGCTATTGTTTCATTCATCAGTAAACATATATTGGCTGCCTACTCAGATATAGGGCACCAGAAATTGGTCCAAGTTCACACATCATATATCTTTGAAGATTCTTGGGGCACTTAGGTTATATCTGCCAATGTATTGAATGAATACAATACAATCAAGTTTGGCTGTTTTTCTCCAAAGAGGCAGATAATTAGATATAATTTATAATTCATAACCATTTCCAAATGATTTTGATAATTGTATTGAAATTAATTTTATAAGAAACAAATGTGTGCAAGGTTTTTATTCTGGGAGGTTAGAAATAGTATCAGTTTATCCTTTTTTTTATGCTCAGTTAGTACAAATAAAAGCAAGTGGCTGATAAAAGAAAAAAAAAAGGAATACTTTACTGATAAAGTCTAGTTGAAGCCATAGAAGACAAATAACAACCATTTGCTGAATAATCTTCATATTCTCCCTGATTTTGTTTGAATAAAATAGGTAGCATCATATTTTATTTTAAAAGGTAGACTATGGACACACTATACTGAGAAACTGATGTGACTCCATTAAAAAAAAATAAATAAATAAAAGCAGCTTCTACTTCAAGTTGTGTCCTAAGGAATGGGCCGTGACCCTTGTCCTTGGAAAAACCCACAGAGCACTCCTAAGCACATACCCATCCTGATGAGTTGTTTGTCTGTAAATAGCAGGAGAGGTCAGCAGCGCTGGGTATCCCTGACTCAGTCAGGCTAGGTGAGGACCCATAGCAACCCCCCTAGCAACCTCCAATCAGCATGAGACAGGGAAATACCTGGAATGCCAGATGATCCCCCTGTAGTTTATGGTGGTTGATAACATGTTGGGAAACCATGTAGTTCAGCATTTATACCTCTCGTGGCTTAAACCAATCAGTTCAAACGAATCTCCCTTTTGTATTAGCCAATCACCCCTACCCAACTTGTTCCCACCAGTGAATGTGCTAATCAATATTAAGAGTTTCTGTTTGATTTTCCTGCAGTATGGAATGATTTGCTGTGTGATGTTGTGACACATAGAGTATGCCCCCCCAAACCTATAAAATCTCACTGAACAAAGGACCAGGACTCACTCCCTAGGACCGCTGCGTTGGAACAGTTGTGAGTCCAGGCTCGAGCTTGCAATAAAGACTCTAGTGTGATTGAATGGGATTCGGCTCCTGGAGGTCTATTGGGGTCCCAAGAATCTAGCATTATAATACCAAATCCACATCTCAGTCTGTCTCCAGTGAGAAAGTTGTTTAATTTGTTTCATACCTCACTACAAGTCAGTTCTAAAATTGCAATAATTTCAACTTCTCCTTAAAAAGCAGTTTCAGGGAATAAATGAAGTGAATGAATGAATGAATTAGAGAAGGAAGGGATGGAAGGCTTTGGAGATGCAGTCATCCCACAACATCTGCATTGACAAATGGAAAGATTTCCTGGTAGAGAAAGAATTTTGCATCTTCCAGTGAGTTATGTCAACATCCTTTACCCCTGATTTCTGTAACACAGTGGAATGTTCTCCTCTCAGTCTAAAGAACAAGGCAACATCCTGAGGTGGAGAGGTGGAAGAGGCCAAGCATAGAAATCTGCTGACCCAAGGCATGACAATGATCAATGATTGTTCACTGTAAGATACAATTGCTCTACAGTACTTTAGGTATTCTCACCCAAGTATTGGATTGTACAGATTTCTGTGCATTCTTTCCATGTTCTCTCTTGTGAACTTCATGGCTTTCTAGCCTGTTGGGATACTTGGGGGAATTTGTGCTACTAGGAGGGTTTGTTGTGGCCAGAGAGAACTTTGATGGGGGATGAGTAAGCTAGGGAAGGAGAAAATGCTGTAGAATTAGACATAAAATCTTGCAGGTTAGGAACAGATTTTTTAGTTCTTGTAAGGACCAGGGGAAGCTGTGGAGAGATTTAAACAGTAAACAAACATAATTCAAAATGAGAAGGCAGGAAGAGATTAAATTCTAAGTATAATCTTTACAAAAACATGGGATTATGTAGAAAGTAGAGGGATTTGATGTGAAAAAGGAATTTCTTATCTTCTACCTTGGAGAAGAAAGGCCATCTGTGATGATTACACTAAGTGATCATGGAGAGAATTAAATTAGGGAATGATTGTAGGGAGTAGGTTTGATCTTAACCTTATCAAAGAAGATGAATTGTCAAGTTTGAGAGATAAAAGTTCTTCAGACAACTGAGTACACTAGTTTGATGCATTTCATTGGTATTAGCATTTTCATTTATTAAGACTTTGAAAGTAAGGTTGGCAATAAGTAAAAGATTAAAATGGGACATTCTAGTCAGTGGTAAAAATAAATTTTGTATAAACTAATATTACAGTAAGGAGAAGAGAGTTTCAGAATAGCTGGCTTGCTTTATGACTAGAGATTGGAAATTGCAGGGTATTCTTATTAAATTGTTTCCTATTGCAGGACTACAAAGTTCAGAATGCATTTATAGTAAGTTCAATACTGTCACTATGTGTTAGGAAATCTGCAAACTAAGGTATATATTTGCAAAGGAGATCTAGTGCTTGCACTTTGCCATCTGATTAAGGTAATATCATTAAAGTTGCTAACCCAGAATTAAAACTGTATCTTTCATTAGACTACTGAGAGGTGGAATGTGACTTTTGGTATTCTATCATGTGTCACAGGATGCACTGTACCATAAAGGTCACGCCAATAACAGTGTGAACAAAACAAATAAGATGACTCTACTAAGGTTGCTTCTGGTCAAAGCTGGCTTGCTTTATCTTTTACTCTCTTAAAAGAGTAAAACCACATCATCCTGAAATGTTACAGCTAGAATATACTTTATAGGCTATGAAGTACAGTCCTCTTGTATAACAGATTAAGAAAACTGAAGCCCAAAGAAGCTAATGAATAGTCCAAGATCACAAAATTGGTTTTATAATACAGCATTCAGCTCCCCATTCTGAGCTCCTACCACTATCCTAATGTGCTTCTCATATAAAAAATATAAATTGACCCAGCAACATGGAAGGCTGAGGCAGGAGAATCACAAGTTCAAAGCCAGCCTTAGCAGCTTATCAAGGCCCTGTGCAAATTAGGGAGAACCTGTCTCAAAATCTAAAAGATAAAAAGGGCTGGGATGTGGCTCAGTGGTTAAGGGCCCCTGGGTTCAATCCTTGGTACTAATAAATAAATACAGTGCAAGTTGAAGAATTTATATTTCCCAATTCAACTTGTGTATCAGTTAAAAAAACAAAACTAGTAGGCTGTATGAGGAATCATTTATGGCAACAGTGGCACCAGCACATTCAAGAAGAAATTTGTCAGCCTGTTTGATGCAGGGCCATGTGCTTTGAATTTACAGACAACACTTCAATGGAAACAGAATTCCTGATTTCATTTACTTGCTGTCTGATAAGGACAGTGATGCCTTCACACAAGCCTCTACAGAGTCCTGTGCACAAATGGTATGAAGTAGGAAATGATGAATCCCATAGAGGAGTTACTGATCAGGCCCACTCACCCAACAAGGAAGAAATGATGTCCAGCTGGAGGTAGGGAGAAGGCTTAGCAACAACAGGTCATTTCTTTGGTACATATGGGAAGGGCTTAGAGATACAAGGTGAGTTTGATGGAGATTTGGGGAAGAAAGTGTACTGATCTAAGAGTTATAAAGGAAACCTAGTGGTGAAGAATTACTTTTAACTATAATTGGGCACACTTAGGAGGACCCTACTTAGAGTCTGTGTCACCTGAAAGTACTGCATTTCTCTACCTCAGTGCAGCAGCTAACCTTTCTTGTGAGCGCTGCTGTACATGTTATCTCATTTTTATTCTTACAACACCCTTAGGTAACAGGTACTGCTACTTTATCCATTTACAGATAATGACACAGAGATTATATTTAGTCAAGGTCACACAGGTTTAGAAGGTGGTAGGCCTGGACTTCAAACCTAGCTCATTATGGTTCCAAAAGCCATATAGCTACCCTTTTTTTTTCTATCCATCTTCTTCCTATGATTAGTTACATTGTAGTTAGGAATGTAAGGTTGGGTGGTGAAGTTAATGCTTTGTAGCCTGAAAGGGGCGGGGGGAGTATTATAGACTTTTCCAAAGAGGAAGTATAAGTGAAAACCTCCCGGTCCAAAGTTGGATGTCCTAGGTTTGAATTCCAGCTTCATTTCCTCCACCCCTCCTTGAGTCACATGATTACGAGCACAGCCTCCCAAGCCTCTCTGGTATTAAAAGGTCCCAGTCATTGGCACAGTATCCTCTTCCTCCTCTTGTCTCTAGGGTTGATGCAGCTGTCCACCTGAGTAATGCCTCAATTATTGGCTTTGTGGTGGAAATCAGGAGCTGTGTGGTCAGACACCTCTATGGACTTTGACTCAGACTCAGCTTTTACCAATAGGGTTCAGAACTTAGCAGTGATCAATCTTTGTGTTGTTGGGTCTGTTCCTGCACCCTCATTTTTTCAGAAACACATCTGTGTTTATTCAATGTTCCATGGTAAATAAGACAAAGCCTCAGGACAGCTGGAACTCCAGAAGAAGCCCCAGAGCCCTCCATCACCATGATGTATAGTGGCTTACCCTTCCAGATAATGGCAGGATAGAGCCTGAGAGCTCCCACCCCAGTGTCTGGAGTAGACCAGAGGATAAAAAAGAGGCCTCCTCTACTTCCAGGATTTTCCAGCTAATTTCTTATACACTTTGTGTTTCATCTGACCATTTGGGGCTCTCTATATATCTTTCTCTTTTCACTCATCCTTTCCTACAACCCTTTGGACTAGAACAGAGTAGGCTTTTCTGTGCCTTGAATACCCTGTAACAGGGTGAAGAATGTCCTTTAACAGGGGACATGTAAGTCAGATGGTTTGGGGTTGCTCTTTGATATGCTAAACGGTGGCGAAACTCTAGTCTGGGTATCAAACCATTATCATCACACCTGAATGTTACTTTATTTTTTCCCTTATATAACCCTTCCATGACATCTTCCACATCCTCCCAAGTGGATCAATACCATGATAAACTAGGATTTTGTGCCTGGATTTGAGAAAGTTTGTTCATATTTCCAAAATATATATCTTATTATAAGTATTAATAACTAACTGTACTTCTCATATAAAAAGTACAAGTTGACCCAGCGAACATTCATCTTACCTACTAGCACCACTTGCTATCAACAATCATATAAGTTAGAATTACCATTAAACTCACAGATGCCTTCATCTGGCAAATACCAAATAAGTGTCTATTATGTTCCAGCTCATCTGCTCAGTGTGATACACAATGGTAAAAAGTCCAAGGCCCTGACTTTAGGGAGTTTACATTCTGAAGTGGAAAGATAAGACATAGTAACACTACTAGCACTACAACTATTCATGATGATAATAATGATCATGATTAATGCTGTGGGGGGGCCATATCAGGATGGTATGATAAAAATCACAAAGCAACTACACATGATTGTTTTATTGTTCTGTTCCTGAACATTAAGGATCAGGTCTTCTTCTTCTTCTTCTTCTCCTCCCACCCCTCTAGCATTTTGGTGTACAGTGAACCAACAAAATGTAGATCAGAACAGATATATTCATCAACAATTCCTCTTTAGAGATTTAGCAAGCATGGTGTTGTGCACCTATAATCCCAGCCATTTGGGAGGCTAAGGCAAACAGGATCACAAGTTTGAAGCCAGCTGGGGCAACTTAGTGAGACCTTATCTCAAAATAAAAAGTAAAAGTGCTCTGGATAGCTCAGTGGTGAAAATAGCCCTGGGTTCAACCCCCAGTACAAGGAAAAAAAAAATCTTTAAAACTATTGAACAGAGACTGTACAAACGTTACACTCCACAAATTCCAAGAGATTTTCTCCCCTTCTTTTAAAAGTTGAATGAGAATGCTAATTAATAGTTTAGTTGTGAATAGTGCCCTGAGGTTATTGCCTTCTCTTGGTAAGATAAATGAATAGACACTGCTGTAAAGTCAGCTAGACTTTTTTTTTTAACTTAAAAAGTTTGTGTTTCTCATGATTTCATTTTTATAAAGGATTTCCACATTAATTCAGCATGCTAACAAAGCAAAGTCTCGAAAAACATCCATAATCAGGTTCTGCTAAAGTCATTGCAATCCATTTGGTCATTATCTGTGTTAAAAGGAGGGAAAGGCAAATAATTGTTCATGACAGTAATGTGGACATGATGATTTAGGGAGTTAATTCTAAATGTGTAGTGCTGTGTTATTAACTCAGGGATGTTACTGATCATGTGCACTGGACTTGGGTAGTTTTTCTGAGTGTTAAATTTAGTGGCCATATTATCAATGCCTTTCTGTGATTCAAGCTTTTGACTATTAATCATATTTACAATGTTGAATCAACTATTGAATTATCTGGGGAATGTTGTTTTTACTTTGTAAAAAAATAAAAATATATTTTTAAGTTTTTACATATATAGAAAATAAGTCCAAAACATACTATATTGGATGCTTTAATATAAAATGTTTTTCAGTGTATATTGGGTCCCCAAATCTGCTAGTAATTGGACTCACACTTTCATAAATTAAAAAAAAAAATAGAAAACATTCATAAACTCAGTTGCTAATAAGAAAACTCATAGACTTTCATGGATTATGGTAAAATTTTCAACAAGTTAGTAGAAAGATAATCAAACATATATAAATGAAAGGTTTTATATATATATATATATATATATATATATATAATATACACACACACACACACACACATGTATAAATTTAATCAATCAAAGGGGATGTGTGTGTGTGTGTGTGTGCATCTATTTATTTTTTTATTTCAGGTGAGAAGTCTGCCCTGTTATAGTTAAGAGATATAGAATGGGGTGTTTGCACCTAATATGCCAAGGCCAAAGGACTTGTAAATGCTAGGATTTTCACACATATACTCTGGAAACAGCCCAGGTTATATACCATCACTGTGCTGTCTCCCTATGATAAAATTTCAACATATATTAGGGATAATATTTAAAAATTATTTTCCAAAGATAGCTTAGTATATCATGAACAACCAATCCTGTGACTGCTTCATTCTCTGCCTATTGGTCCTCTTAACACCAAGGACAGCTTAGTTGATTCACATATTTGTAGAGACCACAACACAAGTCTTAAACTAACTATAGAAGTTGTTTGATTCAATATCTGTTGTCTGCATGCCTGCATCACATACAAGACTGTAAATACTTCAAAGCAAGGATCTTTAGACTTTTTTCCCCCTCTTTTGTTTTTGAGTATAACATACAACATCATTCATGCACACATTCAGTCTGAAATATGCACTCGATGCCCAGTATCTTCTAGGTCATTTTGGGCCCTGAGAATGCATCCAAGAAAAAAATATGGAGTTTTCATTCTGACTTTGTAGTATTTTACCATATTTATATGCAGTTAATTTTCAATTTACATAGTATATTATAAAAAGTAAGTTCTTTCACAAATCCATGTGACTTTGATATTAAAATGATTTCAAATGTTGGTTAAGTTTACAAAATATGTTTTAACCTCTCAGAAGGACAACATTTATCCTAAAGTTTAAAACATATCAAAGATAAAAAGGAGACCCCTTTTTCATAGGAGAAGAAGAAGGTGTTCTAAGTTTGTGCCTTTTTAGATTTGACCACTTATACACATCACTTCTCCATTCAGGACAAGGAGACACGCAAAGCAAAATATATCCTAAGACCATTTTTTTTTTTTTTTTTGCAATCTGCACATAATGTCTTGGGGCCAGAAACCGTAGTATAAATGAGAGGTGGAAGGCTTTCAGGGAAATAAATAGAAGTGTTCAGAAATGGATATTTCCAGGTCCCACAGTTATAATCCTTTCTGAACTTGGAACTTTTGGCTACTGATAATAGTTAAAGATTGTAGGAGCCTGCCAACTAAGCTTGTTCTCTTCTCAAAACTACTCCCTGTTCCTTCTGGCCAAGTTAGCTTTTTCTCAGCTAATGTGGTCTCTTCAATTCCTTTGCATTCATGTATACCAGTGTTGCTATGTTCTAAGGAGACTTGCTTTGAAATACTCTCAGTCTTGTATGTGATGCAGGGGTGCAGACAACAGATATTGGATCAAACAACTTCTATAGTCAGTATAAGACTACTTACAGTAGATAGGGATCACATGCAAGATCATTTAAAAAATTACAATTTTAAGAGTCATTACAATTTTTATAAAGGACTTTGATGTTCATTTACCCATCCATAGTGCTCATCCCCGACCTTTCTGCAGTTTATTCTATTCTTTAGAGCACTTCTAAAATGCCTTTCTTTTCCACACCTCAGATCTTTTGAGTCCTAATTTCATCCAAGCTTCTGCCACTACTCCTCTTCATTTTCTAATGTTCATTATTTTTATGCTAACATTATAAATGTTTAAGTTTGTTAAAATGTATTTAAAGCATACATTCAGCTATAAGTTTTTTAAGTTTTCACTTTAATGTGCCAGCTATGACATGCAGAGGGAGATTTTTACATCTGTTTTATGAGAATAAGTTTTATGTCCTTTTGTTAGCATTACCTTTAAAATCTATTTATACGTTTAAGGAAAAGATGGTCTGAAACAAGACCTGAATAAAAATAGTAACTTGGAGTACATCTAGTGTCTCTTTTATAGGGACCACATAATTGAGTTGAGTAAAATTTTTTTTCATGAAATAATCTATATGGAAGTGTGATACTCTCAACCTGATTTGAAAGTAAGATTTTTGGATGTTGTATACCATTATTTTACTGACTAATGGAACTTTAAAATCTCTGCCCCTTAAAGACCTGGGATAATTGAAAGAGGAAAAGCAAAGCCTTGTAATGTGGGGCAAATGCATGGAGTACTGCATACACAGTATGTGTTAAGGGCATCTGAGTGGCAAACCACTCCCCCTGTGCGAGGCATGTGAGTGGCAAGCCACTTACCCCATAGGCACAGCCCTGGGCGTGAGGTCACGTGTTGCAGTCCCTTTGCTTGCTCCACAGCCCTGCTCTTCGATTGGTCATTGCAAGGTCAGTTGGCTAGGAATTACACTGGTGACTGCCTGTAATCTGCTTAGCCACTGCCTGAATATATATACATAGTAACTGCACAATAAAATCAGACCTGCTTCCTGCTTGGTCTCCAGAGGTCTTGATTAGTGACTCCACAGCCACATTCTCCTCTACCCTGTTCTGTGGACCTCCTCAGTGGATGAGAGAGAGCCTACGTATTGGAATATTTGGTTCAGCATAGGACTAGAGGATGACTATTCTAAGAATGCTGGGAGATGTGTTTGGTCTCACTTGTGGAATATTTTTTTTTTCAACACTGTGAATTTCATCATTTCCTCCTATTATAATCATGGCTCTCATTCCCTAATGAATGCCAGGAGGGGAGACTTCTGATGTTGGTAGTGTCAAGTTTTTACCTTCTTTCTAACATTTACTGTGTACAGTACTGGCCTTTAAAATCAACATCTCCTATCATCTCAGAATTCTTTGAACCCCATGCAAATTATTGTCAGGATTTGCTGCACATTACAGAAAATCAAAAGCAATAGTGGTGACTTCAACACATATAATTTTATTTTCCCATGCATAATAAGACCAGAGACTGATAGTCCGGGGCTGTTATGTGAGATCCAGAAATAAATTAGGCTGTGTGTTCTTTATATCTTTCTGTTTTATTACTGTACTGCAGGTACTCTAGCCATGCCACCAAATTCCAGAGAGCAGGAAAGAGAAAAGGTAAATGGGAAAGGAGTTCTTCTTTTACCCACACATCCCCTTTAAAGAGGCTTCCATAACTTACTGTCCAATACTCACTTTTATGGGAGTGTTCAAAACAGAGCCATATGTTTGACCTATGTGAGATGCTGGGAAATGTTAACTTTTCGTTGGATACATTATTGTTTCCGAATAACATAGCAGTTCTCTTCATTATAAAAAAGCAAGAATGAATTTTTAGGAAGGTCACTAGCTGTTACTTTCACTGTTCAAACTCAATTTGTACTCTGTTGATACTAGGTTACCTAAATTTATCATGGCAGGTAAGGAAAACAAACATTCATCAATTTTCTAGTCCCTCACTCACCTTTATTTTTACTATTATCTCATAAGTAGATTCAGAATATATATTTAGAGATATTTGGGGTAAATTTGGAAAAGTAATAGCAAGAAAAAATATGCTTTCAATACATTGGCAAAAACTACAACAAACAAAACAATGATTTATTGCTTGTCCATCATTATATCAAGATTGAAAATGTCATTTGTGTTTATCTATGTGTCTCTTTCTCAGATCCTTACTGTGTACCTTTATTCCTTAAGTAAATTTATAATATTTTCATCAGAAAAAGTTTATAGAAGATTTGGCAAAGCACATTTCTCCTCAAGCTTCTTTTTTTCTTTTTGCAAATACTTCTTATCTACTTTTATTTATTTATTCAACAATATGAACAACAAATTCAGCTGATTTTACTACAAATAATATTGAAAACATTATAATTTTATGTAGGTAATTTTAAATTTTTAGTGAATTTGGGTGTAATTCGCATAAAACTTTGTTTTCCCTTTTAAAAGGAACATGACACCCATTATTTATTTTCTTTAATTTGTGTGTCCTTCAGCCCAATTTTATGTGATACTATACCACATACTTTCCTTTAGTTTACTTACTTGCAGTTTTTGTTACTATGTGACATAGATTTCTTTTTGCCATAACTGTCCTAAATTGGTTATCATTGGCATTGAAGAAAGATATTGATTTTGTACATTTAGCTTGCATATATGACATTGCAGAATCCACATTTATTCTCAGAGTTTTCCAGTCAGTCTGTCTGGATATTATAAGACAATGTTATCATCTACAAGTAGTAATATCATATTTT
The DNA here is from genome assembly GCF_021218885.2 of Marmota monax. NCBI lineage: Eukaryota > Metazoa > Chordata > Mammalia > Rodentia > Sciuridae > Marmota > Marmota monax. Next base: position 4,138,913 of record NW_026694479.1, on the reverse strand, counting down.
TCTTATGCCACTGGATGATGTAGAACTTTGAACACAATACTGAGAACACTACATCTATATATTTTCAGTTTTATATCTACTGATAAGAATACAGTGCAGGTAAATGCTTTATCAGGTTATGAATATATCCTTGTATTTATAGCTTGCTAAGCATTTTTCAAAATTAATTAGTAATGGCTATTGAATTTGATCAAATGATTTTCATCATCCATTAAGAAGATCATATGTTTTTCTCTTTTAATCTATTATAGTACTAAATTATATTAAATTTCCTAATATTGAGTAATCCTTTCAATTCTTGGATGAAGTTTCCTGTCTCGTGATGTGTCATTCTTTTAATACTTAACTAAATTCTATTGATTAATATTTTGTTCATCTATTTTGTACCAAAATGAGTTTAATCTGGACTCAATTTGCTTTCTGAATTTTTGTGACTATATAGCAGAATTTTGATCATGAAATTTCTGTCTTTTCAGTACTCTATAACATTTAAAAAATATAAGAAATGTAAATAGATGTAAATATCTGGTGCTAATTGAATGAGGTAGATTTTTTATTTATTTGGCTTATTAGTCTATTAGGTCATCTAACAAATTTCAGTAAAGATTAAGAATTTGTATGTTTTCTAGATCTAGTTCCATTTCATTGAACTAACTTAGGTATTCAAAAATATTTGTAAAGCATGTTTCCTTTTACAATGTTTTAAATTATTTCCAATATGGTATTATAAACATTTAATTTTTAATTATTTATGCCTTAATGAATTTTACCTTCCTTTATCAAGCAAGAAACCATATGTTAGAGATTATTTTAAAGACACGTTTTATTCTATTGAAGCATGTTTTCTAACATATTGATTTCTAGTTTTATCTTTACCGATTGCTTATACTTCTATATTGATCTTTCCTTTATATCTTAAGAATGCATATCTCATTTTTAAACTTGTTTCCTTTGAACACACACTTTAGAATACTGCTTTTTAAGAAGTACCAATGGGAACACATTCTTTATGCAGTGCTTCTTATATTGTTCATTGTTAACCATGTTATAATTTCAGTACTTATTTCTCCAAAAGTCATACAGAGATTTACTGTTTTAGAGCTTTTTATATGACATAGACTTCATTTTTTAACTTTTGATTTCTAATAAATCAATTCCATTTTGATAAAAAAAATATAGCCTTTAAATTTTTTCTTCCTGGAATTTTTGAGACGTTCTTTCCAGTCTAATGCATTATTTTTTATAAGTGCTCCTCTAGTATTAGAAATGTCTTTTCTTTCTTTCTTTCTTTTGGTATTAGGGATTGAGTCCATAGGTGCTTTACCACTGGGCCACATCCTGAACCCCCCTTTTTTTTTCATTTTGAGAAGGTTCTCATTAGGTCCTTAGGGACTCTCTAAGTCCCTGAGATTAGCCTTGAACTTGTGATCCTCCTGCCTCAGCCTTCAGAATCGCTGGGATTACAGGTGTGTGCTAGTGTGTCCAGCTGTTTTCCTTCTTTACTCAGGACAGTATTTTTCTTTCTTACAGGCATCTATAAATCTGCTGTTTTTATTCAGGTCATCTATGTCTTAACTTATTTTTTTGTCTATTTTAATAACATTTTTCTAAGAGTTGTGAGCAACTATACATCATCTTGTCTGAATTTTTGTACATCACAAAGATAAACTGCATAGTGCCCTCTTCATGTAGCTCAATGTTGTGCTACTGCTTGATGCATGGATGTCAACAGCTGTTCCATTTTCTGGGAATATTGTACTTTATAATATCAAAGGAATGGATACTCCTTTATTATTCAATCTTTAGTGCTCATACTACTTCAATAAGCTGATCCTTTTAAGTAAGCATGAATTAAATGTCATCTTATCTTATGGCATTGTTTAGTTAAATTCCAAATACATGCATGCACAGTATGAGTGTTTTATCAGGTAGTATTATTAAGAATTTTGAGTGTATTTGAAAGAGGAATCTGTTATGTATCAGTAAGTGTTTATGCTTCAAATATCAAATGATATTTTAACCTGTACCATTTCCTTATTATAGTATTTTTTAAAAAATTGGTATTTCATGAATATACATAAAAGTGAAATCCTTGTGGTATATTCATATATGTATATAATTTGGTCAGTGGTTATTTTTACTTAAGTTTCATACATAGACAGGTCAAGAGAGATTATCATGAAGGGAATATATCCAGGACTCAAGCTGTGACAGCTTTCACAGATAATAAGTTCATGCTTATTTTGGTGGATATCCAATACGTAAATCTGGTGATCCAAATATGTGTCTACCCAATTTTGTATATCAAAAATATCATAAAGGAAATTCTCATAATTTTTACTAAAGAGCTAAAATAAGTTTCTGAGAGTTAAGCTAAACATACAGAGAGATGTATGACTACTAAAATTAAATAAAATTATTTTCAGAAATTCTCTAAGCATTTTTTAAAGTAACTAGATACTTTGCTGTAGGGGAGGACATATAATGAAATGAGAAAGTAATCTTATTCATGAAAATATAATTAGTAGCACTTGATGACACACTTTAAGTGAGAACCTGATTCTTTGCCCAAATTTGAATTGAATATGTATTTGGCTGGACTTAAAATTTTTATATAGTTAAAATTCTATAGTTTCATAATTAAATCATGAAAAATTCTACTAATTGTACCCAATTGTATGTTCTGCAAAGTGATATACAGATCTACTTTTATTCTTATTTTGTTATTTTAAAAAACATTAATTCATCAAGTACTATGATTAATGTTCACAGCTGCATGGCACTTAAGCTTTCTGAACTGTCAGAAATGTGAAAAATAAGGGCAACTATCTCAAAGGGTGCTTATAATGATTTTTTTAAAAACATTTAGCTTTTGTGAGTGATTTATAAAAGTCACTTATTATTATCATCATCATGATTATTTAGCACCATGAAGGGAAATAAAAATAAAGTTAATAAAAGGGGAAAACAAGCACTTCTGAACTATTTTGCTTTCCAAACATGCCATATTTATGGGGAAATATCTGTACAACTAATATTATTAATATTCATGATATTATTATTAATAATGCTAAGGTCTCTGTTAACATTTTTTTCCTATCACCTTGTGCCAGATGCTGTCAAGAATGCAAGAAGGAATAAAAATAGTCATTTGAGGCTAGATGGTTTTTAAATCAACAAATATATAGATATAGCACTTATGTGCCATGTATATTACAAAATCAATTAATCTTTGACACCTCTTCTGAGATGAGTGCCCTTATTATCAAGCTCTGTTTCTATAAGAGCAAACCTAAAGATTCTAAGGTAGGGAATTGCCTGAGATCATACAGTGTATAGTGGAAAAGCCAATATTCAAACTTGGGCAATCCAGCTCCAAAGACCATCCTCTGTCTCTGGACAAGGCTGACTTTGAGCTTGAGTGTAGGCTCTGTCTCCTACTAGTAAGCTGACTTTGATCAGGTTGACTAGTCACTTTCTATGCCTCATGTTGTCATCCAAAAACAAGGAAATGTTAAGACATAAATAAGAACATGTCTCCCATGTGTCCATCATCCCATAATAAAGAATTAATTTAAAAAATATCTTTGAATCCAGGCATGGTGACATACTTCTATAATCCCCAAGCAGGAGGATCACAAGTTCAAGGCCAGACTGAGCAACTTAGGCAGACGTTGTCTCAAAATATAAAAGAGCTGGGGATGTAGCTGAATGTAGAGCTTCCTTGGGTTCAACTCCCAAAACAGCAGAACAAAGAAAAATAAATTGGCATAGCAGAGATTCCCTTCTCTGTTCCTAATATCAATGTAAGCATGTTTTAAATAATTTTTATGTATTTACATGGTTCCCTATTAAATAGAGCACCCACAGGAGTCACATTGAATTTTAGCCTCCTTAATCAATAGCTATGAGTTCAAAGATAAATCATACAACCTCATTGAGACTTCATTACTTTACATTCAATGTTTAGACAGTAATATTTACCTTTATGAACTGCTGGGATAAATCAATATGGTGAGTCATGTAAATTGGTTGAACAGCACTGTTTTGTGATGCTCTAAGTTTATTATATCTCTATTTCATCTTGGCCATTTTGCATTCTGGACTAACATGGCAAAGATTCCATCAAAAACAAAAATTTAATTAAGCTTTAATAAGATTATAGAAAAGCAAATATATGTTGAAGCTATTTTGTATATGAAGGAGTGTGAGACTCAAGAGACAAATTTATCCATGTGTTAACACAACAAACATTGGTGGAACTTTGCCTGTGTGACACATCTTGGACTTTGAAATTAAAGTACTTGGTAAATTGGTTTACCAGCCAGTGAAAAATATATTGGTAAACAAATCAATAAATCAAAATAATTTCTTTTTGTAGTATAATACATTTTTTTTCCTAGATGTCATAATGGACAAGAAGTTGCATTTATTAGACTCACCTTAAGTATAATGATACCAACCTTTTCTCTCTAAAATAAACAAGGAACTAATTATGTATTTAATACCATTAGTATACTTAAATGCAAAATGGTGAGGCTATAAATGTTAGTTTTTGAAGTATGCTAAAAAATTTATATATAGTTTACATATAAAGTTAATTGAGATATAAAATTATATGAGTGTGTTTTACTATACTATCAAATCTTTATAAGGGAGAAATAAGGGAAACCACAAATGAAAGAACCAAAGTTATAATGAAAATTCAAGTACAAATTACATTCTCATTTTTTTCAGATTTAAAAAGGGCAGTAAATTTGTTTTATGCAGCATTTAGAAAACTTTCTTGTTTTTCTATTTTTAAAATTTTTATTTGTTTATTTATTTATTCTAATTAGGTATATATGACAGCAGAATGCATTTTGATTCATTGTACACAATTACAGGAAAACTTTTCATTTCTCTGGTTGTACACCATGTAGTATTGATCCATATGTGCCGTCATACATGTAGAACTTTCTACCGAATCTAGTCCATTCATATTTCACCAAGATTGACTTGGCAAAATGCACTCATTATTTGACATACTTCTTGACTTCATGAACTTTTCTGAACTTAATGTTTTCTTGTAGTCATTTTCAGTTTTGACTAGCGAGCCCATGTAAAGTATTAAGGCTTTCTGTGTGGAGTGGTTTGAGAACAACCAGTAGCACCCTCCCTTCCTGTCCACCTGTCTGCTGCTTGCACTACCCCACACAACCCTGAAAAAGAAAAAAATTCAACAAACTAATCTCATAACCCTTACCTCCACCATCACAGAGACTGTTTCATTGTGTCCTAAAGCATTCTCTCTTAGTAAGGAAATTTAGTAAACTGGAAATAATTCTAGGTGATGTCACACCTATATTAGCAACTACCAACTCATGTTTTCAATGATTTATTTTGAACTGTGACTGAGACCTGAAAATGAACCACTTTGAAAATGTGAAATGGAAACAGGATTATCTGTATCTATTGAATGTTATTATGAATAAATAGAGGTCATTATGGAGATCAGGTTTGAGGAAGGTTTAAAGGAAAGAGGACTCTTGAAAGGAGGAAAAAGGGTGAATGAAAAACTTTACACTAGACCTAGGTCTCAGAGTAATTTGATATACAGAAAGACAACTATTTATTTTCTATTTCAGAGTCATTGTATCATGTAGTTATATAGTAAAGAATAAAGCTAGCCAGGATCTTCATATTCAAAATAAAAGACATATGGCAGAATCATTTTCAGAAAATAAAAAGTTTTATGAATTTAAAACCTAGCCTCAGCCTCCCAGATTGCAGACACTTAGTCTTGCTGCAAATATTTCCTCAAAGATAAATGTGAATTTTTTTTCTTCTTTCAGATTTGCTAAGAACCCAAAGATTTATAATGATTTTGTTGCCAGTTATTCTGGGCAACAAAAGAAAAAATATCATGGTGAAATATCTTCGAGACAGCTCTAGAGATATGTATAATAAAAACACTTAGCTGATGAAAATATCTGTTGATTTGATACGCTTTTAAATATTAGCTTTAAATTTTATGAGCTCTCTGCTGCTCTATCCTTTTCTTGATCTTGGAGAAAGCAGGAGGCCTTTCAAATTGGAAAATCCATGTCTTCCTCTATGTTGCTTTTAACAAACTTTGTGATGGTGTATGTCACCCAGGATTTAAAAAATGCAATGACTACATCCTCTCTGGCAGAAGGAGATCTTTTAAGCTTGGTAAAGTAGAGCAGACTGTTGTATATAATATACACTATGCCTCATTTTCCCTGAGACTATCAAATAAAATCACAGCTAGTAGAGAAGACCACTTTAGATCATCTGCTTTTCAGGTAAGCAAGGCCATTCCGTTTCCTGTGTTTTCTAAAGCCTTTTATAGGTTGCACTTGTTCTCTTCATGTGACAAGGCATACCACCTATTCCTTGACACTTTTGGAATCCCAGAGAATTAATGAGCAAATACCCATATCTTCATAGTGAAAGACAGCTATTGATGTTCTCGTTGTCTCAATGTTTACAGGATATACATTATTAGAGTCCAGAATTCTTCCCACTGGGTCTGCAAAGATGTTCCTAATGGCAGATGGTGATTACAGTAAAAGTTCTAATTGGCCAAATGCATTCTACAATTTTTTGCTTATATGTTCTTCAATGACCCTATTACTTTCTGGAATTATCTCTTCTTTACTGTCTGACTTCTCTTCCCATCAATCATGAGTTAACAGGACCTGGTGGTAGGAGATAGGTCATCTATATCCCCCTATAGACAAGATAAGATAGGGAATCTATAAATTCCTACTGAACTCTGGCTCACAGATAAAAGATAGAAAATAAGAGATAGGGGGGAGGGGAAAAGAATGAGAGGCAGTGCCTGGTGCCATGGTTCAGGAGTTGAACACGATGAGCAGGTTTTCGGGGTAAAGAAGGAAACAGGGAAAGCTGCCAAGTTTTGGTGGGTTATTTTCATTTTGGGTACTATGAAACTGTGTAATTTACCTTTTTGAGTAAGAATAGGACCTCTAAATTCCATTTTGATAAGAACATCCCTGATATTTCCAAATGTCAAGCCCTTGATTGGCTGTTATCTCTTGGTCATAATTAAGGTAGAGAAATCTGATGAGACTGGGGATCTGGGGTCCATTTGACAAGGCCATAGTGCCTCCAGATGTTGCCGACTTCTTCTATCTTCTTCTTGCTTTTAAAGTCACTTAAAAGGGCCTTCATGTGGGCTGGGGCTGTAGCTCAGTGGTTGAGTGCTTGCCTAGCACTTGTAAGGCACTGGGTTTGATCCTTAGCACTGCATATAAATAAATAAAAGATTTAAAGCGGCGGGGGGCATGGGGGGCTTCAAATAGAAGACTGTGGGAAAACCCAAACAAGGGAGTGAAGAGTCTTTCAGAAAATCTTTACTTTGTGATTTACTAAAACACACCTCTCCTGAGGAAAGGTGCTCAAAGATGACTTGTGACAAGTGTTGGTGTGGGAAGACAAACCTCTCTGAGAAAATAGTGTAGGTATTAATAAATTAAACTATTCTGACAGTGCTCAGCACATCTCCCCGTATACCTTTATAACTTTTTTGTGACATTTCTGCACTAAGTAGAATAATGCAGTGTAGTGATAGGACTAGGCCATCATTACACTTCAGAATGTGTGTGCTCTCTAGTGCTGTGGGATCTCATTGCTGTCCCAAGTTGGATCCTTTTGCTATTAAATGCCATCCAATTGTGCTTTTAAGCTATGCTAAGCTGCTCCCATAATGGTGTTTTCTCATTTCCTAGGAGATAAGAAATTGCTGCTAAAATAATCCAGAATTTCCTGGCATTTGTTCTTTTACTTTATTTTGCATAATGAAAACGGCTTCACATATTTTTTAAATAGATCTTTTAATAAGAAGACAAAAAAACTAAAAGAAAAATTATGAAATTGAATTTTCTTAAGTGTGTGTAAATATTTGATAGTAATATTTTTTCAAGCTTATATAATAGCCACATGCGATTAGGTAGGAAGACAGATAAACAGATAAGTATGGTACATATATATGTATAGATAATCAGTTCTGCTGCATGCTCTGTGCATGCCTACAAACCTCCATGCTATGTACAGTCAAACAATACAACCTTAGAGTTTTATTGATGTGGGGGCAAAATGTCTTCATTAGTGACATTTAAAAAACTGGACTGGGATCTAATACAACTGGTAGTGGAGCTTACACATAAATGGTTAAACTATACATAAGTATTATAATAAATGCAAAACTTTATCTTTAAAATATAACTGAAGATCTTGGGGTCTTTGTGACAGTGAGTGGGAAAGTCTGCAACTTCTGAGTCACTGTGAAATGGTGGGAAAGTGTATCTGAATGTGAAGGCAGGTCGTAAAATCAAGTGTGGATGGATGAAGGTCATAGACCCAGAACCAAACATCACTCTAAAGTGATCTTTTACATCATTAAATTTGGGTGCAAGTTTTTCTGTGATATGTAGGTCCCTTGAGGAATGTGGTTATGATAGGTATTTTATTTGATCAAAAGTGAATATTTGACTCATGTACAGCTTCTTTAATTACCTTCTGTGTTTCTGTAGAAATTTTGTTTTCTTTGTGGCTTTCTCCTCTTCACCTGTAGCTTTGCTTAACAATTGAAGGCTTTGCATATTGTAAGAATGGGTGAGACCACAAAACCAGCCACAAAGGCAGTAATAAGAGTCACTACTACAGGATTTGGGGCTAAGTCCTTTAAGGTCCTCACACACAGGACTCTACATTGTTGCACAATCTGTTTTGAATTTGAGGCAGGATGTTGAAAGACATTTGAGATGTTGGATAAAGATTCTTTTCTTTTAAAAATACATATGGAAAAGTTTACCAAAAAGAAAAATTAATCAAATGTAATCTTGTAGGAAGACACATGAAATGAGCAGAGGGAGCTGCTAAACTCTCTGGGCATGAGGAAAGGCATGATTTCCTGGTAGAAAGGTTCCGATTTTATTGTGCTTTGTGTATCAATTAATTGATGGGCTCTTGGAGTTCGTTAGCTAACTTTTCTTATCAGTTTTTCCTGGAACTAAGGGAGCTCTGTCTCTTGGAGCATTTTTTCAGCTCCGGGCATTTGCATTTTGTATATCCCTGCCCATCAGTTCACTGATGGTCTTCTGCTCTTATTTAGTGCACACTTAGTGTGCATATGCTCATTCACAATTCACATTTTGCTGCAAATGTTTCCAAATGTATCAATCACCTTGGAGCAAATTTGTGTTTAGAAACAAGCACTATAGATGAAATGATAGTTTATACATGTTGCCTACATGCTATATATATTTTATTGAATTTTGCATGTGATAATTTTACTGTTTTACTATATTTCTTTGTCTTGTAACAAAGAAAACACTCCCCCCCACACACAATTTTTCCACTACCTCAAACATGAGGCAATAAAGCTTAAATACAGAATTTTTCATATATTTTTAAAAAGTGATGAGCAGTAGGATGACATTTTAGGAGTGGGGGTTGGAAGAATATCTATATGGTATTTTAATTTAAATAAATAATGCCATATTACTTTTCAAAAAGTTTGCAAAATATCATGCTTATGCCAATAGTATTTAAGACTATCATCCCTTCAGTCGTCACCAGTAGATATTATATAGATATTTTTTCAAAGTCATTTATTTTTTTAATTTTTTTAAAGAGAGAGAGAGAGAGAGAGAGAGAGAGAGAGAGAGAGAGAGAGAGATTTTTAATATTTATTTTTCAGTTTTCGTGGACACAACATCTTTATTTTATTTTTATGTGGTGCTGAGGATCGAACCCAGTGCCCCGCTCACGCCAGGCCAGCACGTTACCCCTTGAGCCACATCCCCAGCCCTCAAAGTCATTTAAAGTCTAAAAGGTATTGGTATCTTATTGCTACACTAATTTGCATTTACCTGAATAATAGAATGAAAATATTTTCAAACATTTAGTTGTAGCTTGTATTGGTGTCCCTCTGATGCCATATCTATCTTTTGCTCATTTTTCTGTTGTTTGCACTTTGTTATTAAATTATAAGGGCCATTATATGTTATAAAATTAATCTTTTGTATTCATGTATCTTACAAATGTAAAGTAGTTACAAATTGATTTTATTTTCAGCTTTTGCAAATATGTAGTCAACTGTATCTGTCTTTTCCTATTCCTGTTCACTTGTTGGGATTTAGTTTTTATATCATATATGTTCTTCATTATGTGACTGTCGTCATTGCATACTTGCAAGTGTTTGCATAACATTGTCACCCTAACAGGTAATGATATCCTTTTTGATATAGGAATCATGTATCTTTGTCTTTTATTTCAACAGTTAATAGGTATCATTCCACTATTCCAGCTTCCAATGAAGTAGTCCATTGCTAGATTAATTTTTTTTATAAGTTACTTCTTTTTCCTGGCAGAAGGTTCTGATTTTATTATAATTTGTTTATCAATCAATTGATAGGTTCTTGGAGTAGGCTAGTTAGCTTTTCCTATCAGTCTTGCCTGGAACTAAGAGAGCTATATCTCTTGAAGCATTATTCAGTTCAGGGGAAGAAGATAGTTATTATAACTTCAATTTCATCTATTCCTTTTTTTTCCCTTCTGTAATTTATATTATTCAAGTATTAAGCTCACAAGTTTTCCAATTCTTTTCTGATATTATTTCCTCTGTTCATTCCCCAGTCTGTACTCTAAAATACCCTGAATTCTTTTAATGGAGAATTGCCTTCAGAAGCTTAGGAAAAAGGGGTTGTTGCATTTAGGTTTTAGATGTGTCATTACTGCAGACCTAGTTAGTTGACAGAGCCTGGAAACATGGTGTGTGTGTGTGTGTGTGTCTGTGTGTGTGTGTGTGTGTGTATGACAGAGAGAGAGAAAAAGAGACCTAGAAAAATTTTACCCCTTTAAGGACCATGTGAGCCCACTGTATGGTAAGTCCAGAAAGCCTTGTATGTTCCAAAGCTTCCCTAGAAATTGGCCAAAGATTTAGAACAGTTTGACTTTTCCCTTGCCTCACTTCCTACCTCTAACCTCTACAGGCATTGAGCCCTTAAAAATAATCACATTCATGAAACTTTGACTTAGTATCTGCTTCCAGAAATCCCATGCAGATGTACATATATAAATATATGTAATATATAAGTGTGATGTCATATAAAACAGATATTCACCTTATGTTTAATACTACAGATATTTATGTAATATATAAATAAAAGTAAATATGTAATGTATAGTAATATTAATGTTATAAATATGAATATAAAATTATATGTATCTATATATATATCATATTCATTTATTTACATTTTATATTTATCTATACATTTGAAAACAAGAGTTCACAATGACACCTATCTTTTCATATTTTCAGCCTCCTTCACAGAGTGCCTTCCTCTATTGTTGTGTTACCTGTCTGCTAACCTCACTGTCATCCTCCCTCCAGCTCACTCCTACTGCACCCTTACCCTGCCCTATATAGCTGCTTAGTTCCAACAAAAAGAAATTGCTTGCACACCATTGAGGATGATCATCTCATTACCTTTGAGCTCTGATGGTTGTGCCCTGCTCACCTCATTCCCAGCTCCTGTGTTGATCGGCTCAGGTTCTGTGTGAAGGAGGCCTGTAAACACCCATGTCACCCTGCTTGGTCTCTGCAACCCACTCTGAGTCACAGTAGCTCCCTTCTCCCCTTTCTAGTGCAAACAGAAATCTGTACTATTTGTAGCTGCATAATAGCTAATGATTCAAGTATTTAGGGCAAGAAGAGGAAGGGCGGGGAAAAGAGGAAAACCACCCTATATTTTGAGATTCATTCTGTTGTTGCATGAATCAATAGTTGTTCATTTGATTTATGAAGTAGTACTGCACTGTATAGTTACACCACAATTTGTTTATTCATTTTCTTAATGATAGACACCTGAGTTGTTTTAGTTTTTTGTTATTATGAATAAAGCTACTCTGAGTCTTTGGGTGTACATGTTTTCAATCCTCTTGTATAAATAGCTAGGAATATAATTTCTTTATAAGAAGCTATCAAGCCAATTTCTAAAATAGATTTTATCAATTTACACTCTACCCAACAATACACAAGGATTCTCTTTGCTGTACCACCTGGCTACCATTTGGAACTCTCAATCTTTTCTGTCCTTGTGGGTAAGTAGTTCTAATTCATTGTATTCTAAGTAGGTCTAATTCATTGCCTTCTTAATCCGTATCTCCTTCATTACTAATGAGTTAGAACATTTTTTCCATATACATATTTTCCAGTTGTACAACAGTTTGGAAAGCATCTGATCAGTTCTTGAACATTTTATTAATTGGCAGAATAGTTTGATTATTTTATACTCTTACATTATACCACTTCCTTCGTATACATACAAATAATTTATATGATATATGTAGTGAAATTATATTCTCCTACTCATTGGATTATATTACCTATTAAAAATATTTCTTGAGAAGCAGAAGTTTTAATTTTGATTAAAATTTTTACTATATTGTTTGTACTCAATGTTTATTGCTTTCTTTTAACTGTATAAGCAATATTATAAGACTACTTAATCTTATAAGACCATTTTAATGTTTTAAAGATATATTTTTATATTTTATTCTAGTTAGTAGCTTTATAATTTTTAGGTCCATGTTAATGTCCATGATCTATCCCAACTAATTTTTGTTTACGGTCTGAGATAGTTTTTAATGTATGATTATTTACAGGTGGATATCTAGTTTTACAGAATCACTTGATAAAAATAAGTCTGTATGTTCCCTTAAGTTCTACTGGAAAATGTGTTGAAAATAAAGTGAAGAATAAATATTTTTATTTGATAACTTTTCATGTATCTTATTTTAATTAATTTTTATTTATGTTAAAATGCACAGAGAGCATATTTACGTAATGTCAAGACTTTGAAATTTGCTAAGGCTTTTTTAAAAACTTGCTAATGGATACCCCAGCACAGGGTATCCATTTTTGTGAAAAAAAAAAAAAATGGATACCCTGCACTTCTGGAGTATTGAGCTCCATAAATGCCAATTGGGTTAACTTGGTTGATAGTGTTGTTTATTACCACTGTCTTTTTTTTTTTCCTACTAGTTTTATCAGTTGCTGAAAGAATAGTATAAAATTCCCAGCTCTATTGTGAATCAGTTCATCCCCCCACTTTTTTTTACTTCATAATTTTGAAGATCTGTTTTCAGGTATATACATATTTAGAACTATTTTTCCCAATTTTAATTCTCAAATTTTATTTTTTATATTACTCCTTGTCTTAATTTCTATCTTCTCTGATATTAAAGTAGATATTCTACCTTCCATATGGTTAGAGTTATATGGTATTATTAAAATCACCCTTTTACTTTTGCTTAATTTTTCCTTTATACTTAAAGTATATTTGTTTATAAAACACAGTTGGTTCCTACTTTTTCTTTTATCTATTTTTTTTCTGCCTTTTAAAAAAGTTTATTTATTTTGCAGTACTGAGGATCAAACCAGGGATACTCTACCACTGAGCTACATTACCAGCTCTTTTTATTTTGAGACAGGGTCTTGCTAATTTGCCCTTCAATTTGAGATTTTCCCGCCTTAGTTTCCTGATTATCTGGGATTATAGGCATGTGCCATTACACTCTGCCATACCTTTCATTTGATATCCTTTATCCATTTATAGTTGTTATTACTGATAAAGTTAGATTGAAATCTATCATTATCTTGCTACTTGTTTTCTATTTCATAATACAGTATTTAATAACAAGCATAAGATTTGCCAAGGTATATATATTATAACCATACCAAATTGTGAACATATTTTTGAAATCCCCTGAATATCCCTGTGAAAGTATTAATCAGGGAAATGAAGTGTTGGTAGGTCTGTTCTAGAACCTGTAACCTCAGGTTTTAACCATTTTTATTTAGAAATGTCCACTACTATAGACAGCTTTAAGTATGAATATATAAACTTAGTCCTGATTTTTTCCTGAAACGCCTTTTACTATGTATTTGTATATTGATCATATGTTGTTTATCCCACAGCACATGAATGTATTCTAATACTGCATAACCTATGTGATTGTCTTTACATGCCACTATTTAGGAACAAGCCACCAGGGTCTAGAAATCTTCTTGAAGAGTAAAATATAAAGATACCCTTTATAAGGTAGTGGGTGTAAACTGGAGTAGATTTCAGATATGAATTTAGCAATCAGGGATCGAAGCCTCAAAATTATTTCTCATTGAATCAGCCCACATAACGGAGTGACACACACATTGTATTGCAATTTCTCTGTATCAGCATACCAGCATTTCCTACATTAAATGTCTTCACTATTGAATATATCAGGGTCTCATTCCCATATACCTCTTTTACCTTTAAGTGTGGAGCAATGTCTGAATGACAGGCTATTGATATAAATTGCTGAACTTGTCTAGAATAATATTTTTTGAGGTTTTTTTTTGTTTGTGTTTGTGTGTGTGTGTTTGTATCACACACTTTCATGATACCAAAGTTCTCTCTTCTGAGGACAGTCTAAAGAAACACCACCATGAAATGTCTTTGAAAGAAATAGCTTTGAAAGAAATAGTTCCCTAAACCTATCAGCTTTATGATAAGGTACAAATAAACAAAACTAAACAAAACAAAAAAAAACCCTGAAATGTGTGAGAAATGCAAAATAAATAGCATAGAAGATGTGGTCGCCCTATCTTGATTGTTTCTCCTTTAATTCATTTTACTTTTGTTCGATAAAAATATATAGTGCAATAGTTCAACATTTTATTATGCTGGCAGTGCCACTCTGCTGATATATCTATTGTAGTATAAGACTATCACAGCAATTTTGTGGGTAATTAAAGTTTTTTCTCATATGTAATGTACTTATTGAGTAATGCAAATTGTCAGAATTGTGAACGTTCATTTAAATATTCATGTGAATACTCATTTAAAAACAAATTTGAGGGCCCCCACGTGGTGGCGCACGCCTGTAATCCCAGTAGCTCTAGAGACTGAAGCAGGAGGATCATGAGTTCAAAGCCAGCCTCAGCAATGGCGAGGCACTAGGCAACTCAGTGAGACCCTGTCTCTAAATAAAATACAAAATAGGGCTAGGAATGTGGCTCAGTGGTTGAGAGTCTCTGAGTTCAATTCCCAGTTTCAAAAAAATAAAAACAAATTTGATCTTCAGAATGCAGAAAGAGGATGGACATCATATTTAATTTATATATATTTTAAAGAAGTATTTATCCTGAAATGGCTACCATCACTATTTCCTGCTTGGTTTATGGGAATCTACAACTAATAGCAAGTTACTAATTCAGATACCCCACATCTCAAAGATAATTCTTTAATGAACAAAACCAGTGAATCTCATATGGTAAAGCAATATGTTGCTACAAACCTTTTAGTACTTGGCCCTTAACTTTGACAGTAGGCATTCTTTATTTTACTGAATAACTAAGCTACAAAGTGCATATAGATGCTGCAGAATATTCTGTCTTGATTTTTGCATAGCTAACACTGAAATACAGCTTTTCTTTTAAAATAACCTGTATAATTAACTTTAGCAAAAATAAGAAGGCAACAGTACAAACTAGTAGAACTTAAATGACTATATTTAACTCTAGTGATTGCTTTAGGTTTGTGAATTTTACATATTTCTAACACAGAATTAATTCTCTCTCAGAAAAAAAATTCTTAGCTTTTATTCTGTCTCTAGCCTGTGTTCTCCTATATTATTTTATACATCTTTGAAGCATATAAAATGAAGCCCTTGACAGTTATTTCTTCCTTGGGTTGAGACAGCAGTATGCCGTTCATATACTACACAGATCTCAACATTTTATGAGGTTTCACAGAAAGGCTGAAATAAACCCAGGTTTTATGTGTCAAACCATACCTATCAAACATATTAGTGTCTTTGCAATTTACCTGTTGATGAGAAACACAGACATTATCAATGGCAAGGTGTTTTCTTTTTTGAAAGATCCTCTTAAACCAAATTCTAATTAATTTCTATTTGGGCTTGAGTTTGCTGTACTTAATGCCATTTATATTCCCCTAAGACCCAAGCATAAGAAGTATATGTTGTCTCAGCATTTCAACCAATGCTAGAAAAAGGCAAAAGTTCAGAAAGAGTTTGAAAAGAAAACAAGAGATGATGTGGAGCCATAATTTATCTTTAATTTCAACATGTGTGACTTGTTTGAATCTGAGGTGTTGTTAATCTGACATTTAGAGTTCACTATATTTATTTATTTATTTTTTAAAGTGTGGGAGATGGCTAATAAGCTCTGGCTAATAAGGTTCCTTGTTGTAGAAAAAGAAGCAACACAGACACATTGTCCAAGTTCACTGAAAAAGCTATTTCTTTGCTTTCTGTGCTATCATTCAGAGGCACCAACTTGCCACTTCTTCGTCATGTGCAGAAGCAAAGAGCACACAAAGGACATCCTTGACAGAGGGACATTTTTATAAGACACTTTTATTTCCTACAGAGATATTTCACTTTCACCCCTACCATATCTCCATTATTTAACGCAGGAAATCTGAAATCACTGTTTATGTGGATTTTTATGCTAGTTTTGCAACCAGGAAAGGCAGTCTTGCCTACACACACACAGGCAGAGAGAAAAAGGCAGTGTAGTGCACCAAAAATGTGGCTTTCATTCTTGAATATTATTCTAATGTGAAATATTTAATTAACACTGGTTTACCCATAGTGTAGTATCGTCAGTGAATATATTTTCTGAATATTTAATGAATATTTAAAAACATGACCAGGTGATATCAGAAGCGGATAAGTCTCATATTGTCTCATATGGGGAAGAACACCAACCCACAGAGCTAGACAAGATTGACATATGAGGAACAACAACAAAAACCAGAACTTAAAATAGGTAAACTATTCATAAGTTTTAAGTTAAAATTCACTATTACCTTGAAAGAAAATCAGGACTAGGAGTATATATAAGGGATCCAAAGCAAAGATACTCTCCTCTCATTAACTGTGACCCATTGGCTCATTTCAGAGCACTGAATATGTTAAATTGCAGTGAATTCTGTCCACAAGAAAATAAGACTCCACTTAATTTTATGTCCTCAACAATATAATACTAGAAAGGAATTATTGCCATTTTAAAATACATATAAACTGAGTGCAGGAAATTAAGTGTTACCCAAGATACTGCTTACAAATGCCAAAGACAACGTAGAAAATAAACCTTCTGGTCCTCACTACATTGCACTTTCCTGTACTCCTCCGTGAGAAGCCTCATGTTTCTGATACTGTCTCTTAACACTTCAGAACCACTGAAGCCAATTTCTCAAAGATCACCTATTTTACAAATATCTTCTAATAAGTTGCTTAGGGACTGGAAGTAGACATTAGGAGAAGAACTGGGAATAAATTTTATTTTTAAAATTATACTTTACTTTTTTTCTGAAAAAAAAAAAAGCATCTTAAGATATCATCTGGGAATATCAAACCAAGTTTAGACAGCAATTAAAATATGACCTTTGAGTAAATGCTGTATTTTTATACCAGCTTTTCTCCCTGTTCACTAAGTAAATATTTCGAGAAAAAGGTGAATGAAGGATGAAATATTAGGTTAGATTTATTCATATGAATCAATGTAGCACCTAATATGTTCTGGGTATTGTATTGATTATAATTCCTATCAACTTAATTAATTCCTCTTGGTTTTGAAATCTCCAGAGTTTCCAAAAAAATTAGAAATCAGATCACTACTACTTCTAACACAATAAGAGTATAGATCTTAATAGTTTAAAAAGTTTTGTGACTGCTTCTTTTGAAAGTTGAAAAAAATGTAGCTCAGCTGCATGGGTGAAATCCATTTTTTCAGTGATTCTCCAAGTTTGGTCCCCTGGACCAGCAGTGTCAGCAACATGCTGAGTCTTGTTAGTAATGCAAGTTTTGAGGTTTACCTCATATCTACTGAATTAGAAACTGAGTGATGAACAAGACAATTTGCATTTCTACAAGTCCTCCAAGTGATTGCAATGCCTGCTGCCATCTGAAAATCACTCCCAACAAAGCCAGGACACCTAGGCAGGCATTCTTTAAGCTTTATGAGAAGGCCAATGAGGTAAGCCACTGAGCACTGAAATCGGTAGGAGTCACGAAATAGAATTTGTTTGTTTCCCATGCCCATTTCTTTAACTTATATAGTAGCCACTTGACAGAGAAAAAAATATATATTTTATTGTTGTTGTTGTTGTTGTTTTTGGCAATACTGTCTCTTCAGCTTGGAAAAGTCTATTTTAAAAGAAAAATCAGCCATATGGTCCATGTGTATGTACATGTCCTTTGTCCCTTTGCTCTCACGGTCTGCATAGATGATTAAACATATTTTCTGAGGATCCACTTTTCTTGACTTTGAATAATATGGATTATTAATAATAAAATATTTTCCAGGAAAATTAAATTTGGTCTTCTGTTAGATGATTTTATAACTTTGTCAAAAAACAAACATCAGAATAATCTTGCTTTATAGAGTGCATTTAAATAGTTATTGCAGCATATGTTGCTTATAAATATTTCTATTTGAAACAATAGGTTTTTAAAGACACTTTAAAATTTTTTGAGGTTAATAAAATACTATGTAAAACATGGCATCTATAACATGATGGCATAGAAATATACAAGGTATAATTGAGTCAGTTTTTATACTCAGATGTTGATGTTATGCATATCATTTAGGCATTGTGGCTTTGTAGATATGTATCTAACCACAAGTCTATATTTTAGAAAATAATTGTTGACAATACAAATATTTAAAACGTGTATAACATGGTGGTAATTTAAAGCGACATTTGACTTTATAAAAAGGAAACTATTTTTGTTGTTCAATTCAAAAAACATTTAAATGGAAGAGAGAAACCATAGACATCTATAAGCTTAACTACTGGGCATTTTATCTGTAAAGATGAAATGGTAAGTACGCTTAAAAGTTACCTGTGGTATTTTCAAAGACAGCAGAGGATTTTACTTTGCATATAGCATATCTTTGCTTCTCATATGCTTCAAAGGATTAAACACTAAAGTCTTCTATTAAAGGGAGCTATTTTCTATGATTTTGATATTGGCCTGGATATTTTTGATAGATATTTTGATCAGGGTGAACTCAGAGACTATTAATATAAAAAAATGGGCTTTCTACTCTACCCCTACATAGTTTTTAAAAGGCAAATGTACATATTTATCTTGTATTATAGAAAAAGTGTAGGAAATATTTAAGAATTTTTTTCTCTTCTTTTCATTTCCATTATTCTCTGCTACTTCTCACTTGAAAATGAGATTTTAATGGCTAAAGTTTTTTTTTTCTTACACACACACTCTCACACAAATTGAAACCTGACATTCTGATTGGAGATGAATAAATAGGAATGGAATCAAGTTCTCATTGCCAGGTTGTACCTTTGTAAGTTCCAAGTAGGTGTAGATTCCTGTTCTGTAACTGTATGCAATGGAGGTGAGTGGGTAAGAGCTGGCTGACAGCACTGACTGACACTTCTGTAAACTAAGGCCAATTACAGGCACAGGAATGGATTCAGAAAATGAGGAAAGCATAACTTTATTTCAGGTTTCTTCCAATATGCTTAAAAATGTCCCTGTCCTTGACTCAAACTTAAGATATTCCCCTTAAATCAAGATTCTACTGCAATACCTTATCTAACTGACCTAAATATGAGGGGTCATTCTCCTCAGAATTATCTTACCACCAAATATCAAACATGTGCTGTCCAGCTTCCTATATCCCGTAGTTTCCTTTCAGAATAATGGGTCCCCTCCACTCCCTCAGTACTGGGGATTGATCCTAGAAGAACAGTGCTCTATCACAGAACCATATTGTAACCATTTTTGTTTTCTATTTTGAGACACAGTCTCAGTAAGTTTCCTGGTGAGGGTCCAACATGGGATCTTCCTGCCTCAGTCTCCCTAGCCATAGGGTTTATAGGTGTGTACCACTACACCCAGTTTAACAGATTCATTTTAAATTTTGATGATACTAAATTTTTTTAAAAAATTAGAAACATAAATTTGTGAGATATTTACTAGAGAAGAGAGAGAGAAAGATATTTCCTATGTTCTTTTCTACTAGATGGGTATTATGAAATTTACAATGGGAAACACAAAGGTGGTAAATAAAATGAACCAAGTTTTTCCCACTGCAAATTTACCATATTACACACATACATAAATACACAGCATATGTACTTACACACACATATAAGCACATGTATTCAAAAGAATAAAATTAATTGCAGTTTTTTTTTTTTAATAAAAAGAAGGTCATGGTCACTAAATCCAAGTGATTTGGGTTTTTTACTCCATGGATGTCAGTTTCAGTGGTAAGGGAATTTATCTTTACTGTTTCTGAAGGAATCCAAGTTCTCAGAATTGCTAGAGGTGGTTCTTTGAAAATCAGACACTCTTCCAAAGAGCCAAGAGCCGCAAAGTGCTAACATCATAAAACAAGATGAGAAGAGACATTCTTTTATCCAACCTATGTTGTTTCCACATGGTACGAGCTGGTCCAAGCATGATATGAGCTGAATTCGTGTTTCTATTTGTTTTAGGACCTCAAACCAAAATTATGAGGAAAACTTGTATGAAAACAGTAAAACCACCAGGGTCCTGGCAAAGGCATATGTCAAATAGTTCTGTCTAAATGTGCTATGATCAAAATTCAAAGATTACAATAAACATGAAAATTAACACTGAAGTATCTTTGTATGATGACATAATAATCCGAAAGATATTTAAAATATTCAAAAATATAACCTAGAACAACTGTAACTATGCCACAGCAACTATAAAATAAGAACAATATATGAAAATGATGAATGAATGTTATTAATGTCTTATGAGATGATAGAGTAGAAAGATCATTTCTCTATCATGTAAAGATATAGCAAGTAGGTGACCATCTTCAAATCACAGAGAGTGCCTCATCATATACTTAATCTACTAGGAAATTGACCTTAAGTTTTTCAACTTTCAGAACTATAAGAAACATTTTTTTTTAATTTAAGCCACCCATCTATGGTATTTTGTTACAGCAGTTCAAATTGACTAAGGCAGTCAGTCTTTTAGTATAGTGAGGACAGTCAGTCTTTTGGGAATCTGAATATCTTCCTTCTACTGAACTACAACACTAGCAAAGTAAAATATGTACACATATAGATCATGATGAAGTTCATATTATGCTAATATTCAACATATTTTAAATGAAAATTAAAGGAACAGACAGAACCTGAAGAGTTAACACATTAGCATAATCCATTTTTGCTTAAAAATGTAAAATTCATGCTGATAGGTTTTGAAAGAAAATGGATATTCATAGTAATCATTCTCAATTTATAATAATGTAACCACTGAAATGGAACATCTGAGCACATTTGCATATGTTGATACAAATTATGAAGTTCAAATAAAACTTATTCTAAACCAAATAAATTTTTAAAAAGTTCCATCTAACAAAATTCATACTGTGGACTCTTCTGAAATATTCCAGGAAATTAAATTGAGAACCATGCATTTCCCACTTAATATATATTGTCATCTACTGTTTTATTTTTTAACTTTAAAGGTCAGAAATTTATGATTTTTTTTCCATGAAGACAGGTTCTAATAGTTAGCAGAATATATATAATTATTTTAAGTGGATTAAATGCACTAATTTAATCATAGGAGGTTCCATTAAATATTTGACAGACAAGCCAACTGAAACACAGAGGTTAGGTCACTTAAGATCACATGCTAACAAGTATCAATATGATATTGTACAAGTAGTCAGTAAGACTGTATAAGCCTTAGAAAAACTGTGTATTTATAAAGCTAAATAATAGTGCATTAATAACATGATGGGTAATAATAGTTCAGCATTCTAAGTGAGAGCTCATGTTCTGATACCTAGTGCAGAGGCCTATCACTTTAGGTAGATTCATAAATGGAATCAATATTAAGTCTTCTAAATGTGTAAGAAATACACATGCTAGGTTATAAAGAGGATGGCTTGTAGTTGTTTGTCAAACATTTAAGCTATCTTAATTGTGAAAAACCTCAAAAGCAAAGACTCGATCTTACTTATCTTTTAACTCTGTGATACTAGTATTAAGACTGGACTGACATATAGGTCAAATTGGTTTATGTATTCATTCATTATTCAGTTATGTTATTTTTAATTTTATGCTTAAATATTCATCCTATTCATATTTTAACAACCCATTACTTATTCATCATTCATAATAATAGCTTTACATGGTTCATCCATTTATGTATTAAGAAATATTCATTTAGCTCCTTATTTCTCAATATAGCAATGAATGAAACAACAAAAATAGTCTGCCCTCTTGGAGCTTACATTCTAGTGGGAATGAGGAGATGATACATAATATGCAAATAAGTATACATTTGATTCTCATTACTTGTGGTCATCTTATTCTATACAGTCACTGGTAACACTGAATTAGCAACTACTGAACAATTGCTCATGGGGTAATTGTGTGACTGGGCTCCTGTGAACTTCTAGTAACACTACTTTGTCAACTCATCAGTCTCTAACCTTGTTTTATGCACATTTCTGTTTAAAGACACCTTATATTGTTGATTATTTAACACAACTTTCGAGCAACAACCCTTTAAGTCTACCTGAACAAGGTAGTAAATGCACATGTATTTTCTCTGTGAGGCATGTTATAGTCTTCTCATGCTCAGAAACACTGGAGCACTTGAGCACTATGCTTGCAAGATATTTTATTTATTTTTTATTTATTTCTTACATACATGACAATAGTGGAGTGCATTACATTCATAATTATCCATTCGCAGCACAATTTTTCATAACTCTGTGTATAGAGTATGTTCATGCCAAATTATGCTATTATAAATGAGCTCTCTTTTTTTTTTTTGCATCACAATTCTTAATACTGTTATACCACAATTTATCATGTCTCTGTTTGTATATAAGGTATGTTGACACCGAATTCACATTTTCATACATGTATTTTGTATAATGATAAGGGTCTACTTCCATTATCCTTGCTATTCCCCTTCTCCCTATCTTTCCCTCCCACCCCTATTCCCTATCTAGAGGTAATTTTCCACCCATGCTCTCCCTCCCTACCCCACTTTGAGTCACCCCCCTTATATCAGAGAAAACATTCGGCATTTGTTTTTTGAGGGGATTGGCTAACTTCACTTAACATAATCTTCTCTAATGCCATCTTGGAAGATATTTTAAACAGAAAAATCTTGAAAAGAAACCCCCAAGTGTGAGATAACTGTAAAATTTGTCACTATAGAAACCATTTAGGGCCACTCTAGAGCTGAAAGAAGAAGGCAGAGTATCACCTTATCTAAACTCAGCTGGGGATGTGCACATTGGGTACCTCAAATTTTTTTCTGCTCTGCACCTATCTATGAATGTTATAAAAAAATGCCACAAGTGTTGATTTGGGGATTACAAATAAATTTGAGCAACACAGACAAACAATATTAATAGAATCTGTGAATAATGAGCATCACCTAGATATTTACTACATAAATGTTATAAAGGAAAGAAAATAGGGTAAGGATTGATGGGTTTGAATAGAAGCCTGAAGGAGGGGGAAGAGACATGCAGATACCAGGGAGAAGTATTCTTTAGGCAGAAAGAATAATGGCATGTTTGAAAAGTAACTGTAGCCAGCATGGCAGGAATGGAGTGAGAGCAGAGACCAAAGACCAAAGTTTTGGCCATACACATAAAAACTATGATTTTAGTTTTATAATATTCTATCCAACTACTGTGTTGAGAATAGACTGCAGAGGAGACTATTTCTCTAAAAGTGGGGCTGCAGGCTATAGAAATGCACTAGGATCAACAAAGCCAGCAGCAATGGTAGCTTAGATCAGAATTTTGATATTTAAAGTCATAAAACTGGAAGAATCCAAAGTATAGTTTGGTTGAATAACTAAAAAGACCTTCAGTTTGATTACATATGGAATACAAAAGAGATGACTGAAGTATGAGTCCATTGTTTGAACTACATACCTAGAAGGATAAAATTTCCATTTATCAAGATGGGAAAGCCTGTAGGAGAAGCCTAAGGTTTGGGAGAAGTTGGCAGCAAGACTTGAGTTATAGACACAGTGAGTTCCAGAAATTATTAGACAGAATTCCAGAATTTATTAGGGAGATCTTGTTTTTTGTTTTTCCCTCCTGGGGATTGAACTCAGGGGCATTTAACCACTGAGCCATATCCACAGCCCTTTTGATTTTTTTTTGAGACAGGCTGTCACTAAGTTTGCAGAGGCTGGCCTCAAATTCGGGATTCCCTTGTCTCAGTCTCTGGAGTTTCTAGGATTACGGGTGCCTACCTTGAGGAAAGATTTTGATTATATAACTGTGATATGTTTCTTAGGAATTCAGTGCAAAAAGTATAAATGTGTATTGAATCAATGAATGTACTCAGTAATGAATAAATCAGTTGCATAATTTCATTTTACATTTAAGGTAATTGCTTAAAACATGGCAAATATTTTAATATCAATTTATATGCTGTAAAAAGAGATACAAAGGAAAAGTAGTGACTTCTAATCAGACTGAGTTTGAATTCTACTTTTGCTTCTTGGTTATATAAAATGTTGAAGAAATTAACTTCATATATATCAGAATGTGTTATCCCTATATTAGATGGACAAAATAATACCTCTTATTGGATTTGATTAGGATTTAAATAATAGTAAAGAAATAATAATCTACACATAATACTCCCCAATAGATACTCACTTATCCTGTAATTTCAAATGAAAAGTCTTGATTGCATGATATTTTTTTTACTAATTCTAAAATAAATAATGACTTAAAGAAATTAAGCTATCATAAAATGAAATATGAGCTTAAGACAATAAGATTGTGTTAATGGGTCAAAAACATTGTAGTAATAATTTTGTTCCAATACTTACATTAACTAAGAATGGCAAATCATCAGACTTATACCAAGACATTTTCTCCTGTACCCATTAAGTAATCATGACACTTTTACATGTATATTGGAGGTCACTGTAGAGTCCTTCTTAATGTTTTTCTTTTCTGAATTAACTTTCTTATGCAAGTTAAAAAATCTCCTAGTCAATAGAGGTTACTCAACAGCACAAAGTGGAACAATTACTTCTATTAATAAAAATGAGAATATATTCATATTATTTTTATGTTTCTTTATGTAAACTCCATTCAAGTATTAAACTCTATTCGTGTGGCCATATTTTCTTAATTCTTTGATGCTTATTTTTTTTAGGATCCTGAAACTACATAAATTGAACACATTTTACTTGAAATAATATTTAGAATTTGTAGATTTGGGTAAGGCACAAAAGTATATTTGGAATTTGAAACTTTAAATTTAAGAATATTATTTCTACCAGAAAATGGAGCAGCAACATTATTGATTAATATTAAGAAGAAAAAGTATAATTTATTGATTACAGACTATAATTTATTGTGCTAAACATTTTACACTTTAAAACTACTCACTTATGATTGCACCTGTTTTACAGATAAGAGGGTTGAAACTTAAATTAAGGTCAGAAATTTCAGAAATGATTATCAGGGTTTTGTGTGTATCAGTTTGTTCATATTTACTCTGTGCCATACTGCTAAAAAAAAAAAAGTGGATCATAATGAGACAATTAGCAGTTTTGAGATTGGTTAAATCAATTTACTAATTCATTTTTGCTTAAATTTCTTATCTGTAAGTCTTGTACAATCAAGTAGATGACTATTACCAAGATTAGTTCTAAGTTCATTAAAAGTTTGCTAATGGTTTATATCTGCTAGTAGTATGTGAAATTGAACTATAATCTTTTTAGGCATGAGCATCATAATCATAGTGATAGTTGACATTTATTGCATATTTTCTGTGAGTTAAGAACAATGTGAATGTAAGAGTGGAACAAAGAGAATGTAGATGAAAATTTAAAAGAATTAACAGCAGCAAGACCCAGCACAAGAGTCCACAACTGAGACCTTTCTGTAAATATCTTGGAGGTGCTACAAAACAACAAATCTAGACCTTTGTATGCTTTTGTTAATGATGTGTTATCTCTTTGAACACATTTATTTTATCATTTAAGAGGTATATTTCCTATCATGAAAATGCATGTGCCATTTTACAATAGATTTTAGTGGGAAAAATAGTCCTCCCTTTCAGAACTTCCCACTGCTGGTGACGTTTCTAAAGTAAATCTCATAGGAGAAAAGAAAGATGCATATTTTTTGCTATGATTTGATATTTAGTAACTTATAACGTCTCTCAAAATGTTCTGCATTTGCACTTTTTGGATTATATCAATTACTTGTTCCAGTTCTTGCCTTCCTTCTCTACGTGCTTTTCTCTCAAACATGTTAAACATATTAATATAACTGCTTATTTATATGACAACTTCTTGCTGAGTTTTTAGCACTCATAGGATAGGAACTGTGTCTTATTGATTGTTTAATCCTCAGTATACAGAACCATAAGTGGTATAAAACAAATCAATGTTTATAGGGAGGAAAAGAGAAAGGAAGGAAGGAAGTTGGTAATCGACCTCCAGACACCATAATAATAAGACACTGTCAATCCAAATGGCTATGCAACCCACACCTGATGTGTAATTTTGATCATGGACCATACAAACAATGGTATCTGTATTTGAGTGGAAATTATTGTAATCAATGGTTGTATATTCAAGGTCAATGAAACCAGAGGCAAGCTGTCCTTATTAGGGCTATAACTTCTATTTAAAACAGGGTAAGTTTTGTGTTTGTTTTGAAGTGGATGATGATACCTTTAGAAATGTCACAATATTAAATTTTCACATATTCTGCAGAAATTTTCTTTGTGAACATAATTTGAAAACCTACTTATATTTGTTCCGAATGTATGGATATTTTGGCTTGTTGGGAATCAATAATGGTCACTGGATGTACAACTCTCCCATGTTGTCAACTTTGTTAACAGTGAGAAAACAGAAGGGCCACATTTCCTTGGCAGGCATTTAAATATATAAGTTGATTATGAATTCAGCCAAATTATGGATGATGCCTATTATCTTTACAAATAGATATAAAAGGCATATAGATATGAAAGAAGCATTGAGGTAGAAAATACTACAATAACAAATCTTATTATAAGAAAGAAGTTTTGAAATAACTTGCCAGGAGGGTAATGACCTCAATTAAATTTTATGTGAAGTAATAATTGGTGGTTTTAATAAAAGAACTCTATTGCAAATTGCATATTTGATAATATAATATTTTGGTATTTCTTATTTCCCTCTGGCTTGCATTTATATTAAATAAAAATCTTAGAGATAATCATGTAAGATTTATAATTTAAAGTGCTTTTTCTTTCACCATATTTAAATAGATTTTAAATAGTTTTAAATTCAAGAAGAAGGAGGGAAGAAGAAAAATTACTTAAAATCTTTCTGCAGATATTTTATCTGTCGGGGGAAAATGTTGAACTATAACAATGTTCTGTGACTATCAAAGTTACATAAATCTAAGGAGGATGAAATTAAAAATCACATTACTTGGAGATATTTCATTGAATTAAACATGCTTGGTATGAATCACCTGGAAAATACAAATTAAAGTATGAATTTTGAATGAAAATGCACTTTTTCTACATGATGCAATCTACTCCCATGTTTTTATATTCTTGTTTATTCTTAAATATTTTTTGAGAATTATTATTTTACAATATAAGTTGTGAGTTTATATAAATGTACCATTCAAATATGGCAGGCTTTTATTGTATCATTACAAACAAACAAAAAAAATTCCCTGTAAAACAATGCTGAAATACATAGAGGGTTACGGTGTCCACTTGCATGTTAAATTTAAATTTAGAAACAGCAAAATCTGGATTGTGATGTTCATTTTCTTCAGGCTTTAAAAATCCCATATTACTGACTTTTCTAAGGCATAATGTGAATGAACGTTATGCAGTTCAGGATAAAGCCTGTAAACCCACAGGGCAGAGCTCCAAAAGGCTTTTTTTGTTATTTACATGGCTTAGTTGTTCTAGTTGTTCTCCATTGGTGTTCAGTGTTGTTAACAGCAATAATAATGAGGTGGGCTTGGAGTAGAGTGAGCAGCAATCAGCAGCAAGCATGTTGGAGAGGATGCAAGAGGCATGCTAATGAGGTGGTTTGAAAGCACCCTACATGCTCACACTACCCACACATGAAATATTTTCAGAGTTGCTGACATTCACTAACTCCTGCATTTCGATTGTATGCTGGTCTGACATAATTTTGCATCAAATTATATTTTCATAGTCTGGATAGGGATTTTACCAACTATATTTTGAGGAATTATGTGACAATATTGCTAGGCACAATAAGTTCCTTATGTTGCTGAATAGGATTTTTCAAGCATTTAGCATACTAATAATACAACTTCATGAGTAGGACACTCACCTGCTAGGACAGTCATCATTCTGGTGGTTCTTCTCTGGACACACTCCAATTTTTTAATTTCTTTCTTAAAACGTGCCACCCAAAGCGACCATAATGTGCTAGATACACTCTGACAAATGCACAGATTGGTGGAAAACAGATTGGTGGAACCCCCCCACCACCACTTTTCTTTTGTATCCTGTATATGATAAAACTATTAAGGCTGCTTAAGGCCCTGATAACTTAGTAATCATGTCTTGCTATTGGTATATGGAATTTGTGGTCATTTCTAAGAGATTTAGTATTTAGTACAATCTCCAGAGAATTTACTAATCAACCTCACTGCTGAATCCATCTATCAGAGTTCTCATGGCTGTGACCACGGGAACCAGCCAGCGGAGCTAAAAGTGTCAGAAGGTCAGTTAAGAGCAACTCAAATTCCTCTTCTGGGAATTTTTTAGGATATGCACTGCTTAGTTGTAGTCACATTAATAGAAATATCAGGAAACCACACCATTATATACCATTCTGATAAAGAAAAATCTCTGGACTCAGAGATTCTGCTTTAATTAGTTAGGCCATGAACAGGCAATCTAGCAATTTACCCTCAGGTGGAACTTCAAAATCTGTTTCTAAATGTATTGATATTAACATCACGAATTGTTTTATTTCCTGGAAACAATGCCTTTGAATTAAAAAGAGAGGCATTGGTATATCAGAGACTTTTTAAAATGAAACTAGTTCAGGTATAAGTAAACTTCACTGAGGGAGAAAAGTTAAATTAAATCCTTTTTTGTATTGGAATGTGTTATTTATGAGACCAGAAGTTATCTGCAGTGCTCCCTACACACCCCACACACACACACACCCACACACACCTCATAAAATTCTTAAATTCTTGGTGTAAACTGGACCCAGGGTGCACTGGGGCAGCTAGAATATTCCATCACTTTGCAAGATAAATTGGACCCACTGATGACTGTTTCCTGCCCCGCCCCCCAGAATATTTAGCAATGTTTGAAGGCATTTTGGGCTTGTCAAATGGGGAGGATATTTCAGAGGTTTAACAGGAAGAGACCTGCTGCTCTTGAACATGGTAGAATGCACTTGAAAGTCCCCCACAACAGAATTACCTGGCCCAAGTGTCAACAGTGCTGAGACTGAGCAATCCAGAAAGAACAGCTCAATCTCCAGGCTTAGTTGGTTTATGTTTGAATAGCTTCCAAGGGAAAAGTTCCAGCAAAGGTACTCCTAGAACAAATCCCATTGTGAGCCAGACTCTGCTCTTTCTGAAGCTTAGCATCCCTGAAGGGATGCTTCATTAGCAAGGGATATTTTTATCTGAATTACTCTTATTTGGGTGGCTTCCTGTCTTTTAATTGATAGTCATAGTTTCATGTTCCCCCTCCCGCCCTCTGGATTGTCCTAACACTTTGTATAATTTCTGCCTCACAATCCCTGCCAGGTTTTTACACTTTAGACTAAAATCTTTGATCTGACAAGTGTAATGACCCCTTATTCTTCCATCTGCCTCCTGTACCTCTCTCACACCATCATCCCAGAGTTTCATCTTTTTATACCTGTCAGAATAATCTATCTATAAAACAATTCTCATCATCATGTCACTTACCTGTTAGTAAATGTTAAATGGTTATTCATTGCTATCCTGATAAAAAGGCAAGTCATATCCTTTAGCTAAAAGAGCAAGCCCTGGGTAACCTGACCCCTGCTGACTCCTTAGACTAATCTTTTGTTCCTTTGGTCAGTTATTTTCCCCTCCATCAGGAATGCATTTCTTAAGAGTTCTCTGCACAAGGCATGGTGTCTCTCCTATCAGTCTTTATTAAACTTGGTAGTTTAGAGATTTACCCTTCACCTTTGTCAACGCCCTATCTCTTCACCTGGTTCATTTACCTCTTCTTCTAAGGAATCTTCTCTAATCTTCCCAGGTGGGTTTATACTATATATCCTGTGCATCCATCCATCTTCCTTCCTTCCTTCCTTCCTTCCTTCCTTCCTTCCTTCCTTCCTTCTTTTCTTTCTTTCTTTCTAATATTTTTTAGTTGTTGATGGACCTTTATTTTGTTTATTTGTATGTGGTGCTAAGAATTGAACCCAGTGCCTCATGCATGCTACCACTGAGCCACAACCCCAGCTCCATATCCTGTGCACATTTCTATCATTGCACTTCTTTGTGAAATTGATATCATCTTGGAGATCAGGTCCTTGTTCCCCCCATTTGAAGATTAAGCACCCTAAAACACCAATGCAAGCATAGAAAGCAAATTTTATTTAAGAAAGTGATAGCGACAAACTTCTTTGAAGAGAAGGGGCCCCAGAGCTGAGAGTCCTGGAGCATGTGTTTTGCTCTTTCCCAGAATCCCCTCCTCCTCTTTCTTCTTTGTGTACATGCCTAAGGGCAGAAGGGAGCAGCACAGGGGGTAATCTTTAGCAACCCATTGTGCCTGGAAGTGTGATTGATCCCTGAGGTTCACCATTAGCAACATATTGTCTTTTCTTTGATAACCAGCCCTCATCCCCTGGACCCCCATCATTCATTACCTACACTGACTGCCTGACCTTTGCCCCTTGCCTCAGTCTGCTGAAAAATGTGATAGATCCTGTCCACTCAAGCCAGGCAGGGATACTGGAGACTACTATTTATTTATTTTTTGTGTGTGTGGTGGTGCTGGGGATTGAACCCAGGGCGGTGTGCATGGGAGGCAAGCACTCTACCAAGAGAGCATTATCCCCAACCCAGCAAACTGCTTTTTGGCAAAGAAAGCATGTGGGGAGTCAGCACAGTGGGCTCATTTTATAGAATTATTCTCTTAACATCCTGTTCCCACCATCCTTATCTGCCTGTCCAATTAGAAAATCAGCTGTTTCTACTGTTTCTGGATTATATAAAGTGCTGAGCTAAGTCTTACTCATTTTTGTATTCCTAGACCGCCTACGTGAGAGTCTGGAAGATGACTGTCTTCTAGTTAACATTCAGTGTTAGCTGAATGAATGATAAGTGTCTGGATGTGTCATTTTGTTGATGCTGATGAAATTAATGGAATAATGTGCCCTAATTTATTTGCAGAGTAATTTTCGGTAATTTTATCAAAAAATTCTATATGATAATCACTTAAAAGTTCAGTTTAATGGGATTTTCTTCTTCTCTTTACTAATCTGTTTAGATGAATTTTGATTACTAAAAGATTCAAAGATATATACATATCAAATGATATAATCCATTTCTAAGTACTAAGATCTTGTGAATTTGGCATCTAGCTCTTTGGTAGTAACATTGGTAATAACTTGTGTTGAGCACCTACTGTATATCAGGAGCCATATTCAGAGTATATATAATATTCTTATGTCACCTATGAAAGAAGCCTTCAACTATTCCCAGTTTAAATATTTGTACATATAGACAAGGAACTGAGGTAAAGAGAAATAAAATGATTTTTCTCAGAGTTGCCCCACTATAGTATGTAAAGAAGGGGCCACTCAATAGGTTCAAAGCTTAAACTTTGGACCAGTATTTTCTGATGAACCTATATATAAGCTGCCAATTAATACCTAAACTTTTCATTTAAAACTCAAAGAACATTTCTGGCTAATAACTCCGAAGTAATGATTAAATGAGTTAATGGGCATAATGCACATATAAGTACACAATCAAGATTATCTTTTAAATTTATTAAGGTTTGAGATAATCTTAACTATTCTAGATCAGTTTTCTACCACAATGGGAGAAAAGTAAGTTTCTGCTCTCTAACTTCAAGAATTACAATAAGGAGCATTTTGAAAAGTATTGGGCATCAACAAATACAGTCTATCATCCTTGAGCAACAGCTTTGCCATAGTGTATTAACTTATCTGACACGGAAATATCATATTTGTCATTTGTGTAAATTAAAGGAAATAATAAGGCGAATCAGACACTGATCATTTTAAGGCTTGGGAAGTATGTATAGGCCAAGGAAAGCGGTTAATTACGGCATTCAATTATTATGGAGAAGACACAGTTGGCAGGAGAGTAGGATAAGCCTGTTTTAAAGGCTAGATTTAAAAGACTTAATTCCCAAGATATGTGGCCTACAGACAGACTGCAAAAAAAGAGTATGACTGAAGGTCCCTTACTCAAAATAAAAATTCAAAATTTTTCATTTTCCAAGCATCCATTGACAAACGTTTAATTACCAGATGGGGGAAATCATCCTTGTTTTGGGTCCCAACTACACTGTTTCCTAAATTAAGTCCACCTTCCTTTAAAAACTTCCAATACCTTTCCTAAATTGAAGAGCCAGAGAAAAACTGTTACCTTAATTTAGTGGGCTGGCCTTCCACATTAGAAAGAAACTCCACTTAAGGACCTCAAGGAATACTTTTCTCTAGACTCCAGAGAGGGAAGGGAGAAAATGGCCAGTCAATGCATTTCAAGGCAGGATTTTGCAAGATGACTTAAGAGGAACTGTAAATTAAAGAGCACTGTGCAGTTAACTATGCATCCATCAAGACTCTCTCTCCCAGGACCTGTGCTGTAGATCCTTAGCAGGATTCTACTGAAGTTCTGCAGGAGTGTTTCCGTCAGAGCTTGCCTGGGAAAGCAGTTTCTAATCTGCATTTAGCAGTAAAGCTATCTCTCTCCTTTTAAGTGCAATTGTTGTTGACCCTAATGACTATCTAATTGACAACAGAGTGGTTCAGCAAAGGATCTGAAAAGAAAGACTTCTGTGGAATTGATTGAGTGGGCTCTTGCAGCCCTGTTAGGCAGTGGTTTCTTTAAATACTGCAGGCTTAACTTGCCAGGGTCTGCACCATGCTCAAGTGAGACATCCACTGACATCAGATCACTGCTGCTCTCAGTCGGAAAGCAATATTTGTCATTTCTTTCCTTTTCCATTTTTGATTATCAGCTTGACTTTCAAGATTCTTCTAATACTTGACTTTAAAAATACATATTGTCGCATTTGAATAAGGACTGCTTGGTTTCATGGTTTGGACTTTGGGGTTGAAATATTAATTTGCTTAACTAAGAGAAAAAAAGGTTTCCCTAAATATTGCCTTTTTAATTCATCAAAATAAAATTATGTTGAAATATATATGTAATAACTCAAATTCTACTAGGCTATTTGAAATGACTCACACTGAGCAACATTTTAGAAATGTGTTTGTGTACTTTTTCCAAAATCTTGAGTACATTTTAAATACAGGTTATCATAACATTAT
This sequence comes from Marmota monax, assembly GCF_021218885.2. Classification (NCBI taxonomy): domain Eukaryota; kingdom Metazoa; phylum Chordata; class Mammalia; order Rodentia; family Sciuridae; genus Marmota; species Marmota monax. The sequence continues at coordinate 4,105,259 of NW_026694479.1, read as the reverse complement.
AATTTTCAGCAAATATAGATAATTATTTTATTTTGGAAGTCATTTGCAGAAATTTTGTGGCCGCCTGGCCTATTGCAAGTTTAGGCAAATTACTAGGTGTTAACTTATTTTCTCATCTCTAAAGTGCTATTAATATCTACCAAATGAGATTAAAGATTAAGTAAAATGATCAATACAGTGCTTAATTCAATACTTGACAAGTAATATGATATAATGTCATCATATAATTATTAGAATATTATCTTTTTTATTCAGTTCTAAGTAGAGATCTTAATTTTTAGTGGGAATAATTGAATATATTTTAAATATAAAAATTTAAAAATATTAACACAACAGAGAATAATGAACTCTACTGAACTGCAATAGTTAAGATGTTGCAATTCTTGCTTTTTTGTGTGCTTTTTTCCACTTTTTTTTTTTTGCCAAATCATCCTAAAGCAAGTGCTAAATATCTTATAAATTTACTCTTACATAGTTCAGCATGATTCTCCAAAAAAAAAAAAGAGAGATCTTTGTTTCACAATGATACTTAACTAAATTTATTATAGTTTTTACAAAGGATATAGCTTTCAAATATTTGGATCTAAAATTATGTAATTTGTCTAAGCTAGCAATAGGCAAAGTGGATTCAATCTCAAGACTCTCTGGCCTCGAACTTTTCTTCTAATATACAGGACATATTCAATTTCTTTGTCCTTAAAACATTATTTTACAGCTGTTCCATTGGCAACATGATCCCATTAAGGCCCACATATTACGTTTGTAGATTTTCATGTAATCTAGAGAAGTCCTTCATCTCCTTTCTTTTTTCCTGTGCCATTGTGCCGCAGTCTGGCTGGGCACACAATCAGGAGCCACCACACAGCTTGTAGATTCAAATAGCAACTCTTTATTTTCGAACTCACACCAGCCGTCTACAATCACTTTCTGGGGAAATCCACGTTCTCTGCCCAAATCCACTGGGCTTCTGTCTCCCAAAAAATACTGTCTGAATCCCTTGAGAACTCAAGGGGAACTCAGGCAGCAGGATACGCCCTATTCCCAGCAGGAATAATCTTAAACCTGGAACGCCCTAAACCCGATTATCCTAAACCAGGAACACCCTAATCCGCCCTGGTCCTTGAGCAAGGTCACCTACATTCAATGTCACTGCAAAATGTCCTATTTCCAGGAGTCCTTCCACTAAGCAACATGGGGTACGCTGGCAAGGAAATTGTCATACCTACTTGGCTAATGGCTCCCAGCACCATTGAATTGTTGAAGAAACCAGGTCTACTATTCTGCAAACTTTCACACATTTTGAATTTATTTCCTGGTAATGTTATTTAACTTGTTCTCATTTTCTGGTATTTCTTACAAACTGGAAAACAGCTCTGGAGTCTAGATTTTATTCAGGGTCTTTTTAAAATCAAGAATACCTTTTTATTTTAAAAATGTAACAAACTTTGAGGTAGGGATAGAATCTGTCATCTGAGAATCAAATTCATGAATTGCAAATATACTTTTTAAATTATTACATGTATCAGGTACCTGTGACAATATGATCTTTACAACTATAAGTAATGAAAAGTGTATGCATGTGTAAATATAAATATTTCTTCTTTATATCTTTGAGGAATAAATTGGCTTATAAATTCATCCATGCCTATTTTTGCGAAGAAAGAATAAGATCAAAAACATAAGTTTCATTCATTTATTCATTCATGTACAGAATATCATGCATTAAGTTTTCACTTTATGTCAGAAACTATGCTAAGTACTAAAGATAAAAAGGTAAATGAGAACTTTATCCTTAGCCACAAGGAAATTACAGTCATATGATAATTATACTTATTATTAGGGAATTGTCTTCCAATGCTCAAAAGATGTAGGATTATATACCAACTTTGCTCCACACAATAATGTTAAACCCATTTGACATAATTTATTATATTTCTAACAATGCACTATGTAAAAAGTGGTAAACCAATTAGTATAATAGTAAAAATTTAATTAATTAATCCAGTAATTTGATCTTAGCTACATAAAAATCATATGTAGTATATATATATATGATATATCATACTACATATGATATATCCCAGTTCCTAGAATATTGTGTAAAATATAGGTTGGGTGTGTTACTGAATAAATTAAATTTCTTAATTGTATTCTAATACATAGATAATAGTCTAAGAACACAAACTAAATCTCAAATGCTACAGTTTTGTAGTAATATATAAGTGATCTAAAATAGGTGACTCAACTCCATACCAACTATAGAATGTCACATCAAGAAAGAAAATATTTATTCGTAATGGAGTTTTGTTGACTAGTTTAAAACCAACCAAGTTGTGAAAAATGAGATTCTCAATTTTCCGTGGAGACCTTTTTTGGAGTACCCTAAATGCCCTAGGAAACTAATCAATATAAGATTTTTAAGTATTTCAAATAGGAGGCCATACATCTGAACAGACAAATTTGTTGCACTCATCTGAAGGCATTCAAAAGAAAGAAAAAATCACGGTGGAGACACAAACCCTTGTCAGGAGGTGATCACAATGGGTTGCATCAATCCCAAAATCTACTGAGGATAGGTCAAATAATGCTGGTACATTCCAGTGGCTCATAGGCAGCACCTGTTAATGCCTCATGATGTGCACATTCAGGATACCTGTTAGCATCAGATATCTTTACAGCCTTACCTTAAACCCATGAATTTTACTCAGCATCTCTATCCAGGATTGCCATATAAGACAATCATCTGACTTACTGCATAATTCTCCCATCCAAAGAAGAAAGTGAAAGCTAAACTATAGCATTCCATCTACTCATCTATTCTCCTGAACTTTGACCCCTGGCACCAGCTTGTGGCCATCTGTTCCAATGGAGAACATTAGTGAACTCATGCAAGGCTGCCATATGGGCTGGCTGTACCACTGCCTACATCCAACAGCTGCATCTTGATAACTCATCCAGTGCTGGGGTCCTTTTCACTGTTATTTATCGGTTCACAGTGTATTGAGCCAACATCAAGAAGGCTGAAAATTAAACAAATAAAAATCATGATTGCTGTTCTACTGCAATTCATAGACTGCCAACTTTGACCCCTGATCAAAAGCCTTCAAGTCTAGGGAATGTTGTAAGAGCACAGAAATCATAAAATTTGTGGAGAAGCTCCTTAAAAGGTAAATGCCAGTCAAAGAGAACAAATGGAAATGACATTTTTTGTTAGTTTTTATAGTAACCATCTTAAGTGATATGAGGTGATATCTTATTGTGTTTTTTTTTACTTGTATTTTTCTAATCATTAATGATATTGAGCATCTATTCATATGCTTAGAAAAATCCCTACCTGGGTTCTTTGCCCATTTTTAAATTAGGGTGTTGTGTGTGTGTGTGTATGTGTGTGCACACACATGCATGTGGTTGAGTTTTTGTTCTTGCATAGCAGTATATAAATTGCAAATATTTTCTCCCATTCTGGGGATTGTCATTTTATTCTATTGATACTGTCTGTTGATAGAAATTTTAAAAAGTTTTTCATGATGTACCATTTGTCTGATTTCATTGTTGTTTCCTGTGCCTTTGGGTCATGTTCAAGAAGTTATTGTAAATCTTTTGTCCTACATTTTCTTCTAAGAATTCTATTGTCTTAGATCTTACATTTAGGTCTTTGCTTCACTTTCAGTTAATTTTTGTGTATGGTATCAGGTAACAGTCTAACTCCCCTTTTTTTATGTATATTTTTGCATGTAGACATCTGTAAGCACCACTTATTGAAAAGACGGTTCTCCCCTCTTTATAAATGTCAAAATATAATCTACTGTCATATATAACTAAAAAGAACAAATAAAAATAAATTTAAAAAATCCACAGATTAAAAAAAAGTTTTAGATTTTACAAGAAAAAAAAAAGTGTTTTTTTCCCTATTGAATGTTCTTATTTCTTGTCACTCTTGTCAAAAATCATTTGACCATATATGCAAGGTTTATTTCTGGGCTGCCTCTTCTATTTCATTAGTCTTCATGTCTGCATTTGTACAATTCCATGTTGTTTTAATTACTGTAGTTCTGTAGTTTGAATCTTCCAGTTTTGATCTTTTTCAAGGTTGTTTTCACTATTTTGAATTCTTTGAGATACCACATGAATTTTGGGATGAGTATTTCTCTTCAAGGATCACTGAGATTTTGACAGGAATTATACTGTATCTTTAGATTTTTTTAGTAGTATTGACATCTTAAAAATATTAGTTTCCCAATCTACTGGATGTGTTTTTATTTATTTATGTCTTCTTCAGTTTATTTCAGCAATATTTTGTATTTCTCATTGTGCAAGTATTTAATTTGCTTGGTTATTTTCTTAATATTTCATTTTTTTAATGCTATTATGAATGGAATTATTTTTATAATTCCTTTCAGACCATTTATTGGTAGTAATTATAAATAAAATGGATTTTATGTTTTTATTTGATATCTAGCTGCTTTGAAAAATCTTTGTATTAGCTCTAACAGTTTTTTTTTTAAGTGTGTGTGCGTGTGTGGGGGGGTATGTCTTTGGGTATTTCCACATTTAAAAATATGTCATATATTAACAGAGATAATTTTACTTTTTTATTTCCAATTTGGATGCCTTTATTTTATTTTTATTACCAAAATGTTCTAAAACTTGTAGAACTATGTCAAATAGAAGTGGCAAAAGTAGGCATCCTATTTCCTGATCTTAGAGGAAAAGCTTTCAGTCTATCACAATTAAGTATTATATTTCTTGTGAGTTTTCATGCATTACCTTTATTATATTGAAGTGATTTCCTTCTATTTCTAGTTTGTTGAGTGTTTTTATTATAAAAGGATACTAAATTTTTAAAATGCCTTTTTTTCATCAATTGAGTTGATCATGGGTTTTTGTTGTTATTATTATTATTCTTTTCATGTGATTGGTATATTCCATTTATTGAATTTTTTTTTGTATGTTGAGTCATCCTTACATTCCACAAATAAATCTCATGTAGTTATGCTGCTTAATTTGGTTTGCTATTATTTTGTTGAGTATTTTTGTATCAATATTTATAAGGATATTGGTGTAGAGTTTTCTTGTAGTGTCTTTGTCTAGCTCTGGTATTAGGGAATGCTGCTCTCACAGAATGAGTTGTTATATTTTTTTTTCTCTTTGATTTTTTAAAAAAATTTTGAGGAGAATTAATTTTAGTTCTCTAAGTGTTCAGTTAAATTTATCCATGAATCCATCAGGTCTAGATCCTTTCTTTTTTTTAAGATTATTTCATTATGGATTTAATCTGCTTTGTAGTTATAATCCACTTAAGTTTTTTTATTTATTAGTGATTTAATTTTGGTAATTTTTGTGTTTCTATAAATTTGTCCTTTTCATCTAGGTTATCTATTTTGTAGTGCTCTCATAACAATAATTTTTGCTTGTGCATAATTGTTAGTGATAATCCTCAATTCCATTTTTTTATCAGTCATCTATTTTTTATTACTTCACCTAGCTAAAAATTTGTCAAAATTTTTATTTATCAAAAAAACAAATTTTGATTTTATTGATTTTTTTCCTATCCTCTATTGTGTTTGTTTCTGCTCTGCTCTTTATTACTTATTTCCTTCTATTATTTTTAGCCATATTCAGGTTTTAATTTCTTGTGTGATTTATTGGTTGTTTAACAGCATGTTGAATTTTCATAAATTCATGATTTTTTGTTTTACTTCTATTGATTTCTAACTTGAATCTATTGTGATCAAAGAAGATTCATTATATGATACCTATCTGTTTAAATTTATTAAAACTTAACTGACAACCTAATATATTGTCTATCTTGGAAAAGGTTCCAGGTATATGAGAGAAGAATGCATACATAATTGTAGCTGGGAGAGTGTTCTGTATATGTTAATTAGATCTAGTTGGTCTACTATATTGCTTAAGTCCTCTATTTCCTTATTTATCTTTCATCTAGTTGTTCTATTCATTATTGAAAATGGGCATTGAAATCTCCAAATTATTATTGTGGAAATATCTGCTTTTTGCATTAAGTTTATTAGTTTTTGTTTCACATTTTTTTGATGTTCTGTAACTAGGTACATAAATGTTTTAATTGTCATAGTTTTTGCTGTATTGAAACTTATTAATTACAATGTCCTTCTTTGTCTCTTGCAATGATTTTGATTTAAAGTTTATTTTGTCCAAATATTAAAGTACTGATCCCTGTTCTCTTTTGGTTACTATTTATATGGAAAACCTTTCCCATCTTTTCAATGTATTTGTATCTTCAAATCAAAATTTAGTTCATGTTGACAGGATATAGTTCAATAATGTGTTTTCATTCATGCTACCAACCTCTGTTTTTATTGGAGAGTTTAATCTGTTTTCATTTTAAATAATTACTCATAATGGGGCAACTTATCTTCAGCCATTTTGCAATTTGTTTTCTCTCTGATTTATAGTTTTCTGTTCTCAATTTGTGTATTATAATCTTCTTTTTGTTCAGCTGATTTTGTTTTGTATTGAATGGTTTAAATTCCTTTCTCATTTTTTTTTGTGTGTAGTATATAGTTTTTTTTTTTGTTACTATGGAGGTTATTTTAACATACTAAAAGTACAATATTCTTTTATAAATTTATGTGAGTTTAGCTTCAATAAAATATAAAAATTGTGCTCCTATACAGTCTCATTCCTAACTGTATTGGTTGTTATCACAAAATTAGATCTTCATACATTGTGTGCCCCCCAAACATAGACTAAAAGTTCTTTTAAACGCATTACTCTTTTAAAGCATGTAGAAAACAACATATAGGGTTAAAAATCAAAGTAATGTTAGCTTTTAGACTATTAATTATTTTTTTAAGATGTGTTAGTCTTTATTAAATGGCATGGAAAAATTTAAAAAGTGTTCTTAAAAGCAGTGTTATCTATAATACTAGGTTTTAGAATTGCCTGGGTTTTTATCTTTATTGAAATCTTAACTCATTGCTTGGAGTTACTACCTAGGGTTCCTCTATGTTAACCTCTCCTTTGACCATTTCTTGCAAGGTAAGTTTAATGGTAACAAACTCCCTTAGCCTTTGTCTATATGAAAATGTCTTAATTTCTCTCTCACAGTGGTAAGAATAGTTTTGCTGAATATAGGATTTATAATTAATCAGTTTTTTTCTTTAAGATCTTTAAGTATATTGACCCGTGGCCTTCTGATCTCCAGAGTTTCTAATGGCAAACTTGCTAGTAATCTTATTAAGGATCTCTTGTATATTATGAGTTGCCATTCTCTTTCTGCTTTCAAAATTATGTTTTGTCTTTAAAATTTTGATTATAATATTTCTCCTTGTGTGTTCCTTTGAGTTGATCTTGGAATTTGTAGACCTTCTTAGATGTTCATATTTTTGTGCTTTTCAAATTTGAAACATTTTCTGTCATTTTTTTTCTGAATAGTTTCTATGCCCCTTTCTATTTTATCCTTATGGGACAGTTGTGATGCATATGCTGACTTATTTGAAGTTACACCATAGATCTTTTAGGCTTTTAATTTTTCTTTAATCTCTTTTCTTCTTGTTCTTTAGGCTCGATAATTTCCATTGTCCTTTCTCCAGATTTGCTAATTCTTTCCTCTGTCTGTTCAAATCTATCATCTCTCTAGTGATTTATTTAATTATTGTACTTTTCAATTCCACACTTTATTTCTGGTTCTTTTTAGGCTTTCTATTTCTTTATGAAGATTTCCATTTTTTTTATGCATCATTTTCTTGATTTTCTCCACATCTTCCTTAAGCTCTTTGAACATCTTTAAAAGAATTCTTTCTAAGTCTTTGTGTAGAGCACAAATAGCTACCATTGGGCCTTTTTAAGTGATAGTTTCTCATGATTTATTTTCCCCTCTGAATAGGTCATACTTGCCTGTTTCTTTATATACCATTTGATCTTTTAAGAAGATAGACATTTAAATCTAATAAGATGGTGTGAAGGAAGGAAGGTATGATACTTTTTGTAGGTCACCATAACGATTATATCCAATGCTCATATAACCCAGAGAAATTATCCAAGGAAAAGCCTCACACATCTATTAATTAGCTTTACATGATATAGGAGACCTTATTAATAAAGACCCCCAAACCTAGGAAAAACTGCATAGGTATGCTTAGGATGGACAGACACTTACAAATGTAATTGGATAAAACAGTATGATTCAATGGTAACAGACAGGGGTAAACCCAGAGGTTTGTCTACTCAGATTCTTCTTGGCTTCCTACTAGGAGAGCCATTCTAGTTTCTATAAACTAGCTTTTAAAGAAGAATTCTTGTTTCAGTTATTGGCTGTGGACAAAAATGAGAGCCAGGAAATAGGAAGACAGAGTTCATAGAAACTTTGCCTCTAAGGCCTTACCAATGTTCTTCAGTCTAAAAGTATTTAGTATGCCAAAATGTCATGTTTTAGGATATTAAGTTCTGAGACTTGATAATAGTTTTGGAAAGTAGGCTAGCTCTCTTCATCTGGGTGTGATATTTGTTTTTTTTATTTTTATGTGTTTGTTTTCTGATTACCGTAGGCCATTTTGGTGCTGAAGTCTAAACTTAACATTTTCTCAGTTCTTTTCTGACTCTTGCCGGGGGCATGTATGGTCACTTCCTCATCTTCCCTGTATATGTAGATATATGTAGTATTTTTGAACAGCCTAATCTGTAATGTCTGTATGCCAAAAGAAGAGAAACAGGGAAGGATGATGAAAACAACACTGGTGTGTGGGCCCCTTTAATCATCTTGAAATGTAACTGGAAGGAAAGGGCAGTGTTTTTAAACAATGGGGGGAGGGATGATAACAATGGATACATGTTTGTTTGTTTTTTTCTGTTTGTTAGTACCTCTGTGAACAGAAGCAACTACAAGTAATCAGAGCACAAATTCCCAATATTTGGAGGAGGACAAAGTCCTTTACTCACAATGTGACTTCTGCAAACTGTAGAATGCTTTAAGAACATGCTTGCCATGAGACTGGATATTGGTAGTGGGTTTATACTGCACAAAGAGTTGATATTGAAATTAACTGTGCTTAACTGTATAAGCCTTCCCCTGAAAGTGTCAATCCTTCAGTAGATTCCAGAGTTGCAAAATAGTTGCAGATTCTATTAGCATAATCTCTGTCTAGATTGGAGGGCAGAATTTTGGTGCCTCCTATTCTGCCATTTCCCAGACACCTCGAAACTTTTTTTTTAAACTAACATTTCAAAAATTTTTGCAACATTAATTTCATAAATATTCTATGTATAAAATGTAAATATTGAAATGTGTTTTTATAATAATAAAAATAATTTAGATAGACTCCCAGCAACATGTCAGATTTTTATTCAGTATTTTCTTGAGATTAAAAAAAAATTGTACAAACCAACCAACCAACCAAAAAACTAGTAAAAAGAATTTAATAGAGAAAAAACTATCTTTTTCCTCCTTTTTCTCTTTTGAGTTCCTACCTGGAAAACAAAAGGGTTTTGAAGACCAATAGGTACTTTTGCTTTCAGAAATGACCATTTTCTTCTTTTATCTCCTCTTTCTCTGTACCTGACCATTCTATTCCCTAGAATGAAGGAAAACTATTTAATGACAGTGATTCTAAACACATAAACACACCAATAAGAAAATCCATATTTGTAAACTTTATTCACTTTTTGACTAATGAATTTGAAAGAAAGGCCTATAGTGCCAAACTGTAACTAAGATTAAGCCATGAAGCATAAACAGCATGTGTTTGGTTATTAGGACTTGAAGCATTATTTCTTGTCACTGGAATTATGAATGCCAGAGAGGTGAGATAACAAATGTATTTTAATAAATTATGTACATTTTACAGAGACACTCCAATGTTTCTTACAATATTTCTTAAAGACCCAATCCTTAATGGCGTGGTTTTAATGCTTATCATCATGCTTTGCTATTTAAAAGGATTAATAAAATCCAACATAGGAACTGTATATAAATTATGGAAAGTAGTGTCAAGATAAGCATTATAGAAGTTTAAGCACTAAGACATAAAATTTATTTTGTGGAGTCTTAATAAATGTAGGAATACTGAAAGTGAATCTTGAAAGGCATGTTAAAAAATGGCATTTATTTTGCTCATTTAGAAAAGGTTTGCTGACCCCTAACAAGTCCAAAAGTTGGTTGAATTGCAAGAGAAATCACTTAATCAAATAGAGTCTCAGTCCTCATAAAACTTAAATTCATGAGCCAGAAATTGAAAATAAATATGTAATATATAGTATATTAGGAATTGGTAAGCATAGTGAAGAAACCAGTGCCCACTAATCACAATAAAGAACTATGGACAAGAGCCAGGCATGGTGGCGCACTCTGGAGGTCGAGGCAGAGCATCACAAGTTCAAAGCCAACCTCACCAACTTCTCAAGTCCTAAACAACTTGGCAAGAACTTATCTCAAAATAAAATAAATAAGTAAACAAGCAAATAAATAAATAAATAAATAAAACAGGGCTGGGGATGTATCTCCAAGATCAAGCACCCCTGGGTTCAACCCTAGTACCTCAAAAAACAAAACTATGAACAAGAAGAGTATGTCAGAAAGGAAGACTGAGAAGGTTTTCTGAGGATGTAATACAGAAAGGAAAAAGAAACCATGTAAGTAGACAATTGAACACATAGCAGGAACCAAGCTTTGCAAGGATGGAGGTCATGGGACAAGACTACACTTCGGTGGTTTGAGAAGCATCAAGGATGTCTGTAAACTACATCCCTGTGAGGGTAAAAAGTCATCTTTTTCCTTGTTTATTGCCAGGATCCTGTATCAGTCCCCTATAACAAAAGACCAGTCACTCACAAATATACTTAGAGGAAGAAAGGATATGATCTAATTATATAACACTGGGGGAATAGGGTGAGGCCCTGTTTGTTCAGTTTTTGGTATCACTTTGTGATCTTCCTTCCTTCAAGATATTGGGTAGGACACCTATCGCATGGGGTCTTCAGGGGAAAAGTGAAGGAGAAAGTCTTGGTGACCTTCCTAGTTTCTATATACCCTGCTTCAGGAAGGAAGGTGAGAGGGGAATTTGAGTTTCTGTGGCCAGCCTCAGAGGAGAAAGAGGCAAAGGAAGGTGAGAGAAATCTCATAGCTTTGGCTGCTTACCCAGTTTCCAAGGTCCCATATTTTGAGGTAGTGTTTTCTGTACACCCTAAGAGTCAAGGAGGAAACCGTAGGAAATGCAATGAAAGCTATAGCTTAGGTCTGGATCATGTAAGACTTTTCAGAGAAAACCTGAAGGATACTCTATTGATTTAATTGTAGTTCTGGGGATTGAATCCAGGACCTTGCATATGGGCAAGTGATTTTCCACTGAGCTATACTCCCAGCTTGAGGGATACTTTAAACAGAAAGGCTAAAGTGCAGAACAGTGCATAAACAGGAACAAGAATGGCATGTTTGGAAATGTTAAGCAATTCATTATGAATATTTTGTATGTTGTAAATGGGAAGGATTAAGAAACAATATATAGATATGCAGGAGTTAGGCTGCTTTAGGCCTTTTAAGTCTATTAGGAAGGGGTACCATGCATAGAGCATGTGATGTGTCGCATTTATGTTTAGAAGAATAGAGAATGAGCTGGAGAAGACACTGGGGGACAAGAAACCAGCTTGGAGACCACATAGACAAAGAAACATAGAAAGGTCACCTTAAAGTGTTTAACACATCATTCTCACTAACTAAAACACACTTTAAGATCTTGAGGTGTGGAGGTCAAATCCTTTAGTAATCAGTGCTTCACATATAAAAAGTGTTCAATATATGCCAGAGGAAATTGGTTGGTTTAATTTCAAATTTGGATAGAGAATAAAATAAATATGTAGAAAACTTTCTATGATTAGGAAAGAAAATTTAGCAGTAGAAAAATGGAAGCTTCTATTAGAATATATGCCTTGATTGAGGAAGAAAATATTCTAAAACACTGTGAAAGAGCACATTGTTCAAGAGGTTGGCCAAAACTGGTTAGGAATGGACAGTAAATGAATATAATGGAATTTTTATTGTATTAGGGTCGAAGAATTCTGACACTTAGCAGTGTTGTTCAAGGTAACAAAGGAAATAAAGTTCTGGTTAGCTGGATCAACTATAATGGTAATAAAAAGACTTTGGAGGAAGACCTGCTGGTCACTGCAATTCATCAAATAATTCTTCATAAATTGATAACTTTGTACAGGGCCTTTTCTGTCCCTTCAGGCAGAGTAAAAACCATTTGGAAACATTTCATGGAAGACTAACACAAACAATTAAGGTGTAATATCACTAAATGACAGTTTAAAAACACTTAGAAGTCTTAATTGAAATGAGAACACTTCTAGGACTGGATTGAGGTGGTAGAAGAAGTACTTAGATTAATGTGAGTAAAATAAGAGATAATGGCATGAAATTAAGTAATCATGCTGACCCTGGAGTTTGTGGATCATCAAACACACAAAATGGCCACTTTAAAATCACTGTTACTTTTGGTGGGGGGGGGGGTAGTATAAATTTATTCTGAATGTTATCTAGGGAAAAAAATCTCTAGAATATAATATAATGGCTAATTTGAATTTTAAATGATTCCTGTGATATAGTATTCTGTGATATAATATAGAAACACTGATATTACAGAAAGAAATATTTTATTTTTATTAGTAGTTCATCAGTAATTTGAATCACTGGGATAAAAGTTTAAAATGCTCAGGAATTTTAGTTTTGCTTATAACTTAGAGCCAGAAGTGTGCCTCAAATCATCCATTTCAAAAGAAAGAAATCAAAGCAAAACAAGACACTGAACAGATGGAAAAATAATGAAATGAACATTTAAATTTGGGGTTTCTAATGTTTCTCATTAACTTTGTTCAATCTCTTTATTCCATTTAGAGATTTGTACATGGTTGACTAGATTGAGAGATGTCAGAAAACAAACAAAAAATCTGAAATCTTTTTCTGTACCAAGAAATTAAAAACACTATGCTCTAGGTTTATGGGTGGTTTTTTACAATTAGTGCCAATAACATTTTGAGCATTAACAAAAATGTACTCTGTGTGTGTGTGTGTTTCTACAGAAGAGACATTTAACTCATACTGGGATTGATAATAGACTTATATAGTGAAGAGTTAACTCATATAAACCTGTATAACTCACCCCACCCACACCTGCAGAAAACCCAGCAGCCAAACCTCTACCTTCTAGTGGGTAGGGAAGGAAGAAAGCAAAATTTCTCTGAGCTAGTTTTTGAAAACTAGACCAGCAGAAATGTTAATGTCTCAGAGCACAGCTCTACACATTTGGCAACTGGGCTTCTGGTCTTTTTAATCTAACCACAGCAAAATATTCAAGGTTTATGCCTCTTCTCCAAAATTGTTTGCCAGTCATAAGACTCACATATTCATAGGGAAACCAATTTCTTTTCCATTTTCCCAATTCTCAAATAAGAACAAATAAATAAAAATCAGACATTTGAAGAAGGCCAGAAAAATGACAGAAAAAAATAAAGACACAAAAAATTGACTCCAGAGGAAAAAGCCACAATAAAAGAAGGGAAATTGAACGATGATAAATGTGTCAAGAAGCTGAAGGGTCTGAGATTTTACCCTCTCCTATTGACTAGTCTTCCATAGTTTCATGGATGCTGGTAGAGACACGAGACCTCTGGGTCAGAGACACAGGACTGTTTATTACTCACAGCAATAATTCTAGACAGAATATCAGCATTTTTCCTTCCAATTCTTTAGGCTCCATTATCTCCAGAGGTTTTTTGCAAAGAGGGCCAAGAGACAACTATACGTTCAGTGGACAGAGTTACAGGAGAGGAACTCTATTCTAATCATAAGAAAAAAAAATAATGGACTATAAGCTTCCCTGACATTGGCATCAGAGTGAGTCGATATTATATTGTTATACTGAACAGTAAACAAATCTTACCCTGTTCCAGAGGGAGACTCTTTATCTTCCCAAGTTTTTTTCTATTTAAAAATCTCTGACAGGATAATCTAGATTAAAGGTAGCCTATGTCTTTACTTACAAGATATTTAGAAATGTGAGACATTTAAAAAATCATCCCTAAGCACTATGTCAGCTAAAAGAAATTTGAAAGTTGGCATATGCACAAGACTATAAAAGGAGACTATGAAGAAACAATCAGAAAAGAAGCAAATTTAGGAAAATAAAAAATTAGGAAAAATTTAGGAAAATAAAACTGATAAATTTAAAAAAAAAATATAGAAGTGATGGACAATAAAATTTGAGGAGTTTCTCAAAATATATAGAATATTGTTTAGAAAAGATAAAGTTCAATGTAAAGAATCAATTCAATAGACCAAATATTCAACTAATATTGGAATTTCTTTCTGAAATTTGTAACAACAAAAGTGAAAAAATTACCAAAGAAATAATGCCAGAACACTTTCTCATCATTAAAAAAAATATATATGTTCAAATTCTCCTGCCAAATATAACAAACACTTTCCAGCTGAAATGCGTGATACCGAAATCTCTGAGCATTTAAGAGAACAGAATGTAGAAATATAAAGTGACTGGAAATTTTAGGAAGAAGAAAAGCTATTCAAAGTGTCATGGTCTAAATTTGAAATATATCAAATTAGAAGAGAAAGTCTCTGGGTCTCAAGAGATACAATGGAATGAATATCAAACAGAATAAATGAGAATCTGAAAGATAATTAATAACATGTTTCTTACTGGAGGAATTTTTTATTTTTGAAATTGAATAGATAAATAATAAACCTATAAATTAGTAAAACCATGTCAACAATTTATGGCCAAAATATTAGAGAAATGTATTTTGAGTGACTTACCAGAGAACAAATGAGAGGAATTCATTTGAACCATCTCCTTGAAATGGTGGGCAGGTCAGGATGTTTGGCCACAGGAAGAACCTGTTAACTTATCCCTCAACAAGCCTTTATAGTGAACAATATTCACATAGTCAAGTGGTATAACTGTTGCTTAATGATTTTCCAACATTTTAAATCAATTTATAAACAATATGACTATACCGGTACAAAATAATACAAATTTATCAAATTTTACAATGTGAAATCAAGAGTGGTTGATACAAATAGTGAACAGGAAAGCAAGAACATTGATTTCTTGCATTAAAAAGTGCAATACTGACTATATGAGGAAATTTTAAGCATATTATTAAGAGTCCAATGGTGAACACTAAAAAAATTTAAACTAAAATATAAAAATTAGGAGGTGGATAGGAGGAAGAGGAAATTTGCTACTTCTGAGCTGCTTCATAGCAGAAACACAAAATAAAATGACTATTATTAATGAATCAAGAAATTACCTAGAGATGTGAGAATAACTACTAGAAGAATTAAAAGGAAAACTATAGTTAAAAGTGGTTACCTCTGAGAAGCAGTACTGGGGAAGGGTGAGGTAGTCAGCAGGGACCATTATTTTTCATTATAGTTTTGTGCTATCATTACGAAAATGCCTGTGTGTAACAATATATATTAGCAATGTAAAATTATTAATTCTGTATAAATTTTTTTAAAAGACAGGGAATCTTAATTATAGCATTTCCCTCATGGTGTCGAAATGAGGTCATGCCTTAAAAATCAACTCATAAAAGCTCAGAATTTTTAAAACTCTACTTTTATATTTTAACTTGCATATCATTTTACTGATTTTGGGGGGGAATTATTCAATATATATGAAAACATATCTATATAGTTTATAGTATATGATCTCTGTGTCCTGAGTAGTCATAAGTTTTCTAATAGTAATGATAATTTAGAATTTATTTTCTGAAATGAATTTTTGGCTCATTTTCTTTTTTTCTAAGAAAGAGATGTCATTACTTAACCTGTTAACTTGTAATTTTATAAGCATTTACTGAGAAAATAAGCATGATTTACAATTCTATATTGCCTTTCAAGAATGCCTTCATTATCTTTCCCTTTTTTTGTTGTTGTTGTTTGTTTATTTGAAACTTTTATTTCTGCCTACTAGTTTCAGCAACTTTTATAATGGTGATGTTCAGACTAATCCAAAGGGCAATTTACACTTAACCTTTTTTAACAGAATTCCCTAAGCAGGATGTCTCAGCAACTCATTTACAATTCTTACTACAGACAACAGACTACAGCTTGTCTCCAAAATTGGCTTTATGAATTGTAACCACAGGAGTAGACAGTAAAGGTTTTGCATTCATTGCATCTTGGCAAAGGGATTATACCTCAAACAGCCTTCCCTGGAGTCCAGTCAAATAGAATCAGGGGTGAGGAAATTACTGACCTTTTTCTACTGAGCTGCCATGAACCCCATGCAAAGAGGCCCTTTGCTGAGGAAGGGCAAGAAATGACTTCAGTGTCTTTTCCTGATCTATAAAGAAGTCTCTTGTCTGTGTCGATTTTTCTTCTATCTTGCTTTCTCAGATATATAGGTACGTGTGTGTGTGTGTGTGTGTGTGTAATACACACATATTTGGGTATATGATAAGGGACATTGACAGAATATCTTGGCAGCAACTCAAGGTGTTTCTTGAAAATTGTAGGTCTGATTGATAGAACTGTGGGGCATTATTCCCTCACCACCCCCAATAGTGATTTTTATAGCAGCACCCAAATCCTAATGTGGGAGAAATGCTGCCTATTTCTCAAAGGAATTGCTACTTGGATTCAAAATGAAATAGAGAAAGCGAGTGAATCTATGCAATCTTGAGGCAATTACAAGTGCATAATAAACATTTAATGGAGTACAGGATAAATGCAGCTGGGCATAATTCTTGGAACCCACAGCAAAACAAATGTTAAATAAAACATGATACTTTGAGGCATTAGGCCATTAATTCCTATGGATGATTAATGGAGAATTTTTTTCAGTGTCAACATTAAAATTTGATCTTAATTTTTAGCATGTTTACAAACCTGAAGATGAAATGTAGACCCTATTTATCAGATAAATATTTTATTTGAGAAATATTTTCACCTATTTTATGCAGCTTCTTAAAAACCTTCTCTAAATTGTGAAAACTTAATACACCCAAATTCCATAATGAGAATACTCAGGTCAGATTAAAATTTCAACACTGCATACATATTTCATCTCATTTTTTGAAGAAATTTCCCTGCTAATTCTCATATTTTATGCATATACAAGTTATAACTAATATATACATATATGCAAGTTATATGTATACATACATATAAATGTGGAAAATTTCACACCTAGTTTAAAATGTAATGCTATTTTGCTGAAGTATTTTGTTTCTCTAGTTCTAGGAAATTTGAAACAGGGAAACAGTTTACAAATGAGAACACTGTTAAAAAAAGCTAATTCGTATGAATGTGCATTATAGTCACTGACTCATAGTAGACATTCACATATTGTACTCTGTCATGTATTTTTAAAGTTAAAGAAATAAATTCCCTTTTAGTCCTTAGTAATAACTAAGAAGATGATTTGTGCAGGTTGACATCTATTCCTTGAAGTAGGTGGGATGAATATCAGTCTTATGAAGACATCATTATTGCTCTAAGAGTGATGGTATATGGAGCAGTAGAAATAAAAATATTCTGAGGAAAGCACATTAATTACATGTTCTCTCACACCTGGTAACATTATATAGTTTTGGTGGTATAAAGATGCTAATTAGGGCTGGGGATGTGGCTCAAGTGGTAGTACGCTCGCCTGGCATGCGTGCAGCCCGGGTTCGATCCTCAGCACCACATACAAACAAAGATGTGTCCGCCGAAAACTAAAAAACAAATAAATAAATAAATAATAAAAAAGAAAATTGATGTAAACATTAAAAAAAAAGATGCTAATTAGTGAATCTACTTCCTGTTTCATTTATTAAGCTTTCTCTCATTTACTCACTGTATCTTGAGTTACTCAATAGTTCTCCCTACTCTCATTTATATATATATATATGTAAATATGTTTTATTTTCACATATGACATATTGTTATTAAATAAGACTTATAAACATCTGAAACAATGTCTTATTTAATATTTGATTAAAGCTCTGTCAGGGTAACCCAAATTCCATCTACAAATTATTTGAAGTTTCTCTGTACTCTATTTGACTGCCAAACAATAGATGCCTTCCCATATTTCATGTTGACACATTCAGACTGCCATTTGTACACAGAAGCAGGTCTTTGCTATTTAACAAATGATGTTTGGGGGTGATCTTGAGCTTGGGGAACTTTCAGGCACAAAATGGGAAGGAAACTCTCTCCTGCGGCAGAAGAGATTTTGGTTGATGGGGAGCACAGTACAGGTCTTTCTCTACCGAGGTCCTGTTGCTGGTTTCTCTAAGGTAAGGGAAGCAGTTCCAATGATAGCTGGCTACTCAGACCCTACAGGGATGGAAGAGAAAATGTGCTTGAATTGTGTCTTCTGTTTTCCTTTTCCCAGAAAAAAATATCTGAATGTTCTCATCTGTTCCCTCCTTTACATGTAAAAAATCAGTAACCATAAAATGCTTATCTGGATTTACATTTAATAAGGATATTACCTTTTCTATATTAGATATTCTGTATTCGACTTTAGTGTGTGCTCAGAAGTATATTACTTAGGAGTATAGTAGAAAATTACTTATATAGATTATTGAATTTGTGATTCAGTAAAAAAAAATCTGTTATAAATTAATCCTTGAGATTGTTTAACTTAGCAGTTGATAGTGCCCATATATGAAGAGATTCAAAGGCCGATCATTATTATTATGTTGACTGTCATAGAAATAAGACAGGGTCATGTGCCAATGGGATAAGTAACCTCATTTTTTTCTGTCATCAACCAGAAAGTGTGTGTGTGGGGGGACTTATGCTCTAACAAGTGTGAAAGATATTCACTCCCTGTGAAGGTAATGCACAAATCAATCAATTGTGGCCAGACTCCCCAGAGATTCTTGTATTATGCAGAAAATAATTGTGGTACTTCAGTTCACCCAAGTAGGTATTCCTTCATAGATATCAAAATCTATCCACCTGTTCTGTCTATATATCTAAATGTCAAATGCCAAGAGGGAGATATTTTACCATTTCTTTGAAATAGAAAAATAAGAAAATGATACACAGAGCCTTAAGAGGAACATGGTATATGTAATTGACACCTGCGGGGAAGTTTCTTGGGATGAGTGAGTAGGAAAAGTAGAAGTTAGTTGAAACAGGCCCCTGAGAAACTTTCCTCATGTTTTAACTATGCTACATAAAGCTACTTGGGAACCCATTACCACATCTTTTTCACCTCTCTAGAAGGCTCATTCAAGGATCTAATTGCCCTTTCTAACAGAAACCGTCTCTTTAAAGTACCTCTTAAGTAATGATCACATCTGTTCTTGCTTCTGATCAGTCGAATTTCAACACCAAGTATATTATTTTCTGCCTTCTTGTGAAGCTAAACCATCTACTGTGCTTTTCTGTGCAAAAGAGCTACAGGAAATAATGCCAGATGTAATGAATTTGTTACATTTATTAAAACATCCAATTTTACATAGGGAAAATCATTCTCTATAATATTTGGGGCCAAAAAGGATGTCATGGTTCTGTCCCTCATTACTGGGCAGGTGTCCAGGTGTGAGCATTGCCGAAGCCTTTTTAAAATTTCTCTTTTCAAATTCAATTTTAATGGAACAAACTGCTAGAGTTGTGCCAGGAAAATTGTTCCTTAACATTTGCCTGCAGGATTGTGACCCTAATGTCTTTACCAGGCTGGTCACTTCTGGGCAGCAGAAAAGGCCTGCATTCATGAAATTCTTAGCAAATGCACTGCTGGAGGGGAGGGCACAATGATGTCATTTGAGAACTGCCATCAGTGAATGCTTTTAGCTTGTAAATTATTCCAAGAGCATTAACAGAAACTAATGACACCTTTGTTAGCTAATGTGTTTCATCTGCAAATGTAACAGTTGCATTCTCAATAGATTTGGGCAGACAGGGAAAAATAGGATTTATTTTCCCCAATTTCTCCTATAATATTTATACACTTTGGTTAGCATTCTCCGTGGGACATGCATCAACCTCATGTAAGTTAGTATATCGCGTTTGCTTCTGGTGTCCCTAACTGAGCTGCAGAAGTTTCGTACTCTGACTTCTTAACATGTTTCTTTTTTATAAACAAGACTATTTTTTATACCCAAGGAAAATACAGAACAGCTTTATAAAATGAAGACTGTGGGAGGGAAATACTTTTGGTATTGTAATAAAGTTTTTCCAACATTTAACTAGTTTTGGTGATGATAAAAGACTTCTGTGATTTTTTTTTTCCCTTAAGACATTTGAACATATTGTACTTTGGATATTTTCAGGCTGTAGGTATGGTGATAAGAGTCTTCCAAATTTCATGTAAGAGTTTCAGCTATTTAAAAATCTCAGCGTTTGGATTCTTTCCCTGATTTCATATTGAGCATGTGAGTTAAATTGCTTCTGTAAGAAGCTGTGTAAAGAGAAACACATGAAAAGAAACAATCCATACCTGGCCATTGTATTAGTATTGTGTCTTTTTCATTATGGTTGTCATAGGGTAACTTTTTGGGATTTCCATTCCCATCAACCTCATGATATTACTATTTGACATCTATGAAGGAATATCTCCTGGGGTAAACTGAGTTATGTGTCATCATGATAAATAGTAGTAATGGAAAGTTCTTCCTGTGAGCATGGAGATGAAGGGGAGTACAGTTTGGTATATTCGAGCATCTCTTATTCTGCTGTCTTTGAATCATGCTGCAGCTGTATGTTATTCACACCTCTTAAAATCAGTGCCTTTTCTCCCCCCCCAATCAGTGATCTTGTATGTTCCTCTATCTGAGGGACTACTCCAACATAATGCAACATTAGCTTTTTGTTTCCTGAAATCTGTCCCCGACCATTACTACTTCCTGTCATTTGGATGATACAACTCCATCTGTTTTACCAGTCTTTTCTGAGACTTTTTAATTTAAATGATTGACTTCTGGTTCCTGAATCGTTTGCAAAAGAGGTGATGAATTCCTTGGGATGTGTCCCTTTTCACCCTTTTACTCTCAGTCATAATTACCTGAGGTCCACAGTGGATTGACTCTCATACATTGTGCAGCAGACAGGAATCAGAAGATCCTACACTGCTCTTCTATGGCTGTGTAGCCCTAATACAAACAAACTCACTCAACTTTTCGGGCCCTGGAGGGGCTGATTATTTTCTACCCTAGGTTTGTAGGAAGATGAGGCATTTTTCATATCTAGCAAGAGGCGTGGATTTTCAACCTGTCATTTTCTCCTGTCAGCCAAGCACGTACAGAATGTGCAGTCAGCAGTGAGAGATAACAGGGATTCTGGGAATAAGAGCAATCTGCCTCATCTGGCCTTGAGTAGTGGAAGCACTATGGTGTCTCATTAAAAGGTCTTCTCCTTTCCTTTAGGTTTCTTCCAATAGTGCAGAGGCAGATTGGCTATATTAGCATTGTTCTTCTGCTTGTGGCTGGTGTAAACAGATCTTAACTTGATATACATGTGCACTGTTCTCTGATAGTTTTCATTTCCAGAGTGGTTGCAGCTGTTCCCAATGCTGCTACAAAATACCTTTTAACCAAGAATACTGCTGCTTCCCTGCTGTAAGCAACTGTGGATGGATACGTGATTCATCAGTTGTACTCTGACACTGTAGAAATATAGACTAAAAAGCAAAAGCTCCTTCCCTTTGATTCCATTATAGGATGCTACACCAACTCACAGCTGGAAACAAATTAAAGTTGTTTTTCTGATAATACAATGAAAGTCGTTTCCAAGTAAAGATCCTCTTCAAATTATTCAGGATGTTTTTCCTTCTAGGAGTATGTGTCTTTATTTGCCAAATTAGATTGGATTGCATTTAAATGTTGATAACAGAGTTCTTGTATTACTCAAGCTCTGCAAGGTGATGTATTTGGGCAGTTATATGTGTATTCCAACAGGTAGATCATGCTTCATGTATTTACTTTGTTCTGCAATTAGTCTTCTTCTAAATTAAGGGAATATTTTAAATCATAATGCTAATCCATTGATTTTTTAAAAAATTAACTTAGTTCATTTTATGGCTCTGTATATACCTTTCTTTCTCAAATACACCTTTCTTTTTCTCCTGGATGTCAATTTTTATTTCTAACTTTGAAAATTATCTGTGAAACTTTCACTACATGTGCTTGAAATACAATCAGGTAAAGCAAACACTTCTTACTCCCATGAGAACTAAAGACCTTTCCATCTGATGCATATTTCTGTGGTCTGTTTTTTTTTATTTTTTCCTCTTTAAATTAGAATGAAACCCTAAAATCGGCCCCAAGATAAGACCAATATCGCCTTTGGTTTCTTTTATTGGTTTGAGCATTTTACTGACATTTGACAACAAAAAACGCAGTGAACCTTGTATGTACTTCAGATCCATCATGCATTTGCCCTTTTTGCTAATGGTTTTAATTTTCGCTCCTCCGGAAAGCATTGCTTATGTAAAAGAGTGGAGGCCACTGAGAAAGCAGTTTACCTCTCTTCTTTCTCTAACAATGAAAGTGAACCAGCTTCAAAGGCTCCTTGGACACAAATTGAGGCATCATTTCCTACTCCCTGCCTGTACCCCATGTATACAAGCATCCCTCATTGCTGGGACTGAATAGCTCTCTAGGGTCAGCCTGCTCTAATTGTCCTCAGTTGCCTCTCACTGGATGTTTGTTGATGGAGGGATTTAACACACCACCACCAAACAGGCCACTCTGGCATAATGACTATTTTGACTTAACAACACAGGAAAAGCATCAGGTACTAAAAGATCACTCTGACTTTCCATTTGTTTATCCAAAGGAGAAGATGAAATTTCCATGTTAAAGATGTCCTTCCTACACCAAAAGGAAAGTATCATTATCCTCATCAAGGACCAGAGGTTGAGGCCAAGGGAAATATGAACAAGCACTTGGCAGACTGTCCCTTACCTCCCTAGCCACTTCCCCATCCAATTAACCACCCAGCTCTGCTCCCTTTACCTTGTCCTATTTGCACAATTTACTACCTTTAATTTAGAATATACGTGTGCAAATCTACTTTGGGGGTCTTTATTTCCTTACAAAGATTCCTGTGCCACATAAAGAATATTTTTTAAAAAAATTTGGTTCTCTCCTGTTGATCTGTCTTATGTTAATTTAGTTCTTATGTCTAGCCATTAAACAAAACAAACAAACAAAAAAAAAAACCTAAGAAGAAGGAGGTAAATTTTTGCCTCTCATACAAAATTTGCCATGATGTATATGGCAAGTCTGCAACAGATATTTTAATTGATCTATTGACACGTACTGAGCTCTTACATTTTGGGAAACTTGCCAGAGAGGATAATTTGCTGAGTGTCTGTGGGCTTCCTATATGCCCTTAGCTCATGTCTATCATTCTCTGCAGAACTACTTTGTTCCTTCTATCTATTCTCACTCCATTGGCATGCACTTTTTTGTAATATAAATATTGTTTGAAGAATTGAAATATATACCATCAGTGATTGTAAATTTGGATTTCAAATATCTCACACTTAAAGCTTCATTTCATAAGGGAACAAAGAAATACATTGACACTATCACCATCCTTCCTATTAGTTAAGCTAAGTATTTATTAGTTGGTCTTAAATTAAGGGATTATATGTAACTTTTATTTTTATGCTAATTTTACTGTTTGAATTATATATATTTCATTAAGCTTATTATAACTGTAGATTATACATAATCTAATAGCCTATGTGAATGATTGGTGGCAATGATGAGAGATCATCTCTCATTACTTTTTGGCTCCAGATTCAAACAGGGTCATGTTGAAAACTCTCACATGATAGCTGTTCAGTGACCCAATGAAATCAGGTGTTGAAAACATCATGGCTGTTTATGGGAGCTATGGGTATAATTCATGATGTGAACAATTACAAGTACTATCCTGGCTGGCAGTGTCAGACAGGATGCCAGCATTTAAAGGTCCATGGGGATTTAACCACCCATATCCCCAATGGTGCTTCTTGTAGGGCAAACATGAGGCTCCATGATGGAAAACATGTGGAATGTGCATCTCCACAGCCTCTCTACACATAGATAGATTTTCTACTGTGCATGTAGATAGATTTATTTGGAGATACCTAGATTCATAGTTTGTGTCTTTTTTCTCTCAATTTGGTGAAAGCATATGTGTGTTTACAAAATAGGGACTTAAACACACATTTTTCTTTTACACTAACTGATAGTATGTTTTTTACTTCCCTTTTCATATCCAGGAATGAAGAGGTGGTGACAGATACAACTAATCTCTTCATTAATAATAGTTACTGATCATAGTTCTAGAGATTTATTACATAATAATATGAACAACACATCACCCATGAAATTTTGCTCTTAAAAATAATTAAGGCAATATGTTTTGTAATTTTTTTTACCACAACTAAAGAGAATTTTTAAAATATGTTAGAAAAACTATCCGTTAAAAAATATTAGTTATAAGCTCTATTTATAGATTACTTATCATGCATTTGACACTATTTACTTTGTAAGTGCCTTTTGAGTATGGTTTTAAGTATATAATGTAGAGACTCAGTATTTCACAACAATTTTACATGGTTGATATTAAAGATATAGAGAAGAAAACCATGACTATTAAAATCAATAAAAATCTCTTCGGGCTGGACAAATGAATTGAAAACATTAGAATAAGTTTTAGAGTGTATAAAAGTGTGATCTTGCACATAAAGCCCTAAGGTTCACTTTCTAAAAGGTAGGACTGGGGGCTGTAGCTCAGTAATGGAGCACTTGCCTTGCACGTGTGATGTCCTTTGTTTGATCCTCAGCACTGCAAATGGGAAAATAAATAAATAAATTCAAGGTAGCCATAACAGTTCAGGTTTATGAAGTGAACAAATTTCACCCTACATTTTCTTATTCTCACCTGCATTCGTATCAGCAGCACACAGGTGCTTATTATTTTTGGCAATAGAGACCACAGCAGTAAACAAGTGAGACCAAGTTCCTGCCTTCAAGGATCTATTATTTAAATGGAAGGAAACAGAAAACATATATGCAAATGTGTAAAACAATCTAAGATGTTGACAAGTGTCATGAGTAAAATGTAGCTGGGTAGAGTGTTAGACTGGCTGGGATGGGGTACTTAGCTACATTGTCTAGAATGGATCAAGAAGGCTTCTCTAAGAGGTACCTGTGATAAGAGGATTTGGGGGAAATGCCTGAGAAAAATGCTGAGTTGGTCAGCTTTTCATTACTGTAACAAATACCTGATATAATCATTTTCTGTGGAAAAAGGTTCGCTTTGACTCACATTGTTTTGGTCGTTTCAGCCCGTGATCCATGGGCCCTATTTCTTTGGGTCTGTAGCCGGGCATCACATCATGGTGGAGACAAGTCAGGTTAAGTAATTCATCTCAAAAGCCAGGAAGTAAAAAAGAGAGAGAGAGAGGAGTAGGCTGGGATCCCATGTTCTCCTTTGACAGCACATCCCAATGATTTAACTCCTTACCTTTTAAAGGTTGTACCACCTCCAGAAAGCACCAAGTTGGGGACAAAGTCTTTTGCACAGGGGCTTTTGGGGAACATTCAACATCCAAACCATAGCAAATTTTATAGCCAGTGTTAGCAACAGAAATAAACAAGTGGACAGCCCAGACATAAGAATGAGTAGAGTATTTAAAAAAATCAGGTGGCTGGAAAATGCTGAACAATGAAAGAGATGAGTTAGAGGAAATAGGCAGGGTCCAGCTCATATAGACATGAAATGAGAGGACTGTATGAATACATTTTTTGGGTGTGATCCCTAGGTGGGTCCAAATTGTTTCCATCTGCCAAAGCTGGTCAATGTCAAAGGAGCAGCCCAGGTCTAGGAGTGAGGAGCCCATAAGTGTGAGCAGACCTCTGCTACTAACTAGCAATTTGTTGCTGGAAAGTTCATTTACCATCTCAGGCTCAAACTGAACATTAAATGAGTGGTTTCTAAGACTCAATATAACTTTAAAAAAATTTTCTCTATTTTATAAATTTCCAAGACCATAACAAAGTTTTAGAGAGAGACTTTGAGGCTAGAAGATCTTTTGGTGTTATTCGCCAGCCTGTGACACATGAGCATAACTTCATTCTATGGGAATGAATAACTTCATTCAGAGGGAATGATAAGCCTTATTTTTGTTCATCTTCTTTATTCATCAAGGGAACTAATAACCAAGTGAATACCAAGTGGGCAATAACTTGTTCAAAGGTTAATGAAAGATATATTCTTTGTGTGTATATACATATATTTATTTATCATTGCCTCCACACTAGTTAGTAGCATTTTTCCTCTAGAAGAATTATCTCCAAACCAAGTTTTAAAGTGGCTCTAAATGTGCCTACTTATTTCAAAATAAAATTAATTCATGCAAATATCTAAAAGCAAACATCATTTATTTCAAGAATTTATTGCACCAAACCATAAAATTAAAAGATAAAAGTGACAATTAGTTGTAGAATTTCAAATAGACTGAGACTCATTTTATTGCTGTGAAAATATTCTGATGTGTGGTTACCATTTGCTGAGCAAAATATAGTTACAAAATATCAATTTTATTTCTGTTAATATTTGTAATCAACAATTCTTTAGTGTATTAAAATAATTGGCAAAATTTATATGAAGCAATTTATTGACTTTGTTAGACATAAAAATATTTATCTTGAATATTGTTCAATGTTACATCCTTTATCAAGAGTCTCAAGTCTGCCATGTTTCTTAGGATATTAACGTAACAATGTCAAATGGGATTGAAACTGAGAAAAATTACCTGGGGGCATTTTTGTTTTGTGCTTAAATTTTATTTTGTCACTTATTCTTATTAGCAATCATTAAGCAATTTAATAATTATAAGCTCCATTAACATTTTAATGAGTCTAGTGGCCATTGCTAAATGTAATTAAATTAGTTTTATTGTAGGATATGTTGAAGCTGTGATTAAATTAAGTTTTACTGTGCTTAGAAGAATAAACCTATGGAGAGATTGCTATTCACCAAACATCTTATTAACTTATAAGGTACTGATAAAATAGACATTAATGGAGATGGAAGAAAAATATAATTCCCTATTGACTCTATTCACAAGATAAAACTTTAATCATGTGAGTTTGGAATCAATCTGGTAATGACAGCATAATTTCATTTTAAAAGTATTTTTCAGTTAGAGGTAGAGAAAGAGGGAAAAAGGATAGGCTCTTTTGGTAATGTTCTATTCCTCCCCTAGTTCCTAAAGGTGTAACCTATATGGAAAAGAGCAGATGAAGATTGACAAGCTAATGATTTTGAAGTAGATACATAAATTGATGTTGAATTACATGATGCCAAATGAAATCTTAGATATTCATTGATTAACTGGAATTTATTTTAGAAGTTGAAAAGTTACTTTAGTTTACTTAACAATTATTTTCAGAAACACATTAAAATTATTAAAAATGTGAGCCATTAATAATTTTTATGTCATTTTTGGATTTTTCTTTTAAACTGGTATTCATGGTTTGAAATATTTCTCTCTTTTGATGTCTATTAAACCTTCTCTTAGAAGCTATTTGATTAGACAGTATATGAATTGAAAGGTGGTGACACATTACATATTATTTGCATCAGTCTTGGGTCTTGAATGGATTTGAGATTTGATTATTTATTGCAATTGCTTTTGGATACATTCTGAAATATTCTCAAGAGTAAATTGAGATAGTATTATTTTCTGATAAATTGCCTTACACAGAATGCAATTAAGCATTTTAAAGAATAGTAATTTGTATAGCAGGTACAGCACATGTTTACTTATGGGAATTTTGTGGCTTTGCTACAATTATTAAATTCTCTTGATCACATTCCATTATGTTAATGTTTCCAAAGTAAGCATATCAAGTGATTCTATGCCATGAAATATTCCAGAAGTCTCAGGGATATTTTCTTTACATTTTTAAAATGCCATGGAAACATTTTAGCATTACATTTATGCTTTACATTTTGTTCCTCTCTTATAAAAAGGTATATGGTATGAAATAGGGATTTTAAGAATAAAAATTAAGTATTAAGAGATACTCATATTATAATCATGGGTGCTATACTCCAAAAAATGAAAAAACCCTCTATCTTGATATTTTTACAATATTCAATGGTGATCTAGATTTATATTTTTAAAACTGTACTGGCAGATTTGGGAAAATTTTTAACCACAGCTGTAATAAATTTATGAACTAATACATTACTCAAAATTTTCTGTACATTTTTATATTAAAGCAAAACCAAACTATTGTCACTTAAAGATCACCCACAAGAGAGATTTTCATGATACCGATGTACTTTCTACTAAAGATTTAAAATCTCTACTTGGGGAATTCAGTAAATGTTATGCTCTGGTTGAGGAAAGAGTCCACTTTGCCCCTTCGTATCACTGAAATGACTCTCAGGGTCATTTGTCATTGTCTATCTCTATTCTCTTCCAGGATAATCACTGCCATTTCAACTGTTTAAAAAGGTTTTGGAAAAAGAAATCAATAAATCCTACACTGAGTTGAGGATTGTTATACTTGTCCAATTGCCACCTCCACTTGGGTATCTCCTTCCTGGAGATTTCAAACTTAACTTGTTTTGATTCTTACCCCTTTCTCCTGCAAGTGACAGGGCCACCAGGGAAATTTCTTGAACTAGAAATCTTTGTATGCTATTGATTCCTTTCTTTCTTTCAACTCCCATAGCAAGTCCATCACTGTGTTTCTTGATTCAGTGTTCAATATTTGTTTCAAATCTATGGTCTCTTTTCATCTCCACTGCCACCATCTGAGTCAAGCCACTGTTGTATCTTATTTGCCATATAAAGCAGCTTCCTAATTCATGTCCCTACTGTGGATCTTTCCCTACTAGACTCCATTATCTATTCAACCACAAAAGGAAGCATCCAACTTTTAAAAACATTGATCTTGGTATGTTTCCTCTCTAATTAAATTTCCATCGGTGTCTTCCTACTGCATATAGAATAAAAGATTTGCTTACAATTTAATTTGTCTTTTCTTCCCTCTCCATATCAGGAGTGCCAAGTGGGCAGAAACTTCATCTGTAAGGTTCCTACTGAATTCTCTGAATCTACCCCAGTGTCATAAACAGGAAATATGAACCCCTGACTCTCTTCTTGCCTGTTTATTAGACAAGCTTATTCTCAGTCTTAAGGTCTCGTTTTCAGATAGTCTTTTCCTGATAATCCTATTTAGAATAGCATCTCTACCATACATGATGGAGCCTTCTGTCAGTGCATTGTAGAATTTCATCACACAGAATTTTCACTCTGTAACTTATTACCCTGTTCACCGGTTTCACTAGAATAAAGACTCCATGGGAGCAGGAACTATATCCATTTGGACTATCCAGGTATCCTCAATATCTACCTGTGCCTGAAAAATAGCACATAGGTGAGAAATAGCATTGAGTGAGGGATTACAAAGCACAGGGTTTTACATTTTTTTTCCCTTTCCCTTAATGTGTGGGCATTTTCAGCTGACCTGACATTGTTGAGTATCCTAGGTAAAATTTGCTTTATTTTCCTCCCTCTAAAAATTTATTCTGATGGCCTTATCATGCTATCAAATGCATGTTTCTAAATCTCATCTGTTGATGTTTGTTCTTAAAATTCGCATATTTTAAGTTCTGAGAGCCCACGTTTTTGGACACCAAAAACTATGTATCATTCAGGTAGTATTATGTGCCAGGAATTATTGTGGTTTTTTTTTTAACTTCTAATTTTTAAAAATTCTCTCAGTTATATAATGTTATTATACTTTTTAATAAATGATAGGGGAGGCACTGTTTGTTATCAAATAACTTTTCTAGGCTTATTCTGCAAGAAATTGGTAGACTTGATACTCAAACCCAGGTAGGGGTGCCAGTGCCTGTATTCTGATTTACTAATTATGATGTCAAAAATAATACTTCTCCAATAAGACAAGTTGCATAAAAGTATATGGACTATTTTTAATTTTCTAATACAACAAGCAAAAAAAATCTGATGTACTTCTTTGATTAAAGTGCATTGTTTCCTATTTCTGAATTCTTTCTTTCAGTGAAAAATATCATTCTCACATGATGCTCACAGAGAAAATAACTTGGAAATGAAGTGATGAGGGAGCAGAATTTTAAACATTAAGATGGAGTATGTATTTATGATATACTCTCTCATGTCTTTCCCTTTGTTTGGATAGTTTATTTTCTTATATAAATTAGGCAAGGTCAAGTACAGCAATAAAAATTTTTATATGACTATTTATTGATTTACATTTAACTTACCATAATTGTTTAGTGGTTGGAACAGATATAAATGAAAGCTTTGCCAAGTAGTCTTAGCAGCCCATGCCACAGTTTCTGTGTTGCTTGTTCTGTTCATTTCTCATAGCTTTGTTCTTTGGCATTTGTATTTGGTCAGGCATAGAACTTGAGGTTAATGCCCAACGGACAGGTCTGAATGCACATTCGATACCATCATTATAAGCATGCTTACTTATGAGACACAGAACAGATGAAAGTTCCACCCTGCCTTTGCCCAGGAGCCCTTAGGAAGATGGAAAAGGATGAATCAGTCCCTTGTTTGCAAAAAGTGTGACATTAATCATCCGACATCGTGAACCACTAGACAGGTGTCATTTGTTTTTTAAAGTTATGCTATGTTGTTTGTGGAGCTGCATAAATCTTCAGGTTCTTTTAAAATAGTCTCCATAGGTACAGCAAATGGGAAGTGAATCTGTCATTCTTGAAAATGTTAAAGATCAGCAAGTGCAGAGTTACTGTAGAGTTGACCTTCCTCCTTCATTACCAACTGCCACAGCTATAAGTGCAGGAAAGATTGAGGACGTTAAGACAATGGAGTGAACTTCATATCATGCCTGGAAAGGGTCACACTCATAAACCACAGCATTTATTTAGGGATTTTTTTTTCAGTAGTGTGTTCAGTGTGGATCACCAAAGAATGCAGTAGTGTGTGTTTTGTGTGTGTGTGTGTGTGTGTGTGTGTGTGTTTCCTAATGTTTTGTGTAAAGGAATAGATTGAGATGTCACCTCAGAGCAATTTGTTATATAGTGGGGCTTTGTAGTAGAGAAAGGCACCCTTAATAAATGAAAAGAGAACAAGTTTCTAAGAAAGGCTGACTCAGTTGATCATTATTTGTTTTAATCACCCTGTGGTTTCAGGAATGTTTTTAAATAGCCTTGGTTCAAGTCCAGAGCACACAATTGTCATTTGGGCAGCAAGTGTTTCAAATGTTGTCACAGTGACAGCGTTTCAAGCATTCATATACCATAATATTAAATCTGAAATTGATGTTTAGTTATTAAGAAGAAGAACTGAAGGATGGATTCTCAGAGTAAAACCTTAAAGAATTTAAATTAGACTGGTTTGGTGAAAAGCATGCACTGGAGCCGACTAGAGTATATTTTCACAGAATCCTGGGTAGACCTAATTATTAACTTTAAATTGCCAAAGTACATAAGTGAAAATCATATCTCAATTATCTCACTACAAGATGAAAATAAGCGAATCTATATGTTCATAGAGACAAAGCCTAGCAACCCATTCTTTAGAGTCTAGTTATCAGTGGCAGCTAAGGTTATCATTGCTGAATGAAGTCTAATGTTTTCCTTTCAAGTTTTGTCATGGACATTTTAAGCTCTGTTAATCACATTGCTATGTATCTTTTAGGGTGACAGATATAAAATTTCATTATAGCTTATCTTATACATGGATTAGCAGTTGCTAGAGTTTGAACATCACCTTCAAAACTCTTGTTGAAATTTAATTGTCAACGTTAACGGTATTGGGAGATGAATCCTTTAAGAGGTGATTAGGTCATGAGGGAGTCTGCCCTCATATTTGAATTAACACTAAAATGGGTGCCCTATCTTGACTAGAGTCCTGGTAAGAGGATATTTCCAGCCCTGACCTTACTCTCTGTTTTCTGGGTTGGCATGCACTTCCACCATGGTATGATAAATCATGGAGACCCTTCCCAGAGGCAGCCTTTAATTTTCAGCTTCCCAACTCTAGAACCATTAGCCAAATAAACTTCTACTACTTATGATTTATGCAGTCTCAGGTATTCTGTTACAGCAATACAAAGTGAACTAAGAGAGCAGCCCAGGGAATTCGGAGTTGTTTAAAACTCCTGTTTTAACTGTTAAAATGCTTTTGACTACAAGTTACAGAAATTCTAATTTCAGTGGGCTCAAACAATCAGGGAATTTGTTTTTATACTTACCAGGAAAACTAGAGGTAAAGCAGGCCATAGGATTCTCTGTTATTCCCCCAGTGATGCTACCAATGGTGTTTCCCTCTCTCTGTACCCTGCCCTTCTATGTTTTGCCTTTCCTTGGTCTGCTAGCAAGATAGTGATGGCAGATGCAAATGTCATTTCCAAACACCTAATCATTTAGGAATAATAAAGAAAAAAACCACTTATTCTTGTTTATCTTCTCTAGAGGGAAAGGAATAATTCCTAGACTCCCCCAAAAGAAAACCCTTCACATATCTTTGGCAAACGTTCTAACCCATGTCCATTCTTAAGTGACTGACAAGAGACACAATATTAACCTTAGAAAAATCAGGGGAAAAAAAATCAGAAACTACCCTGAAGCAAGAGCTGGAGTCAGCTATCACAGGTGCATTTTTTTCTCTGGGGAAAAGAGTAAGGATTAAAGCAAAATCCAAGATTCTGTTTGGACAGATAAAGAAGGGATGGGTAGGAGAAAGGCAGATAATAATGTCCATTATTCAAGGTTAATTTTATTTGTCCATGTTAATGTGTGTGTACATACACAAACAACAATTGAAGATAATGCAATCAACAAACAAATTTGGAATTAATTGCTGGACTCTTTGGGGGCCACTGACTTACCATACTGATTGTGTTTATGTTAATATCACAGTAAGTTTCTTTATGGTAGACTTCATAAAGAAGCCTACCTAAAAGCAGTGGATGGCAGGATATAGCAGTCTGGGATTAACATATATGTTAAAAATTACCCACAAAGTGAATCTTGCCTATATTGTAGTAGCAAGTTAATGTTAACATGTATAAAATCTATGATGGGGGCGATATTTAGGCATGTTTATTTATAACCAGAGTACTCTTTTGCCTTGTTTCTGGTATAAATAGGCTTACAAATTAGTCCACAGAATGCAATAAGCTGGTGATTTTCTATGCTAGTCATATGAAGAAGACTTTTCTCTTTCAGACCCCTCTTCATCCACCATAAATAGGGATAACTGAAACCTTACTACTGCCTCAAGGGAGAAAGTTTTATCCGATTGATTTGTTCCCTCATGATATGCTAATTACAGTAAAGGAACATTGCTTCTGACCAGAGATTGACTTTGGTCAAAAAAGCTCTGGATGTGAAATCTCAGGTATGTCTGACCAGAGTCTGTGAGAGCCAGGGGTTCCAAAAACAGTATGTTGTCCCAGTGGCAGAAGCTTCAGAGAGATGGGGTGGGGTGGAGTGGGAGAGATTCCTCCAGATAAGCACAATGATGGTGGCTCCTCATTAGACTAAGCAGCCCTCCAGCCTAGAACACTTCTAGGCCTCATGCAATCACTTTCATGGAGGACTGGATGACCTGATGGGGTGGAAATGGAGGATGGAAGTGTCCTTGTATGAGGCACACCAAAGCTGGGAGGTGGAAATTCGACAACTTAGACTAATGCCACCAATAATGAGAGGAGTGGGGGCATGAGCAAAGCTGCTGTCATTGGAGGGGCCAGATTGCTCAAGGTGGGGATTTGTTCCCAGGGTTAAATGTGTCCCAAGTCAGGGAAGACTAAAAACGAGTTCCAGGGTGAATGAATTAATCACCTTATGTCTCCTTGAGATGACTTCTGCCTCCAAAGGGCTGTATTAAGTGCTTTCATACTTTCTGAGGTACATGTAAAAGTACTTGGCTCTCTTTAGCCATGTCTTGAATTTAAGAATGCAATCTCTCCTTCCTACCTCCCTGGGAGTTCCTTTCTTTTTTTTCTTTTCTTCCTTCCTTCCTTGATTATTTATTCTTAGAATTCAAAACATCTTTTTAATTTGGATCATTATTTTCATTTAACTTACTATTTGCTCTGGACAAAGGAAGAAACAGGTACCATATTCACTAATAATGGAGGGCCTACAGCCTCTGGAAATAAAGATTAGATAATCTTTATTATAGAAATCCCTTCCTACGAAGCCAAAAAAAAAAAAATGTTGAATACGTTTAACAAGATTGTTTTAAGTTTCAAGAAAGAAAGAAAGAAATTCCCCAAAGCCCAAATAACAAGGAAACTGAAAAGCTGAAAGGAGCCATGTGAACTCTGGCTGCCCCGAGGGGCATGCACCAGTCTCCTTAACAAGAGCCATAATTTTTAGGATGATGTAGGAAAAACACACAGGCCTAAGAAATTTGCGAGGTAGAGGGGAGGGACTGAGAACTCCCCAGTGTACAGCTATGATCCTTAAAATTTATACTCTCAAAGAAAGAAAATACTAAAAAAAGTAACCTGCTGGCCTGCAAAAGAAAATGTATAAGAAATATGTCTGCCTGTACTCTGATTCAGGGGAAAGAATCCCCTATTTTACACAGAAAATTCCTCAATGCTCACTACCTTCACATTGGCCTAGAGTTTAAATTAACCAGTCAGTGTCCATGCTGAGCTGAGAAATGAAATGAAGTGGTCCTATGATAGTAGTGTTAGAAGAAGTAGTTGCAAATACTTTCTGAAGTTGCATGTATTCAATCTAACTTACCCACAGTAAGGCCTAATCAAAGATGAGCCACAAACACAAAATTAAAATAAAGCTAGTGATCATGTGTAACACTCAGCTGAAACAAAGAAAAATCCAAGATAATACCCTTAGGATAATTCAAAAATAGATTTATTTGGAATAAAAGACATTTGGTTTTAGTAATAATTAAAGATGTAAAATATGAAATGGAAAACATAAGAGCAAGTTACAATTTTAAAAATCATCAAGAAGGAAAAAAAAAAAAACAATGTTAAAAACAAGACCCTGGGCTCAGGATATGGCTCAAGTAGTAACATGCTCTCCTGACATGCGTGAGGAACTGGGTTCGATCCTCAGCACCACATAAAAATAAAATGAAGATATATATAAAAAAAAGACCCTGAATGAAATAAGTTATGTTTCATAATGTAACTAATAAAATGAAACATATGTTTTAAAACTCATTCAAATCAACAAGCAAAGGATGAATGATACCTTAGAAAAAATAAAAAACAAATTTTGCTGAGACTCACATGGCCAGTACACTTAGGAAAAACATATTTAACTTCATTAGTCAACAAGATAATCGAGATAAAAATCAAAATAATTTTTTTGGATTTGTAATTTTTTTCAGTATTAGGGAATAAACCCAGTAGCACTCTACAACTGATCTACTTACCAGTCCTATTTTTTTTTTAAAGAGCTACCTTGCTTAGTTTCCCTAGCTATCTTTAAACTTGCAATCCCCTGCTCCAGTCTCCCAAGTAGACAGTGAGTTATTTTATACCAACACAGTTGGCTAAAACTAAAAACTGAAACAATTTTTTATAAAGATGCAGAGTAGCATGAACTTACACTGGCATCATCTGTAAACTGTTATAGTAGAAGATTTTATATAGATAGATAGATATCGATATATATCTATATATCGATCTCTCTCTCTCTCTCTCTCTCTCTATATATATATATATATATATATATATATATATATATATATCTCCAATGACTTATCTCTCCTAGGGCTGGATATGTACATGAGAAAGAGTTATACTATAACATTGACAAAACTATAATTTGTAAATATGAGAGAGAGGGAGAGAGAACACAATTAATGATGGAAAAATATCTTACTGTATTTATATAATGATATATACCACTACACTATCACTACATATATCAACAGGAATCAGTTTTAAAACCAAAATGTTTTAGTAAAAGAAGCAAGTTGAAAACAAAGACTAGACTATTATTTCTTTTATATGAAACACAAAATGCAAACTAAAATAATGTACTAATTAGTGATAAGCACATATATGTGAAAACTACAAAAAAGTAAAAGAGTGATGCACACAGTTCATGGCAGAGTTAGAGAAAGGAAAAGGAATGAGAAAGTTGATTAGGGAGGGCACACAGAAAGCTTCAAAAGTATTGGCCATTTTCTG
Source organism: Marmota monax (assembly GCF_021218885.2). Lineage (NCBI taxonomy): Eukaryota > Metazoa > Chordata > Mammalia > Rodentia > Sciuridae > Marmota > Marmota monax. Next base: position 4,069,100 of record NW_026694479.1, on the reverse strand, counting down.
TTTCTTAAGATGTGTGGAAGTGACCTGGTGAAGTGGTGCACGCCTGTGAACCCAACTACTTGGGAGGCTGAGGCAGGAGGATGGCGAGTTCAAAGTCAGCCTCAGCAACGTAGCAAGGCCTAGAGCAATTTAGCAAGATCCTGTCTCTAAATAAAATATGAAAAAGGCTGGGGATGTGGCTCATGATTAAGTGCCCCTGGGTTAATTCCTGGTACAAAAAATATATAGATATATGAAAATAAACATGGATTTTTATTTTATTTCTCTTTAAATAAGAGAAATAAGGCTTTATATAAGGTTATGACAAATAAACATTTAAAAATCATTGTTTTAAAATGTTAAAAAAAGTAAAAAGAGAACCCCTGAAGCCATATTAAAAATGTGAAGGTGATCTAAAACAAAATCACATGGAACTTTAAAATGTGAAAACTAAAATGACTAATTAAAAGATTATTTTACCCACATATGTTAAAGAATCTGAGAAAACAATAATTTTAACAAAAAATAAAGCTTATGAAATTTAAATATCTTTGCCTTTCTATGGACTAAAATTATTTTCATCACTTTATGTGTCTTGAAGAGATAAGCAATTAGCTTAGGTGTTGGGTAAGGAAGCATTCTGAAGGCAATTTTACATAAAGTTTTTATTACACATTTCCTAAGCAAAGAATCTTGTTTTCATACTGTTTAAGTTGCAGTAGGGCTGATTAAAACTTTGGTGTAGTTGCAACCTTAGATAAATGGTTTGATGGTAACCCTGCTCCCTTGTCGTTTACCTGTCTGTGCTCCATTGCTGTGGTATCCATTGGCCAGTAGCACTGTGTGGAGATGGGAAGCCTCTAAGACAGATCTGAGCAAGATTTGCTATTATATTTGTGACTCAGATTTCAGTATTACAGTTCTCACATCTCGAAGGTGTACATTCAAAGGAGTTATTTTGTGATACGTAGTTGGTGGTTTCAATGAAATTTAATAGCAAATGAAGTCTAACACCAAGCATATTATAGCTTATGGGATTATAAATTGATTTTCATCTTGAATAAGACAGATTCAGATTTATATTATCATTTGCCAGAAATTTTATGTTAAAGGTTTTTCTCTTAAGTTGGAGATCTACACATTCATTTATAAACTATTTTAATTTTCTAGTAAGTAGAGAAAAGCTCAGAAGAAAAAATATTTAGGTAAATATTTTATAATTGTATATTTGCATGAATTTTAATACACTGATAACATTTTTAAAATTTTTTTAGTTATACATGGACGCAATATCTTTATTTAGTTTATATTTATTTTCATGTGGTGCTGAGGATTGAACTCAGTGCCTCACATGTGCAAGTCAAGTGCTCTGCCACTGAGCTACAACCCCAATTATTTAAAATAATTGTATGGCAATAATGATTTTGCATGTAAGCTTTTCAATCATTATAGAAATACAATATCCCAGAGGACACATTTCATGTTTCCTAAGCCCAGTGAAGAATAGATTCAATAATACAATTGTCCTTGAATTGTCTGTTTGAAACTCAACCATCCTCATTAATTTAGTTCCAGTATTTGTTCAAATGTATATAGAAGGGGGTACTTCTAAGTGGGAAGAAATCCATGTTGATGTTTTCTACTCTTGTATATAAACCTCAAATGAAAACATCATTCAGATATTTTAGACAGCTGGTAGTAGACATTAGATTACCATTTTTTAGATTAAATGTAAAGGAATTAGATGACTTTTACCTGAACTACAATCAGAAATATAGTAGAACTCTGAAATTTGTGTAGCCTCAGAAATTTGTAAGGGAAAACTAGAAATTGAAAAACTTTAGGACATGATGTTTATTAGTTATGTGACTTTTGTGAATGTTCATAGTGATTTATCAGCATTAATTTTTACTTAAAGGTGGTTACAAAGCTAAGACTATTGAGTAGATTTTTATTTAGGATGAAGGTTGGGGATTATATGTTTCATGAGGACCTTCACGCATGAGAAAAAGCAGCAAACAGCATAGCCTCTGTCAAGTGTGCATGGTGCTCAGTGGGCTGGGTACCTCTAAAAGACACATCTGTTCCTCTGTTCACAGCACTTTCCCAGTTCTCTGCAGGCACCAAGGAGTGTCCCACAGGTTAATTCAGTTCTGACACTAATGACCCAGAATTAGGAGGTTAAGGGCTCAGTCTCACAAGACCTCCCCACTCCTCCAATTTCAGACACCCTCTGCAAGTACTGGATGCCTGTTGTACCCAACTACTGCCCAACATGGCTACAAACAGGCATTTCCCACAATATCTTTCCTGTTTCTTTTTTTTTTTTTTTGCTTTGCAATAATGGTGCACAGAACTTGAGGAAATACTTCACTTAGATTTACCAGTTTCTTGTAAAGGATTTAAAAGTTATAGATGCACAGCCAGATGAGCAGACATGTAAGACAAAATGTGAGGAAGGAGCATTCCTTTCTCTCAGCACAAGTATTTGTTTGCCAGCTGGGAATCTCTGAACCCTTTCATTTAGGATTTTCATGGAGGACCTATTATATAGGAATGACTGATTGGGCATTGGTGATTAACTTGATCTTGGCTTGCTCCCCTTCTAGGAGGTTGGGAAGTGAGGCTGAAAAGTTCTAATCCTCTGTCTAATGTGTCTTGTTTTTTCCTGGCCTCTAACCCCCTTACTGAAGCTATCCAGCAAACCCACCCATCATGAGTCATTCTATTAACATACACAAAGACATTGTTATCACTCTTGAGATTACAAAGGTTTTGTCTTCTTTCTTCTGTGGGGAATGGGATTAAGCCCAAATATTCTAACAAATTATGCTTCTATCACCCTATAATTCAAGAAATTATAAGGCTTTTAGGAACTTGGTGTCAGGGACCAGGAAAAGAGACCAAATATAAATTTCTTATTATGTCTACACACTTCCTAACCTGGAAATTTGCTTCTGTATGCTGCTTTATATTGTTGTCAATCTGATGTATGCCATGGCAAAATGACCAATTACTACTTAACCTGAACCTTTAGGTGGGAACAAAAATATTTGACACAGGTTAACTAACAAATGCTATACATGAAAATATCATGAGATGCAAATGTGTTACTAGGACAGTTGTTCAATTAAACAAGTTAAAAACATAGAAGGGCCCAAATTATCTTTAAACCACTTCATCCTGGAAACAAAAATAATGTTTACCAATAGATACATTTCTAATTTGCTTAAATTTTCCTTGTTGGGTTTTACAACTAGTTTTTCTAGTTTTGTAATTTTTTTTGGTGTGTGTGTGTGTGTGTGTGTGTGTGTGTGTTGGTACTGGGGATTGAACCCAGGGCCTTGTGTATGCTAGGCAAATGTTCTACCAACTGAGCTATACACCCAGCCCTAGTTTTGTAAATTTTGGAGTTAAAAGGATGCTAAAGCATCACAAGGGAGAGGTGAAAGTGAATACCCAGTTTTGTAAACTTGGCAAGTCTTGAAGTTTTGTAGCAGACTGGCATCATATCATTCCCATCCTTGTTAGAACACAACATAGTACAATCTTCTGCTTCACCTCTCTCTGGATGCCTTCAGCTCCCTACCTGACATTTTTTTTTTTAAATCAGAGGAAGCAATTAATTTAATAAAATCATTGATAATATGAGTAAAATTTTACTTAATAAATAAGCAAAAGTAAATGGACACTTTGGCTAAAATGGAAGCAGGTTTGTTCTTTTCCATTGTAAGAATGCTGTGACCCATTCAAACCATTTATCTCTCAGGGTCTGGACACATTTCCATTCTCAATGCCTAGTAAGGCCCTTGGCACAGAAGCAGAAAGGTGGTGAAATACTTACTACGTATTTCGCCTATAAATTCTTCCCTTGTTAAATCCTTGACCAGAGAAAGGAAAACCTTTTGCAGTGTGGAAACTGCTTTCTGGCAGTTGGAAGGAGAAAAACTGAAAGAAGGAAGAGACCTGGGATCCCAGGAATGGATGATTGTATGCTTCTGTCTGGCAAAGGAAAGATGTAAGACTTCAATCTATTCAGCAATAAACTCCACTTAGCTGGGTCCTGTAACCAGGCAGCAAGAAGAAGAGATTCCTTTTTCATCCAGTGAAACCAGATAATGATTGATTTACAGCTAAACCAGATAAATAACTGATGGAAACTGAGTATTTGGTCATGTGGTTCAACCGCCTGCCCTCCAGGTTAATGTTTGAAAATGGAATCTAACACTCACAGAAATGCTATAATGAGGAAGGAACCAAAGAGAACCCATCCACACCATTATGCACAGACTTCCTCTACTCAAGAATGACTCAGGTAAGGATACACAGATGCTCAGAGAACACTGAGCATAGGACTTGTACTAAACAGATGTTTATAAAACAATTTATTGAAGAATGGAAATTTCCATTTTTTAATCCATTAGAAAATAAAATAATATGTCCACATGCAAACAAATTCTACAGTAAAAATGGAAGGAAAGCAAGGGGATTATGCTCCTTCATTCTTTTCCCCACCCCACTTCCCAGAGGCAAATTTGAGTCAGATTTTCTGTTCTTCCTTTTATCTAGATTCATTTTTATAGCTCTACATATTATTCTAGAGTTTCTGTTTCTTGACTTCAATTTCAAACAATTATCTATTTGTTCCCATTTATAAAAGATAAGGGTTTGGTTCATTCATTACCTGCCCCCTCCAATGTTTAATATTTATATTGGTTCTATTAATAATCATTATAATTTTAATAATCTACTTAAAATATATTATTTTGACTTCAATGAGTATTTATGGTGAGGAGTTTCTGGCTATATTGAGTTGTTGTGATTATTGCTAAACCAAACCTAGTGGATGAAATATCAAGGGTGGTCAGATACTAAGAGTGGAGGATCTTCAATAAACTGAATTAGTAGGATTCTTGCTCAAACTGGACTCTACAAGGAAAGAGAAGAAAGCCCAAGCTTAGGCCTAGGCAGAAAGGGCCAGGAGCTTGACTGAAGTTTTGGTCAAAGCAAAGAGTCTGACACAGGGAAGGATTTTTCAAACAGAGGAAATAGTGATATAGGGCCCAAGTGGGAAGAAAAAATGTAGAGAAAAATAAAGATGACATAGCTTGAGTAATGAATGGCCAGGGCATTTGTAAATATGAGAAAGACTTAGAAAAAGCAGATTTGGAATTAATGAGAAACATGTAAAATTGAAATAAACTTAGATATCAAATAGAGATACAATACAGGCAGTTAAATATATGAGTTTTACAAGAGGGTGAAAAGTGGAGACATAGTCTGTTCAGTTGGTGCCATGCACTGGATAAGACAATGCGGGGGAAGAATATAGAGAAAAAGAGGGGTCTCAGTCCATATTGAGGAGCTGCAATATTTAGAAGTATGGTGGACAGAAATGACTCTACCAATAACAAAAATGAGCTATGAGTGAGAATTCTTGAGGATTTAAAAAGTCCTGTCTGTTCTACAAAGTAGCTATTCACGTGTCTTGCTTGGTGACGTGCACAAATTTATCTTTTTCCTTTCCTGATTCTGGTTGTCCACATGCCCAGTGATCTTTGATTGTATTTTCATATTTAAGAGAACAGAACTGGGTAGCTGATATGGATTTGCTCTAATGTCATAGAAAGAGTTCTGTTGTCCTCTTGAGGGAAAGATATTCAGGGATTCAGAATAATTGCACTTTGGGCTGGAGCTGTAGCTTAGCTGCGGAGTGCTTGCCTTGCACATGGGGGGCACTGGGTTCGATCATCAGCACCACATAAAAATAAACAAATAAAATAAAGGCATGCTGTCCATCTACAACTACAAAAAAATTAAAAACAGAATAATGGCATTTTATTTTAGCTGCTGTTTCTTTGATTTTTAGCCCCTCTCTAAATGTTTACACTGCTCAATCACAAATCACCGTGCAGTTATAATTTCTAAGCAGGCTCAGGTAGCACATGCATTGAGGGAGAAATAAAAACTTAATTTCATCTATTGTCTATAAGCATTATGACCAAAATAACTAATTTATTAAAAGCCACAAATTGAGTAGAACAGTAAATAAAACATCACAGTTGCAGCTCATTTTCATATGCTGATATTTTTATACTATCACTGATAAAAATGCAATTTGAATGATTTTAAGCACTTTTCTTTGATTCTGAAGGTAAATCTAAAAATACAAATGGGGAAAATAGTATGTAGAGAGAATTGACTTACTGCTGTTGACTTGCTCTATTTGCTTATCAATGGATTGTCATTTTATGGAAAAATTCATATGTGTTTAAAGCAAGTGACAGAAAAGTACAACAGGGATTTTCAAAACAGTCAATCTGAATGTATTCCATTAGTGCAATTCTTGATAGAAACATACATTCCAATGTTGATCTTGCCCACTATTTTTATTTTGCTGTGTTAAAATTTTATTTTGTGAAAGTATACTTTTTATTTTTTCCTAGAAAAACTACTCAACCAAAACAAGTCCAAGTCTTAGATGCCACAATTATGAACTCCGGCAATTATTGATCTCAGATGTATTTTAAATATGAAGTAATTTTGTTATTAACAAAGTTCAGGTTCAAAATGATAGCCCCAATCATCAAAGCAAACTTGTTTCCATCCTGAAGCAATACTTATTTACATTAAGAGGATAAGAAATAGGGAAGCATTTACCCTTATAAATTGAAATCTCTCTAATTTTAAAATTTATTGTTTTGTTGTGTTTTTATTTTTGGTTTGAAGCCAGATTTTTTAAAAATAATAATAATAAAAATAAAAACACAAATACGCCTTTACCCTTGACTCCAGAGCACACATGACACACCAAATCAAAGAAGGCTTTTCTTTGAGGTCTATTTGAATTTGTGAAATATTGGTATGTGGGATTATTATTAGAATTACTATCCTCATTTAGTAAACTCTTTGCCATTCTTCCAATTGTCTTGAAGAGGTTCTTCTTACCTGCTGGTACAGAGTGTCTTGATGAGACGCTGCCTGGGCACTGTGGGAGGAATTGGCATGTGTGTATTCTTTGTAGCCTCTGGGAGTTTGTTCCTTATTTTTATTTTTCTACAAGGAAAATTTGTTGGGTACTATATCCTCTTCCCAAGGTTATAGCTTTCACATTTTTTTCCCTGAAGATAAGATTAAATTCAAAGGCTGTGTTGGCTTGGACTTGTGGTTTCTTTGGTAATGTAATTACCTTAGAATCCAATAGACTTCTCTGCTTCCAATAGTTTCTATGTACCATTGACCATGCACAGAGTTCAAGACAATTCTCATGACTGATTTTTCCTTTTGGCCTCCCCCTCCCTCCAGCTTTCTCATTTGGCAGTCAAAGGAGAGATAATTGACTTGGTAGAAATCTACACCCTTTAATCTGATTGAAGTCCTCTTAAGGTCTAATGGACTTTGTCTTTCAAAGCCTCTTTAATCTTTACTACTTATTATTTGAGTTCTGAAACAATTGGCTTTTCGAGATCTTAAAGCTTCCATATTTGTAGACTCTGAAGTTCTTTACGTTCTGCTTAGAATTCATGCCTCAAATCATTCTTTTCTTGGAATATTTGGCTAAAAACCGAAGTGATGCCTACACACTGCCGCTATGAGTTTTTCCATTCATTTCAATGGAGCTATCTTTATTTTGCTTTCCCAGTTATCATATTGGCCACTCTGACACATGGCTGTATATATTTCCCACTTCCTGTCTTCATTTCCTGTTAAGATAATATCATATATTTGAAGTTTAGCACAGTACTTTAAAGTACCTATTTCTGTTTTACTTAAGATATTACTAGCTGCTGGGCATGGCAGTGCACGCACATAATCCCAACAGCTTTGGAAGCTGAGGCAGGAGGATCACCAGTTGAAAGCCAGCCTCAGCAATTTAGTGAGGTCTTAGCAAGACACTGTCTCAGAATGAAAAATAAAGATGATTGGGGTTGTGGCTCAGTGGCTAAGTATCCTTGCATTCAAATCACTAGCTGCTGGAAAAGATAAATTCCAAAATCTCAGAGTCTTAAGAAAATAAAGGTATAACTTTTTCCTCACATAAAATCCCCAAATTACTATTCCTGGTCATGGAGGGACCCTCCTCTACATTATAAATTTTGGGGTCCAGCATTTTCCATCTTTCAGCTCAGTTACACTCAGCATTTCAGGAATAACACAGAAGGTACTCCTTTTAATGGGTCAGGGCTGTGAGTGCTGTACCTTACTTCTACTTACAATCTAATCTATACCTTATTGAAAAGGAAATTATAAATTAGGCTGTGGGTTCAGGAAGAAGAGGTGACAGCTTTGGAGATCAGTTAGCATTCTGGTCCACACGTCCTGTGTTTCAGTCTGTGTAATTTATAATAGAAATGTATCAATCATAGTTCTGGAAGCTGGGAAGTCTTAGGCTTAAGGAGCCAGCATTCTGGTGAAAGCTGTCTGTGCTTCATAGATGGAGACTTATTGCTTCATCCTTGGAAGGGACAAAAATTGTGTCCTTATGTAGCAGAAGGCAAGAAGGACAAATGGCACTAGTGTACTCCCTTCAGCCTCTTTATAAGTGGTTTATAATCCTTCATGTGAGTGGAATTCTCATGACTGAGTCACTTCTACAAAGACCCTGCCGTCCAATACCTGGAATATCATGTTCCACCCTATACGTTTAGAAGGAATGTATTCAAACGTATTCAAACCACAGCTTTCTGTATTTCAAGTCACTGAACTAGGGGAAGAATAACGGAAAGATAATTGCAATAATGTTACCAGTTGAATTTCTTCATATTTATGTTTATCCTGATGAGCATTTAACTACAAATGCTGCAGTTATATATTCAAATAGCAAGCTGGTATTCACTCGTTGGATTAGATTTCATACTCCATAGTAAAGTTTATATATTTAAATATGTTCTCTGTTTTGAACTTCTAATTTTAATGGAGCTTAAGGCATCTTTTAAGGGTGAGTCATGATAATAAACATTATTATTTTGATTTAATTATGTGATGGTGTCTACCTTTAGTCTGTATTATAGAAACCCAGGTTTATTGCTATGGAATCATCTGAGTAGATTGACACAACTGTATTCCAAATGTACTTAAAACAATTTTTGTATGTGTGTCTGTGGTGCTGGAGATTAAACCCAGGGTTGCTCTGCCACTAGACTATATCCCTAGCTCTTTTTATCTTTCTATTTTGAAACAGGATCTATACAAAGTTTCCAGACCCTGCTAGAGCTAGCAATCCTTCTGTCTCAGAGTCTGAAGTCACTGGGATTATACACCACCATGCCCAAATAACATGTACTTTAAATTGATATAAAATTTATTAATATGATATTTTTTGATAGGTCTTAGTTCTTGAAGACATAGGATTGGCCCCCTTTTTAGGCTGTTTTCTTTTGCTCTGTTTTAGAACAAAGACTCAGAATTCTCAAAAGCTTAAGATATCTCCTGTTTTTCAATTACTTTCATACAACCAATGCACTATGACAATGATGGTTTCAAAATATTATCTTTGATTTAAAGTAGTTATTGTGATTTTTACCTAAATTTTTAATCCCTTCTAGTAAAGAAGGGAATGTTTGAATGACCTAGAAACATATATTGATTCTAGTAAGCAAATGAGTTCCAGAGAAATATTGAAGAAGACAGGAAAGACGAAACAAAGAAAGAAGGAGAGAAATTTATATTAGCTTACACTAAGTATAATCATGCTTGATGAAAGAGAATTAAGAAAAATATGGCTGAGTAGCATCTTGGGATTTATTCCTTATTGTCTACCACTTTTCTTGTGAGCAATAGTCAATAGTCATGGTAATATTGACAATTAATAAGTATGTGAGAAACTGAGAAGTCATCTAACCTAAATCTTACATTTTCAAAGACCTAAAGATGTTACTTATCTTGTGAAAGCCCAAATGTATTCTTACTTGGTACCAGATTGCATATTTTTTTTAAAAATATTTTCTTTGTAAACTAAAGTCAAAATGACCTTACAATATATACATTTTAAATGATTTATTAGGGTAATACCATTATGCATGATATTGAAATTCATTTTGATGTAATCATACATGCATGAAATATAATCAATCCCTAGTATTTACCTTTCCCATCCCTCCTTTTACCTTCTTTTGCTCTTGCTCTACTTCACTGGTATTCTTTCCATTTATTTGTATATTTTTAAAATTAGTGCTTTATATAAAGGTGAAATTCACTGTGGTATATTCTTATATATCCGTAGAATAATTTGGTCAATTTTATTTCACCATTGCTCTCTTTCCCCATGCCTCCTCCTTCGCCATCAATCACCTTCTTCTGCTTCACTGATCTCCCTTATTTTCATGGGATTCCCCCCTCCAACTTTTTTGCCCCTATTTTGGTCTAGCTTCTACACATGAACAAAAAATTCAGCCCTTGACTTTCTGCCATATGACACAGATATCTCACTCCTTGATTTATCTCATTCTTTGATTTATCCCAAAGATAAATCAACATTATAAAATCATCATCCTATAGTGATACAGGCACATCAGGGTTTATACTAGCACAACTCATAATAGCAAAGCTCTAGAACCAGCCTAGGTATGTATCAAGAGATGAATGGATAAAGGAAATGTGGTATAAATACATGGTGAAATTTCACTCAGCCACAAAGAAGAATGAAATGATGACATTTGCTGGTAAATAGATGAAACTAGAGAAATATTTTTTTTTGTTAGTGGATATAAAATGCCTATACTTGCATATTTATATTGTCATTATTTTTCTCTTCCTGTAATTTTGCTAAAATTTCAGAAATTACACAATTCCTTGTGTACAATATTTTGCTTCTTTAAAGAAATGTTGCATGAGAGCAGATTTGTGGCTGGTCACCAGAGTCACTAAAGTGTAGCCATGGCCCAGACACACAATGAAATGACTCTCAGTCAACAAGGAAGCCAGAGGAGCAAAGCTGCAGTGGGAAAGTTCCAAGAATGTCCTCATGAGGTGACAATCTCAGACTGGTAATGGCAACAGCGTGATAAAGGGTCATGAGGCTACACAGGAGGGATGGCTCTCCTTTGCTTGCAGAAATGCTCTCACTCTGAATTTCCAAAGAAAAGAAGATGTCATCATCACATCCTTCTTTCTGAGTTGATGTTTCTAGAAATCTTCCCTCGTACTCTTTGTCAAATGTTTAGTGCATCTTCTCTTCAAAGCTACTCCGATGGCAACACCCTTGACTAGTGACCTAGTGCTGGCAATTGTTTCCCAAATACCTTCAGTAGAGAAAGGAAGCCTGGTGGGCTGGAAGGAAGTCTCCAATTGGAAGGACTCTGTCCATGTGAGTAGATAGGGTCATGTTCATGAGCTGTGCTGCAGTTTTCTGTTTCTTCATTCTGGAATTGCTTGAACTCGAAGCCAGTAACATCAGAGGTGAGGGCTCTGTTACACACCCAGCCTTGCTTGTGCCTTCCCTGTGCTGCTTAGAACTTGACTGAACATTGGAATCCCTTGTTGCCTTGAGCCTAACTGCTCCAGGCATCTCTCTTACCTCTGAGTTCCCAACCCCTCACTCCAGCTGGCTTCAGAGCAACTCCCAGGCCTATTTCCTTGGTGAAGCTGTTTGATATTACTGATAACTGACAACTGAGTTCATCCTGCCTTATAGAACCACCTACGTCAGGCATGTGTCACAGTGACTGGGTCTCCAGTCACCTCCCATTATTTCTCGGGCTGAGTAAAAAATACAGGCCATTAACTATGTGTAACGTGTTCTACGATTAACATTTAATTCTTACCCAGAGTGTGATAAAATGTATTATTTCACCTTTGGAAATATTCCATATACTGTCTTAACTTTAGTAGAAAGCATATGTCTATTTTATTTATTTATTTTTTTCAGAGTAGAAATTAGAAGTTTATTAAAGGACAGCAGAAAAGACTTCTCCCGGAGGAAGAAGGGGACCCAAGAGGTGGAATCCGTGGAAGGGATGTTGTCTCCCCTTTTTATAGTTCTTTCAGTGATGGAATGTAGGTGGGAAGGCCCGAGGGGTGGGACACAGGTGGGCCAAAGAAGTAATCTGGTCTGGAAGGACTTCTGAGTCAGCACCTTTTTGCTGGGGGCTGTTCATTAACATTTCTTTGAGGTGGACTTTGGCCTAGGGCCTTTTTGGGACTTCATTAACATTCCATCAGTTGTCCTGCTTTTCCCGGAATCATTGCCAGCATGGCCTCCATTTTAGATTTCACTCGGCATTAGACCCGATTTATCTAACTACACTGACTACCTAACTTTAAATCTGGCTTCATTCCCCCCTCTAATTTGGGAACTCCTTACTGCTGTAAGGAAGGGGGGGTGAAGATCTTTCTGGCTTCTTCAGGCTGAAAAGGGACCATGTGGGGCAAGCAGTTTGGAGTCCCCCTTTAAAAATATCAGGTCTATCGAGTGGTCCATGATAGAAGTCTGATTGAGAAGTAATAGGCTGGAGGGCCATTTGAGTGATGGATGGTCTATGAGAGAAACAAGAATTTATTAGTACTGGAACCATATTGATGCAGCAATAAATGCCATAGCACAGGAATATGCCAATGAGTATGATGGCAAAGACAAAGACTAACAATGTTTTCCACCAGGAAGTACCAAGAACTAGGAGCTAAGATATTGTTTCCATGACAAAGTTGCTGAGGACATGGCTTCTATCTGAGCATGTAAATCTTTAAGGACATTTGTCACATTGCGAGAAATGTCAGGGATGTAAACACAACATTTAACTTTTAGGGTTACAGACGGTTCTTTCCCTTAAGATATAGTTTAATAATTTAATGTCATCTGATCTTGCAAGATCCTTTTACTAGTATGACCTCTGTGTCTAATAGAGAAATCTTTAATTCTGTTACTTAGGGCTGGATAACCATACTTGCAAACACTAAGCCTACCTGTGTAGGTTAGAAATAAAGGCCTGAAACTAAAAACTACTCTGGTGTCGCGACCCCTTGCCCGCAAGGAAGACGCAACTCAGGAATCTTCTTTCAGCAGTTTATTCAGGCCCTTGATATTTCTTCTTCTCTCTCTCGGATGCCCCTCCCAGCCTTAATAAAGCATCTCAAGCCCCATTGCGAAGCTGCCATGTGGAGCTTTCTCATAGGGTGGTGAAAAACCATGCGCCAACTCTCCCAAATAAGGAGTTGTTTGTCACAGACCACAGCAGAGCCAGCGCCATCTTGTAATGGCGACCATAGTCTGCAGAAACGGCAGAAGTGGCTCACCACACTCTGGCAGTTCCTTTTAATAGTTATCAAGCATTCCTGTCTGAGAATCTCTTTTGTAGCCTCCAGTTTACTTATTTTTGGAAATTACATTTAACTATTATTATTATTTAAAATGCCCAGGAACAGCTGTGCTTTGGCTTTGACTGTCTTTGCTAAGTGTTTAAGATGAAGCAAGTCAAACTGAGTTTTGTTTCTATGTATTGTTAACAGTCAGCTGAGTTTCCCTGGGAGTCCTCGGGAACTTCACAGCAGCTTCTCAGTTCAGCTAGTGCCATTTGCGCTGCTAGTGCCATTTGCGCTAGGATGGGTCCAGGCCTTGCTTGACCATATGGCTTCCCTTGGAAGCATCAGGGATGTCTCCCTTTTCTGATGACCCTCCTATTCACAGCAAATGCACTGATTGGCTTTCTGTCCTCCACTGGTCTCATTAATCTCCCTGATCGGGAGGTTGTGTGGCCTAGAATTGCAAAGCTCTTTGGAGAAGTCCCCTATTCCCTGATTCAGACTGACTCAGAGGGCAAGAGCCAAATATTGGTTTTCTTGGCCCTTTTAAATTAACTTCAATTTTAAAACTTAATCTTAAACGTGCAGCAAATAAGTTTCAACAGCCTTATACTAAGAGTACTGGGCTTTAATGTCTATCTCTCTATCCTGTAGGTGATAACTCCTTATCTTAAATTAACCCACGTTGTGTGTTCTTAAAGCAGTACCTCTGCAAAACATTAACAGGCAATCTTAAATCATTTATAAGAAAACTACAAAATAAAATTATCAAGAGTAAAAACATATTTAGTTCATGTAATAGCTACCTTGAATTCTGGCAGGGTTATACATCATAATTCCCTGTTTGAGATCCTAGTAATCTTGGCAAAAACCTACTTTTGGACACAACTTTAACTGTACTGAAATCTGGCCTACTTCTTTCATAGTCACTTTCACATGTGGTGAGATGGGACAGAGCCTTATCTCAAGTAAGGCAGGGCTCTTCATAAATCTTAAGTACTGTAGTTCTGAAACTGATCTTTGCTTTATAAACATCATTTTACAAAGCCTACATAAATTGTTGCTCAAGTTCACATGAATATTAGCTAACACAATATAATATCACACCTAAAACATGAATTAAAGAAAAGCTGAAAGTTTTAACCTTTTGTAGAAAAGTAGTAATGTACTTTTCTGTTTTGCAATAAAACCTTCGCACAGATTAGGCTCTCATTAACTTAAAAATACATTTAAATTGTATCTCAGTGTAAAAACTAACATAGAACTTTACATATCTTATGGATAACAAGTCCAGTTATAGAACACAAATGATATAAATAAATCAACATGTTTTTCTTTTTAAATCTAAAATTGCCATACAATTTTAGAACACCAGCTTGATATAATGCTCTTTCTAAAGCTTCTACCTAACAGACTTGTATACCTGGAAGATACGGACACATTAACACCACAATTACATTGATGTTTTTATATTAACCAAGTTTAGCTTTTAAAGAAATAACATAGCACAATTCTCTAAAACAACAGCACTTGTTTGACCAGCTGTTTAATTTCTTTAAGATTACTTGCTCAAAAACTTACACTTATAAGCAACTTACACAGACCTTTTTTATATCATTTAAGCCCTCATTAAGCCCTCTTAATCATATAGACTCTTATCCAGAAACACATTTTTCCTCTATTAAATCCATATCTAGAACCTTCTAGTTTCTCTTTTTTATCTGTTAACCTCCTTCTGTTCACATTTTGAAACAATACTTGTAAATTTTTGAATTTAAGCAGATTTAACATTTTATTAGGGCCTTTTTGAACATCTAGAAAAACTTATAAGCTTAATTTTAAAGACATCTTTACTTTCATCTGTTTACCCAATTTAAATTGAACCTTTTGAATCACGTGAATCAAAGATATTTGGATCCATTTTTTAAAAATTTTTCATGAGCGCTCCTCATCTGTCAATTGTCATATCACTGCACGATATATGGACATACACACAGACATACCGACATACAACACGTAACACAAGTGTAACACAACACAATAGTAAAGGCATTGTAGCTTTCTCAGGTGAAATCTCATTGCAATGTTTAAAAAAACTCCAGTTGATCAAAAATAGAACTTATCAGAAAAATATTAACTTGTCTGTAGGATCAAAATCATGAACTCAAAAAAAATACAGAATCTAAGAAAGAGCAAAAGTCCTAGAAAAAATTGACCGGCCAGTAATTAGTAAATGCCATACAATTTACTCTTTGGTTTAATCTAGTTTGAGTTCCCATAAAAAGACACTTTACTCTTTTTTCTTGGGCCTCAGATCTGTCTCATACTGAGTGCTCCAGGCTTCTTCTATTTGCATATCAACTTAAGTCCTTGGCTGAGGTCTGGAAGGAACTGGGAAAACTGGAATTCTGAGCAGAAACCTCATGCCTAAGGCATTTTAACCATAAGTCACAATTTTCAGGTTTGGATGTTGAAAATTATGATACAAGTTTAAGATACAATTTACAAAATTTCATACCTTTATATTTTCCTACACTAGAAAAACTTGCTCACACAAAACTGAAAATAGGATCTCTACCATCAGAAGAAATTTCTTTAGGATCATTAAGTCACTTCCTTTGTTCTGAAGTTCCTAAAGTAGTATTAAGTTACATTAAATCACCTGAAAAAAAATCTTAAGAGAGAACCACACACTACCATGTATATCCAAAATTAAGCTTTAAAAATTTAAGACTGTTGCTATTCAATGTTATTTCAATAAGCCAGACCAACATTCCAATTCAACATTTTTTTCCTAAATCTTACACACTGAGGGGAACAGATACCATATCATAATATACTATCCTTGCCCAAGTTAATGCACTGGTACACCTAGTGAAATCTTCTCAGGCTACCCAGTTCAAAATAAAACTAAATGATTGGGAGTTACTTGCCAACTTGGAAGTAGAATTCTTTTAATTTTCTATCCTAAGTATTTAAGTTCTCTGGCATGAATTATCTGAAATCACAAACTAAACAATTACCTAACCGCAACTTTTAACTGCAAGATTATGCAATGCTTCAAACTCATTTAGATACCAGATTGTTACAATAAAAAAATCATCTTTTAGATACACATTTAGCCAAGATCATCCCCAAGAAACAATCTATAATAACCTTTAAAATAGAGAGACCAGATAAGAGAAAAATCTCTCCAGGTTTTTAACTTCCATTTAATTATGACTCCTATCAGTGGCACCATAGATTTCCCCATGAGTGGACCAGATGTTTTCACAGAGGGGCAACTATAGGTGTAAAATCAAGGGTCTCAGTGTGACTGACTTTACTACATTCAGTGTCCCTTCTTTTTAAGTGGACAGAGATGGAGCAATCCTTACAGTGCAGGGAAGGATGAGGAAATTCCCCAAAGCGAAAATGGCTCTGGCAGCTGCTGGGAGTACCTCAGTTTCCCTTTTACTTACAGGATTAGCTCCTTTGGATAGATCCAATCCCAGGCAATCTGGCATATCTCTTAACTTTCCAGTAGAGTCAGTTTTTATCTGCCTTAGGTCTTGAAGGGGGAAGGGGTTATGTACTTTGATCGGCCCAAATTTTTCTCCTGATTCTTTTTCCTCAGTGAGTCCAAGATTTTTTCTCTTCATGGAAGATATCATAGCTAAGTCTACTTTACACTGTTGGTATAATTTAGGATTTTCCCTTAGAGCAAAGAAAATCTGAACATACAGCACCTCACACCATTTCCTTTTTTGTAAATTTTATCAAACTGTAAAATTGTATTAAAATTGATATTTTCCTCTGGTGGCCAGGTTTCTTCAGAGTTTGTATTGAGGCCAGGCCAAGAAAATGAGGCGCTTTTTCTTGAGCGTCTGAGGTTCAAATTTATCCCAATTTTTCAATACGCAGGCTAGTGGTGCACCTGGCGTATTGGAGAGAGAGAAGCTCCCGTCTGAGTGAGAAGAAAACAGGACTCAGGCGCCCACGCCGTGTTGGAGAAAACTGTTCTCATTAGGGACGTCTCCCTAAGTTTGAGCTTCCTAAAGGGTCCAGAAAACCCGTCTCGCACCTTGCTTTGCCAAGGGGTTTCTGGTCTCCTTTAGCAAAGTGCTAGGGTCTCAGTTTGCCCTGTGCCAGAGACCCTGGGAGGATTCAGACTTAAGGGCATTACTGCTTATCCTCCCGGCCACTAAAAACCCATTGCAAAAGAGAAACGTGCTCTTTTGTTGCCTTTGCTCTGTAGATTGAAGGAGCCGCCTAAGTGTTAAGGGATATCTACTGGTTGTAAGGTAGCAGATTACGGGAGGAGTTGATTCTAAAAATGCCTCTCTAGTAGCTTAAAGAGAACACAGCTCATTTTAAACATTGGGGGAGTAAAACAGACTAGTGAAATTTACCTATGCATCTTAGAGAACCTGGGCAGATTTTACTAATTATCTCATGCCTTTCTCAGTCCTACAACCTGAATTGCTAACATTTCTGACCTGCGAAGGAAGGAGAGCATCCAGGAGGAATGGATGCGAGGTTGGGAGTGTTGCATGGCCCATACGGAGGCAAATGTGATTGGGGCTTTCCCTCAGTGCCATTCATCTACCGATCACCCTAGATACCCCTGAGGGCTGTCGGGAGGGGGCTCAAGAGAAAGGAACCTTAGGAATCTTCTGAGTGTAGCCCAGACCGGAATTCCGCAGTTGTTCCAAACTCCTTCCTCCACCTCCACGCATCCGAGGCAGATCGGGATTCGGGACACTGTGTACTCACGCCAATTGCTCTCCAGGCCCAGACAGAAAAGTTGGAAGCGGCTTTGGCAGAACCCAACATGCCTGCTCTGTATTGAACAGGTGATTGAGAGCTGCTTAGGCCGGGAAACCTCTCACCCGAGTCTTGAAGAGTGGCGGCTGCACTAATTGCGTTTAAGTAGCCGTCGGGTGCCCACCTTACCCTCCAGAAAGAAATAGAGAGAAAGATGCACCTCAAACAGACATGGGGTGCATGCACTTACCTCGGTGTAGAATCTCGGTCTGGGACCTCCAATATGTTACCGCTGTTGACCGGTGACGAGTTCTTGCTTCCCCAATGTTGAAGAATAACACCAAAGAAGCACGCCGAGGCAAGATCAGAGTAGAAATTAGAAGTTTATTAAAGGACAGCAGAAAAGACTTCTCCCGGAGGAAGAAGGGGACCCAAGAGGTGGAATCCCATATGTCTACTTTATGAAGCTTGATTCTCTGGCACATTTGGTATCATATAAGTCATATATGCTGATGTGGCAGATATGCTAAATAATTCAGATACTAGCAAAATTAAAGCAAATCATTGAAATTTGTATGAGAAGTTTGCTAACCCTCTTGTATAAATAAAATCAACATGCGGCATATCTACCTTATACTGAACCTTGAATTTACCACTTTTATCACTTGCAGAAGATGAGCATTTGTAAAAATAAATAAAAGACTATGTCAACAGTAAGAAAAATCTAAATTTTACAGTCTTTCTTATCATAGCATAATTCCTTTTAAGAATAAATAAGTAGCACATTGTATTTGTACAACTAGGTGGCACTGGTGCATTATCCATTCAATCCTAGAAAAGTAAATTCAAAACTCATCTTCTGGATTTCAGTTCAGTGGTCAAACATGCATATGATTTTCAGCTGTACATTTCAGTGGTAATTTAGAAGAGACTCATGAGTGAATACTGGAAGTACTGTCAGTCTACAGAGAGCACTAAGTACTCTCTAGTCTCCCATTGGTGTGTTGTGGATATGGACCTTGAATTCAGTATTTATTTTTAAATTTTCTATAAAGACTAGCATTCCTCTAACAGGAAGAAGGATTTTGAATTTTAAAAAAAGTCATCTTTGGAAATGAATTCACTTTCAGACACCAGAATATTAAAAATAGGTCATTTAATGCAATTTTGTTATCAGCAGAGGGATAAAAATAAAAATTTACAGTCTGTAGCCAAAGGAAGAAGTTTAACTCTTCATATCCTACACAAAAGTAATATTTAACTTTTGAACATAGACATGAAAAGTTAATAACGCCAAAGAGTTGTGAAATTCTTATGGCATCAGGCACTGATCTAAGTGCTTTGGATATATTAACTCACTTATTCTCTTCAACACCTTTTGGAGTAGACACAATGACCAACTCCTGTTTTTGCGTGAGATTACTAGGAAACAGAGAGAATTAGTAACTTACCCAAGTCATGCATCTACTAGTTGTGGTGCAGAGTTTCAAGTTCAAAAAACTTGATTGCTGTGCTAAATTGCTCCCCAAAGAGCTGTCATAAATACTACTTAAATAGATTTGAATATGATGCAGATGCTTAAAGTACAAATTTAAACATAAAAGAGAAATTAGATGAATCTCGTTATTTGTTTTATATTAACATGATAGCTACAGAATCAATAATTTACTTCATTGAAGTACTATAGAATTTACAATTTACTTGTCTATAATTCAGATATATTAGGAAGAGTGTGTGAGACACATCAGGAAGTTTATTAAGGTATCTTTGAACTGGGTTATTTAAAATCTGAATAGCCAAAAGAAACCAGCAGTAGTGCCCCCAGACTGTGATGTCGAAATGTATTTCTTGGAAGTTTTGCTTATCCTTATTTTCTTCAGTGGGATCCAAGACAAATAATGTAAAGGAAGCTTTTCTTAAAAGATAGGTAACGACTTTTAAGAAGTAGTGCAACATTTCAAGAACAGGCATTGAACACTTATAGTAACTCAGGGACTGTATCATGGAGTGCACCAGCATTAAAAAGAAAAAGGCTGTATTAGTTTTCCTGTTGTAGCATAGCATCTTATCATACATTCAGAAGCTTAAAAAAAAAATGTTTCTTAGCTCACAGTTCTATAGCTCAGAAGTCCAAAAGTTCTGGATCCTCTGCTTAGGATCTCACAAAGCCAAACTCAAGGTTTTGACTAGCCTGGTTATCACATGTCAGTTTGGGAAGAATGGCTTAATCCGGTTGGTAGTTCCTTACAATTGTAGTAGTGAGGTCCCTGTTTCTTGCTGAGTGTTAGCCTGTGTTGTTGCCAAATCTAGGAACTTCTCACATCCCTTGGCTTGTGGCTCCTTCCATCTCTACATTCAGCAGTAGCACATCAAATCTTTCTTTTACTTGAAACTCTGTCAATTCCTGTTATGCCTATCTTGTCTCCCTTTCTAAAGACAGTGTGCTTATATCAGGCATGTGATACTTAATTGCTGTATTTAAGGCCAACTGACTTGGGACTTTAATTACAACCACAAAATTTTTCCAGCCCATTGGTAATAGTTTGATTGAGTATCCAGAAGAGGAGAATCTTGGGGAGATATTTTTAGAATTTTGCCTTGTATGTTGACCTGTATCATCAGTTTGTTCCTCTTATGATTTCTTGTCAGTGAATATACTTTGCCTAATGCCAAGGTGAATTTTAACACAAATAATAAATTTAGAAATTAAACAAACAAAAATACAATGGTAAGCACCTGGAATTCAGAGCAGAGAAGATGCCTGGCAGTGGTAAGACATTTCCCCCTTTGATCCTCACACACCACTTCAAGTACAAACTGAGCTTCATAGACTTTCTGCAGCTTGCTAACATCAGACAACCAGTAAATGAGAGAGCCAAACTTCAAGACGAGAGCTGTCTTGCATCTGTGCTTTTTGCAGCCCAGCATGAAGGAAAAGGGATCTAAGAGTCTTGTCCTTGAGAAGAAAGTTATGCTTCAAGCTGAAAGATTAAATAAAATTTGTTATGCAACATCAATATGATTAATGATTCATTACAGATAGTCATAGATGATATTCATATGTATGTACCTGTGATTCTGTAACCACTTTCCCACAATAATTAAAGTCTTATGTATCTAGGCTTATGTAGTACATATAGGAAATTAATTCAAGGATGACAGATTTATGTAATAATTATTGAGATGGGACTTTATCAGAAATGGGGAAACATGAGGAGGGCCTAAAACATTAACTTCTGGATATAGTGGCTTTATATTTATTCATTCTATCTTCAAACACTATTTTTTTAAGGGAACCACTTTAAACTGAAGTATCATTTACAGCACTTTTTTAGAAAAAGAAAGTAGCACCTCAGTCAATTGCTAAAAAATGTTTGGTGTAATGCCTCTCATACTGATGGATAAAACTTTTTCTATCAAATGTATGAATTACAGAACCATAAATCTCCTGCCAAAAGATTCTTTTTTAGATTGATGCTAATGATTGATCTTATTCTTCAGGGAATGGTTCTTAACTAGTAATGATAAGACAGCCTTAAAAGATGTGGAACATGAATAAGTCCAATTGGGAATCTAAGTTCTAGGAAAATAGAAATATTGGTCATTACGACTGCTGCTACTAGCGTTTATCAAGTACTTATCTAGGCTATTTGACTGGGTTAGATAATATTTACAAATCATTATGTGAAAAATAACACTAACCATGTTTTATACATAAGGAGTCATGAGATATAGGAACTGTCTCTTGAGCTATGACAGCTACTGAGGGACAAAGCTGGCCTTTAAGCTCTAGCAAGGTGTTCGAGTTCTCCAAAAAGTTGTTGGTCTTTCTCCAGGCTGTCAGGACATTCCACAGTTCATCTATATCCAAAAACATCTAACATCTGGTTACTGTTCTGTGGTTAATGTGAGACACCTAAAAATTGCACAGTTGTTTTCCTCTACTATGAGCCACCTGGTGGAAAATGCCAAGCATTGGTGACACCAGAGAACAGAATCAGAACTTGGTTGTGGAAAATAATATTTTGGGTGAAACTAAGTAATCAAACTGATTATGATCTTATGAACACAAAGCATCTTCCTATATAATTAAATCGCCCCACATGATTGAAAATCATTTGTTACATTTTAAACTAGCAGTGATTAAAAACAGTGTGGTGAAATTATTTCTTATTAATCATTCCAAATATCCAGTTGGGATATGAAGGGAAACATGTCTAGAAAAACTTGTGTGAAGTAAGAAGCAAGAGTCTTATTAGGGACACAGCAGAGGTGGGACACCAGCAACCCAAATCTCTCAGGTGAGAAAGAGAAACAAATATTACTGTAGGACAACTTAAAGGTGAGGCAATGATCCATCGTTTAGAAACACGCTAAGAAAATTAGTTATAAATTATGCAGAGGAATGAATTAGTCTAAGGTTTAATAAACTTGTGGCATAATGGTCTCAGGAAAGAAATCTTTATGTTCTTATTTTCTAAATATCCTTGCCATCAGCAATAAGAAGTTATAAAATAAAGAGCTAAATGTAGTTTAAAACTTTAAAGCATTAAGGAGGAGAAAATTAAAAAGAAGCAGTGAAGTGCTGATTAACAAAGCGATCATGCTTGGCCCTGGTGTTCTGCCATTGTCTACATCTCCTGGCCTCTGGGAACTATTTGATAGCTCAGTAAGTGCTTTGAAGAAAAATTTTGGTACGTGAAGTAACTTCAAGAGGAATATCTTAAGGAGATCTGGAGGCTTGGGAAAAGCAGGTCTATGTTAAAGAGATATGTATATATATATATTTTCTCTACAAAGAGAATGAGGAATCATTCATATGTCAGTGAGGGTAGAAGAGGGAACCCCCAAAGTGGAGAAATGTCCTCACTTTTGCAAATATCATTGTCACCTGTATGTTTTCTATTCTGGAAGAAATGCTGTTGTTTCATGGGGTTTTATTACATATTAATCCGAATATGGAATATTTTATAATTTGTAGAGTTTATTTCTTAGAGCCATGTTAGGTTTATAGAAAAGTTTAACAAGAAGTTAAAAGATTTCCCATAAATTCCTTATATACTTATTTCCCTATGCTTTCCCCTGTTATGATCAACTTATGTTGGCACAATACATTTGCTATGACAAATGCACTAATTTGATAATTATTAACAAGTTGATAGTCTACATTAGGATTCACTCTTTGTATTGTAGAGTTCTATATTTTTTTCCAAATGCATACTATTACTCAGCTACCACATTATGGTAACATCCAGAATATTTTCAGTATCCTGAAAATCCCCTGTATTCTACCTATTCATTCTGTACCTCCTCTCTCAATCCCTAGCAACCAATGATCTTTTTACTCTTTATAGTTTTGCCTTTTCTAGAGCATCATTTAGTTGGAATAATATAGTATATAAAATTTTCAGACTGACTCTTTTCATTTAGCATTGTACATTTAAGGCCCCTTCATGTCTTTTTCATGGTTTGATAACTCATTTTTTTCATCACTGAACAGTTATTCCATTGTTGAATATATATGGTTTGTTTATCCATTTACTTGCTGTCAGAATCCTGGACTCTTTCCATTTGGGGCAATTGCAAAATGTACTATAATCCTTCATGTGCAGGCTTTTGTGTGAACTTCAGTTTTCAACTCATTGAAGTAAATCCTTGGAGTTAAGTTGCTGAATCATGTAGTAAAATTATATTTAGTTTGTATAAAACGGGAAGATTGTCTTTCAAAGAGGCTACACCATTTTACATGGCACAGCAATGAATAAGAATTCTTGTTCTACTGTGGATCATTTTTAACAGTGACAAATATAAGCTGTATATTTTTATAAGTTTCAATCTGCCTATTTGTATCAGTAGTGAAGAAAAAGTCATAATTATAGTTTGTGATACTATGTCATATCTAAAAATTATAGCAATCTCACAGAGTATATTGTTTTTCTTCCCAGAGTCTTTTATATTAGAATAAATTTACCAATGAAGAATAATAATAAAACAATTGATTTTACACACATATTTCAAATTTAAACACATTATCTAAAATAAAACAACTGATTTGATAAATACACAAGTATTGTAAGAAATGTTATATAAATATGAGTAATACATAGACTCTCAATATGAGTGTCACATCCTAGTGACAAAAAATATAGACGTCACACATGTATAATTGGGACAATTTAGACAAATTACATAAATTTTGGCTATAACATCTATAAGCTAGTTATGATAAGACACTGTTTAAACATAAAATCCTGACATCAAGAAAGTACTGGGTATATTTGGTTCAAGAGTGAGAAGTTGGCTGTGTATGGAAAATATCATTCTTAAAGGACAATATTATGGAGGGTCCTGAATATTACTCTGAAGAGTCTAACTTTCATTAGTTTAAGGAAATCTACTAAAGAATTTTAAAATAGTGGTTTGAAATAGTGGCCTAATCAGAGTTTTACTTGAAGATTGTTTTGAGAAGGAAATCAAGCAAAATTTTGAAAGAACAAATATGACTTGGCAACTCGTTAGAGCTGAATAATTGCCAGACTTTTACTCCTGTAAATTAGAAAGAGGGTTCATTTTTCAAGACATCATTATCATCTTCTGGAGAATTTAAGATTACTAAAGTGTACCCAATGCCTCACATGCAGAACAGTGAAATTGTGTGCAAAGCTCTTCTCCTTAAAATCTTTTTATTCCGTCTACTGTTAAATAAGCAAAACTGGACCACCAAGTTTCTCTGTCTATAGGTTCTCTTCTGAATTTTTTCTACTCCTTTGCTTTAATTATTATCTGATGTAGGTATATCCAAAATCCCTGCCTCCACCCCTGTCATTTTTTCCCTCTTTGAAGTTTAATTCACCAGACTGAATTTTCCTATCCAAATATCTCCCAAGCTTAACTTGTCCAAAACTGAATGCATCATCTTTCTAACTTCCAAGTAGCTCTCAATGACTACTGTATCTGTTAGTAGCTGCACCTTTCTTCTGGTCACTCTGTTTTCAGGCCAGAGTTTCCTCCATTCAACATCACTCTTCATATTTGTGTAGTGTGTGAGTTGCTCAAATTAGGTAATACACACACTACACAATGGGTACCAACAACATCAGAGCACTGAAAATTTACTTAACTGTCTGACAGTGTCCTGGTAGAGGGTTGCATATGTTGTCATGGAGACCACTGATTTTCACTGGCATAAAGGTCTTAGTGACACCAGTGTGAGTAGATTACAAGAAAGTGGAAGCAATGAGTGCATAGGTTATGGCACAAATGTGTGGTCACTAGTGAGTCTAAGTCACAGCTATTAGAGAAGACTGAGGCATCTAAGTGCAATCAGAACTTTTTATGAGTGGAGTACACATACAATGAGAGACAAAAACCTAATTAAATGTGTAAGAATCTGAGATACAGACAAGAAATGATTTAACAACACACTTAATGCATAGACATTGATCATATTTTATATTAGTGCAGAAAACAATATGATAAGCTATATCAATAGTAGTCCTGATTTTCTGCTTAGCCTTCTACCTGAAATATTCTGACAAGAATTCTCAAGGACAAATGTGTACTCAGAGTCTCAGGACCATGGATCATTGAGATGGTCAAAGACCCTCCTTCCAGTTTTGTTCTACTAAATGAATTTTGCAGAAAATTTGCTAGAGGCCAAATGGGGAAAACATTCACTTACTACAGTGCCTCAAATCAAAATTGTAAATGATTGGAGTTGATTGACAGCTATCATCATATCAATACACAGGCTGATGACACTGAGAATAACATCACCAGAACTCATAAGATGCAAAGTGTTTCTCTGCACACCCCATTAGTTTCTCTATATGGTGTTCATGGGGAAATTTTTATGCGGATTTAGTTCTTTGAGTGGTAGGTGCTGGCAGTGGCTGCTGTCTCACATTAAGCACAGATTGTCTCAGGTTGCAGAAGCAGAAGTTGTTACTATGACTATAAAGACAGGGTCATGGTTCATCAGTATTCCAGCAAATAGAATTATGTGACAAAGGGGTGAGAATATCAATGGAAAGTGATTAGGTCCTCAGAATTTTAAACATATTAAAAACAATAGTTATTATATGTATAAACCAACAATTTTTGCTACTTCTCTATGTTCAGGCCTCTATCAAGATAATTCTTATTTGTTCATTACTTTATACACATGAAAACAATCAGAAGCAGTCCCATGTTTGATTTTAGAACAGTGCCATGTAGAAAAGGCAAATTGTATTATTCTCATTTGAGAAAAGAGGAAAATGGCAGGGAGATAAAATTATGGAAGCACACAGATTTTTGCCCCATTTCAAGATTCTTTCAACAAAGACACACTGCCTCTTTAAAGGGGACCCTGTAAGTTTTCTTTGAAATAAATAGAAAGCAACTCCTACCACATGGGTCTAAAAATCGCCATGTCACACCATGGCAACTTGCTCAGTTAATATCAGGCTGCTGCATAGTGGATCTGATCTAGTAAGCCAATTTCTATTTCTCTCCTACTTTGTTGTCACTACTCATAGATTTCAGCACACAAAAAATTCTTATTCAATAGTGGCATGTGGATACTGAGACTTGACATCATTAAACATAGCACATTGTATGTAATAAATGGAAAAAAAAAAAACCTTTAACTTGTTCTATATGAAGAACTTGTTTAAATGAGTATCTTTGAGGTTTCCTTCTTCTCCTTTGGGATGCCAAAGCTAGTAAAATTTCACTGTTCTTTGAGAGGTACACTGGAATCCCACTTTAAAACTACCATATAGGTTAAACCATGTAAGTAATTCCATACAACAATAGTCTTTTTATTCTTCTATAATTGGATATATTTGAATAGAGTCCAAGGCACTTATCCCTTCCCCTACCCCACTCTTTCCCATGATTCTAGTTTTAATTTGAACTGTTTTCAGTGAGTTTTTCGTATATATCTCCTTTGACATAAAATACGCATACTATAAAAGATTTTCAATTATATTCTAATATGAATTAACCAGACTCTGATAGATATTTAATAAAAAGACAGTTACATAAAAGTTTAATGTGTTCATGTTCCAGGTTCCTATTGGGATGTAGGTTAAATCTATATTTGCAGATGGAACCAGACAGAGCCAATCTATTTTGTAATACCATGAAATCGTATTTATCATGAGGTTCTTAAACTACACACTGATTCTTTTATTTACATGTGGACCATTTGTTATGCATTATAATGATGAATTTTTTTACTTTGAGTGTATCTTAGAACACATGTATATATTGCACATATGTAAATATAGCGTCAGTATTTTGAAATGTAAAAAAATTTTATTTGCCTGTCACCTTATTTTATACCAATTAATGATTCCTTTGCTGCTGATTTGGTTTATAAGCCCTGAGAAAACAAAACATAGACTTACTTTCCTCTTTTATTTGTATCTAAGTATTTATAATTTTTGAACTTAAGAGATAGTTAGCTATGATATAGTATTGGCTTAAACCAGATTGAGAGACAGAAACATAAAATTTATAGGTGTGGGCATAACATATACTAAGGCGTATTTAAATCTGCAGCTCATGACTGTAATTCATTATCTGATGGAAATACATCTAGGCTATTGATTTCCATAAGATGAAGACTTTTGGTTTCTCTAATCTTGTCCATTAGTTTCCTCCAGACAGATTAATAATTTTTCACAATTGCTAATGGCAATTGTAGGCATTTAATTTTGCTTCTATCCTGTGTACTTGCTACTTGGCAGCATATTTGTGCAGTAGTAGATAAAAAATTATCCTAAGGCAATAAAAGTCTTCATTTGTTATAGTACTTTGTTTACAAAAGCATCATTAGAAGCACTTCAAAGTACAAAACCTTTCTACCTACTATCTTTTAAATGAGAAATTTACTTTAGACTTTAAGACAATTTCGTTACCCAGGGGACCAAACACTGATTTGCAAAACCGATGCTACCAGAGAATAGTAGCTGTTTTAGTTTTCTTCTGTTGGTAAGTCTGAACAATGTTGCATTTGAAGAGAATTATAGTTCTTTTTAAATCCATAGGTAAAATTTTATACAGGCATATGATTATATGAAAAATATATGTATCTGTGAATTATATAAGTGATATGTGTATGTTAATTTCTTTGGGATTATTTTAAAATTTAGCTTTATAATTATTTTAAATCAGGTATATATATTCTCAGATCCACTTAATGGTGTTTGATTGCTGAAAGATTATTTTAGAGAATTTCTGTTATGGTGCATAATTCCATATAGACTTCTATAGAGATAGATGGTCAAAAGTCCCCAACCTCATGGTAAAAGTGTCTGCAAATTGATTTTCAGTTCTAAACATGAGCTTTCATCCAAATAAGATCTCTGATTGTTAAAAGTAGCTCCAACATTTTTCATACATAACTACACATCATTCCTATACCCTATATATGCTTTTCTGAAATTAAGGAGCCTATTAGGTAATATGTCTGTAATAGCTATGAACATATATCAACATATCTATTGCCATAACATTATAAAAAGCTTTTCAATATGGTCAATATGATATTAAAGAGTTAGGTTAGGATACAAAATTTCAAATATCCTAATGTAGAAAAATAGTATAATGTATAACATTGAGTCTATTTAAAAATTTAGAAACAACTTTATGAAAATTCTGAGAATTTAAAGAGAGCAAATTAGTTTGACCATTTTTTTTTCATGTCTTGGGTTTATTTCACTCACAATTATTTAAGAGTATATCTAGTTAATAAGTATTTTGAAAATTTATATTGGCAAGAATTGAGCTTGAAGACAGGATCATTAAGAAAAATAACAATCAACAGGAAGAAGATCTATTCATTAAAGAAGTTGAAACATGTAAAATAAATTCCATTTTAAGACTTTGAGGAGCAAAGGAATAGATTGAATATGGCATGTAAAATATGGATTTTTAGCACAGATGAAGCCAACTGAGAGTTCTTGAGAGAAATTCAAATTTGCAGGATGAGGAAATAGAAGAAAGTGGAGTCAACAGAGAAAAGGGCAGGAAAAAGTACTCTTAATATTTCCATAGGAGAAAGAATTATTCCTGAAACTCTAAGTACCAGTACTTGAGAGAAGTGATAAGGTGGGAAAATTGAAAGGTTGTAGGACACAAAGTCTGAGTGAAGGAGAAAATGCCAGGGTTTTAGTTCTTCATTTTATTTGTTTTCTTGTCTGTTTTAGAAATATATATGTATTTTTGGTGGGATACTATGGGAGAAAAGTCTGAAACCTTTTCTATAATTTCCCTCTAAAGTTGTTTGAGTACACAGAGTTAAATAACCTTGCATCTAAATTATATGGCATGTTTATCATCAAAATGCTTTCATTCATTCATTCAACTGGTAGTTTAAATATCTAGTATTAAGCATGGACTTGTGCTAGATTTGGATTATTTAATGAAAATCAAGAGACAGTTTCTGAGCTCAAACAACTTCCAATTTACAGGATAAGGATGCTAATTATCATATCAATGTGTTATTATCATATCAATGTGTTATTATAAATAACAATGTGTTATTATAAATGTGTTATTATAAACTGAGTTCATCACACTCAATGAAAGTAAAATAGTTCCTAAAAGTATATAGCAAATAGTCTGGAGTGTCATAACAAACTTCCATGGGGGACTAATGTTTGTCTTGTGATTTAAAAGATTAAGAAATAGTCTAAAGTTTGAAGAAGAGACTTCCAAAGGGAGGGAACAGCAGGTACTAAGACCCTGTAACAGAAAAGTGAATGAATCCTACAGCAAGCTAAGGGATACTCATGCCTACAAGGGGAGACACAGGCATGATCCAAACTATGCTCAGAAAGTCATCAGAGGGTATTTAGAAAAAAAAAAAAAAGGACTGTTTTCATATTGGATTGGATATGATGCATAATGGATTTTTGTCAAAGTTCATTAAAATGAAGACAGGAGGAGACAAAGCTGAAGTGGTTATTTTTTTTTTTTCGACATTTTTTTTTGTAAACAAAATTTTGACTAGTGAAAGCTCCCAGGTGTGTGTCAGATCTCTTGTAGAAACTGTGTTAACAGGACCCACAAAAAGAGACCTAAGGATTTCAACTAACATGATTTTCTATTCTGCTTTTGCAACTGCCACACAGGCCCATGGCTTAACTACTCTAGATGGAAGAATGAAAATTGTGGGTAGCTCTAGACAGCTACACATTTGTTACAGGGAAAGAATCAAGAGGACTCTCCATGGTGATGGCTCTCAGCCACTGTGGTTTACCAATAGACTGAAGCAGAAAAAAGACATATTCAAGGAAATCTATTTCTTATAGCTTTAAGAGGGTAATATAGATTACTGTTTTAGCACAGATTTTGAAATAAAGTTAGAAGACTAGATGGTCAAACTGGTCCTTTGTTCATGAGATGAATGATCTCCTTCTAGTTATTATAATCAGAGATAATTGCAAATGTGTAAAGAAAGGAAAACCATCAATGCAATGAGAAGTGGGAAAGAAGGCAGAAGGGAGTGAACGAAAAGGAAAATCACAGCCACTACAGGTGATGAGAGAGGTTTATGACTCTTGGAGAAAGTTGTGAATGAGCTATGAACTTAAGGATATTGGGTACAAGGATCCAAAAACAAAAGGGAGCAGTACAAATTTGTAAACAAGGCAAAAAAAAAAAAAGAGGGAAAATACTGATTTACTTAAAAGTGACAAGCAGTTTGTTTCGATTAAAACTTAAATTCATTCATTTTAGGAAAGACAGGTATAGCCTTGTGAAAACAAGGCTGATCCTATTCCTCTCAGGAGACCTCCAAAAAAATAGAGCTCAATTACTGATGAATAAAAATCCTCACTTGACTGACACATAGCATTATTCTTTGCTAACGGATACTTGAAAGAGATTTGTGATCTATCCATAGGAAATTGTCAACTCTATCCTACATATTTTAATTTGCAGATACATGCATTTGAAGAAGATTAGCTATGTTGTGAGATTTGAGTCGTAAATATTGGGTATTAAGGCAATCACAACCAATTCATTTATCAAGAGAGGAACTATAGAAATATGAAAGGGCAAAAAGAAAAGACTCAAGTACAGGAACTTGCATCAGAAAAACATTCACAACATCCCACAGAACAGTAGACTATAGAAGAAAACTTTGATAAAAATGCCATTTTAGCCATGTTTGGATTTTTTTTTACCAGTCTTTAGCATAGGGATTATACCTATCATAGTGCCGTTACACATGCAGAATGATTCCAACTCAAAATGGTCTTAATAAAAATTACTAAAATGTCTATTTTAAATATAACATATTATCAAAAAGTAAATCTTTTTCCTTCTAACCAACAAGACTGACCACAGAATTCCATAAAGAAATTCACTGCCATTGAATTGAAAGTTTTGGAGGCAGAGTTCTTTTTGGAATTTTTTTTACTACATCTCCACTTTAAAAATTAGAAAATAAGTCACACTTCATGATAAAGTAACATATATGCAAAATACTCATATGTATTAGATAAGCAACCATTTTAAAAGAGAGCTGCTGTAGCATTTTTATAATTTATCTTCATTCTTTCCAGGAATGATACTGCTCTATAACAATCCTAGACAATCATTATCTGATCATCATTTGTTGAATACAGATTTTTTAAAAGGTAATTAAAAATTTTTTTAGTTGTAGATGGACACAATACATTTATTTGTTTATTTATTTATTTATTCATTTATTTATTTATATGGTGCTGAGGATAGAACCCAGTGCCTCACACATGCTAAGCATCACCGAAGACAGATTTTTGAGAATCCATTTGTTGTTAAAATATTAGTCACTTGATAACTTATTCAAATATCTTCCTCTTTCTTCTCTTCCCATCTTTGCTTTATTTGAATTTTTATAGGAAATAAATTACTAAATTAAGGATGTGTGGTTAAATTTCTCATATTTTCATCATGTGATTTTTAGATGGATCAGAGTATCTAAGAATTAATTTAGAAGCACTAAGTTAGGATTATTATTATTTTGCTTTATTGTGCTTTGCTTTTTAGTTTTTAATATAAAAATAAGTAACAAATGAAATATATGTAAATATACAAATTGAAAAGGGCATGGAAATGTACTTTTTGCAATATTGCTTTATTTTGTATAACTCTTTTTGTTATAAAAATGTCTTTATGTGAACAACATAAAATAAAACACTTATTATAATATTTACCTTCTGTTTATTTCCACTTTCTATGCTAATGACTGTGTACTATGTGCTTTTTACATTCTCTAAGAGAGACAACTTATTCAAATTTATTTCTTTACTGAGAACTTCACTCTAAAGCCTCTATAAAGTTGTTTATTTTTCTTACCCTAGAGAATTGATGTTTGGCATTTAATCCCCTTTTTCCCCTCCCTTTTTGGTAGTGGTTTAACTGATTATGCATCTTTCATTTAACTTTGAAGGATAAATGAGGTGATTAAATTTTAACTTACATATTGGATCCAAAACTGTAAAATCACATTTACAATATGTTTCATGGGTTTCAACATTGGAGATCCTGATTATTACTCTGGCTTAGTTTGCTCCTTGGCCTTAGGGTTCTCCAGAGAAATAGAACCAACAGGGAGAGAAAGAGAGAGAGACCTAAGTAATAAAATCGTGATTGTGGAAGCTATTCAACTACAAAATCTCATGGGATAGGTTGATAGGTCAGAGTTTCAGTTTGAGTCCAAAGACATTCTGCTGACAGAATTCTTTTTGTTTCAGGGAAATCAGTCTTTATTTCACTAAGGCCTTCAGCTGTTGGATGAAGCTCACATACATTATGAAAGAAAATCTACTTTACTCAAAGTCCATTGATTTAAATGTTAATCCAATAAAAACCACCTTTACAGAAATATCCTGAGTAATTTTGACCAATTATCTGGGCACCATGGCCTAGACACATTGACACATAAAATTAACCATCACATTGACCATCTTTCCTATGCCTATGTCCCTACTAGTAGGCATGCATTCCATTTATAGGACTGTGCTCTTTTGGGCTTTCTCAGATGTCTGGAGGGCATTTGTCTTCCCTGACAAATTACCAAAATTAGTTCTTCTAATAATCACTACCATTCTAAATCATTCTTGCATTGACTCTTGTTACTACTAGTAATAGAGTTAACTGTTGAACACTTTCTATATTATTGGCAGTGAAACATTGGTCTCAACATATTTTATCTATAAAACATACAACAAACAGGAAAGTAGCTATAAATATTCATTTTGCAGGTAAAAGACCTGCAAATCAGTCAGATTAAGGACCCTGTCTAAGTCCTCATGTTTATGAAGTGGCCAAGATGAGACCGGATCCCATGATTATTTATTTGTACTACACTACTTCCTTTAATTACAGACATTATTGTCATCTGCACTGTAGCAGGGTCATCTAGCTATTACGACTTCACAGTGACAAGAAGGACTTTAAATTAGATTTAGAGCCATTATGTGAGACATATGAACAGGTTTTATCACTAACTGCCAATTTATCATAAGATTACTGGGAGATTTTATGTAATATTTCATTGAGAATTTTAAAACATCTCTTTATTTTGGGTTATATTTAGAGTGTTTCTGGCTAGAGAGAAGGAAATTTAATGTATGAATCATTTCCTTTCCCTTTTACCACCACTTTTGCCTCAACTTCCTTTAATTGATTGGAAATGATGCTGTAGATCTTGATTGGAACTGCTTGCTAAACACTACCAAGACTGTAGCTGAAGAATTTGAATTTGGTTTCATAAGAAATAGATAATGCCATAGATTCAAGGAAGAGATTATGCTAGGCCCAACTGGACCAGAAATCCTCTATGATGCCATAATGATACTATTTGTAAGACAATCTCTTGCTACTGCTTGCATTATTATCCACTCACCTGGTAAAAACAATGTTTTATGTTGCAATGTTTATGTCTAAGCAGCCTTTCTTTATCAGGGTAAGTATATCGTTGGACCCTGGAGTGTTATCCTTCTCTAAAAGTTACATTGGCTTTGAGAATGATATTACCTTTTTGAGATCACAATTTAGAATATCCTACAATTTGTCAGTTTCTATTGACAGTGTTAGATAAGAAACAGACTCCTTTCCTGTAGTCAGAACGATCCCAGTGGAGCCTTAAAAGAAGCAATGTTTGCATTTTGGTGCTGTGTAGACTCAGAAAATCTAAGTGTAGAATACACAGGTGTTAGAAATGATATGCATAGAATCGTCAATATTTATACAACATGGTCCTATTCTTTTTAAAGTTGACTTTCTTACAATCTCACAGAATCTTACAGACTAGTTCCATATCTTCAATAGGATCATTCACATTTTTCTGAATTTTATATAGCATTGACTTTTTAATTTTAAATCAAATCTGTTTGGGTTTGAAGAATTAATTGCCTGATTTTGATATGATTGTCATAATCTATCTGTATATGACTATCACAAGTCATGTACAAAACTTGCAAATTTCTATAAAAGCATTCTTATTTTAAAATATTTTGCTATCATTTTGTTGTCATTTTTCTTTTAAATAGACCTACATGTTCCAAAAATATTAAATTAGCTTTCTTTAGTTTTTTTTTTTTAATTTATAAAATTATACATTAAGTCTAGAGATTTCCTTAGATGGCACCTCTGATTTTGTTTGAAAAATTCGGTAAAACAACACAATTTCAGGCCTGGGAAATATTTTGGAGGGCCTGACTCCAGTTCCAACTGGTTGCTGTTTGGTTCACTATAGCAAGATTAAGGCTTAAGTAGGTAGCCAGAACCTGCCTATCACATAAGGGATGTCAAATAGTTATTTCTATTATGTTTTTTAAATAGTCAGCTCTATTATTGGGAATGTAGTATTGAGTCAGAGAACTGTGAAACAGTGTCTGACTCTAGTGGGGTTTACAATCCCGTAAAGGAGATAAACTCTAATAGCCAAAGAATAATTTGACTCTCACTGAGTTTTAACAAAACAGAATTGATTAGTCGAATAACCACAATTTAAGAATGATATGCTTGAGTTTCAGGATGTGTGAGTGAATCTGCTTGTAGTCTGAGAAAAAAACCCTTGAATTTGTTGGATGACATATATCTACAGGGCAATAAATAAACTATTCACAGCACTGTTGCTTTATATATGATGACACTGCTTAGGTTTAATTTTTGAAGGAACATTTTCATGATTTCTTTATATCTCATTTTTTTATTAAAGCTTTATAGTAATTGGGTTCCCCAACGTAATCATACATGCATAGAATTTGATATCCATTCAACTTATCCCTTCTGTCCTCCCTCTCCTCCTCTTTTCTCCTTCTTCTACTCTGCTAGACCTCTTTTTAGTCTTCCATTTATTTATATTTGATTGTTTCTTTTTACTTATACATAAAGGTAAAAGTCCTAGTGGTATATTTATATATGCACATAACATGATTTTTCAGAACTAATTCTTCATTTTCTCCAATATCCCACCCCTCCACTCCACCTCTCAATCTCCTTCTACAACACCCATCTTTACTTTATCTTGATTTTACCCTACCCTTCCCTCCTCCTTTCCCTTTACTCTAGCTTCCCCATATGAGGAATAATGTTTGATCTTTGTTTTTCTGAGTCTGGCTTATTTAACTTAGAGTTATATTATCTATTTCCATCTACTTATAAACAAATGCCATAATTTAATTCTTAATGGCTGAATAGAAATAGATCATGTATATATTCCATAATTTCTTAATCTATTCATCTATTGATGGGCACCTGGATTGATCCCATAATTTAGCTATTGTGAATTGTGAATTGTGCTTCTATAAACATTGAGGTGGCTATATTGCTATAATATGCTGATTTTAGTTTTGGGGAAAATACCACTGGGTCATACAGTGGCTTCACTCCTAATTCTTTTTAAAATTCTTTTTAGTTTTACACGACAGTAGAATTTGTTTTGATAAAAATATACATGCTTAATTTTGAGGAATCTCCATACAGTTTTCCAGAGTGGTTTTACTTGTCTGCAGTCCCACCAACATGGTACAAGTGTACCTTTGTCCCAATAAATTTGGTGCCAGAATTTATTGTTGTTTGTATTCTTGATCCTTGCCACTCTGACTGGAGTAAGATGAAATCCAAGTAGTTTTGTTTTCATTTCTCAGATTGCTAAAGATGTTGAACATTTTTCATATATCTGTGAACTATTTGTGCTTCTTCTTTTAAGAAGTTTCTTTTTAGTTCTTTTACCCATTTATTGTCTGTTTGTTTTTTATTTGGTCATTAGTTTTTTTAGTGTTACATTTTTTTTAGTTCTTTATATACACTGGATATTAATCCACTAACAGGGGAATAGCTGGAAAATATTTATCTCCCATTCTGTAGTCTGTCTCTTTACATTCTTAATAGTTTCCTTTGCTATGCAACTTTTTGGTTTCATGGCATCCCACTGATAGACTCTTGGTTTTATTTCTTGCACTTTGGATGTCTTGTTAAGGAAGTCAGTGCCAGTACAAATACAATGGAGTGTTAACCCTATGTTTTCTTCTAGCAGTTTAAAGGCTTCTGGTCTAATTTCTAAGCCCTTGATCTATTTCAGTTTGATTTTTGTGTAACTTAAGAAATAGGAATCCAGTTTCCTTTTTCTATATACAGTGATCTAGGTTTTCCAGCACCATTTGTTAAAAAAGGCTGTCTTTTCTTCAAGATATATTTTTGGCACCCCTGTCAAGTATCCAATGGTTGTAAGTATGTGCGTTTGTCTCTGTGTCTTGTATTCTATTCCATTAATATTTATGTCAATTTTGATGCTGTTTTTGTTACTAAAGATCTGTAGTATAACTCCAAAATAGGTATTGTGATGCCTCCATCTTCAATTTTTCTTCTCAGTATTACATTGGCTATTCTAGAGCTCTTATTTGTCAAAACCAATATAAGGGCTTTTTATTTTTTTGTAATTCTGTGAAGAATGTCATTGATAGCATGATGGGAATGGCATTGATCTGTATATTGCTTTTGATACTAAGGTAATTTTTGCAATATTAATTCTGCCTTTCCCAGAACATTGGAGACCTTTTCATTTTCTAAGTTCCTCTTCAATTTCTTTCTTCAGTGTTCTGTAGTATTCACTGTGGAACTCATTCACCTCCTTGGCCAAATTAATTCTCAAGTTATTTATTTGTTTATTTATTTAAATAATTCTCAAGTTATTTGTTTGTTTGTTTGCTTATTTTATGTTGTTGGGAATGTGATTTTTTTCCTGAATGAATCATTGTTGGAGTATAGAAAGATTATTAATTTATGGGTGTTGATCTTATAGACTGCCATATTGTTGAATTCATTTATAAACCCCAAAGTCTTCTGAAGGAATTTTTTGGGTCTTCTAGATAGATAATCATGTCATAAGCAAATAGAGATAGTTAGATTCCTTTTTCCCCCTATCTTTAGCCCTTCGATTTTTATCTCTTCAATTTTTGTCTCTTGCCTGGTCTTTCTGGCTAATGTTTCAAGGACTGTATTCTGTATCAAATAGTAGTGGTGAGAATGGACAGCCTGTCTTGTTCCTTGTTCCTTTTTTTTTTTTTTTTGTGGTACCAGGGATTGAACCCAGTGGTACTTAACCACCAAGCCATATCTCCAGCACTTTTATTAGAGACAGGGTCTTGCTGACTTGCTGAGGCTAAGTTTGAACTCATGATCCTCCTGCCTCAGCCTCCCAAGTCCCTGGATTTACAGGTGTGCACCAACGCACCTGGCTTTGTTCCTGCTTTTGATGAAATATTTTTAGTTTTTCTCCATCAGTGTGACGTTAGCTTTGGATTTATGGGCTTTGGATTTTATCAAAGGTCTTTTCTGTACCAGCTGAGATGATCCTGTGATTTTTAAACTTAATTCGGTTTAAGTGGTGAATTGCATTTTTTGATTTGTGTATGTTGAAACAAACTTGCATCCCTGGAATGTAACACACTTGATCATGGTGAATTATATTCTTTATGCTTTTTTGAATGCAGTTAGATAATATTTTATTAAGGACTTTTGTATCTATATTCATCATGGATATTGATCTGTAATTTTCTTTCCCAGATGCATCTTTGTCTCCTTTAGGTATCAGAGTTATACTGACTTCATAGAATGTATCTGTATGTGTTCCCTCCCTTTCAGTTTCACAGAATAATTTGAGAAAGACATATCAGTTCTGTTAGGTCCATTTGACTTATAGTTTATTTAAGATGAAAATATCTATATTAATTTTTTATTTTGATGACCTGTCTATTGGTGATAAGAGTATGTTGAAATCATCTATTATTATTATATTGGGCCTGAGAGTTAATATCATGGATTTTTTTAATGTAATTGGGTGTGCTGATATTTGGGGTATAACTATTTACTATCATTATATCTTCTTGTTGTTTTTTTTTCCCTTTACCAAAATATATTGACCTATTTTGTCTCTTCTGGTTAATTTTTGCTTCCAATCTGCCAGGTATGAGAATAGCTACACCTGCTAGTTTTTGAAGTCCATTTACATTTTACGTTTTTTACATATTTTCCCATCCTTTTACCTTCAATCTGTGGGTGTCTTTGTCTATAAAACAAGTCTCTTATAAACAGCATATAGTTAGATCTTATTTTTTGATCCATTCTGCTAATCTGTATTAGGGAGTTAATTAGGGAGTTGAGACCATTAATGTTCAATGTTGGCATGTATGTGTGTATATGGTTTCCTGTCATTTTGATTTTTTGCTATATTTAATACTGTCTTGATTCTCATTTAGTAGATTATTTTAGTAGATTATTTGTCTGTTGATCTTCCTGCATTTGGGAGGTTTGAAATTTGATTTTGAGTTCCTCTGTGCAATTTGAGTATTCTTTGTAGTGCTGGCTTTGTGGCCATAAATTATTTCATTTCTTGTCATGGAAAGTTTTTATTTCCACCTTGAACTTGAAACTGACCTTTGCTTGGTATAGTAAATTTGACTGGCACTTGTTTTCTTTTAGAGATAGGAATGTCACATTTCAGGCCTTTCTCTATTTTAGGGCCTGAAATGATAAATAAGCCTTATTGCTTTCCTCTAAATGTAACCTAATGTTTTCTGCAGATTTTAATATTCTTTCCCAATTTTTTGTGTTAGGCATTTTGACTACCACCACACCCAATTCAAGTGAATTTTTTTTCCAAGTGAATTTTTAATTTGATATATTTTTATCTTTCGTTTCTAGGATGTTATGATTGGTTTCTTTTCACTGTTTTTATTTCTTTATTGATAGCCTTTAGTCCCTTGTATTGCTCTCTTCATTTATTCCTTTAGGTCTTCTTTTAGTTCATTAAACATTTTAACAATCAGTTTTTTTTTATACTCTTTGTGATTTCATCTACTTCAATATCATTGAGATACTTTTTTTGAGGATTGTGAATTTGAGGGGAAGAATTTTTGGCCTGTTTATCTTGGATTTGCTGCACATCAATTAAGATGGATTACCATTTCTCTCTCTCTCTCTCTTCTTTTTTTTTGGGGGGGGGTGGTGGTACCAGGGATTGAACTTGGGGACATTCAACCACTTAGTCACATCCCCAGCCCTATTTTGTATTTTATTTAGAGACAGGGTCTCACTGAGTTGCTTGTGCCTCACTTTTGCTAAGGCTGGCTTTGAACTTGCTGTCTTTCTGCCTCAGCCTTCAGCCTCTGGGATTACAGGCGTGCACCACTATGCCTACAATCATTTCTCTTTTTTAAGTGTTTTCTTTCATGTGTAATTATTTTATTTGTTCTGGGACTTCTCTTTTTTGTTGATATATTGATGTCAAGGAATGGGACCTGAGATCCTTCTCTGATTGTTCCTCCTCAGATCCTGGCTATTGTTTATAGGCTTTTATCTCTTCAATTCTTTGAGTTGGAGTAATGTTAAGGTTCAGGTTGGGCTAGATTTTGTGTAGGATGAGATTCATTGTTACTTAAGATTGAGTATTTCTGGGCAGCAGGATCTCTACTTTGTTATCTTTAAGTGTTTTAATCTCCTTTCCAGCCTCTATTAGAGACAGGAGGAGCCAAGAATAGCACTAATGTCAGTGGCAGATGTACAGCCTTAAGATAAATGTGATATAGAAGTCTATTTTGACTATACAGGAATGTTGGGTAAGCATTTATCAACAATATGACCAATAATAACCATGAACTAGATAAAGAGTTTGACAGAAGTTTTCTACTATGTCATCTACTATATTAATAAACACAACAATTTGAATGGGGTATGAATTACATAATGTACATAATTTCTATTATTTAGTGGGATTAAGTTTCTCAAGTAAGAGAAAATAGGGTAGGAAGGCAAGAGAAATTTTGAAGTGTTTGAAAAACTGATCAGAGGAGAGTCTGGAGATAGGGAGCAGATGTTCGATATAAAGAAGAAGGAATAAAAAGTTAACTGAAAGTAATGAGAAACACAAAGAATAGAGGAGAAAACAAGAAATTTTGGCTGATACAGGCAGGAGAGTAAAGAAGGGGAGAAAGGAGGTCCCAGATCGTAGGTACAAACAAACAAGCAAAAGTCAAAACAACTTGAACCCCTGGATTGGACAGGGGTAATGGAGCGAAGGGAAGGGGGATGGGAATGGGAAACACAGTAGAATTAATCAGATATAACTTTCCCATGTTCATATATAATTATATAACCAGTATAACTCCACATCATGTACGACCACAAGAATGTGATGTTATACTTCATGTCTGTATGATATGTCAAAACATATTCTACTGTGCATATAACTAAAAAGAACAAATTAAAAAAGGAAACTTGAAACCATGTATAATAGTATCCTACCTAAATCTAATATAGGCTAAATAATTAACACATGCAAGAGAAAGATATTTATGTGTAAGTGAAATCATATGATCATACACACACACATACACACACTCAAACAGGTATGTACTCAAACCTGTTCACAAACTGGGGGGCAGGCACAAGCACACGTGTACAAACATACACACAAAGTCATGCATCATGAAAAAACGTGAAGCATAATACAATACAATGAAATTTGTTTCATTTGTTTCATTTCATTTTTTAAATGTTAACATTTTAAAAAAGAAAAAAAAATGGAGAAAAAAGTATGGAGAAAAAAGATAAGAAGAAAAAAGAAAAGTCTTAATGAGAGATAGAGGGCTTTTTTTTTTCTGCTGGAGTAGTTAAATCTTTTGGCAGGGATGGATTTTCTGTCTTTGTATTTACTTCTGGTTCTGTATTTTTGGCTGCTGTCATTGTATTCATCACCTACCTGCTAGCTGGGTAGCTCTCAGCTTTCAATCTCTCAGCATTGGATGTGATTGACTGGAGAGTGCTGATGAATTCTGAAATCCTGTAGCAGTGGTAATGTCAAATTCTAGATTGCCATTTCCAGTTGCTTGGGTTTGGATTTAAGTGAGTTTGGGAACTATGTTGGTGGGTATTTGAGATTTGGTCCACATCCCCTTTTGGTGTGGAACTTCCTATCTTTCCTTGGCTTTTGAATTTCTGGGGCTTTCAGGAAAATCCACTTTAGGGCATAGGGACTAAGCCTCCACAGGTTTTGCCTTTACCACTATGGATGGGAATTACCAGGATGTCCACCTTGTAGTGCAGAAGATGTGCTTGTGTAGCTGTGAGCGTCTTTGCAATAGCACACATGGGATGTCAGCTACTAGAGTTTTTTTCCCTTGGCATGGAGAGGCTGAATGGTCCAGGTAAAATGTTGTTTGTGCTTCTTTTAGTCTCTCTGATTCAGGACCCTATGGGATTTTTTTTTTTTTTTGGCTACTGGTGACTTCCTTTTTAAGTTCCCAGTCTTCTGTCTCTGTTCCCAGCAGCACAAGCTGTGTGGGGACAGCTTTTAGTGCCTGGGAATGTTTTCCTCTCCTGCCAGAGTGTTCTGCACTTGCAGTGCTTTCTGCACCAGGCTTGCCTATGGCTCACCGCCCCCCACAGAATGCTTTCACCCAGCAGAACACTTTGGCTTTGTTTTCAATGAGTTTATTAACTTACTAACTCTGTGTCCTTTAGAATCAGCCTTCCTTGGTAATCCTTAGATTTCCCCATGTTTATTTTTCTCTTTTAAATTTCTTTATCTCCTTCTCTTGAGGCCAGAGCTGGTGCCTCTCTAACGTATTATTTCTTATGCTCAAGTTACTGACTTTCTGTAGCACTAGCAATTTTTTTTTTTTTTTACAGTTCAGTATTGTGTTTCAGTGAAGTTCTTTGGTCACCCACCTTGTTGAGGAACAGTTGTCCTGCTTTGTAAGTATGGTGCTGAGGGGTGCTGGGCCTGCTTCCCTTTTATATTCTTCTATTTTTTCCCCTCCATATTTTCATGATTAAAAAATATATTTTAAAAAATATATTTTTAACACTGATTGAATTCATCACATACTGACTCTGTGATGAGACCTGTTCAAAGTGATTTACTATTATTTTCTTATTTAATCTCCAGAACAACCATATTAACTCGGGAGAAGTTTAATTTCTATATTATAATCTTGTGTACATTGGAGATGTTAGAGGTGATTTTGCCTAAATTTGTAAAGATGGGAAGCATCAGAATAGGAATGAAAACCTGAGTATTACTCTGGAGTCTAATAATTAGTGTATCACCATAGTATCTTCCTGATGAATACTGATGATGATCACCAAATAGCATGGACCATTCAAGCCTCATTTGATTTGGTTCTCCACATTCTTAAATTACCTCATTAATAAAATGTTATTGGCAGGTATTAAGGTTTTTTCTTTTTGACATTTTCAAGTAAAAGACAGTTTTTCTTTTTTCTTAGAATAAAATTACTATGCTATTTTATATTAAATTTTATAAATTCACATTTTTCTATTTTGCTTAAATTTATTACTAATTATTCTGTATTAAACTAGAGTTCATTTCATAGATAATTATGTGACTGATATTGTCAGAGTACTAGCCACTATCATTTTAAATCTTTTAATACTTTAAAATTAGATTAATATCTCTAGAGGAGAAATAAGGCCATTATTCAAAAATATACCAAGCAATACTATGAACTTTTTCATTTCTTCAAGCTTCATTTTTTTTAATAGACTATATTTTTAAAAGTAGATTTAGGTTCATAGAAAAAGTAAGTAGAAAGTATAGAAATTCTTTGCATACCTCCGGACCCAAGTATGGCCTCCAACATGATCAACATCCACCCACCAATCCCCATAATATTTGTTACAATCAGTGAACCTACAATAATGCATCATTATTATCCAAAGTCCATAGCTTATATTAGGGTTCACTCTAGGTGTTGTACAGCCTATGGGTTTAAACAAATGTATGATGATATGTATCCACCATTATGGCATTATAAAACATAGTCTTTTTGTTTTACATATTTATCCCTCCCTCCCCATAGCCCTTGGCAACCATTGATCTTTTTACTGTTTTCATAATTTTACCTTTTCCAGAATGTTCTATACTTGGAATTGGACAATATGCAAACTTTTCAGATTGGTTTCTTTCAATTACTTGTAAGAATTCATGATTTATTAATATCTTTACATAACTTCATAATAATACATTTTTTAAGGCTGTGAAATATTCTGCTATTTGGATTTATCACAGTTTGTTTATGCATTCATCTATAAAAGGGCATCTTGTTGTTTCCAAATTTCGTCAATTAAGAATAAAGTTTCTATAAGTATTGCTGAATTGGTTTATTTATTTATGCTAAATTTCCAACTCTTTTGTGTAAATAAAGAAACATGATTGCTGGATTAAATAGTAAAAGTATATATAGTTTTCTAAGAAACAAGCAGTCTGATTTTCCAATTGGCTGTCCCATTTTTCATTCCTGCCAGCGATGAGTTTCTGTTGTTCTGTCTTCTTGTCAGGTTTTTGTAGTGTTGTTTTGGATTTTATCTATTCTGATTGATAGGTATTGATATCTCATTGTTGTGTTAATATGCCTTTCCTTGATAACATGTGATATGGAACATCTGTTCACAACACATTCTTATTTGTCATCTCTACATCTTCTTAGGTGAGAGGTCTGTTAAAGTCTTTGTCCATGTTTTAATTTGAATTTTTTCTTATATTAGAGTTTCAGAGTTCATGTTGTATATTTTGGGTAACAACCCTTTATTGATAGGCCTTTTGCAAATATTTTATTTCAGGATGTAGCTACTCTTTCCATTTCTTGCCAGTGTTTCATGCAGAGCAGAAGTTCTAACTTTTTGTGAAATCCAGCTTTCATTCATGGATTGTGCCTTCAGTGTTGAATCAAAAAGTCATAGCCAAAACCAAGGCTATCTAGATTTCCTCCTATGTTGTGTAGGACATTTATCTGCATTTTACATT
This sequence comes from Marmota monax, assembly GCF_021218885.2. Lineage (NCBI taxonomy): Eukaryota > Metazoa > Chordata > Mammalia > Rodentia > Sciuridae > Marmota > Marmota monax. The sequence continues at coordinate 4,024,825 of NW_026694479.1, read as the reverse complement.
GATGTCTGTGATTCATTTTGAGTGAATATTTATGAAAGGTATAAGTTCTGTTTCTAGATTTTTAAAAAATTATTTTTAGTTTTTTATGTGGATATCTAGGTGTTACAACCCCATTTATTGAAAAAAAAATATTTTCTCCATAGTATTGCCCTTGTTCCTTTCAAAGATCAGTTAACTATATTTATGTGTGTCTATTTCTGGCCTTTCATTTCATCTCATTGATCTATTTGTCTATTCTTTCTCTATACCACACTGTCTTGACGATTGTAGCGTAATGGTAAGTCGTAAAGTCAAGAGGTGTCAGCCCTCCAACTTTGTTATTATTCTTCTGTATTATGTTAAAGTTTTATTTTTGTGACAAATCTCTACATTTATTTTATCAGGTAAAATAGCTTTTAGAGTATTAAAAATGTTTCAAAGTTCCTTTGTTGTTCATTGTAGTTTAGTTTTATTTTGAATTTGCAGAGTGTATATATATATATATATATATATATATATACATTTTCAAATATTCATTCATTTTTATAAAGATAAAACAAATATTAAAAATCATACTTACAAAATTACATTAACCTAATAGTTTCCCTACTATTATTTTGTAGCAGTTAAAAATAATCTTAGTGACTACTTGCAATTATCCATTTCTGATTGCAGTGAATCAGAACCTTATACCACTTTTAGGATTTTGTAAAATATCATCAATAAAATCAACTATTTAAAATATAACTATAGAAAAATAGGAGACACAAATATGTTGTGTATAGTTTATTAGAACAAAATTCAGAATGATGGGAAATATCCCTTATCAACCCTAAACAAAATTGTATAGGTAAAAACGAATTGTTCTGTTGTTAAATCTATTTGACAGGCTTGATTACTGCACTTTCTTAGTCAATATATTCTCTTCCTGCCTGCTTTCCAATTCTGGTGTATAAGGCTCACACCTTGTTTATTTTGTGTTTTTGTAATTTAGCACAGGACAGGCATTCAGTAAATATTCACTTTTATTCTCTGACTAGTACCAAAAGAAAGAATCCTAGATAGTTTATTTCTTCAATCTGGAGCCAGACAATCCCCAAGGGGATTGACCCAATTACTTTGGCTTCATTAGCTTAAAAGGATTTCACAGGATTTTTAACCTGTCACTATAGCAGGCTACAGAAAAGACAGCATAAACAAAGGTTGATTATCTTCAGAGGCACTAGAAGTTACTCAACCTTTTATTTGATATATTTTTCAAACTTCAAAACAAAATAATATGTCCCCAGTTAAAGCATTGTAATAGTAAAGTATCAATTTTTAAAAAAAAATAAAAAGTACTTTTGAACATTCTCTTGGTTATTTGTTCTTCTTCTTGTTTTGGTGTTTGTAGGAGTTGGGCATTTCACCCAGATCTGTATCTTTGATCTTGAAGGTTGAAGATGATGACTCTCAACTGATGCTTCTTTTGCTTAAATTGTTAGACTCTTGTTACAAATATTGTTTGTCATGCTTTTTGATAGTGTCTATAAACTATAAGTCATATAAAACTCTGAATTTGTATGGGCAGGATTCCCCTCAAATACTACAACCATTGTTCATATAGTTGAAGTGTATTACCTAAGAATCAACATTGTACAAAATGAAGCAATCAGAAACATAACAAGATCAAACACAAAAACATGCATCAGACCTAACTAAACACATTCTTAAAGAAAAACAGGAACCTGTTCTGCTAAGTATATTTGACAGACTTGATTACTGCACTCTCTTGGCTGGTACAACTGCATTCTGTTCATATCCACTTTCATGCCTGGTAGACAAGGATCATACCTCATTTGTTTTTGTGTTTTAGCAATTTAGCACAAGTCAGTCATTTAGTAAATGTGGTTGGAATTAGGAAAGAAGAATAAATAAAATGAGTGGAGACGTAAAAGGAAGGAGGAGGAATTTTGAGACAGTAATGTTAGCTGAATGGGGAATACAACATAATACTTTTATTTTACATACACTGTTTTAGCAGGAGAGAGGCCTTATTTTTTAAAATTTCTATCCTTGTATCATTAATGATGCTTAGGGCAAAATTACATCCTTTTGGATTAAGAGAAGAACTCAATTAAGTGAAATATCTATATGTGTGTATGTATGTATGTATATTACATATGTGTATGTACATGCACGTATGTGTTTGTGTATAGGTATATAAATGCTGGACACTTTTTTAGTGTGAAATATTATAAGAATTCATGAAGATGCCCAGAAAATGATGATGTAAGTAATTTAGTGCTTTACTGAAAATATTAAAATAATTCTACATCACAGCCTAATATAACAAAAGTAGTAAGTTAAGGGGGGAAAAATGTTGAGAAATGACTGTGGACAAAAACAGCAAAACAAATCAATAGCACACAGAGTCATGCATTCTTCTCCTTTCTGTACTACAAGTCTGTCCTTTCACCTGGTGGTGTTTTTGTTTGTGGCTTACACTTTCAAAGTTCTATTGAAACACCTGCATCCAAAGACAGTGGTGGTATTGGGGGTCCCCTTTCTCCAACTACTGGAAGGAATCAATGTATTTATTTCAATGAACTCCTGAGATCTTGCCCTTCTCAAAGCCTGAGGCTTCCCAGATTAACTTCACGCTCTTTGCCCTATGAGCCAAGTTAACAAGAAGACAAATATGGCTTACACTCTCCCCTTTTTTTTCAGTCTACTATAAACCAGTGTCCCAACCTCAACATTATTGATATTGTATACCAGATCACTTTGCATGTATGTAGAGTGGTACAAGGCTTTTCTGTGCATTATAGGATGTCCAGTAGTATCTCTGGCCTCTGTCCACTGGAGGTCAATAGCACCCCATCTTTATAACAACAAAAAATGTGACCAGACATTGCCAAATGTCCCCTGAGGAGCAAAATTAGCCCTAATTGAGAATTACTGCCCTATATAAAAATTATACATCTCTTTCTCTTCATTCAGTACAAGAGCACTTAATACTAATGATTTATTTTCCGGTATACTTGCCTTGATTCACTCCTATCACGGGAAAGAATACATGGCTAGGTTAGTTCTTCAATCTGGCGCCAACCAATCCCCAAAGAGATTAACTTAATTACTTTGGCCTCATTTGCATAAAAGGATTTCACAGGATTTTTAAACTGTCACTATTGAACACTACAAAAAAGATTAATAAGCAATTTAATAGCTAAAGGCAGAACATGTGGACGAAATGTAATTATGCAGTATTAAAATATAGTTGAAAATAACAAAAGGTATGTTAAATTTTTCATGGAAATCATATGCAAAAATATTGGTTAAAAATAATAAGATTTTTTCCTTTACTGAATCAACCCCATAGTTATTCCCAGAAAATCTTGACTGTGAAAATGACTACAAAGAAAAGTGTCAAAAGCTGAAAGTCTTTTTTTTTTCCCTACAATGAGATATTGCAGCAAATGAATATTAAGGATTACAGTCCTAATCCACTCCCTAACCCAAATGGTGCAAGATGGGGTTGCATAATTTACCCACTTTCATTCAGTCTATTTTAAGCACCCAAGTTTGATGATAAAGAAGGTAATGTGCTTTCCAGTAGTGCCTAACTTACCCTTAGGGAGTAGCTCATGCTGGGAGAACCTGGCTCATTATGGATTATTTTGTAGCATCAGTCATGCCATGAGATGACAAGGCTTTATAAGACAAATATTATGGATCAATCTTCAGAGGCCAGCACTACATGCAGCCAACAATCCTCATTGGCAGAACAAAACTGAAAGCCCTTAATGAATTCTGTTACCGTGGCAGCATACTGTCAAATTATGCACTAATAGCAAAAGAGCTGGAAAACCATACCAAGAAACCAGCATGCCTTTTGGCAGGCTAGAAACTAGGGTCTGGTGCTGAGCTTCTAAACATTAGAAAGAAGAGAATTGACATTGAAGTAAGCCAAAATCCTTGTGCAAACTCTTCAGGCTTTTGGGTGTGAATACTATCTTACTAACTTAAATATGAGGGTGCTTTTGGGGGGGGGGTTGTTTTTTGTTTGTTTAATTTTTTGTTTGTTTGTTTGTTTACTTTTTTTTTCATTTTTTTCCTTCTAAATGTAATTAGATGTTGGTTGGTTTAACAATAAAGGGAATGCCAAAAGGGTAATGACATTATCCAGGCCCACATTTTAAGGAACAGAGTTCTACTTTTTAACTCAGTTCCTAAAGTACATCACCTCTGTAATTTAATGTGTGGCAGAATCTTAAGGCAATTAGCATACTGCCTTTATTGCTTACAAGTGAGAGTGTATTTTATTTTTTTGATTTTCGAAAATCTTTCTCAGATTTTTGATTTTCGAAATCTTTCTCAGCCTGAAACATGGATTATGTAATTCACCTAAAGTATCAGGAAATCAGATATTTAACTTACATATGCATCTGGGAAAAATAAGATATTGTTAGCACAATTTTGTTTATGTGTAGGATTTCTTTTCTTTTAAGAACCTTTCTTTCAGGGCTGTCTTCCAGACATTTTGTTACTACTTTGGCTCACACATTGCAAACTTTGGCAGAAATACCATTTTTTTCCCTTCTATTTCCTTTATTCTCACCAAATCCTGCACATTGTTTCTTCTCTTGCATTTCTTCTTTCTTTACAAGTAAACTTATAAGTCTTCATGTCTTTTCCCCCCCACTGTTTTTTAAAATGAAAGAGTGTGTAAATGGAGAAGTGGAGTTTAAATCCTTAAAACCTAGAGGATTTGTGGAGGTGGCTTCTGAACCACAGCTAAGGAGAGGATAAAAGAAGAGGAAAGGACAGAGCTCTGGAATCCCTATCCCAACTTCTAGCACAGCAATTCCAAACAATATTTCATTTAAAGAAATATTTTGAACTTCTAAAAACTCATCAATAGTAGAACATGCAGTGCTATCAGGGAGTGTACCGGAGTAGGACATTTGACTACAGGAAAAAAGAAACCACAATCAAAACCAGAAAAGAAATGTTAAAGAAATTGACAGTGGGCCTTTTATCCCATGACTAATATCTCTTCAACCACCTTGAATGTAGCCTAAATCTAAAGATGAGGGACCCATTTCCTCCCATGTAATAGTACCTTATTCTCTCCAAATGCATTTAACAACATAAACAGTGGGTGGTGATACTAGAATATTTCTACCGAGTAGGACAATTAAAAAAAAAAATAGTATGGCAAAGCTAAAAATATATTGCACAGGTAAGAAATTAAAAATTAGCTAAAATGGAATCTGTTTTTATTTCTAAATAAAGTTATATATGTCAATTTCTATGGTTAGAAAATTATTTTTTTATACTGGGAAATAGGTTTCTTTTAATCCTCAAGATATTTTGCCTTAGGATAGCTTCACTCTTAAGATAAAATTATATTACATTTGTGTATATTATAAAAAATTAAAAGTTAATTGTAAAATTAAAAAATAATTTTATAACCATTCATTTTAAGGACTTGTCCTATATTAATAAAAATGAAGCTTGGGAGTTACAGGAAATGATATTAAAATGTACCATTTACTAGCAACAATGTTAAAGAGCAGAAGGCATTGATTATTATTTTATTCACATTCTCTAAGTTTAACTTCAAACTTATTGCTATTAAATAATTTTTAAATAAGAGATTTAATGATTGGTCATCTAAACTAGTATTTACTCTGACCTTGACCAAAAACTCTTATTACCTAAAATCTCTTTTTCCCTATGTGATGGAAAACCATTTCTTAAGGTTACTTACTGTAGAAAATTTTAAACAATTTTTCTTTAAGATTTTCCCCGAATTCAGTTTATTATTATTATTTTTTAAAAAAACCTAAGCACAGTAGAGAAATACATAAAGAAATCTTTCATGGACTGGGAATGTGGCTCAAGTGGTAGCGTGCTCGCCTGGCATGTGCAGGGCACTGGGTTCGATCCTCAGCACCACATAAAAATAAAATAAAGATGTTGTGTCCACCAAAAACTAAAGAATAAATATTAAAAAAATTTTAAAAAAGAAATCTTTCAGGTTACATTATGTCAGCAGATTTTGTTTCTTAAAGAACAAATAGAAGAAGTGGCTTATTAAACAAATGACACACTTCCAATTTTATATTAGGTTTTAGTTTTATTTATAAATCAGGGAAATTTTTTGGCTTTTAAAATTGGTATTGAGCATATTACTGGAAAAACTATTTCAGTAGTAGCCTTATAGTTTTAATGTTGGATAAAAAAGGAAAAAAAATAAAATGTATTACTGGGTAGAGTGGAAATGTAAAGTTATAATGAAATAATACTTAAGTATAAATCAAGTTTTATTAAAATTACAGTATATGTGTACATATTTTCATAGAAATAAAAGTGGCATTTTTAAGAACAACACTTTGGTTTATTATAATATTTTAGATGATTTCATTTGTGATTGTAGATGTCTAATTCAAATTATGTCATTTCTTTCTGTGCTTGGTACATTCCAACCATGAAAAATAAAATTAGCATTTAAGAAATAACTCAAGAAAGAGACTCCTCTTTCTTGCCCCAGTGAGCTGGGTAATTCTTGCAAATTGGTCTTTTGGCCTGAGTGCTTTAGATAATTATTTAAGTTCTCTACTTTAGGTCAAATATTCAGATATTGTTCAACATTAAGCACACGATAACTAATTTATCTTTTTCTTTAGTAAATTGATCAAGTATTGAGTGAAATAGTGCATTTTAACTGTGGATTGCATCATATATTCTCTAATTGTTCAGAATAGTGTCTCCAAGTTAATGACATCTTTTTTATTATTATGTTCATATTTGATGGATTAAGAAAGATTTGTTGAATCAGAGAATTTTGGATAAACATTGAAACAAGTTTCTAATCAGAATGAAATTTGAGCTATTCATTATTCAGTATCTATAAACCAGTCATCACATTACCTATAAGTATGGGGAAACAATGAATACATTGTTTTCTTTAACAAGGATATTTTTGTATTTTTCTGTAATTAAAATTTTCTTTTCTCAGTTGTAATTTTTAACTTATGGGTTAACACTGAGAAACAATTTCCACTTTGTAGATTTTCATTCATGAAAATAAACTAAAACTAGGATATTATAATAGTTCTTTTTATTAACATAAAAAAGTTTTAGTAGCTATTGCAATTTAGAATTTATTGTGTTTTAAATTAATATATTCATGTTTTGTGATTTTTTTTTTAAACAGTGAATGACTTCAGATTCTGCTGTGGATATAGATTTTTGCTGCAAGGAAATAACAGTAAGTGTTTATGTATATGTAATAACTTTTTAAAAACTTCAACATCTCAATATTTAGGATTCCATTGATGCTTAAATTTATGAGAAATTTAATATGATTACTTAAAATTTAGCCTGCCATGCCATTTTTCGTTTTTATAAAATTCATTCACTTTAAAAATTTTTCCCATCAAATTCTCTCAGATTAAAGTCAAATCACTTTATTTTAGTTTTTATTTTTTTTAAGTAAAGTCATTTTAATATTAAAGGAAAATAAGCCATTACAAAATCTTTCCATTTTTCGCAGTGTTTAACTTAGTTTTGGTATTTAAATTTCACTTTCTGCATTTTCAAACATTGATTTTTCTCTTTGATTATTTTATTTATCCAGATTCTCAGTTTCTCATGGGCAATTATTTAATAATTGATCAAATTTTGGATTGAGGAACATGTTTTTTACATGGTCATTTTAAAGCCATTCATATCTTTATTGACATTGCATGTTAAATGGTTTTTAAAAAATAAATTATTTTAATGTTGAAAGGTGGGAGCATCTTTCTACCAATTGATTTTAAATGGTAAACAAATTAGGATGATATGGATTTTTAACTCTTCTGCAATGTAATTTTCATAGTGGTTAATCCTATGTTTATTTCAAATGTGAACATAAGTAACTTTGTTTTACCCATTCTCCTGGGTTATCTGTCCCTTTTCTTTACATTAATGTAATTACTTGAGAATTATCTCTATTCCAAATTGAATAGGGAAATATCAGCATGCTGCAGGCTCTTTGCTCATCCAGGAATTAAAGTAATTTAAGATATGAGGTGTAAGTGGAAACTTCACTTGCAGAGGTATCTCTCTGAAACTTTTAGAGACAAAAGTGCTAACTTCTGAATTCTGAATTTTCCAAACACTTCCAATTACTGTTTTTTTTTTTTTTTTAATCTACTCAAATAGATTTCTGGTGTGTGTCCAATCTGGACTGTGCTCTGGTTTGTATTCCTTACTTGTACTATTTCTTGACTGTTTTCCTGACTCAACAGTTCAACTGTTTATCAATCCTCCTCTACAATGAGCTCTGATTTAAAATGACCTCCCAGGGCAATGAAAGTGTCATCTTTCCTGAATGCAAAATTTGTTATTGTTATACAATAGAATAGAAAAAGATTATTATAATTATAAAATACCCAAACATAAATCATTAAAAAATATGCTGTATTTAAAATAAATTATTAATTTTCTTTTAATTTTGAGGAATCCAGCTTTGCTTCTTATACTTTGGTAGATAAAGGCATTAGTGAATAAAATATTTAGACTTTGAGAAGGGATTAACTGGTGTTAGTTTTGTGTGATAACCTAAACATGACATAAAATTTTTGGTGAAATACTATTTCTCTGTCCTATCATGCATAGGGAGAAGGAAAAAGAGCAGAGAAAATGCCATCATAAACAAGAACATAAGGATGATCATTTTTCTTATACATTAACCAAGTGGTAAACACTAGTTCAGGACTGCATAATTTATAAGTAACATTGTGACAAATTTATTTGAATCTATTTCTTAGTAGATGTTTTTAGTATGTTTTCATTTTCAAATAATGTTTATATATTTTATAGAAAAAAATCGAATATAAATATGTTTATTCAAGTATGATATGCATAGGAATATGTATAAAAATATATGTATACAGGCACACATACAATATATATATATATATATATAATATATATATATATTTTTTTTTTTTTTTTTTTTTTTTTTTTTCCAAACTTGTACTTTCTTGGGATCCCAAACTAGAAAACTTGGGATATGCACACAGAATTTTATTCATCTTTGGATTGTTCTAATTTTATTTTATTTCTAAAATGCTCACCCTTAATCTGTTTTTATTTTGTCATTTATTCATGGATTTAACAACTTGAGAAGTGAGGTGCATGGTCTTAGCCTCTAGAGATATATAGAGAAAAGTTCTTGTGTTCTAGATGCTCACACACAGCTAGAGAAATGTGAATATTTGACAAAAAAATCTCCATTTTGATGGGGCTGTGAGACAAGTCAGATATAGCATCTAGGAAGTGGAGGTGAGCAACCACTTCCTCCTTGGGTGCTAAAGCAGGACTTTCGGAGAAGATATTTTTTAAGCCACTCTGAGTACAGGTGTTATGATTTAGATGTGAGGTGTCCCCCAGAAGCTCACATATGAGACAATGCAAGAAGGTTCAGGGAAGAAATGATAGGGTTGTGAGAGTTTAACCTAATCAGTGAATTGATCTCTGATGGAATTGAGTGGTAACTGGAGGCAGGTGGGGTATGCCTGGAAGAAATGGTTAATTGGGGGGTGTGGCTATGGGTACATATTTTGTGTATGGCCAGTGGAGTCTCCCTCTGTTTCCTGATCACTGTGATGTGACCTGCTTCACTCCGCCACCCTCTCCTGCCATGATGTTCAACCTCACCTTGAGTCCCAAGAAATGGAGCCAATCTTCTATGGACTTAGACCTCTGAAACCGTAAGCCCTCAAATAAACTTTTCTTTCTCTACAATTGTGCTGCTCAGATCCTTTAGTCACAGCAGCAAAAAGCTGACTAAAACAATTTGTAACCGAAATGGTGTTGTGGTTGTGGGGTGTGTGTGTATGTGTGGTTCAAGGTGGAGGTAGATGGCTCTAAGATCAAAAAGTCTATAGTAATTATTTTAGGCTTTATAGGAGGGGAAGACCTGACATCCAATATGTAGCAAGATCAAGATGACAGGAGAGCATTATGTGCTCAGGGCACATAGAATAAATGTCACAGAGTAGTAAGAAAGAACAAGAGCCTAAAATTGTATCTGCAGCTTTACTAAGGACTTTGCTTTTTTTTTTTTTTTTTCATTTCTTCCCAGAAAATAAAAGACAGCCCTAGCAGATTTTATAACAGTCAGGAACATTGGAATTGCATGTGGGAAACATTAATTGAACAGTGGTTTTGAAAAAAGGTTAAGGGAAGGTAGACAGAGAGCTGCAGACATAGAGAAAACCCAGTTAGAAAACTGCAGTAATAATTCCAAGAAGCCAACACTGATAGACTGATCAAAGGTAGTGACTGTGGGGGTGGAATAGAAAGGCTTAAAAACTTTAGCTTTAAGAAACCATGGAGACAGGTTATTTATTCGAGGTTATCTGTCTTGTTTAAAGAAGCAAACTACAGGATAATTATTGATTGAAATGCCTTTGAAAATGAGAGTAGGTCGAAGGAGAAGAAAGGCTAATTTTAAAATAAATAGTCACAAGAGCAGAAAGATTTAATTCAATTTTGGGCACTGCATGCCTCCTCATAGTCCCTGGAGGTACCTACAGTGGTGGTTTTGGAGCCCAGAAGCCAGGCCAAACCAGTTGGCTATACTGGCTGTGATCATTAGTTCTATCTCCCATAATGTACTGTCCAATATGGTAGCACTAGCCTCATGTTGCTATTAAAATTAAAATTATATATATATACAGAAATGTAATGTCCCACTTGTACCCATCACATTTCAAATACTTAATAGCCAAATGTGGTGAGTGCCTACCCTCCTTGGAAATCATAGATATTGTCAAGTCACTCTAGACCACAATGTTCTAGAGCCACAGAGTACTTATAAGACAAGACATTTTTGATTCACACACAAAAAAATACCTACAACTAAGAATATTTTGACATGTATGCTTTTCTAACATTTTTGGAAATACAGAGACTAAACAATCATGTTGTTATTTTATTATCAGTCTGGTAAATATCATTTGAATTTAATATAATGGAAAAAATTTAAGGGCCCACATTAATAATTCAAGGATTTTTTTCATCAGTAATGGGCATAACTAAAAAGCTACCATGGTTCTTATAGAATAACTGACAAAAAATAAATCCTATGGTAACAAATCAAAGGGTCTGCTGAAGGGTAAGACAATTTTCATAAAACATCTTATATTTTAAATGCTTTTTAAGAATCACAATTTCTATTTTAAAGTCATTACTAAAACTGATTGATACCACTAAAGGATGATAACATTTAGAATTACAGAATCTTATTAGTGTCTTAAAAATATATAGTATAGTTCACTCCCCTGACCTCTCAAAATATATGAAACACAAAATAAATCTAAAAAGCCAGACTTTTGATAACAGCATTACCAAATTATGGAAAATATTATATCTCAGAACTATACTTTGATCTTGTAGGGAAAAGTAAACTTGCTCTCTGTTTTAATTGCATGCAACCTGGGTTCATTAATTGTGGTCTACAGGTTAAAGGATGTTTCTTACCTGATGGGTTCTTCATTATAAACAAGATATTTGATATTCTTTTGTCACTATCTGCAGGTGAGATATTGGGTGGGATTAGGTTCAAATAATATAGAACAGGAAGTGGTAAATAGCCAGAGTTCATCTCTAACTCAAGCCTTGGCTCATTTATTTATTTATTTATTTTTACAAAACCTTCCTCATGATATTATTTTCTAGTTGTAAATAGTGGATCTGGGAGCTTGTCTCACACTGTATAATTTTAAATATTTCTCATCGTTTACAGGCTTAAGTCTACATGGTACGTTAACTTCTAGTTGAAGAAGAAAAGTTTATCAGTACATTATCCTAATACAACCTTAATATTAAAAATGCATTTCAATTTCTTTCAATCAAATATAGCTTCATGATTGGTCTTCTCATTGACATACTTTTCTTCTTATAAAAATTAATATAAGGCACCACTTTTTAAAGAATATCACGTTTTTTTCTCCTCAAAATCCTTCAAGTTGTACATTCAGTCTGCAAAATATAATTTTACCTTTAGCCTAGTATCCAAGTTGGTCATGCTGGCTTTAGATTAGTGATCCTCTAAGCTCAGCCTCTTGAGTCTCTGGGATTCCAGGTGTGTATCTCCCTGCCCAACTAAAAATGTGGATTTTAAAAGTACCTTCTTCAACTTACTAGTCAATTGATGGTTTATAATAGATACATACAATGCATTTTACTCACCCAATTCAAAGAAATATAGCTTTCATTAAAAGTTTTACATCTTTAGTCTGTTTTGTAAATTTTAGAACATAAGCAATGAATTTAATAATAGTGCCTATCCAAGTCTGAAGTTTCTCTTATGAAGAATATAGTTAGGCATAATTGAATATATGCTAGGTAAGCATTGTGTTTCCTTCCTACTTCTAGGGTGGAAGATGGAAGTACAATAAGCTCAGATGATAATGATGCAGTGTGAGTTACATCAGCCAGTTGACAAATGATGCAAGCTCAATGTCAAGGTCATATTAACAAGGCTTTCACTAACCAGTCACATCTAAAGCTTCAAAAAGCTCTACTTCCTGTATCTTGGAAAGTTGTTTTTCCTTCATATTGACCTAGTATCTGTGAGAAAATAATTTAATAATAAAGTTCTATTTTTCTTCAACAATAACAAAAACAACAACAAAAAGTACTTCTTGCATTTCTCATAACCATTACTTCCAACATGCTCATATATCTCTCTTTACTCAATAGTACAGTATGTTTTGATCCAAAATGTTTATAGATTTCAGCATGGTATAATAAAAATCTAAAATTATGAAGTGTAATATAAGTAACAGAAAGATGCACTGTAAAGTTCTAAAAATGAAAAAGTTATTTTCTTCCTTTAAACATATTTTTGGTGTCTTCTGAATTAGTTTCTTAGCCATTTTTTTGAATTGATGGAAGAAATTTATCTAATATGTAGCTCATCTCCAAGATTCTGTTTCTTAAACTATAAAAATAAGAGGTTGCCTTTGGCATATTAAAATTAACTAAGATGGAGAAAATTAAAACATACTAGCTTCCCTTAAGCAGGCAAACCATATTTATGCTTTAATATTTTTATTAAGTGCTTTTATTTTTTACTTTTTGGTGCTGGGAATTTGAACCCAGAGTCTAACACATGCTACCACTGATATATGTACCCCTAGTCCTAGAGCATATATGTAGATTTTTTTTAGAAGAAGGGGTCTCTTCAAAGATTAGGAAGACATTGTGAAATTAATAATTAATTCATACATAATTATCTTTCCATGAACAAAGGCACCAGGCATACTGAATCAAGATAGTGAAGAAATCTGTTTATTATTTGCTTCTTGGTTTGTATCAGGTAATCTTTTAAAATTGCATGTGAAACAAAGTTTATACAGAAAACTTTTGTAAGATTGTTTCATTTGTTGAAAATACACATGTAATAAGATGATAAAAGTAACAGATTTTATATACAATGGATAAGTGCTTTTAAGTGAAATACTGAGTTTAGAAGGAAGAGTGAACAAATGTTTGATGATGATTCTAAGTATTTGGTGTAAAATTGTTGAGTCTTTCTAGTTATAAACAGTTGTTTGTCCAAGTCCATCAGCACATGCAGTCAGAAAAGAATGGAAGAAAGTCATAATCAATCTGTGATTTTGTATCAACCCAAGACAAATGGCAGATCTGAAATAGCTTTCCTTATACAGGGCTTAAAGTACAAATATATATATTTGCATCACTTCAGTGATAATGAAAACTGACTTTGTGACCTCAAGTAATCTTTCAACAATATTTCCATGGAAGGCTAGGAAATTGCAACTTGCGTAGAACAGGTTCAATTTCTCACATTTCTTTTATTCATTTTTATAGAATGGATTCAGTTATGCTATTTTGCATTCTTATTTAAATTTTTACATGAGAATGAGGTACTGGTTTTGGAATGTTACATATCCTATATGAAATTCAGTCATCTCCTCTATCAGCTTGACCTTCCACTATTCTGTATATTTGCTGGCTGGACATTTTACCTGTTTCTTGTAGTTTAGTAAAGCTATAAACAGGAAGAAGTGGAAAGGTTACCCAATCAAAATGCAGAATATGGATAAAGGTCAAGGTGGTAGGTCATGGAATTCTAATTCCTAGTATACATCAGACAATAAAAATCTGACACCTCATTCCTGTGGCAAAAATTGTAATAACACTATTGAAAATACTGTGCAAATTATTTTCATTGAGGACCATATGGTTGAAATAGAGTAATAGTATTTGTCCAGTTTCATTTAGCTCTTAGAATTCTACCTTAATGCTCATAAAAAAGAATCCATGCAAACGAAATATAAAACAACAAAAATATATTTCAAATTTCCAGATTTTTATGTTTCTCCTTTATTCACCAATGAATTACAGACTGAATTATACATAGGAATAAATAAGGAGGCATATGTGTGATAAATTATAGAGACTTACAAATCAAGGTTTGAAACAAATTACAGTGTGGCAAAACTTTTTGATAATGTTTTGATAATTACAGTGTGGCAAAACTTTTTGATAGTGTTTCCTTTTCATCTAAATTCTAATACAGATATGTATTGGCATTTGTGGTAAAAGACTGTGGAATATGGCAAGTTGAATAATCATTCCACATAAGATATCTATATCCTGCTACCTGGATTTTATGCTAGCTACCACCTATGATAGATACAAGATCTTTGCAAGTATGATTAAGTTAAGGCTCCTGACATAGAATAACCACGATTATCCATGTGGACCTTAATGAAATTGAATATCATTGTAAAAGAGAAACAGATATATTTCTTCCATGTGTTTACAAATAAACATATAGAAGAGAAGGCAATGTGACCATGGAGTCAGAGATCAGAGAGAGATAACTACAAGTTAAGTCATGTCAGCAGCCTTCACCAGAATCTGGAAGAGGCAAGAAATGGCTCTGAAGAGGCCAGGGAACTGGTGACAACTTGATATTAACCTAGTGATAGTGATTTCTGATTTCCAGTCTCAAGAATAAATATGTTATTTTAAGACACCAGATTTATAGTTATTTGTTACAACAATCATAGGAAATAGGTGAATGGTAAGAGCAGAGTGCTTGGTGTATTTTTGTTGAAAGCAATATGCTTTTAATTCCACAAAGATAATTTTTTAAGTCAAATCACAGCTGGTCGATCTGTAGAGGAATTTACAGTCACACAGGGGTGCTGTTGGTACCTGAGTCTAGCTTACCTCAAAAGAGTTCATCTCAAACTTTTCACAGTTAATGAAAATCACAGAAAGTCATTCCTTATTGTTGTACATTTTCAGTTTAATCTTCACTAATGACACAACTTTATCAATTCAAACACAAACATTTCTGCTTGTCCTACTATGTGTTGTTATTTTTTTTTTCTTTTGGATGTTATTCACTACCTAAGAATACCATGTCCTGAGGTTCACTAATCATATTTCGAGGAATGAGGACAGGAATGAAGAAGCTAAAATGGGCTGTGGTTGGCTAATGGACCAAACCTTCTTGTTTCTTAATTTTCCCCAGTATTTAAAGTTTGGGGTAAGAGCTATATCAAAAATCTCTTGCAGCTCCATTTATCTGAAAATATCATAATTTCATTCTTCTTTAAGGCTGAGTAATATTCCATTGTGTATATATGCCACATTTTCTTTATTCATTCATCTGTGGAAGGGCACCTAGGTTGGTTCCATAGTTTGCCTTTTATGAATTGAGCTGCTATAAACATTGATGTTGTCATGTCACTGAAGTATGCTGATTTTACGTTCCTTGGGTATAAACCAAGGAGTTGGACAGCTGGATCAAATGGTGATTTCATTCCAAACTTTATGAGGAATCTCCATACTGCTTTTCATAATGGTTGCACCAATTTGCAGTTCTACCAGCAAAGTATGAGTGTACCTTTTCGTGCCATATCCATGCCAACATTTATTGTTGCTTGTATTCATGATGATTGCCATTCTGATTGGAGTGGGATGTAATCTCTGTGTAGTTCTGATTTGCATTTCTCTCATTGCTAGAGATGTGAACATTATTTTCATCTATTTTTTGCTCGATTGTATTTCTTTTTCTGTGAACTGTTTGTTCAGTTCCTTATTCCATTTATTGATTGAGTTATTTGGTTTCTTTGGTGTTAAGTTTTTTGAGTGCTTTGTATATCCTGAAGATTAATGTCTATCTGAGGTGCATGTGGTAAAGATTTTCTCTCTTCAAGTTATTGTTTCCTTTGCTGAGAGGAAGCTATTTTGTTTGAATCTATCCCATTTATTGATTCTTAATTTTACGTCTTGTGCTTTAGGAGTCCTGTTAAAGAAGTCAGGTCCTAAGCTGACATGGTGAAGATTTGGGCCTACTTTTTCTTGTATTAGGCTCAGGGTCTCTGTTCTAATAATGCCTAATGCTTTGATCCACTTTGAGTTAAATTTTGTACAAAGTGAGAGATAGTGATTTAATTTCATTTTGCTACATATAAATTTCCAGTTTTCCCAGCATCATTTGTTGAAGAGGCTATTTTTTCTCCAATTAATGTTTTTGGTGCCTTTGTCTAGTATGAGATAACTGTATTTATTTAAGTTTGTCTCTGAGTCTTCTATTCTGTAACATTGGTCTATGTCTGTTTTGATGCCAATACCATGCTATTTTTGTTACTATGGCTCAGTAGTAGAATTGAAGTTCTGGTATTGTGATGCCTCATATGTCACCTTTCTTGATAATGATTGCTTTGTCAATCCTGGGTCTCTTATTTTTCCAAATGAATTTCATGATTGCTGTTCCTATTTCTATGAAGTTTTTTATTGGGATTTTTAATAAAAAATATCACGTAAGCAAAATAAGTCATTTATATATAATGTGTCAAAATACATATGGTCATATATAACTAATTAGAACAAATAAAAAATAAATTAAAAATACTCTTCCAATGATTCTGTATATTTAGTTTGAAGAAGAGAAAAAATGAAGAAATATCAAAATATAGGTAATATCAAAGAAGGTAAGCCAGGTGGCATATTTTAGTGAGAATAATGAATATTATAAAGCTCTGTGTTTCTGAAACAGGAAAGATTACAACATTAATTTTGAAGGATAAGGACCAGATAGAATAGAAATTTGCCCGAAATAGAATTTCACAATACTTTAAAAAAATTTACCCATCAGTCTCATTGCCCATATGCCAGAGTTATAATTTGCAACCAGAAAATAAATGTAGACAGAATGCAGAGAAGATTTATAGACTGGCCACTGGAAAAACCTAAGTTATGAGGATGGAGAGAAGAGAAACAGAAAGGAGACAGAAAAAGAAGAGAAGAGAAAAGTAGTAAGAAAACTAGGAAAATATGCCATCCTGAAATTCCAGTCAAGCAAACTTCCATGATAGGTCAAGTGAGATGAGGAGTCAAAAGTAATCAATTAAAAATTATTAAGGTGAAAGTCACTGGTGATCTTCACAGAAAGTAATGTCCGAAAAGTATCCTGATTAATGTGTTACTTTATCATAAAACAAACTTTTTACAAAGTATTTGAATTGCTTAGTTCCATGAGTTTCATAAATACTCCAAGAAATTTGATGGAATGTCCTCAATTGCCTTAAGTTTAAGGTGTATCTCTCTTCCAAAGACTCTTGTGCCTAAAGTTATACTTAACAGCTAGAGGGGGAATAAGAATAAGAAAAAATATAAACAATTAGGTCTGACAATTTTGCTAATGAGTTTTCTTATAAAGAGAAAAAGAGAAATGGGGCAGTGACTGGAGAAAAATTATGGGCATTATTATTACTGTGTGTGTATATATGTGACTGCATGACCAATGTGATTCTGCAACCTGTACACTCAGAAAAATGAGAAATTTTATCCCATCTGATTTAAATGTATGATATGTCAATGTCATTGTACTGTCATGTGTAACTAATTCAAACAAATAAAAAATTAAAAATAAAAAGAAATACTGTTTGTTAATGGGAGTAATAGAGGATGATGATGATAATGGTCTTGTAAAAATGGGAAAAAAATGTTGATCCTGAAGAGGTGGTGAAGGGAGAATTTATGGAGAATGTTTTAAGAAAGAAAAAGGGGAGTAGTTCAAGGGCACTGTTGCTGGTAGCTGAGCAAAAGTGGGGAATGCATCAACTCTTTAAGTATAATAACAATAACCAAGAGTTATGGAGGGAATGTTGTTGGTGGGAAGTACAGTGATACTAGAAGCTAAAATATTTTTAAAATGAGTTAGAGTGATCTAAACATTGGTGGAGAATTCCACCTAAAAGGGTAGAGGAGGGATTGTCTAAAGATTAACAGCTAACACTTTCCAGGAAGGAGGAAGGAGGAAGGAAAATGACTTAGAAGAGTCAAATGAATGAGGAGGATGCCCAGGTCATTTAGAAGACAAGTGATGTAAGATATGTAGAGGGCAGGGGAACTCACAGTACAGCTTAAGGCTCGAGGGGAAGCAGTTCCTATAGAAAAGAGTAAGAGAATATAGAGAGCTATCAGGAAAGAAGATAAGGAACCCTTAATTTTGCTAATAATTTGCCCATGAGTTCGAGGATAGTCATTGGAAGACTTTCAGGAGTAGGAGACAGGTAGAAGGTAAGGTCCATTGAAGGGAATTGATCCAGATGTCCTAGGTTTGGGTGATGACTAATGAGTGATAGAGGGCCTGATGAAATCCATCCCCCTCCATTCTAAGGTAGTTGCTGGCTGTGGGTTATGTGTTGGGGAGAATAAGGGGAGTTACAAAGAAGATGCAGGGTGCTGGGGCTCCTACCTGATTATTGCTGGATAGGCAGAGGCCTCTTCTGATGCTACCTTGCTGTGAGCTCATCAAACTCCTAAAATCCCTATTATTTGTAGTTAAGATGGAAATGGAAGTCAACAGAAGATTCTTGAACCTCAAATTTTGGGGGTCCTATTTTGACCCTACTCACATACAGAGAAGGAATCATCTTTACTAAGTGTAGATGATTAATATCATAAGTAATGTATTTAAATACAAAGCCATTGAGATGATTGTCTAATTGATCCTACTATATTGGGGCCATGAAATTACAGCCCTTATGCTGTCATGATAGCAGCTTGAGTAGATAAACATGATTTCCTCACAGTCAGTATGTCAGAACCTCAGCATGACCAGACAGTCCTATGTAGAATTAAATAGGTTCATCATTTATTTTCAAAATATTTAATTTAGGTACAAAATCAAAATGAGAGATTGTAAACATCTTGTCAGGTTATGATGCAAAAGAGCAATTAAGGTGAGAAAGTTTACAAAAGGAAGTTTTCAATGGGCAGAGAGAATTAGTCACCAGTAACGGGGCACAGGAGTGGAATATTACTGAATCAGATCAGTGTAGCTGGATGGTTCTTGTTCACTGTGGTGTTACTGCTATATCAGTGTGAATAGGTGTGAATAGGAAACTAGATTGTCAGCAGTGCTTTTCAGATTACATTATACTGAAAACATACTGAACACTAATGGAAAGTTACATACTGATGCACATTTTTAATATGAAGGATTTCAAAATTCCAAGATACCTCCCATTCTACTTTATTTAGTACAGACCATTTAAATTTTTCATTAAAGTACTTACAAGCTAAATACTAACATGCTTCTAATTTTGGCTAGGACTACAGTGTTTGCATTTACAAAACTTTCATAGTTTCTAATTAGTTATGTAGACAAAGAAATGAAAAACTAATTAACAAAACAAAATTCATAAAATATAAATTCACAACTTTGAGAACTGAATAGAAAAGTAAGAAGAAAATAGAACTGAAGTCTTTCTCAAAGTAAGTAGTTGAAAGGCAGTTAATATTGAATGATAATTAACATGCCTTTGCTGTCAACAAATTATTGATAATATGTAAAGTCAAAATGCAGTCCTGAGAAGTTAAATGTGGTGTCCCACTATGCATTTCTTTGCCCTCTCCTCAAGTAAAATTGTGAAGAAAATCAAGAAAGAACAGGCGAAAATCTGGTGTTGCTTATTGTAAAATAATGATCACTAAAATAATTAATTTAAAATACTTTTCCAAGATTATATAAACTCATAGTGATTATATAAACTCATAGTGATATCAAATCTCAGATTGAGAAAGCACCACATGAATCATATATAAATATGCAAATAATGTTTTAGAATATGCATATGACTGAGTATACATTTAATATGTTCACATTTCAATATAAAAGGCAATATTACATTTAGCATTCCAAAAGTATATTTATAAAATTGCCTCAATTTTTTAAAAAGTATGCAGTGTATAATTAAATAAGCATATATTAAATTAATATATTTGTAGTATAGCCAATCAGAATGTTTATATAATAGTACACCAGTAACATGCTTATCCATGTTCCTGTTTGATTTTAAATGAAAATAAAATAGTTTATAACAAGTAGACTTTTAGATTTTTCCCTTATTCCTTTTGAGACCATGAAAGATAAAACAAGTCCTTTCCTAATTCTCTATGTTGCAATTATCTGCCTGAGGTTAAGTTTAATATAGAATCTGGAATTGAAAGAGCCCAAAACATGAGTGTCCTACAGATCTGAGGCAGATGGGGAGAATAGGTAAAAATAACATAATCTATTGTAAGACAAGTCATCTTGTAACAAGAATGTCAAATCAGGTCAGATCCTAATTCAGTTCAGCTCATGTGAGATCTGTACCTACATGAGGACCTGTAACCAGAAAAACTAAGCAGAGGTGGGACTATAATATAAAACTGTTACTAAGAAAAAGGAATCAACTCCTATATCTCATAATTCACATGACCCTTAAAGAGACAGAGCTGCCTGAACATTGCTTTTCCTTATATTCTATCTACCTCTAGATACCTATTGATACCTTAGAGGGAAAATTTCTTTTCCTCTATGATTCTGAAAAAGTATGAATTTCCTTGATCTTTTTATTTAAAATGACATATATCCTTTTATGATTTCTTCACAATGTAGTTTTCTCATGCCAAAGCAATATGGCAGAAATTAAGATGAAGAATGGGTATTTTTATAGTAATCACTCTAACTCCTAAGCATGGCCAGGTAGAAAAGTAGTTTAAAGAAGAAAGATTAATTTGATGGTTACTTCAGCCTCAGGACCCATAGCCGCATATTCTTGCTTTGTCTCTGTGAGTTGTATTGGCTTACCTGGAAATGGTACATCCTGCCCTCATCTGATGGAAGTCAAGGATTGAAGTATTTCTGAAGTGGAGGCTACATCAAGCTGCTAAAATTTTAATAATCACAAGAGGTCCATCAACTCAAAGACATCTAATTTTTGTTATCAAATAACCCATAAGATATGTATGTGTGTATTTGAATTAAAGAGATTTTTAAAAGATAGTTAGAGGAAAAAGTTAGAACCTGTGATGTTTGCACATAAAATATAAAAACAATGACAAATTCATCTCTGTGAAATTTTGCCTTTAATTTGTAGCATAAATAAGATACAGATAGATTACTCATCAGTATTCCTTAATAGACAGATAAAATCCTAAATGAGAGCAAAAAATGGAATTGGCAATACCATAAAAATGAGAAAGCAACTGTGAGCTCTTTTTTGGATCAATGCAGTTTACATTCATTAAATCACTGGTGTGATAAGCTATCCATTTTAAATACAAAGGACAAATTGTTAAAATACTGTCATACTTTTGCCTAGTGAGGTAATCAGTTCCTTATAATGAAGATACAAATAGCGTCCTAGATTTGAATAAATATCAGAGTTTGTGCCTTTTGTAAGTAGCAATAATGCATGGTTCCAAGGGTTAATTCTTGGATGGTCTTGCCTATTCACTGACATGTATGGTCTAGAATCCAGTTTCAGTAAGTATGTTTCATGAGAGGTTGGGCAAAAGAATATGATTAATATGGATTCATCCTGGATAGTGAATGATTTAAAAACTCATTTTTGACTTCAGTGAATCAGAATGGATATATGTTTATAAGGCAAACTCAGCATCTGGCAATTGAATTTCCTTTTGTAAATATAACTTTAGACAGTAAGTACAACCTTTGTTATAGAGCTGTTCTTCTTATCAATGGTTCAACAAAAAATATCTTTATAAGAGCAAAAAGACAGAATTGAAAACCACATGGTTCATTCAACTATATGTGCTAATGGCTAGGGGTTCCTGGTAAACCTTGTTTTGAACTTACACATTTACATCCAATACTATGTAGGTATTTCTATTACCTCCATGGTGCAGAACATTTCAAGACTCCTTGACCATAACAGAAAAGACCTGCTATATAAAGGCAGAGCCTCTCCCTTCATTTCATTGGCTAATTTTTTTTCATATGACACCCTTGAATTTTCCTTTGAAAATAGCCAACCAATTTTTGTGACTTTAATTAAAGGAAAATTACAACATTTGCACAGGGCAGGAAAGCAGCATAATCTGCTTTAAGCATGTTCATTCATCCATCTCTTCATTCACTTGTCAGTAAAGAGACATATTGATGACATACTGGGTATTAGACAGTATGCCATTTTCATGTAATAAAAATCCGACTTGAATGAGCCAGAAATCACTTTCAAAGATGTTCAACTTCTTTGAAAGTATTTTTTTCTGATTTTAATACAGCAAATATTTTTAACTTTAGATCAAACTTCATCAAACATATAGCAACATGTAAACCAGGTTGAAGGTTTTTTTTTTTTTTTTGGTTATGGTGATAAATACTACGGCTACAATATAAGTTAAAAACAAAGTTGACTTGAGAAATTTTCATTGTTCTCAAATTTGACATCTCTGGAAGATATTTTAAGTAGAAAATAAATAAAATAGTATCTTGAAGCATTATTCTTAAGAATTTTTATGTCTCAAATAAGTAGTATGAAAACACGACCCAAATAGAGTCTCACTGAATAATATGGTCGTACCCTCAATTATTGACTCACCTCTATTCACAAGTTTCTGCAAGTACTTGTAAATAGAAAATTTTATTAGAAATACAGCTTTCTGATCTCTTCCTGCAGAAAGCTCCAGTTAAATGTTGTTATGTTGATGTTTTATAATACATCTCTCTAATACTTGAAATCCTAAGATTTCACAACACCAAATCACTCTTGACTATTAGGAGAGCAATAGCAGGGACTCTGTCCATGGAGAGGGACAGGAGAAAAAATATGAACTAACACCAGACAGAGGGTGTGTGTATATGTGAGGAGGTCAAGAGTCAATGTGCAGAGATGCATCATAATTTGACTCCTTGCACTTAGTGTGCTTTCCTGGTACACGTATGTCTTTACTTATATTGATGCTGGTTACTGGATTTATTGAATTAGTATCAAACTTGAATTATCATTTCATGTTGCTTTTTTCAGTTCCATCTTTGCATTTGTAAATATTGCCTGGATTTTTGATCAGATCTTAATTTGAAGCTCATTGTTGAGGCAGTTGGCATTTTTTAAAGGGCTAATATAAAATTAAACCCTTGGGGTAAGAGTGCTGACATCTAAATCAGAAAAGCAAAAAGCAAAAACTTCACACATAACACATTAAAAAAAATACTACAGTATTGTAGATAAGGTTGCCAGATTTTCCCAGTAAAAATACTTGTCTATAGGACACACTTACACAAAAAATGTTTTCATTGTTCATCTGAAAACAAAATTTATGTGAGCATCCTGAATGCCCTTTGGCAGCCCTAAGTAGGCCTAAATGAAATACAAAATTAATATGGCTATGCAGTACACACAGCTACCAAAAATGAAATTATTAATTCATCAATATGAGCTAATTTATATATATTGAATTAGCCCTCAAACTTAAAGGGTTGTATGCATCAAAAGTAATATATTGAATAGTTACAGTATGACGTTAACTGCCTTAAATTGCTTTCAGTGATAGAAAGGAGGCCAGGGCTTATTCCCAGGAAGCCTTCCATATTTAACTAGAAAATCATATTAAGTGCCATGTTTTAAGTAAATACTGTTTAGCCTACAGTTTGAAAAATGTGGTTCCATTATTGGAAATGATTAGAAAATAATTTGGAATAATAATCAGAGGAGTGGTATGGGCAATTTAAATTTTTGTCTCTCATCCTTTATTTTCTAATTTTTCTACTTTTAAAAATACTTTGAAAAGGCAAAGGTATGGTGGTGCATGTCTAATCCTAGCAACTTGGAGGCCGAGGGTAGAGGATTGTGAGTTTAAGAATGGCCTGGGCAACTGTCTCAAAGTAAAATTTTTAAAATAAATAAAAAGAGAAAAGAAGTTACATGTGAACTATTGTAGCTCAGTCTGTTGCAGCAAATACCATGGACTTTGTGGCTAGAGTAACAGATAGCTATTTCTCATAGTTCTGGAGTCTGAGAAGTCCAAGATCAAGGCACCTGTGAATGCTACTCCTAGTTGAGGACCCTCCTCCTGGTGTAGACATTTGCTCTCTTGCTGTGACCCCATGGCAGGAGAGGAGGCTGTGGAGTCTCTTCCTTTTCCTATGCAGGCACTGATCCCATGGTGAGGGCTCCACCCTCAAGACCTCATCCATACCTAATTACCTCCCAAAGGCCTCCCTCTTAAATATCATCACACTGGGAGTTCAGAAAGTTTGAATTTGACAGGGACATAAATTCAGTCCTTCACACAAACCAATATCATTTGGACTGAAGATGTTAATCATGAATATCCTTGTTCACACAACACTATCTTCCAAAGGAACTTTGGGTACAACAGACCCCTTTGTCTTCCATAAAATCTGTGCATTATTTCTTCAGAAACACTCTTCACCTCAAGTGATTTGTCATATTTTTCTACCCCTATCCTGTTTATTTCACTTTTATAATTAAATGGTCAAAGAACGATACTAAGGAAGTGATTGGAAAAGCACTTGTGCATTATGACTAGATCTGGTTCACTCTTGTATTCCGTTCTATTATCACATCATTATTGCCTTGAAGAGAGCATGTGGCAGAGAAGAAAAAACTCATAGTGATATGCAGTCCAGCTGTGTATATGTTATCTGTCTTCATATTGGGTTAAAAATAAGTTCCTTATCAGATTTAAACATTGAGAAATATGTTAACCTATGACCCAGATGCATATAATGTCTGTTCTTTATTTGAACACATATGTATTTTTTTTCTTGGTAGGAACAGGATTTGAAGACTTATTAAATAACTATGTGGGAGAAGTGAGCTTAATTTAAATTAAAAATAAATATTTGATAAGATTATTAGTTTTCTCACATTGAAGGAAATTGAACAAAAATAGAATTTATAATTAAATATATTCATACAAAAGTAAAAAATATTTAGAACCATTTAATACCTGACTTATATAACATGGTAGTAGAATGAAAAAAGACAAAATGCAAATAGGTAAATATATTTTATTAATAGAATGTTATTTTAACATAAAAATGCATATATTATTTAATTTTAAAGAAAAATGATTTTATTTCTAGACGGTGCTTTTTTCTTAAGTGATTTCTATAAAGAAATCTGTAAGAAGTTCATGAATATGTTTTCATAAGATTGCATAATTGAACCTTAGCTTTAAAATGTATTTAAGTTTATAGAGTTCTAATATATAATATATAATGGAGGAAAAAAAAAAAACAACCAGTTTTAAAGAAAACTGCTTTTTTCTGGTTTGATGGAAATATACTTGAAAGTAAAATATTGAAGAATTTGCATTAGGAGTTGGAATGTAATTAGATTGAATTTTCCCCTTCATTAAGCATATGGACAAATCAGATGTGCATTTTCATCTCAAAAGTTTATTATAAGAAAAACACATAAATGTAATTATAAGCATTCTCATTAATTTATCTTTGATTTCTTGCCACTATGCATATATGTACAATTTCACATCCATGCAGGACATTATCTTGAATTGACTTTCTACTTCAGGGGATATGGATCATCATTATATTTGGAGGGTTTTCTGTCACTTACAGGCAAAAGTCCATAAAAATAACATTGATGTTTAGTCACCCAAATATTTGAAAACAAAGGTAGGTAATGAAGTGAGCAACTGTAGGCATCCTTTTGAAATTACTGATTAAGATTTATAATACATCATTATGAATTGCTTTTTAAATACCTGCTGTGGGCTTATGAGTAGAGCTAGATTACAACCAATTTAATAGATAATGAGGAGGATGCTACCTTTTAAATAAAGCCTTACAAATATTCAAAGAAGAATACCTAATACCTTTTGTAAGATAACAGTTTACTTTTGGACGTAAAATATACCCTCAACTTTGACCACAGTGTAACTTAACATAATGTCAGGGCACAGGGTAGGTGATTGAAATATATACTGCAAGAAAAGTGACACGAACTTACAAAATGAACAAGTTTGTTACCAAAAACTGCTATTGTGCTAATTTTATGAGTGTGAGTTCAAATGATCCATGTCTCATTAATATCAGGAATCCCTTTTTTCCTACTAACACTTCTTCTCATCAAAATACTTTCAAAAAGAAATAGTTGATATGCTAAATAAATAGGATCACTCTTTAAAAAAAAAGAACTTATATTATTTTCAAATAAATACTCCTGTCAGTTTTTTTTTTTTTGTGGCTGTGACCAAAATATATGATATAAATAATTTAAAGAAGAAAAAATTTTGTAATAGTTCATGGTTTCTGAGTTTTCTGTTCTTTGTTGACTAGTTGACTGGCTCCATTGCTGTGGATCTAAAGTAAGGCAGAACATCATGAAGGAAGAGATTGGCAAAGAAAAGCTCCTCTGCTCAGGGCCACCAGGAAAGAGGGAGGAAGGTGGGGGAGGGGCCACGGACAAGTTAGAGACCCCAAGCACATGTTCCCCCACCCTGACCAATTTCCTCCAACCATGCCCCATATGCACCAAGTTTCCACCACCACCTGGAGTTCATTCAGCTATGAATGGAAACCTTGATCAGGTGAGAACCCTCATGATCCAGTTGCTTCCCAGAAAAATCACCTCTGAACATTGCTGCAGTGGGGACTAAACATTTAATACACAAATCTTTGTGGGATACTTCATATTTAAACCATAATAGTACTCAAACAAGTATATAATTATAAACAACTGTGTGTTCTTTGTAGGAAAATGACAAGTTCTGTTAGGTGGTACCAGGACATTTGTATTTTTGTACCTCTAACAGAACAAATTGTCCTGATACCACTTATGTAAGAATTTCAAAAGCAACCCTCAAAATATTACCTATAATTCATAGCTCCTATATACATAGGAGGAAAAACAAAACCAACATGCCAAGCACATGCCCCCAGTGCTCAACCTCCAACCATGCCCCATATGCATGAAGTTTCCACCACCACCAGGAGTCCATTCAGCTATGAATGGATACCCTGATCAGGTATACATAGCATTATTTGGACATGTTTAATTCTGGGTAAAATAAAATGGGGAAGAAAGATAGAGTTTGACCTTACTATGAGTTTCTCTTCTTTAACACAATATCATACACTGAGTATATTATAAAGAAAAAAATGTTATAGCGGTTCATGTTTTGGTACAAGGTTGAGGACCCACTTCTGATGATGGCCTTCTCCCACTGACAGTTCCAAGGTGGTACAGTACATCACAGGGCATGATACAAAGAGTGTGTTCACACATTTATGTGATGAATATGTATTGTGTGTGTATGTTGGGGGGTCCTCCAGTCTCTCTCCCTCTTCTTATAAAGTCACTAGTATCCAATCTACTGTGATGACTGTATCTAATCCTATTTACTTCCCAAAGGCCCCACCTATAAACACTGTAGCCAGATTAAGTTCTGACCCTCTTAATACCTCTTAATACAGTGGGGATTGAATGTCAACACATGAACCCTTGAGGGGCACACTCAACCATATTCCACTCCTAGTCCTATATTTTGTAATCTATATAAGAAAACTGAAGCATATATCACCAATTATTAATTTCTATTTAATGTAGACAATATCTATTATCTATTTAGCAAATTTCCTAGATAATTTTGTCACATTGTCACATATTTTTACAAAATAATATTGTTTGGGCTGAAACCTGAAGGGTAAGTAAAGAGGATGTATGTGAAGAAAAGCTGAGGGTCAAGGGAGAAATTAGAGGGCAGATACACAGAAGAAGGAGTCTGCTAGGAACATGGCACAACTTACATGTATTTATAAATCTACACATGTGCAATGTGTGGATACATGAATATATTTATATATCATTTATAATATATATCTATTTTACTTCTATAAAATTTTTGGATAAACAGCCTAAATTATCAAAACATATACCTGAGAATGTGTCCTGCAAAATACAACTTTGTTATTATTTATAACAAGCTAAATTATGAATCATTATTTTTCTGATCTTAAATTATATTAAACAAAAGAAAATACCAACTGTGATTTTACAAATTAAAGTCTGAAAGTCGAAGTATTACCACAGTTGTCCTATGTGGTTTACGATATCTTCATATTGACAGAATTGTTTGTTTCATTTTCTTCTCAGATGCAGAATTTATTGCCTACATTTACCATTGAGGTAAAAGGGTCATGGGTAGAAGGGTCTTTGAATTAACTACTTCCATTCAACTTTTTACTCTTTACCTGTAATAATTTCTTTCATCAGGTATGTAGGGTTTTATTGTATAACATCAAGGTTTCTATAATCATAATCTTTTTAATTTTGATCATTGATCTGGATTTGAGAATAGACTGCATCTATTGGTTAAGAGGAAATGGGCTTTCACCCATATTTATTACTGTGCATTCTCACATATTATGTAATTTACTAATAAAGTCACTGTTAATTACCAAATTTCAAGTCCTGGTCGAAAATAATTCTATCTTGGAAATAATTGGTTGACATGTCACCAGCATAGTTAATGATTTCTAAAGAAAAAGAATAGCACTTACTTGCCCTATTAAGTCCTGATTAGTTAATTTGTTAAGTGTGATTACAGATCTGAGCCCTACTCATCTGACTGGTCACCTGAGATTCCAATTACAAATCCTAAAATACGCACTTCAAAAATGTGACTTAAAATTGGTAAGAAATATGACTCAAAATTATAAAAATATGTAAGATATAGTGTTTAGGAAAAGAAAACCTTTTTATAATATAGTGTGGTTTCCCTTTAGAACATTTTTGTCATATTTCTAGATAAAAATATGACTAAGGAAAGAGATGGGATCCAACAGTAAGGTGCCCCTGCCTTATCCTTACCATGCAGAATTGCTGCATCTTGTGTGGCAACATTTGAACTGCAGAAATCCTCCTATTTACTGGGACTAAACTATTAAGCTATTTCAGGCCTGTTTTCTATATCTGTGAGATAGGGACATTCCCTGTGTTACTATTATGGGAGAAGCCAAAGAGAAGACATGTCCATTGGGTAAGACTGTAGTTTCATCTATGCTATTTTACTTCTCCATTTCCTTTTCCCATCCTATTTTTTTCAAAAAATACCATAGATTCTCCTTCAGTATATTAGGGCTCTAATTTTGACTTATGAACTTGATAGACTAATTAGCATCTTAGTCCATTCTACTGCCATAATTAAATGTGTGAGATGGGGTAATTTGTAAAAATCTAAATGTATTTTTCACTTTTCTGGAGTCTGTGAAGTCCAAGATCAAGGTGATAATAGGTTCAGTGTTTGCTGAGGACTGCTGGCTCTGCTTCCAAGATGGCTTCTTATTGATCTGTCTTCACATGGCAGAAGGCTGAAGGGCAAGCAATCCAAAGTCTCTTTTATAAGAGCCTTAGTACTATTCACAAGGGAGGAATTTTCATGTCCTAATCACCTCTTAAAGGTCCCATATCTTAAAATCTTCACAATGGCCATTAATTTTCAACAATTACATTGTGATGTAATTGTGATGGGGGCACATTTAAACCTATATAGAAAGAATGCACCCTCTCTTCCATATGGCATACATTAAAAATATAAAATTGTTATGGTAATTTTAAGACCTTGTGAAAAACCTTGTCTACTTCAATACATGTTTCATATCAGCTGAATGAAATATCTCTCTATCTTCAATCTATTAGTTTCTAATGTGTTTCATTAATGTTAAAGGAGCAGCCAATGAATCAAGTGTATTCCTGCAATTCGAATTAGTCCCTTATTAATTTTTTTTTTGTGTGTGTGGTGCTGGGGATTGAACCCAGGGCATTGTGCAATAGAGGCAAGCACTCTACCAGCTGAACTATATCCCCAACCTCTTGTTAATTCATTCCAAAAAATGATCTAGATAAAACAACACCTGGGGGAAAAAACAGATAAAGAATAGAAGAATAAAGTATTATAGTATGGTGTAATAGAGTGTTATATATTTATTTCATAACAAATAGCACCTTCATGAATTTAGTAGTTGTACTAAATATATATTAGAATGATGCCTGACATATAGCAAACACTAATTATAGTTATTTTTACTATGAAGAATTGAAGAGCATTCTAAATATTACTGGCATTGAGAAGAAAAGCAGAAGCTTCATGGATGAATGGAGATAGAGGGTAGGAAATAAGTTATCCAGAAAATAATGAGAAATAATTAAACAAAGAAGTTTTAAAACTAAAACAGAATGATCACATGGTCCAGTAGTTCCAATACCATGCATAGACCACAAAGAATAGAAGAAGGGACTGAAATAGATGTTTGGAATCAATGTTCATAGCAGCCTTATTCAAAATGGTTAGAACATAGAAAACCAAAATGCCCTTTAACGTATGACAGGATAAATAAATGTGGTACATGTATACAATAGGACTTTATTTAGTGTTTAAAATGATTGAAATTATATTATGATTATAAAAATGATTGAAATTATGATTATACATGAATGAACTTTGAAAACATGCTAACTAACATTGAGGGACAAAAGGACAATATTTCTGTGAGGTACCTGGAATAAACAAATTCACAGAGATAAAAGGTAGGATAAAGATCACAGCAGCTAGACAAAAGAGAAAGGGAAATTACTGTTCAATGTGAATACGTTTCCTGTTTGGGATAAATAAAAAACTGGAAATGAACAATCGTGATAGATTGTTGTAGATGTTCACAAGTCCTGCGCTGCACAACATTGTAACCTAAATAATGCCAATGACTAAAACCCTTAAACATGTTTATTTTATTTTTTTTTATTTTTATTTTTTTTTAATTTTTTTTATTGGTTGTTCAAAACATTATAAAGCTCTTGACATATCATATTTCATACATTAGATTCAAGTTGGTTATGAACTCCCAATTTTACCCCAAATACAGATTGCAGAATCACATCGGTTACACATCCACATTTTTACATAATGCCCTATTAGTAACTGTTGTATTCTGCTACCTTTCCTATCCTCTACCATCCCCCCTCCCTCCCCTCCCATCTTCTCTCTCTACCCCATCCACTGTAATTCATATCTCTCCTTGTTTATTTTCCCATTCCCCTCAAACATGTTTAGCTTGGTTAAAAACCACAAAGAAAAATGAAGCAAATTAAACATATAAACATATAAAGTTGTCAAACAATAACCTTCAAGACCAATGTTGTCACTCAAGTATGATTTAAGACACTTGGAAATGAGGATGTAAAGAGTGGAAGAGTGTCAAACAATGTTCTTTCAGGTCGTCTTGTATATCAAGAAAAGAATAATTAATTAAATAGTAGGTATATTATACTTAAAAACATTAGATTAATGATCTTGTTGGTACCAGACAGACCTGTGTTCAAATCTTAGCTCGGCAATGCACTTGCTTTTTGAGCTTAAGAAAACTATTTAAATTTTCTAACCCCAGTTTCTTAATTTGTATAGTAGGACTTATAATGGAATTTACAATACTATTATCGTACCCATTAAATGAGAACATGCTTGTAAAATGCTTAACATTGCACTTGATATCTAGATATTGATCAAGGTATTTTTTTTTTTTTTTAGTTAATTGACAATTCCTTGCACAGATCTGAGCTCAGATATCCTCAGAGGTAGTCATTGCTACAGTCATGTAGCAGTGCTTCTTGGGAACTTCCACAGCATCTGAGTTCAGTAACTTGTATACTTGTGCAGTCAAAGATTTTTTTCTAGAAAAAAGATTCAGAATTCATTAAAAGTTTATTTTATTCATTTTTCATTACAGTGGAGCTATGAAGGGGGCAAAGCTTAGAATGCAAGAATAACTTAAAAAGGAAGTTATTAGAGTACATTTTCATGAATAGTTATTTTTTTAAGTTGATAAAAATTGTATATATTTAGAATATATATCATGTTGTTTGAAATATATATGTTGTGGAATGACCAAATCAAGATAATTAGCATCTTCATTGCCTTACATATTCATTTTATTATGGTGATAATTTCTAAAAAATTGCTCTCTCAGCTATTTTAAAGAACACATTGTCATTAACTAGAGCCAATGGTTCTACAATACATTTCTTGAACTTATTTCTCCTATCTAATTAAAATGTTTTGTCCATTGAGCTATGTTTCCCTAATTCTTCCCCCAATGAGCCCCTAGTAACCACCATTGTACTTTACTTCTTTAAGTTCAAGTTTATTAGATTTTTCATATAAATAAGCTCATGCAGTATTTGACTTTTTGTGCCTTTTTTTCATTTAACATTGTCCTCCAGGTGCTCAGTGACCCCTGCAATTTTTAAAGTAATCAAGGACCTTAATAGGTACAGAATTGGGGCTATATAAGCATGTTTGATGACATTGTCTTATCATTTAGGTTAATTCTGGTTATGGTGTAGTATTACCAAATTTACCAATTTTTAACAATAATTGAATAATAAAAGTACCTGATCAGGAGATAATAAACTATCATTTGAAAGGCATTCTACTTCTTAAATACCTTCTTTGTCTTGAAGATAGGGACAACTACCATTGCTTTCTTGGTACTCAGTATCAAGTCTATAAACTCAGTGGGAACCCATCAAATATTTGAGTAGCTTATATAAATTAAAATCTTCCAGCTGGTTTAGGGAGGTAGGAGGGAGTAGAGTAGACTAAAAGCTGTAGATGTTCACAAGTCCTGTGCTGCAAGTGTTTAAGGGTGAAACTCCATAAGTTGGAAAGAAATCTGTGTTTGTTCTTAGTTTATCTTAGGTCTTGTTAAACATTACAGAATTCTATGCATTTATAGTTTGCACTTTGAGTAAATTCATATGTACAAGTTGCTAGAATTATAAGCTATTAGCTCCTAATTCAATTTTTTTAGTTAAGCAATTCATACATTATAATTTTCAAAATTCCTCAATGCTGAAAAGGTAAATAAGGACACTGAATCTAATGTTACATGATTTCAGATGTGCAAAAATTATTTTATTCTCTAGGGACATGACTTTGTGCATATTACATGGCTTCTTCCCCATCCTCCTCCTCCTCTTTTTCCTCTTCCTCCATCTTCTCCATTTCTTCACCATTATTCTTTACATAATTCTGCCCATCCCATCCATTATAGGCATTTAAAAATTATTGTTTTAAGTGAGACATGTTTTGGAAACCCTTGGACTAACTATATTTTCAAGAAACTGGTTCTAAAATGCAAAAAATGTAATTTTTGGTTAAACCTAAAATTATAAATGCCCCTAGTCTCAAATATTTGAATTAACATTTTGAAACATATTTTGAGATACAGGTATCTATTTAAATCTTCATTGCTAGACAATCTCTTTCAAATTTGGGATTCACACTATACTCAAACTATTTCTTCTTAGAAGCCATGGTACCACATTGTATTATATACTATGTATTAGACTATATATTGGAGTTGGGTTGGTAAACAGTTTGGTTCTGGCTAAGGTTTTAAATTCCTTCTTTCAGTAACATTTACTGGACACAGAATTACTTAGAGGATTGCTTTTGCATCACTGAGATCAAAAGACCTGACAAGAACAATGTACAGGAATATTTTGTTTGGGGCTCATGTTTTCAGTGATCTTGGTTCATAGACAGTTGATTACACTGCTGTGGGCCTAAGGTGAGGCAGAATATTATGGGACAAGGGTGTGGAGTACGAAAGCTGCCCAGGATCTGGTAATCATGAAGCAGAGAGAGAGCTTGGCTCACCAAGGACAAAATACAAACCCCAAAGACATGCCCCCAGTGAGCTACCTTCTCCAGCCACACTCTACCTGCTTACAGTTATCACCCTGTTAATTCACTGGTTAGTTTAAGGCTCTCATAATTCAATCTTTTCACCTTTGCAAATTCTTGCATTGTCTAACACATGAGCTTTATGGGGATCTTTTTTATCAAAATCATAACAAGGGTAATATAGTAACAACAAACTATTTTAGGTGATTTAAAGCAGAAAGGCCTCTCTGTGCCTGGGTTGGTGAACAGGTACAAAATGATCAGTGGCTTAGAGGTGGGCAAGAATGTGTTTAGCATAGGTGCATTCCTGTGCTGCTCCTTCTCTCAGAATTTTTCTCACTGCAGCCTTTGGTATAATAATCATCGATATAGACAAGGTATTTGTTTTGACACTTACTTGGAAGGGTTAAAT
Source organism: Marmota monax (assembly GCF_021218885.2). NCBI lineage: Eukaryota > Metazoa > Chordata > Mammalia > Rodentia > Sciuridae > Marmota > Marmota monax. The sequence continues at coordinate 3,990,375 of NW_026694479.1, read as the reverse complement.
TATGGTTATTATATAATATAAACCTTACCCTGGTCTTCCATTAAACTTCCAGGTAAACTTGTTTCTTACAAATGCTTAAATCCATTTTTCTAAAAAAAAATATTTGTAATATATATCTTGACTTTGAATGTTGAGATATGGTATAATTTTCTCCTTGTTAGTACAAAGAAAACCTGTCATATGTTAAAAGGTTAAGAATATAAACATGGCAGTATGATCATTGAACTGACAGGCCTGAAGTAAATTTGACACCCATAGAAACAAAATGCTCCAAACAGTGCAAATAAGCCAAGCTCCTCTAGTCTCTTAATTTATTGCAGTAATTTGTACATATACAGTGATGCTAGATAATGTTATTGGTCTAGTATCTGTGCAGCAATGCTTCAAATACAATATAATCCACTTGTTATTTTAAATATATAAATCTGTTGTACCATAGTTATGAACTAGATGCAAATTTCATACTGAGAAGTACTCACAAAACAGATGCTCAGCTGAGTTTATTTAGTCTGTTTTTCTAACAGTTTGAACATTTCTAGTAATCTCTCTTCATTAAACTCCCTGTATATTCCTGTGGTTTACCATCTCTTTTAAAAAAGACAGATATCTTAGGCATCTATTCTCCTATACCTCATATATTTAAACAGTGCTTTATCTTAAATAAACTATAAAACAGTTGAATAATAAAGTAAAAGTAATATTTCACTAAAATGCATTGCATATTTTTCACTTACTATTAAATAACAATTTAAAAATCTTGATAAAAATTTATGCTTGAGCCCTTCTCAGAAAAAAAGGTACAAATTAATGTAAGCTTCAGTTATGCATGAATTGAGGATGCTGGTAGATCCCAGTTTAAAAACCAGTTACATTTATTTTTTATTTTGCATATTTCTAGTCCTTATTATAGACTATTTGCATTATTTTGCTATTAAGGAGGATATTACAACCTGCATAGCTCCTATGACACTCTATTATAAATATTTGTGTTTGTTAAAGAATGAATGCAGAGCCATAGGCTAATTATTTTCATGTCTCCATAATTCACCTTCTGACCTATGTCTGTCCCCTGTTTCAAACTCTTTCAGAATATTTATCTAACATTCTGTGATATACATTAATAATAAAGACTTTTACTAGTGTATGTGGTATGCATATTTATGACTCTGAAGTACAAAATTAGAAGCACTTTTCTGTTGTTACACCAGATCACTTAGGTCTGAAGTGTCTATCAGTCCTGAAAAACATGTTGCTCAGTCCTGGAAAACATGTTGCTCCAATTGGTCATTTTATGTTCATGGTAATGCATTGCAGGGCTAAAAGAAAGGACTGCATAGCTAATCATTTTCAGAGGGAATTAACTATATGAAAGACAGCATAGTTTTTTCTCATTATGACTTAAGGTTTGAAGCAATTTGAAGAAGTATGAGGCAAGAGCAGATGGTACCTTCATTTTTTAAAGTAGTAAACATAAACAAAAGTACTCCTTAGGAATATAGTCCTATGCAAAACAGTCATGTGCATTGTCAGCACTGGGAAGAAGCCCAAATCCCCATGTGTTTTTAAAGTGTAAGATTGCTATGGAAGGAACCATACTGACACCTTTACTCTATTTGTAATAAATAACTGTAATGCATTTGTCATTAACAACCTAAGGGAAAGCACAGATAGAATTAAGCCTTCCCCCTTTGTTTCTTGTCTAACTATATTTTCTTAAGAATAATCTACCTAAATGGATTTAGATATAAAAAAGGATATACTATGACTGTGTAGGGCACATTGAAACCCTTTAGAGAATATATAAATTAATCAGACTGGCTTTTTCATTTTCTGGACTTTGGTTCCAGATTAGCTTTGTTTTCAGCAGGAATGAATGATAGTTCTTGAGTTTTATTACTCTTTAATCTCAAACGTCAAGCTTTATGGCAAAATTTAAAACAAAAATAAAGTGAGAATACTATTTCTTTTCTTGCTATCAGCTTTTAATTCTGTATTGAAATAAGTGTCTAACACTATTTCCACAACAAAAAAAATAAAACAAGTGGGCATATTCCCATCAGTGGGAAGCCAATCACTTTAGAAAAATTTGAATTTTTCAGGTCACTGGAATTTAACAAAGGAATAAACATATCTCCTCTGACCTTTCTGAACTCACATTAGTGCCAGGTGCTCGCCATTGCTGCCTGCCAGCTTCCGGTATAGCAACTCTTTGTTTTTGTTTATTTGTTTGTTTTGTTTCATTTTTTAACTTCCTGTTTTAAAAATTTTTCTTTCTTTTTTTTAAAAAACAATTTTTTTTTGAGAGAGAGAGATAGAGAAAGGAGAGAATTTTTTAATATTTATTTTCCAGTTTTCGGTGGACACAACATCTTTTGTTTTTGTATGTGGTGCTGAGGATCGAACCCAAGGCCGCGTGCACACCAGGCAAGCGTGCTACCGCTTAAGCCACATTCCCAGCCCAAGAAATTTTTCTTTCTTTTGGTTATTTTGTAATGACTTTGCTGTCTCCATTATTATTTAATCCATAATGGTGATTTATTTAAATATTCTTCATAAAGTGTCATAAATTGTTTTAAGACCAAAATACACTATTATTAAAACTATTGCCACCCACAGTAACACTGAATTCAGGCCTATTTCCTTTACATTTTCTTGTATTTGGCCTTGCTTTCTCTGATAATAAAAGTTACTAAATACTATGCAAGGCTACTTGTAATTTGTAAGATCTGGGCTGATACTGTTGTCAGGAAAATTAGAGAAACTCAATCATATTTTTAATTTTCCAAGATGTGTCTAAGGTGTATCTGATTCCCCTCATTCCCAAAGCTAGCTCTTCTGAACCTGGGCAATGCTAGTTTTGAACTGTAAGTCCTCTGTCATTTTGGATGTAAATCTGGTACTTGGTACACATATAGAAGAGTTTTGAGTGACTCCGGTCCCTCAACTTTCCTGCCCTAAATTGCTATATCAGTCATATTTCTAGCATCTGTAAATCTGATGTTTTAATATTCACTTTACCTTGCATATGTTGTTCTGCTCTGGACATCTCTACATAATTGAGCCAGGTTGCCCTTGGCCTCTATCTCTTTAATCGCCTCCCATTCTTGGGAGAGCTGATCGTTTTGTTTTGGGGGCATACCTTCGAAAAATCAGTCAATCAAATCCATAGCACCATAAGCCTCCTTTGTTGGGCTCTCACATTCTGGGCCACTGTATATCTGCCTTAATCACCTCAGAGTTACCAAACAACTGGGGAGAGCTCCCACCTCCCAGAGCCCACTAAAATTATGCAAACTGGTTAATCTAAAGCCTTCTTACCATACTTTGTCCTTTGTTTTTCACTGACATCGAAATAAAGGCTCCTCCACTTTCCCTTCTTTTCTGACTTTTGACAGATCCTGGTATTTTTTCACCTGCCCTTCCCTGTGGTATGGAATGCCCCTTCTTTTTCAGAAATGCATTGAACTTAATTTTTCAATTATATTCATTTACTGTTTTGTTGATCTTAAATACCTTAATTTTTCTAATAACACATCATATTTTAAAACTATTATGTGCATGCAAAATGAGATTTGGATATCTGAATATTGGTTGTCTGATGCTTTGATGGCTGTCTATCTCCTGTTCTTGAGAATTATGATAAGGAGAAATGTCATGGAACCCTAGAGCCAAAGGAAGCCAGAGGGATAGCATATTAGTCAGCTTTGTGTTACTATAACTAAATACCTTAGATGACTAATGACTACATAATATTAAATAGCAGGTGAACCCGAAACATGAAAAAATTATTGAATGGCTGCTGGGATTTTTAAATCTTATAAATGTCTATCTGACATACTGTACTGAATAACTCTCAGGAATACCCTTCAGCCAACTCCTACATGAAAGGAGTTCCTACAGTTGTGCTGTGTACTAGCTACACAACTGTATATTTTAATCCTGAAACATACTTTGTCAAAAGGGTGAGAAACTGAGTGTAATTACTGAAATTTTATGAAAGTAATATTTGCCTACACATGTATCAGTAGTGTTCACATATAATGTAAGCCATAAGCTCATCAGATCTCATCCTGAATCATGTTAAGGGACTAGATACTGGCTACCAATAATAATCCATTATACGAATTGGATGTCTCATAGGACTCCTTTTATACATCTAAGATACAAAGTTGTAAGTGTTATCATGCATGTTTATTATATGCACATTTATGACTCTTAAACTCCAATTTCTGTGAATAGCAATATTATGGAAACATGCATATTAAATTGCTATTTATTCCTCATCGCTAAACCATTGGAAGAACACAGGGCTGGGATTATGAATGCAATTTCTGAAATCATGCAGCAGCAATTGGAAACATCTTTCAACAAATTGGGAAATTGGATTGACCAAATCATAAAATATGCCAGTTGTATGGAAGCTTAAAGATTTTTAAATATGCTGCTTTTAGAGCTGTGCTAATTATGTTCTTATATGCTTATAATTTTTTGATATACATGTATCCAGAGTTCTTGAAATTTAAATTTGTTTGGTGCACATTTATAAATGTGTATTTCTGAGAGTTTGTTATGAGACAGAGCTGTGTTAGGTTGAACAGAGGTGGGGTGGTACTTCCTGGGGAGTTACTGAGGAGTTTTCTGTCTGGAGTTATCGCCAAACTATAATATTTAATGCATACATTTATGAAAGAAAAATGCTAACATTCAAAGTCTTCTCTAGTATCTAATGAACGAAATATATTTCTAAAGAGTGGCTTTTAAAAAGGGAATTTCTACCTTTTAACACAAATCTAAAGCATTCCATTGAACCACTGAATATCCAAATATGCAAAGCAAAGAGCCTTTGGATAAACCTGACTATAAAGGCATTACATCTCACAGCTCTGGTTGGATAAGGAATACATTAGGAAGTTAAAAGTTCCCACACGTGTTCCATTTTCTTTTGGCAAATTGGTCAAAGAAAGTAATTTGAAAATGCAGTAATGATGTCCTTCTGACCAATAGTTCTTGTGGTGACTGGTCATAGTTCTGGGATGGACTGAAGGGTTCATTCAACTTGTTACCTTGTCTTTGGGTAGAATGTGGGCCATTTTATTCAACAGAATAATTTCTTTCCTGTGTATAATAACCTCTTGGGAAGAAGATTTCAGAATTCAGCAGTAACTCATCAAAGTAACATTTTGGATCTAATTAGACAAGTAATAAAAACTAATTGCAGTAAACTTTGAAAACAGGCACAAACTAAAATATAAGAGATTCAATGTGAAATATCCATCAATTGATAAGCAGACAGAAATGTTGTTAAACATCTTGTATATAGCTTTGTACATATGTAGTCTTCAAGTCCATTTATTTCTATTTAGAAATACATTTTGAATAATTCTATGACTTTAAATATTTTGTAGTGTTTATGTATTGAGGGAGACAAAAAGAAAACAACATACCCCAAAAAACCAAGGGCAAGGTACTTTTCTTCCTTAACCAAGATTTAAACATTTGCAATATAAGTTAAAAGTGTTAACAAAAGGAGACAAAATGTCATCTTTAGTTTTCATAAACAAAAGATTAGAAGATACAGCTTATAAATGGAGGTGATAGGGCTTATTCATACTGAATCTCAGATTAAATAGCATACCCAACTGGCAACTGATGTGTCTGGTTATATTGACTCTTCTTCTGCAAGACTCCTATGGGAACAACATCAAATACCAGAGGAGTAAAATGCTATCTCTAGGAGAACTCACTCCTAAGTAAAGGTAGGGCTCTCATAACCTTTTCCTGATCTGAAACTTACTAAAGTCAGTCATTTTTCCATGAGAAGTAGATGTGATAAGATGGAGAGAAGCCAGGAATGTCAACTAAATTATCTCGAGGAAAATATTAGGACAAACAGAGAAAATGTCCCCTGTCATCTGCACCAAAATACAGCATTATTTTTAGTGGTTGTGTAGGATTTTGTTAAACAAATATAACAGTGATGTCTAATCCTTTCTTGTTGGATATCTTACAGTGATTTTTTTTTGATACTTTGTGATTTTAAAATGTTCACTACTGGGGGCTGGGGATGTGGCTCAAGTGGTAGCACACTTGCCTGGTATGCACAGGGCGCTGGGTTCGATCCTCAGCACCACATTAAAAAAAAATAAAGATGTTGTGTCCACTGAAAACTAAAAAATAAATACTAAAAAATTCTCTCTCTCTCTCTCTCTCTCTTTCTTTAAAAAAATATTCACTACAATAAGCAGCATTCTGATATATATCTTTCATTCTATGTCATTGTATTCCTTTATAATTATTTTTTAAGGTTAATTCCTAGATGTTGAATTGCTAAATATTTGTTTAAAAATTTCTCTCTAAAAAAGCAGTCAGCATTTGAATACCCATAGAAGTGTTTGGAATTATCAAAATCACAAGAAGTTTTTGGAATCTTATCAGCCTTGATACTATGTTTAATCATTCTTCTTAATCTTTGTAAATGTCCAAATATTTTAAAGACCCAATGTAATTTTCTTAGTTATTTACTTGATTAGTGTTGATATTTAACATGTTTTATATATTCAATTCAATAGAGCATATAGAAAATATGCTCTATGTAGTTGTTATGATTTTTATTACATAATGTAATATATAGCAAAATCTTTTGCAAGGTTAAAATGCTTTTTAGAAATTTCAATAATAATTGTAATACGTATTCACTCTTATATATCTTATGTACAGTATGTTCTATTTTTACCCTGAGTGCTGAAGATATCATCTCTAAAAAAATCTGACAGTAAGTTTGATTTTCCCCAAATAGAATTGCAATCCATCACAAACCAAACTTGTCAATAATATTAATTTTAAGAACTGCACATCTTAATGAATCTGAGAAGGTATTTAGTTTTTGTCTCTCTGTGGCTTTTTCCTTTCTTTTTAAACCTCCAGTACCAACACTTAGTTCATTTTATCTGTTTATTTCTCTCATGAACTAACGCCAATTCCAGCATATGAAACCTGGGCAGTGCATTTCACTGCCAACACACAATACTGCGATCTCTTCACCTAGTCCTTGAACTTTGCAAGAAGAGTGTTTTTGCTTTCTAATCCTTTGTGGGAAAATCTTATTTATGGCTTCCATCAACTGGTGTGCTCTAGTTCTATTTCCTTTTCACATCAAAAATAAATATTTCTCAGAGCATTGCCCATCATTGAGTTGAGTCCCCTTTGGCTACCATGGAAAACCGTGTTGCCTTATCTATTTTACGTGATCTGGCACGACCTTCCTACATTAACGCATGGCCTCATTACAAACACTGAGCATTTTGTTTCCTCTTTAATTCTCAGTGGGGCACAAATATATTAACCCATGACATTTTTCCTAATAGAGATCAGAGAATGAAAGTAATGCACTGAACTTGACATTAGCATTCAATGGGTTCTTTTGCTTCAAAATGGCCAGCAATTATTTTGAAGTAGTTTGTTGTTGTTGTTGTTTTTTTTTTTTTGAAAGTTGTCTCTAGAAAAGAAAACCATGCAAATAGATTCCAAAGTCAGTTACCATCATTACTTGTGCAATTTGGCCACTGGTCATCTAATTTTACTTTAGTCTCTGAGCACTGGGTCAGGCCACAGGGGTGGTTTTCCTCTGGGAAGCACAGGGAATGCTGATGTAAGAGCACCCAGAAACATACTCTGTGCAAGCCCAGTGCAGTTGAGTGAGTTCATGGTTAAAGCAGAAAATACATGGAAGGGCATAAAAACCGTTTGGTATCCAAATGATTTAGGAGTACAGAAGTGCAATATCTACTATCACATTTATAGGTCTTGGCTTTGAAATATTGTCCAGTTTCTTTTTCCATCTCAGTCACTAGCTGAGCTACCGGGAGGAAAGTAATACTTATCTCTCTGAGGCCTTTGGGGCTTATTCATTCTTTTAAAAGTGGGAGCTTTGGAGGAAAATCATTAGTCATTGCTGGGATACTAAGGAGAGGAAACCTCATCCACTAAACAATGACCATTTTGCCTTTTGCAATGAACCATTGGACTGGGGATTTTTTGTTGTTGTTTCTTTGAGCTGAATGAGGTTATTCATCACTTTATCTCCCCCCAGGGCTAGTTACTTTGGAGCTCACTGAATAAAAGAAAAGGAAGAAGGAAATAAAAGAGGGGGAGAGTGCAGTATTTTCACAGCCTCCTAATTATAATGATTTGTGAGTTACTAAACAGAAGTAGTATCAGATATGTGTGCCACATGAATCACTTTATTAGTTTTGAGATATATTGGACTCTGTGTGGATGAACTTTGGTCTCACAAGTGGTGGCTGTGCGCCAATAGCTTCACACTCAACTTAAGATATAGCACTCTTGTTCATAGTGGTTCTCGGGCTATATAAAATCTAGACTCTCGCCTCCTGTCTCTCAGCATTTCAACTGTACTACCTTTTCTGTATGTGAACTATACCAATCTTATGACCACCTAAGCCTCCTTTAAGAAATTTTACAACTGGATCCATATTATTACTCTGATCAAAAGTTAAAGTTTAGTTAGGGGGAGGGGAGCTTTCCCCACTATTCCAAATAACAGTACTTCCCTTTCACATACTCTGTCACAAAATTCTGTTTTTGTTTCTTTGTGGCAATGTGATCACTTATGTGTATACCTGTTAGTTGACTGTCACCATAACTACTGTGAAATCTTAGAAAGCAGGTACCTTATCTGTCTTGTTCCCAGCACTTCTTTCTAGCTCCTCGAAGAGTGCTTGGCATGTAATTGGTCCTCAACACAGAGTTGCTGAATGAGCACATGCTTCTACAATCTGCTCAGCTACACAATTTTATTACCCAGACATCAACTATTTCAAGACCGCTGCTGACAAATCCAAGAGAGTCCAGACAAATAAATCTTATTTCTCTAACTACATCAAAATGTCCAATCCAAGATGAAGTTGACATCCTGAGATTCAGGGTTGAGTTCCTTCCTTCTTCCAACAATTTATGTTGAATACTTCCTTCATTCTGGGTTGTGGTGACCCAGTGGTCCAAAAGATAGATATGCCATTTGACTTTAGAGTGCTTACAATCCAAATTTGTAGGAAAGAAACAATTAAGTAAGCAAATATAATGCAGTATGAAAAATTCAAGTAGAAAGAAAAGATGATACAACCTGGGCCAGAGCATGTTCTGTATCTCATGGAAATTGGTGATGACAGATACTTTAAATGGGCGGGGGGAGTGGTCAGCCTAAAGATTTTAAAAAAATAAGAAGCACTAAAGTGTTTGGAATTTAGCTAAGGAAATGAGAAGCACTAAAATTTTTAAGCAAGGGATAATACTATGTGGATTTTAGAGACACGTCTCAGCTGCATTATTGAAAACAAAGTACTGAAGCTAAACTTGAAGTAGGAAGTTAGCAGCTGTCACTGCCAATTAGAAGCTCTTGTGTTTATCCAGGCAGGGTGTGATGGAGCTTAGATCTCAGAAGTCACAGTGGGGAGACATAGAATGACTCTTTTAGAGTTACAATCAGTGAGATTTTTTTTAATTGATCTGATGTGAGAATTTAAAGAGAGGACAGAGCATAAAATCCACTGAGGTATCTGGTTTGTGCAACTGGGTGGCGTTACCCTCCATTCTTTGGTTCAAAAAATAGTCAAACTGACTATGAACTAGCAACTGTTTAGGTATTGGGGATGTGACTATCCAATAACACACAGTCACAAAGAAAGGAAATCAATGGTGAAATATATACCATGACAGAGAGGGTTATGTGCTCTGGAAGAAAATCAAACAGGATAAGCAGGATGAAAATGCCAAGGTGTTTAAGAAACACATCACAAACTAATGTCATCTCAAAGGAAACATGAAACACAATGAGGAACAAGCACATAGAGATGGGGGGATATGCAGAAAGATGAGCAGGTGCAAGGGACCTGAGGCTTCCTGTGTTCCAAGAACAGCTGGAAGGTTGGAATTGTACATAAGAGTAAGCCAGGAAGGCAAGCAATGGGGGAGAGAATAGCTGGGAACCTGATCATAAGGAGTTGCTCCATCATCTGCATTCACAAGCCCCTAAGGCATTTAAGCTTACGCTGGATGACACCTTGGAAGCCATATTGCAGAAGGCACTTGGACGTAGTACAGATTCTGGAACCAGTGACCTTAAGTCTCTTCTATAATCCCTGAGATTCTGTGATTCTTAAACTTAGTCTCTATGGTTCCCTTTGTCACCATTCCCTATGGGTAATAATAGACTTTCTTTATTTCTCCAACATAGGACTGGCTTCTTTTATAAGACCAAGCCAGGCACTTAGCATGATGCGACCTCTAGTAACTGAATGATTTATTGTCAGAGTCCCAGGTACACAGCAAAAGTGTGTTAAAGATCCATTGATGTGAGCATTTTTCAATAAAGTTGATGTGAACTTTCTTGCTTAAAGAAAATATCAAACAATAAAGAAAAAAAAACAGTATAAAAGTAGACCAATGAAGTATTATGAGGTATTAGATGAGCACTGGTCCAAAGGAAAATTGAGAAGAAAAGAGATGCAGTTGGTCCTTTTCTTTCCTTCTGATATACCCTTTGTCCCACTTTCAGTACTTTCTTCTGCTGTTTTTATTAGAAGCATCCAACACATCACTGAAGGCTGTTCCTTCACATGGCTAGCACATCACTACCCAAACCTACCTGTGCAGTTCATTCAGAATATAGATTGTTCCTTTCTATCTTGAAGGTTAGCCAATCTGATAAATTGATCTGTACCATTTTGTCAATCAAATAAGCTAGCTCACCTCTTCCACCACTTCAGTGTAAAATATATAATCCTTAATAACTTATTTTAGACAGTTTCTCCTGTGCTCGTTCTTTTCAGACTGACATTCGAAAATCCAGGTGTCATGTAAAACCAGCAGAGCAGGGTATGTAGCAGGTGGGCTCTAAGAAGCCTGAAGTACATAGCAAAGAAATTTCTACTTATATGCCTGCTTATAGATAGGTCCCTTTATATAGATGCCAAATATTTTTAATCTGCTAGAATAATCCATGATGAACTTCATGTCAGATAGTGGGCAGAATAGAAAGAACTTTATACTTCTACAAATAGTTTACTGATTAGAATCTGGCATGTGTACAAAGCTCCAAGACTTTTCTGTTCAATCTTAGCCAATAGTTGTTTCATTGCTTAAATTAAGTGATTGCCCAGTCTTCCTCCACTGACAACATCAAAACCAAACTAAATCATTATATCAGTCTTAGCAGAGGACAGACAGTGAGCAAGTTATTGCATTTAAATTGCATATACATAACACCAGAAATATATCTCTTTGGTATGGCTTTATTTTAACCTGTTAGTCTTTTTAACAAGGAGTTGGACTGTTTTTGTATTTAATTTAATTCATCTATTTTTTGTGTGTTTTTATCTGGGTTCCCAAAGCCTTCAGGCAATGAGTGAATTTTAATAAGTTACATTTGAAATAAATAAATAATAGTGGTTCATTACACTGGGACTGAGTTTTTTTCATGGTAGAATTAAAATGAATGAATATTTAACACTATTTTTTAAGTCATTCAAGCATGAATTTTATGGGCTATGTTTTACCCTTAAAAATAGTAAAACTATAAAATGTTACTCTTAAAGGGTAATTTTAGAATATTCAATAGGGAATAGCATTCAAATACAGCAATATTCTATGAGGTTATATTCTCTCTCAAATCATTTATGTGATGAAAACCTAGTAGAGCCTATTTATATTCGGGTGTCTATAGTAGGGTTTTTTCCAACCCAAAATGTAATTTTTCTATTTTGTCCAAAAAATGAAAAGAACTTTAAATACTCATCATGACAAGGAAATTATAATCTTAATGATATTAAAGACAGATGTCTGAATTGGTAAGGATTAAGAAGTGAGCCTCAGTTTTTATAAAACTGGTGCCTCAACAAAAATTTTCATTCTATCGTGTTTCAAGACAATATTTATGCTTCTTATTTTTTCTCCTTCAAAGACAGAATTTTGGCACAGTTCCTGGAATAAGAATGGGGTAGATAAATGCTCACTCTAGAACATTAGATGGACGTATTTTCTGCAAATGGATCCAATGTCTGAATACCAAAGATATTTTAATTGCTTATTCACAACATTTTAAACTATCTGATAAATGTTCATTGTAAAGATATTCTTAAAATCATTTTTCAAAACAGAAAAATGCTATATCCGACCACTGAAGATCATTAAAAAAGAATTAGAGTTAAAATTTAAGTAGACATATCCTTTGGAGTAGTACTATTTATCATTATATTTATGCATCCACATATATTATATGTAGTTTACTATATTTACAAATATTATGGACATATATAATATAGATCTTTCATTATTAAATATGAGTGAAATTAAGAAACGCGTTCCTTTTCTTCTCAAAGATATACTAAGTCAGATATTTTTGGGGTATATCTGCCTATGCATTGTTAATATGCAATGCTCTTATGGTTCAAACAAGGAAACAGAGTATTTCTCATTATAAGAAATACAAGCACATCATTTCTAGTGCTTGTGAAGTGTGGCCTTTTTCTCAAATATTTGAATTTAGAATCCTATACTTTTTACCGGATGCTCCATTATTTTTAAATTTCAGCCCATAAAAGCAGACTGTTTTTCTCAATGATGTGTAGAGGCTACTGGAGTTAGAATTCTTCAAGGCTTTCTGGGAACAATCACAATTTTCTTTTTCCTGGAACTTTTGATCCAAGTGTATTGATGTAAACCAGAGGAAAACTATTGCCATATTAGAGAACTATGGATCTACATGGACTTCCCTTTGCATGCAGAACCACAAGTGCAGATCAGTGAATCATAGGACAATGTTCTATCTTCAAGGTATTTCTGCTTTATCCTAAGTCTAGATCCACTGCAAGCTTTGCAGAGGAGGAAAGCAAGGGGTGATGTAAAGTGAAACAAGTAAAGGCTGGGCATCAAATAGCATCAAATGGTTGTGAATCCTGGTCACAACCACTTTCTGATGTGAATCTTGGAAAAAAGTCATTTTAGTCCACCATATCTCAGTTTCCCATTACATGAAATGAAGACATTAGCATTTATTTCACAAGGCAGATATCAATATGAAGAAAACAATATGTGTAATAGATATTTGATGACTAGTAGTTTCTTCTTGAAGCCCCCAAATGCTAGTGGAAAATATAAATAATTAGCAAAGTAGGTGAAAAAACTTGAAAAATCTTTTAAAAGTAACTGAGATTAAACAGGGATTCAGGTTAAGGTAACAAATTTCTGATGAAGTTTGAGATTCACGAAAAGGTAGGGTGATCAGTGCAAGTTGGAAAGTATAAGGAGAGCAGCCACTGATTTTTTATTTTTTTCTCTCAGAATTTTGTGTGTTGACCAAAGGCAGGAGCTGAGGCCTCCTTGGTGAAGGCTCTAGTCCTGAGACAGTTTGTTGTATTGAAGCAGCTGAAGAAGAATCTGTCTTACAAGGGACACTTGAGTCCCACAGTTCCATGTCCAAAGAGGACTATGTCATAGCCAAGGAGGGCCAGTTTCACTGGAGAGAACAGCTGTAAGAATTAAATGAGATAGTTCACTAAAGTACTTAGTGTTGTACCTGACATATGGTAAACAATACATGTTGATTGGCGATGTTCTTATTATTGTCATTCACCTTGCCAATTAGAGTGGAGACCAGATGATTAAAATGTGGGGAGAGACAGTTGTCTCAGTATTTGTTGGAGGGATAGAAACAATGATGTCAACTAAGACTTTCTAGAAAAGGTAACAACCTAAGTTAAAAAAAAATAAATACAAACCTCGTGAAATTCAAGTAAATAAGATGTAGATACATATTTTGAGCCCAGAAGGTACTGTAAAGTTCCTTACCTCCTGAGATTTTGTGATCTTTTTGTTTGATTATTTTCTAAATGGCCTCAACAAAGGTAGGAACTCAACTAACACTCTCAGATGAATGGATTCCTGAATGCATGAATAAAGTTCCAGGAATGGAGAAGAAGGTTGGGCATATTGGTCCCCTCATCTTATCTGAGAGTTAGTCAAGGTTCATAAACTAAGTCTTTTGTGGAAACAGGGAAGGAAAAAGGAAGACTGCTTTTGCAGTAACACTCACTTTCATGCTGGTTGTGCCATCTTGATTCCTGGGGCACATCATGCACCTGTTGCAGAAAGGTTAGGTATGTGAGCAGCCACGTTGGCTCACAGGCCAGTGCAATTGCTTTGGATCCATGCTGATTATCGTATATTAATTTGTGTTTGTTCATAAAGACAAATAACTTTTAAATATGAGAAATCTATTGTGGCCTTGGAAAGTCTGTTTCTTATATTGGATTTGTTTGGAAAACTGATTCTGATGTTAGTATTATTATAAGTTATTTTACATGTGTGTTTCCTTTTTAATTTATTGAGATATGAGTGTCTCCTTATATACCATTTATTTTCAATTTTGTAATACCAGAATGGACTCTTGCTACACTAGAGAAACTGCCTCTGGCTGTATTCCAGTCATCTGATTTTTTTCACAGCTTCTGGACTGTGTATCGATCTGGTCACCTAAGGTGAGAGAAAAAACAAGCTCAACAAAAATTGTATTCAAAGCTCCTGTGATCATTTTTTCCCCCTTTTGTGGCAGCAGGAGGACAATGGGGGAGGGGATATATCTCCTTCTCACTAGGGAAAATGAGAAAATCACAGCCACACACAATTTATGTAGGTCATGCTCCTACTGAAAGGAGAATAAGTCTATGTCCATTTCCTATAAAAAGAAAGCAAAATTGGCCCAATCCAAAATTGAGCCCTTTGTCTACTTCAAAAACATTTTATCTAACTGAAAAATCAAGCAGTTTCTATAATGTCAATTATTGAATCAGAGTATTTGCACAAATGAAAAAACCTATGGAAAAGGGACAAGAATTCTATTATCCTATTGGCAAATAGTTTAATAAAAAAATTTACTGGTACAGATTACCTTTAATTTGGAATAAATCCAAAATTATGAAGCAATGTGGAAGATAATGGCATTGGATAAATTACCTAATAGTTTACTTTGAAGTGAACTTTTACATCAATAAATACTATTTATATCAATAAATATTACTTTTTTAGTATAAACATATTTCTCAAGTGTTCAATAATAATATAGTAGTAACCAACAACATTGAGAAAATTTATTCTTGTGGGATTTTTGGCTACATTGTCTTAGGGTAGGCCTCCTCCTTTTTTTTTTTTCTTTGTAGTAAGCTATTTTGGATAAAATAAAATTATTTTCAACATCTTCAAATAGAATCTTTAACTCTCTCTCAGACAATGGGGTTGAAGGTCAGGACAGCAGACAGTGAAGAAATATGGATGTGAGCAGAAAACACCAGAGAGAAAACAAGAGGAACAAAGGGCAGGAAATTAGGGTGGTCAGAAGGCGCTAAAGCAGACAGAGAAGGGCATGGGATTAAAGCTGATAGCACAAACATGGCTCAGGAGTGCAATTGTGAGACAAGGTGGGCCAAAGATCACCTCAGGAGGGTTCAGGGCACCACCCTGACATTGACCTAGAACTGAAAAAAGATTACAAATGGAAGCAAAAAGGGAAACTTTTTTTTTTTTGAAACTCTTGCTAAGCACCCACTAGTCCATCATTCTTATCCAATGACCTCTACTTCTTCTTACTTTGCAGAAAAATAAAGGCCATCAAAAGGAAAGATTCCCTCCTCTTGATCCTCCATTTTTTCCAAAACCTTCAACACATCTACATGCCACCAACTCCTCTTTTTCATCAGTGATCTCTCCAACTGTTATTATAGCCACTCACTCCCGTCATTTCTGAGGCTTTATTTCATAAGTCATATTGTTTTTCTCTACTTGACTCTCCCTACTTAATATATTCCTTCCACATGGAAGATGCTCAAAGAAAAATATGCTTGAATTTCATAAAACAATAGGGAAAGGAACAGGAGACAAAGTTTATTATGCAGTTGCTTATATATATTTCCCCTTTAGCTACAGGCTTGATTCTTTTCCCTTTCGTAGCTCAAAATGCATACTTGGTTGCCTACCGACATTTTGCCTCTCTTTTATTTTATGTTTTTCCTGAAATAATACTAATTTCCTTCAGCTATCCACTAAATGTGACCTTGGAATTGGATTCTTTATAATAGTACCTGATTTTATTTTTCTTTCTGGTTCTTATTTTTAGTTAGTTAAGTTGGTCTTAAGAAAGTGAAATACTCAAGTTATAGTCCATTCTAGTGGGTGGGTGCTATGGTGGACCATCTAATTTCATCTGGAATGTAAATTAAGAACTTTGTATGTAAAAACTATCTGCAGGTCCTGGGGGAAACAATTTTAGGATGAGTCCTGGCATGAAGATGGCAAAGCTCGAAGAGAAATGCCCTGGTTACACTGAAATACTGAATTAAATGACCCTGGAGGTTTTATTTCCTCTGAATTCCTATTATATGGCATCATAAATCTCTTCATACAACAGCTATTTTGAGCTGGATTTCTGTTGCTTTTATCACCAAACCATCTCAGTTTCCATGTAGCTCTGTTGGACTACAATTTTACTTTTTATTTAATCCCCCTGCCCAATCCAAATTTTCACCCCACAACTCTCAAAGAGATAGCTCTGACTAAGATCACCTGTGAATTTTTGTGAAGCCCTACATAGGATAGGATTTTCTGCTTTTATTAGTTGATTCCTCAGCACTCCTTACATCTTGAAATGTTAGTTCACAATGGAATTTTTGGCAATATAATTCCTAGTTCTTTTCTTAATCTTAAAACTCTTCCTTTTTCTAAGTAATACAGCAACACAGCACTCCTACAAAAGTGTAGATCTGCGAATCCATTTTTCCTTTTGATATCTCTTTTTGTATGTATCTCAATGTCTTCAAGTAGTTGTGTCCGAAATTGGCTTTGTCTTGCTGCTGCTTCTGGATTTCAACTTCTGCATATTCTCTTTCCTATTTAATTATTCTACCAACTATTCAGTTACTCCTGAAAGAAACTTGTCATCCCAAATTCCTCTTTCCTCTATTCAGTATCTACTAGGTGCCTAGGTTATTTAAATCCTTCCAAAACCAGTTCATTCCTCTCCATTTCTAAATCAGACTCTATGAATTTCTCTCCTACACTCACAACCTCTAAGTACTTCCCAATCTCTATTTCTATGCCCTTATAATTTATCTTTTAATAGATGTTGTCAGATAAAATAAATATTATAAATCAAAATATAATTATTACTCCCTGTCTATAAAAATATTCATTTGCATACTATTTTCTATGGTATTGGGTAAATACTTCTTGAAAGTGCATAAATTTTGCCATTATTTTAACTTTTACCATTGTTTGGCTTATTTTCTGGTCCACATATGTTCTATTGCCTCTGTAGTAGCCATTTCAAAGTATTAAATTCGCTGCTTTGCTCTTATCTATTTTCTATGTTTGAAATACTCTCTTCCTGACGTCCAATTAAATAAACTCTATCTCATCTCAAATTTTAATTCTGTAAAGCTGCTTCTAAGCATATTTGATCTCTTCCTCCTTTTGATCATCTCTGCCAATTATAAAAATGTATATTGTAGCATTTAACACATTATTCACATGACATAATTTACATGGGGTCTTCCCTACTTGACTTTAAGTTCTTTCAGGAGAGCTGTAGTTTTATTTATCACTGAATTTCCCCATTTACGTTTAAAAGTGAAAGGTATAAACAGCTCTGTGTTGGTCAGCTTTCCATGGCTGTGATGAAATACTGAGAAAAAAAACTTGAGGAGTTAGAAAGGTTTCAAAGGTTTTAGTGCAGAGTCCCTAGTTTCCACTGCTTCTGAGCTTGTACCAAGGCAGCACATCATGGTAGGAGAACATGTGGCAGAGCAAAGCAGTTCATTTGGTGGCAGCTGAGGATCTGAGAGCAAGAGGAAGGGACCTACTCTCCCCTTCAAGGTCAGGCCCCCAATGACCTAACTCCCTCCCACTAGGCCCCGCCTATAAAGGTTCCACTACCTCCCACCGGAACCACAGACAGGCACCTAACTTTTAACACATGGATCTTTGGGGGGATATTTAAGATCCAAAATTTCACAGACTTAGTTTCTTCAGCAACATTCTATTAAGCTCAGTAATTAAAAAAAAAATCTAAAGCATCTGCTAAAATGAAGTTAGTAGTTTTATGTTACAGACTTATTTTAATCAATATGTAGCACCTGCCTGAAACTTCCTATTGGGAAGGATTCCAAAGGTACATATAATCTCAGCTGGAGGGCATCATGGTCATTTAGCATGAGCAAGGGGATTTTCTTTCTTGTGTTCTCAAGTTTTTTGTTCCTTAATATAGTCAATATGTTTGGTAGTCTGTTCAGTATCTAACATTATTAGAACTACATAATTATTTTAAGCAATGGACTCAGAAGAAATATATAATCTCCTTGACTTAGATGACTTTAGAGATAATGGGTATTTTAAATATAAAAACTCAGACTCAATATGGAGAAAATATTTTTCCTATAATAATGTAGTCCTTTTAGAACCCAGGTTTTTTGATGTCCAATACAAAATTATGTTACCATTGCCCACTGTGGGGGGCAGGATAAAGGAAATATGGTATTAGAATCCTAGAAACTGAACATGTATCTGCTCTTCCTTGAAAATCACTTGGGTTCATCTGAATTCAAAAATATTAGGTGATTCTACTCCTTGTTCTGGTAGAGCCCTAGTTGTTCCATTTTTGAGGGTGATGTGTGTGAATTATGTCAGTCACCAGCGACTACACAATTAGTTTTTGTGGTAGAAAACAATCTGTAGTTCATTGGATGTAGCTGATAGTGATTAAGATAGTGGTGTTCCTAGTTTAGTTTCACCAGTGAAAAGTTGTTTGACCTTGGGATATTTATACACTTTTCTGCTTTAATTATTTACCTGTATCAATAAAAACAAATAGCTTTTAAATGTGGAAAACTGTAGTGACTTACTTCATGGGTTTCTTGTTCATATTCCATTAACATCGGTAAAATGCTTAAGAAAATGTTAGTTATAAATGTTAGCTATTAATCTGAATGTAAGGGACCAGTCTTCACAGATTTATCATGTTTCTGCATGATTTGTGGGCAGAGACATCCATTGTCCTTTTTCTACATTATATTTTCGAGTATGTTTCTATTGCAAACAGCTTAAAAAGCAGATCGAATTATACCCTGTTTGATTCAAATGTATGAATTGTCAAGATCATTGTACTGTCATGTGTAACTAATAAAAAATAAATAAATAAATAAAGCAAGCAAGCAAGCAGAGCGAAGGCCTCTACCTAGAGCAGAAAGCAAGTTTGCGTATTTCCCATTATTAAAGATTCAGATCCTCTAATTTCAGAGTTTTCCATCCTTAATGCAATCCACTGTGTGAGCAAGTGTCATCTGGAGCTCTTGGCATCACCCTGTGATGGGTTAGGGGAACCAATTCACATGTTTACACACTAGCTACTGCCATTCAAATGAGGAATAAGCTTTCCTTTGCATCTGACCTAGACACTGTCACTGCCAGCACCCACTAATCTGTGGCACACTAACTTGTTAGAGTAAAAGTTCAGTAATCTCGGACTCTTCCTACTTATTGACAAATAAACCCTGTTTATATTTCTAAGGTTAACTCTAATAATTTGTTAATTTCAATGAGTTGTTTTCCTCATTTGAATGCGCAGTTATTTCTGATCAAGTGATCATCAGTTTGAATTTTCAGATTATGCAAGTTAATAGCAGAGACCCACAAGAGGTCAAAGCACTCATATACTTATTCTTTAGATCAAATTGTTAGTTCTTAATTAAATGGAGAAATATTTAGAAACTGATTCAGCCATTTTGGATTTTTATTTCTATGGTGGATGTTATGCATTGTGACAAATATCTTAGTAAATGATTCCACTACGTAGAACACCATCTTTAACTATTGGTCTAAGTACAACTCATTTGCAGTTTTTGCGGCATGATGAGCATGCCATTCTCTAACATTTTGCCTAATCATCTGAATGATTCATTAAGAGCATCTTGTACTCTCTCATATATTTACCTGAGGTTCATCTTAGGTTCCTGAAGGGCAAGGAACATTTATGAACAAATGTAAATGGCATCTATAATACCAACAACATTCTAGGCAGTCGGCAGATGTTTATAAAAACATTCTTTCTAAATGCTATAAATTACTTAGTGTCATGTTTCCTTTTGCAGAATCATCTGAAAATTTAGAAGAACTAAACAAAATAAAAAGAAAAATTTGATTGTCCTTTTTTTAAGTTGTCATCCTCAAAATGATTCAATAAGAATATGAATGAAGAAAGGATAAAAATAGCATATTCAGCTTCTTGATTTAATTACCTGTGAATGCTTATTCATCTTAAGTGAGAATCACAATAAATGTCACTACTCCGTAAAATATGAGGGAAAATATCTTGATTCTAAACTAAGTTGTACTCTGAGGTTTACTATGAATGAGGGACTGAATGCATACTAGACTGATGGTGAGACCCTGGGGCAACAAGGACTCTGGAGACATCTTGGAGGAAGTTCCATGAAGCTGGAGTTTTATTAACTTGAAAAGTAGACCATGACACTTAGCTCTGAGCCACTTCCCTGAGGCTGCTCCTTTGGCAATGTTGCAATAATAGCACCTTTATATCTAAAACCAAGGGCTGGGAACTTCTCATCCATGTTGCTTACAAGCAATTCTCACTGGAAGATAAACATAACCCTAGGCCTTGCCTCATAATGAGTATGTCATGGGATGTGAATCAGACAGCATCCCCTATTTCTGTGTCTGTGGAAGGATAGTTTCAAAGTTGAATTCTGGGGGAATCAGGACCAGTAGAAAGTTTCTAAATAGGAATCTTCAAGGGGCACAAGAAGATGTTTCCTACGTTCATTGAACACCCTAGCAACTCTTTCCTCACCATTCTCTTCCAACCTCTTCAGGGTTGATATGGCAGGTAGACAGGGATTCTGAAAAGTTCATGGTATCACTTTATCTAGTTTATTTATCAATTCTCATAAATAAAAAAATTATCTATTATATAGAATCTTACAGAACTTCCCCAGGTAGAATATTATATCTAAGCCAGATCCTCTTGAGAAAAATGAGTGTCATAGACACTGCCATACATTTTGAGTTAGAATTCCTGCCTATGGCACAGGACTTGTGAAGGGGATATACGGCAAAAATTGTTCTAGAAAATGAAGATTAGAAGGGAGATTAACTTTAATATTGATGTAAGAAGACACTAAGCAACAATGTTCTGAAAACTTATTATTACTAAGGCAATCTGCTGCATTAATAAAAATGTGTATTTGAAATTTATCTTTTCAGTTACTTTTTCCATGTTAATATTTACAGAACTATTATTAGGAAAAAATCATTTAAATTTGGTAGCCATTTGGAAACTGGTCTCTCTTATCCACCAAAGCAACCGGAGTGGAGTTGCCTCCCAGGCAGTTGATAACAGGTGATCATAATTAACACCGAAAGACTTACCAAGGTGGAAAAAATGCCAAGTTAACAAACATAAGCAGGTGAACTTGACTCAATGAGCAGTGAAAAATCTCTGAGGCAAAAATGGTCCATTTTCCCATCATTGATTTTCACTGTCTGTTGAACCATGTTTCTCAATTTATTTTCTCTTGCTTCTCCCTGGTTTGAGTAGGTTCCCTCATCCTGTAGAGGCTTTGCTGACCCCAGTTACTACACAATTATGGAGAACTATGAAGACAGGCTTTTGTATACTGTAAATCATACACAAAATATACACATAGACTCCAGCTCATCCTGGAAAAAAGTTCTCTCCAGATCAGGTATCAGAGATCATGTTGACATGAGGATTATTTGAAAAAAGGAAATATGTTTATATTATGTCCTAAAGGTGGCATAGTTTAGCATCACATAGTTTTCAGGGTTTCTTCTCATAAATCATATCAGGTTCCCATCTCTGATCATATCAATAGGCCACATAGAACGTCAGGTAACCATAAACACTACTAATCCCCCGATTACCAATAAGAAGTGCTAATGTACATACTGTAGCTAGGGAAGAAAAGGGGAAAAGTTGGAGCTTTTCCCCTGGGACCATGGGATAAAAATTGAAAGGTAAAATAAAGGGCAAGAAACAGAAAAAAAGTGGCTGTGGCATTTTAACATAAATTTCACCACTTGTCTTAAATTAGAAGACTTTTATAGTAACATCACAATGACCATCTGCTGTTATACTATAAGTATCCTTCAGATAGTGACTTATCTACATTATTTATATATATGCCATATTATTTATATCAGTCACCAGGACCAAACAGAGTACCCAGAACATAGTCCCCTCTGAATGAATAGTGACTGAATATGTGAATAAACTCGTGGATCTATACAAGTATGATTGGATTACAGATGAGATATAAAGCACTTTTTGAATGTTATTTATAGGAAGTAAAAAAAACAAAAGAAACAGAAGTCAACTAACTTATTAATATTGTATTATATGTTAAATAAATTAATAAGCACTTATTTAGTGTTGTTATTTTGTCAGAAGAATGAGAAGCACAAATTCACTCATGGAAATAGACATGCATATACATGCACACACACACGTGACACTTGTTTTGTTTTGTTTTGTTTTAGTTGTCAATAGACCTTTATTTTATTTATTGATATGTGGTGTTGAGAATCAAACCCAGTGCCTCATACATGCTAGGCAGGTGCTCTGCCACTGAGCCACAATCCCAGCCTGACACTTGGTTTTAACTTTCATAATTTTACATTTCACAAGAGTTTTTTCTTAAATTATCTCATTGAGAGAAACCTGTTGATGTGTTTATACTTCTAAACTGCACCAAACAGATGAAGTGCTAATCATAATTATGTTTGCTGAACATATCAGAAGTCCACTAAAATTTACATTTGATAATGCTTAAGCCGTTTTGCAATTTATATATGTTCGCCTTAAACTAATATTGATAAAAGTTGTTCTACTAACAGTGGAGACATTCCCTATTGCTAAATAGGGAACTGTATTATTCTTAGCTTGCATATTTTAAATAATACTACTTAACCAGATTTTTATTTATGTCAATGTGCATAAAAGAAAGCAATATGAATGGGACCTTTCAATCAACAATACATATTGGCAAGATTGACTTTACAAGGTTCAAGGGAGGGGGAAAGGGGGAGTTTAGTTATCTTACATTTACCTGAATGTTACAAAGGCAGCTAATTATAACATGCCATATTCAAGCTAGTGTTCAGATACAGTGAAAAGTCCATCCAAATTCTCACTGTGTTAGAATGATGAGAAACCAGTGGACATATGGCAGTGATTAAGGGGTGCTCTTGATAAATAATGAGTAGAAGCAAGAGATTCTAGCTTTTGTGTAGGACAGAAGGGAACAACAGAATTATATAGCCCAATATATGACTTGTTCTGAAAATGTAAATCTTACAACAGGGGTCGAGAACAGGAGTTGTTAATGAGAGCTCTGAGCCAAATCTGGTCTACTTTCCATCTAGGGAAAACCTGTGTTGTGATCTAATAATAGCTTTATCATGTTTAAATGGATAATAATAATAATAATAATAATAATAATAATAATAAAAACAATAATAATAATAATTTATGACTAAAAATATAAAAATATAAAAATTTCAATGTCTATAAATAAAGTTAAACTTCAACATCACCACATAGATTTTCTGTGTCCATGTTTCGCCCCCAAAACAAAGGAGAGAAGTTTTGATAGTGACTGCATGGCCCACAAATCTTAAAATATTTAACCTATCTGACTCTTTACAGAAAAATTTGGCAACCATTATTCTAGAAAAATGAAAATAAAGGGGGAATTATAATAAAGTATATTTAGTCAGTATTTAGCCAAAACCTAAATTTGAAATTGCTTTAATTCACTCTTATATTTACTGTTGAAGTCAAGATGAAACATATTTTTCCACATACCTACTTTTCTTTTGTTTCTTAGTCTTAGCTTTTTGTACAAATTGGACCAATGCTCATGACTAATCTTGAGGGTGTGGTTTTAATTTCATGAACAAATGGGTTTTTCAAGCATTCTTACTAGTGTTGTGTTTCCTCTGTGTTGTGTTTTCTTTTTTTGGTTTGAGAAAACTTCATTGCTGCTCCTGCTGCTTTGATTTGACTGTAATATTATTACCTCACCTTACAGATGGCTTAAGGTTGGTAATATTATTACCAACCTTACAGATGGCTTCACAATCTTCTGTTACTGAAATGCTATGGTGAATTCTGATGTCACCCTTCTCTTCTCCAACCTTCCACTGCATTCTTCATGGATGATTGGCTTTCTCTGCAGGAAAACATAAATTTTACTTATTTTTTAAGCCTTAAATCAAATAATTTACATGACAGATTTCTCGATAATGATTTTTCTATATAAAGTTTTCCTGGTATGACCTATAATTTTGACCTGCAGATGTACATTTTTCTTGACTTCATAAAAATGTTCATTTATTATAGTTGTGATTATTAATCTTTTTGCTTAGTACCTTCACTTAAGTCACCCTTATGTTAGAGCCTCTTTGTACTTTGTGTATATCATAGCCTTCTGGTTGCTCTAATGTGTTTGGCTTTTTCCTCTTTGTTTACTATGAGCTTTAAGCTCTTCCTCTTTCCATTTTTTGAATTTCCATGTATGTCTGCCACATGTTGGGCCTAACTCAGGGGTTCTGGGTACTGGCTACACATGAGCTTCACCTGTGGAGGGTTTAAAAATCTCAAGGTCCAGGCTATACTTCAAAACTTTTAAATCAATAATTCCTAAGGCAACCAAAGCACAAGTATTTTTAAAGCTCCTGAAGTTGTTCCTGTGAGATCCACCATGTGAATCAATTTGGATATGTACAAAAAATTTCAATTGCTTTTTAACCAGGTTTTGCAATATCTCTTTTCATCTTCTGTTGCTTTGTCTTCTTATTGTTTAACACTATCTTATTAAACGGATATTCCTATTAAATTCTTCCAGAACTTAAGGTTACATGGGATATTTGCTTCTGTTCCTTATAAATTTCACAATACTTTAATTCATCTTTTTTTTTTTTGCATATTTTATCTATTCATCCTCTCTCCTTTCTTCCTTTCTCCTTCCGGCATTTCTTCCAAGTCTGCCACTTCCTCTTTTGTCTGTACCGTGTTGTGCTGCATTTACCATTCCATGTCTACATTGTGCTTGATAAAAGCAACTTTATCCAGAATTTTTATTTAATGTAACATATAATAGGCATATTATTCACTGAAATTTATTTTTTGGAGAACAGCTAACTTTTCAGTTCTGATTCTTGTTTGAGGTCTGGACTGATTCATTTTTTTCTATCCATTTTGCTCTGTTGTGGGCATGCAAATATGGTGGAGAAGATCTTGGCTGAGACTGAATGTATTTTTCGCTGGTGGAGACTTAGCTCTGTTCTGTCTTCTAGAATCAATGACCTCCTACAAGGTCAGTTCCTCACTATCACATGTCCCACTTTGGTTGCTTCTGACTTGCTTTCTTGCCCTTCCATACCTATATGCCAGAACATAACATTTTGAAAATCTTTGGTAGTTTTTCCTCATTTTTACTGGGGCTCTCAAAGATATCTACAGACTTCCTCTTTCCCCAATTTTTCTTTTTCTTAAACTCTATATTTGCTCATGCTTCTGTCTGAATTTCTCTAGAGAGAAAATTTTAATAAAAAAATTTTCACAATTTTATAAACTCATCTGTGTTCCTGCATAGAGCATTCTTCAATGGGCTTGATACAGGGATAGGGAGCTGGTTGAGTGCTATTGTATAACATGAATCAGAATCATCTCTTTATTCACATATTGGTGATTTCTTCTGTAACTTCATCTACCTTCCTGGTAGTATGTATGTAGTTAGAATTTTGAGACAGTTCTTCCTGTACTATTTTGCATATCCTTCAGAATAAAAATGCTTTTGCTAATGCTCAGATTGAAAAAGATGCTCATGGGCAGATTGTCAAGACAATGGCTTTGAATGTTCAAGCCATACCAGGGTGTCACATCAGTTAATAAGTGTGCACTTAGTATTCTATTAATGGCCTTAGTGTTCCCTAAAAATCACTTGGGGTTCTTATTAGGAATTCTAATTCCTCAAACTCAAATGATCTGGAATGGGGTTTAGTAGCTTATCAGTTGAATAGCACATTAGATGGTTCTAAGGAATGCGGTTAATGAATTATACTTTTGAGAGAAAATACTTAGGTGCTCAGCATTCTACTTCATATTAAAAGAAACCCAGAATAAGTGTATGATGTGTTTCCTGGCCTTAGCAAACTTACAAACATGTTTATCCTATGTCAGTTACACATATGGAATAATCCTAGAACAACAAAAAACATTATTTAAAAAGAGGTTAAGTGTATACTTAATTCTAAAAATTCCTAGATAAAACTTATATGGCTTTCAAAACTCAAAAATAAAATTTAAAAATACATGATTTTTTTTCTCGTGTTTATTTTAAAATTTTTTAGGATTGATATGAGATTAAAAATTTTTAACAGCCTCCCAAAGACTTGTGCCTGCTCCATAAAATCTTCCTGATATAATTGCCTCCTCCTGCAATAAATACAGCATGCTTAACAATCCTAATGTCCTTTTATTGTTTGTAATTTTGTTTGTTTCTTTTTGACCACATAGTTTTTCTTCTTTTCTTCTACCAATCCATGTGCTGTTTTATATTCCACAATAGACTATAAATTATTCAGGACAATTTCTGAACTTTATTTTCCTTTTCTTAATCCCATAGAAAACATAGCTGTTTGCATATAGTAAATGTTCAGTTAATGTTTACAATATCAAAGTGAAAAAACCCAACATACAAACCTACACATATTATAAGACAAAAAATTTACTATATTGCATATTCATCATGGATTAAAATTTACCACTACCAATATAATTTATGTTTTCCAGAGACCTGTTATTGTTTAAAATATTTTCTAAATGAACAAATACAGGTATTTATTTATTTATTTATTTTTATGTGGTGCTGAGGATCAAACCCAGCGCCTCATACGGGTTAGGGGGTTAGGTGAGCACTCTACCGCTGAGCCAGAACCCCATCCTCCAGAGACCTGTTATTGCTTAGAATAGGGGCAGAGATATAATTTTTTCATGGTAAACATATACAATGTATAAGAAAATTTCAAGAAAAATAAAGTGTGTTCACTATGTTGACAATTTTTCAGTATTGTTGATAAGCAATGTACATAAACATAAAAACGTATGAAATACGTATTATAGTTCTGTACATGAAAGAAAGACAATATTAATACAAAGTAAATTGTCAAGGAAATAGTTTCCTGAGGAGAAATGTTTTAAATCAGCATTTAAGAGAAACCATGAACAAATACCCAGTAGTAAAGAAACACAAAATTTCCTTCAGTTTGGGAAAAACTATGAAGAAAGACTTTGATGGAAAGGATCATTATTAAACTAGTTATTGTCCAATGATTGTTTTGGGAAATTGAGGGAAACCTGCTGGCTTACACAACCTGTGTGTATTGAGCACCTGCTATGAGCAAGCTCTCCTATTGGCACCCAGAGGTGTTTACAAGTTTAGATAATAGCCTCTTCTCGGTTGGAGGTCCAAGGTCTACTTATAAGAAAGAGTATTTAAAATAAGTGAAAGTATGTAATTAAGTGCCAAAATTAACTTTATAAATAAAGTGAAATTAGAAAAAAACAACCTTATGCATCAGCAAGGAAAAGAATTCTAACAATATGAAAAGAGATATTGAATGAGTCTTGAAAGACATTTTTCTTTCAAGAAAATTCTATTTTTTATGAAGGACATTTTTATATGGTTTTGTTGGGTAGCGATGATGAAACAAGTTCCTAAGATGAGCCCCTGGAGTCAAACTGTCTGTTATTTGTGTGTGTAAAAACGAATACATCAATACACTCTGCATCTGAGCTTCTTTTGTAGAGTAGTGATGCCAATTCTGACCGACATAATAGTTGTAAGCTTTCAAAAAGGTCTTTCTTGTATAAATTTTAGCAGATGATTCAGTATATTATGAAGATCAATGAATATTGATGAAGCTGATGAAAATTAAAATGATATTGATGAGGACTTTAGAGTGGAAGAAGAAAAGACAAAATAAGAGTGGGAATAGCTGGAGAAGAAAAGAGAAAGGAGGCAAAAAATAGAACTGGCATTTCTGTAAAATCTTTATGTTCTGTAAAATGGATTCCATGAAGAAAGTAATAGAGGAAGGATAAAGAAAAAAATGGCACTAATTAGGAGCAACTGTAAGGTGATAGAAGAAAACTAGAGGAAAGGAGTGAATTTCTCAGTTTTCAAGAAAATATTTGATGGCTTAACTCATACTTAAATGATTGCATAATGAAGTAATCAGAGCAAAAGATAAGTTAGAGTGTAGTCAATTTTGGGACAGAGAAGATAGCAGATGGGTGCTGTTTCAAAAATGTTGTGAAGTGCTAGCAGAAAACATCAACATGGAACTAATTTGTAAATATGCAGAAACAAAGAATTGAGACTTCATCAGATCTAATGGTGCAGATTGGAGGCTCATCAGTGTTGCTAAAATTTGAAGCTCAGAAATAAGATTATTTACAAAAAGAACATAGAGCAGGATTGCTTTTTTCTGCCTCTCTCTCCTTCTGTAGTCAGGATATTTTCATCTCAAACTCCTAATCTAGCTTGTGATACCCTCAGCTCCTTTAGATCTGAAGGGTACCAGACTTGTCAATAATAAAATATAAGATTTACATACCTGCATATGAGCACACTCACACAGACTTAAACACAAGTGTTTGTTTCTAAATTTGTGCTTGCTTTATTGAAAAGCTGCAGGTGAGGAGCCCAGTTGTGGTGGAGGGATGAAATCCAAGTCTTGTCTCCTGCAATTACTGGCTTTCTAAGGGTCATCAAGACACCTATTTTCTCTTAGTTCATTTTTATGTCTGTAAAACATTCATATCTATCACACCCAGTAGTGAGGATGCTGAAATGGTTTATAGGAAGTGTTTTTCCAGCTGTAAAGGAATAAACATAAGATGGTCATAGCCAGTCTCATTGACTATTAGTGGACATCAATCAATCCATTTTTCACTTTTAGCTAGTCCTTTGCTTCCTACCTCTGGTACAAATGAACATAGTTGATTTAAATCTTCTGTATTTCTTTTGCCTATTGTTCTATCAAGTAAATGTAAGGAAAAGTTCTAAAATGTAAAGGCAAATTTCTAAAAACACAGACAGGAAATGTCTTTATTATAAATCAGAAGCCAGACCTCCTCTAAATGAGTAACTGCATAAAGAAGATTGGGTTTATGGAAAAAAAAATGAGTCTAAAGTTTACTTACAATCCCTTACAAATAGATATAGTAAAACCACATTTATTCTATGACTCTGCCATAGGAAGAGTGATATGTATGCTTCTAATTTAACAAAATTTCAAATTGATGAAACATTTTATTTATGGAACATTTTACATGCTATTTACTATTATGAGTTTATTCTTTTTCCAATAGCTACTTAGAAGTTCTTTGAAATAACATCATTTGCATAACATTTGCTGCGACCAACTCCTGGAATACAGACTGCAGAGCAACAAAGCAAATAAGCAGCATCTCTATACTTAGGGAAGGTGTATTTTGTTAACTTGCACCACTTATCTATTGGTGTTACTTATATTTATTTAGGACCTACTTATCCTTCTCTTACATTTAAAAGATGATTGGAATATTAACATTAAGATACTTAAGAATTTTAAAAATCATCATATCCATTAAAAATTTCCAATAAGATTGATCAGATATTTATTGAATTATTTAAATTTCAAGCATTATATTTCATTCACTTATTTCTTGGTATAGTGTAGTAAATGAGATTTCAGTGTTTCCTAATTTAGATCACCTGAGATTTTTTTAAAATGAAGAATCATCTATTGGAAAACAAAGATGTTATGTCTTTAATGAATTTAAATCAAGAAAGCAACTACCATTTTTGAAAGCCTGAAGTTCTGCATCCCTGTACTTTATAAATTTAGCAGGTTAGCATACTTTGAATAACTCTGGGATGGTTAAAAATATAACATTTATTTTAGTAGATTCATGGATCTTTGAGGAGAGTAAAGGGAATAGATATTTTATTTGAATTCTTAGCTTTTGTGTTTAACTAAATTATTTAACATACAATTTAACATAAAACCAAGAAGTGCTTAAAATTACATAGGCATGCTAATCATGGGGAAAAATACCTTTCAAGGGAGAGACAATAAACAGTATTTGAGAATTGCTTTTTAAAATTTTATGTCACATTTCTCAAAACAAGTGTTGCAATAAAGTTTTTATTGCTGAAACTTAATACAGAATTAGGTCATTCATAAATCTGTTGCAATTAATGCTTTAGGAAAAAATAAATATAAAGATCTGTTTTACTTTAATAAATACCCAAAACATAAAGTACTACTGTTACAACTTCCTAATATCAAGATTTTTTAATAAATATTCAAAGTGCTATCTCAATAGCATTTCAGATTTTTATCTAAAAGCTATATGTATTCAAGTTTCACATATTTCCCCATAAAAACTCTTAGATAACTAAAGTGAAATTTGACACTTCTATTTTCTCAGCATTTGTGAAAAACAAGTTTAATTTTAGATGATAAAATTCTTGATGATGGACACTATTCCTGTTTCACTATTAGCAGAATATCAAAGCCATTAGGCACTAAGCTTATGTTTAGGTATGAATGAATATATGAAACGAATGAATAAATAAATGAAGTATGCATCTAACATCTACAAATGAGCAAGAACATACTATTATTGGTGTCCATATTAAATATGCTTTTTAATAAAATGGAAAACCAATCTTCAATTAGCATGTTTGCAAGACTTAAAAGATTATGTGGCAAAACATTGTTCAAACTAGTCTGGTAAACTAATGACAATATGTATCTGTATGATGAAACTTTCCTTATGTCAGGAGAAGAAATTCACCTAAAATATTGTATGGTACTATTTAAAACACTTTGTTTAACCCAGATTTTGGACTTATAAAATAATAATTCCAATCTGCATACCAATCAGGTCAATAATTTTATTTTCATTAATCAGCTTCTTCAGTGATAATATATTTTATACATTATATATTATCCTGTCAGGGTTCTAGTGTGAAGTATAATATTTTTGGCTTTTAGGATTACCGATATTGTTGAGGCCATGTAACAATCGTAATCTATACGATAGCCTATACATATGAAAAGAGCTGACCTTGGGCTTCCACCATAGATAAGAAATATATAAAGCCATGAAGAATTTTATGGACTGTGAATATTAAAAAAAAAGATAACATGAAAATACATTTTTTAAATTGAACATTTGAAATAAAAATAATCGCAACATTTTTATCTGAAGTATATTATAAGAAAAGATACTCTTTTAGTATGCTTTTTTCCCTCAGACAAAGGCACTTAGAAAAGATTTGAGTGTGCACCTTTTATTTGGGAGGAGATCTGTGATCCCAGGAATGAACAGAAAGGAAAAGAAAGCCTAAGTAGGGAACAGAAGGTGGCGAAAGGATGCATTAGCAAGAAGTGTCACTGAATACAGCTAGTCCTCCACTGCAAGGGCAGTTCTGGGTCAAAGTAGACCACACCATTGAGATTTATCCTAAACAAGCCCAAGTAATCAGGGTATTTATCCATACACCCCATACATTGGCTGAAGCCTGCTTCCTGTGATATTAACTTTATGAGAAGACTGATCATAATTCATTAACCATGAATAAAGGGCATTTGGAGTAGAGTCATATGTCTCCAAAGTTAGCTGTCCCAACTGGTGGAGGTGGTTTCTCGGGACCACAGGCAGGGTACTGATGGAGCTGGCTCCATCTTAGGGGTACTAGTCACTTCTGAAGGCATGCCTGCCTAGTGGTGTTTCTCCTCTTTCCTCAAACACAAAGCATAGGCAGAGAAATGCTTCATGATCTTTCTCACTTAAGTCAGCTCAGCTCATATCATGTCTCTTCCTAACTTTTTGTGGCATGCCTTTGATATTGTTAGCATGTTCAAAGAAAATAAATTTCAGTATGGCATCTAAAAACTACAATTTTTAAAAGAATGATTTAGATGACTTATCTTTGAAAGCTTAGAAGGATACACCAGTTTACCATAATCATTTTATATAATGAGCTGAGACAATTCTGTTGGACTCAAATTTATCAGATTCCACTGTCCCATCCTACTGTTCGCCTCCATTTTAAACATGAGAACAAGCTCTCTTGTTCATAAAATGTTTTGTTGAGCATTTAGCATGCACAATAGGAAGCTAGCTATGATGGCAAGAGGGGGAGATAAGACATAATTCCTGTCCTCAAGTGAAGTCTAGAATTCAGTTGAAGGGAATAAAAGTCATATCTATTCAAATGAAATGCCATATTAGTATAGTAGGCACACATAAGTATGACTATATTAGTGATAAGAAAAAAATGTGCTATATTTTTTTTTTTTTTTGTGTGTGTGTGTGTGTGTGTGTGTGTGTGTGTGGTACTGGGGATTGAACCCAAGTCCTTCTGCAGTGCTATAAAATTTTAGAAGAAATAATTTTTTAATATAAAATTAAAGTAAGCTTATGGGAGAAGTTACTGGTTGATCTTGAACTATACTGGAAAGAAAGTAGAAATAATAGGATAAACAAAATCATGGAAATGTACTTTAGGAGCTGTGAGTGGTTAAATCTGATAAACTAATGATATTATATTTTGTCACAGAGTTTTGTTGTGGTTGCTAGTTTTATTTTGTCTACTTTCTTTAAGAGTTGGTTTCTTTCATCCTCCCTTCCCTTTGTCAAGAGTTTCCTCATTAAAGTGATTTAGGGCTGAACAAAAAGTAGTAAAGAAATGAATTCATGAATAAAACCTCTGTAGGAATGAATACAGATATCAAAAGTGATGTGTACAATGAATGCTGCACCTGTCAGGAGACCTGCATTCCAGCCCTAGCTTTGGCCCTGCCAACCCTCTGGACCTCACCATACTTGTGAGAAACTAGAGTGCATGGCTATATGTCATGGAATCTTACTTAATCTCAGAATCTGTGGAAGATCAGATGATTTGGCAATGTGTATAAAGAAAAAAAAAATGGAGGTATTTCTATTTATTAAAAGCAACATACTTGATCATAATGTTCATCTTAATGGCAAAAAATACAGAATGGAAACGAACCTCAGTAGGAAAAAAACTGAAGGTACAATTATATATTTATGTACATAATTGAAAAGCACATAAAACCAGAAAGAAACTGTGAGTGGCATTTATATTATTCTATCTTCTTTAGTTCATATATGATTATTTTCTGACTAAAACTCATCTCTTCAATTTTCTACTCAGTTAAATACCATTATTTTGTTTGTGGAATGAAAATATCTCCATGTGCATATATAATTTCTAGTATTGTCATTATGATTCTAGTAGCTATATGGGGGTAAATAATGTGAACATAAATCTATTGCTTCATTATCAAATTTACCAATATCTCACTCAAAAATACTATTCTCTAAAAATCACTTTATAATTTTCAGAAATTATACAACCACTTCATGAAAATCAAATCAATAAAAACATGTTATCAAAACTTTGCTAAATAAAGCTGAATTTTAAAAATTAGATTTTGCTATAATAAATAAAGAAACCTAACCAAGAAAATGTGGAAGTTACTACTAGAACATGTTAATTATAAGAATTCTGTGTTTGATAATATGTACTTCAAAGATATAGATAGTTTATTATAATATATTTAGACCCTATAATAAAATTTAGTAGGGAGTACTGTAATAAATATTCTGAATTGATTAACATTCAAATCAGGATTAGGAAATGGAGTGTTTCAAGAAGAAACCACTGATATGGGAAAGAAGATAACAAATGCCAGCTAGGTCAACCAAAAGGGTGGTATTTGCAGATTGAACCTCACTATTGTAATTCTTACTAACCTCATTTGTGAAAGAAGAAATTTGGATGATGTCTAACATTTTATTTAGCTTGAACATTTTATAAGACTGCTCTTATATATGTAAACAGTTTTGGGATTACAAACTGCAATCTATATATATCATGCCAAATTCAGAAACATTTGATATATGGATACTTTGAGTCTTCTTCCGGTGTTTGCAATGTCTACAGAGAATAATACTGACTCATTACCACTCCTAAAGTCTTCCTGTCTGTTTACACAGGCAGCATTCCACAAAAATTTCATAACATCATTTTTTTAAAGAATGAACTATTTCCTAGTTACATCAAGATTATTATGTAGAGCCAATTTCTTGGACCAAGCATTTATCCAACCTTTCTTTTTGAGCATTGTTGTGTTCTGCTTTATGCAAGCAGCATCTTATTTTTCCCTCACAGCAATGCAGTAAGCACTGTATCATTATCCCATTTTATATACAAAGCAATGGAAAGCTGTGAGATAATGTCATAAATTGCCTTTAATCACATAAACCAGGTCTATCTCCCTAAGCTCATGATCTGTTGAGGAAAGGGCTAAAAGGTGACTCTGATTTTAAGCCCAAGTAACTAGAAAAATGATTATGTAATTAACCATTATAGTGAATACGAAGTTTCAAATGGAATATTTTGGTTTCTGTTAAACATGTTTAAATATTCTTGATGGAATGTGCATGAGAACTCTTACAGGAAACTAGAAATAAAGTATTCGTTTAGGACTAGAGAAATAATAAGTGATAGTTTTGAGTCCATCCCTAACTTCAAGTTTAAATTAATTCTAATACAATTACTAATTGTATCAGATTCCATTGATAGAGATTCAGATACATACAAAAATAAAATTAAATACAGTTTTTTTTTGGTAAATGATCATTGATTGGTTGCCAATTTTACTAGAGGTATTTTCCTCAGTTTTAAAGACTGAAGATATTTTTATGTCCACACAATGACATTGGGTCCCTTGCTCAAAATAGGACTTCATTATCTAAAGCTTGTAAGAGTAAACTAGAGGAATAAATTACTGATTTGATTGCTTCTTTTGTTTGAAAAATACCTATTTTTTTATAGGCCAGGTTACATAAATTAAAAAAAAAATAAAATCAGATGATTGCTTGTTCTGCATGGAATCAAAACAAGAAAAGCTCCTTGGATGATACAAATATTTAATAACTCCATTTTCATTTCCTCAGTGTACTACACTCCTCACAGTGTGCTAAGAGGATTCAAGCTCATTCGCTAGGACACACATCTAACTAGATAGTTCTTAGATGGGCATTGTAAAAGCTTTCCTCACACTCTTGCATTCAGATATTGAAAGTTAGTTTGGAGGTTCCAAAAATAGGGCTATGGTTCCTCATATTCCCTTAACTGAATAGCTCCCCTTTGGCTATGAATTTTTTCCCTTTTACCCAATAATCTAATTTGTAGTGTGTATGAATTGGTCCTATAAAGCTAGCCTAATTATCTTAGTTCCTTGTGGGGATAGGTCATCTCATTGTTGCCTCCTGTCCTAAATAGAAACTGTCCAAATACCAAGAAAATCTAAGTGGTGATATCAAATGATGCTCAAGCAATAAATTCCTTATCTTTTGGAATGTGAATTTAATCTTGTTTAAATGAATGCATGCTTACTAATATTTTATGAAAAAATTAGATTTGTTCACACATCTCATAAGCTGTTGAAAAATATTTTTCAAAATTTATTATATACCTTCTACCATATTTGCAAGATTGGGGAAATCATGACAGACATAAATAAATATTTCACAGTTCTCTTGAAGGAGTCACAAAAGGAAATGCAATGTGGACCACAATTGAACCAATGCATTATTTCAAAAACTGATATTTAAATGGATCAGAAAGGAATACAATCACCATAACTCCAATTTATCAGGGAATGCCTAATAGATAAAGAGAATAATATCATTCTTGCTTTTTGAGTTGAAGTTGCTTGAGATTAGGTAAAGTGAAAGGCATAGTGTTCTAATATTTTATCAATTTTTAATTGTGTGTGTTTTATAATTTTAAAGTAAGAGTTTGGTTTTGTTTTCTAAATACAAAATTAAATTTAAAAATGAAGTACTTTAGAAATATCAAGTAAGAGTCATGCATGTCATTCATCATAACAATTCATAAATTTCTTGTTGCAAGCTTTAAAAAATTTTGATTCTACTTTCATCACTATACATTGTTCTGGAATTGCCATAATCATTTCAAGATGAACTTTTAAGGTATACAGTTGAATTCAAACATAAACTTCTAACTTCAACTTAAGAAATAAGACTATGATTACATAGATTATTATGTTCTTTGGTAGTCAAATTAGATTATTCTTTACAATCTGTTATTTGTTTCTGGTCTTAAATTCCTTCATCTTATGCAAAATATAAGGAGTATCAGGAAGAAAATGTATAGTTAGTTTAGGGGACTCTAAGGATTATAATAATAAATACTTTCTATATAAAATTATTGTGCAGGTGGGACAAAAGAATTTATGTCTATTCATTATTGCATCATTTTTAAAAAAAATTTTACTATGCAGGTTGTGGAAATAAGCCATAAAACTTAACACATTTGCAATTGTTAAAATGTTTTATTAGGACATATATTTGGCATGTTGCCCTCATTTTACTTCAGTGACTAAGACTGTTGCCTAAAAGAGCATTCTGCTTCTCTAAAGGATGGGTACTTTCTAGTCATTTCTTAAATAGTAATGGAGGGACATTGCCCCCAGCAGGGAAAAGAGAGAATAGAAATAGAGATGGAGTCTAACAGTTCATCTAGAAGGTCATGAATATGAATGTGAGAAATACGAGAATTCTAGGAGCAAACTGAGGGCTAAACATGTCACATCTTCAGCTCTTGAGCTCATTCTGGTTTTGTTTTTGATCATTTACTTCTGTAAAACCAAAAAAAAAAAATTTTAAAGTCATTTTATTTAGTCATTTGTTTAGATGTTGATAAATAAAATTAATTCAAAATAGCTGGTAGTTAAGATTTACACTCAAGCACATCATCAGTGTTTTATAGTAATTAAACATAATATAAAATTGTCCTCATTTTCTTACATATCAGAACCAGATAAAAGTTCTTCAACTCGTATAAATTAATTGCTTGGCCTCATAAAACTTATAAAGTTGAAGTAAATTTGCTTAGTTGAACACCCAAGGAATCATTTGACTTCTTAAATATTGATAAATTGCTTTAATTTAAATTTGTGGTATTCTTTTCCTTTAAATATAAAGAAATTATATTGCAAACACAGGAATTGATGTTTCCTTCTCTGTGACATTGTTCTGAAACACTGTGCCACAATTACAATGGGCAATTCAAAATTTATGATGCATTGCATAATTTATTGCTACATTTCAGGCTAGCTTTTTAAAAAAATTTTAACTTCCAGAAGGGATGAACATTTTGAGACATTTTCAGCTCCAAGCTTTTAAAGTTATTCTTTCTCTCTTCTCTCTTTCTTGCTCTCTTTCTCTGGCCTGCTTCCTCCCTAACCCCCACCCTCTGTCTAAAATTGAGAACTTTTGAACATCTCAGTGTCTGTGACGAGATTGAATTTATGTATGGTTGACATTTAAAATAAAATGTTATTGCAGAAAATGTCAGAAAGTGTAGAAGTTAAGTCATCTGTTGGAGGAACTTAATATACTTTATAACCTTGTAATTTTTATCAGATTTAAAAGATTTATTTTGTCATAAATAAATGATGTTATCTATAAACTTGAACTTTCTTTTGGAGTAAATAATAGTCATTGAAGAAAATAAATTGAAAGGTAAGGAATTTAAATAATCTCTTTAAATACTCTAGGTTTGATAATAGGTATGAGACTGTAGCTTGAAACAAAAACTTTTAAAAGTCCTAATATAGGGCAATATCTACTTGCAAGTATAATAATCAAATTATCTGCACATCTTCTAAGATAAGAAATTTCTGATTGAAAAATGTGGGCAGAAAACACTTGCTTTCATTGGAAAGCCATTTTCCTCCTCAGCTGATTGAGCACTGTGAAGTAATAGAATGAAGAAGGACATTTTTAAATGACTGTACTAACATCCAATGTGGAGACATTCTGTCCTTGGCTCCAAGAACAGCACACAATCTCATTGTCAACTTACTTAGAAATCTGATTGGTAATGTTAAGCATATGCATGAAACAAATTGCTGCCAGAGTCACAGCGAATTAAATGCCAAAAAACCAGAGAAATACCTGATGAAGAAGTAGGATTTAAGTGCATATGCTTTATCTATATTTGTTTTCTAATTTGAAGGTATAATTTCATAAAGGAGATCTTTGCATAGTTCATTTATTTATTGACTTTCCAAATATTTTAAATGAGTTATTAAGAATTGAGCTTTTTATTTTAAATTTCAGAGACAATTTTGAAATATTAATATAATCATGATATTATTTAAAAATTTAAATCTTCAAAAAGCAGTTATGACTACATTTTTTATCCTGGAAATGAAGACAATGTTTTCTTAAAGTTATTGATGTTTATATTTACTAGAAATAAACACAAGCATGCCCCCTATTTACATTTTATTCCATGAAGACCAGAATGATGTGTGCAATTATGGAAGATAAACCAGCTCAGTCATGATTTATGCTAACTGGCTTCCCCCAATGCTGTTCAGAGTCTTCAGTTCCATTGAGCTTGATCTCTTAGTGATCAAGAAGGTTTAAGACTTGGAGCAAAATTTTGAATCTTTCAGTGACTTCATTTCCTCAAATGTTACACTAAAGCTTATTCTAAATGATAGGAAATGTTATGATATTCTAAATGAAGAAAGAGTTCATTTAATGTAGACTTTCTGAACTAAATTGAAAGAAGAGCAGGTCAACAAAGAAAAGTTCTGTTATAGTTTAGATATGAAGGTTCACCCCCAAGATTTATGTGTGACACAATGCAAAGAAGTTTAGAGGTGACATGATTGGGTTATGAGGGTGGCAACCTCATCAGCACATTAATCCCCTGATGAGATTGACTGGCAGGTGGGGCGTGGCTAGAACAGGTGAGTCATTGGGGGAGCTCCTTTGGGGTACATATTTTGTCCCTGGTAAACCCAGTTTAGTCTCTCTCTTGTTCCTGATTGTCTTGTCCTAGCTGCTTTCCCAAGCCATACCTTTCCACCACGATGTCCTACCTCCTCTCAGGCACAGGGCAAAGGAGTTAGTCCTCTGTGGACTGAGAACTCTGAAACCATGAGTGCCAAATAAACTTTTCCTCCTCTGAAATTATTCTTGTCAGGTCTTTTGGTCTCAGTGATGAAAAAGCTGACCAAAACAGTCCTCTTTTTGTTTCTGGGAATTGAAGCCAGGACCTCATGCATGCTACTAAGCACGTGCTCTACTGCAAAGCTGCACAGCCCTAACTAAAGTAATTAACATCTATCAGAGAGCCTAGAAAAGGCAGCTGCCAAGTAGGCTGGTAGGAATCATGAAGCCCATTTTATTCCTGGGATCAGGTTTTACTATCTGGTTCACTTCTGCTTGTGAGTAAAATTTGGTATGTTATGGATGCCCCATGCTGCTAGAAGTGTGATTTCTCTCAGGTATGGAGAAGGAGGAAATAAGGATGAGCTTTTGAACAACATAATTAAGCATGAAATGATACAAGACAGATAGAAAAGGAAAAAAGCAAAGCAAAAATGATACAAGCTCTGGAGAACGCAGCTCCATGTGTACTGAGTTTCTTAGTCTTCCTGTCACCCACCCAGTTCTAGTCATTATTCATTTAATTTTAGTCATCAGTCAGTTAAGACATTTGTCCAAGTAGTCTCCCTGCAGTTCTCTCTTTTAGCCACTGTCCTCCTCTCTCCAACAGACTCAGAAAGATTACTCATGTAATCTTTCCATAGCAAAATTTGCCTAAGATTTCTTTAAAATGATAAACAGAAATTGATTTAGACACCAATAAATTCTTAACTATTAGACAAAATCAATTATTTTACATCATAGAGCACAAATTTTTCTCATGTGTTTAAAAAAAAGAGAAAAAGAAGAGTGAAAATAAGTTTTGTGAGTCATCATTTAACAATATCATACACTTAATTAAAAGAGAAATTTCCCCTGGCAGTGATACATTTGTGGGGAAGTGAACTTTGCCCCCTCATGAATGAAAAATATTTGAATTAGGACACCACAGCCACAGCCTATGAAATCTTAAAGTGTCCAAATAAATTTCTAATTATAGAAAGATTCTCATTAAATAGTGAACATGTATAATTACAGAAAGGTTTTCACTTAATTAGAATCTCATCAGAGCTTCCATCTGCATGGAGATTTTGATAATAGAGGTCAGGACCTTTTGGGGTTGTTGGGGAAAAGTAGGTCAAATATGAGGGAGTTGTAAGATCTGTCATGAAGTTTTTGGCATAAATAATTTTTATTGAGTTCTGAAAAAAATAATCCCCAAAATAAATGTGGTTATAAAATGTAAAGAGTGGGTGTCAGCATGATTCACACTGAGGATACCTGACAAGCAATTATACTCCTAGCATTACAAATTAAATATGACCCAGTGCACACAATGTTGAGTTGTATCTTTTTCAGGCTTAGAGAAATTGCAATAAGAAAAAGACAAAAAATTTAAACTTTATAGCAGCAAATATACTGCTCAATGTAGAATTTCATGTATGGAATCATAGTTACTCTACTGATAAATTTTAGACAGCAATTCCCCAGGAAACCATAAAACAATTCAATTTTAGAAGAAAGCTTCAGTTCACTGGAAGTTTATATTGCATTTTAATTATGGCAGCACAGGGGATCTACTTATTATAGCACAGACAGTGGAAAGGTAGTCAACCTTATATGATGTTCACTTATTTTTGTATATGATAACAAATTTACTATCCTAAATATAATCCTCTTTATTTTGATACCTTTTTAAATAATAATAGTTAGATAGTTTTACTTAAGACAGCACTTCTACAAGTAATTACATTTAAACATCAACTCCTCCAGAGGAATAAAAACCTGGCTGAGTAATGAGAATTCTTCTAGGCAATGGGAACATTGTGATATATAAGCTATCATCCTCACCTTGAAAAGCTCAAGGACACATAACCAATAGTTATAACACTATTGACTATAAAACAGATTGTCTAAGGCATTTCCATTATATAATGGAAAATTGTATTAATCCAAATCAACATATACTTATTCAGCAAGCAGTTTGTTCAAGGTATTGGACTAATCTCTGAAAAAAACTAGAACTGGATGTAGTCATTGCCCTCAAAGAATCTAAGATTGGGGAAAACGAACTGTCTAAACCAGGATGTGTCTGAGAATAAAGGAGGGTGATTAATAAGCACGCCCATATAACAGACATGAAATAAAACTGTCCCAGACAAGTAAGAATGAAAGAATTACCTTGTTCATGCTCCATCCTACTTAATGCCAAAGTGAGCATTTGAAATGCAACCTGGTTATGATGCACTCTTACTTAAGATCACTTGATGGTTCTCCATTGCCCATGATGATAAAATCCAACCTTTCCCTTGGTCATAAAGGCATTATTTCACCTGTACATCTTCTCCCTGCTTCAGTAGAATCTCTTGTCATGTCTTACCTTTTTTTGCACTGACCATCACCCATCTCCTGTTTCCTTCTGATTTTCTCACCTATAATCATGAATTTGGCATTTCTTTTCAGAGGTTAATTAATTATTGTTGTATTATATTTGTATATATCCAAGATTAAAAGTTCCCTTAAGGCAGAGATATAATCTACCTATTTTTAAAATTCTTAGTTATGAACCAAGCATTTGACACTCCAATGTGTACTTCACACTGTGGGAAATAAACAGTAAGATAATTCATGTATTATGATGTGGATTGAGAGAGAAGATGATACTCAAGAGCTCATTAGCATGGAAGCAGAGAGCAGAGTGGTAGTTGCCAGGACTGGGGACAGTAAAGAGTAGGATTTGGGAAATATTTTTTAAATATCATTGACATAATAATATTTAAGCTAGGTTTAAGGAAAGATTTTTTTAAGGGAAAATAATGAGAAAAGAAATATTCCAGAAATCCGTGATTGAGAACATAGGCTATAAGAATGATTTATTTTCTTAGAAAGATTTTCTAAGTAAGTTTTGAATACATTTGTAAAAAGCACAGGTAGGAATAAAGATGATCAGTAAGGAGTTCTGAAAAATGATGGGAGTCTGTGAATGCAATAGAAGTTGCATTTATCTCCATTATCATACTGATACAGGTGCAGTTTGAGAAATGGTCTAAAAAGACCTCAGATTTCATAATGCCTTTTCTCTGTAGTCTACAGGATACCAATATTATTTTGTAAGCCTGTGCCCAATGAAAGATAAATAGCTAAAGTCTGTGAGTGGTATTCCCAAATCCTGAGCTCTTTCAAGCAGTTTTTGGTCCCATCTAGCAAATCCAGAAGGAAGTAAGTGAATAAGCTCCTGTTCCCCTCTGCTCATCTGTCTCATGCTTCCTGTGTATGAGTCAAGACTTTTTAAAAGAGGAAAGCTCATATACTTCTCTTAAAAATTATTTATACCCAAAATATTTATGTCCATGATCAAAACAAAACAAAAATGATGTAGGCAAAGCTGGAACTTAAAAATACCAAGAAGTCCCAGTTACCCTCTCTTTCTTGTCTCTTTTCCATGTTGGTCTCACTCTTAAGGATACTTTCCTGACATGGCAGACTCTGACATTACCAGATCTGTATCCTCTAAGGTTCAATTCTAACAGAACAGTATTTTTTTTCCTAAGAATTTAAACCAAATTTGTGTATCTAAATCACATTTGACCTGAACTGCCTCAAATACTTTTCTTTAATCAATCTCCATAGACAGATTCATGCATTCTCAAACTGGGC
This sequence comes from Marmota monax, assembly GCF_021218885.2. Taxonomy (NCBI): domain Eukaryota; kingdom Metazoa; phylum Chordata; class Mammalia; order Rodentia; family Sciuridae; genus Marmota; species Marmota monax. The sequence continues at coordinate 3,947,495 of NW_026694479.1, read as the reverse complement.
AGCCCTGTATCACAGTAACATCAAGGAACCAGAGGAAGAATTAGCTCCACCCAAAGGACTTATTCTGAGAATCCAGAAAAAATATTTTTTCTTAGGAGATTGAAGGCAAAAAAAAGCAGGCTGAGGTTTGGAAGTTTATAAACACCACTGCAATTTGCTACCTATTCCCCTCTCAGCCACTGAGAATCCAAAGTTCTCTTGTATAAATACTTCAATACCTCACCAAATCCCACCTTCCCTTGACCTTTTAAAACAATTATTGCTATGAATTATTTTGTGAATATTCTTCTCTCAATATGCTCTATGACCTAATGGAGGCTAAACAATAAGTAGTAACTTTTAATTCAATTTCAAATTTGATTATTGATGACCGATTTAATAAATCTAAAGTATTATGATTCTCAAATCCACTGATTTGAGATGAAAAAATGCAGGAAAAATAGTATACAAAACCAACTAATGGGTTTGAAGTGAAGAAAGGTTAGCTACCATTATGGAATGGGGAAAATAGATTATGAAATGAATGGAATTTTCAAAGGAAGGTCAAAGCATGCTCTGTGAACAATTGCACAGTAGGGCATTGCTAACTAAAACTTCTTAAATGCCAATTTCCCTAGCCCTTGACTATTTTATTAGGGCTTGCTAAGCCATATCAGAGTTGTGTGCTGATTTCTCTCAAACCTACGTACAGGTTGAAACCTTTACATTTCCATTTTGATATAGCAAATTATCTAATATCAGCAATTTCATATGTTCAGCCTAATGTATGATTCAACTCACAACTCTCAACAGAATTTCTCTATCAGATAATTCCATAAGTGTTTCCAATTATAAATGTTTTAAAGTATATATGCTATCTTCTTTCTAAACAAGTTCCTGTTGCCATATAAGAAATTCTAAGGAAATTCATGCCTTACCACCCTCTTTACCTTTATTTGTGTTATCTGTTAGGAGAAACAGGAGTCATACAAGAACTGATGTTGACATCTCCTGCTTCTCTGTCTCTACAAAACAACTTCTGGGGAAATAAATGCACTGATTTAATATAAAACCAAGCATTGAGATAGTTTGGAGGACAAGTTGTAATTTAAAATGCTGTGTCAATAGATATTTTAAAAAATAAAAGTATTGAAGGTCTGCTCTTTGGCATTATAGGATCAGTTAAGTCTACAGGTGTAGGACCACACTTGGTTAGATACAGAAACAATCTTTTCTCTTTCATGAACTCAGCATTTACATATGACTTTATACAAATGTTTTCATGTGTGTTAATGATAACCGGAGTAAAGTTCTTTAAAAATTTCCTTGTGACAACCATGACTATGAGACCCACATTTGCTTATTATTACTTGGTTACTAGTGAAAATTATATAAATGAAGATTACAGAAGCAGTTCTATTTTCAAAATCAGTGTTTCTTAGCAAATGTGGTTTCATGATTATAAAAAAAACATGTATGCAAGACATAAAACATGTGGTCTGTGGCATAGCATTTTTTTCCAAATAAAATAACTCTTCTGAAGTCCCTCGGCTTAAATTTGATAACTTTTGGTTGCCAATTTAAATCTTATGAGGTCATTTACCCCCCCAAAAATTATTTTGTAATATCCTGTTGGTTAGCTCAATTGCTGAAACTAATTGCTATAGGAAAAATTGCAAACTAGCAAACCAGGAGAAGACCTTGGGAAAGAAACCATTTCTCACACTTGTATCAGAAAGGTACAATTTTAAAACAGGATGGACAGTGGTTTGTTCACTTATTTAAACATCACTCAAGGCCAAGAATTTAAAACTTAACTGGCATGCTTCCTCACCATAACATGTTGGGAGTATGGTTCCGGAGCTGGTGAGATTTGAATTGGAACATCCTTCAAAGCATTTCCTAGTTCTATAACTAAGAGCTGGCAATAGAAATTATAAGACAGCTACTCAGTTTCTAAAATGGGTATGTGATTCCTTCCACATGGAATTGCAATATGCACTCACCATATCAGCTGCTGCTACTCACTAGGTGCTCACTAAATGCTCTTGATAATGGAGCCAGATTTAATCATTGGGAGAATGTATTTGCATGTTCAATGACCTTTGGTCTATAAAACTCCTATAGAAATTTGCCTAGTTTTATTTTAAGATTTGTTTTTCTAATACAACTTTTCTATGGAAATATTTCCATTTCATTCTTCATCTTTTTTTGTGTGTCAACATTAAGAACCTATCTACATTCAATGAAGTTTAAATATTATATACTTTTACTCTCCTTTTGGTCAAATCAGATAGTATGGTAGTAGTAGTCCATTTTTCATTCATTTACTCATCATTATTTCTCTTAGTGGTCTAATATTTAATTCTTTATTAAATCTGATGTGGAGATATATATATATATATATATATATATATATATATGTTCAGATTTTGATGAAATTACAATTTCAGTTTTATTCTGACTCCTTATGTAATCCAGGTTCTTCATTGTTCATCTGTGCTGTTCACTTTTAGTTTACATAACTTTTTACTGATTAAATTCTCCTGTGAACTAGGCTCCTATTAGAATGGAAATTCAAATGAACACAACTACTTTTTTTCTTTTTTATGACCACTATCTCTTCAACATTTAAGCCAAGAACTCAAGGTATACTTAATGACAGAACAAGAGAATGAAAATTCAAGTACAAATGAATATATATGTTTATCTTCATACACACCCAACTGAATGAGATTGCATTTTGTAATATACATGGGAGGATAATGAGACAATACAGAAAAACAGTAGTGTGAAGAAAGGTAGATAGTTAGTTAAAGCAGAAGCTTTTTTTTTAAGTGTTATTACTATAAGCTGTCAATAATTTAATTTGATACTTAATGTTAACTTTATCTTTAGTGTGAAAAGTTGTTCCACAATACATTACCAATTGAAAAATGACAATTTAGAGCAAAAAGAGAAATGTTTTTCTATTTAATTATAAAAACTTTGGTAGCAATGTCACAGTGCAAAAATGAAATCTTAAAGTAGAAATACAGAAAAAAGAATATGATAGAGTAGGTGAATGTAATTTTTAAAAAATTTCTCAAATTTATAATTGATAATAAATTTAAAAATAATGAAGGGTAGTGAAGTAATGCAGATATTATTCCTTCTGATGCAATTGCATGGTTTTGTTTAATACGCTGGTATACCCATAGCTCTGTTTACATGTAGGCTGGCTTCAGATGTAAGATTTGTAATTCCATTAGTGATGCATGTACAACTGGAAACCCATTGCTATTGTATTGTTGGGGGAAAAAATAAAAAGCAAAACTGACTCTGACTAGGGAATTGAAGCAGCTTCCTATTTTTTTTTCCCCTGCAAGTAATATCTTCCAGATCGTACCTGCAAGGCAGGGGTTATTCTGCCTCTTAGGAGGACCATATCTCAAAGAAAAAGAAAAAAATTATATTGGATTAACTATGATCTTATTCACCAGGCATGAGACAAACCCCCACCCCCAGGCAGCCTCATAATTTAGATGTCTTCTTAAGCAGATCACTGGCCTAGCAACAGATACAGTCAGCAAGAGGAAAATAAATCTCTCAGATTGAAAGTCATTTTTCTAAAAGAAACAGAATTAAGATAGTGGAATTCAACCAGACTTGTAAAAACAAGATTTTACAACAGACATGGCATTTGAAGGATGGGAGTTGATCTCACATTAATGTGGATTTGGTTAATCGTTAGCCAGCAGAACTGGCATTGTTTAGTGAACAGTGCCCTCTGTGTGTGCAGTGTCTCCTGTGACAGCATCAGGCTGGCTCAGAAAACCGAGATATAGACAAAGGAAAAGTCAAACAAATTAGTTTATATTTGCTAAGCATTTTTGCGAAGGAAAAATAAATCTACCAATAAAAGACACATTGTAATTAGTCCCTCTAATGGAAATGTAGGGTCTGATTAAGACTCTTCTGCTAATGCACTCTAGAGTTAGTTATAACCAAATTACCAAAAATGTTCAAAAAGCCTTTCTATTATTACTTGACTTGCTTTGTCTCATTTGTCAAATGGCTTCTGCAACCTTTCTTGCTGAGCAAATGTCCTTTTCGCTGCCTTGCATTTCTGTATGGGCCTGAATTCCTCAGCCAGTTGTGCCTGATCACCCAGCAGGCACAATTAAGGGAGTGCATTAGTTCTTCAGTAGATAATAGAAGCTCTTAAAGAGCTTTCTATAAGAGTCTGCGTGGCATATTTCTATATTTTTAAGTCAGCTGGATTCACTGTTTAATAACCTGAACAGCTTGAATAATTTGAAATCACAGAAATAAAAAAAAGAAAAGAAAAAGAAATGGGCTAATGTGCTTTTCTTCAGCTTTTTCTATACATTATGCTTTCTGAATATTTCAAATAAATGGGAAGATTATATCTGAGCACCAGAAGTACATGCTTATTTACATAATATGAACATGGATTAACTAACAATGGTGCTCTTCATATGCACAGTATACTTTGATCATTTTGACTGAACAGTAACTATGTTGGTAAGCAATAGAATGAGGAAGGTGCAAAAACTGTAAGTCAATACTGGGGAAAAGAAAATTGTTGGTTGTTTTTCCAAATGTTAGCAAACATCTTAATTGAAACGAGGAATGTAGTTTGAACAAATAGCTTCCAAATACATAAAAAAATAGAGGATCTTCATTTATCTAAAATAGAATGATACATTTTAATTGCTGGAACATAGACTATCACAGAAAATATGACAAATTCTTTTCAGTGTTTTGATTTTTCAGTGACTGCTCTACCACAAACTGGCTGTATTATAATCTTAGGGTGGTGCGTGAGATTGGATTTTAGCAAGAAACAGATGAAAGTTCTTGTGTATAATACAATTCAGAAGTGGGATCTATATATGGGTATGTTATCTAGCTGCATAGTAAGGTGTAGCTGCATGTATAGACATGCCTTTAACATGCTATTGCATGTTGAATTTGTAGGTTCCTGATACAAGTCTACTTAACAAAATACATAGAAAGTCAAATGAATTTAATAATCACAACTTATGCCATGCTATTTTATTTGGTGCTGTGAATTGAACCTAGGGCCTCATGTATACTAAGCACATGCTCTACCACTAAGCAACATCCCTAGCCCCAGAATTTACTTAAAAAATATATATATATATATTACATATATATTTATATATATATATATATATATATACATGTATATAATTTTTATATAGTACATATATACACAAATAAATAAATCAATACAAATAAATAAATCAATACAAATCAAAGATCAATTATATATATATACATATACATGTATATATATATATATATATATATATATATATAATTTCAGAATACTTTTTTTTTAAGTTCAAGTTACTCTGAAACACTAAGAAAAGCCCTGGAGATATGAAGACAAATGTCACTTGGTCCTTTCCAATAAAAAGTCCAGTGTTTGAGGTAAGAGAATAAACAGAACATTGTGATTTTATAGTGTAGTGATTATTTTTTAGTATGGTGCAGACTGCTCTGAAGAAAAAATAGCTGATAAAACTTTCAAAAATACAATACTGCCAAATTCTAAGGTACATTGAAGGGAAGAGGGACGGGGAAATAATATGTTTATCATTTTAGGTAAGATCCCTATCTAAAAAGAATAATATTTCATACTAATGATATGGACTTTATTCAATGGGCATCAGGACAACCTTGGAACTTTAAAATAGGAGAGTGACATAGCTAGATCTGCATTTTAGAAAGATAATTTGGGTGATTGTGTGGAATTCAGGTTAGAAAACAGCTCTGAAAGCAGTATATATATATATAAGTATACTTTACAGATAATTTACATGTATGTGTGAGTGGGTCACATCTTAAAGGACTATAAGTCTAAACCATACAATTTTTCTAAATGAAGAATATCCTTAAATATACTTTGTCTAGAATTGTTAATTATGTGAATTATGCTCAAATATTCATTGAGATTATTAATGTGAAAAATAATAGAATTTTGGTTCAGATGTCATTGGTTGTATTTAGATTCATAGCATCTTTCAGTGAAGGTCATGAAACCAATAATTCATTGAAGTTCTATTCAGTGATCTTGTTCTTTTGTTATAATAGAGATGAGGCAAAATAGAGTAAGATATCAAACAAAAATAGAGGCAGGCACACTGCCTGCATACATTCCAAGCATATAACTATATAATTTCTTTGCAGTAAGTATGATAAACCCACATTTAGCTTAGGCATTAAAAAAGTAAACACTGCAAAACTGTTAATCAGGAGACTTGAGTTCTAAATTATTTGTGGACAATAAAAAGCTCTCTAACTTCAAATAATTATTGAATATATCTCAGATTTAGTTCTTTGGCTCTAAAGCCCCTCCTGGAAATGGCAATGTCAAGATCTGTTTAGTTCTCTCATTTTAAGGAAGTTTAAGACGTTGAATATACCTACACATGTAATATGCATGCATAGTATTTAGTTATCTCAGAATCAAAAATAGAGAAATAGTTGCTCAAGCTTTTCAAGTATGCATCCCACTTGGAATGGAAATTCCTTTCAGTTTGAAATAAAATATTAGGGATAAAAACAGGATTCATCTTTTCTGATGTCTAGCAGCTGGGTGTGCATACATTTATTTTATTCATCTTTCAATGGAAGTATCTTGTGTGGAGTTTTCAGAGCCACATAACACTCCAGTCAAAAATGTAGCACAAATCCTCACAAAATTGCTTTTCTTTGTTATAAAAATATTATTCAGATCTTGCCTAGAAACATCTATGTTTTCTTTCCCAAATCATTCTAATATTTAGCTTTCCTATTAAAATAGGAAATGTATATGTAGTTTGAATAAATATTTGTGAGTGAATGTTTTGAGTACTGTTTCCTTTCAAATGACTACTGCTCAGTACAGACTGAGCAAAAAAAGAGGCTATGATCTGGCATAAAATATTTCAGAATTATTCTTGGCTAAAATAACCTAAATATGTTCCACTTTTCAAAAATGTAATTCTGACAGTTCTCCATAAGTTATTGATTTAAGTGATGATTAAACGTAAGAGTTAAGGGGACTGGAGAGTGGCTCAGTGGTAGAGCTTGTGTTTAGCATGCACAAGGCCCTTGGTTCAATTCTCATCACCCCCAAAAAATCAAATCAAAGTTAATATCTTTACAGAATTATGTTGGAAACATCTTTTGAAAGCATTTCATAGTAATTTCATGGTATTGCTAACAATTTTTGTATGCATCATATCATATATATAAATAGTATGGAAAGGAGATTACCTATCATTTAATTTGTTTCCAGATGCTAATTTCCTCCATAATAGTACTGATTAAAGGAACATGTCAGGGAAAAAAATCAATACAAATCAAAGTTGTATAAACACATAATTTAACCATTCTCTAAATTATATATGTCAAGTGATTACCAAGGCATTTTGGACATAATAGATAAATGAAAAGAAAACAATCCATCTATAATTTCACCATACAGACACCACCCCTTTTCACACATGTTATGGTCTTTTTTGGGCTCATCAAATATATTCACATTTTAAAATACAAACACAGGACCTATGCTGTCCATATTATTTTTAACCTACTTAGGCTTATCAATATGTTTCCAAATTATTATATGGTTTAGTACTACAACAGGTTAAATAGCTTCACATATTCCCATTACATGGAATCATCATAATTCATTTAGTGATTTGTTAATATGTATTATCTTTATTTTGGGTGTTTTTACTACATGCTTCTAAGAACATATTTATAGTTAGATCTTTGCATGTGACCTTTCCATATGCATAAAATTCTGAGGAAAAGTAAAACGTTTGCATGATAAAATAGGGCAAATATTTTACTACTTTACATGCTGGCCAGTAACTGATAAGCACGCACACACACACCCTTGTGCTGTAGAGAACAATGGATATTATCTTCAACAGTCTCTCCCAAACTGTGTTTTGCAGAATCCTAGCATATAACAGATATTAATAATTGTTCTTGAGTAAAACTTAAATGGTCAATAAAGTTTAGGAACTGCATACTGAATCTCTCTTTTGGTGATTCATATTACACATTAAAATATTAAAGGCTGTAAGAAGTACTGATATAAATATACTACTTTTCATTTTAACGCAGGATTTCCTGAACCTCAGTGATCAAAGAATCTTTTATTGATGGAACACCTATTAAGGTACTTTAAAACATCAATATTCCTAAGAATGCGGTTTGAAAAACACCAAATGTCCATTTCAAGGCCATATAACTGGAAATTATGGAGCATGCTATGAATTGACTACATAATATCTATTCCTCTTCTTCCTTAACACAAGTTACTCAGCATAGCAGAGCAATGTGTCCAACTGAAATCACTTTCAAAACCACAACTACCACAAACAACATATAGAACAATTCTAACACCTGAGTAATTCCTTGTGCTGATCCTTTGTCCTCAGGTCCTTTTACCCTCCTTCCCTTGTTTTTAAGAATTAGTCTCCTGGATGATTTCACTATTTCTTCAGTCATAATTCTTGGTGATTTCAATATCAACAGAGATGATTGTTATTGTTTGGATCCTGAATATCATCGAAAGCTCTGATATTAAAAGTTTGGGCCCAGGTGGTGTTTATAGTTGCTGGTGGAACTTTTCAGTAGTGGGGCCTAGTGTAAGGTATTCAAATTATTGGGGGCATGCCCTTGAAGGGGACAATGCGACCTCAGTCCTTTATACTTCTTTTTTACTTCCGAGCCATGAGGGAGACAGTTTTTCTCTGTCATGTGTGCTGGTCATGATGAGTTGTCTTGCCACAGGCACAAAAACAACTTTCCCAATTGATTGTGGACTGAGACCTCCAAAACTATGAGCTATAATAAATATTTTCCCTTTGTAATTTCATTATCAAGGGTATTTGTTATAGAAAGCTTATAAACACAATGGTCTTTGCAATCTCCTTTATCTTTCTGTCTTAATCTCATCTCAGCCACCCATTCATGCCTTGACTTTTTTGTTACCAATGAAATGACCACTCAGTTGTCTCAATTTCATATATCCTTACCTCAACCATCACTTCCTATAATCCATAAAATTTTAAATTTCTAGGAATTTATAACCATTAATTCTAACACCTTTCACTTCTCCTTGAAGTTCACCCAATGCATTGTCCCATTTCTCTCTGCGACTTAAAGTACTTGATTAATCATTATAATTGCTTCAATGTTTGTGCTATCAGCTCTCTCACCCTTCATATTTCCTAGAATTCTTTGAATAAACATAAAGGTTAAACTCAACTTTTCTTAGGCTGGCACCCATACAGCCAACACAGAGTAATGTTAATTGGATTTTTGAAGCATTTCAAGATTATTGTATCAAGTGGATTTTTAGTGTTTTGCAGAATTCTTATTATATATTCCAATGTATGAATTTCCTACATTCTTATATGACTATATAATACCAAAAGCTCCAAATACTTCTTTCCAGATGTCCAGCACTTTTCCTTCAATTTCAGTTCTCAGCTGATAAGATTGTAACCCCATTTATTGAGAAAATAGGAGAAATTAGAAACAGTTCTTCTCACCATACCACCCATGTTCAAGCACCTTCTTTAGTGCATTACTATCTATCAAGCAGATTATCACAATACCCTTCTGACTTTCTTACTTATGTTCCTGTTCATTGACCACGCTTATTCTTGGTATATAGATGTGTTGCCTGCAGGGACTGCACCCAAATTGAAACCATGAGGACAAAACCTCATACTAAGAAAAATAAAGGTTGTGGCAGTAGCAGTTTTAGACTAAGTGTTGGAGGAAGAGAAATTGTTTTATAATAAATTAAATTACATATTCCTTTATTGAAAAATATTTTTATATTTATTGTAGGCTTAGCTACATCTATGAAAAAAAAGACAAAAACAATCTCTGCCCTTATGGAATTTATATTCTAGTGAAAGTAGAGAAAATTAATTAATTACATGACATATTCAATGTTTACAAGTACAATTGTGAAAAATTAAGCAGGAAATGGAATTGGAGGCATTTGAATAAATACTGGAGTAAAGTGATTAACTGAACCAAATGAACATCTGGGGGAAGAAGGGTTGAGCCGAAGGACCTGCAGTGATAAGACCAGAGTGGTTATGCCAAAGATACAATGGGCAATAGACTATGATTGGTCTAAGTAGGTTGGGACACCATTAGAGAGGTCTTAAAGGAGCAAAAGTATCTAGATTGCATTTTATTGAAAATGACTTTGACTCTTAAATAGGTAAAGAGAATAATGTAACCAAAGTCTCTGTTCTGTTGTCACATTAGGATTGGCTGGCAAACAGAATTTTTTTGCCATCCTCTATTTATACAAGAAGTCTACTAACTCAGAAATAAAATTTTTAGTGAGGACTTGTTTCCACTTTTTTTTAGTTTGTTGTTTGCTTTGTCTAATTTATGTTTTAAAAGAGATTAACCAATGGGTACCAAGTTATGGTTAGATACATGTGAGAAGTTCTGGTGTGCAGTTCATAGTAGGGAGACTATAGATTAACACTTAACATAAGGTGCATTTCAAAAAGCAAGAAAAAAAGAATTTTGAATGATTTTAATAAAGAAATGATAAATGTTTGATGAGATACATGTGTTTATAACCTGATATGAATATTACATATGTATCAAAACATCATATGGTACCTCTTTAATATGTACCATTTTATGTTTTTAATGTATCAGTTAACCAATAAATTGAACTTAAAATTTAGACAAGTTTAATCGAAAACTTACCCCAGTCTAGGAAAAAAAGTATTTCTGCTACAAATCCCAAACCCCAGGCATGACAGTAGCTTCAGATTCATTGAAACTTGGGGCATAGAACATCTACTTCTGGAAAACAGAATATATAGCTGTCACTCTCTCCCAGAAAATAACAATCATATCAGATAGAAAACATGTTCAACAGTTGACCCCATTAGGTTTATTACTAAAACTAAGCAACCATGAATTAGTCACCAAAACAGAAGTAGCCTTCTTTTTTGTCTAGTTAATAGCTCAGAACAACACTTGAGTTCAGCACAAGTTCCTTCTTCAATGGTTAAGATGCAAGATTGTGCAATATATTAAGATGCTAGAATGACTGGTGACTTGCATGTATGCATGTCAGGATCACTGTCTTGGAAGAAACTTAGGGAGAAATTCAGATAAGAAAAGAGGATATTGTATACATCACATCTTACCTTTGGGGGACTAATTAGAAATTTGTTTAGGTTAAGAAATTATTGCACAATTCTTTAGTTTGTCTGAATTATTGCTCCTGTGGTAGAAGGTACATGGCTACAATTATTAAAATGTTTTACTACAATGGAAACAGATATCAAACATTGGCTTAAGGGTACTGAGTATATTTTTACTTGTGGTGTTGGCCACTAGCAAGGTAATGACAAACATTCTGCAAATTAATTGAATCTGTAGACATATGAGCCTCAATTCCTGAGTCAGATCTAAACTGGCAGGTATTGGGTTGCTTTTACTCCTAATTATAAGTCATTCTTTGTTTTGGTAGCCAACAAATCCATTAATCTATCTGCATTGAGGCAGTTAAGTTTATAATTATATTCTTTATTAGATTACTTTATCTAGATTCAAATAAAAATAACTGTAAGTGGACCATCCCTCACATTACAGTGTCATTTCCTAAGATTCTCTACCCTTGTCCTGAGTGGAGTTTCTTGATTAACAAAAAGTATTTGGTAAATAATTAAGTTGCACATCCTAATATAAATACATTACGAAAATAATGCTTTAAAAACATTTGACATGTTGTACTAACCAGTGAATTCATTGTGACTATCATAGTGTAATAAACTATTCATGAGAACTTCATTATTTAATAAGTTGATTTATTCAGCTTCAAAATATATTCAGTTCATAGGCTTTTTGGTAGTGGGTGCACAGCACATATATTTTCTTTGGGAAGCTTTGTAAGCAAATGGGTTGAAACATTTGAAGAGTTAGAAATTATAGTCCTGGATGAAAATTTTCTTTCTCATGTAGGATGGAGACATTGCTTTTCCAATCTTTTGCTAGATTAAAATAACTATGAGTTACAGTTTACACTTGTTATACCTTGAATTATCTGCCTGGACAGATAACAAAGACCAGAATTTTATTATTTTTTTGTGTTCTGGTAAACAATATAGAAAATTCTCTTTAGAGAGTTGTAGAATGAGCTTAGAGCTAGGTTAAAATACCATTTGTTTCAACATAAATGGGAGTCACAGAAGACAAAAAGTTAAGTTCATTGTAATAAGGTCTTGCAATATTACATAAATATGCATCAAGGAAATATATCCCCCTATAGGGTTTTAAAAAGAAGAAGCTTTTTAAAGGTAATATAAGAGAATATAATTCCAGAGAAATTTAATCAGAGCTCTCATTATATTTGTATGGAATTTAAAAGAAAATGAGAGTGTAACATGGTAGGTGCATATATTATTTACAGCAAATCCTAGATTAGTTTAGAAAAAACTTATTCTTGATAAACCCTCCAGCTAGTCTTTGCCCTCAGGTAGCAACATTTATTGGAGAAGAACATGATTTTCTTAAAACTTTTTCAATTAATTTCTTTGTGTTAAACTAAGCTGTGTAATTTAAATCCTGCAGTTAATATATTCCCAACTATTTGATTCCTTGGAGGCTTTATATAAAAGGAAGGATTTAAAGTTGGTGAGATAACCTGAATTATTTCATTTGGAACTGAAAAAAATTTCTTAGAAACTCAGAATATGTTTTCCTTTAAAAATAATTGTATGGAAAATCATAACATATATACTCCCAGTTTTTAAAATATTTGTTTCTTTTGAGACACTGTATACTTTCTACAGTCATATCAAAATATTGAACAGAGATTACAACCTCTATATTCTTGAGTTAGCCAACTGCAATCCTTTCCAAGATGTTCCACTTAGGTAAATTTATCAGCTTCTCTTTGCTGGTACCTGATGCACAAAGTCATTGAAAATATTAAATATATGCAGTAAGTACTTAGGTCTATACTTGGTACATAATTGGAAGTCAGTAATTATATGAGATGCATATAAGTGCTAAATGCAGCAGGGTATATAAAGATGTACATATCGTAAACTTCCAGTCTAGTAGGGGCTGAACAATTTCTTTTTTCACTAACTCATTCAACACATGGCTAGGAATTGTCTACATTTTCATGAGTTGAGAATACAAGGTGGGATAAGACAAGCCCTAGACTTACAGGTGAGATGACATACAAATAATGATAACCTAATTAAATAAGAAAAAAAAAAACTGAGGCTGTGGAAGGCAGGATGGGAATACAGTGGAGAAGTAATTCTGCTCTCTCAGGAAAAACACCAGAAAAGATAGTTTCATGAGTTAAAAATTTCAAAGATCACTAAAGACTTGCCACATACACAATAGTTAGCTAAGTACAGAGAGGACACATTCAAAAAACTGGTAGCCTAAAAGACTTCATGGTTATTAGCAATCAACAGATAATTTAGTGGATCAGAGAATATGGAGGTCTTACAGAATAAGATACAGGGATAGGACTTATGAGTACCATGGGTTAGAAGTTAAGGAGCATTGACATTAGGCACTATGAAGTTAATGGAAAATTTTGTGTAACTAAGGGATGTGATAGAACTTATAACTTTGTGTTAGAAGTATGCCTACCACAACACAAAGATAGTATTTAAGGAGGGTAGAATAGAGGCAGAAAGGCCTACCAGGAAGTCAATATGTTAGTGTACATAGTAATTTATAAAAGCCTGTTCTAAATGGAAAGAAAATACACTGACTATTTATTGAGTTCTGAATACTGATTAGGTCCCTTTCAAACCTATAATTTAACTCTTGCTAGTATCCTATGTAGTGTGGTCATTATGCCTAACTATAATGATTAAAATAAAACAATTTTAAAGAAGGTAAGTATCAGAACCAAGATCATATGCCTGCATATATTAGAGGCAGATTTTGAGTCATTGTATTTCTGGATCCTAATCCTATGCTCTTTTCACTCTATCTTTTGCCTCTCTTGGTAGCAATAGTATGAATGGAAACAAAAATGGGGACTCCATGGAGATGTTTAGTATCTAATACATTGATTAGCTTGAGAAATCTGCAATATCAGTTTAAAGATATATTTAAACCAATAGGATATGCAAAATTAAAAAGAGAAGAAGGAAAAGAGAATGTCGCAAATTATAAATTTAAGAGTTTCTTAAAATTTTCAGTAGAGACCTAGGCTGTATATTTAAAATTGAAAGAGAATATAGAAAAGAGTCTTGTAAAAATGTTGAGATGAGGAGGGCTGGGGTTGTGGCTCAGTGGTAGAGTACTCGCCTAGCACATGCCAAGCCCTGAGGTTCAATTCTCAATATCACATAAAAATAAATAAATAAAAAATAAATATAAAAAAAATGTTGGGATGAGGAAAACAGGATGGCCATGGTGTAATGGAAGCCATGAGTCAAGCATTATGAAAGGAACTATGTGGTTGAGCCATGTTACATATGCCAAGAGTTTCACTATTTTAAAGAATAAGAAATGTCCATGTACTATGAACAACTGGAATCTGGTTGAGAGCTTCACTGAAGAGTCCCATGGACATGATTGGAGGGGCATCAGACTCTAGTAAGAATGAATTAAAATGGAAGACAATTGGGGGGATATAGATTCTGGTACTTTACAGGAGTGTTGCTTTTTGTTTATTTCTGATTTGATTTTCTTTGATTAATAAGATTTAAGAGCAAAGATATAGGAATCAATAGAGGTGTTATAGTTATAGCTTTGTCCCAGGGTTTCATAAACTGACTTCCAGACCACTCACGTATAATCCAGTCAAGCTTTTATTGAAGCACACCTGTGGCGGCTGACCAGAACATAAAACTGTTCCCCTGATCAACCCAGAACAATTGCAAGGGCACTCCTTATAAGCCTGAAAACCGCAAAAGGGATGTTCAAGGGTCTAACCAATGCAAGCAAGCAAGGTTACAGAAGCGGGACAGTGCAGTCAAGCGGAGGGAAGCCTAACCAATCACAGTTAGCCCAGTCACCCCAGTTACAAAAACAGAGCCCCGTTACCCTAGTTACAGAAACAATACCCCATTAGGTAGTTCCGTGTTCTTAAAGGTTTCTATAGCAAAAGGAAAAGAACATCTTGCTCCAGTCATGACTTCTACTTGGCATGGTTGTTTTACAGGATGAAGTCATAAAACAAAATGGAGTCACATTTGCTCCTACTATCATAGAGGGATACTTACTATGGAAGAAAAAGGAGACAAAGTTCCTTGATAGTTTGAAGGGGATGTGATGAGAATGGGAGAATGTCTCTGTTCCAACAGTTTCTATTTTCTCTGGAACACTGTGGAAGCCATGGACATCTATTGGGACAATGGGATTAGAGGAGAATTTAGAGGGCTTGAAAAGGGAGCAATTTTAAGTTAGCTTTAGAGGAAATGCTGTGATTGTAGCTGTAAAATTACAGTAGTAGTAGTGGACAGCACTGACATAAAATATCTGTCTTACATCAAGTGTTGTTTTAAGTACTAGGCATATGTAACCTTCACAGTACATACATGAGGTAGGTTCCAGTGTGACCTCAGTTTACAGAGGAAGAAACTCAGAAGTAAAATTTACATGATCCTCTTATCCAGGAATATGTCAAATATAATGAAGGGGCTTATTTCTGAGTCTACTACAGAATAAAGATCCTGAATTAGGAGCATTATCATAGGAAAATAAAAGTATTAGTATATATGTAACCCTACTATAAGTTAGAACAAGATAAGTAATAAAAACATTTAATAGTGTTCTTTAGTCTCAAAGAATCATTTTAAAAAAAATCTGAAGTCGTTAGTTAATACTAAAGCCAGACAAAAATAATGGGAAAAAACAAAACAAAACATTGGGCAAATCCCATGAAAATAGGAGAGAGATTAGTGCAGAAAAGAAAGGGGATTGAAGGGGACAAGAAGGCAAGGACAGGAAAAAGAAGAAATGGTGGAGTGGATCTGACCAAACTTTCCTATGTACACATGTGAACATGCCACAGTGAGTTTCACCTTTATGTGCATCTATAATGCATTAATTTAAAAAACTGTATATAAATAGAAAGATCTTAGAGTGGAACAAAACAAACAGGGGGAGGGAAGAAGAAAGGGAAAGGGGAAGTACTAGGGACTGAAATGGAGCAAATTATATTCCATGCTATACAATTAAGTCAAAATGAACCCCAATATTATGTGTAACTATAATGAATTAATAAAAAATAGATCAGAACAAAAAAGTGCTATTAGGACACAATAAATAATATTCCCAATATTTAGATATGTATTAGATTGCCCAATATTAATAGTTCTCATCAAATCCTTACTCATTTTTCTCTTAGAGTTTAGAATAAGAAATAAATATGATGATGCATTTGAAAAAGAGTGAATATAAATTTAAGTGCTTCAAAATATTTGGTACAAGTATGATAATTATCTATATAAGTCCACTGAAAATATAGGACAAAGATGAATTTAAATTTATGCTGAAAGACTTAGATTAATAATAGGGAAGGAAATATTTTCCCAGTTTGGAATATAGCATACTCTTGTTTTAAAGAAACTCTCAAACTCTCAAACAATCTCTAGGAAGGCAGTATTTGTTATAACTGAATATTGCTTTACCATTTGCTAGCTCTGTGACTATTTTCTTTATATTTAGTTTCTCCATCTTTTCATCTAAATATTGAAATGAGAGATTATCTGTTTAGTTGTGTTTCAGGACTAAATCAATTAAATTATCCAAGGAGCTCAACATTGTCCTTGGCTAATAATACTTAATACTTGTTAGCTGTTTTATCTCTCATTCATATTATTGTTATGATATTCTGAATATTTATTTTCAATAAATCATTATACCTACAATGAATACTTAATTAGTCCTGAGAGAAAATAAATGTCAATATTTAAGATAAAAACTTTACTCATGTTCTCTAGCTTTGGTGACTTGACTGATTAACCAATTAGCCTCTCAGTAAAGAAGATCTGAATTTAAATGTGGGGAAATATAACATATTCACTGAAACTAAATAGGCCATTTTTCAAATGCTAGAACTGACCAATTATTTTCACATATTTTGATCACTGCATTGTAATTTACAATTTGCATTACCATCTTATTAACATATGACTGCTGCCATCATGGAAAAATGTGTTTTATATTTATTAACAAGTAACAGTTGGGGAAAATTGCCCTTCATTTGCAAATCTCTGCTGATACTCTGTAAGAGTTACTAAAGTAAAGCTGAAACATCAAAGGGATGTATAAAGATTATGTAGACTATATAGCATAGTTTCTTTTCTTTGTTGTGACTATCAGGGAAAAGTTCACTGTAATTTAAGAGTCTAAGAGAATATGAAGAGGGGAATGTACCATTACCAATACTGACATCTGTATTTATGAATGAAATGTGAATTATTTGGCAAATTACAAATATTTTTAAAGATAGATCTCTCCATCCAGGAACTATCCAGCATTTAGTATGTTTGTTCCATGCCTTAGTACAAATTTTACAAGAGGTACATACATACAGGCCACTGAGTTCAGGATGAAGGGAATAAATGTGGCATAGAAATTAAGATCATTGAAATTTCTGAGGTATCATCTTTGAAGCAACCAAATTTTGAAACCCATGAATATCACAATAGAAATTACAGCCAGCTTTTCTTAAGAAGCAGTAAGGTACAGTCAGAAATTCTCGGAGGTCCCCTTGTGAATCATGATAAGTTATTTGCTGGTAGTGATTTGAGAGATTGCTTCAACTCAGTTGAATTATTCCAGGAAGTAGTGTGGACCCAACCTCAATCTCAAGATAAATGATGGTTCTTGTACTTCAGCTTCATAACACGAAGGAAATTCATATAAAATTGAACATTATCATTGATTTTCAGGGTATCTGCCAATTTATGGTGTATTAAGCCAGGATTTACAGGATTTGCTCAATTTTTTTATTAAGATACTAAATAAAAGAGTTTAAGATGAACTAGAGAAAAGTGTGAGGACTATAGATTTACTTTAAGAAAATGGCCAGGAACAGTGGTGCATGTCTCTAATTCCAGCAATTCAGGAGTATAAGGCAAGAGGATCACAAGTTCAAGGCCAGCCTTAGCAACTTAGTGAGACCCTGTCTCAAAACAAAAACAAGTAAATAAAGAGGGCTGGAATGATAAAGTGAACCTGGACTCAATTCCTGGAACCCACCCCCTCTGAAAAAAATTAAGGAAGTGTTTAGGATTTTCCCTATACAATTTTCTGAACCCCTTGGCACTGTTCCTACTTGCCTGCTAGCAAGAGCTAGCTAATGATACAATGAATGAACATGTGGCAATTGACTATTAACAGAAAACTCAGGAACAGTCAAAAGCTTGTTTTGTGCACGTAGATATGTGTGCTAGTGATTGAGATTCTATATTTCACACATACAATAAAACTATGTTTTTCTGATCCTGATTTTTCTTTTTTTTTTTTTTTTTTTAATTTTTTTATTGGTTGTTCAAAACATTATAAAGCTCTTCACATATCATATTTCATACATTAGATTCAAGTTGGTTATGAACTCCCAATTTTACCCCAAATACAGATTGCAGAATCACATCGGTTACACATCCACATTTTTACATAATGCCCTATTAGTAACTGTTGTATTCTGCTACCTTTCCTATCCTCTACCATCCCCCCTCCCTCCCCTCCCATCTTCTCTCTCTACCCCATCCACTGTAATTCATATCTCTCCTTGTTTATTTTCCCATTCCCCTCACAACCTCTTATATGTAATTTTGTATAACAATGAGGGTCTCCCTCCATTACCATGCAATTTCCCTTTTCTCTCCCTTTCCATCCCACCTCATGTATCTGTTTAATGTTAATCTTTTCTTCCTGCTCTTCCTCCCTGCTCTGTTCTTAGTTGCTCTCATTATATCAAAGAAGACATTTGGTATTTGTTTTTTAGGGATTGGCTAGCTTCACTAAGCATAATCTGCTCTAGTGCCATCCATTTCCCTGCAAATTGGGTGTTCCACAAAGACAATGAATGGCGTTTTGTAAAAAATACCCTGATCAGTAGGTTCAGCACTATCTGAAGACTAGGGAGAGGGACTTAAGACAGAGCAGTGATAAATGACATCTTAGGAGGCAGAATCCAGTACCAGTCCAGGTACTGGAGTGACCACATTTATGGTGTGTGAGGGGAATGTGCTGCTTCTCCTTGGGAGTAATGAGACATAAGACAATGCATATCAAGGTAAATTGTAGCCTTTCTACCCCTGCTGTTGAAAGTGGTCTTCCTTATATACTTCTTGTATAAAGAGGTAATGTGTCTACAGAATATTAATTGTAAATAATGTCCAGGTGATCTCTTCCTATGTTCTGATTATTAATATTTCAAATTAAAAAAGACATTGACCATCATTATATTTTTCAGAATTTACTTTACCTTGGTTGTACTCGTTCAACTCCTTAATGTCAGGGGAAATCACCTTGCTGTTCAACAGCCCAGGGTGAAAATTTGACACTCTCCCTCTTTGCATATTACTTTTGCCCCTTAAGGTAAAACTCAAAGCCAGATGTCACTCAATGGATTGGTGTAATCATTTTCTTTATTGAGGGAATTACATGGATCAATCTCCAAAATTAAAAGGAATAAAAATTTTCCTTTTAATTGATTTTTCTCCAGCTGTTTTCCTGTCACATGGCTATATCCTTCCTAAATTATGTATCATATGTTTCGAAAGAATTTTTACCATGGACCTTTTCTGAAACCAAATTCTTTCTCTGTTATTATTAAGAGACTCTCATGGTCCATTCTTCTTTTCCCTTCTCCTTGCCATCACCCTCCTTCATTCTCTGTACTTATTCCTGTGTCAAGTTCTCCTCAATAGAATGATAGCACATAAACTTCTTGAAGTCATGTTCTTCTAGATGCCAAGGTCTCTAATGTATCTTTGTTCCCCCAAGATAGGACACAAAGTAGATAGTAAATAAGTATTTTTGACCAAATGTATAGATTAACAAATTAATGATTCAGGATGATTTCATGAAGATACAGGAACAGATGAATTTCTTATGTGTTTTCTTCTTGGAGCCTGATATATATGTCAAAATACATACACGATTTTGAAACACACTTTTACTGTTGGGTGAATTGAGATCTAAAGTTGCTAAATAAGAAATATATGTCAAATGGCAGTAGAAAGTCCCTGGTAGAAGTGAGTTGCTGTTGACACACCTACCTCATTGCAATCTCCTCCTAGCAACCCATCCACGTTCAGATCCTCTCTCTCTAATCCACTCTACATTTCATTTCTGGATTAATCTGCTCCAGCTGCCATTTTATTGCCATTATATTCAGAATTCTGTTATGGTGGCTGTTCTAGTGTGCCTTAACTAGTTGTATTAACATCTGTTCTTCAATATATTGCACAATTCTTTCGAGAAGAGATGATAATAGCCTCTCTCTTTCTCTGTCTCTACTTAATTATCCACACATATATTCACAAAAATAAATGGATCAAACTTCACACAAGTAGTCTTCCCTTGTTTTTTTCCTCTGACAAGTGACAAGAATATTACTGATTCAAATTATTCATAAAAATATTTTTGGCATTTAAAAAAAGTCTACTTGCTTTGAAGAGACTACAATTTGACACTTTTATTACCATAAACTAATCTGCATGTTGAGATAGATAAGTAATTTCTACCCAAGTATTTATTAGAAAAAGTTGTTACAAGGGACCAGACCCCTTTTTGTTTGTTTAATGTTTATAGTCATGCTTATCAGGAATGGGTCAAAAGAATTTCCTCCACTGAACTTCCACATCTCCTATTTCTTCCTGCTACAGTCTTTGCCTCTTCTTTCTTTCTTGATTTCCTTTCTATGTTATGGTGGATGAGATATCTATCTTACTCAAATGTCTTCCCTTAACTGTGTTCTGAAAAGAACAATAACACTGTAGTCCCAGCCCAAGCTTCCCAAGGACACTACCTTCAACCAACCACACTAAAATCTGTGCACATTTTCTCCTCATTCACATGACTCACTGCTGTTCTTTGGGTTTCAGCTCTTAGGCTTCTGGTGACTCTCCTAAGTGTGTTGTCCATATAACACACATGGCTTCATTTTTCATAATTGTTTCTAAGGGTTTATTAAGTAAAATTTAATACCTTAAAGATAAAGTCTTCCCTTCTCCATCTCAGCATCTATAGATCTTTGTGCAGAGTCCAGGAAACACTATGCACTAACTGAATGTTTAGGTGTTTGAATATGAACTTTAAAATAAAACATACAAAAGGATGTGGGAGGTGGCATAGATAGGGTGAGGGGTTTGGGTATCTAAGGTCAAGATCTGTCAAGAATCGAACATGGGATAAAATGCTTTCTCTCAGACTTCCCATCCCTTTGTAACCCATTTTCTAAATGACATTACTGCACAGAAAGCTCGGAGTCTCTTCAGCAAGCAGGGTTTGCTTGATTAGCCTATCACTGAGCCAGAGTGAGATGTCTTCACTGATAGATACAAGTCCGTGGGCACTGGCCATGGAAGCCTGATACTCTGCAGTCCTGAAATAACAGATATTGTTTTAAAAGCTTAGGCTCTGCTAGTAAAAACATCCTCCCAGAATGCCAAGCTTATTTCTCTGTCAAGAGCTCTGACTGATCAAAGGAAAGAAGCTAAGCTTTTATACTGACTCAAAATATGCTTTTATGAGAGTACATACATATGGAGGTATCGAGAAAGAAAGAAAGGACTTCTCACAGCTGGGAATGTGGACATTAAGTATGCCCATAGAAATATTGGCAGTAATATAGGCTGTGTCCATGCCAAAGCAGGTAGTAATCATGCACTGTCCTGGTCATTAGAAGATTGTTATCTATGTGGCCTGAAGAAATCAGGCTGCTGATAGGGCAACCAAAAGGGCAAGAAATACGAAACTGTTTACCAGGGCCCTAATACCACAGCTTGAATTGGACCAACACAAACCATTTTCCAAATGGGTTATGAAAGGATGGAAAGCACTAGACCCTCTCTTAAGTCCTTCAAGACATAATATACATGGCTTTTTTTGTTTTCTCTATTCATTATTATTGTGTACAGAGGCAGTATAAGTTTAGAACTGGGATGAGAGTATTGTTTTGAAAACAAGTAAAATTAAGCATGCAACAAAGTAGAGAGGCCTCAAAGCTCTTCATGGTATATTTGAGAGGAATCTATTCATCCTGTGATGAATATTAGATCTATGTAGGTATATTATATTTTGCACCCTTGAACTTCAGATTCCAGACAAGCAATTAACAGTGAGAAGATGATGGTGAGGCTTGCATTAATCAGGTGTGGGTCTGAGTCCATATTCTTGTTCTAACTATGTGACTTTGAGTCTTCATCTTACTGTGCTTCAGTTAACTGTGAAATGAGATTAGAAATCTTTAGTACCAAGGTGGTATTGGAAAAAAATTATAAATTCATATATATAAATTACATATTAGCATAAATATATATGTATATTCTATGAACTCTGCTTGAGAAATAGCAGGTGCTCAACAAATCATAGCTATTCCTATTATGGAACTAAAATTAGAACAACTGAGACAATAATTTTGGCTTAATATGTTAACTATCACAAAAGATATGGGACAAAAAGAAAATTGATTCACCTTGTTAGCCAGCCAATGGATAAGAGAGTTCTGTATTCAACCCTCTAATTAAAGGCCAATTTACAAGATTTTGGTGCTCAAAGATTATTTTTATTCTGACATTGCTCTTGTCTCAGTTATGAGCCTGGTTCGAAAATAATGATTATGCATGAATATGCCTAATGATGCTGCACATGTATGGGTAGAATTTGGGAGAGCATGGATTTACATTAAATAAACAAAAATATATCAGCCTGCCCAAGTGTAGACAGGTAATGTGAGTTTAAAACAACTCCCCATCCTATTAAAATATACACAGAGTTGCTGAAGTCTCTCTCTAATAGATATTTAGTGCATGTCTCAGTGTGAAACAACCTGATCTGCAAAAATTGTGAGATACATTTTCCAGAACGATATTGCTAATAATTTTTGGTTGTCAAAATTAGTCACCATAAAATGAACTTAACATATTAAGAGATCCACTGTGTAATTGAAAAAGATGATCACAGTGGGCCCTATTTTATAGGGTTTGAGCTTTAAGTTTTACTCATAATATTTACTTACATTCTAAAACCATCATGAATTTGTCCATGTGTTCCTTTTCCTCCTCTCTGCATGGAACCCCATTTGAAATGTACGTTGTAAAGAAATGTATGGAAGTCAAACAGAACTAGCTCATTTTTTTCCCCACAATTATACTTATTTCTTTTTTTTTCATCAGGAACAGAATTTTTTCATTAGGGGATACTTCATAAAGCACTTGTAGGTAGTTACTAGTCTATATCTTTATTATCTATAATTTTGGTTTTAGGATTAAAATCATGAAATAATTTTCAGAAAAGAATTAATTTTCAAGTATGCCTCTTAGATTGTTTGGTAGGAGACTACTTCCCCCAGCCAGATACCTGAAATTTTAAGATATTTATATATATTTTTTTTCAAATTTTATTTTCATTTATTATCATTATTCTTAACTTCAATTAGAGCTAATGGATAAAAATAATTCAAACACATATTTTTGCTATTTCCTTGGCTGTAATTTTGAATCATTGCTAAATATCCTTTCTGTGAATATTTCTTGCCTTTAAATACTAAACTTTCATCACTGCTCTCATGCCAGATTTTAACTTTACTCCCGGTCATTTCTCATAGTTCTCTAATTGATAAACCCCATGCTCATGGCTCCTTGTCCCATTTCCTTCTCTGTACTGCTGCTAGTGTAATTGTTCTAAAACATACTGGCCGCATTACTTCCTGGCCCAACACTCCATAAAAATACAGTCTCGTATCTTGGCCAATTAATGTTCTTCCCAAGATCCCCATATTCACTTTCAAACTCGTTTCTTGCCTGTATGCTCCATGACCCTTGAAATCTATTCATGCCAGTCCACTCTTCATAGAACAAACATGCTATTTTCTTTAAGAAATTCATAGTTTCGTATCAATTTGTGTCTCTCCCTAGAAAGCACCTACTCCAGCCCTTTCTGCATATGGCGAGATCCTATCCGGGCTTCACAACAAAAGTGTCAGCTCCTCTGTGAAGCTCTCATTGAACTAGTACACAGGGCTTGATTCTTTTGGCCTGTTAGACAATTTGTTCTCATAATACTTACCGTAGCATATTGTCTAACATCACAATATACTGTGGTAAGTTTACACGATTTTTTTTCCTAAGGAAAGAATATAATAGTATTTTTTACCCATAATAAGACCTTCAGTAGTTATTCTAGAAACTAGAGTTCCAGCTCCTCTATGTTGAATAGCTGAGTGAATGAAAACTTGGAGTAACTGACTTATGTTCAGAAATGTCCTATGTACTTATTTACATAAATTTGCTTAATTTAATATATGCTGATTGTAAAATAAAATATTTATAAAGTTAAAAGTATTTATAAATATTTGCTCTTATTAATTGCACAATTATCATTGAACCATCTAGCTAAAATCATGCACAGTGATGAGGAAGGTGGGAGGTATGGCAAAGAGCGCAATCAGAAGGCAGAGTCTCTCTGGTGTTGTGAGTGCTGAGGCAATATTAAATGTAATATACAACTTCTCTTTATCCCTTCTACTTGACTTTAAATCTACTGAATTGCTGGGGCAGTATAGTTATTAGTTATCTTCCTGTTTCTACCCCAGTTGACATAAGATTATCATTGGTTTTTAGCTACCGAATAATTAGTAAATATTTCTGTTCCATGAGGCATGGCAAGATGGCAGTATGTGATATGTGCATTTCTCAGTCCATTCACTTTGTTATAACAAAGCATGAGATACCTAGTATCTTAGACAACAGAAATTGATTTTCTCACAGTTCTAGGAACTGAATCCAACATCAAGGTATTAGGAGGGTGCATGTCTGCTGAGGACTCCCTCCTTGGATTGCAACAGCTGCCTTCTTGCTTTGTGTTCATAACCTTTCTTTGTGCACCTGCAGAGAGAAAGGAAGAAAAGGGAACACTCTGAGTCTCTTCTTATTAGGACACTAATCCTATCAGATCAGAGCCCTAACTTTACAACTTCATTTAACCTTAATGACTCCCTTACTCCAAACACAACCACACCTGGGTTAGGGCTTCCACAAAAGAATTTGGGTGTTGGGGGACATACATTCAGTTCATGAAAGTGCATCATTGTAAGATTTACTGGCTGGAAGTTTTCATTCCATAACAATTTCAACTTTGATGTGAAACCTAGGAAATACTATGGACATGTTTTCAACAAGCAGGATTGTCCAGGAAGTTGTGAGTGTGCAGGTTTACTGAGTTTTTTTGCACATAACCCTTTTTCTTCGTTAAGGTGACTGTGTAATTTTTTTCTTCTAAAATTGGAAGCAGCACTTCTTAGCACAATTCATCTTTGTCAGACTTCTGCTTCTGTTGAAATGCTTTGTAGCCACTTTAATTAATTCTGGGGCTTGATGTTCAGAGTTTCACTTTGATAAAACCTAGAATCACTTTGTATAAAAGCATACAGGCATATCTTTTTTATTATTATTATGGCAACAAGCTTTAAAATTCCCTTTTCCTCTGCCATTCAAAATATTTATTCAAGGAATGGCCTTATTTGCGGTACATTATCCCATTGTTATTTTTAATGTCATCTGATGATTAACTAAGATATAAATTTACCTTTTTTAAAGATTTCATACATCAAAACATTCTCATTAGTCATGAGTTATAGGATTTTTGAAATCCATTACATAAAGCCATAAGTTTAGATGATTTCTAAAGGGAATTGTTTTGTACTTCTTTGAAGGTACACAGGCAATAAGTAAGTCCCTTCAGAAATCGCCTAATATTTCTAAATTTTTGTACTGCAGCAACAACAGTGTAATAATATCTCTTTGAGAATTCTGGTAGCTTAGCATCATCAAACGGACACAGTTGCAGAAAAAAGTTGAATTTGGTGCATTCCTAATATTATAATAAATATAAGTAGACAAATATTATAAAGTGAACTGGATGATGTCCCATGTTTTCATTGAGTAAGTTTGGTAGAGCTGTGTTTTTCTTTGTGATACAATTGTGGCTTATTTGTTAGATCCTGAAGTTGTCAAGATATCGTAATCTCATAAAAACAGAAAATTTAGTCTGTAAACTGATTTTTAAGAAATATTTCATAGTATTTGATGTGAACCAGCCTTCAAGCTCTGCTTTAGAAACTTATGATTCAGATATCAAGGTTTAATGCAATTTCACAGATTAGCTATATGTAGCAATTACAAAATTAACTTGCAATATTGAATATATGTCTTTAAAATATGTACCTTTACTCTTTAAGTATGTTTCATTTATGATTTAAAAGCATAGGCAAAGGAGAATATGAGTTATCTGATCAAACAAAACCATTTAATTGTTGAACTTGTTCCTTTTTACTATTAATTGGATACTTATATTCTTGGTTTTAGAATTTTTTTTCTCATGGATTTTATAGAATAGCTCCTAATTTCATGAACCCTCAGGCCAAAAATATCAGGAGAACATTACATATTAAAGGAAGAATGTAATTTTCATTTTTCCTTTTTTAGTAAGATAATATATATTTGAATTTTTATAGATATTACAGATGAGGTTTATGAAAAGCTACCATTGCTTTAAAAACATTGTGTATATCTAAGTTAATATAGAATTAATGGGTTGCTCTAGGATTGAATGCAAAGTAGTGTGTAATATTTTGAAATGATCTGACCTATTGTTTGCAAGTAAATATATCATGGTAAGCAATATTTATAATTTTCATATATTAGAATAGAAGTTAGATTTTGAGGAATCCATCAATTTAAAATATATACCTTTTCTTAGGTATAACATAAATAAAAAGTACAATAGTGGTAATATTTTAATATCATGTGTTTTTATGTTATATTTTATTGTCATGCTCATTTTTTGAGCCTATTTGTGTCCTGCTATGTAAAATAAGAAAAATAACATATTTGTCAGGTCTGGTAGCATAAATTGAGTCTCAAAATATAAAAGAACATAATTTTATTGTAGTATTTTTTTCCCTGGCCCTTCTGTTTTAGTCTGTTTTGTGTTAATATTACAGAATACCTGAGATAGGCCACTTTTGAAAAACAAGTTTATTTACCTCACAGATATGGATTCAAGGGCATGGAACCAGCATCCTCTTGACTCTGGTGATGACCTCCTGGCACATCACAGTAGTAGGAATCTGTGTAAGAGGTAGTGATCATTTTGCAGGCAAGAAGTAAAAGAGAGAGACAGACAGGGCTCAGGTTCAGGATTTTATAACAACTTGCTCATAAGAGAACTTACTTCAGGAGGGCAGTGTTCCCTTATGAGGGCAGTGTCCCCCAGTGACCTAAGAATCTTGCACCAGGATCTGCCTCTTAACAGTCACACCAGTTTAATACCACCACCCTGAGGACCAAGCTGAAACACACGGACATCTGGGAGACAGATATCTGTCTAAATATATATTTAGCCCATATCTAAACCATAGCATCCATGAAACAAAAAGATATTTGCCTTTTTGTTTTAAATTCGTTCTCAATGTTCATTTTTACCTTTGTGAACCAATGAGAAAGAGTAAAAGTAAACTTTTAATAGAAATGTTGAGGGAACATCCTTTCACAGGAGCATAAGTGTGTGAAGTATATAGTGGTGTGAGGTAGTATTGTAAGGAGTTGGGAAAATGTGTTGGCCCAGGAAATGCCATTGTATGGGGTTGGTGTATCCTGGTCTCAAAGGTCTGAGCCAGGATTGATTTCCTCGATTTAACCAGTCAGAAAGGCATCGTTTTATTCACCTTTGCCGTGTAATCATATTACACATGAGTTATTTCTTCCCTAGATCCTATTAACTCCTCAAATATGTCTCATATTATAGATCAACACTTCTACTCTGCTTATTGCAGAGATCCCTGGACCTTTGCCCTCTCACAGCTTTGATCTAAGGCTCTACGGGGTGTTTCTGTCCCATTTATCTGTACTAAAATAAAAGTCCTAGTTATAATGGTTTTTAGTTACCTCTTTAATTCAGAAGTAAAGACCTCTGCCTCAAATTGCCTTATTATTAATCAAGACACTTTTAAAAGGATAAAGGGCTAATATAAGTGGCATTTTACAATTAAATGACCCATGAAAAAAAAATAAGGGGTTTTCATTTCTGAATTCTAACCTTCCATTTACTGTATTAAATATTATTATAAAATTTATTCCAGCCCATATTTATACATAAATTTAAAAACCTTGATATTTAGTTACCCAAAAGTGAAAAAAATCTATATTGTTTGGTACATTGAAAATCCTGATAAAGGTAAAGGTAAGATAAGTAATATAGAAGAAGGAGATTGAGAGTGGAATGGAGGGATGGATAAGGGGAGGCAATGCAGAGGAATTTTTTAAAAATCATGTCATGTGTATGTATACATATACCACAGGGGATTTCACCCCTATGTATAAATAAAAATAACCAATCACATATAAGTAAATAGCACGTGAAACGATGTCTAGTAGAATAGTGGAGGGAGACCTGGGGAGGGGAGGAAGACTGGGGAAGAAAGAGGATCATGAACTGAAATTGAATTCAGTGTATGTATGAGTTTGTCAGAATGAACCCAACTACTGTGTATAACTATAAAGCTCTGATATAAAAGAGAAAAAATTGCAATAAGCAGTAGTAATTATACACATAGATGCAGACACAAGAACATACATACTTATATTACATATATATTTTTATATATATTCATATACATATAGCACATATTTAGAAGTCATATCTGTTGGTTTTCTTCACATTTTTAATACTATAATTTTAGAAATGTCATAAAAAGAATATTGATGTCAGAGAGAGAGAGAGAGAGAGAGAGAGAGAGAGAGATGATTGAGGTCTTTCAAAAACAGAAGTCTGTTCTTGTTCTATCTCCATGGACCCAAATCAGAAATGAATATAAGATCTATCCACTCACAAGAAAGACCAAAACCAAATTATAATGATCATGTTATTCCTCTAATCCTATAGCAGAAGATAATCTCTTTAAATATTCTGACAGTAAAATCCATGTGTTTACTAATAGCTAGTGGTTTTCAAGTGTTAACTGGGAAGCCCAAGGGATCCTTGAGACCCTACCAATATAGAATTTTTCACTTTTGGGTCTGTGAAATTAAACTACTTTCATAACAACACTTAGATGTTATCTGGCTCTTTCAGTCTCATTTTCTCATGAGCATACAATAGCATATTCAAAAGGAGTCATAATATGTGATGATACAACTTCAATGTTGATGAAATATATATTCTTGTATTTTCTAGAAATTTCTAAGGCATTAGAAATATATATGTGTATTTTTTAGACAATAATTGTTTGTTCTCAGTACTTCAATTGAAATCTTACTTGCTATGACCTTGCATTTGCCTAATATAAAGGATGGAAAACTTTTTCTGTAAAAGGTCAGCTGATAAACATTTTTGACATCATGGGGTTATATAGTCTGTCACAACTACTCAACTGCAGCATTGTACCTAGAAATTATATCCAGCATTGTTCAGTATGTGAACAAATGAGTATAGTAATGTTTGAATTAAACTTTATTTATGGACACTGAGTTTTTATTTTTTATTAGATATATATGTCATGGAATACTACCATTCTTTTCATGTATTTTTCAATCACTTAAAAATGTGAAAAATATTCTTGGCTCATGGGTCTTTCTAACAGGCAGCAGACTAGATTTGGCCACAGGCCATAGTTTGACAGCCTCTATCTAGTAAAACTCTATTTTTGAAACATTGATATTTTCTTAAAAATATGTGGAAACACAAATAAGAAAACCTTATTGTCTTATTTTGCTGTAATATTTGAAAATTCTCTTTAAAAACTTTTCTAAATTAAATTTCATTGGAAATTTATTGTGAAATTTATTAATTCACTCTGAAATCAAACAAAACGCATTTAAAATAAATGTTTATTATGTTTAGGAGCCATACACACATAAACAAAAGTTCTTAGGTTTTAAAATAAAATTTTAGACCAGTAAGAGATAGAGTATCTTCTAACACCCAAAAGTTAGAGAACCATTGCTGAAGAGGATACTGACGGAAATCCCCTCAATCAGCATACAGACTGTGGCTCATTTCCCCAGCCACCATGTTGTTAGGGCCCTCTTACATAAGACTTTCCAGGAATTGCCTCTGGGCAAAAAGAATGTGTTAGTTCTCAAATACTGCCTCAGCAGAACCACAAACTAGGGTTTAAAACACCAGACATGTATTCTCTTATTATCCTGCAATGCTGGATTTCAAAATCATGGTGTCAGTTAGTACAATCTTCTCTGACGGCTGTAGGGGAAGATCCTTCTGTGCCTCTTTCTGGTGGTTCCCAGAAGTTCTTGGCATTATTTGACAAGTAAATCCAACTTCTGCTGCTGTCTTCACCTGGCACTTTCCCCTGTGTGGAGGACAAAATTTCTCCGATTTGGGGGATAGCAGTCATTGGATTAGGAAACACCCTTATTTACTATGACCACTACTGTGTAATCTTAACTTGATTATATCTGAATAGATTTAATTTCTAAATAACATGGCATTCACAGGTACAAGTAGTTAGGATACAACATGTCTTTTTGTGGGGATACCATTTACCTCTGGCAAGAGTCTTCTGACTCCAGGCCACAGTCCTCTTCAAGAGCGGACTATATTCAAGGACTGTATGTGCCAGCATCTCAAGTCTCCTACCTTGTCTCAAGTTGGGACACTTGCAAAGGCCTATCCCAGTGCCAGAGCTCCCTGTAGGACCATTAGAAGCCTCTGTTTTCTACAGTATTGAATTTCATTCCTCTGGGTCCAGTCCTACTTCCTCATCCTTCATAGGTGTTATTCCAAGAGCGCTCTCCAGGATGAATCCTCTGCCTTTTACATTTCAAAGTACCAGAGGCTTTGAATCAGCCGTGACATAAGCAGGCAAAGGTATTTGCTGTGGAAACTTTGTTTCTTAACTTACATTTTACATTGGACTTTTGACCCTAAATATTTTGTTTATACAGTAGTTCTTCAATTGTGAAATTGAAGTTAATAAGACAACTTAAATAGAGATCAAGAACAGACATGTGAAAACATTTAAGTTGTTATTTTTTTCCTCTTCCTCACCATCTCATGTAACAATCACGAAATTATAATTTTAAAATTTCCTCCTACTAGAGATCAAATAATAGCAAAAACAATCTTAGATGTTTTCTAGTCATACCTTTCATTTAATAAAAGGATGCAGTTTTTCATGTTTTTTGAGAAGTGGAGGAGAATTGTCAAAATATTTCAAAACTTTTGTGAAGAGTGCTGAAAGATCTATAGTAAAGGGTTTTTCAGAAAATAAGAGGTAGAGAGTATAAGCAAAGGGATAAAAGAAGGGAAAACCTTATAATTAGAATTTTAAGTAATTTGTTGGAATCATGAGGAGGGTTGTTTCACATGTGGTAAGAGATGAAGGTTATTGAATTCAATTAATAGATTTAAATTATAATTTTTGAATGATGTGGAATCATTGGAGGTTTAAGAAAAAGAGTGACATGGTTATATTTTATTTTAAAATCACCATTTTGAAGGTTGTGGGTACATGATGTTGTCAGACACAAATAAATCACCAAGAGCCTTGAAAGATAATGAACTGAACTAGGAAAAGTTGACTATGTATAAGTAGTGGAGGAAATTAATATGAAAGGTATTCAGGTATAGAAGTGACAGGAACTAATGATTAATTAATATATCTGAAGTATGTCCAGGATGGCAGTGCCTTGGTTACTGTAGAGCAATGGTGCTGTCCATTGAGAGAGGAGTCCTAGAAATAGGCAAGTGGAGAAGGGCATTGTGAGTTTTGGACACGTGGCTTCCACCTGTTCATCAAAGATCAACATAGACATGGGCTTTAGTTGCATTTATTCCTATAACTTATCTAACGAAACTATTAAGATGCAGGATCAATGTCTGATGTTTATATTCTCTCATACAGTCTATGTTGTTTATACCTCTTTAAACATGAATGTTAATAAACATGTTTATTCTGCAGAGGATGAGAAAGCTTTTTCTTCTACCCGTTCTGGGTTCTCTGTCAGGAACACTATAAATTAGACTAACAAAAGACAAATTAATAAGAGACAAAGAGGAGTTTACTGGCATGTGCTTTGTACTCAGAGATTAAGAACTCCCAGGAATGATGAGAAAGGGAGCTTATACAGCATCTCAACAAAAGAGCAATAACTGTAGAAATGTGAAAGTTTTTAGGGTAGCAAAGAGAGTTTTTAGGGTAGCAAATTGTAGGAAGGTAAATATACAGAAGAACTAATGGAAGAAGAGGACTAGTTAGTAAACCATGATATCTTTTGGTTAATCAGGATCTAGAGTTTTCTAAGGAGATTTATTTTTGTCCTTCCTGGTAGAGAGCAGAGAGGGGACCCCTTAATGAATTTAGGTCTTGCTTTTAGACAAACAAGGGTACAACACAAAGTTTTTCTTATATTTGTTTTTCTCAATTGCTTTTAGCTCAAAATAATCCTTATAACAAAATGGCATGTTTGAGATGACAAATTCTGCTACCCTACAATTCTATGTAACACATATACAAAATTTAACTATGATACTCTTTGGCCATATTTATGCTATCTCTTTAAAACTGGTCCTTTCATCCCACTGAACAAAATATCTCTTACTACAGTTTATCTCTGGATTAGTTTTCTAGGACTTTAAACACTCTGAGTAATCAACTTGCCCTCTTAAGTTATTTGCTAAATCTCTTAGAGAGGACAGAAACTAGAAATGTTTGGATCTAAACATGGTAAAATTCCAATAACTAATGGCTCTTACATTTTGTAAGTCAGCTGATTTCTTTTTATAAACTGTTTTGCTGCCATTTCCATAGAAGGAATCTTTGTATTCTTTTGTATCAAATCTTAAGTTATATAAAACACTTCTTTCTCACTACTGTGTTTCAAATCCTACAAGTCTGACTTAACCTACTGTTTCTACATTTTTGTTGAAAGGAAAGAAATTGAGTTTTCTTTGTTTCATTTTTGCTTTAAGGTGAACAGCAATGAGATTAGCCTTACAATTTCTGGTGTCAATTGCTGAGGATAGGAATACTCTCTTCCCACTTATCTCTCTCCTATTTCTATTGTGAATTATGTTCTGCGTTAAAATTTCCTTAGATGTGATTCAAAGCCATCCTGCTGAAATGGCTAAAATTTTACATTACTAGGTGAAAACTTGAAGTCTGGTAAAGAAATGGGATAATTTAGCTGAAAGAAGGAGAGAGAGAGAGGATTATTTTCATAATAATAAAAAGGAGGAGAGCTGGATTCGTTTTTGATCATTTAGGCAATCCACAAAAAAAGATCACATACATTATGTGGCTAATAAACAACAGAAATTTATTTATCACTGGGGGCTGGAAAGTTCAAGTTTGAGGTGCTGGCAGATTTGATTTCTGGTAGGGGTGTACTTTCTGGATCATAGAGGGCAATGTTTTCGCTGGGATCTCACATGTTTTGGGGGTCCTAACTAGCTCTCTTTTTTGGCAGATAAGGACACATATTCTAATCTTGTGGCCTCTACCATCATGATCTAATCACCTGCCCCAAACCTACCTCCAACTACCATCACTTCAGAGGTTAGAATATCAAAATATGAATTTTGGTGGAATGCAAACATTTAGTCTAAGTGTTTTATTTCATCATTTTCTTTTTAACAGTGGGGGTTGAATCCAGAACTTAGTGCATGCTAGGCAAACACTCTACAATTGAGCTACACCCTTAACGCCCAGCAGTTTTTAAATATTAACATTTAAGAATTATTTTTAAGTAGTCAGGTTCCCTTTTTATCTCAAGGGAAAAGTAAGAGTAACTTTATAGCACAAAGCATTTAGGGTTGAAGCAAAAGAAGAGTATGCATCTAAAGATAAGCCATTTTGGAGAATGTTTCTTGGGGTCACTAAAAAATCGAAATATTTTATAAACACAAAGATATTTATTGTACAAGTTCAATGGCTAGATTCACATTAGACATAGAATGGGACATAAGCGGGTCCCCTCATTCAAGTCCATCACAAGAAGCAAGAAATACTAAGCAAGGGAAGTAATTATCCAAATATTGGAAGATACACTAATCATCAGTGATTAAAGCACTGTCTGGAATAACAACAGGAACAGTTAGAAGGAAGAGATCTACAGGTTACCAATGACTAGAATATTCTGTAAAGATAATTAGTGCCATTAGATTTTAAAGAAAAGAGGGGTTTTGTTTGTTTCTTTGTTTTCTGTTTCAGAGAGATTCATCTGGATTGAGAAATAAGGATTTAATTAGAATAGAAAAAACAAAAACTGTACAGAAAAGATGAAGAAGGAGAAATTGTGTGAAATATTAAGATTGGGCAAATAAACTACTGGAACAGAGTATTTGCATTTAGTTTTATTTTTTCAGTAGCTTGTTGGACATCCTAAAGAGTTTATACATTACTTCTTGGAAGAATTTTGCTTTTCTAAATAGAAAGGGGAAATGAAATAATAAAAGAAAATAGAATCTTAGGAAAAAAAATTAGCAAGATGCCGAGAGATTGACTATATTTCATATAGAGTGGAAATTTACATACTCATAGTATATTGAGAAACACTGAATAAATTTAAATGCATACATATATATGCATAGGAATACACAGTCATATCAGTATCATATATAACTGTGTGTGGATATATACATATATTTGTGAATAATGTACACATACAAATATATATTTACTGAATGATTTTGCAGAAATTTTAAATCATTTTGTCCTAACATCTCCCCAATTTCTCTCTCAAGTAAATATTTATTAAATTAGTTCTGACAAAAGAAACCTGAGAATAAAATCCCATCTTTTTTCAAAGTCTCAGAAAAGGAATTTAGACTTTAGATCTCTTTTTTATAATACAGTAGCCATAAGCAAAATGTGATCATTAAATTAAAATTAAATGAAATCAAAATTAGTTTTTCAGTCATACTAGTCACATTCTATGTGCTCAGTAGCCATAGTTAGTATTGAATGACACAGTACTGAATAATGGCATTGAATGACATATGTAGAATATTTCCATCCCTGATGAAAGTTCTATTAGATTACACTGCTTTAGAAAATGAACAATTATTATTATTATTATTATTATTATTATTATTATTACTAATTAGGGGATTGAAATCAGGAATCTCAATATGTGAACACTGAAGACTTCAGGGTAGTCTTTCTCTTTAAAGAGTCTTGTTTTTCTTAAACTCCCACTAAGCTATTTACTTTCAATTTGTGAGTGATAAATGAGAAATTATGTATTGAACTGTTTAACTGATGAGCAAACAATTAAGATAAGAAGCTTTAAACTTAATACTTAGAAAATACAATATTTGGGTTATTGTAGGAATCTGATGGCAAACTCATCTGTCTACAGCTGTGACAGTTCATAAGGTCCCCCCTCAAAACTCTTCTGAATAATATTGGGTAGCCTATTCTGTAATGTTCAGAAGTAAACATCCATTTAAAAATGTTTTTTTGTTAACAAAGGTTAATTTTACATTTCAATTGAAGTGCATAGAATAATTTTCATGCAAAAGCTTTATTTTATGGTGATTTGATCATTATATTCCTAAGATATTAGGTGATTAGTGAATAAATTTCATTTCCAAGACTTAAGAATGACAAGCAGGCCTTTTAAAAAACTTTCTTTAAGTACAAATTGCAAAAATGCTAATGTAGAGAATAAGAACCTCATTAAACACTATATATTCAACATTGTTTTTTAAGTACATAATTGAATGTGGTATTTTCATTGTGTCCTTTTGCTAAAATAAGCTAAAACATTCAGATTTTCCCCTCTAAGACATTTATATATACATAGTTGTAGTTGGATACAGCACCTTTATTTTATTTATTTATTTTATGTGGTGCTGAGGATCGAAACCAGTGCCTAGCGCGTGCTGGGCAAGTGCTCTACTGCTGAGGCACAACCCTAGCCCCAAGTTTTAAACTAAATCAGAGATTCGATGATGAGATGAGATCACAGAGATGTGTGTGTATGTATGTGTGTGTGTGTGTGTGCATGCGCGCATGTGCAAGAATATGTGTTGGGGCTGAGTTGAAGGATTGCATATAACCATGAGAGTAAGTTAATGGTGTGTGTAATTTGATAAATCATGTTTAACAGTATAATAATTGCTCTAAGGAAAACTAGAAAGTAAAATTCCTCAAAATTTTGTTGAAAGCAAGTGCTTCTCTGAATAGTTAGGAGTGGAAGTAGGGGAGGTTGACCCCATTGCTCAGAGGTATGTTAGATTCTCCAGTGCTGGGAGAAATTTTCACACTCCTCAGAAGTGTGTTTGCATTAAACATGGTTGAGAAACACTGACATAGATCAACTAATATCAGTGCAGATGACTTATAAACTCAGTGGCTGGTGATAAATAACACATGTATTTACAATATGGAGTCTAGATCATAATAAACTAATAAAAACAGACTGCAATAAATGCTTGCTTAAATAAGAAATTACAGTTTTTATCTCTGCTGTTTCACTAACTCAGTTACTTAATATTGGCAAATCACTTAGCTTCATAAAATTGACTTAATTTCTTCATTTGAAAAAAGGAAAATATATGATATCTCTAAATCCCCTTCAGCTTCTAAAATTCCACAACATGAAGTCATTAAAAAAAAAAAGAAAAGCTATGATTCTTTGTCTCTAAGTTCAAAATAATACCCTTTAAAAAATACCAGAAGAAACATCGGAATCCTTTCAAATATAAATCT
Source organism: Marmota monax (assembly GCF_021218885.2). NCBI lineage: Eukaryota > Metazoa > Chordata > Mammalia > Rodentia > Sciuridae > Marmota > Marmota monax. The sequence continues at coordinate 3,910,531 of NW_026694479.1, read as the reverse complement.
AATGACTTGGACCAATTGAGGAACTGGAATATGCATCCAGATTGTTTTCTTGTTACCTAAATGTTACCTCATTTTAAGGAGTATAAAAGTATTTCTGTATAGAATTTATTACATTTAATGTAGTATACATTTCTCATTGTGGAGTGAGAGTTGAGTCAAATGGAATAAGGAGGGTGAGGGAATGGTGTACTTTCAACATTCACATATTCCCTAGGGCCCAAACATTTTTACATTGGCACTGGGCCCAGGGAGCTCTTAACACAAAATGATATTGAAGGCACTATGGTAATGTTATACGATGCTGGATTTGATGCCGTTGAGTGCAGCAGTTACCGAAAGTGTACAATGATAAACTTTAACAATAAATTTTATTATAGTATGTGATGATGGGGGAGATATAGAACATTGGTTACAATAAAATATAACTGAATATATTAAATATATAGAATGTAAATGCTTTGGTATTTATTTTCAGTAGAAAGAAGATAATGCCAAAATGTTTATTCTTTGATTCCACTTTCTCATATTTGAGAATCTAGTTGTATACCATGGCAAAGAAATTAGAAATGAGGATAAACATGATGTTATTCCTGCATCCCATAGTAATAGAAAGGAATCTGTGTGCATTGTTATTCCATGCACTAATATTTATCAGGTACCAACATTCAAACTCATACCATTTTCATACCTTTCACAATGGATTGAAGGGACTTTATCCTTAGTGTGCCAAATCATATTCACTCTTATTTTCTCAGGGAATTTGCCTTATAGTTTTCAGTATCTCTCCAAAATAACTAACTTTTCCCTCTGAAAAGTATCATATCTATCTGTATAAAATTGTAGCATAATGTAGCAGTTTAAGGCTTCTTCTGTTCTTGCCATTCTCCCTCTGTCAAGCTTATTCCCCATATCTTAGATTTTGTTAGTTATCTATTTCTCACTTGATACATGCTTGTTTGAAAAGAGTTTATTATGCTGTAAAATTTGACAAGTGAGCGATCATTGACATCATATTTGCTTGACTATCCTCATCTATATTATTTCCTTTTTCTTCCTTCTTCTCTACTCTTTCTTTTATGCCTCTTCTCTTTTTAGTCTCAAAAAGTTGAAGTTAAATTGAGCTGGAGCCCTCACTCCTGTTTATATTCTCCCCCTGAGTGGCTTCATCCGGACTCTTGACTGGAACCATCTCAGTGTATGCATTTTTAATAATTATATCCTCAACCTAGATGCATGTCTTAAACTACAAGGATATCTCCATAGGTTTGACATGCTACACCTAGCCCAAACCAACAGCAACAGCCATCCAGTTCATTCTTTCCCAAACCTGCTCCTCCTCCAGACTTTCCTCTCTGAAATGGGATTACTATTCACTACTGCCTCAAACCAAAATACAGGGGTCATTTTGTATTTATCCATGTTACTTGGACATACTTCCTTCTAATTATTAGCCAGGCAATCTGTGTTCTAATTTAAAAATGAGCCCTGAATTGAATCCCACAAATATCACCCCAAACCCAACTAACTTTGTCTGCCTTTCTGCACTGTTCAATGAGCAACTTAAGTGATCCCCTTGCTTCCAAAACCAGGTTCCAGCATTTCATACCCCACAAAAGAGATAATTCAGTTTGTTACATAACTAGAATTGAATTCACATGAAATATTTTCTCAAATAGAATAATACAGAAAATAACAATACAACCCATATGCATACCTCACAGAAATGCCAATGTTGAGAATTTGTCATGGCTATCTCATATCTTTAATTTTATGAAAATGCAGTAGTATAAAAAGGTTGAAAAATGGTGAAATGAATCTGACATAACTTTCCTATGTACCACAGTGAATTGCACCATCATGTACATCCACCAGGTGCTAATTTATATATATATATATATATATATATATATATATATATATATATATACACACACACACATATATAATTTATATATGTATACACACACATACACACACATACATATACATACACACACATATACACACACACAATCAGTAGAGTAGAAGCAAAGGAACAGCGGGGAGTGAAGACAGGCTAGGTAAGGAAAAGTACTGGAGACTGAATTGTAGCAAATTATATCCCATGTTTATAATTGTGTCAAAATGAATACTCATGGTATATATAGCTAATATAAACCAATGAAAAAATGAGAAAAAGTGTTGGAATTTTCTTACTACTTCCTGTATTTCTGCTATTTATTACTCCTCACTCCCTCTGAGATAACTAAATTTTGGTCTTTATAAGTATCTTTCCTATTTCTTATGTTACATATTTATGCCACACATAAATAATATTTATACAGTTTACAGCTCATCTTTTAATTGTTGTAAGAAGTGTTTATTTTAAAGTAGTTGAGATTCAGCCATAGAACAGGTAATTTCAGGCTGCCATTCGCCTGCGGCTTGCAGACAGATTGCTAGGGTTCAGTGCCTGGGGGCTTCTTAGAACATGATCTTATCGGAGCGAACACCGAGCGCAGGGCGGCCGAGTTCCGGCTCCCGGAACCGCCCTGGCCCAGGGCTGGGGAGCCTGTGGAGGCTGCTTCTTGGACCCTGCTCCTATCAGAGCATACACCAAGCACTAAGCGGCCGAATTCCGGCTCCCGGAACTGCCCTGGCCCAGGGCTAGGAGCCCACGGAAACTGCTTCTCGGTCCGGGTCCTGCTGAGGGCCGGTCAGGACTCACCCGTTGCTTTGGTTGCCCGGCAAGGGGAACGAAATGCTGCCATTCGCATAGGATACCAACATGGCAGAGATCTGATGTCATCAGAAAGCGGCGGAGGAGAGAACTTCATCAATACCAGCGGAAACAGAAACAGTTGGTCTTCTGGTAGGGGGGGTGAGGCACAGACACCCGAGTCTCCTCAATTTGTCGTCGAACCAGTGGGGAGGAGACGGGCCGCCGCCAGCGCCCGGAGCAGGCCCAGCGGCTCGCCAGCGTGGTGACCGCGTGACCCCAATTGGAGAGGGGGCGGAGCGGAGCCGCCACCCGCACCCGCAAGGTGGGCAGACCGGCGACCCAGTGGTACATGGGCGTGGTAGTAGGGGCAGGGCAGAGCCGCCGCCCGCACTTGCAAGGTAAACAGACCTGTCACAGACTGGCGGGTCAGGCCCAGTGGCCTGCCAGTGTGGTACACACATCACCCCAACTGGAGTAGGGGCAGAGCAGATCCTTCTCCCACGCCCGGATCAGGCCCTGCCGGTGTGGTGGCCACGTGACCCCAATTGGAGTGGGGGCGGAGCGGAACCGCCACCCGTGCCCGCAGGGTGAGCAGACCTGTGACCAACCTGCAGATCAGGCCCAGGGGTCCGCAGGCGTGGTAGGAGGGGCAGGGCAGATCCGCCGCCCGCGCCTCCAAGGTAGGCAGACCTGCGACAGACCAGCGGATCAGGCCCAGGAGCCTGCCGGTGTGGTACACACACCACCCTAATTGGAGTAGGAGCAGAGCAGAGTCGCCGCCCGTGCCAGGAATAGGCCCAGCGACCTGCAGGCGGGGTAGTCACGACACCCCAATTGGAGTAGGGGCAGAGCAGAGCCGCCACCCGTGCCCGAAAGGTGGGCAGATCTGCGACCGACCAGTGGGACAGGCCCAGTGGCCTGCTGGTACGACAGACACGTCACCCCATTTGGAGTAGGGGCAGAGTAGAGCCGCCGCCCGCGCCTGCAGGGTAGGCAAACCTGCAACCGACCGGCGGATCAGGCCCGGTGGCCTGCCAGCGTGGTACACTCGTCACCCCAATTGTAGTAGGGGCAGAACAGAGCCGCCGCCAGCGCCCAGAACAGGCCCAGTGACCTGCCGGCGTGGTAGCCACGACACCCCAATTGGAATAAGGAGAGAGCAGAGCCGCCGCCCGCGCCTGCAGGAAAGATACGCAAGCGGTATGAAAAGACAAGGAAAGAAAGGACCACAAGCAATGCAGGTCAACGCAACTTTAGAAGAGGTAACAGCTGCAGTAGATGGAATGTCAGATAAAGAATTCAGGATATACATGCTTCAGATGATCTGGAGTATCAAGGAAGACATTAGACAGCAAAATCAGACAATGAAAGATCACTTCGACAATGAATTACGCAAACAAATCCAGGAAGCAAAGGATCAACTATACAGGGAGATAGAGGTTATAAAAAACAAACAGAAATCCTAGAAATGCAGGAAGCAATAAACCAACTTAAAAACTAAATGGAGAATACTACCAGCAGAGTAGAACACTTAGAAGATAGAACATCAGACAATGAAGACAAAGTATTTCAACTGGAAAAGAACATAGACAGCTCAGCAAGACTGTTAAGAAACCATGAGCAGAACATCCAAGAAATATGGGATAACATTAAGAGACCAAACTTAAGAGTCATTGGGATACAGGAAGGTACAGAGCTCCAAACCAAAGGAATGAGCAGTCTATTCAATGAAATAATACGAGAAAACTTCCCAGACTTGAAGAATGAGACAGAATCCCAAATCCTAGAAGCCTACAGGACACCGAATGTGCAAAATAATAAGAGATCCACACCTAGACACATTATAATGAAGATGCCCAACATACAGAATAAGGAGAGAATTTTAAAAGCTACAAGAGAAAGGAAGCAGATTACATTTAGGGGTAAGCCAATCAGGATAACAGCTGATCTTTCAACACAGACTCTGAAAGCTAGAAGATCCTGGAATAACATATTTCAAACACTGAAAGAAAATGGGTTCCAACCAAGAATTGTGTATCCAGCGAAATTAAGCTTCAGGATGGAAGATGAAATTAAAACCTTCCACGATAAACAAAAGTTTAAAGAATTCGCAGATAGAAAACCATCTCTTCAAAACATCCTGGCAAAACATTACAGGAAGAGGAAATGGAAAATAACAATGAAAACCAACAGTGGGAGGTAGGACAGTAAAGGGGGGGAAAATAATCAAAGAGGAAAACAAACCATGTTTAGTAACAGAAATAAACAAATATGGCTGGAAGAACAACCCATATCTCAATAATAACCCTAAATGTTAATGGCTTAAACTCACCAATTAAGAGACACAGGCTAGTAGAATGGATCACAAAACAAGACCCAACAATATGCTGCCTACAGGAGACGCATTTGATAGGAAAAGACATACATAGGCTGAAGGTGAAAGGTTGGGAAAAATCATATCACTCATATGGACTTCGGAAAGAAGCAGGAGTGTCCATACTCATATCAAATAAAATAGATTTCAAGCCAAAGTTAATCAAAAGGGATAAAGAGGGACACTACATACTGCTTAAGGGAACCATACACCAACAAGACATAACAATCATAAATATTTATGCCCCAAACAATGGTGCAGCTATGTTCGTCAAACAAACTCTTCTCAAGTTCAAGAGTCTAATAGACCACCATACCATAATCATGGGAGACTTCAACACACCTCTCTCGCCACTGGACAGATCTTCCAAACAAAAGTTGAATAAGGAAACTATAGAACTCAATAACACAATTAATAACCTAGACTTAATTGACATATATAGAGTATACCACCCAACATCAAGCAGTTATACTTTTTTCTCAGCAGCACATGGATCCTTCTCAAAAATAGATCATATATTATGTCACAGGGCAACTCTTAGACAATATAAAGGAGTAGAGATAATACCATGCATCTTATCTGATCATAATGGAATGAAACTGAAAATCAACGATAAAAGAAGGAAGGAAAAAGCATACATCACTTGGAGAATGAACAATAGGTTACTGAATGATCAATGGGTTATAGAAGACATCAAGGAGGAAATTAAAAAATTCTTAGAGATAAATGAAAACACAGACACAACATATCAGAATCTATGGGACACATTGAAAGCAGTTCTATGAGGAAAATTCATTGCTTGGAGTTCATTCCTTAAAAAAAAGAAAAAACCAACAAATAAATGATCTCATACTTCATCTCAAAATCCTTGAAAAAGAAGAGCAAAACAACAGCAAAAGAAGCAGAAGGCAAGAAATAATTAAAATCAGAGCTGAAATTAATGAAATCAAAACAAAAGAAACAATTGAAAAAATTGACAAAACTAAAAGTTGGTTCTTTGAAAAAATAAACAAAATCGACAGACCCTTAGTGATGCTAGCGAAGAGAAGAAGAGAGAGAACTCAAATTACTAGCATACAGGATGAAAAAGGCAATATCACAACAGACACTTCAGAAATACAGAAGATAATCAAAAACTATTTTGAATCCTTATACTCCAATAAATTAGAAGATAGTGAAGGCATAGATAAATTTCTTAAGTCATATGATCTGCCCAGGTTGAGTCAGGAGGATATAGACAACCTAAACAGACCAATATCAATTGAGGAAATAGAGGAAACCATAAAAAGACTACCAACTAAGAAAAGCCTAGGACCAGATGGGTATACAGCAGAATTTTACAAAACCTTTAAAGAAGAACTAATACCAATACTTTTCAAGCTACTTCAGGAAATAGAAAAAGAGGGAGAACTTCCAAATTCATTCTATGAGGCCAACATCACCCTGATACCTAAACCAGACAAAGACACTTCAAAGAAAGAAAACTACAGACCAATATCTCTAATGAACCTAGATGCAAAAATCCTCAATAAAATTCTGGCGAATCGGATACAAAAACATATCAAAAAAATTGTGCACCATGATCAAGTAGGATTCATCCCTGGGATGCAAGGCTGGTTCAATATATGGAAATCAATAAATGTTATTCACCACATCAATAGACTTAAAAATAAGAACCATATGATCATCTCGATAGATGCGGAAAAAGCTTTCGACAAAGTACAGCATCCCTTTATGTTCAAAACTCTAGAAAAACTAGGGATAACAGGAACATACCTCAATATTGTAAAAGCAATCTATGCTAAGCCTCAGGCTAGCATCATTCTGAATGGAGAAAAACTGAAGGCATTCCCTCTAAAATCTGGAACAAGACAGGGATGCCCTCTCTCACCACTTCTGTTCAACATAGTTCTCGAAACACTGGCCAGAGCAATTAGAAAGATGAAAGAAATTAAAGGCATCAAAATAGGAAAAGAAGAACTTAAATTATCACTATTTGCAGATGACATGATTCTATACCTAGCAGACCCAAAAGGCTCTACAAAGAAACTATTAGAGTTAATAAATGAATTCAGCAAAGTGGCAGGATATAAAATCAACACGCATAAATCAAAGGCATTCCTGTATATCAGCGACAAATCCTCTGAAATGGAAATGAGGACAACCACTCCATTCACAATATCTTCAAAAAAAATAAAATACTTGGGAATCAACCTAACAAAAGAGGTGAAAGACTTATACAATGAAAACTACAGAACCCTAAAGAGAGAAATAGAAGAAGATCTTAGAAGATGGAAAAATATACCCTGTTCATGGATAGGCAGAACTAACATCATCAAAATGGCGATATTACCAAAAGTTCTCTATAGGTTTAATGCAATGCCAATCAAAATCCCAACGGCATTTCTTGTAGAAATAGAGAAAGCAATCATGAAATTCATATGGAAAAATAAAAGACCCAGAATAGCAAAAACAATGCTAAGCAGGAAGTGTGAATCAGGCGGTATAGCGATACCAGACTTCAAACTATACTACAGAGCAATAGTAACAAAAACAGCATGGTACTGGTACCAAAACAGGCGGGTGGACCAATGGTACAGAATAGAGGACACAGAAACCAATCCACAAAACTACAACTATCTTATATTTGATAAAGGGGCTAAAAGCATGCAATGGAGGAAGGATAGCATCTTCAACAAATGGTGCCGGGAAAACTGGAAATCCATATGCAACAAAATGAAACTGAATCCCTTTCTCTCGCCATGCACAAAAGTGAATTCAAAATGGATCAAGGAGCTTGATATCAAATCAGAGACACGCCGTCTGATAGAAGAAAAAGTTGGTTACGATCTACATTCGGTGGGGTCGGGCTCCAAATTCCTCAATAGGACACCCATAGCACAAAAGTTAATAACTAGAATCAACAAATGGGACTTACTCAAACTAAAAAGTTTTTTCTCAGCAAAAGAAACAATAAGAGAGGTAAATAGGGAGCCTACACCCTGGGAACAAATCTTTACTCCTCACACTTCAGATAGAGCCCTAATATCCAGAGTATACAAAGAACTCAAAAAATTAGACAATAAGAGAACAAACAACCCAATCAACAAATGGGCCAAGGACCTGAACAGACACTTCTCAGAGGAGGACATACAGTCAATCAACAAGTACATGAAAAAATGCTCACCATCTCTAGCTGTCAGAGAAATGCAAATCAAAACCACCCTAAGATACCATCTCACTCCAGTAAGATTGGCAGCCATTAGGAAGTCAAACAACAACAAGTGCTGGCGAGGATGTGGGGAAAAGGGTACACTTGTACATTGCTGGTGGGACTGCAGATTGGTGCAGCCAATTTGGAAAGCAGTATGGAGATTTCTTGGAAAGCTGGGAATGGAACCACCATTTGACCCAGCTATTCCCCTTCTTGGTCTATTCCCTAAAGACCTAAAAAGAGCATGCTACAGGGACACTGCTACATCGATGTTCATAGCAGCACAATTCACAATAGCAAGACTGTGGAACCAACCTAGATGTCCTTCAATAGACGAATGGATAAAAAAAATGTGGCATTTATACACAATGGAGTATTACTCTGCATTAAAAAATGACAAAATCATAGAATTTGCAGGGAAATGGATGGCATTAGAGCAGATTATGCTAAGTGAAGCTAGCCAATCCCTAAAAAACAAATGCCAAATGTCTTCTTTGATATAAGGAGAGTAACTAAGAACAGAGTAGGGACGAAGAGCAGGAGAAGAAGATTAACATTTAACATGGATGAGAGGTGGGAGGGAAAGGGAGAGAGAAGGGAAATTGCATGGAAATGGAAGGAGACCCTCAGGGTTATACAGTGGAGGGGGTAGAGATAGAGGAGGGGAGGGGAGGGGAGAGGTGGGGAGGGGGGAGGGTGGAGGATGGGAAAGGCAGCGGAGCACAACAGACACTAGTATGGCAATATGTAAATCAATGATGTGTAACTGATGTGATTCTGCAATCTGTGTATGGGGTGAAGGTGGGAGTTCATAACCCACTTGAATCAAAGTGTGGAATATGATATGTCAAGAAATTTGTAATGTTTTGAACAACCAACAATAAAAAATTTAAAAAAAATAAAGTAGTTGAATATGTCAACATTACCTTTCATGATATTTAATTTTTAATAATTTATATTAATCCATGGTAATAAAGATATCCTTTTAGTTATCCTTCCAAAAGCTTAAATTTTTGTTTATCCATTAATGTCCTTAGCATGTTTTTATTTATTTTTAATATATGGTGTGATATAGACATCTTATTTTACTTTTCCCTGTGGATATGGTCAATTGCTCCAATATCATTTGCTTGATAAATCCCTGTTACAAACCAAATCCTCATATTTGTGTGGACTATTTTCAGTTTATCTATTGTGTTCATAAATAATCAGACATAGACACACTCTTTTATTGTTTTATTTTTTTAAAGAGAGAGAGAATTTTTAATATTTATTTTTTTTAGTTTTCGAAGGACACAACCTCTTTGTTTGTATGTGGTGCTGAGGATCGAACCCGGGCTGCTCGAATGCCAGGCGAGCGCGCTACAGCTTGAGCCACATCCCCAGCCCCTATTGTTTTAATTTCATTAAAAATCTTAAAGAGAAATTTGATCTTCTTAAATCCCATCTTGTTAATTTTTTTCTTTGCCATTTTCTCAGCTACTCTTTGTCTTTTACTGTTATAGTCACTGTTTTCCCTTGAATTTATCATATATTGATCACTTATTATATGTTTCATGTTCTTTTCAGCAATTAGAAAACAAATCTCTCCAACTTCATAGAGTTTACCTTCCTTTACATATCTCCATTTTATAAAATCAGAAATCTAAAGAATTTTTTTGTTCCTCAATTATTTAGATACAATATATCCTGCTATACTTAATGGTCCCAATACAACTGATATAGTTCAAGGAAAAGAATAGACTTTTTTTTAAGTTTTAAAATATTTGTTCTGATTAGTTATACATGCCAGCAGAATGCATTTTGACATATTGTATGCAAATGGAGCACAACTTCTCATTCTTCTGGCTGTATATGATTCAGAATCACACCAGTATGAATAGACTTTTTTAAAAAAAATTATTTGTTTTAATTAGTTACACATGACAGTAGAATGCATTTATGCACTTTGATATATCATACATAGAAGGATATAATTTCTCATTTTTTTGAGTGTGCATGTTGTAGAATCACATTGGTCATGCAGTCACGTATATACATAAAATAATAATGTCTGTTTCATTCTACTGTCCTTCCTGTCCCCACATTCCATCCCTTCACTTCCCTCTACCTAATATAAGGTAATGTTATTCTTCTCTACTGCCCCCCACCTATTGTAAATTAGCATCTGCATATTAGAGAAAACATTTGGCCTTTGGTGTTTGGGGATTGGCTTTATTTCACTTAGCGTGATAATCTCCAACTCCATCCATTTACTGACAAATGTCATAATTTCAATCTTCTTTAAAACTGAGTAAATATTCCATTGAATATATACACCACATTTTCTTTATCTATTCATCAATTGAAGGACACCTAGGTTGGTTTGATAGTTAAGCTATTGAGCTGTTATAAACATTGATGTGGCTGTATGACTGCATGCTGATTTTAAGTCCTTTGGTCATAAACTGAGGAGTCAGAGAGCTGAGTCAAATGGTGGTTCCATTCCAAGTTTTCTGAGGAATCTTCATACTGCTTTCCATAGTGGTTGTACCAATTTGCAGTCCCACAAAAAGGTACAGGCATACATTTAGCAATGTATGCCTGTACCTTTTTCACCACAACCTCACCAACATTTATTGTTGCCTGTATTCTTGTTGATTGCATTCTGATAGGAGTGAGATGAAATCTTAGTGTAGTTTTGATTTGTATTTCTCTCATTGCTAGAGATGTTGAACACTTGTTCATATATTTGTTGATTGATTATATTTCTTTTTCTGTGAAGTGTCTGTTCAGTTCCTTGTCCCATTTATTGGTTGCGTTATTTGCTATTTTTTTTTTTTTGGTGTTAAGCTTTTTGAGTTCTTTATATATTCTAGAGATTATCAGAGGTGTATGTGGTAGATTTTCTCCCAATCTGTAGGCGCTCTCCTCACATTATCGATTGTTTCCTTTGCTGAGGAGAAGCTTTTTTGTTTGAATCCATCCCATTTATTGATTCTTGATTTTACTTCTTGAGCTTTAGGGGTCTTGTTAAGGAAATAAGATCCTAGGCCAAAATGGTAAATATTTGGGCTTACTTTTTCTCCTACTAGGCAGAGGATCTCTGCTCTAGTGCATAAGTCTTTGATCCACTTTCAGTTGATTTTTGTGCCAGGTGTGTGTGAGAGAGAGGTTTAATTTCATTTTGCTACATATGGATTTCCAGTTTTGTCAGCACCATTTGTTGAATAGGCTATCTTTTCTCCAGTGAAGGTTTTTGGCACCTTTGTCTAATATGACATAACCATATTTATGTGGCTTTGTCTCTGTGTTTTCTATTCTGTATCATTGGTCTAAAAGTCTATTTTGGTGCCATTACTATTCCATTTTTGTTACTATAGGTCTGTAGTACAGTTTAAGGTCTGGTATTGTGATGCCTCCTGCTTCACTTTTCTTGCTAAGGATTGCTTTAGCTATTCTGGATCTCTCATTCAAACAAATTTTATGATTGCTTTTTCTATTTCTATCAGAAATCTAAATAATATATATTTTCAATTTTCTTGCCTTTGGGATAACAGAATTCTGGATGAAATATGGGATTGAAGATCCTTCCTTCTTCCTATTTTTGCATGTTTACTTCTTGTTTAATGTGATACAAATATAATGCCCAGGGTTACAGTAGCCACTTTCAACACAATGACAAAAGTTATGCACCAGAGTGATACAATGGGCAGGAAGGAGAAGCCTGAGGTTTTCGTATTTCTTGAAGCTTGTTCCTTTCTTGGCCTTAATGAAGAGGCTAAATTTTTCTAGATTTCATTCTATGTCTACTGATGATCAACTCCCTCCTTAACTCCATGTTTCTTCTTAAGCACCTTTTATGAACTACTTCCACAATTAATTCCTAATCTTCTTTCTTTTCTATTCTCCTCCTGCAGTTCTTGCCTATGACACCTATTTCTATTGCATATCTAGCGTCTACATTTTTACATTTAGCCACCTTTTTTCTTCAGAACTTTACTTCTGTGTTTTCAACTGTTTAGATTCTTTTCTTTCAAAATACCCTCCATTTTCATTCATCCCTCCTATATGATTCCAATATAGGCATCAATCACCTCGTATTAGAGTACTTATTATTCTCTGAAATTTGTGGTCTTTATTTTTTTTCATCTTCTAACTCATTCTGTGCACCATAACCCAATATGCACACCAGAATATTTCTCCTAAAATATTTCTTAAATTATGCCAGCCTGCTACAAGGAACATTCAATAATTCAGTATAGCTAAAAATGATAAAGTTCTTAACCTTGCAGTCAAAATACTTACAGTATTTTGTAGCCTGACCTACATCAACTTTTATCTTTATCTTCAACTACTCACCTTCTCTGATATTTGTTCTCTTTCAAGAACACTTGAGATACTTTACAGATCTTGACATACTATGTAAATATCTGCAACAGATTCAATACAAGCATAATAGCTAAATCAAGATGAATTATTGTTGTACAGTTTTGTTTTTCCTAAAAAATAGTAAGTCCATGTGGTACAAAATACATATCTCTTGAACTTGTGCTAACATTAACCTTTTCTTTGTGGATTGTCAAATATATCCACCAAATATTTAAGAAATTCCTGTTCCTCTCTCACTTTGAAAATCCTACATACGATTACTTAAATGACATATAATATACTTGTATGCAATACTTTGCCTATCATTTTATAAATGAATATCTGTAAATAAGAATTTTAGGGATCATTAAACTTTGCCTGAAATTTTCCAATTTCTCTACAGGAATATAGAAGAAATTAAAGTCCTTTAGTGCCAGGTAGTTAAAAGAGCCAAAATTATTCACAGCTGCTAAGAGAGAACAAAAATTTCCCAGAGAGCACAAGAAGGGGTTCCTTTGTAACCTGCCCACAGAAGTTAGTTAGAAGAAGTATTTGGAAGCTGAAGCCAATATCTCTATTATAAACAATTACAGCCCAATTAGTGTGTCAATGTGATTGTGTATTATCATGGTGAGCTCTTTTTTTCTGGGAGAATAGTAGTGTGTTAGACCTTTCTACTCTGATGGCAATCTGGTAATAGAAGAATTAGTTAGAACATTAAGGTTTTTGTTTAACAAAATTCAGTTTTTAATGACAAATCCTCCATTCTTGAATAGTGACTCTGAAACTGAATGTGTATTGACTTACTAGATAGCAACACTCATCTGAAAGCAGCAATAGCTGTTTATAAGAAAATACAAAGAACATGTACCTTGTATGCCAGTAAGACATTTATGAGGCAGATGAAAGTATTGTTCTGGCTGTTGCTCAATGTACCAATTAAATAAGGGAAAAGGGAAAACTCGACAATTTTAAAAATATAAACTAAAACTATCATTATCATAACTCAATATGCTTTAAAAATGTTAAAGAACTAATGAATTTGATTAAAACAGTTTAATTAAGGTAAAGTCTGCTCTATTGCATCCCTATTCCAGTCAAAATAGCTCAGTGAACAGGTAGTATGTCCCCAGTGAACTGTGAATATCAAAGTCAGGGAAAATTCTTCATTTTAATGAGCTGCATTTTCTGTGCCCAGACCTCTCCCCTGACAGGGTGGCTGCAGGAGGCAAAAATGAAAGTAGTTGTTTTCCTTTGAGACATTGACTGCTAAATGCTGTGAATGCCAGAAATTAAAATTGTGGTGCTGAGATTCTTTATGTCTGTTCTGTCTTGCACTTGCCCTTGGGCTGGAAACTATTGTTAAAGGAAAAGCCCAACAAATAAGAATATCCTATATACATATATTTTCAAAGTCACTCTTCCTCTGAATACTAATACATTCAAAATATTATAACCCATTTCTTTTATATAAAACTGTCCTTTTAGAACAACTTTACATAGATACAAATATTTTAACAATAAAATATAATATCCTTCCATTAGTTAATGATTAACATTCAGACTTGCAGTGTGAAATCTTATACTACCTGATATCAAAAATTGGACTGATTTCACTACTCAGAAGATTCACATGGCATAAGAGATTGTCATTTTCTTAATGTACAACATTAAATATGGTCAAATAAGAATGCATTCAAAACTATTTTATTATTATTCAGTTTCTTTATGGTAATTAGAAATTAGCTAGATCCATTTTGGCATTTATTTTTAAAATATTATTCATAGTAGCATTAAAATATGTGAATTCAAGAGAGTGAATCATATGATCACTGTTAATACTCAATTTCTTTGAATTGTCATCATTTAGATGCAAATACTAGTACAAAATACCACCAAGAAATTATTTGGTTGGCAAGGAAAGGAAACCTTAAGTAATTATACTTGATTTCCATAAACATGTCATGAAAATTGGAAGGAAAACTAAACATGATTTTAAGAAATACGTTCCGAAAGAAATAATCATAATTACCTCAGTTAGTTAGGGGTTCATCTACTGCTTCTGGATTTGCTCCAAGATACATGTAACTTTTCAGACTGGGGACTGGAGTTCATTGCAGCCATTACAAAGAAAAAAAATCCACTGTGATTTATAGCTTCTAACAATAAAAAGCACTGCAGTTGATTGCATTTTTTTTTCCAGAATATTTGACTTGAACTGATTTCCATATAGAAGATTGTCTTGCTTGGAAATCCAAGTGGTTTTAATTGTATTCAACTTTACCATAATTTCCATTAGTATAAAATATGTATGTTTCTCAACTTACTGCTGTGCACGAAAATTTAGGCGTACTGCTGCGAATTCATACAAAGTTTATTTAATGCCAATTTATATCTATTTTTTCTTCTGTAATTTTAATTTTAAGACTATTTCCTTTCCATGACTTTCTCTTATATTCCACAATAAAATAACTAGACAATTAATTGCAGATTCATAGACTATCTTTTAAGTTAGGCTTCAAGGTTGCCAGTCACAAATGTAATGTTTCATGTCAGAATGGTGCTGACACTTTAAAGAAGTCACTACTGGACCTTTCCTTCACTATTGACAATGTCTCCAAATGACTAGCATCTCCTGCATTTGATTGAATACAAACATGATAACCATGAAGATAAAAGCCAGCTATAATTTTATCACCAAAGACCCAATATACCTCTATTTTGAAAATCTCACTCATCATAATGAATTTGAATTTATTCACCCATCTATAGTTTGACTGTACATGACCAGGGTTAATCTCATTAAGGTTATACTAGCAGTATCTTGTCTCTGCTATCAGAATGTCTGTGACTTTTCAGATAATATCTAGACTACCAGAATTTTTTTCTGAAAGAATGATTTTAAATATGAGATTCTGATTTTATGTTAATAGTAGTGCTTAAATGATCAGAAGTTTTTGCAGATACCCTTATTTACAATCAAAGCATGTGTGTTGTTCCTGACATGTGTTATGTTGCATGATAAATTTAATAAAATGAACCATTTTATTGTTCATTAGTACTTGAAGGAGGCAAAATCTAATGTTAGTAGCATAAGGATTAAATGAATTGCTATGATAAATGACAGAGGGGCACTCAACTGTAGTAACTCAAGGTTTTTGCATTTTCTTCAGAGTAGGATGGTGAATGGTGGTTGTAGGAATTTGTACTCTACATATATGAAACAGTATATTCTCCTTTTATTTTTAACACCAAATATGTTTTTACTAAAATGTATAGAAGTATTTTAGTGCACTGTATTTTGCATGTGTTGTCAAAATGGATGTTTGACACATGCTTAAATAAATTCATAATTGTAATGATTAATTCTACAGTATTTTTATTCTCAGATATTGCATGCTATGCATTGCTCAGATATTAAAAACAAATAAACCTCTAAAATAAAAGATTTTATTTATCTCCATTAACTCATCCCAAAATATTACTGAATTAATCATTAACCTATAGTTCAAAATAAAGCGTTTGCAATCTCTTAATTTACTACATTTTTCTTAAGAAAGTCCTGTGACATATTAGTACTTATTGACTTATTTAAATATTCTTCTGTTCCTTTTCAAATGTAATTCTGTTCTATATCAAGTTACTTTAGTGAATTTCTTATATTTCTTAATTTTTAAATAAATTTAGTGCATTATAGTTATACATAATAGTAGGGTTCATTTTGGCATATTCAAAAATGCATGTAGTATGGTTTTTTCCATTTTTTTTTTGGTCCTGGGTATTGAACTTAGGGGTAGGTACTCTACCATCGAGCTACATCCTCTGCCCTTTTTCTTTCTTTGTTTTAAAAATAGCTTTATTTTATTTATTTATTTTTATGTGGTGCTTTGCCCGTGCAAGCACTGTACTGCTGAGCCATAACCCCAGCCTGTTTTTTTTCCATTTTAGTCCCTAGAACTACTTTGTTCCCTCATATTCTTCATATCCTTTACCCTCTTCCTATATTGATATCCCTTCTATTTGTTTATCTGCCTTTTAATTGGTGCATTATAGTTATTTATAAAATTAGAATGCATTGTGACAAATTCATACATGCACATAGCATAATTTGGCAAACTTCATTATTCAGTTCTATTCTTCATTAATAATTATTATTTATTAGACAGTGTATTCTTTTACATCAGAACTGCCCACCAAGCAGTCACATTTTTAAAAATCCATGTATCTTCTCTTAGAAAAAGTGATAATGAACAAGAACAAAACATCAAGAAACAAATAACTAAACACACAAAAATATATTTTAGTGTATTGTGGAAAATATTTCTGGTATCTGAGGAAACTTAACAATAACACATTAAATCTAGTTTTGGTATAAAAAAATCTGTGTTGTAGGTTAGCATTGTTGGTTAAAGGTAACAAAATTTCTTTGGACTTTAATTCTAGTTCTACCAATTAATTATTGTGACATTATCTGAGCTGATTCTCTTTATTATTTTTAATTTCTACATCTTTAAAATAAGAATGATAAAATAACCCATTGAATAAATACTGTAAAGTAGGTCATAAAATTGGCCAGAATATTGCCTACTTTGAAGTTATCATTTGATTAACATTAGCTTGTTTGCATTTCATTGAATTATATGCAATTGAGTTTTTATATATTTGACTCTTATATTTCATAGACCATAGTTGAAATAGTCCAACAAAGTATATATTTCACCCATTGTACATATGAAGGAAAACAAGATAATATTATCTAGAGTTGCTTGTTTTATTTTGAAATATAATT
The DNA here is from genome assembly GCF_021218885.2 of Marmota monax. Classification (NCBI taxonomy): domain Eukaryota; kingdom Metazoa; phylum Chordata; class Mammalia; order Rodentia; family Sciuridae; genus Marmota; species Marmota monax. Next base: position 3,893,103 of record NW_026694479.1, on the reverse strand, counting down.
TTGACTTCTCAATAATCTTCCAGAAGATTTCTAAAATTACACAAATGCACTCTGCCATTCTTTTCTCTGATTTCTCCTTTAATACACATACACACCTGCCAAACTAAAATTTGTATAAATCATTTAGTAATTTTTTATCACATAAGGTAGAGAGTAGAATAGTAGAAATGTGATTCTTCAGTGACATTAGGGGACTACAAATGTGACACCTACCTAGAGAACTAGGTAGGTATTTCAAATAGTCATGATTTCTTGAGGAAGTTACTAGGTTTCTCTTTCAATTTTCAATTATCAAGCAAGGAACAAGAGCATATTCCATATTAATGTTGCAGAAGTAATGTGCATGTTAAGAGATTTTTCTTGATACTGGAGTTTACTCTAGACTGATATAAACCTCACATAAAAAAAAAAAAATGAAAGTGAAGCATCTTGTAAAACCCATACACAAACAGGGATGTTCTTACATCTCATTCACTGGGTGCCCAGAATGTGATGAGAAGAACCCCATGTGAATGTCATGGGCTGAGAAGTTGATCTGAGATAGCAGACAAAGTGTCAAATCAAGTCTGTTGTTCTGACGTTTCAGTCAAAACTATGGAGGCATTTATTCAAAAGAAAAAAAAATAAAGTCCATATGTTAGAAAGGAGAAAAAAAACAGAGAATAAATAGAAAAAGAAACACAGCTGGGTTGTCTAGTTGGTTTTATGCTTAAGACTGTGGAAAGGCAATAGGAATATCTAAAATTGTTTTGAAAGGAGGATTTTATTTCTGTATGAAATGAATAAGGAAAGAAATTCAGCTAACTGATTGATAGGCTTACTGCTTTAATGTGCAATTACTCTAAGACTATCAGAAAGATGTTTAAACTTACAAAGTGTGTGTGTGTGTGTGTGTGTGTGTGTGTTGTGTTTCTGCTAAAAGAATGAAAATAGCTTTTTAATAGGTGGTCTGAGGAAGGGACCCTAGTCACTGAATCACTTACAATGAACTACGAGGATATATTGTCTTCAAATCCCATAAAAAAAAAGTGACTTTGAAGCTGTAGAGTGTGAGTTTAGAAGCAACAGGAAGAGAAAAGGAACTGGAACTTAACAGAACAGTGTGCCATTCTGTATAGTAAGTCAGGGGTGAGCCTATTGCGTTTCTGCAGCAGAGCAGTGAATGTAGAAAATACCATGACCTTGTTTAGAATTTGATTTCTCCCATTTTCAATACTTTCTGATAAAAGCAGACAGCGAGTTTAGGAATTTAAGGAGTGTGGCATAAACTGAAAATAAAACTGGCAAAGTCGGAATGAGATTAGCCACTTTGTCAAAAGAGGGGTTTGGCTGGTATAGGACACCTCATGTTCAAGTACGTATGTGTGCATGCATGCGTGTGAATGAACAAGCTACTTTAAATATGAACATGCAGAAAAGAACATTATTTTTGCTTGTGGAGAACAAGTGCACAGTGATGCTTCCTAGAAAAAAAAGACCCGTTTGTCACCTTTGTGAGGAAAGGGTTATACCTATGCAAAAACTGGCTAAGAACATGCCATAATAAAGTACAGACAGGACAAGTGGAACAAATTCAAGGGTCCCACATGAAACAGGAAGAGAAATAAGAAAGCAGTAGTATCTGCAGCCAGTGAAGGCAGGGAAGTCCCCCAGGGATGAAGAGGAGAGTGGCATTGAGATAGGGCTTTTCGGAGAGAGGTGGAATAAAGACCATTCATGTCAAGCTAGGACAATGGACAAAAGAAGAAGCCACTATGGAGCATGGGACGAATGACGTTTCAGTAAGAAAACAGCAGGGGAAAAAATACCTTAAAGGAAAAAAAAAAAGAGTCAGAAAAAATACTCCCTTCAGAAGAAATAGTTTTATCTGAAATCTATAGAAGACAAAAGGGAGGTGGAAGGGAAAATGTGGAGAAATTAATGGAGGAAATGACTAAAAGGGGATGAAAATAAGAGGCCAGTGTGGCTGGTACCAGAGCATAAGAAAAAAAAACCATAAGAACACAGAACTTGAGATTAGGGAAAGAGTTAGAACACAAGGGATCAAAGGCTGAAGGAAGAGGAGTTGAAAGAATCCTCAGAAGGACAAATAAATATGGGAAAACAGACTTAAGGTCATAGCATAATGCCACTAGCATGAAAAGGAGGGTATGTGGGCTCAAACAAGGACTCCAATTAAAAGATGAAGGAACAAATGCTCCAACGGTCAAAAACAGTCTCTAAGAAGTACCCAGTGTGAATGATTTTTTTGAAGAAAAAGAAGATCTGACTGCTGGTAGCTAAAAAGACTTTTGAGATCTGCCCAAGGGTTGTTGTTTAAAAGGAATGTATAGGGACAGATGTTGTTCTGCAAGCACAATGGAAAAGGAAGGGTTGACAATGATATTTTTAGAGTGAGAGGGTACTCAACACTGGAGGCCACTGAACACAGATGATAAGATTTCTTTTGTTCAGGAATCTTCCTTCAAAGGCTACATAGATGCCATAAAGACAGATACCCCTGACTGGCTGGGACAATTAAGAAAAATGACTGAAGTTCTTACAGGAGGGAGCTGGCAAGGATGGTTTTCACATAGAGAACAAGCATCATGCTTTAGGATAAAGCAGAGGTGCCTTGTGCCAGGTAAGAAACATGAATAAGCCATTGTTCATTCCTCTCTACACTCAATATGCATATGAAAAAGAAGCAGATGTGATGTTAAAAGGTGATGTATCTATTGTTGACTGCATCTGATATCAGAACCCTTAAGTGTAGTCCCATTTCACTTAAAATATCTAAAAGTCAGAATAGGAAAAGAGAATAGCTTCAAACATTCAGGTGCCACTTCCACAGCAAAGCTCCCTGGTAAGTTCAGGGGACCTTTCTTCCTGTGGCTGATCCATAGTACAGCTCAGAATGACTGCTGCCCACATGCCTGAGTTTGGACCTTCCTGTGTTTCTCGATAACAGTGGGTAAAATGGGTGTGAAAACTCATCAGTGCCAATGTTTTGTAAAGATTTAGGGATTATACATTTTCTAGTTCATAAGTAGTTTTCTATAAATAAATCATGCCATGCTAAAAAAAAAGATTTTTATTGTGTATTCCTTAAAATATCTTGAGCATTACTATGCTTCAGGATCCCACCATGTATGTACGTGTGTGTTTGTGTATGCATGTACACATGTGTGCACCCCCATTTCTGAATATCCTACTGTGGGCAGTGAGGGCTTTAACATTTGAATTTAAGGGGGACACAGTTCAGTGCACAGCATCCTGTTGGAGCAAAACAGTGCCTGCTTTTGCTCACTGGTTTTTCCTCAATGTGTAATGGCACATTATTTTAGCCTCTATTAGAAAAGATGGTCAATGAATATTGATTGAACAAGTTAGTGATACAGAGGCATGCCATATTCTCAAACTGTGATGAACTCATGGAAAGCATTGCTTTTCTAGTGTCATTTGCATTAAGGAACTTGCATAGAGTTTTGGAGCTTCCACAGCAAAGCTCCCTGGTAAGTTCAGGGGAACTTTCTTCCTGTGGCTGATCCACAGTACAGCTCAGAATGACTGCTGCCCACATGCCTGAGCTTGGACATTCCTGTGTTTCTCGATAACAGTGGGTAAAATGGGTGTGAAAACTCATCAGTGCCAATGTTTTGGCACTATATAAATGCATTCCCTTACACTCTAACTATATAACTAAATAAAATCCAGAAAAAGCAAGGTTGTCCAAAAGCTGTAATTTTTATACTATATATGCATAAGAATCACAGAGAAACTTGTTCAAAATGTAGAATTTTCAAAAAATTGACTTAGTGGTTCTGAGGTCAAGTCCAGTTAACTACACTTATAAAAGGATTTTTTAGTGAACTGAGCTGACACACTTAACACACTACATAGACACTTAGGATCAATTGTCAAAATAGTTACAAAGATTCATTGATATATTTTAAAAAGTGGAATAGAAAATATCCTGTCTTCTGTTTCATCCAAACCAGCGAACTCCTCAGCATATATACCCTCTTGTTCTTAGTTTATATTTTTCCAAATTAGTTTTTAAAAATATTTTTAGTTGTCAATTGACCTTTATTTTATTTATTTATATGTGGTGCTGAGAACTGAATCCAGTGCCTCATACATGCTAGGCAAGCGCTCTACCACTGAGCCACAACCCCAGTCCTCAAATTAGTTTTTAACACGTTTCCTGGATGGTGTGGTTTTTCTTTGCCTGTTTAATGATTCACTTATGCATTAACAATCTTCAAAAGTATTTTTCATCAGAGGTTAGAGAATCTTCAGGGACTATGCAATGCCTGTAGGTGATGCTTGATTTAGCAATTCATAGTCTAATATCTTGCAAAGGCTTTATGGCAGTTGTGATAATATTTAACAGCACATGAGGATATTTTCCCATTCCATGCTTTTCATGGAGTAAGTGAGCGGACATGACATATACTTCTTGCCTTGAGTGAGGAAGGAGTTTGGGAGACTCTTCCAGCATATCACTCTGTGTCATTTATAGTTAAAATACACTGATATTTTGAAGTACAGGTGATTTCATTTATCCAGGAGCCTCACTGTCACTAATGAGGAAAGTCTCTGGGCAGTCAATACAAATGCAGTTTGTCTTTTCAATTGATTGCATCTGTTAGCCAGGTGTTTTTCATATGCCACCCACAACTCTGTTTATTCCTTTCAACCGTATTGCCACATCATAAGCATCTCCCCTTCCTGAAATTACATTGAAGTAATTTGTTGAGCATTACAGAGGGGTGCTGTTGTCTGCAGATTATTTCCCTTTCTTCGAATGGTACAAAAAATAGAAGAATGCATATAAAAAAGAAAGATAGTTAACAGCCCAGTAGAAAATAAAGAAATGAAAAGAAAAAAGAAAAAAAAAGAACTCAGGCATACAAATACAATAAAGCATGAAAGCCTAAGACACTTTTGGAAGAAGGTGACTATCAATTCTTCACTTATAGTCTGCTCAATCCTGAATCCATTTGTATTCTAAATTAGAGGGGAAACCTGCTGCTAAATAAAGATAATTCTGAGATATCAAAGAAAATGAGATTATTGCTGGCATACTTTCAGAAAATGAGAGCATAAGTTTTGACATTAGGAAAGAATTTTTAAAAGACTAGAATCAAATGCTTTGCAATTTAAATTTGTCAATTACATGTAGCAATTTCCCCTAAATTTGAAACACAAATATCACTGGTGCTATTAAATATATAAAGATACTTTATAAATTATGTGAGAAGTTTTTTTATGAAAAGGAAGAAAAAAGGTTTTGCACCAGTATATTCAATGGATGTATAGTCTGAGTTAAAAAAAAAAAAAAAACTATTGGCAATCATCTGACCATAATGAACTTTGTGATGCATGTATCACAGCACAGAACTAACTAGAGAGTATACTGAAATAACATCATCTACAGCAAATATTTAATTATAAAATGTATTCTTCATTCTGAATTCAGCTCCAATGGTAGTGCATAATCTTTAAATTAAATATTTTGTATTTCAAAGCAAAGTTTCAAATCTTGAATTCTAACATATTAATTTTAGCAATTTTACTTTCTTGAGACAAATCAGTCATTTTCTCCTCATCAATTTTGAAATGAAAATAAGATCATTCAAGTAATATTTAGAATAAGAAAAATGAATATGTAATAAAGATTTAGTGCAAGTATAAATACTGACTTCCTATTGTATTTCTGGAGGAATCATTGTCATTGTATTGTACAAAGTCTTTTTCAGTAAATCTTGTTGTCCTTCTTTCATTCTTATTGATGCAATACCCTTAGTTGCCCTTCTACTTGGGGGTGAATAAGCTTATGTGTATATACATTTTTCTAAGGAGCTTCTATAAAAAGAACTTCTCAAAAGGTAAATGACAATAGGCTAATTCTAATGTTAAGGTGCCCCTAATGGGTTAGGGGATTCTCTGGCCATTTCTTCCCTCCCACAATATTGTGATTCCATCATGTAACACAGTGAAAAAAAATACATGATGTTTGCCTAACTTCTATTCTGTTCGCAGCATCACTCTAGACACAGTTACAGAAGTTTTATCTTTGAATTTCCCTAAGTGGTACTATAAAGTGAGTATGTACTTTCTTATTTTCAGGCAAGTTCATAGAGATTTAAAGTGATCATGCTCCAGGTCTTTTCACAGTTGGGATTTGACTCAATCTGTGTGGCTCTAAAATCTGTGCTTCTCAGTCTTTCCAGGGAAGAGAAAAGTGTGTCTTCTCTTTCTGATCATCTTATCATAGATCCAAGTGTTGGAACCAGCTTTTACTTTCTTCTCATAAACTTGGCAACTTTCAAAAGTTTACATTGTCTTTCAGTTTTCTATTGATTTTTTTTTTTTAGGGGGGACGTACCCAGGATTGAATTCAGGGGCACTAGACCACTAAGCCATATTCCCAGCCCAATTTTTGTATTTTTTTTTAAGAGACAGAGTCTCAATGAGTTGCTTAGTGCCTCACTTTTGCTGAGGCTGGCTTTGAACTCGCAATCCTCTTGCCTCAGCTTCCTGAGCTGCCTGGATTACAGGTGTATACCACTGCGCCCAATTTCTATTGATTATTGATGTGGGCTGAGTTGCTTACAATTAAAACGCTTATAATGAAGTCCTAATTCCAAGGGCCTCAGAATGTGACTCTATTTGTAGATAGTGTCCTTAAAAAGATAATTATCTGAAAACAATGTCATTAGGGTAGGCTATAATCCACCATAACTGATGTTCTTACAATGAATTTGATCATAAGCAGTGCAGAGGTAGGACCACGTGAAGACTCAAACAGAAGAGGACCAGTCATCTGCAAGACAAGAAAGAGGCATTAGAAGAAACCAACCCTTGATCTTGGACTTCCAGTTCAAGAATTATAAGAAAAATAATTGTAGGTTTTAAGCCACACAGTCTGTGGTACTTTGCTATTGCAGTACTAGCAAACTAAGAGAATCTTTGTCTTTCAAATTCTTATCCTTTCTATTTTCACTAGAACTTTTGGTGTATTTGTTCTTGTTTTGGTACATACATAGCACTTACTGTGTGCCAAACACAAATCTAAGTACTTTTCTATTTTACAATATAATTCTCACCTAAACTTAAGAAAATACTATTTGAATCAATGACCTGAATACACGAAGCCCAGCTCCAGGATCTGTGGTCAACTCTGGGCTCTTCCATGACCTCCAACTCTCTTTCCATCTTAAAACACTACCCTTGTGCTATAGTTCTGTTTGGCTTGCCAATGAATTTTTAAAGACATCTGTACAAATCACCAAGGCTAATCCTAAATTGTAACAAAACTAATGCATCTGTGATTTGTAAAATGTATTTTTCTCACTTCTCTGTCTTTGAATTTATTTAGCTCCCTTTTATTATCACATGTCAAATTCTGTTTAAGACCCAACTCATTTGTCACCATTTCTGTATACTTTCTATCTCCAACCAGATGTTACCTCTCCATGTTCATCCATGTTTTATGACAAAGCAAGTTAACAAACTCTTTGAGCTTATAAGTTATAGGGTGTGTTTTTGGGTATACCTCCTCCTCTCTAATGCTTGAAATCACTGTACCAGTTTGCTACTGATACTGTAACAAAATGTAATAGTCTGAGTATAAGAAACAAGAGAAATTTATTTCCTTGCTGCTCTGGAGGTTGGACATCTAAGATCAAGGTGAGGGCAGGGTTTGAGTCTCCTTATTCAGCCCTCAGATAACTTTTGTGTTCTCCCAAGGCTTTTCTTCTCAATATGAACCCTAGATGTCCCCATTCCCTCTTTCTCTTTCTCTATGGACACTATTTATATTGGATTAGGACACACTCCTTGTGGCCGCATTTACACTTAATTACTTCCTTTAAAGGGCCTGTATCCAAATACAGTTACATTAGCGATTAGACAGTGATTAGTGATTAGAGCTTCAATATATGAATTTGGGAAGGAGGAACATAATTCAGTCCAGAGCAATCACAAAAGGAATTTCAGAATGTATGTTGAATTTAATATTTATCAGTTATAGGGTATGGTGTATCAGTAAATGTTTAACAGCCCATTCTGAGTGTAGGTCTGATTTGTGATTTTTTTTTTTTTCAATTTTCCTGGTATAAGTACACCCACCATGGCAGATTCAGGCTACTAATATGTCAGCCAGCTTGTGATTTTTAACAATTGACCCCTGTAAGCAGCATGATGGGATCCAGCATACCACTGATGTAGGACAGGGTTTTTTAGGGCTGATAGTAAAGAAAATAGGAAAGATATGAGGGGTGCTTTAATTGTTTTTTACTCCTCTGATCATCACCCCAAAATGAAACCTCAAATTTAGAAATTAATGTGTTAGGGAAAATTTTTATAGTATACATCTAAGTTTTTTGACAAAAAAATCATACTTATTCTAGTAGCTGCTTTTCAGATGTGTTTATCTGTGGATGCCTAGTAAGTTGATAACGAGATAAAGAATAACTTCACAAGGTGACATTTTAGCGGACAGCACATTAAATTAAGTCATTAAAAATTGACTCCCCAGTAGGCAGCTTAATCATTATAATTAAACCAAGTACTTTAACTAAAGCTTAACCCAATCAGTAATGTTGCTTTCAAATACTTTGTGTATTTTGATAACTTGTTCATTAGGAAAAATGCCCATTTAGCACTAGTAAGTAGAATAAATGCATACCTCCGAGAAGTACATTCTGTGATTTTTAAGCACTGCCTTCACTAGCACGCAATACATATTCAGCTATTACTAACAATAAGGATGTGCTATTGTACATGATGTTTCTTGTGGTCGTTGATCCAGAAATACATTCTGTAACAGTTTGGTAGGGCTTGAATGACTTGACCAATGCAAGGGTAGTATAAAGGTTATCAATTATTGCAGGCTTCACTGAAAATATGCCTATAAGACATAATGTTTTGTGCAGGCATCACTGACCCAGAAAGACCTACTATGATAGTTTGGTGTCTTCTGAATGCTTTAATTAATATGATGCATTGTGTAAAGGTTATCAATTACTGCAGGCATGACTGAGGATATTTTGGTTTTCAGTGATAGTGATAAAAAAAAATTCTGTATGTTGTCAACCACTTTCACCTGTAGTACTATAGACTCCAACACCAGAGATATCTGACTCTGATTCTCTCCCTTCATCTGTGTGAATTCCACAGCTCTCTAGAATCTTTTCGCTTGCACAAATAGAATGGTATTTGCCAACTGTACTGACCCCTGAACTAGAACCTCTTCTACTAAAATAAATAAATAAGTGTATTTATTTATTTTAACTGATCAAAATTTAAATGGAAATGTTAAAATAATCTATTCATTTAAATCCTTTATTTATAGTGGTGTTTTGGTATGAAAACATTCCAAGAGTAAACACTGAGATTTTATTGTCTGTCATAATTAAAGGATGGAGTTTTGAAACAAGCACTTACATAAGAAACATACATTTGAAATGGTCTCATATTTGTTATGTTACTGGCAATATATTCTTGCTTCTAAGAATTTAAAATATGAGGAAATAAATTGAAAATATGCAAACTAGAACTAGTTTAGTCCAGATGAGAGTCAACCACTATAGTTTTCTGGACCACTGGCCCCTACCCTTTGCCTGATGCCTGGCATTTTACAACTAGAGAGTCATTACCTCAGTGCTTACCTCCCACTAAAATAGAACCCTCTTTCCCTGAAGAGTTGTTTGCTAAGGTTTGTTTGTTTGTTTTTAAATATTTTTAGTTGTCAAAGGATCTTTATTTTATTGATTTATATGTGGTACTGAGAATCAAACCCAGTGCCTCACATATGTTAGGCAAGTGCTCTACCACTGAGCCACACCCTCAACCCATTTGTTTGTTTTTGTATTGCTAAATCTTTCAGATATTTTAAAAGTGATGAAAGATAACTGGAGAGAGTTTTTGAGAAGAATAGGGAGATAGGATAAAAGTAAAGAAAAAGCAAAAAAAAAGTAAAGAAATCAGGGTGGTGGGCAGTCAGTGTTATGGAACTATCACTATAAGTCTGGTGCCCATTTATAGTATTTGAATACTTACTATGTTACTCTAGTGGTCGCTGCTTTGTGTGTACACGTGCACATACACACACACACACACACACACCAAACATCAGTTTTATTTCAAAGCTAAAATATATATAATGGAAAATGAAGTCTATGTCATATTTCCATATTTTCATTGATACATATTTTAAATTAAACTCTAAATATGTTCTTCATTGAAGCATTCTATCTTCTCAAACTATGCTATCATGAAATGATGTTTCTAGAGTTCATAACTAAAACATGAACACTTCTGGGCTGTATACATATAAGATAGTAACTTAGCTGTGACTTTTATTCACCATTTTCCCTCCCAAAATCCTCTCATGTTCTACCTTCAAGTACTTTTCTTCCCTATGTTCTTATTCGTTTGCTGATGTAGATTGCTTCTAACCCCCTTCACTATATTTCTAATACATCTCTACTTCTTAATTTTCAGTGGATTGAATGTTTGTGGCCCCACCAAATTCATATGTTGAAATTTGAACCCCAGTACAATTATATTGCAGATGGTGACATTGGGAGGTAGTTAGTTATTCATGAGGATGGAGAACTCATGCATGAGACTAGTCACCTTATAAAAGAGACACCAGAGAGGTCTCTTTTCTCTTTAACATATGAAGGTACAAGAAGTCAGGAGTCTGCCACCTAGAAGAGGGACTTCATCAAACCCTTGCTATTCTGGCACCATGATCTTAGATTTCCAGCCTCCAGAATTGTAAGGAATAAATTCATTCATTTGTTTTATATTAATGGCATTTTTTTAACTGGAGACTGAACTAAGACAGACCACCCACAGTCCTCAACTAGGAAACTGCCTTTTGAATTTGGGCTTTGGTATTTGAATATGGAAGAAGCTCATCATTTTTTGAAGCTTAGGTTGTAACTGAATTTAATTTAGAAAATTTAATAAGCTTTATATCAAATAATAAATGTTCATGTTCAATCCCTTTATTATAATCCTCTTTAGGATTAACAAAGTGAAGGAAAGCACAGTAAATTATAACTTTTTGAAGAATAGACCATACACCATAAGTATATAAACCTCGGCACTGATGGGTATGTTCATCTGTCCTGTGATGTGGGAGTCTTGCCCTGACTTTTCAACCCAGCTTCATAACTTTAAAGCAGGTAACCTCATCTGCTTAGCCTCAGTTCCCTCATCTGTAATATGTATATAATGAGGCAGTAATGGTTAGGTGGTAGGCTTTCTAATAATCATTATACCACAGTGATTAGTCCCAGCAAAATATGGGAATTCCATCACTCTTATGGGTCGTTGGCCTTAGTTGGGTATATGCCAGTATTCGATTTATAAGTTAGCATATGAAATTTTTCCCTCCTAAGGAAATGATTCAAAGGAGAAATAGTTTCATTTCTTCCTCTGTTCTTTGCTGTATCTAGGTGTGATGGGCACTACTGAAACCACCTAGACCAGGATAGAAACTGTATTGATTTCCTAAGAGTACTGTAACTAAGCACCACAAGTCAGGTAACTTTAAAAAAAAATATGCATTCTCTCATATTTCTGTGCTGAAAGTCCAAAATTATGTGTTGGAAGGGCCATGACCCAAGGGAGAAGAGCCTTCCTTGATTCTTCAACTTATTCACTCAGCATTATTCTCTCTTGTGTCTGCTTTCTTTACTTAAAAGGGGAACAGTCATTGCATTATGTCTACCCTAATTATCTCATTTTAGCTTGATTACATCTGCAAAGAACCTGTTTCCAGATAAACTTATATTCATAGGGCCAGCAGGATAGGGCCTCAGCATATCTTTCTGGGGACACAATTTAAACACAGCAAGTGCCAGGTTGTAAGTAGGTCCATCTGAGGTCAAAGTCCCTCTTCTGACCCTTTCCCTACTTCCAACAGAATGGCAGACAGAGAGATGGAAGGGACTGTTCCTTGGTGACATTACTAGGCTGATAACAATATTACCCATTTCTGCACTTCTTATAATCAATAGCCTCATTGAGAAAATATTTGAGTTTGAATAACTGTTAGTGGGAGGTAAAAAATATCTGCTTACTGATATAAGAGTACTGACTCACACTGCTATAAAATTTATATGAATGAATGCCAATTTGATAAAAAAAAAAACACAGTGCCTGACTTGTGGTAAATCATAATAAATCTTGGCCATTATTATTAGTACTATCAGTAACATAATTCTTATTAGTTGGTATGTCAAAATTTTGCGTTTTACATTTCTTTCCTTGATTTGAAGTTAAGAATTCTTGGAGAGAAATATCTAGATTCTGATACACAAATTTTGTTTGTAGATAACTTATCAGGCAAATGAAATCTACTTTGTTAGCTCTTATTGAATATAAATCCAATAGAAAGGCAAATAGTTACTCAAGAAACAAATATGGATGTGTAGTGAATTCAGTTTATAAAATTCTGACTTCATCAATACTCAGCTCACATATAATAGCTTCACTGAAAATCTTGCATTGAAGTCACAAACATCAGTGCTACAGTGGCCAGACATCAATTTATGTGGTCAATAGTGTAAAGAAGTTGGCTTTATTTAATAGGAATCTGTTCATATTTTCAGAAAACACTGCACGCTTTTTATATAAGAAAATAATTGCAAGGAATTTCTAATATGTATGTACTGGATGATGCCTCAAACTCTTGTAGTTGGAAATCTCCTCCCTTTCCTTTTTACAAATATTGAGTTACAATAAAAAGTCTTAGCAATACTTCTCTAGTAATTCTTCAAAAAAATTAATGATTAAATCCTGGGTTTATGTCAACTATGTATATCTAAATATACTTTTATAATTTTAAGTTACTACAGTTTATCATAAGAAATACAATTTGCTCACTCTGAAAATTCATACTGGAAGGTCCCACAAAATCAGCACAGAATACATAAATGCTCAATGTTTTATTTATGCTTTTTGCTTCCTTTTCAATTGACTATATGTAAATCCATTATCATATTGTCTCAAATCATATCTCTGCATTCTATGTTCATATTAAAGGCTAGTTTTCACTGTTCTTCTTTATCTCTAAACATATTTTTTGGGCTTTCTTTACAAGTCCTTACTTTAAAACTAAGTACTTTTTGTCACACACACACATGCATTGTATTGTAAAAAATACCTATAGCTAGGACAAGGTGAATTGGTAGCATTAACAAAATATTCCTTATTGTGCTATGTTTGAATCCACATTAGTAGTGTGGCTACAATGAATTCTTATCTTGCTCTGTACCCCACAGTGTTCCCACTGACATCTGAGGACATTCAGCTTTCACATACACTCTGCAGTCTGCTTCATTTTTCCTTTTAGAAATAGGTCAACACCATTCCATAGCTCTTAAGCAATTGAACGTTTTGAAGTTATTTGATTTCTGCAGCATTTCTTGTAGGATCTTTGTATATGTAGCACTCAACAAGAAATAAAATTCTCTCTTCTTTTCTCCACCACAACTAAGACAGGTCTAGCTAATAGAAAATACTTGAATTGGCTCTTATAGGTGTAATAAGAATTTATCATGCTCATTTATTAGATAATGGGTACTTCAAATACAAGCTATGTTGACCTGTTTTTGACTTTAAATAAGAATTACACTATCTACAATATCTAGTATAAGATCATGTATATAAAACATCTTAATAAATATTAATAAAAGTTATACTACAGTAAATTTTTGATGAAGCAGGTAAAAGACCCTCTTGGAAAACCAAATTTCCTTTTCCATTCTGAATCTCAGATTGCAAATTAAGTGGGAAACCATTCTTTAAAATAAAATGGGTAGAGAATAAGGAATTTTTGTGATTTTTTTTTAATTTTTTACTAGATTTTACTTCAATTTTTTACTAGGTTGTTAAAAAGCAAATAGAATAATGGATATTTTGATTATATAATGAGACAGAATTAGAAAAGATTTGTGGCTATTTGTAGGAGAAATACATGTATTTATATTCTCAAAGTGTATAAGAAATAGTTCTTTACAAAGGGAAATATTTAAACTGATTGCAAAAATATGCTAGGATTTGACATTAAATTCTTAAAGTGCTTTTCATAAAAAGCAATTTTGGTGTCAGAATATCTGGGTTAAAATCTTTGCACCAATATTTCCCAGTTGTTTACCCTTAAGCAAATTATATGATTCTTCATAAATGAAATATGACTAATAAAATAACTTCAGCTTAAGAAGGTTTTGTTAAGATCAAATGACAAAAAAAATTTATTCTAATATTTAGTGCAGCATGAGTGACCCAACAAATATTAGCTCTGAAATGTTAGAGTAGAGACAGATTATTTCACAGAAAATATAATGTTTTCAAATAATGTAAAATACTAGTAATAATCAGACACATAAGTCTATGGATGGTCTATTTACAGAAGACAGTTTCACATGTTCTTACTGGCAGTTTTGTATCTCATAACTAAGAAAATAGAAATTCCATAAAATCTGATCTACTAAAGTTCTTTAGCAGAATTTTAACCAATATGATTTTTAAAAGTACATATCTGCCATATAACTGACCATATTGTTTGTTGGAAGCATTGCCGTTTAGGTTAATCATGCTTTCAGTCTTAAAATTGTCTTCAAAATTTTGCCATTCATTCATTCCCAGTTGATTGTCAGGCATCTGATAGTTCTGATTTCATGCACGTGCCTTGTTTCCCCAATAAGAAGAATGCAGAAAAATATTTTGCTATTCCCAGACACACTTTAACTATGCAACTCCAAAACCTCATTTTCTTGGTCAGGTAACCAGATATGAGACTGACATTTTTTAATGTACTGGAATGATGTGATGTTTAAATAGCGAAGTCCATCAGGCTGACACAGGATTGGAGAAGGCCTGGTTATTTGAACAGTTGACAGATGACCACGATAAACTTTGCTTCAGTGATTGCACCTCCATGTCTAATGCACTAGGGAGCCATGCTGTCCATCAAGGTATTTGAGAACATATTTCCTCATGAACCCTGTGATTGGTTCCTTAACCCTATTCAGATACACCATTAGAAGTGCATATTACAGTGTACCAAACATCCTTGTCAAAATAGCACTGATTTTTAATTTTTTATACAGTGATAAATGTTTTAAAAGCTGAGATTATTTTTTTTCTCCCATTCCCTGGTGCTTTTTTTCATGCTTTGTAATATTTTTCATAAATGCATAAAAGTCTATGTGTTATAGTAGAAATTTGCTTATTTTCACATGATAATAAAGATATTTGTATGAGCTTTTTCTAATGACTATGTATAATTTCCCATTTTTGTTTTTATTGATATCACTATTGGCAGCCTCAAAAACTGTCTGTTTCTTATATTACTCCTTACATATGTAGATGAAATTCTTTGTTGACCATCTGTAAACTTATCTGTTCTGATTATTATTACTACTTTAAATTTTTTGAAAGCAAAATCATATCCTCTGTTTCCCACAATGGCTACAGATTCTATAGCCATTGAAATCTTACACATAGAAAATTTACAATAAAAATTATTGGATAAACAATTTTCTAATAGCTAAATATGTAATATTTTTGATAAGTATGTACAAGTATATATGTTGAATTTAAAATTTGCTTATTTTATATAATTATAAAGATATGTGCATGAGCTTTTTCTGATAACTGTGTATCATAATTATAGCGACACTCTCATACAAACTAGCTCTCATGAAACAGATCGAGGGGTTGAACAGAATAGGAAATCCTATAGAGGCAATTTCCAGGGTTCAGTAAATTAGTATGAAGGGGGGAACAAAAGGAAGGCAGTGGTTCACTATCTAACTATCACTAATGTAATTCCATTGCTGCTGATGTGTTAAAAAGTGCAAAAGAGAGGAGTAGATAGATATCCGTGGCTATCTTATTTTATGTATAATTGTGATTTTTTTTCTTATACTTTCTGTATCATTGCCTTGAGAGGAAAGAAAGAAGACTATAAGGGTATAGTACTTGCCTCAACCTCTCATTTACCTCTCCAGCATGAAAAGTAGGAAGTCAAGAATAAAATGTGGAAAACAGACATGTTTTCTTAGTTTTGAATGGCTGGATGTGATAGGGTGGACTGTGTTACCTCTCATTTTTAAATTAAAAAAAATAGGTTCTCTGTTTTTAATAATTTTGTTATGAGTTTTCTATGTATAATATTTCACTGGCTATAGAATCTGTACCCACGGTGGAAAACAAAAGACATGATTTTCTTTTTAAATAATTTATAATAGTAATAATAATTCAGATAGAACAGGTAAGGCAGTCAACTTAGAATATATATACATTCAATAAAGACCTAAGCTCACAGGTTGGTTTTCTTGGAAAAGGGGGCATTGCAGAGAGGAGGATAGTTTCTGCAGGAAATAGTCTCTGTGTTTTATATCAATTAAAATTATCAATACATATATATGAGATGATACAAGATTTTGAGGTGGCCAAGAGTGATGTCCATAAAAGCAAAAATTGCAAATGTATTTGCAACAAACTTTAAATGTTAAAAATTAGTCATCCCTTATAATTTAAATATTATAGTTATATAAAATGAAAATATGTGTTAACCCCGTCTTATCTAATTCCTTATTGAAGGGTTCTTATCATAGATAATAATGCAATATATTAATTTCCATCTTGTTTTAAACTTATACAAATTCAGTGCATTGTATAAAGGAGATGTTGCCTACTTATAAAGTTTGCAAAGTTGATAAACCAAAATATTATGAAATATCTAAAAATTGGATGGTAATATTTCCGGGTTCCAGTTAATATACAATAATGTTGCCAATAAATTCAAGAGGGCTTTAATGTTTGATTTATGATCAATCATCCCTATTTTTCTGAGCTAGGCATAACCATTTGTCCAAGAATAAAAAGTACTGAAGAGATTGTAGGGAAAAATGTTTGGGCTTAAGTCATCGAGCAAGAATTAGAGAAAAATTGCTGGGGAAGTACAATAAAGACCTAAGCTCACAGGTGGGTTGTCTTGGAGAAAAGGGCATTGCAGAGAGGAGGACAGTTTCTGATGAAAACAGCCTCAGTGCTTTATATCAATTACTCACTACAAACAAAAAAACTCTTTAGTAGTAAGACCAGGAATTCATTTATATTTATAGCATATTGAGCTTCTTTCTCTGTAATGGAATGTTTCTTATTTCTTTATTTGCCATATAAAAACTTTTTGAGATACTTTTCTGCCTTAGGTAGTCTCTTTTATGTCATTTTCCTATAACTCAAAACTAGGTTTTTAAAGTTCTCAGAATTCTTCCATCCTCTAAGGTCTCTTTGTTTTTTAATATTCAAATAAAAATGCGAAACCACTCATTTCGAAAGGGATAGTGAACCACTGCCTTCCTTTTTCCACCCTTCACATTGAACCCTGGAAATTGCCTCAGTTCCTTTGTTCAAAAGATCATTACTGCTTGGTTTTCGTGGATGGGAAACATTTATACATGTCCAATATCCTGCAAAGATATTATATCAAATCAAAATACAGATAACTACTTAAAATTAAATGCTTGGTTTCAGAGTTCTCTACTGTGCAACACTCTCCCCCAGTATCATCTCCTTCACCCCATCACCCATTGTGCTGTTGCTCTCTTCTTGAATCTGATTCTAAAGCTTTTTGATATGTCCCGCCTCTTGTTAAAAGAGAAACTTTAGAAAAAATATATTTAGCAGAGTTTATTGAGCAGAGAACAACTTATGACTTGCATAGCACTCAGAACCAGAAGAAGTTCAGAGACCTCTACTTTAATGGCATAAGCTGTGGGCTTTTGCAGGCTGAATGTGAAAACATAATAAAGGAATTAATTGATGACTGTAGTTAGGTGTTTGTCTTATTTGAGCATGACTGGTGGCAATTCCCTAATGAGAGGTTATTTGGCACTTTCTATAGATGACATGTCTAGTTTTATTTTACTAATTACTTTGGACTTTGGTTTACTTATGGAAAAACTCAAAGTGTTAGGGCCATCTTAACCTAAAAACCTCCCAATTAAAATTTGACAACTCTCTGTCTTCCTGAATTCATTATCTCTCTCTCTCTAGAACTGCACTTAGAAACACAATATTCTTTTATTTCATTTTGCTAAATTTGTTCTCTTATCAATAGGTACCCATGGTTTTCTTATACTATGAATATCCATAATAGGATTTTTTTAAGTAATGGTTCTCACAGATTCATCTATTTATTTTCTTCCAAAGTAAATTGGAAATAAATTTACCATCCTGCCTTCCTTTTTTAATAACTTGATTATTTCCTTTCCACTCTGTTGCAATCAGACTCTCCCTGGGGCTTTCTCATACTGAAAGCACAGTACCTCTGTTGTCTTTTTCAGTTTTTCCTAGGCTTGAGACATTAGGGCAGTGTGCTATTCCTCTTGCTACTATTTTAACCTACTGACTGGCTATGCAATCAGGTAGAGCCTTCACTCAACTTTAGAGTACTAGTAAGTGGGTCCTTTGCTTTGCAAAGTTCTCTTTCTGTCCTCCTGTCTATAGGAAAATAGGAAAACAATAGGAAAAAAAATAGGAAAAATTACTACTGACAAATTGTTATGGTTTAGATTTGACTTATCTCCCAGAAGCTCATGTATGAGACAATGCAAGGAGGTTTAGAGGTAAAATGATTGGGTTCTGAGAGCCATAAATGAATCAGTGAATTAATATCCTGATAGGGATTAACTGAATGGTAACTGTAGGCAGGTAGGGTATGACTGGAGGAAAGGGGTTCCTCTGTGCATGGCTAGGGGTTTATATGTTATCCTTCCTTGATGAGCAAAGAGCTCTCCCCGCACCCCTCTCTCTGCTTTCTGGTAATGGCCTGAACTGTTTTCCTCTATCACACTCTTCCACCATGATTTTCTGCCTCAACTCAAGCCCCAAGGGATGGAGTCAGCCTTCCATGGACTGAGAACCCTGAAACCATGAGCCTCAAAACAGAATTCCCCCTTTAATTTTTTTTTTTTTTTGATCAGGTATTGGCCACAGAAAAAAACTAAAAAAAAAAACTAAAAAAAAAAAAAAAAAACTAATACAACTACATCCCTACAAAAAGATCATGAAAATCTGTTGACCAAGTATCATCCATTGTAAAGAAAGAAATCACCACATTGTTAAAATTCTTAGCAATATCCTAGAAGGAAAGTACAAGATCAGACGTATAAAGATATCAAGATTGATTTTAAGTCAGGTATTGATTTTAAAGAAGTAGTTTAAAGAAGGATAATCCTACTTCATAGGCATCTATGCCCTTTATTAAATACTTGCTTTATAAAAGAAAAAAAACTTACTTGATATATATTCTAAAATATTATGATTTGAATTTCTTTATCAAGCACATGATATTTGTAGAAAGTCAAAAATTAAGGGTTTTGAGTGATCTGAAATTTGGCTAGAAAATTAGTCTGTGTGTAGGTAAGACTACTAGTCTCTGAATGTGACACATTTCAAACTACTTCTAGAAATTAAGATATGCTCACCAAAATTTTATTTGCAGATAAGAAATAAAACTCATTCCATATAAGGTAAAATTAGGCAATTTCCATTTAGTAATTAATTGTTATTTCTATTGTTAACATTGATTTCATAGATACCTTAATTAAACAAATAGTTTTGAGATTTTAAATTTTCATTATTTTCTGTGAAAATAACTGACTAAAAATGATATTATGTATATTTTGGCAAATTTAATGGTTTCCTGGAAGAATTATAATTTCCATAAATTGATAGGTCCATACCAGCTAAAAGAGAATAATATTCTTAATGAATGTGGATAATTATCACACAATAGAACAAACTATCTTACCTATATAATTAGGACTCATTTTCAGAAAATGATAACTTACTTTGAAAGGTTCACTTCCAAAAACTACATGACTCCTAAAATAGGACTAAAATGAAATGTTTGCTGAAAGAAACAACTGAAATGAAAAGAAAGAAAGAAATACCTACATATCTATTAATACAGCCTTCAAAACAGAAATGAAAATGAAGCTTCTCATGAGCAGAAAATTTGGGTAATCTCAATGCTAAGAAATGAGGGTGGTTGTTGGCACTTGAACATTTTAGCTAAAGTAAAATAGCTATGGAGAGTCATAACTCAGAAATTAATTACCACAGACTTCTTTTAAAAAATTTTTTTCATTGATTTTTTAAAAATAAATGACAGTGAAATGCATTACAATTCTTATTACACATATGCAGCACAATTTTTCATATCTCTGGTTGTATATAAAGCATGTTCACACCAATTTGTGTCTTCATACATGTACTTTGGATAATGATGTCCATCACATTCCACCATCCTTGCTAATCCCAGTCTTCTTTAGAACCTACATTTGAATTCAGGATAGTGCTTCAGAGTTTTTATATGTTAAAAAATTAATGAATAAATGTAAAAATTAACACATTGTTCATTTCATTTACTTAATTTCAATTTATGGATTCATACACCAAAAGTGATGTAGCACATATAGAAATATAAGTAAAAATATCAATTTAACCCAAAACATCAGTATTTACTATGAAAGTAACTGACTATAACTATAAAATTTAATTAACAAATCACCTGGAAGCTGTTGAGCATTGCTCTAAAGTTGTACATAGAACAACTCACTCTTGGAAAATTATTCAAATAACACATGAAATTAGCATATATAAATTAAAAACTACAGCAATTCAGTATAGAATTAAGTGTGTGTGTATATATGGGTGTGTGTGTGTGTGTGTATATATATATATATATATATATATATATATATATATATAGAGAGAGAGAGAGAGAGAGAGAGAGAGAGAAATGAACACACCACCCAGGGACACTTAAACATTGAACCACATCCCCAGCCCTTTTTAAATTTTTTACTTTAAGACAGAATCTCACTAAGTTGCTAAGGGCCTCAATAAATTGCTAAGGCTGACTTTGAACTTGCAATCCTCCCGCCTCAAAGGCCTAAATGACTGAGATTACAAGAGTGCACCACCACACCTGGCTTATTTAGTATATTTTTAAAAGAATGATATATGAACTAGAGATATACTCAATAGAAAGCCATCTTTTTTGAAGATTCGTTTTGATGTAACAAATAATCAAACAAAATTATTTTATAAATTTATATATTTAGAGGTAGATATTTGAAGAGAGCTACCCATGCACCATTAATAGTTTTGATTATTTAGATAATGAGGAATTTTCTAAGCTTATATCAGCTGCCATCAGGAAAGAAATTTAAAACTGAGTGGGCAGAGGATTCATAATGAAGAAAAGAAAGAAGTAGCTTAAATCCAGATATTCACTGGACATGATGAGATAATTTTGTATATCTCACATCATTCCTAGAATGTTTTTGTTTTTTCTGTCTCACCACTACTATCACATGCTTTCTTTACCCTTCGATCTTTTCTGGTCATCCTCCTGCTTCCAGATATAGACATTTGTGTATGTGTGCACAGTCTCTAGTCAGTACTGAATCTTAAGTATTACCTTCATAGTATTAAAGGATGAGCCCATCAGTTTTCTAATCTCTAATTTTCTATCTAATCAAATTCTCCATCAGTGTTTCCTAATTAGATGCTACTATTTTCCTGGTAATATAGGGTTTTTTTGTTGGGTTTTTTTTTTTTTTTGCTGTTTTTATTGTAAGGCTCTTTCATGCCCAACATCCAATGAGTTATTGAAATTTTTCAGTTTATCCCCTAAACTGTTGGTATGGCTCACCCCCTAATACACTCATTTGGGCTATTTCTGTATCTTCTAGATTGGTGGATTTGAACTTTGACTGGTTTCCTAGCACTTGTTCTTCTCTACTCAATCTTCACTTCCTATAGCTGCCAGAATTCTTTTGATGAAATACTATTCTCAATGTTACTCAGATACAAAAAGGCCTTCAATGGTTCCTCAGTGCCTGCTGACCAAGGACAAATCTTGCCTCAAGCATCTATCTTTCATATTTTATTACAACCATAATCCAGATAAAGGGAAGTTACACAATTTATGTATAACTTGACAACATAGGGTATGAAAATCCAATGCTCAATTCTTATCTTTAAAATGTGGTTTGTTATCTTGTAAAAATGTCTGTCTTTAAATATGCTCAACTATTCTCAAAGTATATTAGCATTCACAAATATTTATATATATATTTTATTTCCATAGTATCACAGAGAGAATAATTTTCAAGATGAATTGATACCCTTTATATAATTTACATATTGTCTGTATGTATACTTTTAGTTTAGCTGATTTTTTAAAAAATTATGAGAATATGTAGATGAGGTATTAACATATTAATCATATTAATCGACATTCTCATACAAATTCTTATCTGAGAAACTTATTATAGAAACACCAGAAGAACATACTCATACACAATATATAAAGTCCAATCACATTTGTGCCCTGATCATATTCTTGGATGACAAATAATATCAAATTGTTCTAAAACTTTATATGTGTTTATTCTTCACATATAACAAGCATTCATGCATCATTCTTATCTTTGGACCATAATCTTCTGGACCATCTCTGACCTAGAAATTAGCCTTTTAAAAAATGTCTTCATTAGTTATCGATGGACCTTTATTTATTTATTTGTTTATATACGATGCTGAGAACTGAACCCAGTGCCTTACACATGCGAGGCAAGCCACAAACCCAGCCCCAGAACATGGCCTTTTTATATAAATGTTCCTGTGTGCTCTATCCAGAATTATGTACTTTTCAGTTTGATGAAACTTATTATAATTCATATCTTCTCTGCCTGGAGTGATTTCTGCTGTGCTTGATTTATATTATAGCAAATATTTGAATATTACATGTTTCTACTTTGGTAGTACATTTGTTCATTTTGTTATAGTTCTTCCAAGTTTTTCTTTATGTGTTTTAAAGATCTTAGTTTATTTTTAAATATAGTACACTATCTACAATAATTAAGAGAATGACTAGGTTAATTGGAATAGTAACTATATAACATTGACCAAGTACATTAACATATAACTAGGTTTCTCCACCTATAAAATGAGGATAACAATCATATCTAGTTCATTGATAGAGTTGTTTCTGAAAAGTTAATAAGAAAGTATATGTATAGTACTTGAGTATAGGCTCATAGCAAGTTTTAATAAACACTATATAAAATAATCACTATTATCTCCTCAAGCTGCCGACCTAATATATATACATTCATTACTTACTGAGCAAATAGAAAATGAATGTTCAGAGCTAAATTAAATTAGTACAACTTGTTTTATGTTACATGTGAAAAGATTAGAACACTTAATAATCCATTATATATTTGAAGTACATCTCCAACACTCACAGCTCAACAGGTCCTTGTACCATTTTCCTAACATTTCTAAATCTCACAGTCTGTATTGTTAGAGTGAAGGATAATAAATACTCAGTTTTACTAAGCCATCATGCCTTCATAAATCTTTAGAAAACACATGAAGTGAAAAGCACCTGGTATAGAGTATAAAAGAAAAAAATGCTAGTTTATTTTCTTTATGTACCATTACCCTTAATGGCTTAACTCCTAAGTAACTGGGGTATGAATTTTATATTCTTGTCAAAATGAATTAAGATCATGATTGTTGGATGAGGGCAGGAGTGGAAAATATGTTGCATATCACAAGACACTAATTAGATGACTGCCTTTTTCACCTGTTTTTCTGGTCATGACACCTAACATTAGATTCTGGAGGAAAAGACACATTTCATAAAGCTTTATTATAGTTGTGCTCTCAATATCCATGAGACCTATAAACCAAATCACATTTGGATTCCAAAGCTCTCTAGACAAAAGACTTACAGGATGCTAATAAAATGGTAACAGGAGAATTGAGTATGAATTTAAATGTCCTTAGTGAATATGATACTTGGAAGCAATTTAGGCATATTGATCATTATGGTGCTTAACACTGCTAACACTAGTTGGGGACCACCTTTACTGCAGGGTTTATGATTAGACATCCCAAAGAATTTAAAAATAAATGGGTTTAGTTATGGTTTGATTGGTTGTATTCTTGTTATACTAAGTATGTTCTAGGGAAATGACAATTGTTGTGGATCCATCCTAAAAATGCCAGTGATATTTATAGTGGCCTTTGGCATAAGGAGCACAAAATATTCCACAGTATTTCCTGTAAAACTACATCTCGAATGCCATATTCCTAACAAACATGGTAACTAATGCATTATTTTCTTCAGCTTTTCCCTGCCATATTGAAAATTGTTTAGAAAATAAAACTTACGTTCATGTGGTCTCATTACTTATTTTATTCATGCATGTGCATTTTCAGACTTCTCTTTTCTAGAATTTCTTTAGTTTTTTTTTTTTTCCAATTCCATGACACTAGTAGATGTTGCCATATACTGATCAAAATTTATTTACTTAAAAGCTATTTAAACTCATCTGGGAAAAATTATCTCAACAGGAAAAGAAAGACATGTTTCAAAACTAGTATTTTCACTGGAAATAGCAGATAAAGTTCATAGAATTGGAGTAAATTTTTTTTAGCTGTAGAAAACCAAATTTTAGTTAGTGACTCCTATAAAACACAGGTTACAGTAACACTAATAAGATATTAATGGATTTTATTTTTTCTGATGATAAATATGTGATTGTTATAGAGAATTTGGAAAAGTTATTAACTTGAATATTAAAATTGCTCAAAATTAACTATACTTTCCTTCTGGTCTTTTTTCCTGTTTATTTTAATAGAATTAAGGATTTACTGTTCATATAATTTATATATGTGTTTATAAAAACACATATATAAACTGAATAAATGTCTAGATAATTTATAAAATCCCCCCCCAAAAAAATTGTTGTAATGCACTTTATGGTGCTAAACTATAATCATTCCATTTGATCTACTAACCAACTGTATTGATATAAAAAAAAAACACAAATAAGCATTCGCATGGCTACAACTCACATTTTATTCTGTAAGCTGCTCTTTTTCCAAAACCATTTTTTTTTAATTCCCACTAGAGATTGAGGGCAAAGTTGTTGTACTATTGACAAGTTTCTAGTTTCGGACCCTGCAATGATTCACTTGGGTGTGGAATTATTTCCCTTGAAAAGCAACAAGGGAGTGCTAAGATGGTAAAGTAATAATTACTTCCTTCAGCAGCAATAGTTTAGGGAAAAGCTCAAAGACATATGGGCTGAATATTTAGCAGACAGTGATAATGGTGAGGTCACAGATATGACTCTGTGGGATGCTAGCAAAGCAGTATTGCAGGGAAAATTGATTGAAATCTTTGCCCAAAAGGAAAGGGAAAGGCAACTACAAATACCAGAGTTAGGGACTAAAATTAGGAGCCTCCAAAAGGAGCATATTAAGAAGGGTAAGGCTAAAACTAATTGATTTAGAAAATGCCAAGGGGAAACTTAATAGGATTCTAAATGAGAGAATGGAGTATCTAATAAAGCTCAATAAGAGCAAGTTTTCCTCCCATGGCAATAAAGCAGATACTATCTTGGCCTGCTAACTTAGAGGGAGAACACAATTGAGACTAATTAGGGAAATTAAGGGACAAAAAAGGCCCCACTCTAACCCAGTGAAACAAGAACCAGCATTGTGCTTTGTTATTCTTTCATAGACAAATATAGCATTATAGCTCATGTGTTAAAGTTTCTAGACTCAGTTGATTACAATAAAATTTAATAAACTTCATTCAATGTGCTGTTTATGTCTTTGTACATTTCTAACATTTCAATGCCCTGTTTATATAATGTAGAATTTCAGACAGAATATAAAATTGTAATTAATATAATATTGTGAAAAAGCCAGTGCACTAGGAATCAAAAGAAAGACCTTGTGTCTAGTCTTAACACCACTCACAATTTGACAAATGATTTTCCTGAGCTCCTACATAAATATCAAAGTTCCTGGGTTGTTTTCTATTTGAATTTAACAGAAAGAAACCATTACCTTATATTCCTCACACAATCAAAAGATAGAAAGTAAAGCAATAAATATTGCTTTTTGACCCTTAATAAAACTTTATTAAGGGTCAAAGAGACCCTTAATATCAAAAAAGAAATTAGAAAAAGGAAATAAAAATAAATAAATGAATAAAATTATATACAATTATTTGCTTAATATCATGTGGTAATCAGTTAAATTTAGGGGAGAGCATATTGTATTTGATGTTTGCCTCTATAAGAGAAATTATTATTCACATGGCTTAGGATCAAATTGCTAACTAACAGAAATGAAAGAGATAACAATATTTAGCAAAATATGGTTTTGCTACTTAATATTTGCATAAATTCCAAAAACATTATATATATACTCAAGTTCCTCATGTGATAAATGACACTTAAAGATGCCCTGACTAAATTAGGAAGAGATTTGTAACTCACCTAGGAAATGCTAAATAAATGATCATTTTTATTATGGTTATTCTTATCAGTTTTCCTAATAAAATTTATCTATTTTTTAAATGTTCATATCATGTTGAAGCAATAGTTAATATTATCCAATTATTTGTATATTAAAAATTACCCATAATCTGCTTGTCTGAAAGTCTAAAATCATGTTTTTAGAATTTTAAAAATTAGGTAGTGTATTGTAGGTATTAATGTTACTGATTTTTTAAATTAAATTTTGAAGTGGATAGGTCTAAGTAACCTGAGGGAAAGAAAATCTGGAGGAAATGCTAAACATCAAAATATGCAAAAATATTTTATATTAAAATATTACTATTACTTAGATTGATGTGTGTATGTGTATCTATAAGTGTATTTTTTATGCAGTGCCCACTCTTATCCATGTACATAAACAAGCCCATTTTGGGGAGTATTACATGATGTTATTCAATAAATATTTGCCAAACAATATGTACTAGACCTGAAAAAGAGTTCTTGAAGGTGTTCCAATGAGGAAGAAATAGAAAATAGATTTCTGAAATTAATTAAGGGACAATGTGAGAAGTTGTATACTAACATGCTATCAGAGCATAAATACACTTGCCAAACCTTCAAAGTTGACTAGCCAGACAGGGTTTTTGGTACTGACACTCCTGACACCAACCAAGCACTAAACTATAAAAACTCTATACCAAAGTTGGTCATGAAAGCATTGGATCAAAATACTTTTCGCTGTTTTGCTGACTCTTTGATACTAACATGAATGGTGATATTAACATTGAATAGTGACAGTGAATCTGGTTACAAATAATTTTTTCCATTTCCCTGATTATTTTTTCTTTCTATCCTTCACATTGCTGAAGGGCAGGGAGCTATCCATCTTTTTGAAGCAGATGGTAAATCTAATAATAAATGCAACATAGTTGCTAAAAAAAATCATTCCCAGACCCACTTTAGATGTGGGAAAATGAAACAATGATTTAAATATTGTAATAACAGGGAATTGAGACACAGGAACAAATGACATGTTTCCTTTGGTACTAGGGAATGAACCCAGGGGTGCTCAACCACAGAACCACATCCCCAGGGTCTCACTAAGTTGCTTAGGGCCTTGGTAAGTTGCTAAGGTTAGCTTTGAACTTGGAATCCTTCTGACACAGCCTCCTTAGCCTTTGGGATTTCAGGTGTGCACCTTTGTGCCTAAGAATTAATGACATTTTAAGAAATTATTTTTATCTCTTTAAAAGATCTTGCTGTTGCCTCAATTTGTTTAGTTATGTTTTTACCCTTATCTCTATAGTGTCACTTCAAAATGTGTTTGTCTGAATTATATCCAATTTGCATACATTGTCAATAAAGTACTTACTTTTCTTGAATATTGGTAGAAACTCTGTAGAGAAGATAATTTTAATTTATCTTGAATTGGTTGTTTTTTAACTTACCTGAAATGTATGCATCTCTCCATGAATTTCTTGGGAAAATAAATTCAAAGTACATATTCCTAGAAAGAACTATTAATTATTATTATTTATGAAAAGTATATTTCCATTTCATATTATTTAAAATAACATCATAGCTTTGAGTAATCTGGACTCTGTAAACATTTAATTTTTCTCCAATATATAAAAGATTCTTGGTGTTTAATATACATTTTAAATATAATCTTATCATTTAAACTAATGAATAAAAGGAAACAAATTTGCTCTTAGTATGGTAAGGTCTAACAGTGAAACTATTTAATTTATCTTACAAATAATTAATTTATCTGTAATTTTGGTTATTTATGCTTAACTTAAAAATTGATGTCCACTACTATTAATGTAATACTCCATTTTAGATTTTAGGAATTTGAATAAATCTTACTATCATCATACTTGTCTTTGTGCAATATTTCTAGCTATTCAGCAAATATAAAATGCATGAAATAAACAACATACTTTGCCTACCTAAATATATAAAAACCTGTACAAGTTTTAAGTTCTTACTACAATCACTAAGTGATAAAGTCGAATGAAATCCATTCTTTCTCCATATCTTTTAGTGTCAGCCAGGACAACTGAAAAGATGCAATCTAGATTGTATAGCACAAAACTGCCTCTTAAATGTTTCTTAACTCATCTACTACTTTTGTCACTATTAAACTAAATAGTCTTAATTGACGCATTGATTTTTTTTTCCCCTCAGAGATTACATAGCCCTTATCTCTAAAATAAGCAATTTCACCATGTATCACACTAAAAAATTAAGGGTGAAGTGAAAAAATAAAATGCATTGGAATACCTTCTTTCATTGTGAATGATCATATCATTTAAATTGGGGCATGGATATTTGTTTGTATGGAATATTGTGCATTTTTGCTAGGTTTTCTGGGTGAAATCTACCCTAACCTGATTGGAAAGTATAATTGAAAACAGGAAGACCAGTAGAGAAGCTCACAGTATATATATCTTACAGGAGAGCAATATTAGGCCAAAGTGTCATGGCACATTTAGATGCAAACGCTTCATAGAATAAGAGACACAAGCAGATGAAAAGCCTGGGACTATAATTCTCAAGGAAGGGTATACCAAGAGGGAGAGAACCTGGTTCCTTTTCGCTGGTCACTTTGCAAGTACTTCATGACAAAGGTGAAAGTATCCTATTTAAATGACGGTATGAAAGCACTTCAAGAAATAATACTTGACAATATGAGCATGAAAATTGTCATTATTAATGGTAATTTCATGCAAGATAAAGAATGATCTGTGAAATGTTGTTGATGGAAACCATTAACTCACATGCTTCACTTGATTAAGCATTGATGTTACTAGCAAGTGGTGCTGTCCACTTTAATGTTTTAATGGTTAGACTTATCTTGAAAAATTAATGTTCTGCTATTGAAATAAGGAAGGGAATTGGCAGAAATAAAATTTAGAAAGTGTTAAGAATATTTTGTAACTATCTTTGCAAACTATCAAATATGTAAATTTTATGTAATGTTTTTCAAGTCAAGATTACACTATTTAGTTCTAATAACTTGTCAACATGTTGATTTTACAACTTTTGTGCATTTTCTTTTTGCAAATTCACCTTGTAAATGTTTTTGTCCACTGAATATATTGGTTTGAAATAGAATACAACCAAATGAATAATTATAATAAGTTTTGAAATTTTGTGTCTAGTTAGGTTGTTATCCTATCAATTCTATGATTTTAAAAAAAGACAATAAAATCTTTCCCCAAAAAATTCATGAAAATAACAAAGAACTTTTTTTTCACATTAATAAACTGAAGTAGAGGATTCTACAAAAAAACTTAATAGAATATATTATTACATTTTAACCTTAGGAGTTTTTCTTTCTTTAATGTTTTAATATGGGACATATAAAATTCAATTTACATCAACCTTTGGATAATAGCATATATATTAATACACGGTTCTGACAAAGACTCCTGTGTCCTTTCTACAAAAAAGCACAATCATATATCAAAGGACCATCAGCCACTGGGACAGCTTTTTGTTTTAACTGATGTCGATAAAGGCACACAAATTCTTTGGGCAAAAAAGCCACTGAAGATCAAAGAGCTTACAGGGGATCCTCCAATATCTAGGAACATCCTCTATAGCTATTCCATTTCAATTGCTCTTTGAGTAACAAGTATTAAGACATTTTTTGGCAAATTTTAAAAGGTGTGGGTTATATTGATTTAATTTTCAAGAGCAACGATTTATTATGACTCAATGAATCCTATGTTTATTTTTCCTTAGCATCATACTACACTATACTATATAATATTTATTAAGTGGTCCTTAACTAAGAATATTTTTTATTGACTTAACAAAGATTTGTCTAGTACTTTTATGTGTGTTCTAGCCATAGTTCTGGTCTATTGTTTCCAAGTTTCCTGCTGAGTTGGGAACACCAATGAGACTGTAACTAGCTAAGAATTAAACTCACTACATTAATTTCCTCAGATTCCATATTTAAATGCAGTCAAAGTTTGAAAATGGAATCAAAATAAAATAAGAGCTTCCAGGTTTCAGGCTGAGAATTACTTTATTTACTTTTTACTGATTCTATATTTGCAATTCACCTATTTGTAACAATTTATTCATAAACCCCAATTAAAAGCATATGGCAAATTCACAGCTATTCTCAAACATGGTAAAAATTTGAGTTGAGTTGCATGATGCTACAACAAGCAGACTATTATTCTCCGAGTCCTATCTCTGTTGGTTATTTCTTCACATGGAAGAACTTTAAGAATATAAGTGTTGAGGTTGGAAGTGTGGCTCAGTGGTAGAGCATTTGTATAGCACGTGTGAGGCCCTGGGCAATAATCTTCAGCAAATGC
This sequence comes from Marmota monax, assembly GCF_021218885.2. Lineage (NCBI taxonomy): Eukaryota > Metazoa > Chordata > Mammalia > Rodentia > Sciuridae > Marmota > Marmota monax. Next base: position 3,862,361 of record NW_026694479.1, on the reverse strand, counting down.
TCAAAAGAAGACAATATATATCTAATAATAGCAGAAGTAACAAGTACCTTAAGGGAGATGAATATTTTGATAGTATAAGGAGAAACTCTCAGCCTTAAAAGAATGTAAAGAGGCAGGGGCGTGGTGGTGCACACCTGTAATCCAGCTGCTCAGAAATCCAAGGCAGGGGGATCTCAAGTTCAAAGCCACTCTCAGCATCAGAGAGGTGCTAAGCAACTCAGGGAGACACTGTCTCTAAATAAAATACAAAATAGGACTGGGGATGTGGCTCAGTGGTTGAATGCCTCTGAGTTCAATCCCTGATTACCCCTCCCACCTTTCCCCCCACCGCCCCCCAAAAAAACAGAATGTAAGAACAGAGTTACATACACAAAAGTAATAGACACCATTTGACCAAACATCTTTCTCACTGATCCATCTTTCCCCTCCTGCTCATCGACCTCAGTAAAAGGCCCCACCATTCCTTCACTCAGGGACACTAGGCAGATACCTGGGGTCATCCTCAGTCTTCCATACCCCATATTCAATAAGTCACCACCAACAATTTACCTTCTCCAACTCTTTCCAATATTGCCTAATAGCATCAGGTCCATCTTGCTTTGATTCCTGCCTTGCCAGTCCTAATCCATTTTCCTTTGCACTGTTAGCCTTATGAAACTGAAGTCAGGAACACTTTATGTGTTCTTTCCCATCTGAGCCCTTCCATGCCTAAAAAGCTTTCCCACTTTAAATCTTGCTAAGTCCATCCTGTCCTTTAAATATTCACTTAACTCTTACTTCCAATAAATTTTCAAATCAAAACAGAGTGAGTAACCCCTGCTTCACAGCTGTGCTTACCTCTTTTGTGGCAGCATTGCAATTAGAATTTCCTTCTAAGCTTCATTCATTCTCCTAGTCACTCACCTCCCCCACCACTGTAAGTTCTAAGGAGGGAGTTTTCCATTAACATGTCTTACCTTGGTCTCAAAATGCAGAAACACTTGGTAAGGTAGAATTGGGTGGGAAGAGGGCAGGAAAGGCAAGAAAAATCAACAAAGGACATTGTAGCAGTAACCTGGGAGAGCAAAGATGAGCTACTTGGTAGAAATAGACTATGGCACATATGAATTATATAGGAAAAGTTCTGCATGACTTAGTGAATCAAGAAATTAAAGAGCAATTAATATGCAACTCCAATTTTCTTTCTTAGAACATTATAAGAATAATTATTTAGCCCAATATAATAGGAAGTTTCCAAAAGCAAAAAGGTTAAGTATGAATAAATTAGAAAATTATCAAATAAGCATAGCATTCTAACAATTACCATTGTTTAATTAACAGTGAGATTGATGTCTAAAATGGAGTTGTAATTTGTGAGCAATATAAACACTAAATTGAGCCTTTAATTGGACACAAAAGATAAATATCCACGTTTCTTCTTGGTATACTTTAAAAAAAATGCCTGGGAATACTTCAATTTCCCATTTTAACAATAAATGCATACAGAAAAATGTGGTAAAACAGGCAAGAGTGAATCCATCTCTTAGGGCCCACTCTTTCTCCCCTGACAACTTTAAGTCCAGAGTTAACACTTTAATGTTTGAATAAGCAAAAATAGTCATGCTTCTCTTGTCTATTTTTTTATGAGCAAAGAATAAGCAATTCTAGCAACCTTGTCATCTATCTGACATATCTGGGGTAGAGTCACCTCAAACGTCCACCTATAGGTAATGATGTTGTAGTTTATAGTGTCCATTCGGAACAGGAATATTCAGTAAAGCTTCAATCCCCGAGGCAAACACACTGCTCTGTCAGCTAACAAGGTGACTTTCTTTCATGCTTTGGTCCCTTTTGAAGCTCAGTTCCTCACCATATCCTACCCTTCTCTCTACCTCTGAATTAAGGAAAAATTGACTTGGATTTTTAAGTTCTGTCCACACCTCCTAGGGGATTTCCTTTAAAGAGGGGATGATCACCAGAGACTTAGATGTGAAAAAAAGAAAAAAAAAATACACACAAAACTACACAATGAGAAAGACATGCTTATTTTAAGCATGAACACTTAAAATAAGATTAAACCAATCTCTTAAATTCGTCTACAGATTCGATATATTGCTTATCTTACAAGTTTCCACTCTCCTCCAAGGAAAAAGTATTTGTTATATTGATATTTTATACAGTTATCTTAAGATTTACAATATGTGCTGTATTTCCTACATTACACTTCTTGCTATCTTGATATCTAAAACAAAGAGGGATGGATGGGTCAAGCATCCCACATGAGAAAATCCAAAGTCGGCCTCAAACTTGGGAATTTTGGGAGCACTGACAAGATGGCAACAAGTAGGAAATTCTTCTCGATCTCATGTGACAGTTGCAGTAAAAACATAGGCATACTAAAAGTATTGTTTAAAACTACCTTCAGGTTATGTGCATGTGAGATATGAATGAATTTTGTGATTAGAGTTAGTCCCATCCCCATGATGATATCATTATGTTTATGGAAATATCCTAAAACTCAAAAAATTCAAAATCCCAAACACTTTTGGTTCCAAGCATTTCAGATAAGCAATACACAAACTGTAATAAAATTTGATCTTTAAGTACATAGAATATGATATTCTCCTTAAAATATTATTTTCTTAAAGCTTTTTCATTTTGAACTCAGAGCAAGAACTGAAGTAAATGGCTGTGCCTATGACATTTAAATTAAACCATAATAGTAATAGTTATTTTAATTCCATATATTAACCAAAACTCATAAAATTCCTTTTATTATAGCACCTATAAGCATGATAGCAGAAGATTACCAGGGGCTAACTGGAATATTTATAATAAGCTATAATTTAGGGCAAAAAATTGATTTGAATTTTTGATATCTTAATAACCTTATCATGTAAGAGACAATTTATCAAGTGCTTAATTATGCATAACACAATGCAAGCTTTGTACAAAAAGAAAAAGATCTTGATCTTAATGAAAGAGTCACACAGATACAATCAAATGTAAGATTATTCTTTAGTACGAAGTTTAGAAGAAAAAAGATACTATGGTGCAAAATAATGTTGGCATACCTATAGGCTACAAATGACAGAAATAAATTCCTTTGTATTTCTAATGGATTTATTTGTACTTTGCATTAGTGAGAGCAGTTCCATGGATCCCTTGCAATCTAATTGGTTCACATAGTATCTGTTGGCACTTGTTTTTGTCTGTCAGAGTTTTAATAAAATATGAAGATCAGTGGGGATATTTTTTGAGAAAATTTTAATGTATTAATTGCATGGTAAATAATATCACAAAAATGAGCTTATGGTTCTTTTCAATTGGTTCTGAGGATTTGAAATGAAAACAAAACTTTGGTTCCACTACAAATTAGATTATTTTCAGACTTGAAGAAATTAGAATCACTTATTGAGGTTTTTAATTCACAGTACAGGCTTGGCCTCTATATACAGTTGGATATTTTGAAGCAGTATTCCAATTTTAACTTTAAAGAATATTCCCAGGTGTCTACTGAGCATTCCACTATGTAAATGAGCTGTGCTAAAGTGTTTGACCAAGAGTTATGGTTAGATTCCTTCTTAGATCTATTCTGCTTCTGTGCAAATAGATAGAGCCTTAGGTGCTTTTATGCTCCACTAAATATTACTAGTAAAATTCCTTATGTTATTAACATATCATAAAATAATATTTGCTTTCAAGCCCAGTGTATTCAAGAAATATAAGAACTACACTACTTCATATTTAATTGACCACAAGGTTAGTTCACATTGATAAAATCTGAATTATAGAATAGTTTCAAAGAAATGCTGCATGTTCACTCTAGTGCAGGCCTCTAATAGATTATTAAAGGAAATAGATATGGTTGATTTGTTATGAATCTGGCTCTAAAAATGTCTCTGAGTTCATGCCATGAAGCCATCTTTTAAGTAAAATCATTGTAGAGTAGGTTCTTTCAGTGACTTAGTAATTAAATGCTCCAAATACTGTCTAAGATGAATGTGCCTCATTTTCTATCTTGAGTTAATAGAATTATATCAGGCTTCCCCAGTACTTGGGGACATCTCTTATCTGAAATCTCTTCCTTATCAACAATTCTTTAAAATCTCTTTACTTTTTAAGCCTGTCCTTCATAGGTAGTAAATTTATTTCAACTTAGGCTTTATAAATGGATCACACATATTACAATTTGTGTTGTATAAATAATTCTGGTACACACCTGTAATTCCAGCGGCTTGGGAGGCTGAGGCAGGAGGATCCCGAGTTCAAAGCCATCCTCAGCAAATTAGCAAGGCCCTTAGTAACTCAGCAAGACCCTGTCTCTAAATAAAATACAAACAAGGGCTGTATATGTGGCACAGTGGTTAAGTGCCCCTGAGTTCAATCCTCAGTACCAATAATAATAATAATAATAATAATAATAATGTTGCACTGTACCACATTTTTAATGTATCAAGCTTGACAAAACAACATTGCAGATTCTTTTAAAAGCAATTAACTTATGTCAACATATGTTTACCAAGATTCTTGTTCTTCTCAAGAAAATATTTTAGTTAATATTCAAGTCTACTCAGTTCAACAATTTCTTTTGTGCTTTTAAAATATTCATAATGCCCATTTTGAATCACTCCATTGCATCATCATACATTGTGTTTTAAACATCAGTATGTTTATTTTAATCAATTGCTTTATTCATACTGCTTTGTTTAAGCACCAAATACCCAAAATGAAACCAATTATAGAGTCAGCCTCCTCCTTTCTGACCTTCAGAATCCTCCCAGTTGCCCAGTTATCCTGGGAGCTTGGGGAACATCCTCTAATTTAAACTTCAAAACATTTTCCTGTACACCCAATTGCTGCTATTCCTAAAAAAAGAGAATGTGGAGCATGAAAGATGAACTACATCTTTTGGGTACTCTGTTACAGCCTAATGCAAAAACACTTAATATATTGAAAAACCCTTTCTCTTATTGTAGTATCTTTCTTGGTAAAATTTACACCAGAATGTACCATTTTCCTGCTAAAAGACAGAGCATGCTCATTTCAAATTTGTTATGACCTGCTATTACCAGGTTTAAGTGCACAGATTTAAAGTGAAACATGTCTGTTACCTAAATTATATAAACTTTCCAAGAGTTACAGTCTCTCCCTATTGCTTCTATCAAGTTGGGGAGAAATTTTGCTGTAGTTTGTACAGCTCCAATGTGGTGTTCTTTTAAACAGAACTTATCACTTATAGTCCTGTGAGGGAGCAAAGATGTGATAAGATAAAAGAAATGAAGCTTCAAGTTATCTTTCTAATCCTCATACCTGGGATTACTTTCAAAGAGTGTGTTTGCTCTTATCTCAGGGGAAATTCCTCTTCCCTTGGACTACAATGATCTGGCAAAGTATTTTAGAAAACATGGTATACTGTTTGTGAAGATAACAAAAAGTATCTATCTTTTAAGAGTCTCTTATATAGAATAATATATCAAATATATTTATTTATTCTTTTAGCCTATTTCTAGACCCCTGCTCCTTTCCCAAAGACAAAGTGTCAAGAGAGAACAAAGAAATTTTTCTTCTATTTTCACAAAGGATTTTCTGAGGTGGCTTTTCAATCATAGTTTTCAGACTCCCATCTAAGCTTTCATTTTCTGTGTTTATAAGTGGTTACCAATACAAATGCAATTCTCCAATACAAAGGCCAACAGCCAATCAGTTATCCCATTAGGCACATTTTCAAGCTTATCTTGCCTTTAAGTGAAAGTATTATATAAAAAGAAATGAACACATAGGTCATCTACAAACTATATATTTCAGGCAAACGTCAGTTTTACCATGCAAGAAAGTGATGTCCAAAGGTTTTAAATTATATATTAGTTTACTCATCTTAAAAGGAAAGAGGTTTGATATAAATATCATACTATTCTAAATAGCAATAAAGAAAAAAAGCAACAGTTAAAACAGTCAAAACAACATTTTCTCAACAATATGTAGAGTTACTACCAGATTAAAGGACACTGTGTGTGTGAAAGAGAGAGAGAGAGAAAGAGAGAGAGAGAGAGAGAGAGAGAGAGAGAGAGAGAGAGAGAGAGAGAGAGAGAGATTCTCACAGCTGGAGCAGAGTTATTTTCTAATTAACAGAAAGACATGTAGGAAATTGAAGTAGGTTTTCATTTCTGGATACATACATTTGTGTTATTTTTAAGAAGATTTAATTTGATATCATGTGTAAATATAAAAGCCAGGATTCTTAAAATGTCTTTTAAAGACTTAAGTATATGTTCTGCCAACTCACATCACAATTCCTAGAATGTACTGAAAGCTTTAATGGAACTGAATGAGAATGAAGCATCTAAATAAAGATTTCCACTGATCTTCTCAGATTTTCATAGAAAAAGTCAAGAAAAAAGCTGCTTGTTTATGACAGAAACAATTAGCAATTAACATTGAGGAGATGGGTTAAGTGTACCTGTTTTAGTTATGATTCGGCCACCAAAATGTTTTTATCTAGTAACTTAAGATAGAACTCATTTTGAATAAAGCCCCGCATTTCACTTGCTACCCTCACAACCAAATAGAATTGATTCTGTTGAATATAATTTGAAGACAATGATGTATCTTGCTATTGCATTGCTTAGGCTTCATTTTAGTACATTATCCAGTAGTGATTTCACATTAATTGGTATTTCATTTTAAATTTAGCTGTAGAATTTTAAAAATTATATCTCAATTTATATGCAAATTTGGAACCAAGAATCTGAGAATGGTTCTAAACTCTGTTTCTGTTTGAAGAACTTCCATAAAATTATAACACTCAAATCATACATATTAAAATATGCATAGGAAATTGCTTTCTTTTATTTTACAAATTAAGATTAGTTAAATTATCTTTTGTTTCCTAATTTCTTCCTCTGAGATGAGGTCCCATTGTATTTCCTAATCTGGCTGCAAACTTTTGGAGGTGATCTTTTACCTCACCCATCTAAGGAACTGGGACCACAGGTATATGCCCATGCCTGCCCGTTCCTTTTTTCTTCCTTTCTTTATTTTTTATAATAACACTAACACATAAAAGCATAAAATTTTACCTATTAATGGGTATCATGAGGCTTTGATACCTGTACACATTGATGATGTAGATATATCATGGTAAACTTGCTTATCTCTTCTCACATTTCTCATTTCTTTATGATAAAAACATTCCAAATCTTTTCATCTAGCTTTCTTCAGTGTGCAGTACATTACTGTTATCTATAGTCTTCCTATTGTACCTAATGCTTCTATTTAATTGTGATTTAGTATCTATTAGTCTATTTTCCCTCACTCCTTCCCCTCCATTCTCCCCAGCTTCTGATAACCACCATTCTACACGGAAACTCATGAGATAAACTTTTTTAGGTTCCCCATGTGAGATCATGTGATACTTGTCTTTCTGTGCCTGGCTTATTACACTTAACATAATGACCTCCAGCTTCATCCATGTTGTTGCAAATAATAGAATTTTATTTTATTTTTTATGGTTGACTAGTATTCGGTTAAATCCATGTGCCACACATGGGTAAATTATTGCCATTCCTTGGTTATCATGATTAATGCTGCCATAAACATGGGGGCACAGCAAAATGAGACTATAGACTCTTTTGCAGTTGGTCATCAGAAATAAGAAGGATTTAATCTTGGGCTAGATGTTCCTCACAGCTGAGGCTGACCCTGAAATTGCTGAGACCTGGGAGTCATCTGCTAGGCAAACTGCCCACATATAGGCAGTGAGTCCAAACATGCAGGGAGACACAGATGGTACATCTTCATATATATCATAACATTCCTTGTGTTAAGAAGAATGTAGGCAAAATATTGGAGTAGAAAATAAGCAAAATAAGTTAATGAGGTCTTCCTTGAGTAAGGGTGATGACAGATTACAATCACAGGTAGAGGGGGAGTTTTTGAGTGCCAGTGTGAGAGTCTTACCATTCACAGAGGACAAGTATAAAACATAAGAGTAATATACAATAAAAGTAGCACTTTGTAAGGAAGTAAAATATACTTTTGAAGGTTTTAGGTCTATGAGGGAAATGTGGAGAGATAGGAGAAGCAGGATCATAATTCTCATAAACTGACTCCTGCACATAAATAGGAAAGACAGTGTCTTAGAACAAAATCCACCACAAACCTCAAGTGTAATTCAGACAAATATGTTGTTTAAAAATATTTATGCATAAATATTTTTATATATCTTGTCTGACCATATCAACTCTTGATTTACTAAACATTTGCGGAAAACCTACTATAGTGAATGATATTTTTCCCCACTGTGTGTGGTTTACAAAGTAATAAGGGCAATAAAATTAAAATAGTAATTTATATTATTATCAGTGTTTTAGGGAGGGAAGAAGGGGAACTGGGGCTAATAGAGTTGGAACAGTTTGAACATGAAGTAACTCCAAAGCTAAGGGTTCAGTGTTTATGATAGAGCAATGAGAAAATATTAAAAGGAGTGAGATGTATACATTTATATTTTAGAAAAGTCGTTACCTGATGACAGTTGGAAGATGGAAAACTCAAATGGAAAGCTATTGTAAGAGTTCAGATAGAAGAGAAAAGATGGCTATTGCTCTGTGAGCAATTACTATGTCCACCCCTATACTAAATTATAGATATAGAATTTAATCTTTAGAATAGTGGAGTTTAAGATGAATAGTATATTATATGAATTCCTCTTATAATTGTCAACTCAATGTTGACATAACATTGGCAAACTCACTTGGTTAGGAACTATGATTGCCACATATACAATAATTTTAAAAAACAATGACAAATAATTACATGAATAGTGAAATTTATTTGTCAAATTCTTGAAAACATGTTATTTTGAAAAAACAAACAAACTGGATCTTTATGAAATTTAAGAGAAAGAAGACAATATTAGTTGATTGGGAAATACTATTGAAGAAGAAAGTTAAATCTTTACTGATTTTCAAACTATATCTATTTTGATGTGGAAAATTTAACTAAACCATGTAAATCATAAGCTACACACCTGAACATATGTAGTCTAAAATATTGAGGGACAAGTTACAGTAAATATGGAAAAGAGAAAACAAATCCACACCGTAGGTTTCTATCTCAATATGCTTGAGCATATAATGATAGAATGGCAATATGCTTACAAATGAAAAAAAATGGCCAAGAAAAATACTGCTAAAGTACAGAACAACTCTCTGAATGGTCACAAGTAGCATCCAGTTTGTTTTATGTTTATGTCTGTCTATGAGAGGGTGTTTAATTTCATTAATGAGCCTTGGAAGAGGGTGGGTAAATGGTTGGATGTAGAGACTCTCATGCTAATGGAAATAAGCCAGTCCCCCAAACCCAAGGTAAAATGTTTTGTCTGATAGATGGAAGCTAACCTACAGTAAGGAGGAGGATAAAAATATTACAAGTTAGGTGGCTTAGACAAAGGTAAATGAAATAAGAGGAGTGGAAAAAGGAAAGACAATGGAATAAATCTGGCATGTCTTCTATGTACATATATAAACACACCACAGTGAATCTCACCATCGTATATATCCAGAATTAAATCATTAAAAAAAAAAAAGCTGTGGGTAAATAGAAGAAAGATCAATAGAAGGAAGGGAGCAGGGGTTATGGGGAGGTGAGGGGAGCTACTGGTGCTTGAATTAGAACAAGATATATTTCATGCTTTTCTAATTATGTCAAAATGGATTTTACTGTCATGTATAACTAAAAAGAACCAATAAATTTAAAATAAGAAAGAAAAGAGAAAAGTAACTCAAAGCATTTGGAATACAGAAAGACAAAGGAAAGGGTGAAAGAAAGAACACAAGATCTATTAATAATAGATTGTAGAAAGTTTCAGCATATGTCATACCCTTACCTCATTAATCATAACTAATAGTTTCACTTCATCTATCTCTAACATTATACCGTTACATATACACATACATAGATATAGCATGTGTGCATATATAAACACACACACACACAACTTAATAGGAATGAGTGAAAAAGACTGTAAATAGACACACACACACAAACACACACACTTATTTGGGGGTGTGTGTGTGTGTGTCTGTTTATAGTCTTTTTCACTCAGTCTCATTAAGAATATAAGCTCCCTGAGTCTGGGTTTTGCCATACCTAAAACTGTCATGCACCAAAAATAGTAGTTTGGCTTTTTCTAGATGCTCAATCAGTGTTCACTGAATGCTAATGCATACATTATCACTTTTTAACCTGAGAGTAAAGAGAGAAAATAGTATTTTTTGCATTCATACCTGATTAAACTAAAGGTTAATCAGAGGTTCTCTTTAGTTGCTCAAGATCTGTAAGCCCAGCCAGGCATGGTAGCACATACATGTCTATAACTTCGACTACCTAGGAGGCTGAGGCAGGGGGATAGCGAATTCTAAGCCATCCTGGGCAACTTAGTGATATCCTGCTTTGAAATTAAAATATTAAAAATAAAAGCCTGGGAATGTAGTTCAGTAGTAGAGCACCTCTAGGCTGAATCCCTAGTGCAAGGGGTCGGGAGGCATAGGGAGAGAGAGAGAAGGAAAAAAAAAAAAACTCCAAATTGTGGATTCAATTTTTTAAATTATTTTTTTAAATTTATATATGTCAGTGGAATGCATTACAATTCTTATTACACATAGTGCACAATTGTTCGTATCTCTGGTTGTATTCAAAGTATATTCACACCAACTCGTGTCTTTATACATGTGCTTTGGATAATAATGTCCATCACATTCCACCTTAATTTCTAACCTCATACCCCCCTCCCTTCCTCTCCTACCCCTCTGCCCTATCTAGAGTTCATCTATAAGGAGGCTGATTCATATTGGGGTAGAGAGGGGAGCATGGGGGGAATAGACAAACTCTTGTGGATTCAATTTTTGAACCAAGTTCAATTAATCTAAAATCCCATATTCTTTGCTCTGCCTTTTGAGAAGTTAGGTACCCATAGCCCATTAGATTCTTCTTTATATTTTTTAATTTTGATTTTGTGTGGTCCTTGAAACATTAAGAGAGTTGATGGTATGTGTCTTAGTCTGGAAGGGCTGATATAAGAAAATACTATAAACTGGGTAGCTCATAAACAATAAACATTTATTATGTCACAGGTAGGAGCTGGTAAGTCCAGGATTCAGGTGGTAGCATATTTGGTGTCTAGTGTGGATCTACTTCCTGGCTCATAGGGGGTACCTTCTACCTGTGTCCTCTCAAAACTGAGATTTTTCAGTCCTCTTTATAAAGGCCACACATGAAGGCTCTTCCATAATCCTCTCTAAAACCCCAACTCCTAATACTAGTGCATTGAGGGTTACAATTTCAATATGTGGTATCTGGAAGCTGAAGGGCACAAATATTCCAAGCATAGAAGATGAGAAAACTGAAACATCTTTGCAAATTAAATTTATGGTTCACAACATTGTTATTACAGAAAAACAGATTGCTCAAAAATTAATTGGCAAAAGGAATTATTTTACTTTGTGAGAAATGATGCTAATAGTATTTTATTTTAAAGTTGGAAAATGATATACATATCTGCACCAAACTTTTTGTCATAATAGTTGTAGAAAACAGTGAATTTTTGCATATGTGAAGTCAATATTATCATTTTCATAATAAAAAATGGTAAGAAACAGCGATCTGTGGGTTTTGTTTTTGGGTAGTCATTGTTTTCAACATGCTGGGCAAGTCAGTTTATTAATTATCTCTTGGCATGACTAGCACAGAGTGTCAATATTTAGATGGCTTCTCTTGGATGTTATAGTAGAAGCACAACTCCTGTGCATTTAACAAAATGAAGAGTACCATTAAACTATAAGTTCTTTTGAAAATCACAAAAATAGAAGCACAGATGCATTTATATATAACCATCTTATTTTTGCCAAACTCCCTGATTGGTAGTAATCACTTTTGCTGAATGGATACCAAGACCATTGGTGAGTATGTTAAGACAGCTCAAAGGAATCAATACAATGAATTGTGGTTAATTAATTTTGCACATATAGACATAGACTGAGCTTCTAAAAACTCTATTCCTATATTTACTTCTTATCTTCACTGAAATTTTGGGAACCACTCCAAATAATATACTATGTTACCTTAATTAACCACTCTTAATTAAGGTACATAATATGTTAACAACTTAAAAAATCAATTCCATAGCTGTGTTTACAGCTGCAATTTTATTAAGATGAAGTAGAACTATGTGGCGAATATCTACATTTGAAAGGCTTGTTGGCTATTTTTCCCATTGTTCTAATAAATGAAAAGCGATATTCCCATTTATGATATATATCCAATATCTCACAAATACTTTCATACAACCACTAAAGAATACTTTATTACATTAATTTATATTATGCAGCTCTCTTTCTACAAATTACTTTTTTAATTATTATCCACTAGTTCTGGTGAAGTTTTTTTGCCTTTAGCAATGGTTTAAGTTTTGCTACTAAACACATCCTAGTCCTAGGGACATGTGTGTTCACAGGTATAAGCATAACTGTCATATCATCTCTCATTCTCCTCCTCCTCCACTTACTTCTTTTTCTCCCTTGCTCATTATCAGGTGTTGATTACTTCCAATGTTCCTCCCTGGGACATTTTGCTAATTCGTGAAGGATTGTTGGTATTTGCCATGCTTAACACTGTAATTATAAATATTTGGAACCTGAACTTTGCTGTATAGGTAAACATGTTTTCTGCCCATCTACATTGATAAATATATTTTAAAAATACATGTCGATCTTTATTTTATATCATTTAAGTAATATTTTAATGAATATTATTTTTGTCTTAACTAAGAAAGGTTTTTTGGTGCTTATAAGTTGAACCCACTATGACTAAAAGAAATGGGCTTATTGCATCTCTTATAAAATTTCTGCTTACATTTTTAGGAAGACAATCCTTATTTTTTTAACCTTTATTTTCCCATGTTTAAGGATATTCGAACCCCAGAGAGTCTTTTTGTTTTGTTTTTATTTTAACCTGATGCATAACTATTGGTGGTGTTTCGCCATTTGAAATGACTGACAGCAAGTATGTTCCTTAAAGGCCATTTGAAAGTCACTTCACCTCATTTAACCATAGTTTTAATCTGTAATAATGCAGGGAAGAAGTATGATATACTTCAAGAGATTATTTTGAGAATTTAATAAAATAATGTGTAGAAGATACCTAATAGAGTACCTAGCCTGTGGCTAACATTGAACTTTACAATTTTTTTCCTGCATCTTTGCTAAGATCTATAATTTTTCAAAAATAAAATAATTTTTACCAAAAATAATAGTCTAGTCATCAAGGCAGTAAGTTTTTATCAAAATTTAGATTATATTCCTCATGTTTGAAAGTTAATAATAGTATTTTTCCTGAGATTTTCTTGAATCTTCTGTGTGTGTCTGTGTGTGTATGTGTGTGTGTGTGTGTGTGTTTTTTTTTTTCTCTATTTCAGGAAACTGTGAAACCAATTATCTCCATTTTCAACACCTACCAACCTTTTTAGCAATGTCAAGAAAAACAAGGATCCCCTTGTACACTGACTGCTTTGGTTGTCCACCTCATACCTGTACTCTCTTCCCCTTCCACTAAGTGTAGAATTATTTAAAAAAAAAAAAGAATTATATGTCAAATATAATGGAGAGAATTGAAACAAATGAAACTGACTTCATATTCCTGATTTATGTAGGAAACATAAATAAACAAGGAAAAAACAGCATAGTAGGTTTAACTTTTCAATGAACCCTAAAAAGAGCTCATTTCTTACAGATCAGCTGCAATATTACCCCTTTTATCACCCTCTTTCATTTTCCTCCCAAAGCAACAAAAATGCATACTTAGCTCCAGGGAAAAACTGCTTTCCTCAAGCTGGCAGGCTGCACAACTGTCGGTTCCAATATGCTTCTACACCTATTTTGAGAGAATTCTGTGCACTTTGCGGGTATGTGAATGGGTAGCTTCATAGTTTCTTTCAAGAAGCTTTACAGTTCCCTTAATTCTGCAAAAACCCATAGAAAATTTTCTTCTCCAAGTTTACAAAAGCTGGTCCCTATGTTACGGGATGGGATTTAGATACCATTATGTGTGTGTATACACGTGTGTATACATATGTGTGTATACTATGAAACTGGTACTGTAGATTGAAATCCAGATGTAAACCCTGCATGTAATTATAATCAAGTTTTTTTTCTGCACATTCTTTTTTTTAGAATTTTTTTATTAGTTGCTCAAAACATTACAATGATCTTGACATATCATACATTTGATTCAAATGGGGTACGTAATCTTATTTTTCCACGTGTACAGATTGCAGGATCACATTGGTTATATAGCCATGTTTATACATAGGACCATACTAGTGTCTATTGTATTCTGCTACCCTTCCTATCCCCCTCTCCCCTCCTCTCCCCTCCCATCGCCTCTTTCTACCCAATCTACAGTGACAGGTTTCTCTCTCTCTTTTTTCTTCCCCCTCACACCATCTTATATGTAATTTTGCATAACAATGAGGGCCTCCTACCATCTTCCATGCACTTCCCCTTCTCTCTCACATTCTTTATTTGCTATTTCCCTATGATGATGTATCTCAGAATAACTTTTAATATACCGTCTTTTCTCTTTTATTTCTTGTTCTTTCGTTGGTATCCTAAAAAGAAAGACATTGAATTACAAAATGATTCACAATTCAATGTGTTTTCATTAAAATCAGCACTTAAAAAGTGACATCCAGGGTTAGGGTTATGGGTCAGTGATACTGTACATGCTTAGCATGCACAAAGATCCTGGGTTCAATACCCAGAACCAGACATGGGTACAAAGTGACATTTAATCCCCCACCCTGCTTTTAAGACTAAAGTCAGATAATAAAAGTTTATAATTTCAGGGAATAATCTGGGTTGGATTGGATCTGTACTAGATTACATAGAAATAAGACTCTAGGATCCATGCATAGTTATTACTAATGTATAGATGAAAATTGTTACACCATTAAGTACAAAAATAAATGTAGCAATGGTGGGAGACAAAGTCAGTTTGTACTTGATAGACATCTAATCCTATGGTTGTGTGACCACTTCTCCTAAAAAATGCTATGCCTAAAATCATTGAGAATCACTTGCTCTTTCTAAGCAGCCAACAGTTTTTCTGTCTAGTTTCATTCATTTAGCCACAATAACCTTCACTCCGCTTCAAGGCTGCCCTGAGGCACCCTATATACAACTTGTGTCAGGATGTCTTGATGCAGCTTACAAGCATGAAGTCTTGCAGCCTCCTGGAAGATCCACAAAGACAGCCACAGGAAATTAGATGAAATGGACAGCAATACCTGTAGTAAATTCTTGTATTTCACCCCTTCTCCAAAATGCATGTGCCATAGGCAAGAACCCAATTTACTCCCTCTAGGGCCAACTTTGGACAAGTCCTTCCCTTCCTGTGTGTTTGGGTAGGAATGTTTGCATCAGAATATCTATAATAACATCAGATCTTGTAAGAGATAATTTGCACTTAGTAAAAACTATTATTATTGGTAACTACTGTAAATCAAATTTCTCCCTTAAACAAAATCATCATATTGTATTGAGATTGAATTCAAAGTCTCAGATTACCTACATTTTAATGAGTTATATGAAGGAGAGTAAAGATGTTGCAAGTTTAGGCTTAATTCTTTATTTTTAACTAGCATAGTTATGTTGGAAATATATAAGCACCAAGGTTTCAAAACTATCTGCAATTGAAGATGCTGTATAAAATGTATTCTATTTAATGAGCTCCACATTCCATTGACTGTTGAACTATACATCAATTGCGTGCCCCTTCCTTTCAACATTCAAACTGTTTAGCTCCCACTAATAGGTACATTAAAAAGAATCTTGCTACAAATATGAAGGCAGACATCATAGCTATATGCATTTCTGCCTATGCTCACACTTTTTTAAAAGCTCCTAAGAGAAATCTTCACAAAGATAAACTGTAACCCTTTTTGTGCAGTGTTTGCTAATGGAGGAAGACATGACATGCATTTTTTTTTCTGTACATGGCTGAACTAGAGCCTCTGGATGATATTAACAAAAAATAGAGTTGGAATAATCATTATATCATGAGAGTCTAGGCAATTGATACATTGTTCAGCTTCTTGTATGTCTCTGGGTGCTTCTGTTGCAAAATTGTGAAAATAGCACTATTAAAATTTTAAATTGAATCACAATGCCATCATCATGGTACTTTAAAAACAATAACGGATATTGTTACATAAAAAGCAGGCTAATGAGGTTTGAAATATTACAAAAGGTAATTTAAACTCATACATAAATAATTAATAATCTTAAAAGAAGAATTTAGAAGACACATTTCTCATTTATTTTTGTTTCAAATGATTTAGTCTATGTCTCTCTTTATTAAAGAAAAGGCATCTGAACTCCAGAATGAAATTCATCTAAATGCTATCTGTTCTAAAAAAATAAACAAATAAATAAATAAAATAATTATTAAAGAGACTATTTAAAAAGAAAAGCATGCCTCTTCCGTTTCTAACAGGGAATTCTAAAAAGGTGCTGCTTTTATTTTTTTGTTTATCTGTTTATGAAAATAGATCTTTGTAAATCAATTTAAATAGTAGGTTTGATAATGAGCAAGCCTTAAAAAGTCAGTATGAGTGATGTGTTACATTTGTGATTATGCATCATGAGAGAAATAAACATTCTGGTAAATGTCAATATTTATAATTATTCATAAAAAGGTATAATTTGTTCTTTGCTTAAAATTTTAATAGATTTGAAAGCATTTATATAAAGAGAGACATTTCACCTAGAATTGTCCTTACTCTATTGTTTACACTGTGTGGGCAATTAACAGTGAAAAGAAATTTATTCTTTGGGTAAATGTAAATATCTTTCTATCAGAATTACAGAAATGATATTAGTTACATACCTGTACTGAAATGCAGCTGAGAATAATACAGAGGAGATTCATATTGAAATTTCTCACTCGAAACTTCTCACTTGAAACTCTGATATTTAGAATAGATGTGTTCCAAGTGTCACTTGTAAACAAAATTTTCCTTTCTATATTTCTTGATGGATTTGTGCCTACTCACATTCTCCTTCTCTTTCTCTTGCTCACTCTTTCACTGTTTTTCTCTCTCATGCAAACACACACTTGATAATTTCTTTCTATTGTAGAGCTTATAGGTTTAGATAAATATTTCACACGAGTGATGAATGAAAAGACCATTTTAAATATTCTTAATAGCATAAAACTGTTTAGATTTTATTTTCATGCCATCATAAAAACATTCCCATAATAAGGACAAAAAGCATAAATTAAGTCAAACTATGTGTTTACTAAACTCTTGTTTTCTCCTTCTATTCGTCTAGCATTCTGTGGTTATACACCATGGGATACTGTATTCTGCTTTGTACATTTTGGGTAAAACATCAAATATTATTTTCTTATATAAGCATTGCATTTTGTAATTTGAGGAAATTTTACAGTATGTAAAAATATCTTATTAGATAAATAGTAATTGTTAATAAGTCTTCCAGTAATATATATCATATTAAGTGAGATTATTACACAAATTGTGGAATTTTTGTTTTCTCAGCATAAAAATAAGTCCAGATTTAGTCATTCATGTTAAATACCCTTGCAAACACACACATACACAAATACACACACACATATATTTACAATTATAATTGTTTTCACATACAATTTGACAGTTGTTATAAAAGTACCTTATGAAACACATGTTAATGATTTCCCTTCATTTTGCATAAATTGGTATGTAATTTTGCTATACAAATATAACCTTCAATGCATTTCGATACCCTTTCAAACGATTCCTATATGTACATGAATTATATCATGTACGTTACTAATATTGGCTTCCCTGCAAGGTTGAGTAAACAGAAAATGAAATGAAAACATCTGCAGAAAGTGATCCCAGTATGAAATATTGCCATAACATTTCATTCCAATCAGAATCACTGTTTACTTTCAATATTAAGACCAGCAGTAGGTAAGACCACTGGCTGAAAATTAAAAGCTAATCTATGGAAAATTGTGGCCAAGGGATGTGTAGTCTATATTTGAACATTTGTTAAATAAATAATAAAACAGAAGAAAGAAATCAAACCCTTTCAGATAGCCTTGGATTTTATTTATATCCTGGTGCCAGGACCAGCAGGCTGCTGCGCTCACAGTAGAGCTGTTTTGATGGTCCGGCTGGTGTCAGCCACTGCTCATCACCCAATGTCTGCTCATTTTCTTAGCCAGTGCCTACCTGCTGCCTAGCAAGTCACTGTTTTACAGAGCTTTGTGATTCTGGTAGCAGGAAAGTTGGTTTGATATTACCCAGTTCTGTTTTTTGGTTTTTTTTTTGAAAACACTACTCATTTTGGCTTTTGGACTTTTTTCACAATGAAACTGCTATAAAACCTGTTCCAATTCACACTGCAATATGATGAATTACCTTCTCAGGATTTCATTATGAATGTGCTTTAAAGTGCGACTGCAGAGACTGAGGTGTTTTGAAATAACAAATAGGTACATGGCAAATGAAAAGCAGTACATCTAAATGCCTTGGGTTCTGCCTATACCAGGGAGAAGTTGCTCCAATTCCTCGGAGCGTCTGTTTATTGCTTTGTTAATATGAGGCAGGGTGATTTCATTATTAATATGAAAAAGAATGCTTCTGTATGGAGAATTGCACAGCAGGTATATGACAGGCCTGACCTGTGAGTAAACCTCAAAACCCTGTGAAGTCTGGTTTGTGATTAACAACAATGATACATGACACCTTCCAACCATGTGGTCAAATGGGGTGATTTTATTGAGCTATGTAACTTCATTATTTGATAATTATTTCTTTTAAGGACTTGAAAATTTATTTTATATGGCAAATTCATTGGGATAATTAATGTTAAATCTGTGATATAATTTTATTTTTTTGGCAGGGGGTGGTATTGGGAATTGAATTCAGGGGCACTAAACCTCTGAGGCACATCCCAGCCCTATTTTGTATTTTATTTAGAGGCAGGGTCTCACTGAGTTGCATAGCACCTTCCTTTTGTAAGGCTGGCTTTGAACTCACGATCCTCCTGCTTCAGCCTCACAAGCCACTGGGATTATAGGCATGCACCACCGCATCCAGTTTTTTTGACATCTTAAGGTCCAACTTTCCAGGGTTCGATTTAGGTTCCTGATTCCCCACCCATACCCCAATTGCTTGGCTTCTCCTGGCATACTCATTTAAACAGAATCTAAAGTATTAGAATTACAGTATCATCCATCTGCAAGAGCCTTAGCATTTAATCTGACCAAAGAGAACCCGTGTCCTATCACATTGCACAGGTTGGAGTATCTAGGACTGACTACTTTCTACTTCAGTGTTAATTACCATCACAAATTTTTCTTTCTAGTGAAACAGTATTACCTTCTGATTTTAAAGTCTTCTCTAATTTTACCCTTTTGAAATAGTGTTTTAACGCTTTTGGAGTCCCAATCAATTATTAAAATCAGATTGACAGTATAAAAGAAAATAAGTGATTGGACATGGATTATAACTTGACTTACAATATTGATAGGGTCAGTTGCTGCAAACATTGATCTATAAGCCCTGTGTCAAAATCTGCATATCTGCATATCCATTCATGGAACCACACAATGGTGTTCTCTTGGACTAATGGGACAATACTATCAGCAGTAATACCTCTGGTGGAAGAAGATGTTCCTTCGACTGGTAGTAACTTCAGCATAGTGTATTGTAAAAGAGTCAGTCCCTCACTCTTCACATCACTTTGGGTATAGAAGAGATATAAAACCAGGGCCCAGGATAGAATATGTCTTTTTAAATTCTTGCTGCTGCATTGAATTAGTACTTTTTTTTTCTGAATGATTCATATCAGGTATAATTTCAGTTAATTCACTAGAATTTTAGGGAAGAAATACCTTAGAAGATAGAAATTTGCCTGCTCTGGGTTATTTTTCTCCTTTTAAAATATGGATGAAGACACTAGGGCTCAGACAAATTTAGTGCTCTGCAACCACATGTCTGGAGAAAGTTTACACCAAAATGCACTATTCTTTACTTACAATCCAAAGTACGTTTTCCATAATGTCAATTTGTTTTTTCTAAGACAGCTTAAAATTATTTCAATCTATCCTCAGACTATGGGGCTCTAACCTTTATTTAGAAGGAAATAGAAGTGAATAGTGAAATAGAAAGGAATAGTTCTCTGCCTCAGAATCAGAAATTAACATTGTTTTTAAACAAATACTTGCTTGTGTTTTACATACTATCATCTCTTTGGTTTACAAACATTCCTTTTTTTCAATAAAGAGTTAATGAAATAGTTGAATGGGCCAAGCATTATTCCAAGGGCAGGTGGACAGTCAAGAATCTTGCAAACACAGACCTGTGTTTCTTATGACAGGGAGCTGAACGTGGTTAAAGGTTTAGGTGAAAACTGGGATCTATCTTTTGCAATGGAAAGATTGAGGAAGAACAAAGGAAGTAACATATTCAGTATTATTTAAATGGTTAGAAGAAATAAATGTTTATCTACTTTTACCCATTATCTTTACCATAATGTTTTTAATATCAAAAGCATATCTCAAAATATAGATTTTATTGGAAAGCAGACTATAAAAAGTACTAACAATAAAATGTCAGATAAAAAATTACCAAATTCCAACATTTCCAGTTATTATATTGCTCTAATGAATCCCTAGCTCTATTCATTATCTAAGTGATCACAGACTGTATCTCCCCATTTCAAAAAATGATAGTTTGTTTTAGAAGTATCTGTTCGTATCGAGATTTTGTCTAGGTTAGAAGATTTATATATTTTTACTTTATCTTCAAGGAGTTAACAATTGATTATATGGGGGAGCTCTGTCAGCAAATTACATTGTATTTTATTTATCCTTATAGTTATTCAAATAATTCAGGATAACATCACTAAAAGACAAAAGGCTTAGATGTACTTTATGCCCCAATGTCTTTTGTATAGATCACTGTAAGTAAATAATAAGAACACTCTTTTAACGATGAATGTAATATCCATCTGTTTTCATTTTTTAAGTAAGTAGACCTCCCTAATTATTATTCAGATATGTATAAAATTATCATATTTAAACATGGAATTATAAAATACTTTATACTAGAGCATTTGTCACCTTCAAGTAAAAACAAATGCACAAGTTCAGTAGTTAAACAAAAGTATTGGTAATGTTAGTAGGCACTTATTATTATGAGAAATTTGTCATTTGTGTGTTTCATCAGATTCTATGCTGAAAGATTCTATTTCTGAAAGATTTTCACCTTACTCAGCTTTACACAAAATAAATATTGGGATAAAACAAAAAGCCTAAAGGGAAATAGGTTTTTATAACTTTAATATGAATTAAGAAATGTATTTCACAGTCAGAATATCAGGGTTGGGCCCAATTGTAAAGAATACAATAAATGATGTACATAATATGCACCCACTTGCACCCACACTCTGATTCATAGACTTTTCTATAAGCCACTGTAACATGACGTTCAAGTCCTGTACAGCTAATAGGGACATTTTTATATTCCAGTTTCTATGTTAGAATATTCTGTCTTAATATTCTGTAACTAACTTGTTGAATATTTCCACATCAATATTATCCATGTCTAGTTGGGCCAAACATTAAAATGATATGAAGTAATGCTTACATGTTTTTTAATTTCTAGACTATTTTAATATTCTAGTTTGTTTTAATCATCCTATAAAGAGAGAAAATGTAAAACACTGAAGAGAGGATAGTTCCATGCTTTTTCAAAATATAAAATTGGATGGACACATACATAGATTCATATAGTTCAAATGAAATCAACTATTTAGTGAAATTTATTGTCTAGAGAACATAAAACCATGGACACCAACCAAGAAGCCAGATATTTTTCCATTGACCTTCCAAATTTATCTATTCCATTTTAACTTATCATACACAATAAAATAATCAAGCCAATTACTTTTTATCATTTATCTATTTCAAGCATTTAAGGGGAATTTAATATGATGCAATGACCCACCTGCTAAAATATCTTAAACTTGCCTTGCGTTTCGAAACATTTGTCCCTAAAGCCCTAGAGTGCTTAGCTTAAATATTAAACACTCCATATATTGTGTGTCTTAGTATCTGAAGATAACTTGTAATAAATTTAAAGTATAAGACAATAAGATTCGGTATAGAAGTAATAACCTTCGTTACTATGAAGGCTTTGAATCATGCACATTTTACCCATTATTTAAAAAACAGCCAATGAAAATCTGGCTGAACATGAGTGTTTAATTTTCCCCATGCTAAGTTTCAGACTCCTCATGGAGGTTCAGCTGCTGGGCTTTAGAGAGGACTATGAGATTTTTTATTGTCTTATGTTGGAGAACAGAGGCCATAGGTTTCCCAGATGTGACCTTGTCGAACTCTTATCACACCAAAGATGCACAGGCTCTCTGGTGGCCAAAATGCACTTTGTAATGTGAATGGCTTTGTTCTCCCCTTAGTTTTTTTATAAACCCAGAGCCAAATCTAAGGATATTTTAAGATTTATTTGCCTGGTAACCAAACTGCTTGTTTTAGGGTTACATATAAAACGAAAGTTTTGTGTGCAAATTTACACCCTTTGTTTGGTAAATAAGTACTTTCCTATATGAAATCTGTGATATCATTTTGATGTCCTATATGAGTATAAATGGCATCCTTTCCCATTGTTTCCAGCATGTTTCTTAATTTCCGACCATTGCTAACTGTTTGCTTTCTGTGGTGTAACTGTTTCTTCCTTAACTTTTATTCGGTTCTATTGCTTTAACTCTCCCCAAAAGACGTGTAGTGTTTTATGAACCTTCGCATTTTGACCTGTAAATCATCAATCTTACAAGCTTTAATTTGGAAAAGAAGATGACAAAGAGTTGAAAACTGACTTTCTGAACCAAAATTGCTTTCTTAACATATATTTTTAAAGAGGAAAATTACTATGACAGGTTGATTGAAATTTAAAACATCATCTTTGGTGGATTATAAGTATTTTAAGGTTCATAATTTCCATAATCACTTTTTCTGCCTATAAAATGCTTCAAATTTAATTTAAAATAACATCTGTATTAATTTTTATCATTTAGAATGAAAGTTGATTGTTTCTAGAGCTTGTAATTCTCTGAAGTGTTGCATATCAAACTGTGCTCTCTACAGAATTTAAATCATAAAATAAAATGTGCATGTTTTCCCCTGCAGGAATTCTATTTGAATCAAGCCCATCTTTAATTCTTGTCAGAATGCACCATTAATAATTTATTAACATTTATTATAGTTTTTACCTTACACCTTAATACACCTTAAGCTGTTTTAAATATGTATAAATTATGATTTGAATATTATTTTATACAATTTCTCCAGTGCTTGATTCATCTGTTCCACATTTGAATAATCTCCTCATTGTATTGGGCATTGTGGGATACTACTTCTAGGAACAGGGTTTAAACATGAGAAACCGAAGTCAAACTGTTAAATGCATAATTATGGTGGGATGTACCATTTCCTGATTTTATGCCTGTTAATTTGATTTAATTAAAACATATCAGTCTTTAAAACTGTTTTGGGCTGCTAGAATGAGTACGTAGGGGTACATTTCTGAATAATTTGAGTTTCAAATTCAGAAATAGTGTAAAATGTAATATATTCATTGCAATCAGTATTTACAATAGTTTTTACAGGAAAAGGATCATGGGGTCAATTTCAAAAGGTTATAGGGGTTGTTATTGTAGAAAACTGGGAAATAGAAATGTACATTAAAAGCAGGACAATTTGTCTACTCCTAAAATGGCAATGGTTAGGTATGGAATAATGCAAATAATACCTCAGGTTTCTTTTGATGTGACACTCCAAGACAACAGAATACCAATCACACAGGAACATAGTGCTAGGAAACTATCTTGGCAATCTATTCTTATAATATAGAATATATTGTTCTATTGACTGTCTTTCAGACCTCAAGAATTTATCATTAGTATGGTGTAGATGTGTATTTAGTAGTGCATATTTATTTTTTCTATCTATCTATCTATCTATCTGATATGCATGCATTTATATATTTTTCCATTCTGTTTTCTGCACACACACACACACATATGGAATATTCTAAATTCCTTTTGAATGCTTACTGCATGTTACTTACATAATTAGGACCATCTGCTCTGTGATTACCAACTTCTGAGAATTGTGGCATTCTGTGATACGATTGCAAATCATTAAGCAGCCTGTTTGAAAAATAAGTATGCACTGTACTTCTAAAGAGATCTTCAGAAATTTTGCATGAATATAAAATCCTGAAGAAGTAATGAATCAGTGAATTATAAACTTCAAAGAGCCCTTTCATTGGTGACTGTTGTCCAACATTTTATTTATAAATAATACTTCTTTTCAAACAGTAAAAAAAAAAAATAGGGGAAACCAAAAATATAACCCCCTGTGTTCTATGGGGTATATATTTAAAGAATAACACCAATATCATGGTAGCATAGTTAAAACACCCAATAATGAAACTATCTGTATTTATTCCTCTTGCATAAGACAGCAACTATTCAGCTGGTAAGATTTCAGAAATATATGTTAAACTTCAAGCTAAATAGATTCCTTTGTCATTGTCTTCTAAAATAGTCATGATTGTAAATTTATTTGACTCCCAAATTAGCAAAATTCTGAGTTTTAAAATGGGTAAGTTTGAAAGATACTAGCAGGGTTATTTTTTAAGCAGTTCAAGAAGGAGCAAAAACAATTAACCTTGGTTTAATTTGCCTTGTGGTTTTCTAATTTATTCCAGCTCTACATTCTTTCATGTACATATTTACATATGATATAAATGTCCAACATTCAAATCTATGCATTTGCTCACAATTTATAGAAACACAGTTGTATTTACACTATTTTCTGTGTTTCCTTTTCTTTATATGGATAATTTCACATGCAAATTTAAGAAGTTTTAAAAATTCTTCATTCTTCATAACTAACATCTTCTGCTAATCTGAGAAACTCTTTAGTTGTTTGCCACGTTCATGTTGATTGCCATTATCTCCGTTCTATAAGGTGGTCCAAAAACGATGTTTAGAAACATTAGCCATTTCCATTTCAAATATTTGCAATTATAAGTCTGTAATGTACAATTAAATAGCCAGATACATGTGCAGGAGAAAGATTCTTGGGATCTGAGATGTTAAAATTGCCAGTTTTCTGGGCTAGGTTCCTCACCCCTAACTGCTCTCACACCTCTCCAGACATTTTGCAAAAATAGCACATTCTAGCCACCTTTGGGGAAATGGAAATGTGCATTAAATATATGACATTTTTTCTACTTCCTAAATAGCAATGGTTAGGTATAGAATAAATGAAAATAATAACTCCTCCTCCTTTTGATGTGACATCTAAGACAGAAGAACACCATTCAGACAGAACACTAGGGTGAGGAAATTATTTTGGCAATCTATTTTTACATTACAAAATATCCTGTTCTTTAGAATATCCTTGAATATTTTGCAGTGGTAATATGTAAATTATAAATACAACATGTAAAATGTAAATGCATCAGAAATTGTTGCATCATGTCTAATAAACTACACAATTATCCATTATAATTTTATGTAACAAACATATTTCTGTTTTCCAAAAATAATTCTAACAATCACCTTTGATCAGAAATAATAAAATTTGATCTCAACTTCAGACACAATATGTGCATTGAACTTTACAAAAAAGGCTCCCAAAGAATTCCATTAAAATTCCATGGAGAAATATTTTGCATGTCCTCTGAAATTTGCTTTGACTAGCATATTAACAGGAATTTTCACCATGATTTTTTTTATTGCTTTGCAGTTGTATTTGTGTGACAACACTTTGGGATGAAATCTGTAGTCTCTTTATGAGTTAATTAATAAATGATTAAGAATTGAATAAATACATTCCAGAATTTATTCAGTTTGTAGAGAACCACTTTATAGCTTGTAGAGAACCACTTTCTTTAAATGCTAAAATATGCTGAATTTATAAAAATAATAAACATATACATTGCAAATTATTAGAAAATAATTTTGTTGGGGTATGGGCGAAGAATCACAATCTAAATAAATATACTTTCCAAATAGATATACTTATTCAATATAATATAACAGTTATATCACTTTACAAAGGAGAAGATTATGATTTATTTTTAATTGTACACATTGTGTTTATATTTTCATAAAAGCATGAGCCTCACCAAATTTTATATGTTAGAGTAGAGATTTTTCTTACAATTTGGAGAAAAAAATGGATATTTTCTAGTTGTAAAACTTGAAGCCTCTCTTTTAACTACAGATGCATATCCTTGAAGAATAACTTGTCTGTTAATCCTTAATTTTTAAACTAAGTTTTTTTTTTTTTTTTTTTTTTGTTTTGGCACAAGTTCAAAGAGCTTAGATAAGAATTTTGCTGACTTAAATATAATAGAATTATTTTTAATGTTTGCTAATTCTAAGTGTATTTGTGGTAGGGTTATGTTTTTATTATACCTGTCTTTACCATATTTAAAATGTATGCATGGTGTAATGGTTCTATATTGCTGCAAAACTTCTTGTGGTTCAAGAATCTGAATACAGCAAAGTTAGTAGTGCTATCCCTGGCTCAGGGTTCTCATGAGGCTGTGATCAGTGTTGGCCAGGGCCACAGTCATTTCAGGATACAGCACAGGATCCTTCTCTAAGCTGACTTTTGAAATCCTTTGGTCTTTTCCATATTCTTGCTCAATAATGGCTGGAGATCCTTCTGGCTATGTGAGCCTCTCCATAGGGCTCATTGCTATAGGACATATGGCCTCCAGCATGAAAGCTCTGAGTGAGAAGGGAAGAAAGAAAGATGACACAGCCCCAAATAAAAGCCATCGTCTTTTTGTAAACAAATCTTGGAAATGACATTTTATCACTTACACCATATTTTATTTGTTAAAAATGAGTGCAAGAGTCCAGTTCACACTCAACAGGAGGATATTAGCAAGGACATGAAAACCAGAAGCCAGGGATCCCTGGAGCCTTCTTGAGGTTCCTGTTTACAATGGGTTTAAACTTCTCGAGATGAGTTAAATTTCTGGAAACTTCTCAAAAATAAAAGTGTAACTCTGTGAAGATAAAATAAGTCTTTGTGAGTAGAAATCAGCATTTTACTTTCTACTGATTAATTTTTTAAATTTTTTATTTGTCTTTTTATTCATACATGACAATAGAATGTATTTTGACATATCATACATACATGGAATATAACTTCCCATCTTTGTGGTCGTACATGATGTGGAGTTACACTGGTTATGTATTCATATATGAATATAGGAAAGTTATGTCCAATTCATTCTAGTGGCTTTCCCATTCCCATCCCTCCTTTCTTCCCTACACTTCCCCCCCCCCAATCCAGTGAACCTGCTCCCCACCCTGCCTATTTTCTACTTATTTGCATGGATTGTCCTATACGTGACATGTGTCACTGGAGATTAGTGATGAATGATCTAAAGTAAGAATGCCTCAGTGTGAATAGCAGCTCTGTTAATTGCCATCAGTGTACAAGTTACTTAAAATATTTTGCTTCCATTTTTTCCTTTTAACGTGGAGATGATAGTACTGCTTACCTCATAGAATTCTTGTAAGGATGAAATGTCTTAGTACATACAAATATTTTTAAAAGTGCTCATTGTTGATTAGGCTCTCAGTTAAGTAATCTCTTTTTACAATTTATGGAAGTAGCAGTTGTGTTAATATTAATACTATTAGTAGCAATACTTAAGGAAAAAATTTTAAAATAGAAATTATCATTATTCAGTCAATTGATAGACCATTTGATTTTTTAAAAAAATAAGTCAATAGTTTGAATGTACCTAATATTTCATTAATATGTTCCTTGAGATAATTTTGACATTTTCTCTCAGAAAGTAAGATTATATGATACAAAAGAAAATACCATGTAAAATATCACTTTTGTGACAATTAACTGTCAACCAAAACAAAAGCCAACTTCGATTAGTAAATTTAGCTATGAGATTTTATATAAAGAAAGAAAACCTTAAACTGCAATACCCTCCACCTATAGAAAGGCCCATCGTATAGAAAAATCTGTGAGAAATAGATAGTAAAATTTCTCTCTATAGAGCTGAGTCTATATCATCTTTATTGGCTAAGTGTTACCTTAGAGGGAAAACAGAGGAAAGGAGTTTTATATTTAGGTTTGGCTGTACCTAATGAGAAGATGGTGATATTTTATATCATATCTAGTAGCATCTAATTGATTAATTTACTCCTCAACATAAGCAGCAGCCTAAAGTGGGTGGGGACAGTCTAAAGTGAGCAGGGACAATCTCAACAACACCTAAAAACTTTGACTTGGCTACTGTTCATCAAAACAATGTTCATAGCATTTCAGACAACCAAAGGATAAATTCAAATAAATTTAAACCAATAGTTTGAACATTTTATTACTAAAATGATTCATAATGAAATTGCAAATTGTTATGTCATCCTTTTTGGTAATTTAGTTCATAAATATTCATGAAACTTTTGGCATCATCTCTGGTTGTCTCAGTGGGCTGTTTAGCTAAGTGTCTATGGTGAATAAAATTGCAATAATCTGCAATTGAAGGAACTCCTTAAAGGTCATGGTTTTAGCACAGTGTACCATAAAATTGTAAGTTTAGAGAGACAGTTTTCAATAATATCATTTAATGTTTCAACATCTCTATAGTACACTCAATCATCAGTGTGCCCTATTTGTATGTAATCTAGGCCAGGTTTGGAATTATTTTTGGAGCAAATCTAACATTTATACCTGCTTTTTTGTCAAATCTAATTAAATACACAAAGAATATTAACTTTGGTTGATGAAGTGACTCTGTGCGTTATGGCCTCGTAAACTAACACAATGTAGCCAATGTACTGAGAATTCAAATTAATGCTGTCATTAAACCAAAGGTCGAAGGCGAGGGAGTTTGTCCTCTTTTACTGAGAAATAATTGAAAGAGGCTGGAAAGAGTAGTTCACAGACAAATAGGTACAGTATTTACCTGAATAAGAATGGGATCCAGTTCAGTATTACTCCATCGGCCACCTCTGGCAATTTCTATAGCTTTTATCGCTGCTGAATTGCTTGTCTCTGTGGGTGTGTTTTATAGATTTTATGGTTAAATAAGCACATAGTCATTACTGAGATATACAGAGTTGTAAATGGATTCATTTCATAGTTAGGAATAACTTTAGAACTGATTGTTAATAGAAATATTCTCATCAGTTGCCTTGAGATTCCCATGGATTAAGTGTCTCTTAGAGGAGAGAGAGTCTGCCCCTCTTTTCTGTCTTAATCCATATTCTGACTTCCATATACCACTGTAAACATCCTGGATGTTGAGCAAAATACTTCATATTTAAAGTTTGATTTTTATTTCTCACTTCATCTCTTTAACAGTTGTTTTATTCCCCCTATCTGGCTAATCATCGGGCCTATTATGAAAAATTTGAAAACCTGTCTTAACTTTGAAGGATTTGTAATTATATTCTATTCATAATAGTCTTCCAAAGTCCATCTCGATTGACTAAGAAATGTGCTACCCTTATTAAATACTCCCTTGTCATATCTAGATCCTTGGATTCTTTGTGACATTGTAATAGATACATCCAAGTGGTGGTTCTTACTGCCTGGTGGCTATGCCTCTCTGATGGCCTAGGGGATGCCCCTGGTCCTCTCCCAGTGCCACTGTGAAACCCAAAACAATTCAGTAACATACCACAAAAACAATTGATCAAACACTATGCAAACTCTTACCCAAACTCCAACAACAAAAAGGAACATGCTGATAAGGATGTAAAGAACAAGGCATTCCTATATACAGGTGGTAGGATGTAAATTAGTATAGTCATTTATGGTATGGCGGTTTCTCCAAAAACCATAAAGAGAACTACCACATGATCCCACTGTCCTACTCCTGGGTACATTTTCAAAAGAAATGAAGTCAACATTTAAAATAAGATACTTGTATTCCCATGTTTATTGCAGCCAAGATAGAGAATCAGCCTTAGATACTCCTCCACAGATGAATGAATGAAGAAAATGTTATGGTGTATGAACATAATAGAGAAGATTGAAATCCTGCTATTTGCTGGAAAATGGATAGAGAAAACTGCATTAACCCAAATAAGCCAGAAACAGAAAGACAAGTATGCAAGTTTTTTCTCATATGTGAAAGCTAAAAAAAAATAATAATAATGACCTTAAGTGGAAGAAGGAAACAAGAACTATTAAGAAATGAGAAGGGGAACAAGAAGAGAGAGTAGAGAGAAAGGGGTGGGGAGGGTAGAAGAAGGGAGTATGGAAGTATTTCATTCATAATATATACAAGTATGAAAATGTCACAGTGAAACCCATTAATTTGTATATATAATATGTGTTAATAATAATAATATGGAAATTTCTACTTAAAAAATACTGTCCCCAAAATTACAGGCCTACGGATGTTACTGAGAAAGTTTCAATTTTATCCTATGATTATAGTATGTCAGTTAAACATTTTCGAAAAATCACACACTAAAACATGAAATATATGCCTATTTCATGTTGATATAAATGTATAAATATTTCCTTAACATGAGTAATCAAGCACATTAGAAAAAATGGTTTTATGTATATAATATTGATTATTTTATGTGATATATTTTTCAAATGACTTACTTTTTATCATTAATACGTCACTAATCAGTAGCATTTCATCAATTACCTGGATGAAGATGATGATAATAAATTTTTCTGCCTGCCTGTCTGGATTTTCTGTCTAGAAATGAAGTTCTTTTACATGATGATCAGAGTGTATTTAGACTACACAGTCTTTTTAATTAGGGAAATTCTTACTTTTCTTCCAAATGTACCAGACATTTCTCATGTCACTAAGAAAATCACAACATAGTATTTATTTCAATTGCAATTTCCCTGTAATTCCAAGGAAGTAATGCCAAATATAAAAAGAACTATAATAAGTTCAAAAGAAGTGCTGTTTTATAGCACTGTTTATTTTATGAAAGCACACTAATTCCATCCTATTTTAACCTTTAAAAACAGCTCTTTAAGCAGGTGAAGGGGAGTTATCCCCAGGCTGTAGGAAATGAAGCTGAGGCCCGGAAGGTCAATGCCTCAGATAAAGAGCTTAGCACCCCCAGAGCCTGGCACCTATCCAGGGTCACCATTAGCATTCTGGCGCAGGAGAGGCTTGGTAGTTTCTGGATGTTCATCAAATGTAGACACATGTTCATAAAATGGACTCATAATTTCATTACTACCCAGGAAAATGAAGAAAGCACTCAAAACTAGAATGTATAAAATAGGCCAATCTTTCTCAATTGCAGATTTCTTTTAAATAAAATTAGAATTGCATCAAAGCAGAATATTCCTATCTATCTTTCTATTAGCTATCTATCATCTATATACATAAACTCATGTTTCATTTCAATGTGTGATTTACAAACTACTTTGATTTCTGAATTAGGAAACAAATTAGAGCTCTCTATGAAAGGACACAGGCAGTTATTGAATGTTTGGATAAAATTCTAATCACATGCCATACAAAAAGGGACAGATTGCCTTCATACCTTTTAACATAAATTCATAAAGGTAAATTTGTAAGGATTTCATCTATAGTATTGGCTAGCTTTAGAAAGCTTTCTTTTTGATAAATTTGTACAATATCGATTAATACTAAGAGAAAATGTCTTAAGTGATGTAAATTGGCTTAATTTATTGTTTTTATTTTGCTAACTCTAAAGAATACATTTATAGCATTTCCAATGCCCCACTCAATTTTTGACACTCAATCCTATTGTTTTCTATTTTATTATGAATATTTATCTTTGTTTTGAATTTTCTGTCTGACGAGTTTCATGCTTAAATTATTTTCTTAGGAAAAGTAGATATTTGGAATATTATATTAACTTTTTTTGCTTACCACAAGATTGGATCAGAATAAAGTTTACTTCCTATCTGTTGACACAAGAGCCTAAACAAAATCAGTGCATGTATTAGATTTTATGATTAGATTCAGAAAAGATAGACAGACACACACATGCAAACACACACACACACAGCAATGACTTTTTTCTTTAATGAAAGAAAACGGGTGGCGGAGGGAAGAATGAAAGGAATCAGAAGGAAGCACAGAAGTCTCCATTGATCTGTGGTTTGATTTTCCATGGTTTTCATTACTCATGGACAGTGGTGGTACACAAATATTAAATGGAAAATTCCTGTGCAATTAGTAAGTTTTAAGTTGTGTGCCATTCTTCATGTGTGATGAATTCATGCTGGCTCACTCTATCCTGCCTAGGACAGCAATCATTCCTTTATTCACTGTGTCCACACTGAATATAATACTCATCCATTGGCATTTGTTTATTTGATTGACTGCTAGGGCACTGCACTGCTTGTATTTAAGTAGCACCCATTTTATTTAATAATAGCCCCAAAGCTCACACTGACTCTGGGAATCCTATATTTCAAAGGTAATCTGTAAAGTGCTTTCTTTCTTTAAGAAGGCAAAAATTCTTGCCTTAAACAAAAGATCTCATATTGGAGCCGCTAAGGTCTATGTTAATATTGTTGTCTTATTCCACCAAATTTGTTAATTAAACTTTCTCATAGACACATATGTGTGGGAAAGAGGCAGTGTATATAGGACTTGGTATTATATGCAGTATCAGGCATCCACTGGGGTTCTTGGAACACATCCCCCATGGAGAAGGTGGAGAGGGGGCTGTGGTCAAGTAAATAACAGCATGTAGTTGAGGCTGATGGAGTGCTGTTAGAAAATCTTCAGTGTCCAGAATACACATCTATGTCCCCGTTTTAATGAGTCATGAGTTGTTTTTAACACTGGAAGAGTCTTGGTGGCTTCCATCTTGTCATAGGCCACAACCCAGATTATAAGTATGAAAAGTTAAAGGAAGAAAAGTAATAAGGAAAGAAGGGAGGGAGGCTAACAACAAAGCTGGTTCCATACCTTTTATTGCACACGTGTGAGTTCGTCTGACTGCCAGCGACAAAATAACAGGTAAAACATGACTAGCAGAGGATTGCCTTTCTGAGAGAGACTTCTCACACTTGCTCAGTATGGCAGCTTCTCAGGACTGAACAGCACAGGACATTCTAGCAGGCTGTCTCCATCACCTGTGTTATCCTTAGAGGTTCAGAGTCATTTCACAGTGTAGGGTCTTCAGTTAATGACAGCCCTGGTGAGCTCCCCACTTGGAAGGGACAGATGCCTTAGTGCAGTCAGAGTCTTGATTTTTCATCTGTGGCTTTACCTTGTTCTGGAATTGGGTTCATATCTGCAGTCTTCTCAATGAAACATTCCAGGTCCTTATAAACAGGGAGCAGGAGAGCTTGAAGGACTTGCTGTGGAGTTCACAGGCTTCTCACAGGCTTCTTCAGCTCCCTGATAATACCACCCACCTGAGTTATATTTATAGGACACATTCCTGCCTGGGCCACTATCCTGATCACAAACATTCCTCTCTTCCCCTGAACTTTTCTAACATTCTAATTCATTTATTCTGATAAGTTCTTTTCTCCTGCCATCCAAAATATTTATAACTCTTCAATTAAAATTTTCTCTATTTTGTATTTACATATTAATAGGTACTATTGTTAAGTGAAATGTAAATGGATTTTTTTAACTCTGAAAAAAGTGCATTTGGTTTGAATACATTTTTAAATCCCACTAATTGTATTATTTTGGTTAACAGTAGTAAAAGGACAGTTTTAATGTAGACATTCAAACACAATACAAATTTGAAACACATAAAGCAAAAGTGAGTAGTTACTTAAATGAAATAGCCCATTATAAATTTAGATGATTCCTTTTGTACTTAATCAACTAAAAGCAACATCTGAACTTTATATTATGCACAAAGATATTTTTTAATTCAATGGCAAGAATGAAATGGGAGGGAAAAATACACATGGGGGAGAATTTCTGAAAAAAAAAAACGAAGCATCCATTTGAAAATAACACACATTGTGAATCTCAGAAACTATGCTATCTCTACTGAAAAATACAAAGTAATTTTAAATATTTAAGTCAAATAGGCAAAAATGATTGATTAAAGCAAGTTTGCTAAATTGAAATAATGGCCATTACCAGTGATTGCGAAACAATGAATCTTTGCCTAAAGCAGTGAGTGCAATAAGGCTTTTCATAACTTTTTGTATGCATAGTAAAGACTAAATTTGTTGCAGCATCCACAGAGATTTAAATTAATTTCAGAAAGAAAATTATTACATTAATTTGTTTTCATCGAATATAATTTAGAATTAGTTATTCAGTAAGGGTTTTCCCAGTAGCCTTTAATAAAATGATAGAGATGGGCTTATGGGGAGAGAATCTTAATTGTTCAGCATTCCATTTCTGTTTGACTCATTTTGCAACTTAGTTATTAGTGTGAAGCAGCTTCAGTAAACTCGTGTTTGTAAACTAGAGTCCCTGACTCCCAGCTCTGTTTCATATTATTATTACTACCTTTAAAGAAACACATGCAGAGATTGTCTTATCATGCATTGTTTAAGGAACATCCCCATTGTTTTCCAAAGTACAGCATAATAAGAACGGACTTTAAATGTCATCTCAGTCCCTGTCCTCTCAAATTTATACTGAATCGATGTAGCATGTCCTGTGGGTCCTTAAGCATCTCCAGAGATATAAGGTGGGCACCTGGGATCTTCCATTACGTCCTTGGATTGTCTGACTTCTGTTCAATAAGATGCAGTTTCCACATACTACATAAATGATAGCCTTGCATTT